>NC_090937.1:1077790822-1079266080 GCF_040938575.1 Ambystoma mexicanum | reverse complement strand
GGCATGAGTGGGGGGTGGGGGATAGGGGAGAGAGACACGGGGCATAAGCGGGGGTGGGGGGAAAGGAGGGAGACACACGGGGCATGAGCGGGGAGTGGGGGGGAAGGGGGGGAGACACATGGAGCATGAGCAGGGGGTGGGGGGAAAGGGAGAGACACACGGGGCATGAGCAGGGGGTGGGGGGAAGGGGAGAGACACACGGGGCATGAGCAGGGGGGAGGGAAGGGGAGAGAGACACACGGGGCATGGGCGGGGGGGAGGGGGGAAGGGGAGAGACACACAGGACATGAGCGGGGCATGGGGGGAAGGGGAGAGACACACAGGGCATGAGCAGGGGTGGGGGGGAAGGGGAGAGACACATGGGGCATGAGCAGGGGGGAGGGAAGGGGAGAGACACACGGGGCGTGAGCAGGGGGTGGGGGAAGGGGAGAGACACACGGGGCATGAGCAGGATTGGGGGGAAAGGAGGGAGATACAGGGCATGAGCAGGGGAAAGGGAGAGACACACGGGGCATGAGCCGGGGGTGGGGGGAAGGGGAGAGAGACACGTGGCATGAGCGGTCCGTGGGAGTTAAGGGGAGAGACACACAGGGCATGAGCGGGGGTTGGGGAGAAGGTGAGAGACAGACGGGGCATGCGCAGGGTTGGGGGTGAGGGGAGAGACACACGGGGCATAAGCCGGGGTGGGGGGAAAGGAGGGAGACACACGGGGCATGAGCGGGGAGTGGGGGGGAAGGGGAGAGACACATGGGGCATGACCGGGGGGTGGGGGGAAAGGGAGAGACCCACGGGGCGTGAGCGGGGGGTGGGGGGAAGGGGAGAGACAGAGAGACACACGGGGCATGAGCGGGGGAAAGGGAGAGAGACACACAGGCATGAGCGGGGGGTGGGGGGAAAGTGGAGAGACACACAGGGCATGAGCGTGGCATGGGGGAAGGGGAGAGACACACAGGGCATGAGCGGGGGTGGGGGGGAAGGGGAGAGACACACGGGGCATGAGCAGGGGGGGAGGGAAGGGGAGAGACACACGGGGCGTGAGCAGGGGGTGGGGGAAGGGGAGAGACACACGGGGCATGAGCAGGATTGGGGGAAAGGAGGGAGATACAGGGCATGAGCGGGGGAAGGGGCGAGACACACGGGGCATGGGCGGGGGGTGGGGGGGAAGGGGAGAGAGACACGGGGCATGAGCGGGGGTGGGGGGGAAGGGGAGAGAGACACGTGGCATGAGCGGTCGGTGGGGGTTAAGGGGAGAGACACACAGGGCATGGCCGGGGGTGGGGGGAGAAGGTGAGAGACACACGGGGCGTGAGCAGGGGGTGGGGGGAAGGGGAGAGACACACGGGGCATGAGCAGGATTGAGGGGAAAGGAGGGAGATACGGGGCATGAGCGGGGGGAAGGAGAGAGACACACGGGGCTTGAGCGGAGGTGGGAGGGAAGGGGAGAGAGACACGGGGCATGAGCGGCGGGTGGGGGGAAGGGGAGAGAGACACGGGGCATTAGTAGGGGGTGGGGGGGAAGTTGAGAGAGACACGGGGCATGAGTGGGGGGTGGGGGGAAAGAGGGAGACACACGGGGCATGAGCGGGGAGTGGGGGGAAGGGGAGAGACACATGGGGCATAGCGGGGGGTGGGGGGAAAGGGAGAGACACACGGGGCATGAGCAGGGGGTGGGGGGAAGGGGAGAGACCCACGGGGCGTGAGCGGGGAGTGGGGGAAGGGGACAGACAGAGAGACACACGGGCATGAATGGGGGGTGGGGGAAGGGGAGAGAGACACAGGGCATGAGCGGGGCGTGGGGGGAAGGGGAGAGACACACGGGGCATGAGCGGGGTGGGGGGGGAAGGGGAGAGACACACGGGGCATGAGCAGGGGGGAGGGAAGGGGAGAGACACACGGGGCATGAGCAGGGGGGGAGGGAAGGGGAGAGACACACGGGGCGTGAGCAGGGGGTGGGGGAAGGGGAGAGACACACGGGGCATGAGCAGGATTGGGGGGAAAGGAGGGAGATACAGGGCATGAGCAGGGGAAGGGGAGAGACACACGGGGCATGAGCGGGGGGTGGGGGGGAAGGGGAGAGAGACAAGGGGCATGAGCGGGGGTGGGGGGAAGGGGAGAGAGACACATGGCATGAGCGGTCAGTGGGAGTTAAGGGGAGAGACACACAGGGCATGAGTGGGGTGGGGGGGAAGGGGAGAGACACACGGGGCATGAGCGGGGGTGGGGGGGGAAGGGGAGAGACACACAGGGCATGCGCAGGGTTGGGGGTGAGGGGAGAGACACACGGGGCATAAGCGGGGGTGGGGGGAAAGGAAGGAGACACACGGGGCATGAGCGGGGGGTGGGAGGGAAGGGGAGAGACACACGGGGCATGAGCAGGGGGTGGGGGAAGGGGAAGAGACACACGGGGCGTGAGCAGGATTGGGGGTAAAGGAGGGAGATACGGGGCATGAGCGGGGGAAGGGGAGAGACACACGGGGCATGAGCAGGGGGTGGGGGGGAGGGGAGAGAGACACGGGGCATGAGCGGGGGTGGGGGGGAGGGGAGAGAGACACGGGGCATGAGCGGGGGGTGGGGGGGAAGGGGAGAGAGACACGGGGCATGAGTGGGGGTGGGGGGAAGGGGAGAGAGACACAGGGCTTGAGTGGGGGGTGGCGGGGTATGGGAGAGAGACACGGGGCATGATCCGGGGGTGGGGTGAAGGGGAGAGACACACGGGGCATGAGCGGGGGGTGGGGGAAGGGGAGAGAGACACGGGGCATGAGCGGGGTGGGGGGAAGGGGAGAGACACATGGGGCATGAGCGGGGGGTGGGGGGAAAGGGAGAGACACACGGGGCAGGGGTGGGGGGAAGGGGAGAGACACGAGGCATGAGCGGGGGGTGGGGGGAGGGGAGAGAGACACAGAGCATGAGCGGGGGGTGAGAGGGAAGGGGAGAGAGACACGGGGCATGAGCGGGGTGTGGGGGGAAGGGGAGAGACACACGGGGCATGGCGGGGGGTGGCGGGAAGGGGAGAGACGCACGGGCATGAGCGGGGGTGGGGGAGAAGGGGACAGACACGGGGTATGAGCGGGGGTGGGGGTAACAGGGGAGACAGGTCATGAGCAGGGGGTGGGGGGGAACAGGGGAGACAAGGTGGCATGAGCGGGGGGTGGGGGGTAAGGGGAGAGAGACATGGGGCATGAGCGGGGGTAGGGAGGAAGGGGAGAGAGGTACAGGGCATGAGCAGGGGTAGGAGGGAAGGGGAGAGAGACACGGTGCATGAGCGGGGGTGGGGGGAAGGGGAGAGAGACACGGGGCATGAGCAGGGGGTGGGGGGAAGGGGAGAGACACACGGGGCATGAGCGGGGGTGGGGGGGAGGGGAGAGAGACACGGGGCATGAGCGGGGGTGGGGGGGAGGGGAGAGAGACACGGGGCATGAGCGGGGGGTGGGGGGGAAGGGGAGAGAGACACGGGGCATGAGTGGGGGTGGGGGGAAGGGGAGAGAGACACAGGGCTTGAGTAGGGGGTGGCGGGGTATGGGAGAGAGACACGGGGCATGAGCCGGGGGTGGGGTGAAGGGGAGAGACACACGGGGCATGAGCGGGGGGTGGGGGGAAGGGGAGAGAGACACGGGGCATGAGCGGGGGTGGGGGGAAGGGGAGAGACACATGGGGCATGAGCGGGGGGTGGGGGGAAAGGGAGAGACACACGGGGCAGGGGGTGGGGGGAAGGGGAGAGACACGAGGCATGAGCGGGGGGTGGGGGGAGGGGAGAGAGACACAGGGCATGAGCGGGGGGTGAGAGGGAAGGGGAGAGAGACACGGGGCATGAGCGGGGTGTGGGGGGAAGGGGAGAGACACACGGGGCATGGCGGGGGGTGGCGGGAAGGGGAGAGACGCACGGGCATGAGCGGGGGTGGGGGAGAAGGGGACAGACACGGGGTATGAGCGGGGGTGGGGGTAACAGGGGAGACAGGTCATGAGCAGGGGGTGGGGGGGAACAGGGGAGACAAGGTGGCATGAGCGGGGGGTGGGGGGTAAGGGGAGAGAGACATGGGGCATGAGCGGGGGTAGGGGAGGAAGGGGAGAGAGGTACAGGGCATGAGCAGGGGTAGGAGGGAAGGGGAGAGAGACACGGTGCATGAGCGGGGGTGGGGGGAAGGGGAGAGAGACACGGGGCATGAGCAGGGGGTGGGGGGAAGGGGAGAGACACACGGGGCATGAGCGGGGGTGGGGGGGAGGGGAGAGACACACGGGGCATGAGCGGGGGGTGGAGGGAAAGGAGGGAGACACACGGGGCATGAGCAGGGAGTGGGGGGGAAGGGGAGAGACACATGGGGCATGATCGGGGGTGGGGGGAAGGGAGAGACACACGGGGCATGAGCAGGGGGTGGGGGAAAGGGAGGGACACACGGGGCATGAGCAGGGGGTGGGGGGAAGGGGAGACACACACGGGGCATGAGCGGGGGGTGGGGGGAAGGGGAGAGACAGAGAGACACACGCGGCATGAGCGGGGGGTGGGGGGAAGGGGAGAGACACACGGGGCATGAGTGGGGCATGGGGGGAAGGGGAGAGACACATGGGTCATGAGCGGGGTGGGGTGGAAGGGGAGAGACACACGGGGCATGAGCAGGGGGTGGGAGGGAAGGGGAGAGACACGGGGCATGAGCAGGGGGTGGGGGGAAGGGGAAGAGACACACGGGGCGTGAGCAGGATTGGGGAGAAAGGAGGGAGATACGGGGCATGAGCGGGGAAGGGGAGAGACACACGGGGCAGGGGGTGGGGGGGAAGGGGAGAGAGACACGGGGCATGAGCGGGGGTGGGGGGGAGGGGAGAGAGACACGGGGCATGAGCGGGGGGTGGGGGGAGGGGAGAGAGACACGGGGCATGAGTGGTGGTGGGGGGAAGGGGAGAGAGACACGGGGCATGAGCAGGGGGCGGGGGTAGGGGAGAGAGACACGGGGCATGAGCAGGGGGTGGGGGGAAGGGGAGAGACACATGGGGCATGAGCGGGGGGTGGAGGGAAGGGGAGAGAGACACGGGGCATGAGCAGGGGGTGGGGGGAAACGGAGAGACACACAGGGCATGAGCGGGGGGTGGGGGCGAGGGGAGAGAGACACAGGGCATGAGCGGGGGGTGGGAGGGAAGGGGAGAGAGACACGGGGCATGAGCGTCGGAGAAGGAGGGAGACATGGGGCATGAGCGGGGGTCGGGGGAAGGGGAGAGACAAGGGGCATGAGCGGGGGGTGGGGGGTAACACAAGGGAGACACAGGGCATGAGCGGGGGGTGGGGGTAACATGGGAGACAGGGCATGGGTGAGGGGGTAACACAAGGGAGACATGGAGCATGAGCGGTGGGTGGGGGATAACACGAGGTTGACTCGGGGCATGAGCGGGTGGTGGGGGGGTAACTCAAGGGAGACACTGGACATGAGCGGGGGTGGGGGGTAACACAACGGAGACACGGGGCATGAGCACGGGGTGGTGGGTAACAGGGGAGACAGGTCATGAGCGGGTGGTGGGGGGAACAGGGGAGACACAGGGCATGAGCGGGGGGTGGGGGAAAGTGGAGAGAGACACGGGGCATGAACGGGGGGTGGGGGGAACAGTAGGGAGACACGGGAAATGAGCGGGGGTGGGGAGGTAACACGAGGGAGACACGGGGCATGAACGGGGGTGGGGGGTAACACAAGGGGAGACACGGGGCATGAGCGGGGTGTGAGGGGAAGGGGAGAGACTCACGGGGCATTAGCAGGGGTGGGGGAGGGGGAGAGACAGACGGGGCATTAGTGGGGGGTGGGGGGAGGGCAGAGACACACGGGGCATGAGCGTGGGGTGGGGGAAATGAGGGAGACATGGGGCATGTGCGGGGGGTGGGGGAAGGGGAGAGACACAGGGGCATGAGCAGGGGGTGGGGGAGGGGAGAGAGACAAGGGGCATGAGCAGGGGGTGGGGGGGAGAGAGACATGGGGCATGAGCGGGGGAAGTGGAGAGAGACACGGGGCATGAGCGGGGGGAAGGAGAAAGAGACACGGGGCATGAGCGGGGGGTGGGGGGAACAGTAGGGAGACACGGGAATGAGCGGTGGGTGGGGGGAAGGGGAGAGACACACGAGGCATGAGCGGGGGGTGGGGGGGAAGGGAAGAGACACAGAGGACATGAGCGGGGGTGGGGGGGAGTGGTGAGAGACACGGGGCATGAGCGGGGGGTGGGGGGAAGGGGAGAGAGACACGGGGCATGAGCGGGGGTAGGGGGAAGGGGAGAGAGACACGGGGCATAAGCGGGGGGTAGGAGCGAAGGGGAGAGAGACACGGGGCATGAGCAGGGGATGGGGGAGAAGGGGAGAGACACACGGGGCATAAGCGGGGGGTGGGGGGAAGGGGAGAGACACGGGGCATGAGCAGGGGGTGGGGGTAACAGGGGGAGACAGGTCATGAGCGGGGGGTGGGGGGAACAGGGGAGACACGGGGCATGAGCGGGGGGTGGGGGGGAAGGGGAGAGAGACACGGGGCATGAGCGGGGGGTAGGGGGAAGGGGAGAGAGACACAGGGCATGAGCTGGGGTGGGGGGAAGGGGAGAGACACACGGGGCATGAGCAGGGGGGTGGGGGAAGGGGAGAGACATGGGGCATGAGCGGGGGGAAGTGGAGAGAGACACGGGGCATGAGCGGGGGGAAGGGAAAAGAGACACGGGGCATGAGCGGGGGGGTGGGGGGAACAGTAGGGAGACACGGGAATGAGCGGTGGGTGGGGGGAAGGGGAGAGACACACGAGGCATGAGCGGGGGTGGGGGGGAAGGGAAGAGACACACGGGGCATGAGCGGGGGGTGGGGGGGAGGGGTGAGAGACACGGGGCATGAGCGGGGGGTGGGGGGAAGGGGAGAGAGACACGGGGCATGAGCGGGGGTAGGGGGGAAGGGGAGAGAGACACGGGGCATAAGCGGGGGGTAGGAGCGAATGGGAGAGAGACACGGGGCATGAGCAGGGGATGGGGGCAAAGGGGAGAGACACACGGGGCATGAGCGGGGGGTGGGGGGAAGGGGAGAGACACACGGGGCATGAGCGGGGGTGAGGGGGAAGGGGAGAGACACGGGGCATGAGCAGGGGGTGGGGATTAACAGGGGAGACAGGTCATGAGCGGGGGGTGGGGGGAACAGGGGAGACACGGGGCATGAGTGGGGGGTGGGGGGGAAGGGGAGAGAGACACCGGGCATGAGCGGGGGGTAGGGGGAAGGGGAGAGAGACACAGGGCATGAGCGGGGGTGGGGGGAAGGGGAGAGACACACGGGGCATGAGCAGGGGGGTGGGGGGAAGGGGAGAGACACACGGGGCATGAGCAGGGGGTGGGGGGAAGGGGAGAGACACACGGGGCATGAGCGGGGGTGGAGGGGAGAGACACACGGGGCATGAGCGGGGGGTGGAGGGAAAAGAGGGAGACACACGGGGCAGGAGCGGGAAGTGGGGGGTAGGGGAGAGACACATGGGGCATGAGCGGGGGGTGGGGGAAAGGGAGAGACACACGGGGCATGAGCAGGGGGTGGATGGAAGGGGAGAGACACACGGAGCATGAGCGGGGGGTGGGGGGAAGGGGAGAGACAGAGACACACGGGGCATGAGCGGGGGGTGGGGGGAAGGGGAGAGAGACATACGGGGCATGAGCAGGGGGTGGGGGGAAGGGGAGAGACACACGGGGCATGAGCGGGGCGTGGGGGAAGGGGAGAGACACACGGGGCATGAGCGGGGGGTGGGGGGAAGGGGAGAGACACATGGGGCATGAGCAGGGGGTGGGAGGGAAGGGGAGAGACACACGGGGCATGAGCAGGGGGTGGCGGGAAGGGGAGAGACACACGGGGCATGAGCAGGATTGGGGGAAAAGAGGGAGATACGGGTCATGAGCGGGGGAAGGGGAGAGACACACGGGGCATGAGCGGGGGGTGGGGGGGAAGGGGAGAGAGACACAGGGCATGAGCGGAGGTGGGGGGGAAGGGGAGAGAGACACGGGGCATGAGTGGGGAGTGGGGGGGAAGGGGAGAGACACATGGGGCATGAGCGGGGGGTGGGGGGAAAGGGAGAGACACACGGGGCATGAGCAGGGGGTGGGGGGAAGGGGAGAGACCCACGGGGCGTGAACTGGGGGTGGGGGGAAGGGGAGAGACAGAGAGACACAAGCGGCATGAGCGGGGGTGGGGGAAGGGGAGAGAGACACACGGGGCATGAGCAGGGGGAGGGGGGAAGGGGAGAGACACACAGGGCATGAGCGGGGCGTGGGGGGAAGGGGAGAGACACACGGGGCATGAGCGGGGGTGGGGGGGAAGGGGAGAGACACACGGGGCATGAGCAGGGGGGGAGGGAAGGGGAGAGACACACGGGGCGTGAGCAGGGGGTGGGGGAAGGGGAGAGACACACGGGGCATGAGCAGGATTGGGGGAAAGGAGGGAGATACAGGGCATGAGCGGGGGAAGGGGAGAGACACACGGGGCATGAGCGGGGGTGGGGGAAGGGGAGAGAGACACGTGGCATGAGCGGTCGGTGGGAGTTAAGGGGAGAGACACACAGGGCATGAGCGGGGGTGGGGGAGAAGGTGAGAGACAGACGGGGCATGCGCAGGGTTGGGGGTGAGGGGAGAGACACACAGGGCATAAGCCGGGGTGGGGGGAAAGGAGGGAGACACACGGGGCATGAGCGGGGAGTGGGGGGGAAGGGAGAGACACACGGGGCATGAGCAGGGGGTGGGGGGAAGGGGAGAGACCCACGGGGCGTGAGCGGGGGGTGGGGGGGAAGGGGAGAGACAGAGAGACACACGGGGCATGAGCGGGGGGTGGGGGAAGGGGAGAGAGACACACGGAGCATGAGCGGGGGGTGGGGGGAAGGGGAGAGACACACGGCATGAGCGTGGCGTGGGGGGAAGGGGAGAGACACACAGGGCATGGCCGGGGGTGGGGGAGAAGGTGAGAGACAACACGGGCGTGAGCAGGGGGTGGGGGGAAGGGGAGAGACACACGGGGCATGAGCAGGATTGGGGGAAAGGAGGGAGATACGGGGCATGAGCGGGGGAAGGAGAGAGACACACGGGGCATGAGCGGAGGGGTGGGGGGGAGGGGAGGGAGACACGGGGCATGAGCGGAGGTGGGGGGGAAGGGGAGAGACACACAGGGCATGGCCGGGGGTGGGGGAGAAGGTGAGAGACACACGGGGCGTGAGCAGGGGGTGGGGGGAAGGGGAGAGACACGGGGCATGAGCAGGATTGGGGGAAAGGAGGGTGATACGGGGCATGAGCGGGGGAAGGAGAGAGACACACGGGGCATGAGCGGGGGGTGGGGGGAATGGGAGGGAGACACGGGGCATGAGCGGAGGTGGGGGGGAAGGGGAGAGAGACACTGGGCATTAGCGGGGGTGGGGGGAAGGGGAGAGAGACACGGGGCATGAGTGGGGGGTGTGGTGGTAGGGGAGAGAGACACGGGGCATAAGCGGGGGTGGGGGGAAAGAGGGAGACATACGGGGCATGAGCGGGGAGTGGGGGGAAGGTGAGAGACACACGGGGCGTGAGCAGGGGGTGGGGGGAAGGGGAGAGACACACGGGGCATGAGCAGGATTGGGGGGAAAGGAGGGAGATACGGGGCATGAGCGGGGGAAGGAGGGAGACACACGGGGCATGAGCAGGGGTGGGGGGGAAGGGGAGGGAGACACGGGGCATGAGCGGAGGTGGGGGGGAAGGGGAGAGAGACACGGGGCATTAGCGGGGGTGGGGGAGAAGGTGAGAGACACACGGGGCGTGAGCAGGGGGTGGGGGAAGGGGAGAGACACACGGGGCATGAGCAGGATTGGGGGGAAAGGAGGGAGATACGGGGCATGAGCGGGGGAAGGAGAGAGACACACGGGGCATGAGCGGGGGGTGGGGGGGAAGGGGAGGGAGACACGGGGCATGAGCAGAGGTGGGGGGGAAGGGGAGAGAGACACGGGGCATTAGTGGGGGGTGGGGGGAAGGGGAGAGAGACACGGGGCATGAGTGGGGGGTGGGGTGGTAGGGGAGAGAGACACGGGGCATGAGCGGGGGAAGGGGAGAGACACACGGGGCATGAGCGGGGGGTGGGGGGAAGGGGAGAGAGACACGGGGCATGAGCAGGATTGGGGGGAAAGGAGGGAGATACGGGGCATGAGCGGGGTAAGGAGAGAGACACACGGGCATTAGCGGGGTGGGGGAGAAGGTGAGAGACACACGGGGCGTGAGCAGGGGGTGGGGGGAAGGGTAGAGACACACGGGGCATGAGCAGGATTGGGGGAAAGGAGCGAGATACGGGGCATGAGCGGGGGAAGGGGAGGGAGACACGGGGCATGAGCGGAGGTGGGGGGAAGGGGAGAGAGACACGAGGCATTAGCGGGGGGTGGGGGGAAGGGGAGAGAGACACGGGGCATGAGTGGGGGGTGGGGTGGTAGGGGAGAGAGACACGGGGCATGAGCGGGGGAAGGGGAGAGACACACGGGGCATGAGCGGGGGGTGGGGGGAAGGGGAGAGAGACACGTGGCATGAGCGGTCGGTGGGAGTTAAGGGGAGAGACACACATGGCATGAGCGGGGGTGGGGGAGAAGGTGAGAGACAGACGGGGCATGCGCAGGGTTGGGGGTGAGGGGAGAGACACACGGGGCATAAGCCGGGGTGGGGGGAAAGGAGGGAGACACACGGGGCATGAGCGGGGAGTGGGGGGAAGGGGAGAGACACATGGGGCATGAGCGGGGGGTGGAGGGAAGGGGAGAGACAGAGAGACACACGGGGCATGAGCGGGGGGTGGGGGAAGGGCAGAGAGACACACGGGGCATGAGCGGGGGTGGGGGGGAAGGGGAGAGACACACAGGGCATGAGCGTGGCGTGGGGGGAAGGGGAGAGACACACAGGTCATGAGCGGGGGTGGGGGGGAAGGGGAGAGACACGGGGCAAGAGCAGGGGGGGAGGGAAGGGGAGAGACACACGGGGCGTGAGCAGGGGGTGGGGGAAGGGGAGAGACACACGGGGCATGAGCAGGATTGGGGGGAAAGGAGGGAGATACAGGGCATGAGCAGGGGAAGGGGAGAAACACACGGGGCATGAGCGGGGGGTGGGGGGGAAGGGGAGAGAGACACGGGGCATGAGCGGGGGTGGGGGGGAAGGGGAGAGAGACAGGTGACATGAGCGGTCGGTGGGGGTTAAGGGGAGAGACACAAAGGGCATGGCCGGGGGTGGGGGAGAAGGTGAGAGACACACGGGGCGTGAGCAGGGGTTGGGGGGAAGGGGAGAGACACACGGGGCATGAGCAGGATTGGGGGAAAGGAGGGAGATACGGGGCATGAGCGGGGGAAGGAGAGAGACACACGGGGCATGAGAGGGGGGTGGGGGGAAGGGGAGGGAGACACGGGGCATGAGCGGAGGTGGGGGGGATGGGGAGAGAGACAGGGGGCATTAGCGTGGGGTGGGGGGAAGGGGAGAGAAACACGGGGCGTGAGTGGGGGGTGGGGTGGTAGGGGAGAGAGACACGGGGCATAAGCGGGGGTGGGGGGAAAGAGGGAGACAAACGGGGCATGAGCGGGGAGTGGGGGGAAGGGGAGAGACACATGGGGCATGAGCGGGGGTGGGGGGAAAGGGAGAGACACACGGGGCATGAGCAGGGGGTGGGGGGAAGGGGTGAGACCCACGGGGCGTGAGCGGGGAGTGGGGGGAAGGGGACAGACAGAGAGACACACGGGGCATGAATGGGGGGTGGGGGAAGGGGAGGGAGACACACGGGGCATGAGCGGGGGGAGGGGGGGAAGGGGAGAGACACACAGGGCATGAGCGGGGCATGGGGGGAAGGGGAGAGACACATGGGGCATGAGCGGGGTGGGGGGGAAGGGGAGGGAGACACGGGGCATGAGCGGAGGTGGGGGGGAAGGGGAGAGAGACACGGGGCATTAGCGGGGTTGGGGGAGAAGGTGAGAGACACACGGGGCGTGAGACGGGGGTGGGGGAAGGGGAGAGACACACGGGGCATGAGCAGGATTGGGGGGAAAGGAGGGAGATACGGGGCATGAGCGGGGGAAGGGGAGGGAGACACGGGGCATGAGCGGAGGTGGGGGGAAGGGGAGAGAGACACGGGGCATTAGCGGGGGGTGGGGGGAAGGGGAGAGAGACACGGGGCATGAGTGGGGGGTGGGGTGGTAGGGGAGAGAGACACGGGGCATAAGCGGGGGTGGGGGGAAAGAGGGAGACACACGGGGCATGAGCGGGGAGTGGGGGGAGGGGGAGAGACACATGGGGCATGAGCGGGGGGTGGGGGGAAAGGGAGAGACACACGGGGCATGAGCAGGGGGTGGGGGGAAGGGGAGAGACCCACGGGGCGTGAGCGGGGATTGGGGGGAAGGGGACAGACAGAGAGACACACGGGGCATGAATGGGGGTGGGGGAAGGGGAGAGAGACACACGGGGCATGAGCGGGGGGAGAGGGGGAAGGGGAGAGACATCCAGGGCATGAGCGGGGCGTGGGGGGAAGGGGAGAGACACACGGGGCATGAGCGGGGTGGGGGGGAAGGGGAGAGACACACGGGGCATGAGCAGGGGAGGAGAGAAGGGGAGAGACACACGGGGTGTGAGCAGGGGGTGGGGGAAGGGGAGAGACACACGGGGCATGAGCAGGATTGGGGGGAAAGGAGGGAGATACAGGGCATGAGCAGGGGAAGGGGAGAGACACACGGGGCATGAGCGGGGGGTGGGGGGGAAGGGGAGAGAGACACGGGGCATGAGCGGGGGGGGGAAGGGGAGAGAGACAGGGCATGAGCGGGGGTGGGGGGGAAGGGGAGAGAGACACGGGGCATGAGTGGGGGGTGGGGTGGTAGGGGAGAGAGACACAGGGCATAAGCAGGGGTGGGGGGAAAGAGGGAGACACACGGGGCATGAGTGGGGAGTGGGGGGAAGGGGAGAGAGACACGGGGCATGAGCGGGGGTAGGGGGGAAGGGGAGAGAGACACGGGGCATGAGTGGGGGGTAGGGGTGGTAGGGGAGAGAGACACGGGGCATAAGCGGGTGTGGGGGGAAAGAGGGAGACACACGGGGCATGAGCGGGGAGTGGGGGGAAGGGGAGAGACACATGGGGCATGAGCGGGGGGGGGGGGAAAGGGAGAGACACACGGGGCATGAGCAGGGGGTGGGGGGGAAGGGGAGAGACCCACGGGGCGTGAGCGGGGAGTGGGGGGAAGGGGACAGACAGAGAGACACACGGGGCATGAATGGGGGGTGGGGGAAGGGGAGAGAGACACACGGGGCATGAGCGGGGGGAGGAGGGGAAGGGGAGAGACACACAGGGCATGAGCGGGGCGTGGGGGGAAGGGGAGAGACACACGGGGCATGAGCGGGTTGGGGGGGAAGGGGAGAGACACACGGGGCATGAGCAGGGGGGAGGGAAGGGGAGAGACACACGGGGCGTGAGCAGGGGGTGGGGGAAGGGGAGAGACACACGGGGCATGAGCAGGATTGGGGGGAAAGGAGGGAGATACAGGGCTTGAGCAGGGGAAGGGGAGAGACACACGGGGCATGAGCGGGGGGTGGGGGAGAAGGGAGAAGGGGAGAGAGACACGGGCATGAGCGGGGGTGGGGGGGGAAGGGGAGAGAGACACGTGGCATGAGCGGTCGGTGGGAGTTAAGGGGAGAGACACACAGGGCATGAGTGGGGGTGGGGGAGAAGGTGAGAGACAGATGGGGCATGAGCGGGGTTTGGGGGGAAGGGGAGAGACACACGGGGCATGAGCGGGGGGTGGGGGGAAGGGGAGAGACACACAGGGCATGCGCAGGGTTGGGGGTGAGGGGAGAGACACACGGGGCATAAGCGGGGGTGGGGGGAAAGGAAGGAGACACATGGGGCATGAGCGGGGAGTGGGGGGGAAGGGGAGAGACACATGGGGCATGAGCGGGGGGTGGGGGGAAAGGGAGAGACACACGGGGCATAAGCAGGGGGTGGGGGGAAGGGGAGAGACCCACGGGGCATGAGCGGGGGGTGGGGGGAAGGGGAGAGACACACAGGGCATGAGCGTGGCGTGGGGGGAAGGGGAGAGACACACGGGGCATGAGCGGGGGCGGGGGGGAAGGGGAGAGACACACTGGGCATGAGCAGGGGGGGAGGGAAGGGGAGAGACACACGGGGCGTGAGCAGGGGGTGGGGGAAGGGGAGAGACACACGGGGCATGAGCAGGATTGGGGGAAAAGGAGGGAGATACAGGGCATGAGCGGGGGAAGGGGAGAGACACACGGGGCATGAGCGGGGGGTGGGGTGGAAGGGGAGAGAGACACGGGGCATGAGCGGGGGTGGGGGGGAAGGGGAGAGAGACACGGGGCATGAGCGGGGGGTGGGGGAGAAGGGAGAAGGGGAGAGAGACACGGGCATGAGCGGGGGTGGGGGGGAAGGGGAGAGAGACACGGGGCATGAGCGGGGGGTGGGGGAGAAGGGAGAAAGGGAGAGACACACGGGGCATGAGCAGGGGGTGGGGGGGAAGGGGAGAGACCCACGGGGCGTGAGCGGGGAGTGGGGGGAAGGGGACAGACAGAGAGACACACGGGGCATGAATGGGGGATGGGGGAAGGGGAGAGAGACACACGGGGCATGAGCGGGGGGAGGAGGGGAAGGGGAGAGACACACAGGGCATGAGCGGGGCGTGGGGGGAAGGGGAGAGACACACGGGGCATGAGCGGGGTGGGGGGGAAGGGGAGAGACACACGGGGCATGAGCAGGGGGGAGGGAAGGGGAGAGACACACGGGGCGTGAGCAGGGGGTGGGGGAAGGGGAGAGACACACGGGGCATGAGCAGGATTGGGGGGAAAGGAGGGAGATACAGGGCATGAGCAGGGGAAGGGGAGAGACACACGGGGCATGAGCGGGGGGTGGGGGAGAAGGGAGAAGGGGAGAGAGACACGGGCATGAGCGGGGGTGGGGGGGAAGGGGAGAGAGACACGTGGCATGAGCGGTCGGTGGGAGTTAAGGGGAGAGACACACAGGGCATGAGTGGGGGTGGGGGAGAAGGTGAGAGACAGACGGGGCATGAGCGGGGTTTGGGGGGGAAGGGGAGAGACACACGGGGCATGAGCGGGGGGTGGGGGGGAAGGGGAGAGACACACAGGGCATGCGCAGGTTGGGGGTGAGGGGAGAGACACACGGGGCATAAGCGGGGGTGGGGGGAAAGGAAGGAGACACACGGGGCATGAGCGGGGAGTGGGGGGGAAGGGGAGAGACACATGGGGCATGAGCGGGGGGTGGGGGGAAGGGAGAGACACACGGGGCATGAGCAGGGGGTGGGGGGAAGGGGAGAGACCCACGGGGCGTGAGCGGGGGGTGGGGGGAAGGGGAGAGAGACACACGGGGCATGAGCGGGGGGTGGGGGGGAAGGGGAGAGACACACAGGGCATGAGCGTGGCGTGGGGGGAAGGGGAGAGACACACGGGGCATGAGCGGGGGTGGGGGGGAAGGGGAGAGACACACGGGGCATGAGCAGGGGGGGAGGGAAGGGGAGAGACACACGGGGCGTGAGCAGGGGGTGGGGGAAGGGGAGAGACACACGGGGCATGAGCAGGATTGGGGGGAAAGGAGGGAGATACAGGGCATAAGCGGGGGAAGGGGAGAGACACACGGGGCATGAGCGGGGGGTGGGGTGGAAGGGGAGAGAGACACGGGGCATGAGCGGGGGTGGGGGGGAAGGGGAGAGAGACACGGGGCATGAGCGGGGGTGGGGGGGAAGGGGAGAGACAGACGATGCATGAGCGGGGTGTGGGGGGGAAGGGGAGAGACACGGGGCATGAGCGGGGGGGTGGGGGGGAAGGGGAGAGACGCACAGGACATGCGCAGGGTTGGGGGTGAGGGGGGAGACACACGGGGCATGAGCGGGGGGTGGAGGGAAAGGAGGGAGACACGGGGCATGAGCAGGGGGTGGGGGAGAAGGGGAGAGACACAGGGCATGAGCGGGGGGTTAACACAGGGAGACACGGGGCATGAGCGGGTGGTGGGGGTAACGGGAGACAGGGCATGGGTGGGGGTGTAACACAAGGAAGACACGGGGCATGAGCGGGGGGTGGGGTGGTAACACGAGGGAGACACGGGGCATGAGAGGGGGGTGGGGGTAACACAAGGGAGACACGGGGCATGAGCAGGGGGGTAACACAAGGGAGACACGGGGCATGAGCGGGGGGTGGGGGGGAAGGGGAGAGACACACGAGGCATGAGCGGGGGGTGGGAGGTAACACGAGGTTGACACGGGGCATGAGCGGGGGGTGGGGGGGTAACACAAACGGAGACACGGGGCATGAGCGGGGGGTGGGGGTAACAGGGGAGACAGGTCATGAGCGGGGGTGGGGGGGAACAGGGGAGACACGGGGCATGAGCGCGGGGTGGGGGGAAGTGGAGAGAGACACGGGGCATGAGCGGGGGGTGGGGGGAACAGTAGGGAGACACGGGGCAGGAGCGGGGGGTGGGGGGGTAACTCAAGGGAGACACGGGCATGAGCGGGGGGTGGGGGGGTAACACAAGGGAGACACGGGGCATGAGCGGGGGGTGGGGGGAAGGGGGGAGACACATGGGGCATTAGCGGGAGTGGGGGGAAGGGGAGAGACACACGTGGCATGAGCGGGGGTGGGGGGAAAGGAGGGAGACACGGGGCATGAGCAGGGGGTGGGGGGAAGGGGAGAGACACACAGGGCATGAGCGGGGGGCGGGGGGAGGTGAGAGAGACAAGAGGCATGAGCAGGGGGTGGGGGGGAGGGGAGAGAGACACGGGGGGTGGGGGGTAACAGGGGAGACAGGGCATGGGTGAGGGGGTAACACAAGGGAGACACGGGGCATGAGCGGCGGGTGGGGGGTAACACGAGGTTGACACGGGGCATGAGCGGGGGTGGGGGGGTAACACAAGGGAGACACGGGGCATGAGCGGGGGGTGGGGGTAACTGGGGAGACAGGGCATGGGTGGGGGGGTAACACAAGGGAGACACGGGGCGTGAGCGGCGGGTGGGGGGTAACACAAGGTTGACACAGGGCATGAGCGGGCAGTGGGGGTAACACAAGGGAGATACGGGGCATGAGCGTGGAGCGGGGGGGTAACACAAACAGAGACACGGGGCATGAGCGGGGGGGTGGGGGTAACAGGGGAGACAGGTCATGAGCGGGGGGTGGGGGGCAACAGGGGAGACACGGGGTATGAGCGGGGGGTGGGGGGAAGTGGAGAGAGACACGGGGCATGAGCGGGGGGTGGGGGGAACAGTAGGGAGACACGGGACATGAGCCGGGGTGGGGGGGTAACACGAGGGACACACAGGGCATGAGCGGGGGGTTGGAGGGTAACACAAGGTCGACACCGGCATGAGCAGGGGGTGGGGGTAACACAAGGGAGACACGGGGCATGAGCGGGGGGTCGGGGGGGAGGGGAGAGACACACAGGGCTTTAGCGGGGGTGGGGGGAAGGGGAGAGACACACGTGGCATGAGCGGGGGGGGAAAGGAGGGAGACACGGGGCATGAGCGGGGGGTGGGGGGAAGGGGAGAGACACAGGGCATGAGCGTGGGGCGGGGGGAGGGGTGAGAGACAAGAGGCATGAGCAGGGGGTGGGGGGAGGGGGAAGGGGAGAGAGACACTGGGCATGAGCAGGGGGTGGGGGGAAGGGGAGAGAGACATGGGGCATGAGCGGGGGGTGGGGGGAAGGGGAAAGAGACACGGGGCATGAGCGGGGGGGTGGGGGGAACAGTAGGGAGACACGGGGCATGAGCAGGGGGGAAGGGGAGAGACACACGGGGCATGAGCGGGGGGTGGGGGGGAGGGTAGAGAGACACAGGGCATGAGCGGGGGGCGGGGGGAAGGGGAGAGACACACGGGGCATGAGCAGGGGGTGGGGGGGAGGGGAGAGACACATGGGGCATGAGCGGGGGGGAAGGAGGGAGACACGGGGCATGAGCGGGGGGTCGGGGGAAGGGAGAGACATGGGGCATGAGCAGGGGGTGGGGGGTAACAGGGGAGACAGGGCATGAGTGAGGGGGTAACACAAGGGAGACACGGGGCATGAGCGGTGGGTGGGGGTAACACGAGGTTGACACGGGGCATGAGCGGGGGGTGGGGGGTAACTCAAGGGAGACACGGGGCATGAGCGGGGGGTGGGGGCGTAACACAACGGAGACACGGGGCATGAGCGGGGGGTGGGGGTAACAGGGGAGACAGGTCATGAGTGGGGGGTGGGGGGAACAAGGGAGACACGGGTCATGAGCGGGGGGTGGGGGGTAAGTGGAGAGAGACACGGGGCATGAGCGGGGGGTGGGGCAACAGTAGGGAGACACGGGACATGAGCAGGGGGTGAGGAGGTAACACGAGGGATACACGGGGCATGAGCGGGGGTGGAGGGTAACACAAGGGAGACACGGAGCATGAGCGGGGGGTGGGGGGGTAACACAAGGGAGACACGGGGCATGAGCGGGGGAAGGGGAGAGGGACACGGGGCATGAGCGGGTGGTGGGGTGAAGGGGAGAGACACATGGGGCATGAGCGGGGGGTGGGGGGGAAGGGGTGAGACACACGGGGCATGAGCGGGGGGTGGGGGAAGGGAGAGACACACGGGGCATGAGCGGGGGGTGGGGGGAGGGGAGAGAGACACGGGGCATGAGCGGGGGGAAGGGGAGAGAGACACGGGGCATGAGTGGGGGGTGGGGGAGGGGAGAGAGACACGGGGCATGAGCGGGGGGGTGGGGGGAACAGTAGGGAGACACGGGGCATGAGCGGTGGGTGGGGGGGAAGGGGATTGACACACGAGGCATGAAGGGGGGGTGGGGGGAAGGGAAGAGACACACGGGGCATGAGCGGGGGTTGGGGGGAGGGGTGAGAGATACGGGGCATGAGTGGGGGGTGGGGGGAAGGGGAGAGAGACACGGGGCATGAGCGGGGGTAGGGGGGAAGGGGAGAGAGACACGGGGCATGAGCAGGGGGTAGGAGGGAAGGGGAGAGAGACACGGGGCATGAGCAGGGGATGGGGTGAAGGGGAGAGACACACGGGGCATGAGCGGGGGGTGGGGGGAAGGGGAGAGACACACGGGGCATGAGCGGGGGGTGGGGGGGAAGGGGGGAATGGTAGAGACACGGGGCATGAGCGGGGGTGGGGGTAACAGGGGAGACAGGTCATGAGCGGGGGGTGGGGGAGAACAGGGGAGACACGGGGCATGAGCGGGGGGTGGGGGGGAAGTGGAGAGAGACACGGGGCATGAGCGGGGGGTGGGGGGACAGCAGGGAGACATAGGACATGGGGGGGTGGGGGGAAGGGGAGAGACACACGGGCAGGAGCGGTGGGTGGGGGAACAGTAGGGAGACACGGGGCATGAGCAGGGGGGAGGGGAGAGAAACACGGGGCATGAGCGGGGGGTGGGGGGAAAGGAGGGAGACACGGGGCATGAGCGGGGGGTGGGGGAGAAGGGGAGAGACACGGGGCATGAGCGGGGGTAGGGGGTAACACAGGGAGACACGGGGCATGAGCGGGTGGTGGGGGTAACGGAAGACAGGTATGGGTGGGGGGTAACACAAGGGAGATACGGGGCATGAGCGGGGGGTTGGGGGGGTAACATGAGGGAGACACGGGGCATGAGAGGGGGGTGGGGGGTAACAAGGGAGCATGAGCGGGGGATGGGGGGTAACACAAGGGAGACACAGGGCATGAGCGGGGGGTGGAGGGGAAGGGGTTAGACACACGGGGCATGAGCAGGGGGTGGGGGAATGGGGAGAGACACTCAAGGCATGAGCGGGGGGAAGGGGAGAGAGACACAGGGCATGAGCGGGTGGTGGGGGGAACAGTAGGGAGACACGGGGCATGAGCGGGGGGTGGGGCAAAGGGGAGAGACACACGGGGCATGAGCGGGGGTGGGGGGGAGGGGAGAGAGAGACACGGGGCATGAGCGGGGGGTGGGGGGAAGGGGAGAGAGACATGGGGCATGAGCGGGGGGTGGGGGAAGGGGAGAGAGACACGGGGCATGAGCGGGGGTGTGGGGGGAACATTAGGGAGACACGGGGCATGAGCAGGGGGTGGGGGGGAAGGGGAGAGAGACATGGGGCATGAGCGGGGGTGGGGGGGAAGGGGAGAGAGACACGGGGCATGAGTGGGGGGGTGGGGGGAACATTAGGGAGACACAGGGCATGGGCGGGCGGTGGGGGGAAGGGGAGAGACACATGGGGCGTGAGCAGGGGGTGGGGGGGAAGGGGAGAGACACACAGGGCATGAGCGGGGGGTGGAGGGAAGGGGAGAGACACACGGGGCATGAGCGGGGGGTGGGGGAGGGGAGAGACACACGGGGCATGAGCGGGGGGGAATGAGGGAGACACGGAGCATAACCGGGGGGTGGGGGGGAAGGGGAGAGACACAGGGCATGAGTGGGGTGTGGCGTGTAACACAAGGGAGACACGGGGCATGAGCAGCGGGTGGGGGGTAACACAAGGTTGACACGGGGAATGAGTGGGGGGTGGGGGGAACAGGGGAGACACGGGGTATGAGCGGGGGTCGGTGGGAAGTAGATAGAGACACGGGGCATGAGCGGGGGGTGGGGGGAACAGTAGGGAGACACGGGACATGAGCGGGGGTGGGGGGTAGCACGAGGGAGACACAGGACATGAGCGGGGGTGGGGGGGTAACACAAGGGAGACATGGGGCATTAGCGGGGGTGGGGGGAGGGCAGAGACACACGGGGCATGAGTGGGGGAGTGGGGGGAACCTTAGGGAGACCCGGGGCATGGGCGGGGGGTGGGGGGAAGGGGAGAGACACACAGGGCGTGAGCAGGGGTTGGGGGGGAAGGGGAGAGAGACACGGGGCATGAGCGGGGGGTGGGGGGGAGGGGAGAGACACACGCTGCATGAGCGGGGGGAGGGGAGAGAGACAAGAGGCATGAGCGGGGGGTGGGGGGGAGAGAGACACGGGGCATGAGCGGGGGGTGGGGGGAAGGGGAGAGAGACACGGGGCATGAGCGGGGGGTGGGGGGAGGGGAGAGAGACACGGGGCATGAGCGGGGGAGTGGGGGGAACAGTAGGGAGACATGGGGCATGAGCGGTGGTTGGGGGGAAGGGGAGAGACACACGGCGCGTGAGCGGGGGGTGGGGGGGAGGGGAGAGAGACACAGGGCATGAGCGGGGGGTGGGGGGGAAGGGGAAAGAGACACGGGGCATGAGCAGGGGGTAGGGGGAAGGGGAGAGAGACACGGGGCAAGAGCAGGGGGTAGGAGGGAAGGGGAGAGAGACACGGGCATGAGCAGGGGGTGGGGGTGAAGGGGAGAGACACACGGGGCATGAGCGGGGGATGGGGAAGGGGAGAGACACACGGGGCATGAGCAGGGGGTGGGGGGGAAGGGGAGAGACACGGGGCATGAGCGGGGGTGGGGGGTAACAGGGGAGACAGGTCATGAGCGGGGGGTGGGAGGGAAGGGGAGAGAGACATGGGGCATGAGCGGGTGGTGGGGGGAACAGTAGGGAGACACGGGGCATGAGCGGGGGGTGGGGGGAAGGGGAGAGACACACGGGGCATGAGCGGGGGGTGGGGGGGAAGGGGAGAGACACACGGGGCATGAGCGGGGGGCGGGGGGTTGGTGGGGGAGGGGAAAGACACGGGGCACTCGGCGTTTCAGTCGAAGCGCACTCGCAACACAACATTGGCGACGAGGCACAAGCAGCATCGAGGCCAGTATCATCGTGTGTTTCAGCACCAGCCCGATCCTGCACTCGAGACGGACTGACCGGACCTCGGCACCGGAGCGGCCCACCACCCACGCAGTCTCAACGACAGAATCAAGTAAGATCACCGGCAGCCCCAACAGGGACTACGTGAAGCGAATCAAGACAAAAGCATGCCTTACGCACATCGCGGATGAAACGAGGAACGAACGTATCATTACGCACAGCGTCATCTACAAAAGCATGTGGAACAAGACTCCATCTACGCACACGCGTATCATTAGAAATCAGCCAGGAAAACACCCGAGACACACTAGTCGTATCAAAAGACAACACCCAAACGCACGTGTTTTATTCGAAAGGCAGCATTTCTCAACTATCGGAAATAAAACTCCATTGCAACAGAGAACTGATGCATGCTATCCAGCATGACTCAGGCACAAATTTACAACGCCTGACCACAAGTGAGTGGGCGGCCACCAAAAATCACAGAAAATGTCTGAATAGAACACAGACAGTGGTATCATGAGCCCTGCAGCCAGCTCTACTCCATGCCACCCTGCAACCATGGAAGAGAGCGCATCTGAGTCACTACAACTACAGGCCATGCAGCCATTTGACATGACAGATACCAGCAGTCTGGCACCAAGATGGATCAGGTGGCTCAAAGAACTCAATATTTACATTGATGCATCAGGAGTAAGAGAGGAACGCAGACTTAAAGGCATCCTACTACACTCACTTGGACCAGTGGTGCGAGACATCGTTTTCGAAATGCCCAAATCCAGTACAGACACCTTCCAAGGCATTATTGACTCATTAAACACCTACTTCACACCACTGAGAAATGTGGACTATGAAAGACACATATTTCACACATCCACACAGGAAAAGGGAGAGACCATGGATAATTTCGTGATGCGACTCAGGACAAGAGCGAAATATTGCGATTTCGACAAATATTCAACAGAGGAAGCTTTGAAGTCTCAAACCATTGCTGGATGTGAATCGCATGATTTTAGGCAAAACCTACTGCGAAAGAGTAGAACGCTGGATGAAATTCTGCAGCTGGCACGAGCTGATAACGCCCTAGCACTATAGACAGAATCTTTGGGCAACATCAAGATCACACAATCCGCCTCGACCACAACCATCTGCCCCATCAGATCAATAAGAGACTCATCTGAACAGAATAAATGCTACAGATGCGGTTTCAAATTCCCACATGTAGGCCCATGCCCAGCCATTGGACATAATTGCGACAAATGTGGCGGAGAAAACCATTTTCAATCTGTCTGCAAGAATATTAATTTCTTCCAACCCTCTGAATCAAACAGAGACACGCGGAGGCACGAGAGCCGCAACACCAGGAAGGAAAGCCCTAGGTCCTGTGCACACTACTCGCCAAAACATGCAGGGCGGCAGCCTCACAGCACGTCCCGAGCAGAACCGCGAGAGGAGAGAAGACGTGTAGAAAAAAGAGAATATTCCAGCCACCATAGGAGCAGGAGACATTCCAGACAAATAATTAGATACTTGGATGACTCCCCTCGCAGAGGACATGAGTCACGCTCGTCCTCATCCAGCGGAGACCGGAAACGGGGATACGTCCACGCTATCGGCAACAGCACAGCCACAGAGTACAGCCCCACCCTATTACTACAGCTCAATGGACAAAACAGAGAATTCTTAATTGACACTGGGGCCACTGTAAATGTGATCAACGATGAAATCTACGAGTCACTCACTTACAAAAAACCGCTAAAGGAAGCTGACACGCTAATATACCCGTATGGATCAAATAAGCCCCTCAACTGCCAAGGGATGTTCATGGCGAACTGCCAATACAAGGACAAGAACCAAAAGATCAAAATCTACGTCATAAAAGGTGAAGTGCCAGGAGGCAGCATCCTGAGTTTCAAGGTGGAAATACAAATGGGACTCATTCAAATAATGTACCAAATAATGTCGGCATATGCCACCAGACCGAAGGACATGGTGCAGAAAATGTTTCCGGCCCTTTTCACAGGACTAGGGAAGTTAAAGGGCAAACAGATAAAACTACACATCAATCCACAAATACCTCCAACCGCAGAACATTACCGGGGCATACCTCTAAACATACAACGACATGTGGAAGACGAAATTCAAGCACTATTGCAACAGGATATAATTGAACCGGCATCAGGACCGACACCCTGGGTTTCTCCTATTGTACCGGTACCCAAGAAAGACAACAAAGACAGCATTAGAATATGTGTAGACATGAGGGCTCCCAATGTAGCCATCGAACGAGAACGGCATCTCGCTCCATATGATGCACCTACTACACGGATCTAAAGTGTTTTTGAAATTGGACCTAAACAAAGGCTACCATCAGCTGGAGTTGCACCCCGATTCGAGATATATTACTACGTTCTCAACACATCTGGGCCTATTCAGATATAAAAGACTCAGCTTCGGGGTATCTTCGGCTGCTGAAATCTTTCAAAACGAGATACACCAAATCATCAAACATATCCCAAACTGTTTAAACTACTCTGACGTTATCTTAATATTCGGCACCACTCAAGACAGTCATGACGACACGCTTCGGAGAGTATGCATGGCTCTGGAAAACGCGCAGCTAACCCTCAACCCTGCTAAATGCGAAATTAGTAAGTCCACACTGAAATTCTTTGGACATATTTTCTCGAATGAGGGCCTAAAACACGATCCTGAGAAAGTTCAAGCGCTAGTAGAAACTCCCACGCCCACGTCAGTATCCGCAGTATGCTCATTTCTCAGCATGGCGAGTTACTGCACTAGGTACATACAGGACTTTGCGTCGGTGAGTACACCGCTTGGACTACTCACTGGGAAACATCACGAGTTCCAATGGTCCGACGCATGCGAACAGGCATTCCAAGAAATCAAAAAACGAATTGCAGCTGCCTCGTGTATGGCATACTATGACCCTGAGCTCAACACGGAATTAACGGTAGATGCCAGCCCAGTGGGTCTAGGAGCGATACTAGCGCAATCCAAGCCTGGTGCAAGCCCGACTCACCCAGAAGAATCGTGCCATACGCACGCCGCAGTTTATCCAACACGGAATGCGCATACTCCCAGCCTGAAAAGGAAAGTCTAGCGGTAGTATGGGCATGCGAGCACTACCACCTGTTCCCATACGGTTGACCATTTACCATAATCACTGACCACCAAGCTCTCACTACCATCTATGGAAAACCGACAGCCAAAATGCCACCGCGCATCCCCCGATGGGGGCTGCGGTTGCAGGAATATTCTTTCAAAATCATTCATCACCCGGGAAAGGACAACAACCCGGCAGATTTTCTATCAAGATATCCCCTGCCAGCACAAGATGAACGACAGTCTGACAAAGCCAATCAATACCTGAACTACTTAGTTAGCAGCGCGCTACCGAAATCCATCACCACAGCACAACTGCTGGAAGAAACACGCAAGGACAAACTAATCCAGACAGTACAGGCATGCCTAAAGTCAGATCGGTGGCAGAGCAGCCGGAGGAGTGACCACGAAATACCTCAGGGTGAAGAACAACACTTTCGCACGTTCAAGCTCATCCGGCACACCCTGTCCACTTCCCCAGAGGGCCTGTTGCTTAAGGAAAACAGAATTCTCATTCCATCCACACTACAAAAGCAAATATTAGACATCGCCCACACAGGCCACAGAGGCATAGTATCAACCAAGCGTCAACTCAGGACCAAGGTGTGGTTCCCTGCAATGGATGAGCGTGTGGAACGACTTCTAGGACAATGCCTACCATGTCAGGCAGTCGCAAAGCGAACATTCCCGGAGCCCATCAGGTCCTCCACAATGCCTCTACAGGTGTGGGATGAGGTGGCGGTGGATATGTTTGGAACTTTAGCAAATGGCAAATACGTGCTAGTAATCATCGATGAAATGTCACGCTTCCCGGAAGTTCACCTCATCAGATCCTCCAGTGCTCAAGAAGTGATACCAGCACTCGACAAAACATTTGCCGATTATGGCATTACATCGACAGTCAAATCGGACAACGGCCCCCCGTTTAGTGGACATGCCTTTGCCATGTTCGCAGAACACCTAGGATTCCAACATCACAAGGTCACCCCATTATGGCCCCAAGCTAATGGAATGGTAGAACGGTTTATGGGAAATCTCAAACGTACCCTCCAAATATGTTCCATCACTAATGGTTCATTCATGCAGGCCATCCGCACACTACTGAGGGAATACAGGAACACACCTAACAGCTCACCAGGAGAATGCCCGTCAGCCCTAATGTTCGGGAGCGTCATCAGAACAAGACGACCTCTCTATCCGCAAGCCATTCCAAACTCCAACCAAGAGGAAGCTGCACGAAAGAAAGACAGGGAAAGCAAAGCAAGGATGAAGGAATACGCTGATGCCAGAAGACAAGCAAAGCCGAGCCCAGTACAGATAGGTGATCTCGTCTTGGTGCGACAAAATCAAGCTACCATGGACACCCCTGATTTCAAGCCGGAACCCATGACAGTAACGCATGTTTAAGGTTCTATGATAACCGCATCAAGCCCCCAGGGCACCGTTACTAGGAATTTGTCCTTCTTCAAAACATTCAGAGGTACCGACGCCAGTGGTAGCACCTCAGGGACTGTGGCAGAAGAATCATCGGACATAGACTCTGAATATCAAGAGGAAGAAAGAGATGCCGACGACAGCGATGAGACACATCAGAGAACCGTCATACCAACTCGCAGCCCATCCAAGAGAGTCATACGAAGACCTGCCAGATGGATTGAAGAAAGCTAAGTGAATCACCCCAACTATTTGTTTCAGTGCAGAGGAGATGTAATGTCCTACCTCTATGGCCATTGTTTGTTTGTTTAGAGGATAGGTCCTCTGTTTGTTGCTGTTAATTAGTGGGCTGTGACCCACATGCAAAAGGGCGGGGTTACCGCCCAAAAGGCAGTTCGAGATTAATAAATCAGAGTTCAGACGTGCATCCCTGTCTCTGCGATTCATTGCTTCATTTTAAATTGATTACCTACATGCTTTATTGACACTCTGCGTGTCAGTCGAAGCGCACTCGCAACATAACAACGGGGCATGAGCGGGGTGTGAGGGGGAAGGGGAGAGACACACGGGGCATGAGCGGGGGGGTGGGGGGAACAGTAGAGAGACACGGGGCATGAGTGGGGGGTGGGGGGGAAGGAGGTAGACACGGGACATGAGCGGGGGAACGGGAAAGAGAAACGGAGCATGAGGAGGGGTGGGAGGAACACACGAAGAATCAGCGAGGGGGGGAACATGGGAGACACGGGCCATGAGCGGGGGTGGGGGGAACAAGAGAGAGACACGAGGCCCTGTGCCTCACCGCCTTTTCGTGGCCGACGCAGCCCACATCTACACTGTGCAGGCAGCAGATCTGCTCCGATAAACAAAGATGGTGGGCGTCTCTGAAAATAGACGCACTGCACGCTTTACAGCAGCCAATAGAAAAGCACGTCAGATGTCCGCGGACATCACGCAAGCTGCTTGCCCAATCACCGTCCTGTCCGCGGAGCGAACAGGGACGTGTGTCCGCGAAGCGAACACAGATATCACTAATTATTTCTGACCTACATTTTGGTCATTTAAAAAAAAACTACTGGAAGGATTTTCACCTAATTCGCTTTCGGGACCAAGCTGCTGCTCCTGGTCCAAATTTGGTGAAAATCCGTCCAGCGGTTTGGGCTGTAGACGCGAGCAAAAATGTTTGCCCATTCAGTCTATGGGAAAACAAAAAAGTTTTTGGACCCCCCCTATAACTTTGCCCCCCCTGGACGAATCCTCACCAAACTTTGCAAATACATTCAGAGTGGGCCATATACCTTCTTTGCAAAGTTTGGTGAGGATTCGTCCAGGGGGAGGGAAGTTATAAGCCACCCAAAATGTGCTCTTCCCATGGAAACAACAATTTAACCATAACTACATGGCCACTACTGTGGCCATGTAATATATATATATGTATGTATATATATATATATATTGCAAAACAAGGAGGAAGAGGCGAACCGCACTCCCGCAGGCACAAAAACTAGTGCCAGGTTCAGAAAAAAGTCGGACAAAACACAACGGACACAGTAGAAATAATACTGGTGTCTTTAATGTTTACAAAAGGATTTAAAAAATGCATCGTGCAAAACCGAATGCACAACACACAAGCAGCACATAGAAACAAAACAACAGCAGGACACCTAGGGGTAGCAGCCTGCAAACAACGCGTTTTGCGCTATACTGAGCGCTTGATCACGTAAGGGGGAGCGAGATTAGCAAAGGTAAATACCCTTCTGAGGTGCAGTCCCTGAACTATGTCAATGGCAACAATTTGTTTGGAATGTAGTGAACAGAGAGTGTGTCAGCGGAAAGAAAATTCAAGTTAAAGTGGTGACCGGCAATGGGTTGGAGAGAGAGGGGGCCCCCGAAATTCGGAATCACAGATCAGGCCATATAAACCAAACAATAATTGAAAAACATGAATATTTTATTTAAATTTCAATTGTTTAAAACATACATATTAAATTTTAAATTTTGTTACGAGCTCATCTCTAAATAGCAGCATATTGTTGTACAATAAAGTGCATAGTGAAATAAAGTGCCAATATAAAACCAGACTGAAAATTCAGTCAGTATTTACTTCATGTTGCCAAGCTGTCTGAACCTCAAGTCGGCTGAAGAGGGTCACCCGGCTGGTGGTCAGAGGCTATGGCCACATTTAACAATGTAGAGAAAACCACAAAAATATATGGACAAGGCAATAGTAGTTCCTAATTAGAAAAAGGGGTGCCATACGTCGACTACTGTACTGTCATGACCTACTATATACACTAGGTCTGACATATACTGTAACGCTCACCCGATTCCCGCAGAGGCGCCGGTCTTGACTGGGTGAATGCCGTATCTTCAAAGGTGATGTGTAACACACGGTTGGCTCTTTGGGCTGGACCTCTGTGCACTGTATGTCTGACTTGAAGAGTAAGATGTCTTAGGTAAGTGAACGCCGAGCTCTCCATCTGCCTCGGGGCAGGGTGCCGTAACCAGTTTCTTCACTGGATAAGGGTGCAGGCCTCTTGACCTCAGAGGACTGCTGTCCGTCGTTAACTGCACGAACGATAAGTTCTGGGCACTTCAAATGTCTTAAAAGTCTTTTGTAATGATATCTCTTGTTTTGCAGGGTTCCGGCGATGGCGGATGGCGGGCTGATGAGAGTTGAGGATCGAACCCGCGTGAGGAATAGAAGCGCCTGGAAGCACCTAAGTAAGCGCTTGTAGCCTGCTTCACGATGCGCACCAACTGTCCCTTTTATCTTGCAGGTACAAGTTCGGAGCTTTAGAGAAGCTAAAGGGTGCTGGAATACCCACTGGATTCGGCGTGGGAAGGAGTAATGGCACGTGAGTAATAAAGTTGCCCAATGTCTTTAAACGCACCTTCTTTTGTCTTTCAGATGCGGGATGCAGCGCCAAAGGCCTCCGGAGCGTGCGAAGAGTAGGTAAGCCTTTGTCTTTCAGATGCCGGAATGCAGCTCGAGGCGTTGGTGACAGCCGATGGACCAGGTAAGAGATGCGCTGCCACTGAAGACCGTAGTGCTAACCTGTTCTTTCTTTGTCTTTACAGGTGCTGCTGAAGACTGGATTCCAGGATGGTAAGCCTTTGTTCCCTTAGGCCCAGGATCAGAAGCAGAAGACACGATGAGCGTTCTGCTGCAGAGAATGCAGAATAACACAAAGCAAGATTCATCCATCGGGTGTGGTTTAAATAGCCTCCTGTAGTGCTTAGGTGTCTCCTTCCACAGCCACGCCTAGGTAAGAAAAGAGTTCCTGCTTTCCAGAAGAGTTCCAGTGTTCTGAACCTAGGGAGTGGCTCCTGCCCCACCCAACAGGCAAAGTAGTCCCAAACAGAAGAGGATCAGGGGTTCAACTGGCAGGTAAGTAAGCAGCATGGTCTGCTGCAGGTAAGTCCACCCAAGCATTATGAGCCCGGCGCTTCCAGCGCTGGGACTGGGCATCTTTATGAGCCTGGTGCCACTGGCGCCAGGACAGGGTCCAAAAGGTCCCAATTGGGACTGGCTGGCACTCGGAACCGGGGTTGTGGGTCTGCTTCCAAGGGAGTCGGGCAAGTCCTGATCTTTTGGAAGCAGAGATCATGACAGCACCCCCCCTCAAGGCCCCTCCCAAACCGGGCTTCTCTGGGGGTTTGGGCTTGTTAGGAAATGTTCTATGAAATCTTTTGATTAGACGAGGCGCGTGGACATATTCTGCAGGTTCCCAGGATCTTTCTTGGGGACCGTAGCCTTTCCAGTCAATCAGGTAAAATAGTTTAGATTTGGAGATCTTGGAATCCAGGATGCTTTTGACTTCAAACTCGAGTTCTCCATCAACTAGAGATGTAGTTAGTCGGGTTTGAGGTTGCACGGGTTTTAATAGAGAGACGTGGAAGACCGGATGTATCTTCATGTGAGGGGGCAATTCCAACTTGACCGCTACTGGATTTACTATGGTAGTGATGGAATAGGGACCAAGGTATCTTGGGTTGAATGTGCGTGGTCCTTTTAGAGGTAGATATTTGGTGGATAACCAGACTTGATCTCCTACTTGATATTGGGGGGCTTCCTTCCGATGTTGGTCTGCTCCTTTCTTGTATTGTTCTTTAGCCCTTTGAAGGTGAGAAACGGCTTCCTTAAAGGCTTGGGTGATTGTAGAATGCAGGTGGTCTACTGCTGGTGTTCCAAGATCTTGGAGTGGATCCAACTCCGAGGTTCGAGGGTGACTACCGTATGAAAGAAAAAACGGGGTCTTCCCAGTTCCCAAGTGGACAGAGTTATTGTAGGCATATTCGGCTATCCAAAGGATATCTTTCCAAGTTTTTTCAGTTTGTTGTAGCATGCAGCGCAAATACTGTTCCAGAGTTTGATTGGTCCTCTCGGTTTGTCCGTCGGTTTGAGGGTGGTGGCTGGTCGAAAGTCTCACATCAATTTGACCCGACCGACAGCAACTTCGCCAAAAATGAGAAATAAATTGACTACCTCGATCCGAAATCAGAACTGAAGGAAAACCGTGCAGTCGGACGATGTTTTCGAGAAATTCTCGGGCCAGAGTTGCTGCTGTTGGTAAGCCTTTGAGTGGAATGAAATGCGCCATCTTGGAGAATAGGTCCACAATTACTAGGATCGTATTGTATCCGGAGCATGGAGGTAGATCGGTGATGAAGTCCATAGAAAGCGTATGCCAAGGGCGAGGCGGGATGTCAATAGGGCGTAAGAGGCCGGCTGGTTTTTCCTTTTGACTCTTGTTTTGGGCGCATACTCCACAGGACATTATAAAGTCTCTGATATCTTTTTTCCAAGACGGCCACCAGAAGTAGCGCTTGATCTTTTCTGAGGTCTTGGTCATACCGGGATGTCCTTCCATTAAAGAATCGTGATAACAAGAGATTACCTTTTTCTGTAAATCTGTGCTGGGCAGGTATAACCGTTCTTGGAAATATAATAGGTTGTCCTTCACCGTAAAGTCCTTTCCCTGCAGATGCCAATTCTGTATGTCTGCTGGAGTTACCAGTAGCCTGGCTTTATCCTTAACTTCCTCTATGGATTGTGTGGCGATTACACCTAGAATTCTTTGTTCGGGAATGATAGGTACAGGTTTAGGATTGATCAAATGTTCTTCCACTCCCATCCGAGAAAGGGCATCAGCTTTACCGTTTTTTGTACCAGGTCGATAGGTAATTATGAAGTCAAACTCGGCAAAGAATAGTGCCCAACGGAGTTGCCTAGAGGATTGAGCTTTTGCGGTTTTCAAATATTGCAGGTTTCGGTGATCTGTAATCACAGTAACGGTGTGTCGGGCCCCCAGAAGATAATGCCGCCAAGCCTTAAAGGCGGACTTGATAGCTAGAAGTTCCTTATCAGTAATAGTGTAATTGATTTCAGGAGGCGAGAATTTGCGGGACCAAAATGCCACGGGATGCAACTGATTGGTTACTGGGTCCTTTTGTGATAGAACTGCCCCCATGGCAAGGCTCGAAGCATCAGTTTCAACGATGTAGGGGAGTTCTGGGCGAGGATGTTTTAAGATCGGTGCAGAGATAAATCTAGTCTTCAAATTCTGGAAAGCTTGTTCCGCCTCAGTAGACCATTCAAAACGTTTGTTTTTCTTTAACAAGGCGGTGATGGGCTGGACTATTCGAGAGAATTCGGGGATAAACCTGCGGTAAAAGTTAGCGAAGCCTAACATGCTTTGAACACCTTTTACGGAGGATGGCGATGGCCATTTGAGAATTGCATCGACCTTCTTTGAATCCATACGCACTCCGCTAGGTGATAATATGAATCCCAAGAATTCAACTTCAGTCACGTTGAAAACACATTTTTCCAATTTAGCGAAAAGTTTGTGTTGACGCAATCTCTCGAGGACCATTTTCACGTGTTTCCGATGTTCAGTTTCCGATGAAGAATAAACGAGGATGTCGTCAATGTAAACAACAACACACACATCTATGAGCTCTCTGAGGACATCGTTCATAAAATATTGAAAGGCAGCCGGGGCATTGCAAAGTCCGAAGGGCATGACCTGATATTCAAATAGCCCATACTTGGTGCGGAAGGCCGTCTTCCATTCATCGCCCTCTTTTACTCGTACCAAGTGGTAGGCTCCTCTAAGATCCAGCTTTGTATATATGCATGCTTTTCTGACTTGGTCCAGGAGTTCAGGGATCAAAGGTAACGGATATCTATTCTTAACGGTGATCTGGTTCAGGGCGCGATAATCTATACAAGTTCTAAGGTCCCCTTCTTTTTTTGGAACGAAGAACAAAGCTGAGGAAGCAGAGGACTTGGAAGGATGAATAAACCCATTCGCTAGGTATTGATCCAGGTATTGTCGGAGGTGAAGATTCTCAGGCTCGGTGAGGGCATAAATTCTACTACAAGGAGGAGTAGATCCAGGTATCAGGTCTATCTGGCAGTCATAAGACCTATGAGGAGGTAGAGAGTTAGCCTGATCCTTCCGGAAAACATCTTGGAATTCTAGGTATTCAGGAGGTAACTGGGGAGCCTCCGAGGAAATTGCTGCCAGTGCAACACCAGGTCGAGGGTGACAAGTAGAGACACATTCTGGAAACTGAACCGTTCTTGCTCGCCAATCGATCTGAGGATTGTGCTTCTCTAACCAAGGAATTCCTAGAATAATCTGGAACTGAGGGGCCTTGATCACATCGAACACGATCTTCTCATGGTGTCCATCTTGACTTACTAGCGTCACTTCTTGGGTGGTATGCGTTACTGGTCCGGAGGCTATCTCCGTACCATCCACCGTAGTAATGACGTCCTTTACAGCCTTTGGACAAAGAGTCAGATTCATCCTCAAAACCATTTCATGATCCACATAATTGCCGATGGCACCGCTGTCGACGTAAGCTTCAATCGCATGTAATCGATCCGGATGTTCAGGGCTAATGAGGACCATAGGTATCACGAAATGCGAGGTCACTGAACTGGTTTTAACGCTCGGCAAGAGGACCTCTATTCTTGTCGGGCGAGGTTGTTTCCCTGCTCAGAGTTTGTGACCCTGGTAACTGCAGCTCCTACTGCCTTCTTGGCTGGTTTCACCGGACAGTCTCGAAGAAAGTGCCCCGAGTTTCCACAATAGAGGCATAATTGCAGCTGTTTTCTCCTTTCCCGTTCCTTTTGTGTTAGTGGTCCTTTCAGGCCCCCTATTTGCATGGGTTCCCCGGAGTCTACTCCTTTGGTAGGAGTTGGTGGTTTGGAAAATACTCGAGCATCAAACTTGGAACGATCGGCCTTCCTGTTCTGCAGTCTGTGGTCAATTTGAACGACTAAGTCAATATAGTCCAAACAGTCTTGCGGGGGATTCACTACTTGGGTTAACACATCTTTGAGCTCTCCACGTAGACCTCTATAAAACAGCGTAATCCTTTTGTCCTCAGGCCATCGAGTTTCCACTATCAGTCTGTTGAAAGACGCAATAGAAGCCAAAAGGTCTTGATTACCCTGTCGCAATGAAAGGAGCTCATTGTCCAAGGCCTGCCCCTGTGAATGTCTTGCAAACAGTTTTTCCATACTGAGCTGAAAAGCTTGAAAATCATGGAGAACCGGATCATCTTGATTAACTAGAGGGATCGACCAGTCTGCCGCATTGCCACTAAGGTACGAAAGCACGAAAGCTACCTTAGCTTGATCAGTTGGAAAGGCTGCTGGCCGGCAGAAGAAGTGCAACCGGCACTGATTAATAAATACTGCAAACCTCTTTGGGTCACCAGAAAATCGTTCGGGCGGAGCCAGAGGTACATTCCCAGGTAGGTTGATCTGCACTGGGTTCGTAGAGGATGTTGAAGGAAGATTTGCCCCTGATGCGGGTAACGGAGTTTGTCCGGCTTGTGACTGTAGCAATTGTCTAGCGAGATCGTCTGTTCGCTCCTTGGAAATAATCAGTTCCCTTCTTAGAGCATTCGTTTCCTGACGGGCTGCATGCACTTCTGCTCTTAGTTCCCCAAGTAACTGGGCTAGCTGGTCGGTATCCGAGGTTTCCATAGCGCCTGGGTGGGAGTTTTGCGGTAGTCTTTGTGTTCTGTAACGCTCACCTGATTCCCGCAGAGGCGCCGGTCTTGACTGGGTGAATGCCGTATCTTCAAAGGTGATGTGTAACACACGGTTGGCTCTTTGGGCTGGACCTCTGTGCACTGTATGTCTGACTTGAAGAGTAAGATGTCTTAGGTAAGTGAACGCCGAGCTCTCCATCTGCCTCGGGGCAGGGTGCCGTAACCAGTTTCTTCACTGGATAAGGGTGCAGGCCTCTTGACCTCAGAGGACTGCTGTCCGTCGTTAACTGCACGAACGGTAAGTTCTGGGCACTTCAAATGTCTTAAAAGCCTTTTGTAATGATATCTCTTGTTTTGCAGGGTTCCGGCGATGGCGGATGGCGGGCTGATGAGAGTTGAGGATCGAACCCGCGTGAGGAATAGAAGCGCCTGGAAGCACGTAAGTAAGCGCTTGTAGCCTGCTTCACGATGCGCACCAACTGTCCCTTTTATCTTGCAGGTACAAGTTCGGAGCTTTAGAGAAGCTAAAGGGTGCTGGAATACCCACTGGATTCGGCGTGGGAAGGAGTAATGGCACGTGAGTAATAAAGTTGCCCAATGTCTTTAAACGCACCTTCTTTTGTCTTTCAGATGCGGGATGCAGCGCCGAAGGCCTCCGGAGCGTGCGAAGAGTAGGTAAGCCTTTGTCTTTCAGATGCCGGAATGCAGCGCGAGGCGTTGGTGACAGCCGATGGACCAGGTAAGAGATGCGCTGCCACTGAAGACCGTAGTGCTAACTTGTTCTTTCTTTGTCTTTACAGGTGCTGCTGAAGACTGGATTCCAGGATGGTAAGCCTTTGTTCCCTTAGGCCCAGGATCAGAAGCAGAAGACACGATGAGCGTTCTGCTGCAGAGAATGCAGAATAACACAAAGCAAGATTCATCCATCGGGTGTGGTTTAAATAGCCTCCTGTAGTGCTTAGGTGTCTCCTTCCACAGCCACGCCTAGGTAAGAAAAGAGTTCCTGCTTTCCAGAAGAGTTCCAGTGTTCTGAACCTAGGGAGTGGCTCCTGCCCCACCCAACAGGAAAAGTAGTCCCAAACAGAAGAGGATCAGGGGTTCAACTGGCAGGTAAGTAAGCAGCATGGTCTGCTGCAGGTAAGTCCACCCAAGCATTATGAGCCCGGCGCTTCCAGCGCTGGGACTGGGCATCTTTATGAGCCTGGTGCCACTGGCGCCAGGACAGGGTCCAAAAGGTCCCAATTGGGACTGGCTGGCACTCGGAACCGGGGTTGTGGGTCTGCTTCCAAGGGAGTCGGGCAAGTCCTGATCTTTTGGAAGCAGAGATCATGACATATACACAGGAAGTAGTTTCGATGGTGCGGAGCATCTAAGCTGTTTCACGGTTGATGCCCATCTTCTTCAGGACGGCGCACTCCCGTTGGAATATTTGCCACTTGAAGGTTTTAATGTAGCAATAAGGCAATAATACATACAGGAATACAGAATTATGCAAACTGAATCCATAATTTGTTTGGAAAACATGAGGAAACAAAGCAGCCATATTGGAAAGGGTTAAAAATACAGGTAAAGTCAGAGAAGTAAAAGCACAGTGCATAAACGATTTCGTTGCAGGTTAAAAGTGGTCCTGACCAGGATGTAAAACACTGTGTGGCCCATAATAGTCCCAACATTAAGTCCGAATCCTCAAAAAAATAAAAATATTAATATGAGGGACATACTAAATATAAATGCACAGTGCATTATAAGCAGTGTAATAACCGGATTTGGCCAGACCACTATGGTGTAGTAAACTTGAAATACCCCACTCGGAATGACAGTGTACCTGCAGTTGCATAGATGATAAAACGGCCAGATCGGTCAGATGGCAATCAAGTAAACATATACACTATGGGTGACCCATGAACCCCCTGTGGAGAAACAATTACCATCAGCAGTAGAATCAAGTCACATGGGAATCACCAGCATATATGAGCAATAATACCAAGGCCTAAGCATACAGAATAAAACCCGCAAATGTTCAATCTGTCCCATTAGATAAACAAACAAGTCATATTAGTCCCAACAATCAGGAAAAATTATGATAAAAACAAGCCAGCCAAGCAAAGATGGAGAGAATGGTCAAAAGTTGATGCTAAGCCAAAAAGAATAAGGATGTCAGCATAGCTGTGCAAAAGGCAAGTTATTATATGCAAAGTGCAAAAAATAGCAGCTTGACCATGAAATGTCTATGTTCAGTGCAAAAAAGCAAAGCGAACAGCCAGACAAGAATATGTATAGCCCACCTCAAAATAGAGGATGTCTTAAAGTGCAAATGCATCCACACGTTTGACTGTGCAAACTTGCAGAATAGCAGCCATTCAGATAAAGTGCAAGTGCATCAAAAATATGAATTGTGCAAAATGCACAATTAGCAGCCATTCCGTCAAAGTGCAAGTACATACGCGGTAATAACAATCGAAAATATAAAAGACACACATAACCAGAAGCTATAAGCAGCATGACAAATTAAAACCAGGCCACCGGCTGGACAAGCACAATCATGAAAATAAAGGAAAAATAGACAATTCCAAAAAACAAAGGGAAAACCATAGATGTGTAAAGGACTGCATGTGAGCCATCAGAATAAGCTAAATATTATAGATAAAGCACTCTCCCTATAATGCAAAATAATCAGCTAAGACATGCAGGTACAGAAAAGGAATTTTGAAAAAAAGGGTCAATAAGTCAATACCTGCATGAAACCAACAGAAATGAAGACAGGAATCATGAAGTTAAGAAAGTGTCTCACTGGGAAAACAGTAAAACCCCAGCAAAGAAAAACATAACAGAATGGCAAGAGAAACAGCAAATTGACTACAGCAAATAATTAAGTACCCAAACAAGTATACAACTCCTCGTCTACATTGTGACCCCTAGGGTATTTGGTGTCAAGATCTAAAATAAATCTGGTTTCAAGTTGTCTCAGCTTCAAAATACGGTCACCACCCCTTGGATGAGGAAGTACATGTGCAACAGCAAAGAAGTTAACATTTTCACATCATTGTTATGTTCAGATTTAAAATGTTTTGCCATGGGGTATGTCGGATCAGAGTTCTTAATGGCTCTCAAATGTTGTAGAATTCTGAGTTTCAGTTTGCATGTAGTACTGCCAACATACCAACGCAGACAAGGGCAAGAGAGAACATAAACAACGAAAGTGGTATCACAATTAATGGATTGACGTATCATTTGCTGTGTTTGTGTAATGGGATGCACAAAAGATTTCTTGGCAATTGCATGTGCACAAGGTTTGCACTTCATGCATTTGGTAAAGCCTGTATGTGAAGCTGGAAGCCAGGTATTAGAACATTGGGGGTCATTCCGAGGTTGGAGGTAAGGGATTACCGGCGCCTGTAAGGGCACCGATGGCGGTAATCCCTTACCTCCGTATTCCGAGTTCCCTTTGCGGGTCCCTCTTTACCTCCTGCTTTTAGCAGGAGTAAATTACGGGACCCGCAAAGTGACCTTGGAGTAAATTACGGCACCGTAATTTACGGTGCCGTAATTACCTCCTTCCCCATTCCCATTGAGCCCTATGGGGGCAGAAATGGGGATGGGGAAGGGCTATGGTGAATGGGGAATTACCGGTCCATCCAACCTTGGAATGGACCGGAAATTACTCCATTCACCATGCCGGTATTCCATGGAGTAAATAGCTCCATGGTTGCCAACCATGGAGCTATTTACTCCATGGTGTAGTCCTAACTCGGAATTAGGGCCATTGAGTCTTGCCCCCTGGAGGTATATATATATATATATATATATATATATATATATATTTTTTTTTTTTTTTATGTATTCTTGGTTTAACCAAAAAAGCGTTTTTTACAAGATGGGTCCCCAAAAACGTACTGAAGTCTCTGTCTTATTTCTAATTTTCATTTTCTGTAGTTGTAGTTTTTAAAATCAGATCCATGATGTTTACTTGGCCCCTTTACCCACCTTCTTCTCTAACATTCAGTGTTATGCAGATGACACTCAGATCTCTTTCAGGCTCCCCTCAGCCTCTGCTCCTCTCTCTCTCATTCCTGACTGTCTATCGTGATTCAGGATTGGTGCACCTCCAATGATCACTGCCTTAATACCAGTAAGACGGATATCCTTCTCATTGGGACCCCTGCTCCCGCTTTGCCCCCTCTCACTCTGTCTGCCCTCTTTGGACCCTCTTCCGTTGCATTCCTGAGAGGCAAAAAGCCTGGGTGTCATCTTCGACTCTACGCTCTCCTTCTCTCCTCACATCACAGACATTGCCAAGAAGGCCCACTACCAGCTGCACCCCCTTAGAGGTATTCTTACTTTTCTCACTTTCCCCCAGAAGCTCACTATCTTCAGAGCTCTGGTTCTCTCTAGGCTGGTCTACTGCAACAGCCTCTTTCTCAATCTTCCTTTCTCTACACTCCACCCTCTGCAACTAATCCAGAACATAACTACGAGACTTATCCCTGGCCTCAAGCCCAAGCACCATATCTCTCCTGCCCTGAAATCTCTCCACTGGCTCCCGGTGGCTGCAAGAATCAAGTTCAAGAGCCTCTGCGTCATCCACAAGGCTTTTTGGGGCCAGAGCCTGCACTATATCTAACTCTCTCTTCCAAAATACCTTCCTTCTCGAGCCCTTCCCTCAGCCACCTATAACTCTTTGAGGGTCAGACGCTTCTCCAGGCAGAGACTGATGGGTAGATGTTTCCGCTCTGCGGGTGCCTCCCTCTGGAATGGCCTCCCTGCCCCTCTCAAAATTGAGCCGGACTGCCTAAAGTTCCGAAAGCAGCTCAATACCTTCCTTTTCTCCTCTGCTTTCTCTCTCTCCCTCCCCTGCTGACCTACCTGTCTGCTGCGCCGACTGGTTGCTTGGATACCCTCAAAGTCTCACTGGGTACCAGACTCCTCTATGACAAGTCCCCTCTGCACAGTTCCATGTCTTAAAATCGTGGCAGAAATGGCAGTGTATACAAAATATCGTGGCAAAAAATATGTGGTTTTGCCGCCACAATCATGTGAAGGATGCGGGGGACAACCCTGCAACCCCTGCTGCCCTTAAATGGTATAATGGGGTATACCTTTACCAGGTAAAACCACAGCATTTTTGCCGCGATTTTTTTTACCGGCGACATCTTTGCTGCGCTTTTATTACCTGATACCCTCTGCACTGCACTGCCTCCGGACCTACCGTGCACTTAGTGGTTGGAACTGTAACCCCTACAGTCTCCCTCCTCCTTGCACTTACCCAGGCCCATGCTGCCCTGACTGCACTTACTCAGAGCATTTCTGCCCTGATTGCACTTCCCCACTTTCCTCTCCCTGGCACTTCCCCCACTCCCTTTTGCATATCACACTTGCACGATCTGAATGACACAGGCTTAGTAAGATCGTTTGTCTTGTCCTCCCTTCCTTGTCTTGTCGCGCCTTGAAACACTTGTGTACAGGTGCGTTGTATAATATTGTTGCCACTATTCTCTGTATTGGGTTTGACAGTTCATAATCTGTGGTTTGAAACAGACATGGCTCTGACGGGGCTGCTCAGCTCACAGTCTCTTCATGTGGGTACAGATCTGGGTGCTGCCATCTGTTGCATCAATAACAGGCAGTCATAGTGGGTGAGTGATATTTTGGCTGTGAACTTCCCCAGCTCCCACAGCAGAGTGGGCAGGCTGCTGGTGGTGATATGTCTTGTGCCCACTCCCCACCCCCAAGGTGGTGGGGCTTTCATAGCTGCCTCAATGAAAGGGTTTGAAAGGCAGACTGATCTGCAAACTTCTCTTCATCCTCCCCTCACTTCCCTATTTTACAACCGCTCCCAGCTTGAACTGGATAACATCAAAAAGCAGGTGGGTGTTCTATTCCGTGCACTATGCATGAGGAATGGGCTTCCTAACAGCAGAGAGCGTCTGTTAATCTCTGTGGTGTCTGAGCTGCTTGTCACTGTGAATTATTTTTTCCCCCACTGATTACTATGGTAGCCCTTAAAACAGGCTGCTGAAAGTAATTGGTGAATCAGCCGCCTCCCTTGTAGCTCTGCAGTTTGAATCCTAATCAGGTGTGGGGTTTCCGAGCCAAGGGTTTACAGATTGTATTGGTTCCTGGCTTTAAATACATATGAATGAAAAGTTATTTTGGGTCGAGCTCGAATGTGGAATACATGTCGTGCTTTCTGTACAAAAAAAAACGGCTTAAAGGATAGTTCCGGGACTTTTTTTTTATTGTCCCTACGGGTCGGCCATGTGTTTGTAAGCATAAATCAGTAGATCGTAGGAAACTTTCCTATGGACCTTACCCGACTTTTCGCCCATTATCGCACTCGAAATCAGCCTCCATTTTGTGATAATCCTATCATTTCGCCCCATCGACCTGGCTCACCTGTCTTTGCAGCACTAAATCAAATCCCCCGCCCCTGAAACAGACTTTATCAAAACATTCATATTCCCCGCCTCTATCCGTGACGTGACTGAGCTGCGTAGGCAAACGCGCCCAGGCGTCTTCTACGCGACTCCACACAGACCCCGGAAATCAACACAGATCAGCTCACAATACAGCGCACCACAATTCGGAATATGAAACTGTACTTTGAAATCAAACCGCAAGATTGTAAATGTGGTAAAGTACATTTATTTGACATCAAATGTTTAGAGAATATTCAGCGATTTGCATTTTTATTTGCTCATGTTCCAAAAAGTTCGTATTGAGGGAAGCGATGTTCGTGTGCAGTACACAGGGTGTTGGTTTACGATAAAAATAAGCTCTTCGGTCGCACTGATAATCGCATGGCTGTTCCAACAACGAGGCACTAGGCCACCACAACGGTAGGTATGTTGCATCTAACCGTTAGTACCGCGTAAGGGCATACTTGTACTTGGCGATCGTCCCATAAAATGGTCAGGGTGGTAACGTTGTTCACGCGGAGAAGCAACTGGCGGCTGTAGAAGCCGTCCGCCGGTGTCTGGTACTCGTGACACAGACAGTAGTGAATGATGTACCTAAAAACATAAAAAATGAAATCAGTCTCACCATCAGATCCTTATTAAAATTATTCATTTCATAGCAAGGACAGCGCTACTGGGTGTACACAAGTGTTTAAAGGCGTGGCGAGGCATGGAGGGGGGGGGAGTGGAGTACAAGGTAAGTAGCATAAAATAATAAATAAATAGGGCCAGCTGGTGGCAAGTGCAAGGTAAGTGCAGAACAAGTGCTGGGAAGGGGGGGGCTGTAGGATACTGAGACAGTCCCCCAGTGCAGGGGTTGACAGGGAGGCAGTGCAGGTGGAGAGTGGAAGGGCCCAGGACCGAGGTCGCAGACAGTGGACCAGTTGTAGCAGGGGAGAGGGAGAGAGAAAGCAGAAGCAAAGAGGAAGGTTTTGAGGTACTTCAGTAAAAGCAGATGTTTCTCCTCAAGATAGTGCGCGGTAGAAAACAATATGCCACACAGAACGAACAAGTACAACTGAACCCGTCTTTAAAGCCACTGTATAGTAATGAAATTGCGGTATAAACTCATCAAAAGTTACTTACATTATATTTGCATTTTCCATTGTGTCTCTGTGTAGGGCAGACCCGAAACACCACTCCTTTGCCGACGTTACTTCTTCTAATGAACGTGGCTCATCGTTTCGTTTCTGAAATTTTATTCATTATCTTTTCTTAGTCTTTCGGGATGGTCCCGGCCTGTCAAGGTCAAATCACAATAGAACCTTATACTGGGTCGTGGGCCGTTCCGCCACCCGAGCAAAACATCAAAGCAGCTGACCTTCACTTTGAGCGAGCACATATTTCTAGTTTGGGCCTGCAACATGAGGAGACTCGAGAGAACAGACAATCAAATTACAATCATTTAAACCGTGATGTGTATTTCTCAATGAGCTCTGCTTTAGGTGGACATGGAACAGAGGCAATGTTGGGTGGCAATGCAGTTGTCCCCTGCATAGGTTCGTTCACCACTCCATGTATGTGCCTATCGAGGACATCTACGATAAGTCTCTCAATAAACTCATATTGCATATCCTCAAACACTGGTTTGATCACCCATTGTTTACTTCTTTTAGTGAAGGCCTTATTGTAGCGAAGCGTCCCTAAAGTTCCGGTCGTCCTACTTTGTTGACGGCCAACATTATGGTTATGTGCCAAGACCGCTAGAAGAGTCCGATTTATCATGCCTTCCATGCCAAAATGCAATCTTTTGGGCCTGTACTTTAGGCACATATTGTGGAACACCTCCAAATCTCCTGTGTGGCAGAATTCCGTGAGTCCCCTCAAATCTCTTGTTATAGTTTTATCAAATACAATCTTTTCAATGGCCTTGTGAGTGGGTGATGAAGGAATCAACCACTTCTTCTTCCGTGCCTCCTCTGTGGACAAATGGCCATGTTCACATTTGTGGAAATGTTCATTTGTCGACCATCGATGTACGTTGCTACAGTGCAACATTACTGACCGCCATTTTTCCAGTAGAATTTCCAACGACCCTTCACATGTTTTTGAGCTCCACCAAAGATGGTTGCTGATTGACTTGGACCACTGTGAAATACCTTGCATATCTTTTTTTTTTCCTGCAGCCGACAATTTTTTATTGATTGTTTTTGCAAGATGCCATACGTCAAATTGGTGATTTATATTTTTGTACTCTTCTCTCATTGTCTTGGCAATTGAAACGTGTCTGTCCGTGGCTATCAGGTCGATCACCATTCCCCGCGATTGTAGTTCTTGCAATGATGCTACAAAGCCAACTTTCTCCATGGCCACTGAGGATGTACTTTGTGACACCTGCACGACCACCGAACTCACAATTTTCTTACTTTCCATGTCCTGAAAGTGGTAGGTGCAGTACTTGGCTGAAAATCCTGGGCTGTCGCACTGTCCATCACCGGCTAGCCTGAAGCGTTTGCCCGCGAATGTACTTTCCATTGGCATTTTTTCCATTCTCCAAGCTTCGCTGATGGCTGGAAATAGATAATCGGTTTGGTATTTGTAGAACTGAGTTTTCGCAATGAAATGGATTCCCACAAACTGAAAGAAATACTGTAACTTTTTAAAACTTGAACCACTAAAAAGTGCGGCCGCTGCACAAAGTAGATTGCCTGCTGGCAGTTGCCCCAGCATGGGTTGTGCAGACCATGCGAACGGATGATATTGTGTACAGGTGGCATGTATTTTAAGGTTAGTGCCTCGAATTGCACGAGTCACATTAATCAATGGCTCCCCACATACTTCCCCACCAACCCAATGCCCACATTTCATCATCATAATAATATCCATCAAACAGCTATCGAATACAATGAATTTGGCCTCTTTCCTTATACTGTCACTCTGCATCCCAGCTGGTTCGGCCTGTAACGTTGAGGACATGTCACTCGCATGAAAGGTACAATCTCTGATATCGTCTTCCGCTATGCTGAGTGATATTGATGGTGTTTCATTGTCGTCCATGTCATTCTCTTCCACTGCAACAACTGTTCCTTGTCCGGAGATGGGAGAAAAAAACAATGTCTTCAACTTTCGCGCGCTCTTATTTTTTGCGGGTGTGGATTCTGTGAATTGATCTCCGACTGCATCCAAACTACCAGGAGGACATTCACTATCAATGGCTGGTGGTGGTATAGCTCCGTTGTCAATCACTTCATATTCTTCCCATTGGCACGATGCATCTCCAGTCTCAAGTCCCTGCCAAAAGGTTTGACAAGCAACATCTCTCGTTCGCTTCACTGTCTGTGTAGATCTAGTTCTTACACCCACTCGCAACTAGAGGACAGATTAGAAAAGGGATGTTCAGTTTAAACACAACTTACAGTATTGAACTATTAACAGTGAAAAACAACATAATATAGTGACCAGGACACTAACCTTCTTTTGCTTTCTTTTCTTTGAAACTTTCTTGCCTCGAACTTCAACATCTGGACGCTGTTGCTCCGACTCGTGTGTGCATGTCTCCACTTCCTCTCGCGCTGCAACGACTATATTTTCATGATAAGCACATCCATCACTCACTGAGGCTCCATCGACTCCCTGAAACATAGAACTTTCATTAGTATGTATAATAATATTGAAAACACAAAATGTACTTGGGGACCAATACCCATACGTACATCTCAATAGCAAAACACGAATGAACGCATTGTGTAGAACATTCAAACGACAATAGTTCACGCATTGTTGATCTAGTTAGATTGAACTGTCAAGATCCATACCTCGGGCTCCGCATAGACTTCCATTGATGATATTATTGAAGATGACGCTTCAGCAACTCCCTGAAACACAGTAATTGCATTAGTATGGTTTTCTATTTTGTTTAAAAGAACATAAACTTTCTGCAGGCGTCAACGGCTCATCTAAATAGACCTGCACAAATGATCAGTTGTCTAAAATAAATAATGGATATCTAAATATTATTCGATTTGCTCCATCGTTGGAAGTGTCACCACCCAGAGATCTGCATCAACTACTAGGGGTGATGTTCTTGTTGAAGAAGCTCCGTCAGCTCCCTGAAACATAGTACTTGCGTTAATAAAGAAGGAAGTATAGCGGATGTAATCACGTCATTTGATCTCGCATGATTGATCTGTCAGTATCCATACCTCGAAATGCATAAGAACATCAAGGGACGCTGTAACTGCGGTGCACACTTCTGCAAGCTGTTGCGCCGACCCGTAACTGCATGCTCCCCCTTCTTCTTGGACTAATGCTCCATCGACTCCCTGAAACATAGGACTTTCATTAGTAATGAACACAATATTGAAAAAAGAAGACACATAGGAGGGCGACGACAGAAGGACATACCAATGGCTAAAAACGAAAGAAACATTGTGTGTAACAATCACGCTACAAGAATGCAAGATCTGATGATCTCCATCGATGGAACTGTCCGGAAACGTACCTCGAGCATCTGAGTGACATCTACGGTTGTCGTCAATGCGTTGGACTCCTCAGCATCTCCCTGAAAGACAGTACTTGCATTATTTTGGATAACAATAATTATAACTGAAAACAAAGACTAGAGGACGAGTACTGTGGTGTACCATTAGGTAAAATAATTACACGATCAATTAAAACTATTGATTTACATGCCTAAAACAAGTCAGTGTCAGAATAGCTAAGTAAGATTACCCGATAGGCGCTTGAAGTGGCTGATGACTGCAATAACGACACGGATGGAGAATCTTCCGCCTTCATATTGAGTGGATACATAAATGGGGAAATTATTGTTAGCTAATGCTACACACTACCGCAATGCCGAGAGATAAATACGTAAACTTGACTCACCAGTGGAGGGATGTGGACGAATAGAGTGGGAATAGCGGTTGAGAGCAATTTTCGCCTCGCTCGCGGTGTTTTCTTCTTTATTAGCAATGATGTGGAGTACATGTCTGGGCTAAAGTGCCTGCTGCAGATGCGGTATCGATCACCCCTCTTGTCCGCAAAGACTTCTAGGACTCTACTTTCTATCTCAGAGGCTGGATATCCGCAATATCGGACCCATTCTCTTATCTGATCTATTGTCTTAGGGAAAACATGCATTATAGTACCTTCAGATTTGTTATGGGTCTTCGAAGGGCAACCGCCAATGGAACAGGCAGGCATTATGGAAAGTTCTGAAAAGTAAAGATCAACAATTCTCTATGAATACCAATGTGTTAAAACATTAAATGACACATAAAAGGTTCAATGCAAGGTCCGTTTTGGTTCTTGGAACTATACACGTTATTCACATGCGGATAAGTATTTCAATAACTTTCAAAAAATAGAAAAAGTAATTTGACTAAACTCAGAACATGTGACTAGTTCCTTGCATGTACTGTCGTGAACTAAAAGAAAACATGGATGCAATTTGATGACTACTAGCAAATAGATATAAATTAAAAAATTGGACGCAAAATGATTATGGTACATGGACTTACCTTGACGAACAAACAGTTAGATGCAGGGATAAGAGTAGTTTCTTGTCGTAGAACAGGGAGCAGTTCACAGGTTGCAAACTGACGAGTTTGCTCAAAGTGGTCACGGAAGTTCACAGAGACGAAGAGCAGATAACCAGCACCTTCACGGGTTGACTAGCAAAGCGCAAAGAAGTTCTCATTAGAAATATGAAGTGGGTTATAAAGAATTCGAAACAGGGGTGTGTTTGTGAATGAATGACGTGTATATGTCGTGGCATTATGCGGATTGCAGGGGGGCGTCCAGCGTGAGGGGGGATGCTTGGCAGGAGACACGGGGTCTGGAGGTAGACATGGGAACAACAACCCATGCTCTATAGACCACTTTGAAGTGTACATGGTCTTTGGCACCTCTTGGCCTTTATCGCTCCCTGACAGCTCCACTTGCCAGCAGCGCAAGTACCCTGGTGCGAACTGCCTTTGATAGGGCGGGGGGTGGATCGGGGCGGTGGTCGTGCAGACAAGACACAGGAAGACTCGTGAATGGAGACACACTTATGTGGATTGCAGGGGGGCGTCCAGCGTGAGGGGGGATGCTTGGCAGGAGACACGGGGTCTGGAGGTAGACATGGGAACAACAACCCATGCTCTATAGACCACTTTGAAGTGTACATGGTCTTTGGCACCTCTTGGCCTTTATCGCTCCCTGACAGCTCCACTTGCCAGCAGCGCAAGTACCCTGGTGCGAACTGCCTTTGATAGGGCGGGGGTGGATCGGGGCGGTGGTCGTGCAGACAAGACACAGGAAGACTCGTGAATGGAGACACACTTATGTGGATTGCAGGGGGGCGTCCAGCGTGAGGGGGGATGCTTGGCAGGAGACACGGGGTCTGGAGGTAGACATGGGAACAACAACCCATGCTCTATAGACCACTTTGAAGTGTGCATGGTCTTTGGCACCTCTTGGCCTTTATCGCTCCCTGACAGCTCCACTTGCCAGCAGCGCAAGTACGTTGGTGCGAACTGCCTTTGATAGGGCGGGGGGTGGATCGGGGCGGTGGTCATGCAGACAAGACCCGTTTGCCGCAGGGCCTCACCAAGGAGAGGCCATCTAACTGAATGTAAGAGGATGGCTGCAGGATCTACTACATGGAAGGCAGGGGGGTGAGTTTATAAATACCTCACCCTCCCAGGAGAATATATGGGGGTCATCTCTGTACCCGGTGCCCAAAAAGAGGATTTATTATGATCAACCATATTTATTATTGACCTATAACCATGTTTTGTATCAATAAAATCCAACAGCTTTTTATTGCCAACGCTTGATGCCAACCCACAAAATAATATATGTATGACTGCTGCATATATGGGTTCAACGGTTATGTGGATTGAAGGTGTGCGGCCAGCGTGAGGGAGGATGCTGGCCGGAGACATGTGGTGTGACAAGACAAGGCACTGGAAGGCTATTCAACGGAGACACACTAGATTCATTTAAAAAATCAAAACAACCATTGTTAAAATATATGTTGTGCTTTATTTTAGATTTTAATTAAACATAAATAATAAACATTACACATTGTAAAGTTGAGGTTGCAGCACATCGAGGGAAAATCCGCGGTATTGTCCACTGTCACTGGGGAAATGTTGTCTAATGGCAAGTACCGCACAGGCAGGTATTACTCTCCGAACGCGGTGTCCGAGCCTCCCGTGAAGCCACCAAGTGAAGCAACGATAGGCCACCAGCCTGTACCACCTGTGAAAAAAAAAGATGCAAACTGTATTAAACTGACCAAACTTTCTTATCAATGTCGATTCAGGTAACACATGTCATTTTTCTTAGAAAAAAATTATATCTAGAAAATGCACTATATGGAACCAATTTACATGCGTTCGAATGATATGTAAATGTCATTTTATATGTGGGAGACGACCATGAAATAGTGGTGGCATCACTGACATCACAAACAGAGTATACTTACTCGTTACTCGGATTACGCGGACGAACAGTGCCACGAAGTTCGTGCATAAGCACCATCATCATCCTCAACACTGTCCGTGAGAGGCAGGCTTCCCTGAACTCTGGCAGCTCGGTGATGCATTGCGGACTTTGCTCGCCTTCCTGCAGACTTTGCTCGCTTTCCGAAATGTAGGCCAAGCACCCGGAATTTTCACGGCAGCAGCAGTTCTCCTCCTCAGTTGGCATTAGCTCGCACCGATTGCACGTGCACCAGGTGGAGACGCCGTCCATGCGACATGGTCCAGGCTCTTCATCCGTTGACTGGTCCTCCCAACTGCCGTCCGAATCCCCATCGTTTTCGCGTGCTTGCCTTTCCAGTAGTTCCTCCTCGGTGTACTCGGGCTCGTACATATACGGCATTATTGTGGCCATTGTGCGGTAAAGATAGTAAAATAATTTACAGAGATGGTACAGGTGTTCACACGGGCTACAAGCGGCGAAGGTAGCTGACCAGAGCACTGAAACGAGTCACAGAATACTCAAAGTAACACAGAGAGAGGAATGGAATCGAAAATCTGCTGCTGTATGTTGTGAAACGGTCTGTTTATACTTATTGGGGAAAGAGGCGTCCTGCCATTTCCATGGCAACACGTCAATAGCTGAGGCGCAGCGATTGTTGACACGAGACGTGCTTGAAATGGGCAGTACGCGTCTGCTGATGTCAGGCTCAGGGGCGGGGGATTTGATTTAGTGCCGCAAAGGCAGGTGAGCCAGGTCGATGGGGCGAAATGATAGGATTATCACAAAATGGAGGCTGATTTCGAGTGCGATAATGGGCGAAAAGTCGGGTAAGGTCCATAGGAAAGTTTCCTACGATCTACCGATTTATGCTTACAAACACATGGCCGACCCGTAGGGACAATAAAAAAAAAGTCCCGGAACTATCCTTTAACAATTACACTGGAAGTCATTATTCGGCTGCTGTTTTGGATGGATCATGCATAGCACAATGCTTAGAGCATTGATCTATGAGCCCCACTAATGAGAGTTCAGTTCTCACACAGGGCTGAACCCTGGAATTGTGCATCCTGCTTCTTTAAATTAAAAAAAAAAGCTTTGTGATAAAACGTTAGTTGTGCTGTGAGCGACACAGGACATCGTCGTTGATAGGCCGCAGTTTTGCTAGAAGTGGGGATGAACTACTGGGTTTTGGCTAACAAATGGCAGCATCTCCTTGGGAAGGCAAAAGGTACAGAGATGTCTATTCTCTGAGGATTTTGACTGGAAGCTCAGTGCCAGGGAGGTTGGCAGGACAGTCCCATCTTGTTGGCTACTGTATGTTGCTCCGCTTGGGTCACAGGGCTCGCAATCTGGTTCTAGGCCTTGTGACAGGAGTGTGGCTCTTGGTTTGCTAGCCCCCTCTGTATGCTGTTTGTTGTTAAAACCTGCTTAGTGAAGGCTCATGGTGAAGATTTTAGGTTTGGCTGAGCCATGATAGCCATTTGTGTACTATGTTGTCCCCCCGGATCTGGGGTGTGTGGTTTCAGCAAGCTGCTGGAGATCTGCATAAACTAGTGTAGGTGCTGGACTGCTTCATGGTTTTAAGTTGTCAACATGGTTTGCTGCCCGCTGGATAGTTGTCAGGTACTGGTCATTGTCGGCCATGGCAGCCCTAGCCAATTGTCCCTCCTGGCATTATTATGAGTTGCAGCAGGGTAGTTGTGGGTAGTTGTCAGTGCTCTTTGGCTTCTGCCTCCGCCACCCCATCTCCTGGTCAGATCTCCTCCTTCCTCTCAGAGTGGGCGGATCTCTCCTCCTCACTCCTGGCCTCGACCACTCAACTCCTCCTTTTTGGAGACTTCAACATCCACATGGATGCTTCCTGTCCTCCCTCTGGACTCTTTGATGACCTTTGTGACTCTCTCTCATTTTCTGTTCTCTCCTCTGGCCCGACTCACTCTGCAGGTCACACTCTGGATGTTCTGATCTCCTCAGACCTCCCCCTTTCTATCCCTCTCACCACTCCTCTCTCCTGGATCACTTTCGCCTTCCCTCCCATCTCATCCTCTCTATCCGACAGGCCAAGCCACGTCCATCACTGCCACCGCCCTTCGCGGTCATCTGACTCATGAAGAACGTATCAGTTGAGGCTTTCGCCGCCACTTTCTCACCCCCTTCTCCCCTTTGGCTGACTCTCACACTGACACAGCCCTCTCTACACTCCACTCTGCTATATCTGATACTCTTGACATCCTTGCCCCTGTCATGAGGATCCGCCTGAAGCCCAAAGCCAAGTGCAACTCCTGGTACGACTCAGACCTTGTCACCCTTAAACGCAAGTGTAGGGTGGCCAAGAGGAAATGGCGTGCTTCGTGTACATTCTCTGACAAAATGGCCTGCCGCCTGCTCCGAAGGCAATACCGGCTCTCTGTCCTCACTAAGAAGAGAGCTCATATCCAAGCCTGCATCTCAGCGGCATCTAACAATTCGGCTGAACTCTTTAAAATCTGCAAGGAACTGGCCAATTCTACCGAAGTCTCTACCTCTCCTGTCCCTTCCTAGGCCCTCTGCACAGAGGCATAGCCAGGATTGTCTAACAAGTGGGGCCTGAAGCTAAGGTAGTTGGACCCACCGCAGCAACATTAACATCTGTACATCCCGGCACAGTGCTGCTGTGTGGGCATTTACAGATTTTAGGTGGGCCATGCCCACTCAGGCCCTACCCTGTCTACTCCTCTGCCTCTGCACGGTACTGGCTTCTCACTTCATCTCTAATACTCAGGACATCCTGTCCTCACTCTCCTCCTCTCCCCTCCCTCCGTATTATCCCTGCTCTTCCTCTGGCTCTTCTGCAGCCACCTCTCCTCCAACCTTCTTTGCCTTTCCCCTGTTCTCCACAGACAAGGTTTCTAGACAAGTCCGATCTATGAAAGTCTCGTCAAAACAGGTTCACCCCTGTTCCTCCAAAACCATCAAGAACTACATTGACACCCTTTCTCCTGCCCTGGCTGACTTCTGCAACCACTCCTTTGCCACTGGAGTCTTCTCATCCCCCCTGAAGCACTCCCTTGTGCACCCTCTTCTTAAGAAACCCTCTGCCGATCCCTCCTGCCCGGCTAACTATCGCCCAATCTCCATCACTCCCTTCCTGGGCAAGCTCCTGGAGAAACTGGCCATCTCCCAGCTTAATCGCCACACTGAATCTGTTTTTGGTCTTCATGACCATCAGTCAGCCTTCAGAGCTGCCAGAAGCATGGAAACTGCTCTCCTGAACATCCGTGAAGACCTGCTCTTTAACCTTGACTCTAACACCCCCTGTGTCCTCATCCTGCTTGATCTCTCTTCTGCCTTTGTCACTGTCAACCATGCCATCCTGCTAAATTGGCTGTGTGATAACCTTGGAATCACCGGTCAGGCCCTGGCATGGCTGACTTCCTTCATCTCTGACCGACCCTCCCAGGTCCAACTCGGGTCCTTCCTCTCTGCTATCTTCTTCTCTACCTGTGGTGTCCCCCAGGGGTCTGACCACTCTCCCTAGCTGTTCAACCAATAGCTGGCACTCCTTGCCCACCGCATTGCCACTCTCTGCCCCAACTTTCAGCGCAATGCGGATGACACTCAACTCATTTTCAGGCTACCTTCGGCCACCTCCTCTCCATCCCTCATCTCTGACTGTCTGTCTGCTATCCAAGAGTGGTATGCCGCCAATGACCACTGCCTTAATCCTCATCAGCACAGCCACTCCCTCCTTTCCTATAGCTCTCTGGCCAGCCTCTCTTGGCCCTCTTCCTGCTCCCACCTGCAAGGCTAAAAATCTTGGGGTCATCTTCTCGGGGTCATCTCTTTCTCCTCCTTCACACCTGACCTCCATCTTAAACTCTCCTCCTGTCTCACAGCCATCAAGAACTGGATGTCCTCCCGCTTCCTCTCTCTTAATACTGATAAAACTGAAGTCCTTTTCTTCCCTTCTAACACACTTCCTCCTCCCTCTCCTCCCCCTTTCATCCACTTTCCTCCCTCCAACCTCCCTATCTCCTCCCATGCTCGTAATCTAGGCGTTCTATTTGACTCCTCTCTCACCTTTTCACAATACATTTCAATTACCTCTCACTCCTGCCAATACCACCTCTACAACATTTGCAAAATCCGTCCCTCCCTCACATTCCATGCGACCAAACTCTTTATCTCCTCTCTCATCTTTTCCCGACTCTTCTACTGCTCCTCCTTAATCTTTGGACTTCCTGCATCTCAGCTTGCCCCCCTTAAATCCATTTACCACTCCGCTGTTCGTACCCTTTGTCTCCTTACCTCCCATGACTCCATCTCCTCCTCGCTCTCTCACCTTCGCTGGCTACCTTTCCACTTACAGTTAACATTTTGCTTTCTCTGCCTTGTTTTCAAATCCCTACATGGTCTTGCTCCTCCCTATCTCTCTTCCCTCCTCACCTTTTACTCCCCCTCTCGCTCACTTCGTTCTGCTGACCATTTCCTCCTCACTGTACCTCCTTCCCCCTGTGCTTCCTCCCGGTTCTGCTCCTTCAAACTCCTTGCTCCTCTTCACGGGAACTCACTCCCCCTCTCAATCCGCTCTTCCACGACACTCCCTTCATTTCGCACTTCCCTTAAATCCCTTCTCTTCCATTCTCCACCTTGAAGGCCTCCCCTGTCCTCTCTTCCTCCCCCCTTCTTTCCCTCTTCTAACTCCTATCTCCCTACTCCTATTTCACTCTCTCTCCCTTCTATTTTTCACTCGTTCTATCCTTCTCTGGACCCCCCTCACCAATCCTACTCCAACTCCACTTCCCCTCCCCCTCAGTTAATTGCTCTTTGCACTGTTTTGTTGTCGAATGATTCATAATGTAATTTTTGCTCCCAATGTTTGTTGTTGTTCTCTGTATGAGTTGTTCCATTGTACAGTGCCTTGGTGTAAGGCGCTCTATAAATAAACAAATCAATCAATCAATCAATCTTCGACTCCACACTCTCTTTCTCTCCACACATCTCTGACGTCTCTAAGAAGTCACACTACCAGCTGCACCTCCTCAGAAGTATTCTTCCTTTCCACTCATTTCCCCAGAAGCTCACTGTCTCCAGAGCTCTGGTTCTCTCTAGGCTTGACTATTGTAACAGCCTCTTTCTAAATCTGCCTGCTTCTACTCTACACCCTCTGCAACTTATCCAGAACAGAACTGCAAGATTTGTCCTGGGCCTTAAGCCCAGGGATCGTATCTCTCTAGGACTGAAATCTCTGCACTGGCACCCAGTGGCTGCGAGGATTACGTTCAAAACCCTCTGCATCATCTAAAAGGCCTTCTGGGGCCTGAGGCCTCAATACCTTCAACTCTCTCTTCCTAAATATCTTCCCGCTCGAGCTCTTCGCTCATCCGCCTCCAACTCCCTCATGCTCAGTCGCTTCTCCAAGCAACGAGTTGGTGGTAGATCTCTCTCCTCGGCTGGGGACTCCCTCTGGAACAGCCTCCTTGCCTCTCTGAAACTTGAGGAGAACCATCTTCAGTTCCGGAAGCACCTTAAAACCTTCCTCTTTGCTGCTGCTTTCTCTCCCTCCTGCCTGCTGAAGTCCTAGCTGATACAGAGACTGCACTGGTTAGCTGGCCACCCTTCTAATCTCAGGCCCTAGCCCTGCCAGTTGCACGCCTACACTGCCCTCCTGGCAACCCCTGTACCTGGGGACTGTTTTCTGTATCCCTACAGCCCCCCCCCCCCAGCACGTATGTCTGCACTCACCCTGCACTGCCACCAGCTGGCCATTCTTTATTTAACTTGTTATTTATTATACCATGTACTGCACTTCCCCCCCCGCATTTTTACTTTCCCCCTTCCCTTGCGCGATCTGAATGACACCTGGCTTAGTAAGATTGTTGTCTCTCTTCCCTCTGTTCCCCCTCCCTTGCCTTGTCGCGCCTTGAAACAATTGTGTATAGGCACGTTATAAATGCCATATCATATCATATCATATCTCCAGTTTGTGACAATAGTCTTAAATGGAGTGGGTAATCTGCTCCCCTCGCTCCCTGGTTTGGTGATGAAGGTTCCCTGGCCCTCGTCTTCTTCCATTCATGGTTGCCCTCAATTGACCTACTTAATTCCCAGAGGTTCAGGAGTACCTGAGAGTTGGAGCTTTCTACCTGTACCATTGCCACATCAGACCTTTGTTGGTCCTCGCTGGCTCTGCACATGAGCCACAGGAGGGCTCTTCTCTAGCGCTGGTGGATGTAGAGTTGCACCTAGAGTGTCCAAGAAGGGGACTGGGTGTCCTGTGACATATGTAGAGGTGGTCTAAGCAGTTTGGCAAGGCCCTTACTTTGCCTCATAAGATGAATGCAGTGGGTCCAAGTCGGGTCTTGGTAATAGGACCGTTAAAGAAGTGGGCGCATGGTATAGGCAGTCGGTTGTGCCCTCAGTAATTTATAACCTATAATTAGGTTCTGGCACTGTAATAGGTGAGAAGGATGCCTTGAGCTCTCCATGCCAGCCCTCATTCATGGTGAGTGGAAAGGGGGGGCTGCTGACCATCCTTGGGTTCCTACCTTCTGCCTACTGAAATAATGTGTTCTGTTCTAGCACTGTTGTAGTGTGGCATGTTTAAGCATTGGAAAATGGCTGCAAGGGATATCGCTCTGAAAGACTCCTGGCACTATTACCTTAGCTGTGAGGGTGAGGCTGATCTCACATGGGGCATTCTTGACTGTTGTGTCCAGCATTGCTCAGATTGTTTTGAGTGATTTCTCTCTAGATTACACTTTGTCCTCCTTTTTACCTCAAATCTTTCTGGTTCGATGTTAGCAAGTTTCTCTTGTGGGGGAGTTATGAATCTCTGCACTCTGTGCCTGGTTCATCACAATTTTGGTCTCTGATTCTTCAGCCCAATGGAGATGCGGCTTTAAGGTCTAAAGGCTTGAGCAAAGGATGAGTTGTTGATTGTTTTTGAGGCACCAGCCTCTGGGTAGGAGGCCTTTGGCATGGCCCCTTGTTCAGAGGTGCAGAGGTTGTTTCTCTCCCCAATGACGATTGTTCCCTTTGTAAGGGCAGGGTCATAGAAGACCCCAGACTCATTTTCCTTTGAGGAGTGCCTGCCCTCGGGGTCAGTCGGTACCCCTGGAACCTGGCAGGCTTTTATGCGTCCCTTTTGAAGCCCTTTTTACTTCCCATTTTTCCATGATTGGGAAGTACCACATTTAGGCTACCACCTGGATGTCAGGTATTTCTGGAAGACTATTCCTGATTGTCTGTATCTGGGAATATAGTGCAGTTGTGACCCTTTTTCTGCTGTAGGGTATGCTGGGTCCCCGTCTTGACTAGTTTGTTCCTTTGGGGTACTAGACTTAGAAGTTCTCCTGGTGTTGCCTTCTCTGGTGTTTTGCATGTGTCTTATGTGATACTCTGGCAGTTCCTGGGTTGGATTTTCCAGGACATGAGCCTGTGGCTTCCTTAATGTTGTCCTGTTGTGTGGTCTGGATACGTGTCTATCCATAGCACCTGGGATTTTTGCCTTTTCCTAGTTGGTTTCGATGAGGGATGTCCTCCTCACTCCCCTCTGTCTTCTCCTCAACGTTGTTGCTTGTTACTCTCCATGGGGGCGAGGGTACTGTTCCCGCTGTGCAAGGAGGAGGTCTTCCTTTTCAGTCCCAGTATGTGTCGGTGCAATCTTGGCTCTTTGATATACTTCCTAGAGTAAGTACTTCAACGAGGAAGAGAACATGGAGCAAATGCTCTGATTATTTACCAGTAATCTTCATTACTCTTGGTCCTAGTCTTCCGAATCAATGTACAGACATTTTCTTCTCCCTCCCCAGTGGTAAGATCTGTAGTCGTTTATTGAGAAGCCACCCTCAACACAGGGAGTCCCTTCCCTCCCCACTCAAGTGGTTATTCAACAAACTGTTTAACAGATTCTTTTTTTAGCCCTATCTCAGACACATATGTGCCTTGGATCCCTCTCCCCAGAGCTAACAATGAGCCAAGAACCTGGCTGGTGTACAGGAACTATATTGGTCTTTATTTAAATTAACAGTATTAGATTTTATTACAAAAATATCGAAAACACCACTTTATCCACGGTAGAACAAAATCAGCTTCTCTCAGCATAAATAAATCACAAAAGTGAGTTAAAAAAACACAGACACATTTCTTCCCTTTCTGTAAATCTCGCTTCACAAAATAATTACACTGATCAATAAGATAATTTCACCCCAAACACTTGTTTTAAAATAAACACAGGGGGATTTATCACTTGGTTTTTCAGACCCCCCCTTGCTTTGGTTTATGTTGGGAACTCAGACAGAAAAATTTGAATGCTTTGGGGAATTTTGGATTTCAGACCTCCCTTACTGAAAGGCATGTTTTGGGGAAGCTGGATAAAAAGGTTGGACTGATTTAAGAACAAAGACACCCCTCTTCCTTATAGAAGTCAGGGTCAGATGGACAACAATAATTACCCAATTAAATTATAGGCTATAGTTTTCAGAGCACACTGAGAAGTGAGATTTGTTAATTTCGAATTTTAACAAAATTCACCCCGTAGTGTTCTGGCAAATGGGGAATTAATTACATTTATATTTTTGGTTGTATAGGCTAATGATCTATGCAGTTATGCCTACCTCTCCCCTCTCCCACTCTAAAGGGAAAGGATTCAGGGCAAGCAGATACCCCAACCTTTTGGTTTTCCAGAGCTTAGTTCTACTTACATAGCAAGCCTCTGTTTAAGGTTCAGGAAAGCCAGCGGCATCTCAGGACACTCTGGAAAGATAGGACAGGGGTCTGGTCACTCCACTCTCAAAGATGGCCTCCGGCTCTCCACCACAGGACCCAGTCAGCTTTGAGGCCTTCCGAGAAATAGACAGCGCCACCCAGGTGCACTCTCAGCAATCTCCTCTGGGGTCTTCTTAGAGCTGTCAGAATGGTAAGTTTCAGCTGCCTTCCTGATTGTCTGTCTCTTCTCTATGTCCTCCTGTCTTTCTCCTTTTTCTGTCCCCCCGGTATTTGTGTGTCCCCTGTCCTAGTGCAGTCCCGCTTATGCAGCAGAAATGACATCACCAATTTTATAATCTTGGGAAGTACCCTGCAATAATCCCTGCCACTATGATTGGACAGTTACCCACTCTCTCCTCCCAACCCCGCCTCCAAGTCAGGATTGGTTTAGGGGTTTAGAGCAACATATGTCAATTGCTATTTGTAATCGCCCCTTTGTTCTCCTTTCAAACTTTTGGCAAAAACTAGTTATGTATCACAACTTCATACTTTTACTAGCAACTGGGAAACTGAACATATTTTCTGTTTTAGCTGATCATGAAGAATTAGATAATCTGACCACCAAATCCATACGATGTAGCATGGCCATGTGGCACATTTCTGCTGTTTCCATAAAAAGCACAACAGTTATGAATGTGTAAGTTATTAAGGATATCCCTATTTTCATTTCCCACCTGCTCACCAACTCTCACATTTGGAACATGTTCAGATCAGCCAGAAACCTAGTTTAACTGGCCATTACAGTTTCCAGACTCACAGGTAGATGCATTTAATATCCCCAAAATCGCCTAGAAATTACATAAACAATTATCCGGCCATGTACTGGGTCCATTGCCTCAGCTCGTTAAACCTGCAAATCGCTTAACGGTTGCTTACTGATTCGCGGTGGTAACTAAAACAAGTGCAGAAACTGTGTGGGAGGATCCACATAACCTGTGACTGGAGCAGAGCTGTGAGACGAGGTGTGAGCAGTCTACAGCACACCAGCACACCAGCAGTCTTTCATTCGTGTTTACTGTGTGGGAGGATCCACATAACCTGTGACTGGATCGCAGCGGTGAGCAGAGCTGTGAGACGAGGTGTAAGCAGTCTACTGCAGTCCGCGGCAGCCAGGAAGCTGTGGAGCTGAATGGAATTGCCGCAACCGAAAGAGAAGGCGGAAAAGGCAGAAATGCCAAAATCAGACCGGAGGACAGCGAAGAGCACCGCTATTGACACCAACGCCGATGCCAACGGGGCCACGTCCAAATGGCACCTGAAAAGCAGTAAAAATCGCCCGGAAGTCTTTCCAACACTAACGTAAGAATGCGCTACCTGACTCAGACTCGGATTTTGTGATCTCGACCGCCCAGCTGGGCAATGCCTCAGGTCCAGCGCTTCCGCCGTCCCCCGATACAGTGTCCATAGGCAATGAGGCAGCCACAACATCGCGCTCACAACCCGAGAAGGAGGTTGGAGAAAGCCCACCCCCCTCCCTCAGAGCACCCAGCTCTCAGCAGATCGCTGAGGCGAGCAAGGTTCCAGCTGGGGCTGCCGGAGGGCGGCACCAGCAGGACTCTGTGCAGGAGCGGGAGAGAGCGATGAGGCGAGAGGTACAAAACCACTGCCGCCGTCATCCACTTGGGGCCAGGGACCGGAACTGCAAAATAACGAAGTCGAGGATGCCAAACATGCCCATAAGCTAAAAGAGGCTAGTAACATTAGAGTACTAGCAGAAAGAAGGAGCCAGCCACCCCCCGCGCCTCACACCCTAGAAGATCCTAATGTGGGGACAAACAGCGATGTCGGAGAGCAGAGGGTATTTATGGCAACAAACCAAAAAAATATAACAGCCATGGTCCACGCCACACCAATAGATAGGGGATAAACCCCAGTGCCAGCAAAAAGAAGTAAAAATTGCAACTGCTAAACATGCCAACAACGAAGGCCATACCATTCCAACAGTTTCATCACAAGACTCAGAGGAAGCAGGGCAAAGCGACCGTGAGCAAAGCAGTGTGGACGAGGATTTGGAAGAAGCTCAGTCCTGTACGAGAGATAAGACACTGACAATCGAGAAAAAAAGTAAGCAAACATCAAAAAATAAATTCAACAAGCCAAATATGAAAGCTAACAGATCAATGCACGAAACACACAATCTCAAAGCAAGCACACGGAAACCATTAACAAAAAAAGCCATCAAAAGTGTATAGGAAGAGGACAGCAACCATCACATTTTTGCCTAATCCACTGATGTCGTGCCATTAAAAGATTTCTTCACAAAACATCAGAAATGCAAATTGGACTCTGATGTGGAAATTCTGGAGGCTATCCACGAGACACTGCCTGTAAATAAATCATGCAAAATAGACACACCAGCTGAGCTCTCCGCTAGCTGCCCTGCAACAGGATTAACTCCCTGTCTGACATCTACAACCGGAGTAACTAACAAAAGCCCGATAGTCACCTGGGCAAAGACCGCCGGCTGGCACGATCAAAGGCATCCTGGCACAGACCAACCAAGTATACAAACAGAAGCCCAAGAAAACCCACCTGTGAATTTGTATTTGTTTTATTTATAACGCGCATAACATCAGGCCCGGAGGCATCAGGGCGCACTTTGTGCAAAGTTACAATAATGCATATATACAGACAAAAATTACATTAACAGGATATAAGATTAACAAAAATTACAATAAACAGAATAATAAACAGTGTTTCTAACTACATATATTACAGTGATTACGGTGCCGCTAGACTTAACAGAGGATATACCCATAGGGTGTAAGGAAGTAGTAACAGAGGTCAGAAGGGTAGAGTATGTAAGACCGAGGCGCAGAGCATTCTTAGTGCTGGTTAAATAGCCAGGATTTGGTTTTGGTGTTGAAGGAATCTTCCACTCTGATAGTAGTGGGGAGGGTGTTCCATAGTTTAGAAGCTAGGACAAGGAAGCTAGTGCCCCCCACTTTTTGAAGTTTAAACATAGGGATCGAAAGACAGTGCGTTTGGGCAGTTCTTAGGGGACGGGCTGTCGAATGGCGGGACAGCCGACTGCAGAGGTAGATGGAGGCCTTGTTGGCCAAGCATTTGTGCGTGAGGGCAAGAGTTTTTAGTGAAATTCTCTGTTTGACAGGTAACCACTTTAGATTGGTCCTGGATTCTGAGATGTGGTGGTTACGAGGAATGTTTAAGGCAGCTCGAATGGCATTGTTCTGGGTGGTTTGGAGTTTGTTCAAGTTCTCTTGGCTGGTAAAGAGCACTACAATAATCAATTTTTGACATAATGAGAGTTCTAGCTAGAATGACACTGTTGGGGGTGGTAAGAAACGGTCTGCAGGCTGCAATGAGTGAAGCTGTTAGCCACCTCAATTTGCCTGACAGAGCCAACAATCCCTCAGATTTACAAGCAAGGCCCATCGCAGCAGACCGGACGTCGTCAACAAGACCTTCCGATCCTGAAAAGGACCATCTGGAGAAGAACCAACGGTATGCTTGGACAAAAGATCATTTGAACACGGGCCAAGAACCCAAAGTACCAGCGAAAGGGGTCGGAGCTGGGTCTGCCATTCCAGAGCCCTCAAGAAACAAGAAACCACCAGCCCTTGTGGTAACAGAAGTAGACCAAGAACTTAACCACTCAGATGACATACTGACATTCGATTCGCCGTGGACAAATAGGCGGCGGCCAACATCCACTCCTCGCCAAAGAATAGAAGACTGAGTGAAATATCTATAGCGGCGCAAAACGATTCTCCAACAAAAAAAACAGACATGGTAACGATCATGTCGGCCATCATCATCGCTTTAGTGCCGTTTTGCAAACTATACGAAACGATTAACGATTCCTTACAAGAAAATACATCTCTAATTGCCAACATGAATACCAAACTGACATATGTAGAGGGATACATAACCGCAATGGAAGCAAGAAACACAAACCAACAGAAGATTCGGGAAACAAAAGTGGCAGCTCTGGAAGAAGCGTTAGGGACCTTGCAAGCTGCGACCAAAAGACAGACGAAGAGCGTGGAGAAAAAAAACGCAAACACCGAAATCAACCACAAACAGTGAAGTAACCGCTACTCGTGCAGAACTAACAAAACCAAAAGAAAATATGATAGTGACCCATTCATCTGAAGTCACAATAGAACCAGAAACAGTACGGAAAACAAGTACAAACAAAAAAACTACCAACTATATTAAAAGAGCAGACCCAGTGGCTATAGTTAAAAGCACAAGCACCCATGGGAGGGACCAAGCAGGGACCAAGGCTTAAAACGCAAAAAGTAGGCCAAACGAAGAAGAGGCTATCGGGGACCCACAGAGGTCACTCAGCGTGGTAGACCTCACTAGATCGCCTATATATGTAGATGCATTTTTGGTAACTTCAGACTTGATGAATATGACCCAACACTGGGAATCTGAAACAGGAGCAACCGAGAGTGAGGTCCCTACATTGGAGGGGGAAATTAAAACAGTGACATCAGATACCGTACACCAGTCTCGTCAGAATATAACGCAGAATAAGAGGCGGCCAGTAAATAAGGAAACACCTCGAACAGCCGTGCCCAAAGAATTGAAATCTCCTCACGAACGAAACAAGAAAGGTGACCACACTGACATTTGAGATAATAGAAAAGGGGATAAGGCTGATATTCATCCAGTACAAGAAGTCTGAAAACCTACTAAAAAAAAAACAAGCTTCGGTTAAAGAAGGGCGACAGGCCGGAAGATTCACCACGGATCTTCAAATTAGAGCAAGCTGCGAACAATGAGGGATATATGGTGTTAAACAGAAAAACAGTACTAGAAATAACAAGTAAAACCCACACATTGAGAAAAATGAAGACAGAGGATCAGGCACTCGTAGAACCATACCACAGAGAGAATAAAGCAAAAGCCTATCTGCATGTGAAGCCATACGCCCTCCAAGAAATTACCACAGAAGCCTACACTGAAATTTAACATCTGGGCTTTACATTGACAGAACTGCGAGTCACTGCAACTAAAAGTGAGACCTCTGAAAGAATGAAAGAAGCTGATCAACCTAAACATCGATATATATCGAGAACTGAGGAGCTGCAAAGAAATAAGCGTAGAGGCAACACCCCGGACGCAAAGCTATTTATAACCCTAAATCAAACACGGACGAGGAAGAGAGACGCTATAACCGGCCCAGGTTCCAGAATGAAGACCAGAGTCATAGGGCCTATGAGAGCCCTAATAGACATAAGATCTCCACATGCTCCCGTACTACAAGATCTAGACTAGATGGTCAGCAAAGTCGACAGGTAACCAGATGCCCATCAGAGGCCTCAGCAGAAAGAAATTGCAAAACAAGAGGTGAGAATCAATGTAGGCGTACATATGAGATAACTTCAATGGGTCCGTGGACATGGTTTAAATCAGCACTAAATAGTAAAGGACACAAATAGCAACGAGTGGTGTCCCCAGTATGCTCACCCACAGGATCCCAACAAACATCGGATGTGCACACAAGAGAAGTATTCACCCTGGGCTCCTGGAACACGAGAGGACACACACACTTAACGAGTGTAGGAGACATTGACTTAGGAGAATATGACATCCTGTGTCTACAGGAAACATGGTTGGTAGAAAAGCCATCTTTGGACAGGTTCACTGCCTCGAAAGGACTACTGGGTCGCCCATCATCGGGGCTTTTGACAGCAATCCGAATAGGTTCGGAAATAACAGCAATCACACAACTGGAGAAATCTTATGAAATGTTAGCTATCCTTACATCATGGGCCCATAAGCCATCAGGCTCATAATGAGCGATTTTTACACAGCTAGTGATCATCAACTCATATTGGAATCCACAACGAACAACTAATAAAGCTTTCTGTGCGAAAGCGGTGGATATGATTGACAAAATCTACGCCGAATATGAAAACACTGACATCATCATATGCTGTGACCTTAACGCCAAATGCGAAAAGCACTCTGAGAATACCAACGGGCAATCCCTACAGACCTCAGCGGAAGAAAGAGGCAAGGCATGGATGAGCCTAACTACCCACAGAAACCCCCATAATGTCGCAACTCTGTTTCTGCATCAAAAAATGGAGCCTACACGGGAACGTCAAAACTCCAAAGCGACACTTGTCTATATTTTTGTAAGTCAGGGACTCCTACATAACATACAGACTTTCCAGGTGCAAAGAACCAACAACAGTGATCACAATCTGCTCCACTTTTCATGGCGGGGAAATCGCCCGGTAAAACAGACCTACAAATACAATGTGTTAGTAAACAACCAACAAACACGCCTCTGCTTGACAGCAGCAGATGTGAGGGAGATAAAAGTAAAATATAATCAATTTGCAGCAAAAGAGACACCAACGCAAAAACAAGCGAGACCAAACTACCTACCATTTCTACTGGCTTACAGAGTAAAGTCATCAGTGCTCAAAAACACTGATAAGCAATTCAAACATGCTTATGACAAGAGCATGGTCGAGAAAAGAAGAGGTATATGGAAACTGAAAAGAACAGCGAAAATATCAAATACACCAGAAGCATGGTCAACCTTTGAAATGGAATCAAAGGCATATACCAGATGGATAAAACATCACAGACTGGCACTGTACCAACAGGACTCAGAGGAAATGTTAAGAACATTAGCACAAAAAAGTCACGTGACTTCTGGGCCTTAATCAAAAAGACGAAGACACAGCCCTCTAATGACATTGCAAACTCAGTGTCGGAATCGAAGTAGATGATCCACTTCGCATCGCTCTTTGACTTCCCGCCACCCAGCACCGACAGCACTGACTGGGAAACTGTAACAACATGGGCAGACGTGACAGATCCAGAGGAGATTAACAATGTCATAGTCAAACTAAATACCTTTATGTGCCCGGACGGCCTGACTAATCTCGACTTGAAGCAATTCCCTACTGAATGGTCAGCCGTAATAAGCAAAATTTGTGATCACTTTGGAAAAGTAAAATGATCCCCGAGTCCTGGCAGCAAGCAATAGTCATCCCGATCTACAAAAAAGGAAGCAGAGAAGACCCGGAGAGCTATAGACCAATCACGCTCCTAGATATTATTGGTAAGATTAACGCAACTCTCTTGCTGGCAACATTCCAGCAATGGGCTAGAAACGCGCCATGCGCAGATGACTTTCAAATGGGCTTCAAGAAAAATGGAAGCACAGCCATGAACATCTTGCTGTTGAACATCTTAAAAGCAAAAGTCAAGGCAGGATCTCCCAAAGTCTACTTGGCTTTCGTTGACTCATCCAAAGCCTTCGACAAAGTTGACCGAAAAAAACTATGGTCAACATTGGAAGCCTGGGTCTGTCCTAATTCAATCCTGGACCCGGTGATTGCTCTGCACTCAAATACAAAGATTTGTGTACGACTGAACCGCCAAGGCACCCTGTCAGAGGAAATACAGGTTAACCGAGGAGTAAAACAAGGCTGCCCACTAGCCCCGGCTCTCTTCATCGCCTTTCAAGGAGATTATCAATACTCTGAAGCAAAGATAAGTGCATTCCCTCCCAAAATCGGAAAAACAGTAATTTCAACAATCTTATATGCCGATGAACTGATTTTAATAGACCAAACACAAATCGGTCTACAGCGCAAACTTACCAATCTGGCACGCTACATTGAAGAAAACAACTTGGAAATTAACAAAACTAAAACAAAAATCTTGTCATGGATAAAACAAAGGCAAATATCTCGAAAAGTAATCAGACAGAAAATAAGAACCGGAATTGGTTCCTTGAAAAAACCAAACTGGAAGTAGTGTCCCATTTCAAATATCTAGGATTTATCATTGATGGCTCTGCCCGAGAAATAATGATGCAGAAGACTCTATAAGAAAATGCAAAGCAGTTAAGACCCCAAACAAGATCGAGTGATATCAAATTCAGACGATTCTTCCTACTTCCATCCATTCAATTCTACAAGATGAAAGTAGTACCTTCGCTCATTTACGGAATGGATGTGACCCTAAACATGCCTACCTCAATATGAACAAAACTAGAAGGCCTGTTATCATATATGTTATCATATATATATATATATATATATATATATATATTATATATAGGAAGACAGTGTTGGGAGTCCCAAAATTGATGTCCATGGCAGCTATTAGGTGCGAGTTGGGCCTTCTATCCTTAGCGGCTTCTGGTGATCAAAGTTCCATGCTACTTTGCAGAAAAACACTGCTAACAGATTCACTACCAATCTATAAAGTGATTGCAGAAGAAATCAAAGGCGAGAAATGTAAAGCACTAAACACATGGGTCGCCTTGCAAAAAGCAAAACTGAGAGATGTGCATGCACAGAATATGTTCTGAAAAACAACCCGCAAAGGGTAAAAATAAAAATGGAAAATAAAGACTGGATCGATACTAATGAAAAAGCAAAGGAGAATAAACTGCTAGCGCATCTCCTTCCTACATTCAACAAAGTAAAAACCCCCCTGAACTACTGCACTAAATTCCTGAACAAATTGGTGTGGAAAACTTTCATGAAAGCAAGATTGAATCTCTTAAAGACACACGAAATTTTGGCCATCAGATCGACTTCTGGGACAAATGAATGCCGCCTCTGTAAAAATCGGAGCAGCCTAAAACTGTAAGACATTTGGTGAGGTCATGCCCTAAAATGAGAAACATGAAAGTGAGTCTGGTACCCCTCTTTCCATTGCCCAGTGTTCTAAAATGAAGCCACAATTACACCAAACACAGATGCCTCTCGCATAAGCTACTGTCTAAAATCATGAACCCAATATGTATACAGTATTTACAAAAATATTTTGAAATTTATTATTTTCACATGTTGTATAACATTAAAAAAGGCACTAAGTGCCAAATACATGATAATACACATTTTAAGCACTTTGCCATTGGATTAAAAAGCTGTAAATCTCAAACACAAATGCATTGCGCAACAATCAAACGTCAAAAGAGAGGGATACACAAAGATTATATAACAAGGTTTCATATTATTCTGACCACTTTGTTCATATAAAAAACACAATCCCACAGTTAATTAACATGGGTATTCTAGATCGCTGTTACTAAAATGAGGCAATATAGATCAGTGTACCTTCGGCCCTTACTTACAGGATCGCTAAGTGTGGACGAAGACAAGGTCTGGAATCGACTAATTTCAGGGGAGACCACAAGATGGACTATGGCAACTGTAAAACTGCTGGATTTAGCACTAAAAAATATCAACTCATAAAAGACTTAGTGGATATAACGCGATAGCACAACCAACTTCTTGTCTCCAAGATTTCTCCCCCGTGAACGGCGCTCCCCTATTGTGACTTTTGACTTTTGTTTTACTTTTTACGATGTGCTGAGGACTTCAGTTCAGTCTTGCTTCTGATGTCTCTAACGGTTTTCGACCTGATCTGCAAGCAATCTTGTAAAAATCGTGCTTGATTAAACACAAGTAAATTAAAAAAAATAAACAATTAAACAAAAAGGAATTCAATCCACATTAGGGTGGCTGTGAAAAAGGGCTAAATGGCCTAAATGATAATAGTCCTTTTAAATTATTTGTGAATGTTCATGTGGGTCCATTGACAGTTCTGCTTTCAGGCCATTTGTTTTCACTGGGTCAGCCTGTGCCAAGAGTTTTTTTTATAAGTCTCCTTTGTGCTGGAAGCTTGCTCTTTGAAGTTACAGCCCCCAGTCTTCACACCTTTTAGTCATGCTCCAGCCAAGGATGACTTTCCTTGAAGCCCCCGCTTTCAGAGCCAGCAGGTCTGGGCAATACTCAATTTCAACGCCTTTATCAGCACATTTTTTATTGCGGGTTTCATTTGATGGGAGATTTGGCATTTAGGCTGGAAATGGGAGTTTTCGGTGTGATGTTATGCCCTCATCCAGCAAAAGGGTCTGCCTTCGGCTGACATTTTTTTTCCATGCAGGCCAAGTGGCTCTTCAAAGGTTTTGTGGGTAACATAATATACATTGCCCTTTGTCAACCCACACATCATGTTTTGTTTTCCTGACATTGTTCTGTGAGTAGTGATGTTTCTTTCAGTTTTCATTTTTTAAAACCGTTTTTATTTGCACACACATATGCAGGCCGTTTTTGTTTTTAATGTTTAAAAATCCTGTTTGCCATGTGACAGGGATCATTGATTCCTCCTTTTGTAAATTAATTGCTGCTTGTCCATTTGTAATGACAGGTAGGCCCCTTTGCACATGGCTCTTTAACTTTACTTGAAAAACAGCAAAAGCCAGACCATTTTTGTTTCAGTGTTTACATACCTGCCATTCATGTGAAAGGGACTTCTGTTTGGGCCCTTTAAATGCACCCCACAGATCATCCTGACTATTCATAATTATCTAGAGATTGTAAATGATCTAAAACCGTGTCCTAATAGGATTTGTCCTATAGGCCGATCTAGTTATCAATGCGAGATATACATTTGCTGCTTATCTGTTTTTGTAAGAATTATTGTATGTATGTGCTTTGTCTTTATTAGAATTAATTCTATTCTTAGAGTTTTATGATGAATGTAATGAATATGTACTTTTTTCTCCATTTTATGAGACATTTTATGCTGAAATTATTAAAATAAATATATTTTTGTGAAATACGCATGTAGTTCGCCTTAATAGGGTATAACTGTTGACCAAAAGCGTTCTCCTACCTTTCTCTAGAGTAACTATTTGTCTTTCCCAAAACCAAGGTATCTATCCACTCCATACAAGGAATGGATTTTGGGATCTCCCCCATTAGTCTTATATGCAATAATCACTGTCTTCAAAAAGGGAGATTGCTCCAAATGCGAATGCTACAGACAGATATAATTGGGTGATGTCTCACATAAATGTTGGGAATATGTGTACTAAACTAACTACAAGCTTGGGTTGACGAACATGGCATAATGTCAGACACACAAATGGGTTTCTGTCCTTTATTAGGGACCACAGAACAATGTTTAAATCTGTCCATGATAATCGGTAAATATGTGGAGGTGAAAGAAACTGATCTATATCTTGCTTTCATGGACCTGTACACAGCTTCTGATACTGTGGATAAGTCCATGGTATAGGATACTTTAAGATCTCTGAACATAGAAGATCTTATTAGCAAAATTGTTCAACGGTAGTCTCACACATCGGCTTCTGTTCCGTTTTGCAATGATGGTAGCCGAACTGACAAATGTAATATTAACCCTGACTTCAGACAAGGATGAGCAATTACTCCATTCCTGTTTAATTTGTATGTAAATGGATTAGAAAATGCCTTGCTTCCATTGATAATGGACGACCCAAGAATAGGATGACGTTTTTGCCATGCCTTGCATTTGCTGATGACGTTGTTCTAATTGGTAGGACGCCAAAGGAACGTCAGAACCTAGTGGATGGATATGTTGCATTTTTTAAAGCTCCTAATATGAAGGTGAATGTTACTAAATCGAAAGTAATGATAGTTAAAAACAATAAAAGTAAAACAATTCCAAAATCTCTCTTTACTTCAAAGGTACTTCAAAATGTGGATACTTTTAACTACCTAGGCAACTGTTTTAACAAGAATAGGTCATAGTCATCGCATGTACAGAATTTAGAAGCCCAGATGGCACAATGCAACTCTGAACAAAACTCTTCATGGCTAACCGTGGGGGTAATGCCAGAGCTCAAGCAATGGAAGTATATGAGGCAAAAACCTGGGGTCAAGCTCGCCATGAAGCTGGTGTCTGGTCAATAAAACCACAAAACTGTGTAAGTAAAACAGAGCGAGATTTCTAAACATGTGAGGTTGTCATTCTGGTCTAATTACAAAGCTGACCAGATCATTGATAGATGATGTCTTGAACTTGACCACCATGAGAGAAACTACTTGGCTGGAATGTGTGAGACATCATGTGCCTTCTGTTGGCTTACTAATGTTATACACGAACCGACCTGGTATAGCAACATCGGACAACACTTGTCTTAAACAACAGAAATATGGTGTGACCCTCGCGAGGGCAATACAAGCGATATCTACTGTTGGATGCTATTACACACACTGTGTATACTATCCTTTGGGAGATACTTATTTACATTTTGGAAACAATGTAAACATAAGGAAATTAATGACAAGGTTTCATTTTAAACAAATGCCTACGCATCCGGGCATGACTAACCTCACCTATGATCACAAACCTACGCGTGATTGTGATGGAGTTACACCAAGGACCAACTTGCATATTCTAATTTTAGTTCCATGGCACCAATGCTCAGGAATGTAAATCTCGCAAACTATAGGCTGGCATAGAGCCTGTATATGGAAACTGAAGAACTATAGGCTGGCATACAGCCTGTATAGGGAAACTGCAGAGTCTTGTATTATATTTAGCCTTGAACAATTTCTTTAGGATGCTTTTAAATTCATGTAATGCACAACACAATGGTATAACTGGATAGGGACAGAAATGTATTTTTGTATTTGTATCCATCATGTATTATTTTTAGTGATGGTCACTATTGTTGTAGATTGCAGCTATTCTTGTATGTTATTTATGTATATTATGTCAGTTTAGTGCATTTAATTCGAATAAACCTATATATTGGTTTATTGATTCAGAATGTGCAGCTGGGGAGAAAGGAACAGAAAGATATGTCTGGCGCTTCAGGTAAGTGTAATTGTGTGTATCCTGAGTCACAGGACAATTCAAGTGGAACCACGAGCATCAGCAGAGCAAGCAAAAGTGGCTGTGATCCAGCTCAGAACGCAGGCTTATTATACTAACAGGTAAATATTATGTTGCAAACTTGCTGATTGGCTGACATACCCATTAAGGGTGATCATTAGGCAATAATGCCTGGTGAATGGCGATACCAGCTGATGGCAGCCCAATGCTCCATGAATATAGTCTGGAACAAAGATAGGGCCTTTAAGAAGTGCTTATAGCACCATTACGAGCAGGTAGTACATTCTGCGCCAGTCATTAATGCCATTGGAGCCCGGCTGTCTTTTCTTTTTTGTGATTGACTTTGTACAAGGAGCACAAAGCTGTTCCCCAAAAAGGAACACAATCATTAAAAGAGAGATGGCCAACAGGAAAACAGAAAGGAGGCTTGGGAGAGAACTAGTCCCTTTTCAGTTTCATTGCCGGCACATACAGAATAAAGAGGACACCATGATGGGGAGCAGGGGGCATTTTCCTGGCTGTATTTCAGGTACATCCAAAAAATTAAGGGGTGCCTGTTTATAATCCCTGGTTCTTCAGGCATAATATTTCAAACAACAATAGTGGACCCATAGGATAGAGGATGACAGATCTTATGCATTTATCTTTTTATATATACCAATAAATGTCTCAATCCAAATGTTTCTTTCTTTTTATTATTTCGATCATAAAACAATTTAATCACATATTATATAGTACAGCATCATAAAAATCAATACATTCAAAAATACTCAAATTAGACTCACACACACTCATTCCTACCATTCATTCACTCACTCTAACAACACATTAATTCATACATATATCCATGACCCATTTGGTCACAATAAACAATATGCAATGTAAACACTGTTAAATTCCCTCTGCCTATTATCAGGTGATTTAATCTGTATATAATTATTTCTACAGATATAATCGTTGACACGTGTTTCAGTTGTTTATAAGGACGTCACTAGCAGTGTCCACTAGATAACGCAACCTTCGTCAGGACATAAACAGGAAAATCAATGGTTCCCATTTTTCCATGTAGGGTGAGCCACACCAATTCTCTTAATGTTGCAGGGCACCTTCAGTCGCCTTTTAATCAAAAACGTATCCTTAGTGCAGAAAGGGCTCCGATTCCGTCCTCTGTCTATACTTGGAGTATTTTTTGCAATTCAATCCCGATATCATCTGCTTAATTGCGTCTCTATTTCTTCTCCATTACAGATATATCAATACAATGGGTCAACTTCTATACCTCCATTTGGGTCGAATCATCTATTTTTCAGATGTAGGACTTGGAATCACTCTTGATAGTGTCCCCTCTTTGTTATCATAGTCGAACTCCAAAAAATTCCATCCCTTCGCTTCAATTTTATCACACCGACCCAATGTCCCACAATATGGACAAACTCATGTATGTTCCCTCTCGTAAGTGAGTCTCACTGAACACTCAATCGCAGGCGGTTGCGTGCACAACAGGTTCACGTTATCAGAGCTCCGGTGCTTACACCCTCAGGGGAAGACGAAGAGGAGTAGTATGTTAAGCAAAGCTCTCAGGTCACTGAATTGGGGTGGGGGGATGAAGTAGGAGCAAGCTGCGATAAATGAGAAAAAGCCCCTGGTGGAGGGAAGGAACGACTCATCCTGGTACCCAAATCAGGATTGTCATGTCCTGGCGGAGAATAAGTTGGAGTGGATATGATACCCACCGTCCGAGAATGGGGCAGAGGGAAGGTTCTATGGGACCTTGTTCTGAAGGGTACTGGGAAGAGAGGGGTGAGGGGGTAAGTTTGTTTGTTACACGGTTAAATGGGGTTGGGGTTTGGCATGGATCCGTGATGTTGGGAAGGGTAAGCCTTCGGAGCCAGCAGGACCGGCAGAAAGGTGTGCTCCAATACAGACTAGATGGCTGAACTGAATATTGTTTTGCTCAATCTAGAAGGCCTAAACTCGCCAGTGAAACGTCACGCGATTCTGATGAGGTCGATAGAGTTGCAGGCCTCAGTTGCCTTTTTGCAAGAAACACATCTTCACCTAGAAGATGAAAGTGGATTGTTTCATAGAGGGTTCCCCCGACAATACCATGCTTCGGGTGGGAAGAAAACCAACTGGGTAGCCATACTAATAGGAGCCAAACTGCTATTTAGAAAACAGGCAATACTCAGGGATCGGGAGGGGCGATACTTAGTCCTGAAAGGGACAATACTGGGCCAAAAATACACACTAATCGCCATATATGCTCCGAACGAGTGACAAGATTATTCCTGAGGGACATACTAGAAATTCTGGGGAGATGGTGTGGGGATCAGATAGTGATTGGCACAGACTTTAATTGTGTCATGGATCCCTCATTGGATAAAACACTCCCACAGCGGCAGATGCCAGAAATAGGCAGGCGCTAGGGAAGCTACTTAAAATGACCTGGGGGGGTGATAGAAACGTGGAGGTTCTTCCACGAGCAACAGAAGGAGTACATCCATTATTCAGCGCTCCATAAAGGATATTCGAGAATTGATATGGTACTGGTCTCTGCCACTCTGATCCCCAGTGTTAGTGTGATTGAAATTGGAGCCCAATATGTGTCTGATCATGCCCCAGTCGTAGTAAAAATGGACATGGGTCAGGGGGTCCACAAGGGTCATAAATCCTGGAGGCTGATTGAAATTATTCTGAAGGATCTAGCCCTTAGAGCGTGCATAGAAAAGGCAATACGTAATTATTTCCAAGAGAATGACAACGGGGAAGCTGATTGGGGAATAATTTGGAATGCCAGGAAGGCATGGATCCGGTGGGAGTTTATTTCGCAATCATCAGCATATACGCGAGAAAGAGGGCTTATACAAAAGAAGCTGGAGACAGCGTTAAGAGAAGCCGAGACACATCACAAAACTAGACAGTCTCAAAAAACGCTTAGGCTGGTTCGAAAAGCAAGAGCCCAATTGGAATCGCATGTGGAAGAGTGAACGGCACAAACATTACTTTATACCAAACAGACATATTATGTGCAGGGGGGAAAGCGAATAAATATCTGGTGGCCGAGCTCCGCAAACTAAAATCCTGTAACTACATAGTACAACTGAAAGACGAAACATGGGGGTTGAGCACCACGGAGGAGGGGAAACTGGAGATAATTGAAAGATTCCATCAAAGGCTGTTGAAAGAGGAAGGGCTTTCCCCTCAGGCACAAATAGATTATATGTTTAAGATCTCCCTGCCCCAAATCCCAAAGGATGACAACTGCATCCTACAAGTTCCCATATCGGCACAGGAGATAAGTGATGCCATAGCCGCATTGCCTCCCAACAAGACCCCAGGGCCAGACGAACTGGGGAATGGATTAAAACCTTCCGCAATCAGCTACTAGACCTGCTAACAAAATGATTTAATTATATAAGGGATAGCGGCTCGGTCACTCCCGACATGGGGAACTCAACCACAATCTTAATCCTCAAGCCAGGTAAAGACCCAACCGATTGTACTAGTTACAGACCGATAGCGTTACTCAATACCAACGCCAAGAGTTATGCAAAAATGTTAGCAAACAGGCTTGCAGGGGTCCTGCCCAAGATAATCCATACGGATCAAGCAAGGTTCATAAGGGGGAGGGATACCCAAGATAACAAGACAAGCAGTGGATATTATAGATCTGGGATCCAGAACGGGACAGGGGTTCACCATAGCTGCTCTAGATGCAAGGAGGGCATTCGACAGTTTAGACTGGACATACCTGAAATTGCTGCTACAAAAATGTGGATGCGACCCCATCTTTACCAGAATGGTTCTGGCGAACTTTTGTCACCCGAGCATTGCCTTCATGGTTAATCGAAAGACTACGGACAAAATTGAGATACAGAGGGGTACACGCCAGGTATGCCCACTCCCATCCTTAATTTTTGCAATGGCAATGGAGCCCATAGCAGAGGTAGTAAGGCAGGATCTAGAAATACGGGGAGTCACAGGTGGAGGGGTGACGCACAAAATAGCCCTATATGCAGATGACATTATGTTGTTTCTTAAGGACTCTAGTACCTCCTTGCCAAGGACTCTCAATAGACTACAAGAATTTGCAAGGATATCAGGCTTTATTATAAACTACACTAAATCTAAGGCTCTGAATGTTACTGAGGGGGAGGGCGAGGCTGAATTATTGAGGTCCCAACATCCATTAGTCTGGGAGAAAGAATCAATAGAATACCTGGGGATTTGTCTAACAAAGGATTATAAGAGCTTGCATGGAGTGAACATAACACCACTGTTGAAACAGCTAAGAGAAGACCTGCATAAGTGGGACACGCAGGAGTTGTCATGGTTTGCGCACATTGCAGCACTTAAAATGACTCTACTACCCCGTTTGTTATATGTGTTAAGTTCCATTCCATTAGAGATTTCCCCCAAAATATGTAAGGCAATACAGAAGGATCTGGTTTCCTTCATTTGGCATAAAGGTAAACCCAGAATACAAAGGGGAATCCTTACAAGACCGCCACTCCTGGTAGGACTTGGGGTCCCAGATATTCTGAGGTACCCCCTTGCCGCACAAATAGCACCAATGCTGGGCTGGAAAAGGGAAGATATGTCAGAAGGCTGGGTGGGAATCGAACAAGGGGTGACCTCAATCCCGTTGGGAAATATACACGCACTGTGAGTAGGAGTCAGGGGAGCAGAGGGTTATCTGTTGGAAGTGACCAAGACAATGCTGAAAGGATGGGACCAAGCCCTGAAAAGGCGGAACATCGCCCCGGGACTGGGCCCATTTACCCCATTGGCTCATAATCAAGATTTTACTCCGGGTAGACAGAACCGCTTCTGGGAGAATTGGGGACCAGGGCACACATTGTATATAAAGTACTTCTATCAGGAGGATAATCCATTACTATTTGAAGACTGTAAGCAGAAATTTGGCATGGGGGAAAGAGATAGATTTGCATATATTCAGATCTGACACTGGATAACACAGAAGGAAATTAAGAAAGCAGCCAATAGGACCCAGGTAGGCCTGGAATTATAGATACAAGACGGGGTTGAGTCAAGGGCAGTATCCAGACTGTATAGGATACATGATAAAACGCAGGGAAGTGATAGCCTCACATACATGGATAAGAGGGCTAGGGACCTGGGAGTACCCATTACTGATGAAGAATGCGAGGCGAACACAGAAATCCTCTAAATGGACGGCTATTAGGGAGACCTCATATAAGATATGTTATATGTTTTACTTGACCCCCTGTAGATTGCACAAAATGAATGCTAACTACTCACCCATGTGCTGGAGGAATTGCGGCAATAAGGCCGACCTATACCACATGGGGTTGTCCTGTCCTAGGTCGGGCCTGTACTGGAAAGAAATTCTAGGACACATAAAATAAATTACCGGGAAACAATTGCCAGTCGAGGCCAAGGTGATACTTTTATGCTAAGTAGTCGAAGACATTTATGCGGCAACTGGCAATAATGCAGCACTAATCACCCAATTGCTAATGGCAGCAAAAATTACTCTTGCCCAAAGTTGGAAAAATACGAATGGTCATATTGCATGTTGGTGGATAAACATTTGGAATGTGATGGCTATGGAAAAGGTAGGGGCCTTGAAGGATGGCAAGTACTTTAAATTCCGGGCAATATGCGACCCCTTTTTTTACTTTGTCAGAGGCAGACAAGCGCAATTCTTTAGACCGAATCTGTTGAGAGCGATGCAACACTGAGAGCCATCAAACAAGGAACAGGGATTCCCAAAACAGGAAACCTTGCTGGGCTACAAAACATAACGAGACCTTCGGAAGCCTATATGTTTGATTCATGCCTTAAGAGAAGGAGGAGGGACGGGGAAGGGGGTTGAGTAAGGAGCATACATTGTAAATAATTAAATATGTTGGGGATAGGGAGGAGCATGGGAGGGATTGGGTTAGAGTTGATTATTGCATAACAACCTCATGTTCGCTGAAAGGATGCAAGGCGATGTTGGACTTTATACCAGTACAATTGGAAGTGATAAGCTGTAAACACAATAAGATTGGTAACAGGTTTGGTTTGTCAACATGAATGAATAAATGTCTGCAGGAAATTGGGGGCCAAAATGTATAGAGAGCCCTAGCAAAAACCAAGATGATGGAATTCCTCTCCTCGCTTACTCTCTCCTTTGGACTACTCTAACTCCACCCCCTTTCCAGGTAGACTTGTTTCAAAGGTCTCCTGTGATCAGCACTTTGGTGTGTGAGTGGCTTTTATATGCCAGGACTGCATTTGAAGCACCAGTTCCAGGTTTTGGCCTTTCTCAGTGGGATCAAAGAAGCAGCTTCCCGGGCATTGTTCCACATGGTTGTTGTGGAGACAGCCAGGCCAGATGGCTAACAACACAATATGATATCCAAATGCAGTGGTTATATAATTGTGTGACCCCCTTGTAGCCACCCTGTCATGTGCAGACATGGCTTATATTTACAGTTTAACGTGCCAAAGATAAAAAGCCACCTCTGTGTTTTGGAACGTTATGTTGCAGCAGCTGTCAGGAATGCCCAGGTGACCTTTGAACCTGGCCTGCTGTGACTGCAGGACAGTTGATGGAAATGTCAGGAGACTGTTGCAACAAGGCACATAAATTCACTATATTTTTGGCAATGAGCATTTTAAAAGGGGGGTCTGATTAGCAGACCTCCCTTTCAGACACAGGATTGCCCACATGACATTACTAATAAAAATGAAAAACGCTCAGCCAATCCAGCCCTTAACAGATGGCTTTTTGTGACATTATGGGAGTGTCTGTAAGCCAATACAAAACGCCGGCTGTTGCCAGTACACATGGCGTGTGAGCTTGGTCATATCTGGCACACCTGTTGTGGGTGCTAATGGTCGGATAACAACTTCCTCCTTCATGCAGCACTGCTCACTCCAATCACTTCCATGAAGTGGTACCACATGGCTCTGCAGTCTCCTCTGGTACCCTCACAGCGGGTGGTGCCACATCATCACAGAGATGTATGACAAGTTAAGGTTGATTCGGACTGTTAATAGTCAAGGTCCGGCAGTCAGGCAAGCACATTATTATGAGCCCAAGACATTCTTTTGTTCTCTTCTCTCAGAGCATCACTCATGTCTGATGGTATGACATATGCGGGATGCCAACAAGTCAATTACTCCCATGGAATAAAGAAAATCCCTGACAGTACGCGTGGCCTTCTTTAAGAGACTGGCCCTCATTACGACCCTGGCGGAGATCGTGGTGCAATATGCACCATGGAGCACGGCGGAAAGCTGCCGATACCGCCATGGGGGTTGGCGGATTTACCGCCCCATTCCGACCTTGGCGGGGCGGTAAATCCCCATTCCCCATTTTACCCTTCCCCATTCCCAATTTTGCCCCATAGGGCATAATGGGAGTGGGGAAGGCGTTAATTACGCCACCGTAAAATACGGTGGCGTAATTAACAACAAGGTCCCGTAGCGCCATGGATTTCTCCGCCCGGAAAAACCAGGCGGAAAACGCTCCATGGCGCTACGGGAACTCGTAGTAGGGCGGAAGGGTCCGCCGAGAATACCGCTGGCGTAAACCCACTCCGCCAGGGTCGTAATGAGGCCCACTGTCTTTTTTTTATTGATTCAGCTGAATTAATCAACTTTTCAATACAATTTAGTGAAAACAAACAATTGATACAATGTAACATTTAAAATTAAAACTCAAAACATGCGATACATATATGCTTTGCACCAAGCGTTCAAACAGATCATGAAAAATTCAACACAATATATACATAAATCAAGTGACATAATAAAACACATGTAACATAATATTAAAACACACACATGTTGTAGCAAATCGATGATACATAATCCATTTAGAATGTTCATCTTAACAGCACATTTCTAACAGTTAGATATTTAATTATTAAAATAAACATTTCATTGTTTACCTTTTTAAAAGTCGGTTACATGCTTCTTAAAACAAAACAATTGTTCTATTTAATGATTCAATTGATTTTCCACCTTGATATTCTATTAAGATATACATATATGTGTTCCTTATCATTTCAACAAATCGAATAGGTGTGTGAATACACAAGGCACCGAAGCATACAAAATTGGTAGCAAAGATCATCGATGTTAACTATTAGACATTTCTTCATCTTTTTCTAATTCTGGGACATGATTCAATGCCAAGGATGTTAAGAAATTTACAGAGGCGATCCTTTTACCCATCGATGGTGTGTTTAGGAACAACTGCCATCTTAAATCTGAATTAGGTTCACTTAGATACATAAAATGTTTTCCAAACGCCCTTGTCTTTCTGTCCCTACTTCTGTGCAGCATTTTATTAAGTGCTTTAACGTTTCTTCACAGGTTGTATCTTTGCAGAACCGACAGACATTTTGTTCTCTAGTTATTATTTTGCGATCTGCCATTAGATCTCGAGTTGACCATAGATTTAATCTCATGCGCAGGATTGCTGATCTAATAGACGGTGAGGGTGATTTGCATAAATAAGACTCCATCACTCCATCCTTCTTTATATTGAATGGATTTATCGGAAAATGTTTCTAAGTTAAGCATTGCTCCCTCGTCTCTATCCAGTCTGTTAAGTAAATGTTCGGTTTTACTCGATCTGGATTAGTGAGTAAAATTTCAAGGGTGACATCAGCAGTAACCAATATTCGATAAACACCATTCGTCCATGAGTTGACCGTGGCATGATCAGAGTGAAACATGTATCTATTTAATGTCTTGAGCAGGGTATTTGATTCAGTGGACATGAGGCAATTCCTAAATGCCACACATAATCGCCAACGATATAATGCATTTAATGATATTATACCAAATTCATGCTGCACCCAAGCAACGGGGACACACTGTGGTAGATTTAATACTTGTTTGCAGTATTTACCCTCGAGTTTGGAAAACAACGTTTCTGGTAGAATTGCTCCAGTATTCAATCCATATAATAGGACTGCAGTAACTTTTTGTGTGAAATAAGTTAGTGCTGTATATATGGAACATTTATTTACCATATCTGCCCAGTATGATCCTGGACTGCGATATGGCACAAGCTTCTTTATTCTCAAGGTTGAGTAATTGAGTTTTGTTGTGTGGATTTTCGTCTATAATCAACACAAGATACGTGTAATGAGATACGACTTCTAATGGCACGTTTTTGTTTGTCCAAATCATTCTGCCACAAGCCTATTACTTGGGATTACATGCTATTATCTTAGTTTTTGCAAATTGATCTTGAGCTTATTTATGTCTATGTAATGTGACAAGGAGTCAAGTAGCTTTTGCAACCCCATAAGCGTCTCTGATATGAGCACTAGATCAATGGCATAAAGTAATGCCTTAATCTGTGTGCTCATGACCTTTGAGAGTCCAAAACAATATTCTCAAATGCATCTTTGATGTCCTGTAAAAAGACATTGAAGGGGGCCGAAGCAAGTATGCACCCCTGCTTCAACCCTCTTGATGTCTTTATTAAAGACGAGAGGCGTCCCTCCATTGTCAATCTTACTCTAACGGAGGTATTAAAATTAAATGCATGAATTATGTCACAGAGGGTGGACTGGCAGCCAGCCTGTTTGAGTTTATTTATTAGTAGTACACAGGACACGGAATCAAATGCTGAATGTAAATCAACAAATGCAAAGTAGATAGCATGATCCTGTAGTTGTGCATGAGATTTGATAATATTGAGACAACGGAGATTACCTGTGGCGCCCATTCCAAGTACAAAGCCCATTTGATTGGGATCTCTCTTCCGATGCGCCTGCGCGGTAAATTCATATAATACTATTCGCGCAAAGACCTTACCAGGTGCATCTAGGAGCGATGTGGGCCTGTAATTGGTTGGGAAGGCTCGATCGCCCTTTTTAAATATAGGAATAATGAATGACTTACACCAAATTGTAGGAATGGTACATTTTGCTATTACATCTGTGAAGATTATATGCAATATGATGGCCCGGCTATGTGGGTCTGCTTTGAACATTGCATTGCTCAAACCATCAGGGCCTATTGCCCTGGACCCACTCAATTTATTGATTATCATTGCACTGAAAATTGTAAATTCCACAGTTGTCACATAGCATTAGAGTATTTAAAATGATCACATTCCGGTTCAGCATATAACTCGGTGTAATGTTTTACCCATTGTTGGTCGCTAACACTGTTAATTTGACAGCTGATCTGCATACTAGACTTAGCATTGTTCAGCGTTGTTGGTTATTACGGCTGAGTTGTACCACTCTGGCACTTGATTTTGTGCATTAAGCGACAAGGTTAATGAGAGCATTTGGTGATCACTATGGATCTGTGGAATAATCTCAAATTTGTCTACAATAGTAAACAGTTGATGTTCAAGAGATATGTAATCAGTAGTGCTCTCTGATTTACCTCTTAACCATGTGCTTTGAGGCGGTACATGCCTTGCCAATGAGCCTTTGCCCATTCTGAAGTTCTTTTCTATCATTAATGATACCATCTTTGCACTTAAGGTTCTTTGGCTTTGCAATTGGAATTCAAGCATTTGAGATTCAAATCCCCTGCTATGATTGTGGTAAATATCTCAGGCTCTAATAGTATGCTATCAAGTATAGTTATTAAACCTCTGTCGAAAGCATTATCTGTGATTCCTGCAGGGTTTCTTTATATATTCACAAGCGCTATTTTATGTTCATGACATTGAATTTTCACCAATTGTGAATAATTATTCGGAGCTAACAATGGATGGATGGCTATGCCAGAACCTTTTTTTGCCGCCAGTAGTAGACCCGAGTAAGGTCTGCCTCTGACTGCTGCTTTGGCTGGCTACAGAATAATGTTGTGGTGGTTCCAAATTGCTATTGTGGTGAACCAAGTTTCCTGTAGTGCCAGTATGTCAAATCTGCCAATATGATTATCAATGGTTGTTTGTAAATGGCCATGTGCACGAGTGTTCCAGCTAGCGAACTTAATTTGTATCGGTTTGCTAGATAATGATGGTTATGCTGCAGTATCTTGCCTCAACATACTCGCATATGCTGCGGTGTTGTGATTTGATTCATGGTCACATTGCAGACATTTGGATGCAGGATGCTCATGTTTGCCACTCATATTAAGGTTTGGCTTGGGGTGATATAATTTGTTAACTTTATTAAGATTCCATTCCTTTCTGGATCTTGGGCAATAATAAAACCCATCCTGAAAAGATCCATCTTTGCTCACCAGAGAGTATTGAGAACTACACCGAGGGTATCCACAATCGAATGATAGATAGATTAACATCACTCAGATCTCAACTTGTTCTATGTCTGTAGATGTTAGGGCTTGTAGCGCAGGAACTTCGGAGAAAATGTTGATGACACTTGCTCTACATAGATCATATTGATTATCTGGGAGGTCGCGCCATTTCACTATGAGGGAATGTGCTGTTCTCAGACATTTTTGTTCCTCAGTTATCAATTTGTGATGTGAATCTTCCTTATAATTTTTAGATGCCAGTCTTCGGGGATCCGGTCTGCTAGTCTGTGAATGACAAGTCATCAGTTAGACTTCGTGGCTCGTCCATTCGTTCATTGTGACTGTTGAGTACATTATCAGGATAAGAGCATTCCTCGTTGACAGGTGCTAATTGTATAGGTTTATTAACGATGGGTGGATTATCAATATGTAATATTTTACTTTTAAATAGTGTTTCCAAGTAGGCATCCAGTGCCTCTTTAATCTCGCTGCGTCTTTCTTCTTGTGATGATTCGATGCTAAGTCCCTGTTTTTTAGTTGGCATGGAGGGTCGCTGGTTTTCGCCTACTATGGCTACATCTGTATTTGTTTTTTTACTCTGTGCTTATTGCACTATGGCCATGATAAGATAATTCAATGGTGCAGAAGTCAAAGTCTGGTCTTTAGCTTGTTGTTCATAAGATTGCACGATGGTTTCTGTTTCTAAATGCTATCTATTTGGGAGAGTGCTGCTTTTCGGTTTGACTACAGAATTGCCAATCGCTGGAATAAATGGTTTAACACTTATCGTGCTATCAGGTCTAATAGCTCGCATCTTTTTGTTTTTTTCTTCGGTGGTTCTAACAAATGGGGTATATTCTTTGATACATTGTGTCTCCCATTCTGTGATCTTTTATCATTAATTGCGTCAAAGGGTTTATGTTGCTCTTCAACTTGTTGTGATTTGTTATTCTGTTCTACACTTAACCATGAATCTTCAATTCTTATTAATGAAGTGCCTTCTTCCACTGGTTTCATTGTTTGTTTGATTACAGAAAGAGTAGAATATTTGGTGATATTTTTGCCAGAGGTGGGCGCAAATCATCTACTATCAAACCCTTTAGCTGGCAATCAATGTCAGCTTGATCTACTTTACGCGATTTCGTTGTCATTTCTAGAGTTATCCAATCTGCAATTGCCTGAATTTGTGCTGACTGCTGTGAAATGTTATTTTCAAGTGTCTCAAACAGTCTAAATAAACTCTATGATGTCATATTAATTGCAGAAAGAGTCATTTCTAGCCGGGGATTCTGTTTAATGTCCGAATCCAATGCTGCAACTTGAGTTATTGTTGGTTTGCGCTGGGTTGGTTCTGCGTATGACCGCGAATGAATTGAGGAGTCCATCGAACATCGTTTGTAATAGTCAGGCGACATAGAGTGGGTGCTCAATTCTCCTATACTCGCATTTATTGATATAAGAGAAATCTCATGGCTCATGTTTAATTGTTCGTGAGGTGTAATAGGAGTCAATCGGTCTATATGCAATGCTCTGTTGGGCGACTGTGCTGTGCCAAGCAATGTCGCATCTGACATCACTTGTACAGGTGTAGTAGGTTGGGTGTCATTTTTTACAGACAATTCCTCTAGCAGTGACTGTGCATAGTTATTAGAATTCATGGATTGAAGATTAGATGTAGAGAGTCTGGCCGTATGAAGCAGAAATAACGGGTATCTGTGTTTGTCAATGCTTGCCGACTCGAAGAGACAGGAATTAACACAATCACCTTCTTCGAAGTATTTCTAGTATTACGATCGGCTTCCCCTCCCAGCATTGAGCGTGGCGTGTTCAGTATATCGGGCATGTTGGTTTTCAATGAGTAAAGACGTAAAAGCATCCAACTTTACCTCTTTGTTTGCAACTTGATGGAAATTTGAACCTTTGATAATAAAGTGGGACAACAGCCGATTAAGTGCGGATTCAAAAGTTAAGGGGGAATGCTCTACAGGAAGCGGCAAGGGCCACTATCGCCGCAACCCTGAGGCGAAGTGGCAAAGTGTTCCTTGTTGGTCCTTGCCTCGGTGAGCGCATGCTCCAGATTTGTAGAAATGCCGAAAAGGGGGGCGTGGCCAAGCAGTAATCAAAGTAAATAATGCCTACGAACAAAGTAAAATGAACAAATATAAATATACTATGTCAGTGACGTTTACAGTATATGCCTGTTACACAGTCTTTACGTACTCACCTTGGTTTTAACTTCAAAGTGCACAACCAAGGAAGTCTCCAGCAATGTCAATTGTGGCAAAGTGTTCCTTGTCGGTCCTTGCCTCGGTACGCGCATGCTGGTGCGGGCACCTTCCAAATTTGTAGAAATGCTGAAAAGGGGGCATGGCCAAGCAGATATCACGGTAAATAATGCCTTGGTTTTAACTTCAAAGTGCACAACGAAAAGGTCTCCAGCAAAGTTAGTTGTGGCAAAGTGGTCCTTGTCGGTCTTTGCCTCGGTGCGAAAGAGACTTTCACATGAATGATGGTACACGTTCAGGGAGGGGAAAAATGTATTCCCATCTGTCAATGTGCTAATGCATACAGTACCATCCTTCGCGCTGGCACCAGTGAGTGTGCAACTGGAGTGAAGTGGGAGAATGGAAGACCAGGCTCCCGTCCTTCACCTCTCGCGCTTGGCCTAAAGGGTCACGGCCCAGGCACCCGCCACGAGAAGAGTTTGCCCATCTACCAGACAACCAAATACCCTGGTACAGGAACATACGGATGTGTCCATCTGCCTGCCCAGCAGCCCGCCCTGGCCATGCCGACACCTGCGGCGCGGATCAACTAGACTAAAACCTACACGTCGTTAGAGATGCCATGACGACCTAGCCAACGGTCAGCACACCTGTACAAATATACACACTGGACACTCCCGCACCAATCTACACGAAGAATATACTCAGTGCTATGACGTAGGCGACAGACATACTCACTGACGTGCATCTTTATTATTTTCCACATAGGCTCTCAAAATGCAGAAACGCAAGACGCATCATGAACTCATCTAAAGAGCTTGCTTACGCTTCTCCTAACCCTAGGTGCCACAATGAGAAATATAATGAAGACACGATACTGGTCATAAGACAATATGGTACTGTAACCTAAAGCGCCTGTGCACCAAACGGTTCCACCTATACACCAGGCCTAAGTAGGCCGCAAGCAAGAGCTTCCATGGACGGTAAAAGAACAAGAGTCAGGTTGCTGATCCTGCAGAATGAGCCCGGCGAAAGCAAACAGCCAAGGTCGCAATGTTGCAAACCCACATTCCAAAAGCAGACCATCAAGGGCACGATGTTGCAACCTCGCACGCCGCACACCAACGTTAAAGTCACACCTGCAAATTAAACCAGGCACACCGTGGAAAAACAATATTAATTGTGCAGAATTATGCCTCAAACACGGTCCCACCTCACGTGACCAAGCCGAACCTGACAGGATGCCAAGCCCAGGAGAAAGAAGGCGTCTGGATCCCTCGTTACAAGACATAGGCAGATACAATTAAAAGGCTCAATGGACATCTGCGACAGTGGGAGTAGTCGGTCTTCCAGCTATGAATAAGTCCTCACATTGTCTGCACGTACTCATAGTGAAACATTGTTGCAAATGACAGGTACACCGAGAGCTGGGAACAGCGATGGTCCCAGGCTGGGAAGCTCGCGGGCGCACCAATCAGAACATGGGGCTCCTATCACTGACGCCATTAACATTAACCAATCATCAGGGGTCTTCATGTAACAATTCTCATGTATCTAATTGTAGGGACAACCCAGATATATCACCTGACTAACCCTTGTCCACTAATATTGTTCTCTATACGTATGCTATACTAACCCTACCACTCGAGCAACCAATTAAGAGTGGCGATAGGTTTTTTGCTAACTTTCCAAGGTGACGCAAGTAGCGCGTCATACTAAGGTAAAAAGGGCCTGCGAGCCCTACGATTGTGTGTGTGTCAGGACGGACGCGTACGATCCTTGACCCATCCCTGCCGTTTTTGTCTAATAAACAGCAGAGTCACCTTGCTTCTTGCGTGTGTCTCATACTCTATCTCTTCTGGGATATACGGGAGGAGTTGGGGCCTCCCTGCCCGGAGGTCTGCGGACGGCCCGGCCGACCCCGGCAGAATTTCCCCCCCGACAGGAGAAAAAAAGGTATTTACCTTCCTGATAACTACATACGGGACCCAGAAGGCAACTCAGTGTGTATGCTACTGTATCCGTCGGAGTGGCAATTTACTTACAGTCCTAAATGTATGGCTTGCAGCTGCCTGCTACCTCGACCATCACATGCTTCTTGATAGGGATTCTCACACAGGCCCCTTGCGAGTGTTATCCCTGGGCGCCCTGCCTCCCCCATTGCGGCCTGTATGTGACAGAGCTGGACGGCATCTCTTTGGCCCTCCACGTGCTCTTCTCTGGCTGGGTACCTTTCGGATCTCCGAGGGTTCCGGCAGTTCATGTTAGGCATACCCTGTGCAGTTCCCTCTGAGATTTAAGACTACAGGTGGTTGGCAGTAAACCCAATTGGTAGCAGTCTGTACCACCCAGATTTACCTGATAGCTGTGGCTGAGCAGTCAGACTTCTCTCAAGAAGAGTTAGGCAGTATACAGAGTATTCACAATAGGTCAAAATAACACAGTAGAACAAGCAAACACTGACCAGAGCTTGGTGAAAAAGAGATATAATTATTTATTTAAAAACACATCTAGTAAAACACACTGGCACTAATATCAAGCAGTTCAAAAACACGGTCACTAAAAGACATACACTCCCTTCAACGATTAGTTAGACAAGTCTTAAGTAAAGCAACACTTATTTTCAGACAGCGGTGAGCGCTTAACGAAGATGGCACTCTAATCAATCGGTTTAAAAGGGAGAGAAAGGCAGAGCAAAGATAGAAACAGATCCCAACACTTTTGGAAGACCACAGTAGGAGAAGAAGGCAGGTTAAAACCGTAAAGTCAAAGTTACCAAGGCCGGACCCACTTTAAGAGGCTCCGGTCGAAATGTGTCCAAGGTCACACGGTTCAAAGTGCCCAAAAGTCTCGCAATAAGTTCAGAAAGAGTTGGACCAAAAAGCCAAAAAGAAAGGGACCAGTTAGATGGTGAAGGCGGCCATCCCAGTCCAGAAGGTTAAGGGATTATTGTTACCTTGTAGCAATCTTTAGAAAGAGAAGCCTGGCGAACACGTTACTTTAAAATGGTGAGAACGCTCCAGCGGGGGCAGGTGTCCCTGGCAGCGGGAGCAAGTCGGTGCTTCGTCCGGAAGAGAGGATCTCGTTCGGGAGAAAAGCAGGAGTCCATTGCACTGCCAGGGAAGAAACCAGCCGTGGAGTTCTCAGTTAAAAGGAGCGGTCCTTTTATTCGCGGTCCAGTGGTAAGTGGCTATCCGGTTGCCGGGGTGCTTGGCACGGGCAATTCGACCACAAGACGTCCTGGGATGCGAGAAAGGAAGGTAAACTGGTTGTGCCCACCAGTCAGGGGAAGAAGACTCTCCAGCCGGGAGATCTCCTCTGTCGTTGGGAAGTGGTGAGTCGGTTCAGCAGGGCTCCACCGGTGGTGTCGTCGTAGCAGGCCGGCTCAGCTTCTCCCTCATCGGATTTTCAGGTCCTGTGGCGACTTCTGAAGTTCCAGTCCCAAAAGCCCTGCTTTTATGCAGCACACCCCCATTCACTCAGCCTAGCTGTCAATCAAACATGCCAAGTGGTGAGCCGGCCGGTTCACCACTTGGGCCAATCACACAAGAGTTCGACTTGAGTTACCAAGGTAACTCAGTCCAGGGTGCCTAAAGCCCCTCCCACACCCCTTGTGGTACCCAGACAGAGTGGCACCACTTTTGGAGGCTTCTGTGGAGAAGCCCGCCAAAAAGTGGAACAAAGGGCTCGACCTTTGGTTTGGAGTTACAGAGGCGAACGCAAACGCCATTTTAAAACCAAGTTCTGGCAGAAAATACCAACCGGTGAATTAATATTAAATAAATAAACCGGTGGTATGTTAGAGGCTATGTTAAAAAGTATTAGCCTCGAACAATGGGAAAATCCCATAGAGATATATTTGCGGTTGAATATAAAAAGTAGTATCCACTGCCACCAGCCAAAACTCGACGAGGGGGGACGGGACAGCGCCCCCTCAAATAACAGACCCTGGGGCAATTGAATTGCCCCTACCAGTACGTCCACGATATGATGGTTTGTACTGGTTCTGTTAGTAATTTGGGACTAGTAAAGCCAATGGTGACTTTACATGCCCTGGGGGACAGTGGTCAGTCCCAGGGTATGGAGTCTATGGTGGGGGGTCACCATGACACCCTGGTGTTACTGCACTGAGGGTGCTGTGTAACACACATACAAAAACATATGAGACCCTATGGAGTAAAAGACCCCATAGCCCATGAAACACACTAACATTCAAAGGAACATCACAAATCATGTCCAAGAGTGGGAAAATAAAGAGTCTCACTCTTGGCAGGAGAAAAAAACAAACTCCAGAAATCCAGCAAAGCTGCTGGGGGACTCACTAGGTTAGGAAATTCAGCCTAAACAGAGAATTCTCCCTAACAGTTCACTAAAGGGTAAGCGGCATGATGACTTGTAATAGGTTTGGTCTTAATGGTATCTATCTATTTTGTGTGGATCTAGGCCGCTGCCACAACCCTCCATCACTCCGGACCGGCAGTTTCCTGACTGCAAGTTGATGATTTTTGTTGTCCCTTTCCCGACTATGCCAGGTGGGTGGTGTGCCCACCCTAGCCTGCCTTCTTGCCATCTCCTTCTGTTAAACTAGTGGTATTTAAACGTTTTCCTTCTGAGTGGCTATTGAGTAAAAATATTGCTTCGGAGCCCCACACAAGCTATAACTGCTTATATTTTCTATTAAAAACAGTCACCATCATCTCTTTTTAAAGAACCCCGTGGCCCCCTTGGACATCATTCAGGCCCCCTTCGGAGTCCATCTGCCACAACACACGAAATGCGTTCATATTAACAAAACACACGTATTGGATGACCACAGCCTGCTCTTAATCTAGGCCACTGCCCCCACCCATTCTTTCTTGCTTTACCTTGGATATTCCACAAGGGTCCAGTGTAAAAGTGCTGAAAAAGTTGTTTTGCTACTGGTAACACAGTCTTTGGAAAGAGCCAAGCACCGCACCTGGCTTCGTGCTTCAAATGCGGTGGTCGAAGGAGCTGTGTTCCACTGCTTTTGTTTTTTACTGTGAAAAGCTCCACTGCTTTCTGCAAACAGTTTCACCTTCCTGGGACTGTTCTTTGTGAAGCTAAGGCACACTTGTCAATTTGCACGTTGCTCCCTTCCTTCCTACTCTGTCCCCCAGAGTCACAGTTCCACTACTTTTTTTGGTACATTTCTATCACTGTTCAAATGCCACAAAAATCTTAGACCAGGGCAGGATCCGCATTTAAAGCTTCCCCGTGCTAATGCGCTAACACGCTCTGTGTTCTCTTAGAGTGGCTTTGAACTGGGAATTGGATGGCGGGTTCCGCCTACACAGCGTCACGTTCGAGGACTTGTGGGAAATGTTAAGTGTTCGGCATTGCGGAGGGCGGGCCTGCTTTCACTTGCCAGTGGTGATAATGCCTCTCCCTCTAATGGAAGCGGCTCACAATCAATACAAGGACAGGACAGCTGTTAACAGATTACTATAATGGGGCTTATATGAGGCTCCAGACTTTTTTTTAACTTTTGAAAAAAAGGAGGCTTCAAAATTATAGTAATCAAGGGACTCTGCGTACAAGTATGTATAAATAAATATTTTACTCCAGAGAACTGCCAGAGAGCGTGACAAGGGAAGAAAACAAAACAGGCTGGGCCAAGAACTCCGATGAGCTGGTGCTCTACTTGTTCCGACGGGGCACGGGACCCATAGGAGGGCAGGAGAGGGACCCACCGGGGAAACCCAAACACCTGTGCAGGCGGATTTTTCGGATGCTGCAGGTGGGAGTCCGCTGACCTGCCTCCCGGAGTGTGAGAGATGTCATCATTGCTGAAAGAGGACATGGAAAAGAAGCTTTTCAACCCACAAGGCCACGCTTTGTACGAGTTCATTGAAATCATTTGCAAAGCCAAGAAGAGGTTTTATCTTTGCGTGTCAGGTAACGGACTTGGCAATGTAACGCGGGGGGTGCCATGTGCGCAAATTGGTATTGGGTGAGGTCGTGTAGTAGATGAAATGTAATTTAAAGGAAGAATAAGCGGGTTCAATAGATGAACGCGTGGGTCTTCATGCAAAGGAACGACAGCATTGGTGGTGTTGGGGTGTATAGAGTGGTACTGCTTCATGCAAGCGCACCCCAGCTGATATCTACGCTTCAGTGGGGGTGCGATGGTACTGCTTTCTGCAAGCGCACCCCAGCTGATATCTACGCTTCAGTGGGGGGTGCGATGGTACTGCTTTCTGCAAGTGCACCCCAGCTGATATCTACGCTCTGCGGGGGGGGGGGTGATAGGGTACTACTTTCTGCAAGCGCACCCCAGCTGATATCTGCCCTTTAGTGGGGGGTGTGGGGGCGGGCGGGGTGAGATGGTACTGCTTTCTGCAAGCGCACCCCAGCTGATATCTACCCTTTAGTGGGGGTTGCGGGGGCGGGCGGGGTGAGATGGTACTGCTTTCTGCAAGCGCACCCCAGCTGATATCTACGCTTTAGTGGGGGGGTGCGATGGTACTGCTTTCTGCAAGCGCACCCCAGCTGTTATCTGCCCTTTAGTGGGGGGTGTGGGGGCGGGCGGGGTGCGATGGTACTGCTTTCTGCAAGCGCACCCCAGCTGATATCTACCCTTTAGTGGGGGGGGTGGGGGCGGGCGGGGTGAGATGGTACTGCTTTCTGCAAGTGCACCCCAGCTGATATCTACGCTTTAGTGGGTGGCGGGGCGCGATGGTACTGCTTTCTGCAAGTGCACCCCAGATGATATGTACGCTTTAGAGGGGGGGGGTGGCACTGTTTTCTGCAAGCGCACCCCAGCTGATATATACCCTTTAGTGGAGGGGGGGGGGGCGATGGTACTGCTTTCTGCAAGTGCACCCCAGCTATCTACCCTTTAGTGGGGGGTGTGGGGGCGGGCGGGGTGAGATGGTACTGCTGTCTGCAAGTGCACCCCAGATGATATGTACGCTTTAGAGGGGGGGGGGGGGGGTGGCACTGTTTTCTGCAAACGCACCCCAGCTGATATCTACGCTTTAGGGGGGGGGGAAGGAGATGGCACTGCTTTCTGCAAGCGCACCCCAGCTGATATCTACTCTTTGGGGGAGGGGGGAGGGAGATGGCACTGCTTTCTGCAAGTGCACCCCAGCTGATATCTACGCTTTAGTTGGGCGGTGGTGGGTGCGAGGGGGATTTTATCTGTTAACGCAATGTTACAGTTGGTTAGTGATTGGGTTAGTGATTGAAGGGGTCTGCTTGACTTAGAAAGCCCCTGTGTTTAAAGGCGTGTGGAGAAAGCGTGGTTCGCATGTTACAGCTTTGCCTAATGAGATAGCGAGGGGAGGCACACAACAGGGTCTTCTGGCATGTCGAGCTATTTATTACGCGCACAATAATAATCCATCAGGGACGTCGGTGCGCAAAACGAGCAACACCACAGAGAGGTGTTGGAGCAAATTTACAGTATGCAGGCAATTACCAAACACCTGTAACAGCCACGAGGAGATATTAAGTGCGCTGGAGAGACCGGCATTAATGTGGCAGTCCTCTTTGGAAATGATTTATGACCGCTTGGCTGTGTCCCAAATCGAGCACTGTTCCTTTCACCGGCACCCGCCTGCCGTGCCGTGCCATCGCGCCTTTCCTGTATGTGTGTTGCTGTCTGTCTAGGTCTGTAATGTAATCCACGTGGCTATCCACCCCTCATCTGAATTCAGTGCCGGTGTCCGTGTAAATGGCCGATGGGTGGGAGCATAAGCACGCACTAATTGTGAGCCCTCTTTATCTGAGGACTGGTCCCCCAAACGCCTCCAAATATAGCCATCACCCCCAACTTCCCAGTGGCTTCTGTGTTGTTTCTAACCATCTAACAATGACTTTGTTCACACATTAGAGTTTCAATGTTTCCTTCCCAGTCCAAATACACATGCAAAGGTTGTGCCTGTCTGTCTGTCTGTGACTTGCACGGCAATGCTAATTTATAACCGAGAATAATGAACACGCACAGAGCACGATGCGCGTGCTTGCGCAATATATAATTGTTAATGCATGTTGTCACAGCACAGTGCACTTGCGCGTGTGTGTTCATGTTCTCGCCGCATTTTGCGACAGAGTAGTGGGCATATGAGCGCATTTCAATGTTAGAACTGTATAGTGTTAGCAATTGGTTGTCACGTGATTTCCGGAGTATGTATTCGTGTGCACTGTATGTTGGTAAATAATGATGGGCGTGTGAAGTGTACAATGTGTGTACACGGGCACTGTACTGCTGTAACTTCACATTACTAGAGCACTGGGCGTGCGAACCAGTTATGACGGGGGGCACAGAAAATACTCTTGCAACTTTCAGGCAGGTTAATGCTTTTATTTTCCTTTTTGGGGGCTAGAGCCACCCCTCTCTTTCTTGTCTTGCGACGTCGCTAACCCCTGGTCGGTGCTACTGAACGTTGACCCCTACTGTCTCCAACTCTGTCTTCTGCTACTGATGCCCAGGGGTCAAGTCCCAAAAATTAAAGTGGGGGGACTCATCAACAAACGCAATGGGGTGCGAAGTCGCCACAAATTAGCATATCAATGTGATGCACATTTAATTAAATTGGGTTTGCATAACCACCCAAATTGCACAGGACGAATGGCATTTGCCCTTCATAAAATCAACACACATACATAAAACCAAGAGAGGATATTTTCTTCTAATAGTGTTTTTGAAAACGATAAAATGCGTGCATGTTTTAAACTCCAAGAACCAATAGAAATGTTTTCCCTGGGACTTGCAGTACCGAAATGGGATATTTCACCTTTAGTTGCTTGTTATTTTTGATCAGGTTATATAGGGCAGTGGTGAAGTGTCCGGCCTATAAACCTGACGATTGTGGTTTGATCCCCATGGTCTGCTTTAATTCATAAATTCAAAGAGGACATCCAATGTAATGTTTCTCTTTTAGTTGGGGGGGGAACTGAGTCCACCCTCTGAATAATGTGGGGGGACTGCGTCCCCTCGTGTGTACCCTCGACTTGAGCCCTGCTGATGCCCCCCCCCACACCCGGACTTCCTAACCTGCCCTACTCTGACCACCCGTCAGTGGGAGGGCCCTGCGCTTGCTCTGTTGGATTCGATTGTTTCAGTCACGTCCACTGTTCTGCTTTTACTGCCCCCCTTCCTCCTTCCACCAATTCTCTATGCCTCAGATGCGTCACTCCTCCTATTCCTTGCCTCACCCGTTTGATGTTAAATCTCCTCACGCTCCCCTTCTCCTCTCTACAGCTCTCTCCTCCACACTACTCCCCTTCTCTACTCCTGCCACTCGTCGCCCACCAGCACTACTACTACTCCATCTCACACTGCTACTACTCTCCTCCCACCACTACTACCCTCCTCCTCGTGCCACTTCTGCTCTCCTCCTCTTGCCACTTCTGCTCTCCTCCTCTTGCCACTTCTGCTCTCCTCCTCTTGCCACTTCTGCTCTCCTCCTCCCGCCACTACTACTCTCCTCCTCCCGCCACTACTACTCTCCTCCTCCCGCCACTACTACTCTCCTCCTCTTGCCACTTCTGCTCTCCTCCTCCCGCCACTTCTACTCTCCTCCCCCCGTCACTATTACTCATCAACCCTGCTTTCACCCAGGGCCATTCACTCTTTACTCCAACTCCCACTCAAACATACACACTGAAACTGCAGAACTCGTGAGCCAATACCGCACCTGCTCCAACAATCTCCCGCACAGGCCCGCGCCCCCCCCCCTCGCTCCTGCTGATCTTTTGGTCACCCTCCACTTTCACCTCTGACCGTATCTGAACAAAAAACACTCGCTACGTCCAGTTCCCAGTGTAAATGTTCCTCCTTCTGTGGGAGTTTGACACCTTTCTTTACCCAATCGGTGCTCCTCTTCACTCACTGGGGTGTATATGTGCAGGTGAAGGTCTTTAAAAAGGGGGTTAAGCCCCGCCCACTGTATCCACGTGAGCTTGCCACATGGCAACTGTGAAAGTTGAAGTTCAAAGTCCCAGTTTGATGCCCTATGAACCGTGTGGGTAAGTTTCGAGAAAGGGGTCTCTTTCAACCTTCCTTGTCCCTGGTGGTCGAGTGGAGTGGACCTGATGGCGAGCTGGCTGGCAGACTTGCCCGCGCTCACTACCCGGGCTTCCGTGCTGTGCGGCTGCAGCAATGGTCTCTCGTTCGGGTAGGTGTGCTAGGGTCTCTGCAGGGCTATGGTGGTTCCTCTTCTCTTCGCTAGGGGGTGGGGAGGGCTAAAAACTGGCTGGTAGCTGCACCAATAAGTTAGGCTGGAGATAAGGGAGTGCCTGCAAACACCAGTACTGGCACAAGGGGGAACAGGAACAGGATCCCTCTCGACTGCTAGGGGTAGGACTGGCTCTGGATTCCTCCCTGGTAGTCCTCTCACCCTCGGGTGAGAGAGGTTCCCACCCCCCTTGGCACGGCCGGTTACAGGCGTTGTCACCACAGCCGGCCTTAGGACAGGGCCGGGACGGGCGACCTCCCGGGTGCGCCATGCCCCCGCAGGGCGCCATTGACCCACCCCCCGCCACGGCTGCTCAGGGGAGTCTTTTGAGGGCTACCCCGAGCTGGTGTAGTGGGAGAAAGCGCGGCTGGCGCCCTTATGTTGTTAAATGCGCCCATGACTGAGAGGCGCATTTAATAACAAAAGGGTGCTGATGCTATTCACATGATGATTATCTCCCCGCTCCGACGCGGGAACAAGGAGGTTTTCATAAAGCAATTTTTTGTTAGAGAGTATATTTTGGGTTGAACCAAATTTGAAGCTTTCCCCACAGTATATGGATCTTGTCCTAGCAAATGTTACATCTCTTTACAGCATCTCCTGTTGAATTCTGTCGGTCCAATTAAAACTTTTTTTTCTTGTAACGGATGTCAACAGGGCCCTTGGTCTAAGTGGTTCATCATGTTGGTCTCAGCTCTTGCCTACATATCCGGTTCCTCTTCCAGAAATGCCCGCATGTGATGTGCTAAGAAAGCCAGTGATGCTTTGCAAAATGAGACACACATCTCCCATCCCACAGAAAGGTTTGGATCACCTTATCCAATTCCTGGTACATCCTTGAACCGAGAGGGAGTGGTATCATTGCAAGGAGGTCATTCATATTCAGGGCATTTACCTTTCCCCAGAGAAACATGGATGACCATCCCCCCCAGAGCCATCTTTAAGACTGTCGCTGCAATGGACATATTCACAGTCATCCTGTCACTCGAGTCGCTCATGAGCCACACACCAATTGCATTTGAACAGGGCATCAACTAAAGCCGATTTGAACAACATCATCCTTCTAACAGCATGATGAGATTGGCAGGGTTGTGGCCGTTGACCAATTAATCTTGTAGTCAGAGATGTCAAATGATGTTCTCCTTGAGTGAAGGCAATTAAAGATCTATGTTCTGGAGTAGTAGTGGCAGGTCATCCGCACATAGCCACAGTTTCTGCTCGATAACACCATAGTGTACACTCTGGATTCCCCCCTCTCCTCTTATCCATATTGCCAGCAGTTCAGGATGTCTCTGTAGCTATAAACATCTCATTTTTAAAAAAAACTTCTTTTTATAGCTGTGGGTACCGTTTTAATGAACTATCGATGCCCCTGGTAATGTGTAGTCATTATAGCTGCAGATACCTGAAAAACAATGAAATAAAATTCTCCCCAGCCCTTACCAAGAAGTGCCCCCTTCATGTGTGCCTGCTCTCCCCACTCCTGATAGCCTCCTCACCTCCCCTGCACTCACCATTTCTCCCACAGCATTTGCTGTTTCTGTGATGCAGTTTGCTCTGAAATTTCCGCTATGTGCAGCTATTCTAATAGCCAAGGTTACAGAAAATCTTTGTGTTGCAAACTTGGTCCCTAGCCCCTCTCCAATTCCCAAACGTCACATGTGGTACTATTGCTCCCCCACCCTTACCGTCCAGGTATTTCCCTATTTTTTGTCCTCCAAATGCCATTTTTTTTCTCACTTTTTCTTTTTTGGCTAACCAAGTCTATAGAGGCAACTATCGCTCAAAGCGTGAAAAATGGTGGCTGTTTCATTTATAAACACTCGGTTTCCTGGTAATTTACCCAAGATATAGCTATCTAGTCGGGAGGATGGGGAGTTGGGGGGGGGTTGCAGGCGGGGGTGGTGATCCTACCTGGTTGTCTTCACACTTTCGAACAAATCTAACATACAAGTTTAAATGTTTTTAGCAATTAATTTATTTAGATTTCCTACAGGAATACGACTCACCTTAACTTTAGGTCGCCAACCGCCGTCCTATAATATACAGATATAGATTTCACTCTGTTTGCCTAGACACTTTTGGCCCGATTCATGGAATCTGGTGCATAAATGGCGCAAGGGCTGCATGCTGAGAAGGATCCTGCGCGAGACATGGCGCAGAAAAATATTGCATGCCCTGCATATTTATGGATTCAAAGGTGCATTAGTAGCTGTTGTGAAAGTAAAAACAAGCAGCTCAAGGAACACCCACAACACGCCCCCCACGCACACCAAATAGCAAGCTAAAGGCCAAACCACGTGCAAGTCACAGTGTCCATCCCTGAACCACCATCCAGTAGCATTGTGAGAAGGCACACCTTCCCCCACAAGCTCAGGCTGCACCCCAGCAAAATGATGCACCTCACCTCGCAAGCCCAGGCTTCACCCCAGCGAATTTGCACACATCACCTCGCAAGCCCAGGCTGCTCTCCAGCAAAATTGCGCACCTCACCTCGCAAGCCCAGGATGCCACCCTGTGAAAATGCAGGCTTTTCCTCGCAGGCCCAGGCCGCACCCCTGCGAAGACGAGCAACTCACCTCGCAAGCCCAGGATTCACCCCTGCAATAATGCGTGCCCTTCCTCGCAAGGCCTGGCTGCACCCCTGCAAAATTGCACGCCTCACCTCGCAAGCGCAGGCTGCACCCTAGCAAAATCACACACCTCACCTTGCAAGCCCAGCCATCACCCCAGCAAAAACACAGGCCCTCCCTCCCACGCAAAACCAGGCTGTACCCCTGCGAAAATGTGCACCTCACCTCACAAGCCCAGGTGGCATTCCTGCGAAAGCACGGGTCTCTCTTCGAAAGCCCAAGCTGCATCCCTGGGAAAATACGCACCTCACTGCGCAAGCTCAGGCTGCACCCTCTAGTCTGCACACCACCCCTCAGCCACCCCCTCCAGTCTGGACACCACCCCCAGCCCCCCTCACCTGTGACACCCCCCCAGGCAGCCCCCTCCAGTGTGGACACCACCCCCAGCCCCCTCCAGTGTGGACACCTCCCCCCAACCCCTTCAACTCTCACACCCCCAGGCAGCCCCCTCCAGACTGAACATCAACCCCTAGTCCCACTCACCTGTGACATCCCCAGGCAGCCCCCCACATCAAACACGACCCCCTAGCCCCGCTCACCTGTGACACCCACCACATACAGACCCTCCAGTCTGGACAGCAGCCCCCATCTCCCTCCAGTCTTGACACCTTCACCCAGCCCCCCTCACCTGTGAAATCCCCCTCCAGTCTGGGCACAACCCCCTAGCTGCTTCCAGTCTGGACACCACTCCCAGCACCCCTCACCTGTGACGCCCCCTCCAGTCTGGACACCAACCCCATCCCCCTCCAGTCTGGACACCCCCCAGGCATCCCCCTCCAGTCTGGACACCCCCCCAACCCCCTCCAGTCTGGGCACCATCCCCCAGCCCCCCTCACCTGTGATACCCACTATGCAGCTCCCTCCAGGCTGAACACCACCCCCAGCCCCCCTTCACCTGTGACACCCCCCACAAGCAGCACCCTTCAGGCTGGACACCAACTCCATCCCCCTCCAGTCTGGTCACCACCCCCCCAGCCCCCCACACACGTGACACCCCCCCAAGCTGTCCCCTCCAGTCTGGACACCCCCCCCCACAGGCAGCTCCCTCCAGTCTGGCCACCACCCCCATCCCCCTCCAGTTTGGACACTGCCCCCCATCACCTGTGACACCCCCCACAGGCAGCCCCTTCCAGTCTGGAGACGAGCCCCTATCCCCTGCAGTCTGGACACCACCCCCCAGCTCCCCTCACCTGTGAAATCCTCCCAGGCAGCCCCCTCCAGACTGAACATCACCCCCCGATCCCTCACCCATGACACACCCCACAGGCAGCCCCTTCCAGGCTGGACACCAACCCCATCCCCCTCCAGTCTGGAAACCACCCCCTGCCCCCCACACCTGTGACACCATCCCCCAGGAAGCCCCCTCCAGACTGAAAACCACCCCCCTCACCTGTGACACACCCCACAGGCAGCACCCTCCAGTCTGGACACCACCCTCCATCCCCCTCACCTGTGACCCCCCCAGGCTGCCCCCTGACAGTCTCCAACAATACCAGTGCAATGCATGCCTGCAACTCACCTGAACCTCTGTGGTCTGCCAGCACCATTAAATGAAACATGTTCACCGCAAACACGATCAACAGGAACACTGAAGATCCATCCAAGACAGGAGAATCTGCTGACACACCCTTCAAGACCTTAATCAGCCCACCCATACTCATGTGACAAGTGAATGCAATGGTCAGTGGCATGTGAATGTTGGCCTTGGCACGTTGCCAAGGCATCAAACACACTAAATGAATGTGTGTCCACAGCAGAAGTAAACCTACGAATACATTTCCAATATCCACATACAATGGCCAGGTGCGTAACCACCTAAGCATAAGTGACCTGGGTGGAAGGGGTGGCTAATTGCCTGTCGGGGAACAGTAACATTTGAAACAAGTGGGAAGGCGTCCTGCCACTTCCTTTGGAACCCTTTACCTATATGTTTTGGTAAAGGCTAAATTCTTTCGCATGCTAGGTATGGCAGTGGCTTTGTTATTTGGCTAACTGTCATAGGTATTCTAAAAAGAAGAGCAAGAAAAGCCCTTTGAGAGTGCATCATAGCATGCTTTTATTATTTTGCTAGTGCTAGTAGGTGCACAACATATTTTATGCATTAGAATATTTCAAGAAATAATGCTATTTCATAATTGTAACGCTCACCTGGTTCCCACGGGGGCGCTGGCCTAGTCTGGATTGCTGTGGCCTCTTCTAGCGTGATGCGCAGGACCCGGAACACCGATTGGACAGGACCTCCAAATCGTGCTTGCCTGGCCCGTAGGAATATCCTTCTGCAGATGAGAAAGGGGATTAACAGTCTGCAGAATAGTGTGCTAGCTCCCCCCTTTCCCCCTTCGTTCCTCTCTAACTTCCTCCAAACCCCGGTTTAAGCTCACCTTATGGTTTGGAAGGATGAACTCTCCATCCTGCTTCTGGTGCAGGGGCGCGCGTTCATCCAGTTACTTCACTGGTTTTCAGAATGGCGCTGGCAAAATCCACTTGACTTTCCTGAGCGATGCGCCGTAAGTATGAAAGTTCAAAGTTCAAGTGAGGCCCCCTTTATGTTGTCTTTCTAACCTGTGATCTGTCCTTTATTTCAGGTGCAGAATGAAGGCGATGCGTCGAGGGTTAAACTGCCGAGGTGAGTAGTGATGGGGGCGATCCCTCTAAATGTCCTTATCATTCCCCAGAAATGTGTCTTGTCCTTTCCCCATAGGGGCCGGGGTACGGTACCTGCCAACGGGGCGGCGCCGACCCGAAATGTGGAAGAAAAGCCGGTAAGTATTATGGCTGTTAATCAGGCTTTCCTTCTGCTCACCTTTTGTTTCTTCCTCTCTCCCCTAGGTGCAGAGATGTGGCATCTGATGCTGACAGCCGCGATGGAGCCGGGAGATGTCTCGAGGACAGGTGAGTGAAGCGTGGCGCTGCAGCGAGCAACGCAATGCTTTTAAATGGAAGTCTTTCTTCAGGGATGCTGGCGAGAAGATTCCGGATGCAGGTAAGAAGTTTGAAATAGTCCTTGGTTTTCACCTTTCTCTTCTCTTCCTTCCTTGCAGGTCTTCCAGGTTCGAGGCGGGCGTGGCTGGAGTCCAGGAGCAGGAGCAGACACGGTGAGCGTTAAGCTGCTGGAAGCAGAACAACGCAAAGCATGAGCTGCTGTCTGGGCATGGCTTAAATAGCCTCCAAAGAAGTCCCAGGTATGTATCCTTCCCCAACTAGGTATGTATCCTTCCCTGGCCACGCCCGAGTGAAAAAATAGTCCCTATGAAAAAAAAGTCCCTTTCAGGTCTCAGGGAGGCCTGAAGTATGCAGCATGGTCTGCATCGGGTAAGTGCACAAAACACCTCCCTTTATGAGCCTGGCGCCTATGGCGCCAGGACTGATGTCCAGCATGAGCCTGGCGCCAAAGGCGCCAGGACTGAGTCCAAAGAGCCCCTATAAGGGGCCGCTGGGCTTTTACCCGAGGGCATGATGCCTGCTTCCGGGGGTAGGCATCATGACAGCACCCCCCCCCAAGGCCCCTCCCAAGGTCGTTCCTTCTGGAGGTTTCGGTTTGTTTGGGAAATTCCGATGGAACCTTTTTACCAGCCGAGGTGCATGTACGTGATCACTGGGTTCCCAAGACTTTTCCTGAGGCCCGTACCCTTTCCAATCAATTAGATAGAAAAGTTTTGATTTAGAGATCTTAGAATCCAAAATGTTCTTCACCTCGAATTCAGGCTCCCCATCTATCTGAATCGGTTCTGGTGGCTTTGTTAATCTGGTTCCTGGGTGCACTGGTTTCAAAAGTGACACATGAAAAACGGGGTGAATCCGCATGTTAGCTGGTAGATCGAGCTTGACTGCCACTGAGTTGATTATAGCTTTGATCGAGTAAGGGTCTAAATACCTTGGATTAAAAGTTCGAGGCCCCTTGAGTGATAGGTGTTTGGTAGCCAACCATACTTGATCCCCTATTTGGTATGGAGGCGCCTCTCTTCGATGCAGATCCGCATTCTTTTTGTATTTCCCTTTCGCATGTTGCAAATGTGCAGTTGCATCCTGGAAGGCTTGAGTAATCGCAGAATGCAAATGGTCCACTGCGGGCATTTCAAGGCTCAGAGGTGAGTCCAAGTCTGAAGTACGAGGGTGATGTCCATGTAGGGTATAAAAGGGGCTCTGACCAGTTCCAGAGTGTATCGAGGTATTGTATGCATATTCAGCCACCCATAAAATGTCCTTCCATTTACCCTCCGATTGGTGCAACATACATCGTAGATATTGTTCAAGGGTCTGGTTCGTTCTCTCCGTCTGACCATCGGTCTGTGGGTGGTGGCTGGTCGAGAGTCTTACGTCGATTTGTGCCAGTTGACAACACTTTTTCCAAAAATGAGAAATAAACTGGCTTCCCCGATCGGAGACTAGTATGGACGGGAATCCATGCAAACGGATGATATTTTCGAGGAATTCCTTGGCAAGAACAAAGGCTGAAGGTAATCCTTTCAACGGAATAAAGTGGGCCATTTTGGAAAATAAATTCACCCCAACCAGAATAGTATTGTAACCATTACAAGAGGGCAGGTCCGTGATAAAATCTAGTGACAGGGTGTGCCAAGGTGCTGGTGGAATGTCTAAGGGCTGAAGAAGACCGGCGGGTCTTGTCTTTTGACCTTTGTTTTGGGCACAAACTCCACAGGACATCACGAAAGATTTAATATCCTTTCGCCAGGAAGGCCACCAGAATTGTCGTTTAACCTTTTCCTCTGTTTTGGCAATGCCAGGATGTCCTTCCATCAGGGTATCATGATGACGGGAAATAACCAGTTCTTGCAATTCCTTTTCTGGCAAAAATAAGCGTCCTTGGAAGTAAGGTAAGCCATCCTTGACTGAAAAGTTAGACCCCCCTTTTGATCCAATCCTGCAAGGCTGAAGAGTCCAGGAATTGTTTCACTCGTGCTTGAATGTCTTCAAGGGTTTATAAAGTGGTTATCCCCAGAATTCTTTGTTCGGGAATTATCGGCACAGGTTCTGAGTTTGTGTCTATTTCTTCCATTCCAATTCGGGATAGATCGTCCGCCTTACCATTGTTATAGCCGTGGCGGTAGGTGATTACAAAATCAAACTCAGCAAAGAACAAAGCCCATCGGAGCTGTCGAGACGCTTGAGCCTTGGCAGTTTTTAAATATTGTAAATTTCGGTGATCAGTGATCACGGTGATGGTATGCCGGGTGCCGAGGAGATAATGCCGCCAAGCCTTAAAGACGGACTTAATGGCTAATGGTTCCTTATCGGTGATCGCATAATTTATCTCCGGCGGCGAGAACTTTCTGGACCAAAATGCTACGGGGTGCAGTTGGTTGGTTTCAGGGTCTCTCTGAGACAGGACAGCTCCCATGGCTAAGCTGGACGTGTCGGTTTCGACTATATATGGGAGATCGGGACGCGGGTGCTTCAAAATAGGTGCGGACGTGAACTTAGCTTTCAACTCCTGAAAGGCCTGTTCGGCTTCCTCGGTCCATTCAAAACGTTTATTTTTTCGCAAGAGTGCAGTGATGGGTTGCACCACACGTGAAAACTCCGGGATAAACCTGCGATAAAAGTTGGCAAAACCAAGCATGCTTTGGACACCTTTCACCGAACTAGGTGATGGCCATTTCAGGATGGCATCCACTTTCCGTGAATGCATTCGGACCCCTTTAGGTGTCAGGATGAATCTGAGAAAATCAACCTCGGTGGTATGGAAAAAACATTTTTCCAGCTTGGCAAACAGTTTGTGCTGGCGCAGTTTCTCTAGGACGGCCCTGACATGCTTTCTGTGATCAGATTCCGAAGAGGAGTACACAAGAATGTCATTGATATACACGACAACACAGACATCGATGAGTTCCCGAAGGACATCGTTCATGAAGAATTGGAAGGCTGCAGGCGCGTTGCACAACCCGAAAGGCATCACCTGGTATTCGAATAGTCCATATTTTGTACGGAAGGCCGTTTTCCATTCGTCGCCTTCTTTTACTCGTACCAGATGATAAGCCCCCCGGAGATCTAACTTGGTGTATACGCAAGCGTCCTTCACCTGGTCAAGGAGTTCAGGGATCAGAGGCAGAGGGTAACGATTTTTAATAGTTATCTGGTTCAATGCGCGGTAATCGATACAAGTTCTAAGGTCGCCTTCTTTTTTAGGCATGAAGAACAAAGCTGAGGATGCCGGGGACTTTGACGGGCGAATGAAACCATTGGCGAGGTATTGATCTAAATATTGTCTCAAATGCAGATTCTCTGCTTCAGTAAGGGCGTAAATCCTGCTACAAGGGGGTTGTGCACCGGGCACCAGATCGATTTGGCAATCGTACGATCTGTGGGGAGGTAACGTGTTGGCCTGTTCCTTTTGGAAGACGTCCTGAAAGTCTTGGTACTCTGGAGGTAGTTGCACGGGGACAGAGGTTACTGATGCTAGATTAATCTTTGGATTTTCTGGGTAGCAGGTTTGTGCACAATCCGGGAAGGTTATTCTCTTCGCTCGCCAATCAATTCGAGGATTATGTGTCTCTAACCAAGGGATTCCGAGAATAAGCTGAAACTGTGGAGCCTTGATTACATCAAACACAACTGCCTCCCGATGGCCATCCGGACCTACAAGTGTCACCTCAGCTGTGGAATGTGTTACCGGTCCAGAGGCAATTTTGGTTCCATCTACTGTGGTGATGACATCTTTGTTGGTTTTAGGACGCAGAGGGAGGTTTATCCTAGAGACCAATTCTCGATCCACATAGTTTCCTATAGCCCCGCTATCGATGTATGCCTTTTATAGCATGCAACCGTTTAGGCTGTTCCGGATCTACGAGGACCATTGGCACAATGAAATGCGAGGTCTGAGAGTTAGTTTTCAAGCTCGGCAAGCGGACCCCTACGCTTGCCGGGCGTGGTCGTTTCCCAATACAGAGTTTCCATGGATTTTATCAGCGGCTCCTACCACCTTCTTGGGCGGCTTAACCGGGCAATCTCGTAGAAAGTGTCCAGAGGATCCACAATAAAGGCATAATTGCATCTGTCGTCTTCTTTCCCGTTCTTTTTGAGTTAGGGGTCCTTTAACCCCTCCGATTTGCATAGGCTCCGAGCCATCAGCCCCCTTGGGGTTAGCGTGGGTCTTGGCCAACACCTGGGTTTCAAACTTGGACCGATCTGCTTTTCTGTTTTGCTGCCTGTGATCCAATTGGACCACTAACTCTATATATTCAGTGCATTCTTGGGGCGGATTTACAACTTGTGCCAGGACATCTTTAAGTTCTCCGTGTAGACCTCGATAGAATAACGTGATTCTTTTATCCTCTGGCCAACCAGTTTCCACAATTAGTCTATTGAAGGTTGCAATGTAGGATAGAAGGTCTTGATTGCCCTGTTGCAGAGATAGAAGTTGGTCATCCAGAGCCTGTCCCTGGGAGTGTCGAGCAAATAACCTTTCCATGTTTTTTGAAATCCTTGAAAATCACGAAGAATCGGGTCATCTTGAGTTACCAGTGGGACTGACCAATCGGCAGCACAGCCGCTGAGATATGACAACACAAAGGCTACCTTGGTCTGATCATTAGGGAAGGCCCCAGGTCTGCATAGGAAGTGCAAACGACACTGATTCATGAATACGGCGAATCGTTTGGGGTCCCCAGCAAAGCGTTCAGGTGGGGCCAGCGGCATGTTTCCAGGTAGATTAATCCGCACCGGGTTACTGGAAACCACAGGAGCGGGGTTCCCCCCGGAACCGGGTAAAGGAGTTTGTCCAGCTTGACCTTGCAAAAGCTGTCTAGCCAGGTCATCAGCTCTATCCTTTATTACAATCACTTCCCTCCTGAGGGCACTAGTCTCTTGACGAGCGGCGTGTACTTCGGCCCGTAATTCCCCCAGTAATTGGGCCAACTGGTCAGTTTCGGAAGTTTCCATAGCGCCTGGGTGGGAATTTGTAGGAAGACTTCGTGTTCTGTAACGCTCACCTGGTTCCCACGGGGGCGCTGGTCTAGTCTGGATTGCTGTGGCCTCTTCTAGCGTGATGCGCAGGACCCGGAACACCGATTGGACAGGACCTCCAAATCATGCTTGCCTGGCCCATAGGAATATCCTTCTGCAGATGAGAAAGGGGATTAACAGTCTGCAGAATAGTGTGCTAGCTCCCCTCTTTCCCCCTTCGTTCCTCTCTTAACTTCCTCCAAACCCCGGTTTAAGCTCACCTTATGGTTTGGAAGGATGAACTCTCCATCCTACTTCTGGTGCAGGGGCATGCGTTCGTCCAGTTACTTCACTGGTTTTCAGAATGGCGCTGGCAAAATCCACTTGACTTTCCTGAGCGATGCGCCGTAAGTATGAAAGTTCAAAGTTCAAGTGAGGCCCCCTTTATGTTGTCTTTCTAACCTGTGATCTGTTCTTTATTTCAGGTGCAGAATGAAGGCGATGCGTCGAGGGTTAAACTGCCGAGGTAAGTAGTGATGAGGGCGACCCCTCTAAATGTCCTTATCATTCCCCAGAAATGTCTCTTGTCCTTTCCCCATAGGGGCCGGGGTACGGTACCTGCCAACGGGGCGGCGCCGACCCGAAATGTGGAAGAAAAGCCGGTAAGTATTATGGCTGTTAATCAGGCTTTCCTTCTATGTTCCTTCTGCTCACCTTTTGTTTCTTCCTCTCTCCCCTAGGTGCAGAGATGTGGCATCTGATGCTGACAGCCGCGATGGAGCCGGGAGATGTCTCGAGGACAGGTGAGTGAAGCGTGGCGCTGCAGCGAGCAACGCAATGCTTTTAAATGGAAGTCTTTCTTCAGGGATGCTGGCGAGAAGATTCCGGATGCAGGTAAGAAGTTTGAAATAGTCCTTGGTTTTCACCTTTCTCTTCTCTTCCTTCCTTGCAGGTCTTTCCAGGTTCGAGGCGGGCGTGGCTGGAGTCCAGGAGCCGGAGCAGACACGGTGAGCGTTAAGCTGCTGGAAGCAGAACAACGCGAAGCATGAGCTGCTGTCTGGGCATGGCTTAAATAGCCTCCAAAGAAGTCCCAGGTATGTATCCTTCCCCAACTAGGTATGTATCCTTCCCTGGCCACGCCAGAGTGAAAAAATAGTCCCTATGAAAAAATAGTCCCTTTCAGGTCTCAGGGAGGCCTGAAGCATGCAGCATGGTCTGCATCAGGTAAGTGCACAAAACACCTCCCTTTATGAGCCTGGCGCCTATGGCGCCAGGACTGATGTCCAGCATGAGCCTGGCGCCAAAGGCGCCAGGACTGAGTCCAAAGAGCCCCTATAAGGGGCCGCTGGGCTTTTACCCGAGGGCATGATGCCTGCTTCCAGGGGTGCTGGGCCTGGTCTGGTGCTCCGGGGGTAGGCAGCATGACAGCAATATACATCTTAAATCAAAATACATTCATCTTGTTTTGGAAATGTATTAGAAAAGAAAGAGTGAGTGATAAACATAATTGTGACAAACGTTCAACAGGTCCCTGTCTCTTTTAGAGCTCACAGACACCATGCTGTCTTGCATATATGATCCACTCAAGACACAAACAAACCTTATTGATGGTGACTCTGTGTACTACATGTGTTAGATATTTTGTATTTGCTGAACGTTTGTCACAATTATGTTTATCACTCACTCTCTCTTTTCTAATACATTTCCAAAACAAGATGAATGTATTTTGATTTAAGATGTATATTATGAAATAGCATTATTTCTTGAAAAATTCTAATGAATAAAATATGTTGTGCACCTACTAGCACTAGCAAAATAATAAAAGCATGCTATGATGCACTCTCAAAGGGCTTTTCTTGCTCATCTTTTTAGAATACCTATGGCAGTTAGCCAAATAACAAAGCCACTGCCATACCTAGCATGCGAAAGAATTTAGCCTTTACCAAAACATATAGGTAAACGGTTCCAAAGGAAGTGGCAGGACGCCTTCCCACTTGTTTCAAGTATTATTAGCTCCTCAGTCCTTCCACTTGTTCATGAGCTTACCCTTCAGTTATATAAGGGAACAGTAACATGACGGGGCCATGCATGGATGATTGGAGGGCAGTCAGAGCGTACATGAGTCACAGAGACCGGAGAATTGTGCTGTCATTCCGAAAGAGCAAACATGGCTCACTACTGCATCACAGTTTCCGAGGTGGAGCAACACATTGTTTGTTTATTTATTTGTATAGCGCAGCCTGCCCCTAAGGCATCTGGGCGTATCGCTTAGTTACATAGGCATATTGTTGAATTGTATGCAGAGAATGGTTAAAGTAAACAAGAATACATTACAGATAAATACAATACAATGGGTGGCCCTACATAGACAGAGTTATATGCATATGGGATAGTGTTGCAATTGGGTGCAGAGAGGTAACAGGGCAGTATGCTTTGCAGGTAGATACAGCAATTAGAGTAAATACAGTATAATACAGTGTGCGGTAATACGCGGGCGAAAAGAGGGTGAAGGATGATGGGTCTGCGTAACCTATAGCTCTTTGGAGAGTGTCCATGACTTGGAGTTCTTTCTGAACGCGAGGAAGGACGGTTCAGTTCTGAGGGTCAGAGGAAGGGTGTTCCAGAGTTTAGAGGCGAGAACAGGGAGCTAGTGCCGCCTGCTTTCTGGAGCTTGAACCTCGGGATTTTCAGGCAATGGGCTTGTGCCGATCTGGTGGGGCGAGAAGTGGTGTTGTGAGAGGAGCTGTCGGCTAGGTATTTTTGGTCAGGCATTTGTGGGTGAGAGAGAGTGCCTTATGCTCTATCCTTTGGGGTATGGATAGCCATTGGGTGTTTCATCTTATGTCCGAGATATGCTGAGATCTTGGGATGTTCAAAGCTGCTCTCAGGGCATTGTTTTGAACAACTTGCAATTTGTTAATGTTACGTTGACCGCTGCCGAAGTAGAGTGCGTTGCAGTAGTCAGTTTTGGAGAGTACTAGCGCTCTCGCCGCGGTTGTGGAGTTGGCCGTGGAGAGAAATGGTCTGCAGGCATTAATTAGTTTGCAAGTGTAGGCAGGGGATGAAGAGATAGCGTTGATTTGTCTGGTCAGGATGAGGGAGGAGTCAAGATAAATGCCTAGTGTTTTCACGTGCTTAGATACTGTAATGTTGTTGCTGTCTATGTTGAAAGATGTATAGATGTACAAGGTTTGTCGAGATTGTTGAGTCTGGGTGGAGAGCCTAGTAGAAGTAACGCTGTCTTGTCGTCGTTAAGGCACAGTCCATGTTTAGCCGTCCATGCTTGGATGTTGTAGTAGATGTCGTTGAGAACGTTGGAGACTTTGGAATTGTCGCTTGATAACGAAATGAGTATTTGGGTGTCATCTGTGTAATTTGTGTAGATGACACCCAAATGATCTAGGAGGTCAAATAGGGGTTTAGTAAACATGTTATTATGTTGGTGATGTGCAGGAGCCCCTAGGCACAACGCAGGAAACCGGATCTGGTTCAGCGGCTGCGGTGGGTGCGAAGACCCTCATGGATCTTTTGTTTAGAAAGGACTGGACCCAGGCGTTGGCTTTGTCGGAGAAGTGGTCTGCTGATGCTAGGTGATTGCATAGTACTTCATGGTTTACCAAGTTGAAGGCAGCTGAGATGTCGAGAAGAAGTAGGAAGGCAAGTTTGCCATTGTCTTTTAATTTGTCCATGTGTATCTTGAGGTCGATTAAAGCTGTCTCTGTACCATGTTTCGGTCGGAAACCGGATTGTCTGAGGCCTAGTAGATTATGTTTTTCTAGTAGATTATGTTTTCTAGGTGGTGCTGGATCTGTACGTAAGCTGCTCCATCTAAGATTTTTAACGGAACAGTAGTAAAAGGTCGATAGTTGGTTGGGATATTAGGGTCTAGCGTAGGATTTTTGAGGAGTGGCAGAACCCAAGAATCTTTCAGATTATTGGGTACTGTGTTTGTCGCAAATGATGCGTTTATTAGTGTGGTTATGAATGATGCCGATGTTTGGCTGCATCTTTGATTATCGGTCACGGCATGTGTCTCCCTGGCATTTAGATGGTTTCAATGTAGACATTAGATCCTCAACCTCTTTAGTAGATATGGGTGAGAAGTTGAATAAGTCATTGGTGTTAGGTTGTTCGTTTAAAGGTGGATTCTGGTCTTTGATGAAGATTAGGCTAGCTTTTTTTGACTCACTTTTGGATTGTAGCAGTGAGATTTTGTCGAGTAGGGCCTTTTGAATGTTAGTGCACCAAGAAGTGTCTTTGGTGCACGTGTCAGGTGTGGCAGAGGGAGATTCGAGCTGTCTCAGGATGCTGAAGAGCTTTTGGTGTGGGATTTAGCTTTGGTAATTCTCTCGTTGTACATGTTTTTTTTTTTTTTGAATGGGTGATGGTTGATTTATAATTATTGGAAGCTATGGTGTAAGAGATTTTGTTGGAGGGTGTTGGTGAGTTTTTCCAAGTAGCTTCTGCCTGTCTCTTTGAGTTTTTAATACTGGTGTGAACAATGAAACCATGAATTGAGATGGGAGTGTGGTTTGGCCTTGCGTAGTTTAAGGGGTGCAATAGTGTTGATGGCTTTGAGCAAAGTAGTGTTTCTTTGAGCAAAGTAGTGTTGTATAGATCGACTAAGACTCTGGGGTCAGCGTTGGTGGGCATGTAGTCAATGATAGGTTGGAGTAAGGGTAGTAATTTCTCAACTGTGATGTTTTTGTTGTTTCTCGTGAGGGAGGGTGGTGCATTAGGAATGTGCTGGAGTGAGGTGTTATCTTTACTAATGGCAAATGTGTTGAGGTGGTGATCAGTCCATGCGCAGGGTTTGTCCGATAATATGTTGGTGTTGCAATTCAGGTCGGCTAGCCAGTCAATGGTTCTGCCTTTGTTGTGAGTAGGTTGTGTGATGCGGTGTGTGAAGCCTAGCTCGGAGTTGGTGTTGGCAAGTGTGGATGCTTTATCGTCTCTGATGTTGTCAGATTTGCAATAAACCTCCCTTCCTTCCTCCTCACCTTTATTGTCTAGGTCGTCTTCTTGTGGTGCTGTCTTTCTTCATCTGCGTATTTCCTTGGTTTTCTTCTTATCGTGTAAATAAGGTCGTTCTCTGCTGGAAGCCACGCCGCCAGGAGGTAAACCCCCAACCACGGGGCTCCCCGGGAGACCGTCCTCCAACAGGGAAAAAGCCTCCTGGCTGAAAAAAACCCTGTATTGGATCCTTACGGATGTTTCACAAGAATGGCTTCGTTCAAGGTACGTAGTCCACACGAGGAGGAAGAGAGTGTGAGAGAGAGACGGAGTAGCCGGAGCAGCAGAAGGTGCCTGAAGCGAGGAGGACACAACACGGAAAGCAACGGAACGGGAAACGAAGGTAAGAACAAAAAGAAAACAGAAGTAAGTACGCTCGAAGAGGCGAGAGGGCAGAACAGTAGGCAACGATCGAAGGGACGATCGTTGGAGAGAAAGACAGAAAAGATAACAATGGAGCGTTAGCTCTGAGAGTGAAAGTTACTAGCTTTGGCAGGACGGTGAAAAGACCGAAGGTGCAACGCATCTGAACGCCAGCAATTCCACCAGTATAAACAATGGGCAGCCATCTTGAAAAACACTAGACCGCTCACAGGAGAACGTAGTGTAACGTGAAGGGAATTTCAATGGAGTCTCCAGGAATGCCATAACTTCCATCGGGGAATCATGACAGATGTCCCGGTAGCTTAGGTTGAAATCTCCTAAGATTAGGATCTGTGAGCTAGGTTTGGTATTGTTGGAGAGCAGGAGGGCGATGTCATCTTCGAAGGAAGAGGTTGTCCCTGGGTGTCTATAAATGAGGTGTATGATAAGTGGTCTTGTGTCGGTGATAGGTAGTTTGATAGAAAGTAGTTCCCCAGATAGGGAGGTTTGGTTAAGTATGGGTCTTATGTTGAGTGAGGTTTTGGCAATAAATGCAACTCCACCTCCTTTTGCTGAGTTTCTGTCAAGACGATATATGGCATAGCCATCTGGTATGGCCAGTGCGAGTGCTGGTCCTGATGCTTCTTGTTGCATGTCTCTGTTATGGCGAGAAAATCTAGATCATTTGTGGTTATAATGTCTGCTATGTCTAGGGCACGGGTTGGTATTGATCTAGCATTGACTAGAGCACCCTTGATAATAGTGTCAGTGGGTTGTGCCTTGATATTTTTGTGTGAGGAGGCTTTGGGCATTGATGTGGATATTGTGGTGTTAGTAGTGATATGTCTGGTGGTTCTTGTGTGTTTAGCATTGGTGGGGGTATGGTTCAGGTGTATTCTAGATCCTAGTCTTGCATTTCTGCTCGCTATGGGGCATGGCTGGTTGGGGGTGGGTCTTGTGGCAAATAGATTAATCCATTGTGTAGGAGTGAGAGTGGACTGGTTCGATGGAGTTAGCTTGTTAAGCTAGTGTGAGCTGGGAGGCAGCGTTGTAGGAATCATGAAGGTGGTACATTGGCAGATTGGGGTAAGGTGGGAGACATGGTAATCGTGGTGATGGGAGAGCAGGTGGTGGTGGTATTGGTGAGATTGTGTGTAAGCTGTATGATGGTGACTTCATAGGTTATGTTGCAAAGGTGCAGCAATCTAAGGAGTGTGGTGAGGTGGATCAGGTTGTTGGGTGTTCTGCTCATGACTAGAGGGTGGTGCTCTTAGATAAGGTACCGAAGAGTACGCTAGTAGGTTTAGGCTAGAGTTTAAAAGACCTATGCTATGCAAGTTTTGTTAATCTTGGCATTGGGTACGTATGAGTATTTAATAGTTTTTAAAAGTTGCATAGTAATGCTGACAGTGGAATATGGGCAGATATAATGAAGACGATGTCTGATAAGTGGTTCGCGGCATGCAGGGCTAGTAATTCAATATTTCAGATTAATGCCAGTGGGCTTTATGCTATTTAGTTTAGTAAAGCCGAAGCACTACAATATTGGTAAGTTGGAAATGGGCAAAGTAGCAGTGTGAGCTATAATGGTTATCTTAGAACTAAAGTCTGGTAGTGATGGAATACTGGCACTGCAATACAACAAATGACAGCAATGACATTATGATGCAGTGAGCATGGAACACTATGAGCATGTGGGCAGCGGGCACTGCGGTGCAACACAAGACAGCGGGGCAATACAGTTAAACTACGGTGCAATGCATGATAGCAGGGCGATAGTTACAGTATAGTGTACACAGTGAGCTGTGTGCATATAAGTAGCAGGCATGGAGCAGCACGCGGTAGCAGTGCAATACAGTTACAGTAGAGTGCAGCACACAACAGTAAGGCAATACAGTTACAGTATAGTGTACACAGTGTGCCGTGCGCATATAGGCAGAGGCCCCTGAGCAGCACACGGTAGCAGGGCAATACAATCACACTACAGTGCATACACAACAGCAGGGCAATACATTTAAAATACAGAGTGCACGGTGCACTTTGGATAAGTGGGCCGGATGGGAGGTAGCAGGTTTGGCAGGTAAAGGTTTGTCATCATATCGGAGTAGTCAGTTGGTTGGTGAGAAAATATTCGAAGGTTCGCACATTACATATAATGTTAATGACAGAGTCGTAAGTCAAGGGAGAGCCTTGCTCACCGTGGTGTAGGCGTTGATCTGCAATGTTTAGGAAGATTGTTTGGAAGTTCTGTGGTGCCTGAGTCATGAAGAGGTGCAGTGGACTGGCAGAATAACTGCGCTCGCGGCCTAGGCGGCACGGACAGGTACAGTCGGTGCCTTGTTGAAGTTGTGCCTTTGTGTGTTTGTGCAAGCTTCCGGCCACTGCGATTGGCTGTTGTAGGGGAAGCTGGCCAATCTCAAGGCAGACAAATGGGCAGGTTGCACCTTAGCAAAGGTGAAAAAGCTCAGGGGCCATTTTGTAATGGCGATTTCGGGAGCACATTTGGCGAAAAAAAAAAAAATACTTTGCAGCAGCGAGATATGAATGGAGATGCAAAATATAGATTCATTTGGGCTTGGATAGTTACGCAGTGCGGTTTTTGCCAGAAATATTGTCAGACTCCTCAGTAGTGGGCAAGGTGGCCCGTGGCTGACTCGTGGAGGACAGGGCTCCTGCCCTTCCTTTTGTCGCTGTGGTCAGGATAGGAGTAATGGCCCAGACAGTGCCTAGTTGAAGCTGTGCCTTTGTGTGGTTATGCTGGCTTCCACCTACCGACCACTGTGATTGGCTGTTGCAGGGGAAGCTGGCCAATCCCAAGGCAGGGAAATGGGCAGGTTGCACCTTAGCAAAGGTGTTAAATCTCGGGGGCCATTTTGCAATGGCGATTTCGGGAGCACATTCGGCGAAAACGAGCAAAAAATACTGGGAGAAGGCATTGTGTGACTGCACATGCTGGTGGGCATGTCTGCATGACATGGGTTTAACACAGCAATGACAACCTAATGAGCCATTAACATGACCATGGAACACCTCCACAGTGAGCAAACCTTCCACCAACCCTAACCACACTGAGGGCAAACGGACAGTGATGCTGCACAGGTAAATGCAAATGAAAATATACAGTGCAGAGCCAATAGTCTGATGGACCCACCCCCACATGTCAGGCACATGTGCATCTTTCCAGCCGCAACGACAACCATCACAGCAACGACAACACACATGCCTGTACGCCAAAAGAGTCATGACTTGCAATGGAGAGATGCACTGGCTGAAAAGTGAACTGTCAAAGTTGCTGACACACAAATGAACTGCATGAAGCGTGGAATGTAACCAAATTAAAGCTGTATTGAATATAAATATGTATAATTAAAAGGGAAAATTAAAGGTCAAAGCAGTTGAGGGGAAAATATGAAATTAAATAAAAACCCTATGCCTAAATAGCTATATAAATGAAAAACTGGGAGGGAAAGTCTGCAAAGTCCAGGGAAAATAATAAATAAGAAAACGAAACCTACAACTAAATAACTATGTACAAAGGCAGCAGGCTAGTCCTCCTCTCAGATCTGAGAAAGTTGAATGAGAATTGTTCCCACCTGCATTTAGAAGTGTACCCAATTGCATTTAGCAGGTGCGCCAAATAGCCTCTCTGAGAAAGTTGAATTCAGAACTATTCCCACTCGCATTAAGATCTGTACCCTATACCCTCTCTTAGAAAGTTGATTTTAGAATTGTTCCCACCTGCATTTAGAAGTGTACCCAATAGCATTCAAAGTTGCGCCAAATAGCCTCTATGAGAAAGTTGAATGAGAATTGTTCCCACTCACATTTGAAGTGTACCCAATAACCTCCCTGAGAAAGCTGAATTGAGAAGTGTTCCCAATTGCATATAGAAATGTTCCCAATTGCATTTAGAAGTATTCCCAATTGCATTTAGAAGTGTACCCAACTGCATTTAGAAGTGTACCCAATTCCAGTTAGAAGCTGCGCCCAATAGCCTCTCTGTGAAAGTTGAATTTAGAAGTGTTCCTACCTGCATTTAGAAGTATACCCAAAAGCATTTTAGAAGTGTACCCAATTCCATTTAGAAGCTGCACCAAATAGCCTCTCTGAGAAAGTTAAATGAGAATTGTTCCCACTCACATTTGAAGTGTACCCAATAACCTCTCTGAGAAAGTTGAATTTAGAACTGCTCCCACCTGCATTAAGAAGTGCACCCAATTGCATTTAGAAGTGCACGCAATTGCATTTAGTAGTTGCGCCGGATAGCCTCTCTGAGAAAGTTGATTGAGAATTGTTCCCACTCACATTTGAAGTGTACCCAATAACCTCCCTGAGAAAGCTGAATTGAGAAGTGTTCCCAATTGCATATAGAAATGTTCCCAATTGCATTTAGAAGTATTCCCAATTGCATTTAGAAGTGTACCCAACTGCATTTAGAAGTGTACGCAATTGCATGTAGTAATTGCACCTGATAGCCTCTCTGAGAAAGATGATTTAGAATTGTTCCCACTCACATTCTAGAAGTGTACCCAACAACCTCTCTGAGAAAGTTGAATTTAGAACTGCTCCCTCCTCCATTAGAACTGCTCCCACCTGCATTTAGAAGTGTACCCAATTGCATTTAGAAGTGTACATAATTGCATGTAGTAGTTGCGCCTGATAGCCTCTCTGAGAAAGTTGATTGAGAACTGTTCCCACTCACATTTGAAGTGTACCCAGCAGCCTCTCTGAGAAAGCTAAATCTAGAATTGGTCCAACTTGCATTTAGAAATGTACCCAACGGCATTTAGAAGTGTACCCAATTCCAGTTAGAAGCTGCGCCCAATAGCATCTCTGTGAAAGTTGAATTTAGAAGTTTTCCTACCTGCATTTAGAAGTATACCCAACAGCATTTTAGAAGTGTACCCAATTCCATTTAGAAGCTGCACCAAATAGCCTCTCTGAGAAAGTTAAATGAGAATTGTTCCCACTCACATTTGAAGTGTACCCAATAACCTCTCTGAGAAAATTGAATTTAGAACTGCTCCCACCTGCTTTAAGAAGTGCACCCAATTGCATTTAGAAGTGCACGCAATTGCATTTAGTAGTTGCGCCGGATGGCCTCTCTGAGAAAGTTGATTGAGAATTGTTCCCACTCACATTTGAAGTGTACCCAGCAGCCCCTCCGAGAAAGTGGATTTAGAATTGTTCCCACTCACATTCTAGAAGTGTACCCAACAACCTCTCTGAGAAAGTTGAATTTAGAACTGCTCCCTCCTCCATTAGAATTGCTCCCACCTGCATTTAGTAGTGTACCCAATTGCATTTCGAAGTGTACACCATTGCATTTAGTAGTTGCGCCTAATAGCCTCTCTGAGAAAATCGATTGAGAATTGTTCCCACTCACATTTGAAGTGTACCCAGCAGCCTCTCTGAGAAAGCTGAATCTAGAATTGGCCCAACTTGCATTTAGAAACATACCCAACGGCATTTAGAAGTGTACCCAATTCCATTTAGAAGCTGCGCCCAATACCCTCCCTTAGAAAGTTGAATTTAGAATTGCTCCCACCTACAGTTAGAAGTGCACCCAATCACATTTAGAAGTCACGCCCAAGAGCCTCTCTGTGAAAGTCGAACTTAGAATCGTCTCCCACCTGCATTTAGAAGTGAACCCAATTGCACACCAATCATGAGCGCACCAACTCCACCAATGCCCGTCAGAAACGACTCCCATGAACCTCCTCCACTCTCCGATCTGCCCTCCCTCGCCCCCCCCGCTCCCAAGACAACCCACCCTCCTCCACAATCCCTGCCAGCACCCTCTCCAAACACCAAGCCAGGGGGGCACGATGGCGTGCCACCCACCCCAAGACCACTCATCTCCTGAACCCCACCGCCGACCCGCCAGCACTGCCCATGCCCGCTCTCCCCACTACCACACCCCACCCTGCAACCATCCACCCCCCGCCTCGCCATCATACACCTGCCACCTTCCCCATCCGACTGCACCCTTTCCCCTCCCTAAAAACTGCCCGCCTAGCCCTAGCGAGAACCGAAGCCGCCTCTCTCTCCCCCTCTGACCCTCCTACCCTCTCTCACGCCAATCGCAGCAAAGAAACTAAAGAGGAAGCGTTCCTGGTCCCCCTCTACCTCTCTGCTCTCCTCGCCCCCCTTGTCTCAACCCACCACCTCTCTCCCACAATCCCCCCTCCCCCGTGGCCTCGCCCTTCCTGAAACCCCTCGCCCTCGATTTCACCACAACCGAAACTCACAACCGCCCTACCCCATCCTCAAATCCCCCACCCCAATCCCGATCATCCCATCACACACATCCACCCAACCCCGCACGAAGCCTGCAAAACTCTCGGCTCGCCCACTCTTCCCTAGCACCACCAACCCTACCCCTCTCCCGCTACTCTCTCCCCCTCCGCCCCATCCCGCTCCAGCACCAAAACCAACCTTCCCTGCCGATGTGAACTGTATCCTATTTAACGCCCGCTCTGTAGCAAAAAACAGACATTGCATCTTTGACCTCCTCACCTCTGTCAAACCTGACCTAGTTTTCATCACTGAAACCTGGTTCTCTGATGACTTCAGCCCAATCGCAAATGAAGCCTTTCCGCCCGACTACTGCCTCATCCCACTGAACCGTCCGTCCAGAGGAGGGGGGGTAGCATTTGTCTTTAAATCTCTCTTCCGGGCCTCAATAATGGACAACCAACCCTCCATTCCATCCTGCGAATCTCTCCTCGTTAAACTATCCCTCTCCCCGTCGCTCTCACTCACCTTCCTAATAATCTACAGGCCCCCTGGCTACGATAGATATTTCGCAAACAACCTTTGCGACTCTATTGCCACCCTCCAAATAAACCATCCCAACCTCATCCTTCTCGGAGACTTTAACATATGGCTCGACATCCCCACCAATCCTATGACACACGCCCTAATCGACGGTCTAGATGCAATTAATCTCCAACCCCACATAAATGGACCGACTCATTTTAAAGGACACACTCTCGATGCCATCTTTAGCTCCGACACCCAGATTCAGTTAAAGCCCCCAACTCCTATCATCTGGTCCGATCACTTCATTCTCTCGTTTGCCATCCCCGCACCCGGCCCCCTTCCCTATCCGCATCTGAACCTCCGATCCTACGCAAATGCTGGAAAAAACTAATAATCACCCCTGACCTAGCCGAGGCACTCCTCAGTCCCCACCACCCACCTGCCACCCTAAAAACCAACTAACACCTGAAGCCTTTGACTCATGGCTCAACGCATCTCTGATGCGACTCACCCCTACATGCAAACCATCAACCCGCCGTGGCCCGTTCCCCAGATGGTTCACTCCTGAGCTGAAGACCAGTAAACGACACTACAAATACCTAGAACGCAATTGGCAAAATGAGAAAACCCACGAAAGCAGGACCACCTTGGCCCGTCACTTGTACTGGTACAAGGCTGAAATCCAGAAAGCTAAAAAAGCCCACTACAACACCCGAATCCTAAACTGCAAAAACCCAAGCAAAGAACTCCACAAAATCATCTCTGAATTCACCAATCCAACTTGTAATACAACCGTCCCGACCCCGTCACAATCACTGTGTGACTCACTCTCCCTCCACTTTTACACCACAGCTATTGAAAGGACAAAAACTCTAAACACCAAACTGGCTCTCTTACAACCAGTTGACAATCCTCCACCCGTACCGGCCAGCCAGTCAACTACAACCTCAACTCAACCAACATTCGAATCCTTTAGTCCAATATCACCAGAACAATTTCTCAAACTTCTATCTGCCCGCAAACCATCTGGATCCCCTCTGGACCCCTGCCCAGCCACAACCCTTAAAGAAATCTTTGCCTCCACCTGCGCAGGAGAACACGCAAGATCTATCATAAATGCCTCCCTTTCCTCCGGTATTTTTCCCGAAGCATTCAAAATGGTACACGTCAAACCTCTAATTAAAAAACCCTCGCTCGACCCTCTCGAGCCCAAAAACTACCGCCCAATCTCAAACACCAGATTCCTAGCCAAACTCATTGACCGAACCGCCTACTCCCAACTAAAGCCTTTGTTGAAGCCAACAATCTCCTTGACCCCGCCCAATCGGGTTTCAGAACACGTCACGGAACTGAAACCACCTTAACCTCGATCTGGGACGACCTTAAAATGACAGCAGACTCCGCGGGATGTGCCGCTCTAATCCTTCTTGACCTATCCGCTGCCTTTGACACGATCAATCACTCGATACTCCTAGACCGCCTCCACTCGCTAGGAATTCGTGGAACTGCTCTTAAATGGATAGCTTCATTCCTCAAAGACAGGCACCAAATAACGGCACTCTCCAGCTTTACCTCCCAAGCCCGACCAGTCAACACGGGAGTCCCTCAAGGAGCATGTCTATCCGCCCTCCTATTCAATCTCTACCTGATCACCCTCCCACCAATAATTCGTTCACACAACATCCTATGTTACAACTACGCCGACGACACTCAACTAATTCTAAAATTCCTGAACTCGAAACCCAACTCCCAACCCGACCTGGCATCCTGCCTCGTAAACATAGAGCGCTGGATGACCCAAAGCCACCTCTTGTTAAACCCCTCCAAAACAGAAATTATGGTTTGCGGCAACTCCGACCTTCTTCCGCACCCACTACCCTGGCCACCCGCCATGGGCAACTCACCTACACCCTCCAAAACAGTAAAAAATCTTGGATGCACCCTAGACTCCGACCTAACACTCTCGCGCCAAGTCAACAATGTCTCAAAGTCCTGCCACCATCACCTTAAAAACCTAAGGCGCGTCTTTCCATACCTCTCATTTCCCAACAGAGTCTCCGCTGTCCAATCGTTATATCCAGACTGGACTACGGAAACCCCCTTTACCTAGGAATCCATACCTACCAACTGAATAAACTCCAAAGAGCACAAAACGCAGCGGCCAAATTACTACTTGCGCTCAGTCCAAGAGACCACATATCCCCAGCCCTTAAAACACTGCACTGGCTTCCTGTAGCCCGTAGGGTAGCTTTCAAAACCTTATGCCTCTCGCATCGAGCACTGCATAAAACTGGACCGCAATATCTTCAAGACAAACTAATACCTTATCATCCCACTCGCACCCTAAGATCAAGCTCAGCCGGCCTCCTAGTAATTCCCAAGACAAACTCAGTCAGGCTAGGCGGATCATCATTCTCTGCCCTGGCTCCAACCCTGTGGAACTCACTCCCACCCCACATCCTCTTAACTGAAGACTTAACGTCCTTCCGCAAACTACTGAAAACCTGGCTCTTCCATAAAACCAATCCAGCATCATCACAATAATACCGACCCATCAAACTACCTGAAGCGAGAATGACAGCTAAATAAACTCGAATGTAAACTAGAAAGACAAGCAGGCTTAAACGAGTAAAGTAGATCAAAACAATGAAACAGAAAATACGAATAAATCATTGAGAAACTCAGGAAATCTGAACTGATCAAAACGACATAATGAATGAGAAGGGAATACAGTGAATGACATAAATGAAACAGTTAGAATGGATGAAGCGTACAGAACAGACAATTACACTAAACGGAAGCATGAGGATGTGACTGGAGAGCAGATGAGGTGTGGAGAGCGGTTGAGTGTGGAGAGCGGTTGAGTGTGGAGAGCGGTTGAGTGTGGAGAGCGGATGAGTGTAGAGAGCGGATGAGAGTGGATGAGAGCTGATGAGAGCGTAGTGCAGATGAGAGCGAGAGCGTAGTACGGATGAGTGTGGAAAGCGGGTGAGTGTAGAGAGCGGGTGAGTGGGTGAGTGTGGTTGAGCGGGTGAGTGTGGTTGAGCGGGTGAGTGTGAAGAGAGGATGAGTGTGGATAGAGGATGAGCGTGGGGAGCGGATGAGTGTGGGGAGTACGGAAAGTGCATGAGTGTGGAGAGCGCATGAGTGTGTGTGAGCGGACGAGTTGTGGGGAGCGGAGGAGCGCGGTTGAGCGCAGAGTACGGTTGAGTGTGGAAAACGGTTGAGTGTATAGAGCGGCTTAGTATGAGGAACCGAAAAGAGCGGAGGACTGTGGAGAGCGGAGGACTGTGGAGAGCGGATAAGTATGGAGATCGGGTGAGAGTGGAGATCGGGTGAGAGTGGAGATCGGGTGAGAGCGGAGATCGGGTGAGTGTGCGGAGAGCGGTTTGAGAGTGGAGAGCGGACGAGAGTGGTGAGCGGATGACTTTGAGAGCGGATGATTTTGAGAGCGGATGAGTGTGGGGAACGCATGAGTGTGGGGAGCGCATGAGTGTGGGGAGCGCACGACTGATTATGGACTGAACAAGTGTCCTACCTCGACCAGTATGTAGACTGGACGAGTGGATAAACAACACGAGCATATAGTCTCGACAAGTGTCTAGACCTGACGAAGTGTGCGGTCTGGACGAGGGTGCGGTCTGGACGAGGGTGCGAACCAAACGTAGGGTGCGGACTGGACGAATGTGTGGAGCGGTCGAGTATGAGGAACGGACGATTATGTGCAACGGACGATACTTAACATGCCTTGGAATGAAGGAAACTCTTGAAAACATACATCATGCCACACCCCACGCTTACTCTCTCCCTTACACCACCACTCATCTAGAACACAGAGATACTATGACACCATTCGGTATAACTGTTCTCATATCTACATCTCCCGCTTACTCCACATCACTCTAAGTAAACATTGCTGGTTTCTCACCACCCAGCCAGGCGTTCTTCTCAGGCCTAACGCAGCCACACTCGTTCCGGATAAAGCCGACCAGAGCGAACACATACTCCTGATCTCTCAACCACCACACCTACAGCTAAGAAGCAGCTACCACTTGTTTTCGCACCAGCTGCACACATACATGGTGCGCACACGCACTTTTTGACTCCCCCCTACTCTCTCTACTGACCTGAACTTTGGTTCCCAAGGGCGTTCAACCTACCAGCGCCTTCAGACCATACCAATGGTATATAAGGCGCTATATAAATGCAAAATAACATAACATAACATCTCAGTCAGCCTTTCCACCAGTGCTGGGTCTAATGCCACGCCCCACCCCCCCCTCAGGCGGACCTCCGTTGTTGCCTGGAGAACTTGCATGTCGTCCAGCATCCGTGTCTCTATCACTCGCGCTTCCCTGGAAGTGGTCTCCCGGATGGCAGCCCGCCTCCTTGCCTGACGTAGCGCAATCCCAACCCTGGCCATCAATACTCATGTTTACCGTGCCCGCTGCCTCTCTGCCATGATCTGCTCTTCATAACGCTGGAACACGGAAGACATTCTGTGCCTCATGGCCATTTGTGCTTCCTGCTTCAGACTTCCCACCTGCCTTAGAGTTGTCTGCCCTGCAATGAATAGCCTCCTCCTCATTGCCACCTGATGCCACAGTGCCCGGAGCCTGCTACGTTGGTACGCACTCCGGGCTGATGATGATCTCCAGAGGCGTACGGCATCGGCACTGCTCATAGGTGCATGCTGTCCCTCCATTGTCTGTGACCCTGTCGGTGCCTGGGTAGGTACAGTGCCCAGCTCAGCTGCTGTGCCTTGGACTCACAATGTGGGCAGGCATGTGAGCTCCACCAGACAGGGCATTGTGGGTGGGACTGGTTCACAAAGTCCCTACTTTTATCTTGGCCGGAAGGCACCCTGGAAGATGACTGGTGCAGAGAGGAGGAAGTCGAGGAGGTGGTCGCAGCAGTCAACATCCCATGGAGTACACCACAAAACAGGCATGTTGCAAGCCAGGGCACGAGGCAGTATAGCTCACTGTGATGATGGGCTAGCGGACTACGATTAGCCTGCCCATCATCACAAATGATACTTGTCTGCCTTATCAACCCAGCCAGCAGGGGCAGCACATAATCCCAGATGGACACACCCAATGGCTAGGGGGTGTCTGTCTGGGTGGACACACCAGTAACCAGGGGCGGCGTGGGTCTGGGTGGAGGCATCCTGGCAGGCACGCACTACTGCATTCGGTGCCCCAGGAACCAGATTTTGCACAGGCACCTCCAGGGTGGCCTGCACAACCTCATTTCCCTGAGACAAGACTGCACCAAGGATGTCCACCACAACACCCCCACCTGACCCCATGTGCTGGGCTGCATGGCCACCTCCTCCACCTCTTCCTCCATCAACCTGGATGACTCCAGGGCGTATTCTGCCATGGATGGCCCCTGTGTGGCATCACCTGGCCCCACCTCTGCTGAGAAGTCCACTCCCACCTTCACCTTCTTGGACTTACCCCCAGCAGCCATACCAGATGTCACCAGCGCTGCCACAGCCACATCGCTCCCCGAAGATGAGCTGTCACGGGGTGTGGTTGTGGCCTGCACCTCTGCCTGTTAGAGGCATCCCTGCTCCACAGCACTGCTTCTGCCCTTTCATCAGATGCACTGTGGAAAAGGAGACGCAGAACAGCAACATCAGTGTACTGCACCAAAGCCGCTGTCGCATCACCAACATTCACAGGAACATGACTTGTCAAGCGAACAACCTCCACACCCCCACACATGGACATGCAATCCACATCCACATCCATGCAGACACCTACCTGGCCATCACTCCACATGATCACTTCAAACTACATTCAACTGTCACACACCAATCTATTGCATATGCTATACATACATGCATCAATTGCACATGTGAGCATGCCATAGCAACAAGCACATGTCATGCACACACATCAACTCAGATGGTCAAAGCAGTGCCATGACCAATCACATCAGTCCTGTGAACTGCAATGCCTCAACGTGACTAAGCCAGACATCCAAATGCACGTGTTGCATCCAGGCAAGAGTGATGCCCAGTCACACATTCCCATTTTGGGCTCATAGACGTGAGCATTATGCATGCACATGATGTGGGCAACACTACCTCAACGGACACACTTGCCATCCTGCCACCACACAATGCAAGTAATTGCACGTTTAAAATCCAAAGATATCTGAATGCACACATGGAGAGCAATGTCTTGGGCATGCATACAGACATCCGTCCCAGAATCATACTTGCTGCAAGCCTAAGGGGGGGGGGGGTCACTGTAAACATGCTGGTATGTGCACAACACACATGCACCGTAGAGCAGTGCAGCACATGGCTACTCATCAGTCTACTCCAGACGTTGGCCGAATTCGCAAACCTGGGAATGCAGCACCGGGTCGAACCTCTCCAGGGCCTGCATGTTAGCCAACATCCAGCACCTGTGCGCATGGTGCCCCTCCGTGGTAGCACCAGCCTGGATGTAGCGCAGGGCCTTGCTGTGGATCCTGGATTTAGATCCTCCCAGCGCTTGTGCACGGGTTTGAAGGTGCAGGCCACCCTCTCAGTGTTGATGGCATCTGTGATCCTGTCCCCGATCTGCAGACATCGTTCCCTGCAGCGTTGCATCATAGAGTTGAAGAGGGCATTATAATTCTCCAGGACCTTCTCCATGTTCCTGGTGGTGAAGTTGACATCCCTCTGCCTCGCTGCCATGGGGTTGCCACTCTGGTTTGAGGAGGATGATGATGCTGACATGACAACCCCCAAGGCAGGTGTGCAAGGTCGTCCTGGAGCTGGGCTGTGGATTGTGGTAGTGAAATGGCATGGTGGGAGTCCATAAAAGCAGCTGAGGTGGTTTGGTCACAGGGCTAGAGACAGGACCACAGGCAATGGCTGGACAGCAGGCACTCCAAACGCAGTGCAGGTGGGCAGCAGGCACACACACTGTACAGGCAGCAACAGATGGAAACGTTGGAGGCAGAACAGGGCTGAGGGAGGCAGGTAAAATGGCACAAAGGCAGGAGCATGGGTCTTCCTGTGTCTCGCAATGAAGATAGCAGGAAAGTGAAGGGACTTCGAGTGTAAAAACTGAGAAAAGCGTGGCCACATGAAATCAGAGGAAAGTCCCTCGGTGTGTAATTTACGTGCTTGGATACATTAGTACGTGTAAAAGCAACTCTGTGCGTGTGAAGGGGAGGAGACGGACGAGTGGAGTACTGTGTATTTTGGGGTGCCACGCATTCCATTCACTTCAGGGACCATACGTACTTCTTATTTTGGTGGGGGATTTGCCTCTGCTCTTACGCACATCTACTTTTGTTTTTGCAAGGCTAACAGTGAGTTGCGTATGCATTTATTCCAACTTTACCCATGTTTATCGCGTACCAATATTCTTACCTTCCTTGTAGCTTTCTGGGATTCGTGTACGCATTGTTTGTTTTGCTGGGTGCCACTGTGTATCGCATACCGCTTTTTTATTATTTCGGAAGCTAGCCTGGTATCGCGTATGCATTTTCTTGTTATTTTAAGGGTGCCTGTGTGTTACGTGTACCGTACTCTCCACACCTGGGGTACATTTGAGCCTTGCTGGACCACAGAACTATGTCTTCCATCAAGTAGACTGCCCCCTCACTCATATTGCCCAGCACAATTACTTGATGTGCCTTCCATATTTCTGTTACACCTGGAACATGAGCGGAAAGGCCGCAAGAGGGAAAGGGGGCAGACGGGCCACGGTCAGGGTCAGGGGTGTGCTGTGGAAGCAGCTGCATCAACCCCAAGGGGTCAGGCCATGCCCCTGGACACTTGTAGTCCAGCATATGGATCCCAAAATGGTCCCTGCCACTCAGGGGCCGTACTAAAACCTGGTGGCACCCGTGGCAAGAATGGCTAAGCCTGCACAGCAGGAACAGGCTCAACCCCATGGCACGGCACAGGACACTGGCACGTTGAGGAAGAAGAACTTCCATGATGAAGAACTCCAGATCCTCATGGAATACGTGGCCAGCCACCACCATGACATGTGCCAGCACCCAGGGGGGACCCATACAAATGCTCACCGTATACTGCATGGGAAGCATGTCACAGACAAGATCAATGCCTTAGGGTTTGAGAAGCGCACTGTTTCACAGGTGCACAGATAGTGAAGTGCAGGAATGATCTCACCCGTCGCATCAAGTCCAAGCTGGGTACCAACCTGGCCTCTGCTCTGACAGCTGGAGGAGGATCACCAATGGAGGAGGAGCTGACCCATCATGAATAGGCCATGAGCCAATTCATACTACTGGAGCAGGTGCAAGGTGTGGGAGGCCTGGAAAATATGACAGGACACGTCCGGTGAGTGACCAACATTGTACTTCCTGAGTATGTGAAGTAATGCATCAGTAAGATGTATAAATGTGGTGCATATCTGGCTGCATTGGAATTCCTGCCCTGGGTGAACCATGTCATGTGGTGGACTGACTCCTGTCCAGTGGCCACAATAGTGAATACAAACCATGTGGTGGACATCAGTGGAACATGTCCGTTTGACACTACTCATCCCCTACAAGCATCCCCCCAACATCTGCCACATTATACCACTACGTGCATAGTTGTTTGCTGCATCCTTCATGTGGGTGACACTGCTCTGCTAGACATGTGCATGTTTCTCAAATCCTAGTTAAACTTCATGACATGCAGGGAATTTAATCTTTTTTCGCAACATGTACGTATGTTCTGCCATGCCACATAGACCATCCAAGATGATACACAACACGCCTTATGGCATGCCCTTAGTGAGTGTGCATATGTCCAGACTGTACACATCCCCGCTGCCCCAATGGCAATGACTACAGAGGCAAATCGTTGCGACGCCTTCTCCCTGTTACCCCCTCCCACACTAAGCCCCCAATCCATGTGCCCACGCCCCTCTCTCTCTTGTGGGTCACTGTACCTTGGTCCTATCTACAACTCCATTAACATACTCTTTCCACTTCACAGACCTTTGTCTAGGTGGTCCTCTTACAGCCAGACATCACCTGGAACTATTTGCTGTTTCCATAACTTACGGCAAGCTCTCTTTGTCTACAGTCCCTGTACCAATACAACACTGGTGTGGCATGTGATGGATGCAGCCTTGTATGTGCATATGTGTGGCTGCCTGTTGTCATGTAATGTAATCGCACATCACAGAGACACATGTCAATGCCCATTTCACAGATATTAGTCAACAGTGTGCAGTAACATGGTCCCTGACGTGGTTCTTAACGACCCTGTTGGTTGGCAATGTGTCCACTGGCAGCATGGCCCTGTGCAGGGAATTTATTGGCCAGTCTGCATATGCCATGCTCACATTGCTTGTTGGCCATAGTATGTGGATGCTGTATATATTCTGACTACATGCCCTGCATTTTGTTGCATGACAGCTATGTGATACACATGTTTGCTGTAGACACGTTGCACATGACTCCACATGTGTTTTTCTGTCAATGTGCAGGTGAAGATGCACCAGATGCAGAGGAGGAGGAGAAGGAGGATGAAGAAGTCTGTGGTGCTTCAGACCACCAGTGGAGGACGTGGTGTGTCAGGCCGTGAAAACCCACTGGTGCTCCAGACCATCCTCGGCCATACCGTAGGCTCTTCTGATTCCTTGGACTCAGCTGGCTCTGCTGCTGAACCGGATGTGCAGTCTGCAATGCTGGCACAGGTGAGTGCACCATGGGTGGAGCAGTTGGGGCCTGTGAGTCTGCAGGCGGTCAGGTGCCTTCACAAGGCCAGTCAGTGGTGGCCCCTCCATCTGCGGTGGTTACGGTGCAAGGTCACCCTCCCATTTATTGGTTTCTTGTCCTGGGACAGATGTCCAAGGGAGTGTTGCAGACCTGCATCCAAGGACCGGGGCATCCCAGCAAGGGTATGGTCCCTTGCCTCAGGCAGGTGTGGGCCCCGCACACAATGGGGATATGTGCAGGCTGGGCAGACAGAGTGGGAGCAGCAGATGTTGTGTTCCGCACATCGACAGGGTGCTGCCTTTGAGAGTTTGGCTGAGGGCATGGATAGGCTGGCCACTTCTGTGACCCCCCCAGCAACACAGGTGGCGCAGCCGCTGCAGGTCATGCGGTCCACATGCCAATCCCACAGACTGTGCATGGAGGCCAACATCAGGGGCCGAAGGGCAGATCTGCAGTGTCTGCAGGCATCCCTGCTTGCAGAGGGTCAACCACACAGGGCTGCCCTGAGGCGTGAGGTGTTGGCCCACAGGGGCGCAATCCGCGAGGAACATGCAGTCACCAGAAGACTGTTCCTACAGGCGGTGTTAGTATTGAGTCAGGCAATCTCAGAGGAACTCTGTGCAACCCGTGACGTTGTGCATAGTGACCTCACAGCCCTCAGTCTGCTGGTGCATGCATCAGTGTCACGCATGACGGCTGCCACTGAGGACCAGGACAGGGTACTGCATGGTCAGTCTCCAGCACCACTTCCACCTGCACATTCAATGCAGGAAGGGGGTGCGAGCACTAACATGCCTCCCACTCCACCGTAGCCATGAGATCTATGAACTCATGGAAGGTATTTGTTATTTTTATTTTTTAAAGGACGTCCACCCATGTGGATGCTAACATGCACCCTACCCCTCCCCTCTCCTGGGTGGAACCCCCACGTCCATGATGGACATTTATGATTCTTTTTTCCCCCCTGTTATAGACCACAGAACCGGATGGTGGCATGTTTTTTTTAAGTTGCCCATTCCAGGTTTGTTTATTTTTTGGGGGTTTATTTTTTACTTGAGTTGTACAGTTGCCCTCTCAAGGCCATGACGTATGCAGTTGTGGACATGCAGGCATGCAGAGCAAGGTCAACTTGCATGTTTGCATGGTGGTGCTCAGGATGGCATGTGCAGGTAACTATGGGTTCAGTGTATCCTGACACGTGTGCTGTGTGAATGGTACATAACTATGCCTGTTGTAATGTCTTGTCCGATGTTGTTTCAGTAATCTTTAAAGAAGTGGTGACTGCTGTCCCGGGGGAGACACCCTGCATCCTTGACATCCATGCTCCCCATGCTCTGCCAGGCATTGGCCCTCCTTTGCCTCATTCGGAGGCACAGTTCCTGGTGAAGGTGATGCAGGATTCACACCATGCCGCATCAGTCAGCAGGTAAGCATGAGCACTGTCTTGTATGTTCAGCATGCATCATTGTTCCCCGTGTTTACTGCATGTGGAATTTTGGGCGTTCCAACTGTGTGGGCTTTTCTTGGATTGTTGGGAGTGGGTGGCAGGGCCAACTGTTTGTGGCCTGTGACAGGTGTTGATGGATGAGCTGGTATGTGTTTAATTCCACTTTGCACATGTGTGCTAAGTGACACTTTGCATCCCATGCAATATTTGTGGAGTGATGGTTCAACAGCACATTTGGCCTCTCTTGCTCGGGGTTCCACTTTGATGGTGTGCAGCCCAGGTTACTATCCACAAACATGGAACCATTGATGCACATTTTTGAGATGCTATGTTGTGAACAGTCACACTACATTGTGCAGTGTTGGTGTTTTCACATGCATATCCCATGCATGCGGCACTATAGTGTTTGCAGCTTTAAGTTGACCACAGCTGGGTACATGGTGCTGATGCATTCAATTGAATGCACAATTGAACCAGTTGTATGCTGTCACAATGAAGTCCTCATTGATCTTGCTAGTTTTCCCTTGCATCCTACCCTTTGTATGTATTTATCCTTGCTTGCAGTATCTCATTGATTTGTCATGTCTGCTTATGTCTTCCATGACAGTTGCCATTGTGGCTAGCCTTTCAATCTGACATAAGCCTCTGTGAAATGCTGCCTCAAGCATGAGCCTGCCTGGAGTGCGTTGTTGTGTACTGGCCTTCTTGTGCTTTGCATCATGGTCTCCCATGAATGTGTTCACTGCACTGTCCCAATACTACGCTGGTGATGGCATGCCTTGTCATGTCATTGTGTCACGATCAATGCCCCTGACCCCCTCAGTTATAACAGCCCCCTGGCAGCAGTGGGGTTAAGGGCCTTCACACTGGCCCAAGAGCCTTAAAACTCCACCAAAAAACATACATGGAGTCAGTGGCACCATGCTCATTATCGGGAATAAAGCAACACCAGTTTTGGACCTTAATCCAACATGGAGACCTATTACACAGCTCAGTTCTTTAGAACCAAGCCATGCGGACTAGTGTTTTGGGTGTGGCTGGGCCTGGAACTACTTGGCCTGAAACTACTTTACCTGGGCTATTTAAACCACACCCAAACAGCAGAACACGCATCATGTTATTCTGCACTCCTGCAGCGTAACGCTCATGTGTTCAGCTCCTCCTCATCTGCTTCTCCGGTGGCCCGATCTTGAGTCCTCGATCCGGATTCCATTTCTAACCTGGAAGAACATGAACAGCATTAGCGAGCAAGAACACTTACCTGTGAGTAACCAATCCTGAAACCATCCTGCGCTTCGCTTACCTCGCCCATCTCCAGATTTCACCGCAGCCTGCAAAGGTAAACGAACAAGAACAGCATTAGCGAGCAAGAACACTTCCCTGTGAGTAACCGGTCCTGAAACCATCCTTTGCTTCGCTTACCTCACCCATCTACGGATTTCACCGCAGCCTGCAAAGGTAAAGGAACAAGGACAGCATTAACAACAATTCCTGCAAGCAGCGCTTCATCGCTCATCACTCCGAACCATCGCCGCGACCTGTACAAAGAAGGGAAGAGAACACAGGTTAGCAATTAACACTAACAAACAGCGCAGGGCTCCGTGCATCAATAACTCACTGTGGTTTTCGCCATCCGGTGCCACGACTCCGAAAATTGCAATCATCCCTGTGAAAACAAAGAGAGACCTTGTTAGGGAACAGCGTAGTGGAGCCAAGACGCTAAGAAGACAGAGAAAACTAAGGGAAAGGAAGAGTCAGAATAAAGACTGAAAAGACATTATAACTCAGCTGGAACACAGCAAGCAGAGTCGGTTTCACAGCTGGTCTGGACCCGGCATAAGGGCAGACGGACCAGTGTAGCAACTAGGTCCACGAAACGCCCGCATCGACCACATGCCACTACACAGATACACAGGACGGAGAGTTCAACGCACAAAAACCTAAGGTGAGCAATAACCCCAAGGGAGGGGATTTTGGACCAGAGGGAGGTGAGAGTCCACCCATCACAGAACCAGTATCCTAACCCTCCATTCTCTTATTATAGGCGCTACCCAAGGTCTGGCACATAACCAAGCAGAGAGGGGTCCGGGATAGAGCTTAGACATCCATCGAGTATCGTGTGGTACCCCTGTGGATACCAGGTGAGCGTAACACATTGCTTGTCTTCCAGGTGTGCCCCTCTTGTTTGGGGGCTCAATTATCTGCATATCTAATGTCTTCTCATTTTCATGCAGCATGTTGACTGATGCATGTGCTGTGTATGTGCCATTGGCTTGGGAATGGGGATATGTCACATGCACGTTTGCTGCATCTCATTCACGGGGTCAGTCAGTGTGGAGGTTGCTATTGTTTCTCAGTGTGTGTATTTTGTGTGTTTGAATTGCATGCAGTGTGCAGATGTTGCTGCATGTGTGCTGGGACACACGTTGATAGTTGTCTTGTGAGTTGTTGTTTGCATGTGTTGTATGTCACTGAGGGGGGCACGTGGGTCTCGTCCTTTTGGGTGCATGGATTTCTTGGCTGCACTCTGTTTCTTTTTTTTCATTGTCTGCAGATCCTTCCATCAGGGAAGGATGGATATTTCATGTGATGAATTTTGACTGTCGACTGCATGTCCATGGGACAGGTAAGATGTACATTTATCTTGATCCTTATTGAATGGCTACATTAGGCACTGCATGTATGGATGTGGCCATTCTGGTGTGTCACCCTCTCTATCACAATTATCAATTACCTCTTGGTCATTGGTTCTTTTGGGAGGGGGTTTATTGTAGTCGTGTTGCCAGAATCGGTCACATGTGGATCCTTACTGCACTGGCTTTAAACACCCTGCAATAGGGACATGCTTGTGAGCATCATGCACATTATCGGACATGTGTGCAGCAATATGCCATTGTGCTTCTTGTATTTTGTGGACATATTACTTTTGGAGGCCATGTATGGCTTGCAGCTCAGACAATATGTTTGATGAGTTTCATGATTTATCGCTGCTTACACATTTGACAGTTATGTTAGTCATATGGGATGTTTTTGGTGCCAAAGGGGTGATTTCATTCAATGGTTGGCATGGCGGTAGTCGTATCCTCCCTCTTCAATGTAATTCTTTTGGAAACACTAAATGGAATGTCTTTTTCGTTCAAAGGGATGCACACAAATTTGCACATCCAAGGGCACTTTCTCAGGGTGGTTTTGTGGGCACAGTGGATTGGCCAATTGTCATCATTGAATGGTGTTGAGACGGATTTCTGAACTCTGTCCTAGAGGCGCAAGGGTTCAGAAGGCCAACCTAATTACTTGGAACCGGGTAACCTCTGGACAAGCAAGACCAATCAGGGTAGCGATCGCGGCGGTGAAGACTAGGTCTCAAGAGGGGTGAGGGTGACTGAAAGCCTGCAATGAGCACACAAAGCAAGGACACTTACAAATTACTCCAAACAGGTGTTATATTAAAAATATATGCACATTTATTCCAAGGCCTTTCCAACAATGACCGTAGCGAGAAATCACAATACAACTCTAGTAAACCAACACATACCAAACCAATACAATATATATACAAATACAAACAAGTCTAAAGAGTTAGACGCACGAAATGTATAGTCCACCTAGAAGGGGAGGAAAACGGGCAGTGCGAAATAATAATTAGACCCAGTCCGCATTCAGAGGCACCTAACTAAAAGGAAGTCCAAGCCCTACGAAGAGTGGAGCCTTGTGCTCAAAAGTACCTGCACACGCTGGTGCCAACGGGCAGAAAGGGGAGTCTCTTCGAGGGAATCGGGCAGTTCAGTTCGGTGAATAAATTAAGATGAACAAAGCTCTGCGACTCAAGCGCAGCCTCCACTGTGGGCAGAAGCAGAGCGCGAGTACGGAAAGGCGTGCTGTTTGACACAGTGGGGAAAAGCTATGGGCTCCTGCAGGAGGGCGACCAGTTCCTAGCTATGCTACTCACCGGTCACCGATGAAAGCAGACCCAGGCTTCTCCGCGTCAGTTTCAGTGCTGGCAGGTTCAGGGGAGCAGGGGGAGTCTCGTCGTCATGTAGATTCTGCAGCAGCAGAGTTGAGTTGAGGGCGTCCCAAAAGCAGTCAACCCGCACAGTTTGTTACCACAGCAGGGTAACCGAGCGGCCGTGTGTATCTCAGCCAAATGTACACTACTCACTTCAGACCTGGGAATGCCAAGTGTACGAATCGTGTGAGAGTGACAAGGACTCGAAATACAACACAACCTGGTGGCGGTTACAGAGCAAGACTCCTGGGTAGGCTGGTCAGTCTGCTGGATGGCCCAGAGACACTTCCGAAGGCTTACGTGCAGGAGATGGTGAAGATGCCGAGAATAGCTGTACCCGCTATTCCAAGGGTCGAAGTACCAGTACAGGCCTTCTGGTTCGATCAGAGGTAGAAAGGGTTTCACAAGGCGACAGCAGTGCAGAGGAGCAGTCCTTCAGCGGGTCACCAGCGATTCCTCGGTTCAGCCTCGTGGTTGCAGGTTACTTGGCTCCTGTATTCCTTTGTTTGTGAGAACTCAGGAGATCGACATGGTAGTGGCGCTTCCAGCCCCCTCTTATCTACGGTTCCCTTCGCGCCAAAACGGAGGGGACCCAATGGGAGATCCGCTCATCAAACACTCACACCATACGTGGAGCTATCACGGACCACCGTGGTCCCAGGCATTCATACCACACTAGACTCTTTGGCACCCAGGATGTGTATTGGGACCAGACATCCCAGCCCACATCCTGGAGGCACACACAAGGCCTGTAGAAGCCCGCGAAAGCATCTGTGTTTCGCGGGAAAGTACATGCCCAAATAAGGAAGGCCCCTGGTCGGCTCAACCTGGGGAAGGTGAAGGGGGCAAGACGGTCAGCGGACAGGACAAAGAGCCTCGTGGCCTGGCCATTTTGGGAGCCAGGCCACCATTTTGGGCTAAGCGTGAGAAATAGTGCTTAAAACGCCAAAAGGAGCTTAAAAACACAAGAACGATGGCTGCCACCATTCCCGTCCGTGATTCACTTGCACCGATCATTTACAATCCAAAAAGAGTATCTAGGGCCTGTAGAAGACTAGAGACCCAAGAGAGCAGTAACTTAACTTACAGTGCCCTCTTGTGTCATGTTGCACGAAAGCTGCAACATGATAAAGAAACTACGGAAAACAGCGTTTCCCGGTACTGACTGTCTTAAGGGCATGTCAGTTTCCCCATAAGAATGGAGCGAAAGCCCAGAGGAGTGCGGCAGAAGGCTGTACTTCTCTGGCAACGTCTAGATCATGGTGAAAACAACAGCAAAAAGTTTAGGGGTTGCCACATGGAAGGAAAATCACCCACAATTAGGAAATCTTTCCTAACACTCGCCCCTACCAGACTATGGACAGGGGGAATTAATCCACCCCTGGATGAGTCTCTTGTTCAGGTCGGTTAAACATTCTGGACAACCCATCAGCATTGCTATGTTGGACACCTGGCCTATGCTCTATAGTGAAGACTAAGCCTTGCAGACTTATGGACCACCTAAGAAACTTTGGATTCTCTCCCTTCATGTTCATTAGCCACTTTAAGGGCTTATGGTCAGTTTGCACAGTGAAGTGGGTCCCACAGAGGTAGGGCCTCAGCTTCCGTAGGGCCCACACAGAGAAACATTTGTTCTCCACTACGGACCATCTGAGCTCTCTGTCCTTAAGCTGGCGACTAATAAAACCAATAGGGTGTTCCTTACCCTTTTCATCTACTTGCGATAGTACAGCTCCTATCCCAGTGTCAGAGGCGTCCGTCAGCACAATGAAAGGTCTTTGATAATCAGGGGCCCTGAGGACAGGGGCCTGGCACAAGGAGTCTTTTAAACCATTGAAGGCCTTCTCACGCTCGTCGGTCCAAGTTACCTTCTTGGCTTTCTTCGGAGTGGTGAGGGCAGTCAGAGGGGCAGCTATGGTGCCATAGTCTGCCACGAAGTTGCGGTAATACCCTGTGAGTCCTAAGAAGGCTCTCACTTGGGTCTGTGTAGTAGGGGTAGACCAGTCTTGTACTGCTTGTACTTTACTGGGAAGAGGCTGTATCCTCCCTCCACCTACTTCATGTCCAAGGTAAACCACTGAGCCTTGTCCAATCTGGCATTTACTAGCCTTTATGGTCAAGTGTGCTTTCTGAAGAGCCTGGAGCACAATCCCGAGGTGTTTCACATGGTCTTCCCAGGTGGCACTAAAAACTGCTATATCGTCCAGATATGCAAGACAGAATTCGTCCATCCCATTCAACACATGATTCACAAGCCTCTGGAAAGTGGCAGGTGCATTTTTCAACCCGAACAGCATTACTCTGAATTGGTATAGGCCGTCTGGAGTAGAAAACGCTGTCTTCTCCTTGGCATGTTCTGCAAGGGCTATTTGCCAATAGCCAGCAGTGAGGTCAAACATGCTGAGATGCTTGGAGGCACCCAAAGTATCCACCAGCTCATCTGTTCGAGGCAAGGGGTGTGCATCTGTCTTGGTGACAGCATTCAGAGCCCTGTAATCCACGCAGAACCTCAATTCAGAAGTGCATGCCTTTGGAACCAAAACCACAGGGCTGGACCAAGGACTACTAGAGGGTTCAATCACCCCAAGGTCTAAAATCTTGTTGACCTCGGTCTTAATATAAGACCGTACTTTGTCTGACATCCTGTATCCCCTACTTTTGGTAGATACACTGTCTCCTGTGTCTGTTATGTTTGCACCAAGGTGTCAAACCAGGCGACTGTGAAAACAGGGGGGAAAACTGCCTAAGCAAACTTTTCACCTCAGCCTGCTGATCAGAAGTCAGGTGAGGGGCCACTCGGACACCCTCAAAGGAGCTATCTGAAGGACCGCTTTGGAACAGGTCGGGGAGAGGTTCAGACTCCTCTTTCTCAACATCTGAAGCCAGTAGCAGTGCTGCGATTTCGACTCTTGGGCCGAAAGCCTTCAGCCTATTTACGTGAAACACTTTTGGAGCCTGTCCAGGCATTCCAAGGTCCACTAAATAGTTAACCTCACCCAGGGGCTCCACCACTGTGTAAGGGCCTGACCATTTGTCCTGTAAAGCTCGAGGCCTTATGGGATTCATGACCAGGTGTAAAGTTGATGAGGGAAGCTTTCTGGTCATACCAATGTTTCACCAGCGCTTGTCCTGCCTTTGATTTATCACTAGCCAAGCCGATCAGAAGTACCATCCGTTTTCTGAGCCCCAGCACATAATCTACTACGTTGGTAGTAACGGGGGGAGTGGGCATCTCCCATCCCTCTTTGACTATGGCTAAGGGTCCCCGTACAGGATGACCGAACAGAAGTTCGAAGGGGCTAAAGCCAACACCCTCCTGTGGTACCTCTCGGTAGGCCAACAGTAAGCATGGTAAAAGAAGATCCCATTTTCTTCTCTGAGGTTCTTCCAGAGCCCCAATTATGCTCTTTAACGTTCTGTTGAAACGTTTCACCAGACCATTGGTCTGAGGGTGGTATGCAGAAGAGAACTTGTAGGTGACCCCACATTCTTTCCACATAGCCTGCATATACTTCGACATAAAGTTGCTGCCACGATCCGACACAACTTCTTTAAGGAAGCCAACCCTAGTAAATATGCCAAGTAACGCTTTTGCAACTGACTTGGCAGTTAGTTTTCAATGGGATGGCCTCAGGATATCTGGTTGCATGGTCGACCAGCACCAGGATAAACCTTATTGCCTGAGGATGTTTGCGGGTCAAGGGGACCAACGATGTCGATCCCTACCCTTTCGAATGGTATTCCCACAACTGGGAGTGGTACCAATGGAGCTTGGATTGTCGAGCCAACCTTACCAGATAACTGGCAGGAGGCACAACTCCTGCAGTGACTTTCTACTTGCACCCCCATCTTGGGCCAGTAGAAGTGCATGGATAACCTTTGATTGGTCCTCTTAATACCAAGGTGACCAGCAAGGGGCACTTCATGCGCCAGCTGCAGGAGGAAGAGTCTAACAGCAAGGGGAACCACCAACCTCCTATGGTTTCCTTCTGTAGACTCTGTGGGCTCACTATACAGGAGTCCACCTTCCCAATAAATCTGATGCGTGCCAGGAGGTTCACCCTCAAGCTGGGAGCAGGCCTGTCTACTTAGGCCTTCCAGAGATGGGCACTCACGTTGGCCTTTACTGAATTCTTCCCTGTCAGGACCACCTTCTACTAACAAGTCTTTAGTTCTGGATGGTCGTTGGGGTCAAATACTTCAGGCATCGCCACCTCCTCGTCAGGCCCGGGCGATTGACGAACTTCCTCCACCGCAGTGGTAGGTGAGCTCGGGGGAATGTTCTCTTTCCCTCGTCTTGACTTGTTTACTCCTTTCGCCTTGGGTTTCCCCTTCGGCTGGGGCGGCGTATTGGTCTTGGCCAATGCTGCCCATGTTTGAGACCGTGTGCAGGGTCTCTCGGCAGTGTCTCCTACGAGCCCTAAAGCTCTGAGATCATTGCCTAACAAGCCCTTTCCTGGGACGTTTCTCTGAATGCTCACTGGAATCCTGACTGCTGTACCATTCAAAGTAAGATTTACAGGTATTACTGGAAACATGCGAGGTGGGCCGTCAGCCAACTTAGTGGGCATCAGAGTAGCTCTGGCAACTTCCTTGGAGTATACCAAGGTAGAATCCACTACAGTTCGACTGCACCCACTATCCCTAAGAGCTGGAGTGTCTACTCTATTGATCAGCACACTGTCTTTAAAGTAGTGCTTGGTATTATCTGGAATCCTAGCATAAGCCTCTGCGACTTTAGGCTCCCAGGAACCCAGGGAAATTAAAACTACCTCAGCTTCTATCCCGCTGGGGAAGCAGTCGGAGGAGAAGGATACTCCTGTAATCTCTTCTTCCTCATAGGAGGAGAAGGCCAGATTAGCGGAGTGGACCCCCAAAGGTGTAACCTTACACCGGGGATCCCCCTTCACGTGGTCAGTTGCTCCACAAGCAAAACAAGATCCATTGGGTCTGTTTACATAGGGAGGCTTATTGTAACCAGAGTTCTGTTTCGGAGGCTGACCTCCACTACCCTGTGAGTTCTCTTGTGTCTTACCCTTATTTTTCTTTTTGTGGCCCTTTTGAGAAGAAGATTTATCAGATTCTCCACCCTCCTTATCTTTGGACTTTTTCCCTTGCTCCTGCTTACCAGGATGAGTTTTGTCCTTATGGGACACTCGATGTGACACCCATAAGTCTGCTGCAATGGCCAGCTTCTTAGGATCTATCTACTTCGAATTGGCCAAATTCTGCTTAAGCTCCAGGGAAGAAGATGCGAAAATGTGTTCCAGCATGACAAGATTTATCATGCCTTCAAAGGTAGAAACCTTATAACCTTCGACCCAGCTGTTAAGACGGATTTCTGAACTCTGTCCTGGTGGCGCAGAAGTTCAGAAGGCCAACCTAATTACTTGGAACAGGGTAACCTCTGGACAAGCCAGACCAATCAAGGTAGCGATCGCGGCGGTCAAGACTAGGTCTCAAGAGGGGTGAGGGTGACTGAAAGCCCGCAATGAGCGCACAAAGCAAGAGCGCTTACAAACTACTCCAAACAGTTGTTATATCAAAAATATAAACACATTTATTTTAAGGCCTTTAAAACAACGACCGTAGCGAGAAAATCACAATATCACAATATTAAACCAACACATACCATATCAACACAATATATATACAAATACACAGTCGCAAGCGTTTAAAGCACGAAATATGTAGTCCACCTGAAAGGAAAGGAAAACAGGCAGTGCGATAACGCTTTAGACTCAGTTCGCCTTCAGAGGCACCTAACTAGATGGAAGTCCGAGCCCTGCGAAGAGTGGAGCTTTGTGCTCAAAGTACCTGCCACGCCGGTGCCAACGGGCAAAAGGGGAAGCTCTTCGGAGGAAGTCGGGCAGTTCGGGTTAGTGCACAGCAGAAGGAGAACAGGTTCCGCAACTCAAGCGCAGCCTCCACAGTGGGCAGAAGCAGAGCGCGAGTACGGCCAAAAGGGTGCTGTTTTTACACAGCAGGGAAAAGCAATGGGATACTGCAGGAGGGCGACCAGATCCTAGCTAAACTACTCACCGGTCCCCGAAGCAAGCAGACCCAGGCTTCTCCACGTTAGTTTCAGCAGCTAGCAGGTTCAGAAGAGCAGGGAACGCCTCGTAGTCGTGTAGAGCAAAAAGACGTCCCAATCGACGAAACCAGCACAGTTTGTTGCCGCAACAGGACAACGGAGCGGCCGTGTGTATTCAAGCCAAATGTACACTCCTCCCTTCAGACCTGGGGACGCCAAGCGTACGAAGCGTGGGAGAGTGACAAGGACTCGAAATACAACACAACCTGGCGGCAGTTACAGAGCAGGACTCCCTTGTAAGCTGGTCAGTCAACTGGATGGCCCAGAGACACTTCCGAAGGCTTACTTGGCAGGAGATGATGAAGTCGCCGGGAATAGCTGTTCCTGCTATTCCAAAGGTCGAAGCACCAGTACAGGCCTTCTGGTTCGATCCAAGGAGGAAAGGGTTTCACAGGACGACAGCAGTGCAAAGGAGGATTCCTTCAGCGGGTCACCAGCGATTCCTCGGTCCAGCCTCTTGGTTGCAGGATACTTGGCTCCTGTATTCCTTCGTTCGTGAGAACTCAGGAGATCGACATGGCAGTGGTGTTTCCAGCTCCCTCTTATCCACGGTTCCCTTCGCGCCAAAACGGAGGGGAGCCAATGGGAGATCCGCTCATCAACACACATACCATACGTGGACCAATCACGGACCACGGTGGTCCCAGGCATTCACACCACCCCAGACTCTCTGGCACCCAGGATGTGTATTGGGACCAGACATCCCAGCCCACACCCTGGAGGCACACAAACGACATGTAGAAGCCCGCGAAAGCAACCACGTTTCGCGGGAAAGTACATGCCCAAATAAGGAAGGCCCCGGGTCTCTCGACCTGGGGAAGGTGAAGGGAGCAAGACGGTCAGTGGACAAGACAAAGGAGCCTCGTGGTCTGGCCATTTTGGGAGCCAGGCCACCATTTTGGGTTCAGTGCGAAAAACGTGCTCAGAACGCCAAAAGGAGCTCAAAATAAACAAAACGATCGCTGCCACCATTCGAGTCCCTGAATGACTTGCACCGATCAAATACCATCCTAAAAGAGTATCTAGGGCCTGTAGAAGGCTAGAGACCCAAGAGAGCTGTAACTTAGCTTACAGTGCCCTCTTGTGTCATGTTGCACTAAAGCCGCAACACGATAAAAGAAACTACGGGAAACAGCGTTCCCCGGTACTGACTGTCTTAAGGGCATGTCAGTTTCCCCGTAAGAAAGGAGCGAAAGCCCAGAGAAGTGCGGCAGAAGGCTGTACTTCTCTGGCAAAGTCAAGAACAAGGTTAAAAACAATAGCAAAAAGTTTAGGGGTTGCCACATGGAAGGAAAATTACCTACAATTACGAAATCTTTCCTAACACCAGCCAGTCAGGTTTTTTTAGGATTCGGTTACATAAGATACCCAAGTACCACCTTCTTTTTTCTTGTACTCTCGGAATCGTTTTAAATATTGGGCAGGAGTCTTTCCAAACTTTAAAATGAGAGTTTGCTTTAACATTGCGAAATCAGCTCGCCCAGCCTTTGACATTTCCATAATGGCACTACAGCCAGAATGGGGCAGTCTGCTGAGTAACCAGGCAATCTTATCAGCATTGTCAACTTGTTGAACTTCACATGCATACTCAAACGTATTCAGCCAGTCCATAATGTCATTCCTTTCCTCATACACAATGAGCATATCTTTCGGAAACCGTGGATGAGAGGAGGCCCCAGACCCATGTCCGGGACCCTTGGATCCATTTGCAACCTGAAGCTTGGCCAGTTCCAACTGGTGATCCTTGTCTTTCTGTTTTTCAGCCTGTTCGATTTTTAGTTTGGCTATGCTGAACTCAAGCTCCTTCTGCCTAAACCGCAGCTCTTGCTTCTTGAATTCAAACATAGCCTCCCCATCAACACTGGCAGAGGAAACATTAGACATCTCATCCTCCCTGTCCTCGTGGTCGCGGTGGATCAGTGCAGCGGCAGAACCGTCGGTTCTACCAGTGAGAGCAGCCCCACCTCCTTCCGCACTGTCCTCAGAAGTTATAGCGTCAAGCTGCGCTTCTTGCCACGTCACGATTCTTTGGATCATATCCAATTTGGTGCCTTGAGAGGAGACACCTCTCTCCGCACACATCTTTTTCAATGTTTCGGATTTGGAAGCATTTAAAGTTAACAAGGTATTTGTTTCCATACTGTTAGATAGGACAATGGCCTTTTTAAAGTTATACTACGACAATTTACTACGTGTCCTGGTAGGAATAACTTGAAATGCCTTCGCTCGTGCGCAACACTGGATACCTTCAGTCGTATCCCACCGCTGTACACCAATTTGTTAAGACGGATTTCTGAACTCTGTCCTGGAGGCGCAGAGGTTCAGAAGGCCAACCTAATTACTTGGAACAGGGTAACCTCTGGACAAGCCAGACCAATCAGGGTAGCGATTGTGGCGGTCAAGACTAGGTCTCAAGAGGGGTGAGGGTGACTGAAAGCCCGCAATGAGCACACAAAGCAAGGACACTTACAAATTACTCCAAATAGGTGTTATATTAAAAATATATACACATTTATTCCAAGGCCTTTGCAACTATGACAGTAGCGAGAAATCCCAATAAAACTCTAGTAAACCAACACATACCAAACCAATACAATATATATACAAATACAAACGAGTCTAAAGAGTTAGACGCACAAAATGTGTAGTCCTGTAGAAGGGGAGGAAAACAGGCAGTGCGAAATAATAATTAGACCCAGTCCGCCTTCAGAGGCACCTAACTAAAAGGAAGTCCAAGCCCTACGAAGAGTGGAGCCTTGTGCTCAAAAGTACCTGCACACGCTGGTGCCAACGGGCAGAAAGGGGAGACTCTTCGAGGGAATCGGGCAGTTCAGTTCGGTGAACAAATGAAGATGAACAGAGCTCCGCGACTCACGCGCAGCCTCCACTGTGGGCAGAAGCAGAGCGCGAGTACGGAAAGGCGTGCTGTTTGACACAGCGGGGAAAATTATGGGCTCCTGCAGGAGGGCGGCCAGTTCCTAGCTATGCTACTCACCGGTCCCCGATGCAAGCAGACCCAGGCTTCTCCACGTCAGATTCAGTGCTGGCAGGTTCAGGGGAGCAGGGGACGTCTTGTCATGTAGATTCTGCAGCAGCAGAGTTGAGTTGAGGGCGTCCCAAACACAGTGAACCCGCACAGTTTGTTACCACAGCAGGGCAACGGAGCGGCCGTGTGTATCTCAGCCAAATGTACACTACTCACTTCAGAACTCACTTCAGACCTGGGAATGCCAAGTGTATGAATCGTGTGAGAGTGACAAGGACTCGAAATACAACACAACCTGGCGGCGGTTACAGAGCAAGGCTCCTGGGTAGGCTGGTCAGTCTGCTGGATGGCCCAGAGACACTTCCGAAGGCTTACGTGCAGGAGATGGTGAAGATGCCGAGAATAGCTGTACCCGCTATTCCAAGGGTCGAAGTACCAGTACAGGCCTTCTGGTTCGATCAGAGGTAGAAAGGGTTTCACAAGGCGACAGCAGTGCAGAGGAGCAGTCCTTCAGCGGGTCACCAGCGATTCCTCGGTTCAGCCTCGTGGTTGCAGGATACTTGGCTCCTGTATTCCTTTGTTCGTGAGAACTCAGGAGATCGACATGGTAGTGGCGTTTCCAGCCCCCTCATATCCACGGTTTCCTTTGCGCCAAAACGGAGGGGACCCATTGGGAGATACGCTCATCAAACACTCACACCATACGTGGACCTATCACGGCCCACGGTGGTCCCAGGCATTCATACCACACTAGACTCTCTGGCTTCCAGGATGTATATTGGGACCAGACATCCCAGCCCACATCCTGGAGGCACACACAAGGCCTGTAGAAGCCCGCGAAAGCATCTGTGTTTCGCGGGAAAGTACATGCCCAAATAAGGAAGGCCCCGGGTCGGCTTGACCTGGGGAAGGTGAAGGGGGCAAGACGGTCAGCGGACAGGACAAATAGCCTCATGGCCTGGCCCTTTTGGGAGCCAGGCCACCATTTTGGGCTAAGCATGAGAAACACGCTTAAAACGCCAAAAGGAGCTCAAAAACACAAGAAACGATCGCTGCCACCATTCCCGTCCGTGATTCACTTGCACCGATCATTTACAATCCAAAAAGAGTATCTAGGGCCTGTAGAAGAATAGAGCCCCAAGAGAGCAGTAACTTAGCTTACAGTGCCCTCTTGTGTCATGTTGCACGAAAGCTGCAACATGATAAAGAAACTACGGAAAACAGCGTTTCCCGGTACTGACTGACTGTCTTAAGGGCATGTCAGTTTCCCCGTAAGAATGGAGCGAAAGCCCAGAGGAGTGCGGCAGAAGGCTGCACTTCTCTGGCAAAGTCTAGATCATGGTGAAAACAACAGCAAAAAGTTTAGGGGTTGCCACATGGAAGGAAAATTACCCACAATTAGCAAATCTTTCCTAACAAATGGCACTTGGGATTTGACTGGATCGTGTGTACTCCACAGAAGAAGGATTTTAGGTGAAAAAAGATTGCACAAGCTGGGCACGTGCAGCCTCTTCACATGACTTTTGCCCAGCCATACGCAAGCGGTGTGCCTGTGGGTGTGGATGGTGTGCCACCACCATGTCCACCGGGACGCCACACCGTTTTGCAACATTGTGCAGGACACATGCTGCCACAATCGTCCTCCAGACTACTGAAGGTGCATATAGAAACACACCACCAGAGTGATCAAGTGAGCGGGAACGTGACTTGGGAACGTGACTTGAGCACTCTGAATGTGCACTCCACTATGCCCTAGTCGCGATATGGGCTGTGTTTGTACCTTACCTCAGCAGGTGTGTTTGGGTTGTGTATGGGTGTCATCATGTATGTGCTCAGAGGGTAGGCACTGTCCCCTGTAGATGTGAGAATGGTTGTCATTGGCATTTGTTGACAGTGTTTATTGGTCTGTGGGCAACATGCATGCATGTGCATGACCATTCATACTCATCAATGAGCCATGTGTTCCCATGCTTCCCAGCTTCCAGGGTCCGGTGTAGCGGGGACATCCTGAAGATGAAACTATCATTTGTGCTACAAGGATAGTTGGCATACACTTCAGTAATGATGCCCCTGGCATCACACACAACCTGAACATTGATGAAAGTGCCAATGTTTCTGGTTGCGGTAGATGTGCGCTGTTGCTCTAAGTGGACATAGAGCTATAGGGGGGTGTTAGGGAGAATTCTCTGTTTAGGCTGAATTTCCTAACCTAGTGAGTCCCCCAGTAGCTTTGCTGGATTTCTGGAGTTTGTTTTTTTCATCCTGCCAAGAGTGAGACTCTTTTTCTCCCACTCTTGGACATGAAAGTGGTTGATTCCTTTGAATGTCAATGTGTTCTATGGGCTATGGGGTCTTTTTACTCCATAGAGCCTCATGTGTTTTGCTATGTGTGTTACACATCACCCTCCGTGCCGTAACACTGGGGTGTCCTAGGCGACCCCCACCATAGACTCCATACCCTGGGACTAACTACTGTCTCCCAGGGCATGTAAAGTCACCATTGGCTTTACTAGACCTAAATTTACTAACAGAACTAGTACAAACCATCCTATTGTGGACATACTGGTAGGGGTAATTCGATTACCCCTGGGTCTGTTATTCGAGGGGGGGCACTGTCCCATCCCCCCTCGTCGAGTATTGGCTGGTGGCAGTGGAAACTACTTTTTATATTCGACCCCGAATATATTCCTATGGGATTCTTCCCATTGTTGGAGGCTAATACTTTTTCACATTGGTCTCTAACATACCACCGGTTTATTTATCTTAAATAAATCCACCGGTTGGTATTTTCTGCCAGAACTCAGTTTTTAAAATGGCCTATGTGTTCGCCTCTGTAACTCCGAACCAAAGGTTGAGCCCTTTGTTCCACTTTTGGCGGGCTTCTACACAGAAGCCCTCCAGAGTGGTGCCATTCTGTCTGGGTACCACAGGGGGTGTGGGAGGGGGTTTAGGCACCCTGGACTGAGTTGCCTTGCCAACTCAAATCATACTCTGGTGTGATTGGCCCAAGTGGTGAGCCGCCCCGCTCACCACTTAGCATGTTTGAGTGACAGCTAGGCTGAATGAATGGGGGTTTTCTGCATAAAAGCAGGGCTTTTGGGACTTGAGACATCGCCACAGGACCTATCCAACGAGAGTAAAGCTGAGCCGACCTGCAATGACGACACCTCCGGTGGAGCCCTGCTGAACCGACTCACCACTTCCCAACGACAGAGAAGATCTCCCTACTGGAGAGTCTTCTTCCCTTGACTGGTGGGAACAACCGGTCCCTTGCTTTTTCTTCGCTTCCAGGACGTAGTGGTCGAATTGCCCGTGCTGAGCACCCCGGCAACCGGATAGCCACTAACCACCATACCGCGACCAAAAGGTGGTGCCTTGTGACGGAGCACTCTGCGGCTGGTCTCTTCCCTGGTGGCGCAACGATCTTCGCTTTCCTCGACGACGAGAACATCTCTTCTGGCAAAGTCCCTACTTGCATCCACCACCAGGAACAACTGCCCCCGCCGGAGCTGTCTCTCCACTTTCAAGGTACCGTGTCCGCCTGGCTTCCCTTGTGACCGTTAGCGTGAGGTGTCTTAAATCCTTACCTTTCCATTGGGTCGCGGTCGCATCCAGACCTTCTTAACTTTTTGTTCTAAACTGGACCAACCTTTCTGTGACAATTTGCTACAAAGACTCGAAGTGCATTTCCACTGAGATACTTTTGGGACATACCGCCTTGCCTCTCTCCGAGTGGGCCTGGCCTCTGAACTTTGTAATCTACAGTAGACCCTGCCCTGCTTGTCTTGCATTTGCTCCGTAAAAGTGTTGGTACCGAGTTGGTTGCATACCCTGCCTTTTCTCTCCCGTTCTAACGAATATTAGAGTGCCATCTAGGTTAAAGCATTCACCTCTGTCTGCAAATAAGTGGTGTCGGTGAACGTAGACTTGTCGAAATATTGTTAGGGGATTGATATACTTATAGTAATTGTGATTGAAGTTGTTTGCCGTAATAGTGCCAGTGTGTTTTTTCATAGATGTGTTCTTAAATAAATAATTATATATCTTTACACCCAAGCTTTGATCCGTGTCTTCTTGTCCTACTGTGTAAATTGCCCTATCTTGTATACTCCCAATACTGCCTAACTCATCTTGAGGGAAGTCTGACTGCTCAGCCACAGCTACCAGGTAAATCTGGGTGGTACAGACTGCTACCAATTGGGTTTACTGCTAACACCTGTAGTCTTAAACTTTTTGCAGTGGTCCCAGATGTAACTGCACAGGTTTCTGCCTAACACTGGTGTACAGCAGTGGGATTTGTATCGAGTATACAGTTTAGAGTGCTTTTCAACACTTTAGGATAACTAACCACAAAGCTTAGCACTAAAAAAGCAACTTTCAAAAAACATGTCTACTATGGAAGTTTACAATCAAGAGTCCATGTCAGGTGAAAATACTGAGAGTTTGAGAGCTCTCTGTAGACAAGAGAATCTGTCTGTAAAGGGCAAGAAAGTAGAACTGAAAGCGAGATTGCTGGAAAACCAAAGTCTGGGTACTGGTTCAGAGGAATAAACTTCTCCAGCAAATGTAGAAAACAGTGATGGTATTGATCTGAATCAAAGTCTTGATAATGAGTCAGAAGAGGAAAGTGAACCTAACGAAGTTAGCCACTCTGAGCCTCTGTCTGCCTTACCTACTGTACCTACTGGGCCCATACCAGGTCCCACATGTAACCCTGCTTATTTTGAACTTGAAAAAATGAAGCTCGAATTAGAGTACAAACGGTTTGTAGCTCAATCTGAAAGAAACCAAGAGCTCAGAAGAATGAATGCCCAGACTGAGCAGAAGCAAGCTGAGTTGAGACTCAGAGAAATAGAACTTAATCATGAGTTGGAAATGAAAAAGTTGTCTGTGAAAATGCTTCTCTCTCCTCTGGTTCCTCTAGAAGTTCCAGTCCCAAAAGACCCCGGATGCCTAAGGAATTAGTGGGTATGTATGAACCTAGATTGGATGTGTTGGATTGGTTGCAAATGTTTGAGTATAATCATGGGCTCCAGGACATCACAGGGAATGAGTTACTTCCCTGGTTGTTCTCTAGGCTTCCCCCTGTTGCAACTGATGTGGTAATGGAGTTGGGGGAGGTGGATAAGAAGGATTACGAAAGTGTGGAACTAACTTTGATAGCTAGATTCGGGAAAACCCCTTCCCAGTATCTTAAGAGGTTTAGAACCCCCAAAAAGCATGATGGTACCCCTTGGGCTACCTGGGTGAGTGAAGGGTTGAAGAACTTAGAGAGATGGATTAAGGTTTACAAGGTGAACACTTATGAGGGTATGAAGAATCTTTTTATGTTGGAGTCTATTTATGATGCCTGTTCTCCTGAGCTCAGACAGCACTTGGCTGATTCAAAGGAATTGGATTCCAGGAAGCTAGCTAAGGCTGCTGACTTGTGGGTTGCCAACAGGGCTACTCATAAGGATTCTGGGGCAACTCAGAAAAAGGATGAGGGAAAACAGCCTAAAAAAGACTCAAAAGAGAATTCTAATAACTCAAATTCCAAAGAGGGCCCCAAACAAAACTGTAAGGGTAAGCCACAAGGAAAACCGCAGCAGAATAGTGTGCCAAACCAGAGGGAGGCCAGAACAAGCCACCATTCTAGAAAGCATTTGGTAAATGCTTGGTTTGTGGCTCTACTGACCATGTGAAAGGAGATCCCAGATGCAAGGGTAAACCTACAGGGGTCCAGCTTGTCTCCTTAGCCTTCGCTCCAGAGGAGGAAGTCCAAATGGCAAGTGGAAACTTTCTTCTGCTGGCTGATGAACCCATTGGAGTCTCGGCCAGTGTTTCTTTAGTGTCTCTGGGTTTGTGGGAACAACAGGATTTAGATGTCTATAATTCTTTCCCAGATAATACTAAAGAGTATTATAAGGACAGTGTCCAGGTGAATGGTCAGGAGACTCCTGCCATTAGGGACACTGGGGCCAGCATAACTGTGGTGGATACATCTTTTTTTCAGGCTGAGGATGTTGCTAAGGCACCCAAACGCCTCACCAAGTTAGCTGGAGGGCCTGTGCAGATGCTTCCCCAATTACCAGTTCTCATCCAGTGTAACGACATGACTGTGAAGATACCGGTCAGCATACTGTCATGATCTCTGCTTCCAAAAGGTCAGGGTTTTCCCAACTCCCTTGGAAGCAGATCCATAACCCAGGTTCCGAGTGCCAACCAGTCCCAATTGGGACCTTTTGGACCCAGTCCTGGCGCCAGTGGCACCAGGCTCATAAATATGCCCAGTCCCAGCGCTGGAAGCGCCGGGCTCATAATGCTTGGGTGGACTTACCTTCAGCAGACCATGCTGCTTACTTGCCTGCCAGTTGAGCCTCTGATCCTCTTCTGTTTGGAACTACTTTTCCTGTTGGGTGGGGCTGGAGCCACTCCCTAGATTCAGAACACTGGAACTCTTCTGGAAGGCAGGAACTCTTTTCTTACCAGGAACTCTTTTCTTACTTAGGCGTGGCTGTGGAAGGAGACACCTAAGCACTACAGGAGGCTATTTAAACCACACCCGGTGGATGAATCTTGCTTTGCGTTATTCTGCAACCTCTGCAGCAGAACGCTCATCGTGTCTTCTGCATCCGGTCCTGGGCCTAAGGAAAAAGGCTTACCATCCTGAATCCAGTCTTCAGCAACACCTATAAAGACAAGAAAGAACAGGTTAGCATTCCGGCATCTGAAAGGCAAAGGCTTACCTACTCTTCGTGCGCTCCGGAGGTCTTCACACTGCATTCCGGCATCTGAAAGACAAAAGTTTACCAACTCTTCGCACGCTCCGGAGGCCTTCGGCGCTGCATCCCGCATCTGAAAGACAAAACAAGGTGCGTTTAAAGACATTGGGGACCTTTAATACTCACGTGCCATTACTCCTTTCCACATCTAATCCAGTAGGTATTCCGGCACCCTGCAGCCGCTCCGAACTCGTACCTGCAAAATAAAAAGACAGTTAGAGCGCATAGTGAAGCAGGCAACAAGCGCTTACTTACGTGCTTCCAGGCGCTTCTATTCATCACATGGGCTCCATCTTCAACTCACTTCAGCCCGTCATCCGCCATCGCCGGAACCCTGCAAAACAAGAGACATCATTACTAAAGACTTTAAAGACATTTGAATGACTCGAAACTTACCGTTCGTGCAGTAAACGGCGGACAGAAGTCCTCTGAAGTCAAGAGGCCTGCGCTACCTATCCAGTGAAGAAACTGGTTACAGCACCCTGCCCCGAGGCAGATGGAGAGCTCGGCATTCACTTACCTAAGGTGAGAGCGTTAACCTTTGGGGGTCTACAGGAGAGGAGAAGAGGAAAGAGATGGGGACACCCCAATAACCCCAGTTCATTAACCCCATATTTTCTATCTGCAGACATCTTACTCTACACGTCAGGCATACAGTGCACAGAGGTCCAGCCCAAAGAGCCAACCGGGTGCTACACATCACCTTTGAAGATACGGTAGTCGCCCAGTCAAGACCGGCGCCTCTGCGAGAATCAGGTGAGCGTTACACATACAGAGTGAGGTACCAGGACGAGTTCTGCTGGGTAACGATTTGAAAACTCTGAGTTGTATCTCATACCCCCAGACCTCCTAGTAAACGGTTACAGGAGCTAACCAGACCTGCAAGGGAGAGAACCATGAGAGGTACTCCCCAGGAGATGATGAAGAAAGATATCACTCCTGCTCCACTGGAATTGTCAGCTGCTGTCTCAAAGAAATATGAAGCGAAAGGGAAACCTAAAACTTCAATACCGAAACCAGTAGCCAGCATTCCAGTGCAGCCAACAAGGACTTCACCGCGGTTGTCCAAAATTACACCCATAACTCCCCCTCCAGCTGAGGCTGAGAGGGTGGTACAACCCTGTGTGGTAGAATTAGACTCTGAGGAAGAGCTAATGGAAGTCCAGGAACTCATTGGAGATCTGGATCCTGTTGACCATCCTGAGCTGCAGTCTTTACTGGCAGAAGGTGGACCCAACAGGGCGTACTTCAGTAAGGGACAGAGAGAATGTCCAACTCTGGAAGGTCTTCGCCACCAGGCAGAAGCTCAGGCTGAAGGGCAAGAGCCTGGGAAATACAGGTTGCACTGGGAAGATGGCCTCTTCTACAGTGAACCGACCGAGTCTGCACCTGGGGACTACAAACAACTTGAAGTACCCCAAGAGAACAGACAACAGTTCTTGCAGTTAGCCCACGAGATGCCTTTGGCTGGTCACTTGAGTTTCAAGAAGACTAAGGAAAGGCTCTCTCTCTACTTTTATTGGCCGAAGATGGGGGCCGAAGTAGAAAAACACTGCAGGAGCTGCCATACCTGCCAGACCTCTGGTAAGGTTGGCTCCAAGAATGTGGCACCTTTAGTGCCTCTCCCAGTTGTGGGAGTCCCATTTGAGAGAGTAGGGATTGACATTGTTGGTCCCCTTGATCCTCCAACCTCCTCAAGCAACAGGTTTATACTTGTTGTAGTAGACCATGCTATTAGGTATCCTGAGGCAATTCCTATGAGGACTGTTACGGCTCCGGCCGTGGCTAAGGCCCCCCTTGGTATTTTTACCAGGGTCGGGTTTCCTAAGGAAGTAATCTCTGACAGGGGGTCAAACTTTATGTCCCACTACATGAAAGCCATGTGGAAAACCTGTGGAGTTACTTACAAGTTCTCAACAGCTTACCACCCACAAACCAATGGGTTGGTAGAAAGGTTCAACCGAACCATGAAGAGCATGATAGGTGCTTTAGAGGAACCCCTTGAACGAAAGTGGGACCTTCTATTGCCATGCTTTCTATTTGCTTATAGAGAAGTCCCTCAGGAGGGAGTAGGTTCTTCTCCCTTTGAGCTTCTCTATGGTCATCCCGTCAGAGGTCCATTGTCCCTGATTAAGGAGGGGTTGGAGAGTGCTCCTTCCCCCAAGCCAGTCAGAGTGACTGACTACGTGATAGGTCTCCGGAGGAGAATGTCGCACATGATGGCAGAAGCAAGTGATAACCTGAAAGCTGGACAAGCTTTGGTCAAGCACTGGCATGATCAAAAGGCTAACATGGTTGAGCTCACTCAAGACCAGCTAGTTCTCGTCATGATCCCAACAAGGCAGAGGGCCTTGCAAGACAAATGGATGGGACCCTTCAGAGTTGTGAGTAAACTCGGAGAGGTCAACTATCTGGTGGACTTGGGCAATCCCAAAAAGGCTCCGACAGTCTTCCACACCAACAGACTCAAAGCGTACGTCTCGAGACCTGATGTAGGAGCGTTGCGTCTAGCATCATCAGAGGAAGAAGAAGAGAGTGAAGCTCTTCCTGATCTCCTCAGAGGCTTACCTTTAGACGAAAAGATTGAAGGAGTAAATCTCTCTTCAAATCTGACACCTGAGCAACAAGAAAAGTGCAAATCTATGTTGAATCAGTTTGCCTCTCTGTTCTCACTTTCACCAGGCTTGACCCCTTGGGGCCAGCATGACATACTCACTGGTGACTGTCTGCCAGTCAAAAGCAGAGGATACAGAATGTCAGAAAATGTACAAACCCACATCAAAGGTGAGGTCAGCAAGATGCTTGATCTCGGGGTAATCGAGCCCTCTACTAGTCCATGGTCTAGCCCAGTTGTGTTAGTACCAAAGGCAGGATCTAAAGAACTTCGATTCTGCATGGATTATAGAGCTCTTAATGCAGTCACCAAGACTGATGCCCACCCTTTGCCAAGAACAGATGAGTTGGTGGATAGACTTGGTTCAGCCAAGTTCCAAGTTCACATTTGACTTGACGTCAGGCTATTGGCAAATAGCCCCGACAGACCATGCCAAGGAGAAAACTGCATTTTCTACCCCAGTTGGCTTGCTTGTACCAGTTTAAGGTAATGCCTTTTGGATTGAAGAATGCACCTGCTACATTTCAACGGATGGTAAACCAGGTTCTGAATGGGATGGAGGACTTCTGCATGGCATACTTATAGCATACTTGGATGACATAGCAGTGTTCAGCAATTCCTGGGAAGAACATGTAACCCACCTAAGAGATGTTTTGCAGGCTCTTGGATGAGCCAATTTGACCATAAAGGCGAGTAAATGCCAAATTGGACAGAGTAAGGTAGTCTATCTTGGACATGAGGTAGGAGGTGGAGAAATAAGGCCTTTGCTCAGTAAGATTGAAGCTGTGCAAAATTGGACAACACCTACTACTCAGACCCAGGTGAGAGCCTCTTAGGTCTCACTGGGTATTACAGGAATTTCATTGAGAACTATGGGTCCATAGCTTCTCCACTGAATGACATCTCCTCTCCTAAATTCCTTAAAAAGGTTAGGTGGAATGAGGAATGCAATCAAGCCTTTGAAACCCTGAAAAAGGCTCTTTGCCAAGCCCCAGTACTCAGAGCTCCTGACTATCACCAAACTTTCATTGTGCAAATAGATGCTTCAAATGTAGGAATAGGTGCAGTACTCAGTCAACTGGATGGGAAAGGTAGGGAGCACCCCGTTTGCTTCATCAGCCGCAAGCTGAAGGATCCTGAAACAAGGTGGGCAACAATCGAAAGAGAATGCTTTGCTATCGTGTGGGCTCTGAAGAAGTTTAGGCCATACTTGTATGGTTCTACTTTTGTCATTCAGACTGACCACCAACCCTTGAGATGGTTAATACAAATGAAAGGGGAAAACCCAAAACTACTGAGATGGTCAATCTGCCTGCAAGGGTTTGATTTCACCATTGAGCACAAGTCAGGGTGTCACCACCAAAATGCTGATGGTCTCTCTAGGATGTATGTCATCGACTAGAGGTATGAGATTCATCCAGGAGTGGATTAAATCCTCCTGTCCCTTAGTCTGGGGGGGGCGAGTGTTAGGGAGAATTCTCTGTTTAGGCTGGATTTCCTAACCTAGTGAGTCCCCCAGCAGCTTTGCTGGATTTCTGGAGTTTGTTTTTTTCATCCTGCCAAGAGTGAGACTCTCTTTCTCCCACTATTGGACATGAATGTGGTTGATTCCTTTGAATGTCAATGTGTTCTATGGGCTAAGGGGTCTATTACTCCACAGGGCCTCATGTGTTTTGCTATGTGTGTTACACAGCACCCTCCGTGCCGTAACACTGGGGTGTCCTAGGCGACCCCCACCATAGACTCCATAGCCTGGGACTGACTACTGTCTCCCAGGGCATGTAAAGTCACCATTGGCTTTACTAGACCTAAATTTACTAACAGAACTAGTACAAATCATCCTATTGTGGACATACTGGTAGGGGTAATTCGATTACCCCTGGGTCTGTTATTTGAGGGGGCACTGTCCCGTCCCCCCTCGTCGAGTATTGGCTGGTGGCAGTGGAAACTACTTTTTATATTCCACCCCGAATATATTCCTATGGGATTCTTCCCATTGTTGGAGGCTAATACTTTTTCACATTGGTCTCTAACATACCACCGGTTTATTTATCTTAAATAAATCCACCGGTTGGTATTTTTTGCTAGAACTCGGTTTTTAAAATGGCGTATGTGTTCGCCTCTGTAACTCCGAACCAAAGGTTGAGCCCTTTGTTCCACTTTTGGCGGGCTTCTACACAAAAGCCCTCCAGAGTGGTGCCATTCTGTCTGGGTACCTGCGGTAGATGTGCGCTGTTGCTCTAAGTGGACATAGAGCTATAGGGGGGCAAACGATAACACCTAGCACTTTTGGAAAGTGTGCCACCCCATAGAAATTCTGGACCTCCGCTTGACTTTCTGCCGGCGTTCTTGGCATATAGATATACTGGCGGACAGAAGGACGTGCAGTTATGATTGCCAACACCTGGTGTAAGCAGCGAGACTGCGTGGCCTGGAAGATGCCACCTACTATGGTGGTGGTCCACTGGAATGGTATGATATGGAATTTATAACGTGCCCATACATAAGTGTTTCATGGCGCGATGAGGCAAGGGTGACGGAACAGAGGGAAGACAGAGACAACGATCTTACTAGGCCAGGTGAAATTGGGACTGCGCAAGTGCAGGGGAAGGGTAAAAGTGCAGGGGGCAAGGGGACGGGGGCAGAGCAGTACATGAAATCGACGGAAAAAAAAAAATGCAGAGCATTGAGCACCTTTTGCAAGGGGCTCAGTACTTGGGAGCACATGGTGGGTGATGTGAGGTCATTCCAACTCCGTGACCATGTCTAGGATGATATGGGAGGGCTCCACCTGCCACAGACCTGGTCATTAGGCATGCCAAAAAGACTGGTCCGTGGGTCGAAGATCCGGGGCCTGGCTATCCTCCTCCTCCTCCTGCGGCGTCCCTGGATTATTGCTGCAATACATGGTGCGTTCATTCATGCGTTTGTTGTTTGTGCATGCTTTTTATGCATTTGTTAGTGTGCGCGTAGACATTTGTGCCTGCTATCGTGTGGCGTAAGTGTTTCGGGATTTGCACGTGCCGGCGTTCCATGTTCAATTCCATGAATACGTTTGTTTTGTGCGCCTATGGACGGTGTGATTGTTTGATGGTGGAACTTACCTTGTAAAGCCCATATTTTCGCTTGTTCTTCCTCATCTTGCATGTTCCACCCCCTTTTTTTAGGTGGCTGCGCAGGCCTGGCCCACCCTCTTTTTGGAGTATTGTGCAAAGCGTTGGTCGAGTCACAGTGATGTGACTGACCGGCGCAGATTCCTCGCAAGTTTCAAGTAAGCCTCGCGCATTACTTTCCATGGATCGACGAACAGGGATTTGCATGCGATTTGGCACGCAAAATCCCTATTTTCTGTGCAATTAATTCCATGAATTGGGCCCTTTGACTGTTCCTTGAACAAGGGCCTGCTCTGAATGTCTTTCCTCGAAGAGTGGGATGTATGTTTTTTGGGACTAGTGCATTATTGTTTAAGCCGTGTGTTTTGATCACAAATGCATCCGTTTGTTAAAGCGCATCTAGAGCTACTCTCTCTGTAAAGAACTCAGACCCAGCTTTGTAGAATTGCCCAAGACCAAATAACTAATTTCTTCATTAGTGCATTCTTGATTCATGGTCCCATTATTTGATAGACAATCTTCTTTACCTCCGGTCTATCAGAGAACACTTCAGAGTCTAAAATGGCTGCATGACGCACCTTTTTCCAAATGGGTAGTCATTAGGCGCAACATACTCGCTCCTATTATTAAACTCTGACTATGGGCCTGATTCACAGAGCGTTTTCCCATTAAATTCTGCCATTATAAAACGTCTAGTGTAAAAACAAAATGGAACGACCCAAAAAAGTGTATTGATTGGTATGATAGATCAGCAGAATAGCTATGCTTTCCCTGAACTGCAGGTGAGTCTTAACCTAGTGTTTGCTGGTCTTGCAGCTACATAAGAGGGGTAAAAGTACCCCAGAAGAGAGCTGGTGTATGCATTGCGGAGATACCCTTCATTGTATACAATGTACAAATCAACTCTTGCACACAATCATACTTCAGAAGTAAAAGAAAGGTGCCTTATTGAATGCATAACTAAACTCAAACATCTTGAATTCTACATGTATTATATGTTTTTTATTCAGGTTGTGTTAATGAATACACGGAACAAATTATAAAAGAGAGTCTAGGTATCTATGTAGATACTTTGCACCCCTCCAGAAAATGCCGAACGAATTATTCATGTAAATAAGTTGCTGAATTCCTCAGGGCCAATGAAGTCTAATTAGACTGCGTGTGGGCATCCACAGGGTATCTTCAGTGGTTTATGTGTCCCTCTTGAAGGTATAGTTCAATCAGAGCCTGCAACAAAGAAAGTCGGGAGAATAGCTACGTGGCAACACTCTCGTCTCGCTGAGCATCATGAGTTCAATACTGTGGGGTGAAATAACCCCTCGATGAAAGACATAAGAAGGCCAGAGTCCTTTCTGAGGATTCCCAAATTCTCAGGCCTGTACTGAAATCATATGGAAATTAGGCACTGCACTTTCAAAGCAAAAAGGAGTGAAAGTGAGCATCAAAACATTGAGATGCATACAAATGTTAATTGCCTTACATAAGGGAAAGACACATGGCAAGATTTGCCAAATTATGGTAGAGCTGAAGCAACATCTTCAGAAACTACAGGCTACAGAACCCAGAATGGGATGTCAGCATTTTGTGTAGAAATTGCAGTTAAGCAGATTGCGTTCTGGCAGGAACATTAAAGAAAATGTGTAAATCCGTTTTTCCCTTTAAACTATAAAAGACATGCTCATCAGAAGGTGTGCAAGATTTGTAAAATATGAACTGTGTTAAATGGCTGCAGTAAAATAAAGGTTTTTCATCGTTGAAACCTAACAAAATGACATTTCAATTGTGCCTTTAAAGTGACACTCTGCACAGCCAGATGTACAGCAAAAGCCTCTAAAAAGATAACTGTTGCCCTTCTTTAACCACTGTGTGCAGGGAACTACTTTGCAAGGGTTTTACATGTTAAAATTGTGTGCATTTCCAAGAGTTCATTTGAAAGAAAAATGGAGTTAAAAGGCCATTTTGGCTAAGTGTAGGCAGGCATAATCTTGGTTTCGTTTCTTTCTGCTTGCGTCTTTACATATGAAACAGAATTCCTTCCTTTAGGTTGTCATGGGGATTTAGGCCTGGCTCACTGCAGACCTGAGGTCTTTCTGTTAAAAGTACAATCTTACATTCCAGTAGAGATCACTTTAGTGGTGGAGGCTGTGTGCGAGACGGTTTGGAGGCATCCTTAAGAAAGAATCTGTGGGAAGCCACCAGGGGGCGCTGAGATGTGCTGAAGTGTCTTGGTTGGTCTCCTCCCCGGGGCACTGATATTGTGAATCTGAGCCCCCCCCAGCCCTGCGGGAGTTGAGGTCTGACCCTCCACCCCCAGGTGAGCTGAGACCCTTGAGCGGCGGCGGAGTGTGTGCCCGGTGCTTCTAGGTGCCGGGAGACTTGAGAACGGCCGTAGTCCGGCAGTGAGCGGGATCCGAGGGAGAGCCTTCCCGGCTCTGGAAAACGAGCGAATGTCAGCTGTCTGGCAGTGAGGGAAGGGCAGGAGCCTGGGCTGTGGGCTCGTCCCCCAGGAAGGACTGTGAGAGGGGCACCTGGAGTCCGGACTGAGGGACTCAGGCGGAGGTGTGGGACATCGGCCTCGGCCGCCAAGAGGACCCGGAGCGGGGTGCCCGAGTGCTTGGAGCGGGTGTGCGGGGGAATCCCTGCGGGTCTTTGGCCCCGGGTGCCGCAGTGTTGGTGTTGAGTCCCGCCGGGTGAACAGCAGCGATATTATATCTACGTGTGTTCGACCTGTCAACCCCTAAGTGCGAATCTGTGATGCACGCCAGGATTAGTGCTGGGGACGTCTGTGCCAGCCCACTGCCCCAGTAAGGGGCACGGCAACTGAGGTACGTGCATTTTGCCGCAGAAGCGCCCCTAGAACTTTGGAGGTGTGGTGGGGTACAGGATTGCAGGAGAAGGCCCACCGGCCTCTTTGGCCTTGGACACAGTGAAAGTCGCAGGGGGAAGAGCGATCCCCAGGTGAAAGGGCGCGGGATGCTTCACCACAACAGTGGAGGGTGGAAGAGGAGGTCCAGGTGGGTGACGTGCTTTGGAGGTCCGAGGAGACCCGCCTGCCATCTGCGGTCGGTGCTACAGTTCGCCTGCAGTGTGTCCCCCAGGGCCTGCTCGTTGGGGCTGATGCATCCCGGTGGAGGACCGTGACTGCGTGAGAGCGGGATTGGCGAGGAGGAACAAATCCATGAGGGTTGGCGGGGGCAGGCTGAAGTTGCGTCTTAGCTGCAGGGTGCCTGTCTGAATTGGCCGGCTGGAGGGGGCTGGGCCTGCTGGTTGGTCGCCCTTGGTCTCGCTGGAGTGAGTGGCTCCTCTTGGGCCCTTCAGAGTGTTATATGCCTGGGATTTGACTGGGCTCTATCCGCTGGACTTTAGGGGGTCGGCCAACACACAAGACTCACCCATTATAGAGCCACAGTGTGATGGGCCAGGCGCTGGGCGGCCTGCTTTGAGGTGTTGATCTCCAGCTGGGAGGCACAGCAATGTTTGTGGAGGCAGCCGGTTTGAGTGTTCAAATTCAGCGGGCCCCACGGTTCTCCTGCCACCATGACTCTTGAGGTGGTCTGCGTTCTTTTTGTTTTTTGATGGACTGGGCCCAGTCATTACAGAAGTTTCGGCGCACCCCTGAGCAGATGCCGGAAAGGGCCAGTATGCAGTCAGCCAGAAGCAGCGGAAGCCCAGTCAATGAGTCGAAATATGGCTACCCTGCTGGAGGAGATCCACGGTTTCAGGGCAGACATTGGCAGAAGACTTGACTCCCTTGATAAGCAGGTGGATGCTGTCAAGGACCGAGTCCAGGCCCTGGAGGTCAATCAAACCTCAGCTGACCTCCTCAAAACGCAGTTTGATATGCGCTTGGCAGAGTTGGAGAGGCGGGAGGAGAAGGTCGCTCTTAAGCTGGATGACCTAGAAAATGGGGAACGGCACTCCAACCTAAAGTTTCTGGGCATCCCGAAACACGAAGGGGAGACCCAGACGGACATTGCGAGAGGATTCAAGGCAATCATAAGTAAGTTGTTTGACGGAGCGAACACCAGCGAGCCTACGATTGACGGAGGCCATAGAGTGGGAGGGCGCTCAGTAGGGCCGAGATCTGTCCTAGTTAAATTTCATTACTATGCTGAGAAAACTAAGATTCTGGAGCTAGCGCATAGAAAGGGCCCCATTTACTGGGAGGGTGCTAAAATAACGATTTACCAGGACCTTTCGGCGCTCGCCCTCTTGCGCCGGAGATTGTGCAGGCCCCTGACAAGACGGTTGCAGTCTTAGGGAGTGCGATACAGGTGGGGGCACCCGTTCTCACTCTCGTTTGAGGTTGATGGCTATCCTTTCCACGGAGTCCGAGATTCACAAAGTGACTAGTGAACTGTTGGGGGACACATCCACAGGACCTGTTAAGGATGTTGGGAATGAAGGAGGAGCTGGCCCCTGTGAAGCCCCGGAGTTCATGGGGAGGTGACGCATTCGGGGCCACAGGAAGTATAGAAAACTGGCCCCTCCGTCCCCGGGCCAGCCTGCGACCTGACCTTGAGTGGGGGGCCTGTACTTATTGGCTGGTCTTTCTGGGCATTGAGGGGCTACGGGGCTGATCCCAGAGGGTCGGCGACGACCTCCAATGTTTAGCATATATAGAGGCTTGGGGAGCTGGAGTTGGGGGGTGGGGGGAGATGTTATTGGGTTTATTTCTGCTGTGAGGGGGCTCAGAAAGTTGAAGTCTTTTTTTGTGGGGTAATTCGCCCTGGTGGAGACGATCCTTGGTGGCCTGGTTGTACGGCGCTTCCATGTTGCAGCTCTTACAGGCACTCGGGGATAGGGAGTGTGGGGAGCAGTGGGGGGTTACACAGTTGGGGTGGGACTGGGCAAGGGGGCGGGTGGGGAAGAGGTTTCCCCTTGTTGTTGGGGTGGGGTTCTCTAGGCAGCCAGGATTTTCGGTCAATACGGGGTTCACTAGGCTTCTCTGGGTTCATTTCTGCGTGCAGAGGCGGGGGGTTAGGACAGGCACAATAGTCTCCCGAATGAAGTTTTGAGGGTTGTGTTTTTTCTTCCAATGGGTGACTCTCTTCAGTTCTTATCGGTGGATTCCCTAAATGTGCGGGCATTAACCTCTCCTACTAAGAGATCGTTGGTGGCAAGGGAATTTTCCAGGCTTAAGCTTCACTTTCTTTTCCTACAAGAATACCATTGGGTCAAGGGGAAGGAACCGATTTTAAGGTCTAAGGTCATCCAGCACGTGTTCAAGTCCTCTTATTCAGTGAAGAAGCAGGGGCTAGCCCTTTTGGTTTCTCCAAATGCTCTCTTTTCCCCCAGGGCTCACAAGTCTGATCCGGAAGGGCATTATATTATGGTCAGGGGGATAGCGAGAGGCAGGATGTTTACGTTGGTAGGAGTGTATGCCCCGAACGAGGCACAGGATGTTTTTTGGGAAGGGATGAGAGAGAATATGAGGATTTGCAGAGGGCTCTCTAATAATAGGAGGGGATTTCAATATGGTTCTTTGTCTGGATAGGAAGTCCCCTAATCCTTGCCCCGATCTAAAGGCCCAAGTGAAGTTGGCAGGCTTGTTCCGCCGCGTTAACGAGGAATTAGACTTGGTCGATGCGCACTTCGCTGAATGCGACTGCAAACCGCTTTTCACCTATTTCTCCAAAAGTTCATTTGGCATTCTCTAGGATAGATTATGTTCTGGTAGATTCCTCAATTCGGGACTGCATCTCTGAGTTCAGGGTAGAAACTATTCCGTGGTCTGACCACGACTTGGTCAGAGTCAGTTTGGGGGTTCGCCCTCCTGCTTCGGTCAGGTCCCGGGGTGGATTTGCAATGACTCCTTGTTGCAAGATAGGGAGTTGAGGCAGTCTCTTCTAATTGCTATCAAGGAATACTTTGGCCTTAACGATACCGGAGGGGTAGATGCTAGGGGAACTTGGGACGCATTTATGGCCATGATTAGGGGCTTGTTGATGGAAATAGGCTCGAAGAGGGAGAGGGGTCGGGAAGAGTCAAAGCTTAGAGAACAAATTGCAGCCATTCAGCCTGGGGGGAAGTTGAGATCGCAGATGGGTCCGGGCAGGGGCTCAGGGTGAAACTGTCAGCCCTGATGGTGGGGCAAACGGAGAGAAAATTAGCTTTCCTAAAACAGCGGTATATGGGGGGGAAAGGCAGACAAGATTCTTGCATGGAGCAGGGTGACCTGATAGAGCAGTTTAAGCAATATTACGAATCCCTTTATGCGTCGGAGTGGAGTATTCAGGTGATGGGGCCGATGTGGATAGCTTTTTAGAATCGCTTCCCATTCCTTGTCTCTCCCCTGAGAACACTGACTCACTGGAGCTCCCAGTCTCGCCCCATGAAATAATCGACAGCATTTCATCTTTGTGGAGCAGCACTGCTCCGGAGGATGATGGGTTCGCGGTCACCTTCTATGAAACTTTCCGGTCCAGGTTAGCTCCCTTCCTAGCTAAGGGGTTCAACTCAGCCCTGGACACAGTTTCCCTCCCCCATTCCATGATGTCGGCACTTAAGACCCTTCACTTTGTCAGTCCTACACACCCATCTTCCTTCTCAATATAGATGTTAAAATCTTATCTAAACTTCTGGCAAGTAGACTGTCCAAATTCCTTCCCTCGCTGGTTCATGGAGATCAGGTCGGCTTCATTCCCGGTCACCAGGGGTCAGACAAAGTGAGGAAAACCCTGGACCTTATGCATGACGTGTTGAGGCGGGATATAGAAGCCTATCTCTTGTCTTTGGATTCAGAAAAGGCATTCAACCATGTCGAATGGCCGTATATGTGAAAGGTGCTTCGAAAGATGGGCCTGGGGGACACATTTTGTGAGTGGGTCTCGGCCTTGTACAAAGGCCCCACTGCAAGGGTGATGGTTAACAGTTGTACATCGGCAGGTCTTCTGCTTTCTCCCCCCTCTTGTATACTTTGGCAATGGAACCCTTTGCAATTGCGGTCCGGGCCGACTGTGAAGTCTCTGGGGTGCTTTGTGAGGAATGTGAGTTCAAGCTATCCTTGTTCGCGGATGATATCTTGGTGTATCTGACCAATCTCCATATATCCCTCCCCCACTTATTGGACTTAATTCGCCGCTTTGGCTTCTTTTCAGGGCTAAAGGTCAATGTTGCCAAATCATGCTTAATGCCTATGGGTAAATTGGACCACGAAGTCAGAGGTAGAGTAGAAGTGTTGGGTATTAGGGTTGAGCGGGAATCCTCCAGATATCTTGGCACCAACATTCCCAGAGATTTGGAGAGGGTGTTTGAGCTTAATTTCCTCCCTCTTCAGGCCAAGATCCAAAGTGATCTCACAAGATGGGCCCCTCTTACTCTCTCGTGGTTTGGAAGAATGGTCACGATTAAGATGAACGTACTCCCTCGACTCCTATCTTTTTTCGTCCCTCCCCTGCATAATTCCCAACTCCTTTTTTGAATGTTTGCAATCTCGTATTCTTTGCTTAGTTTGGAATGGCAAAAGGGCTAGAATGAAATACTCCACCTTGACTCTCCCTAAGTCTTTCAGAGGCTTTGGTCTCCCGGACTTTAGATTGTACTTAACAGGCAGCGCAGATGTGTGTGATGTTAGAAAACCTTAGGGACGATCTAAGGATGTATTGGACATATGTGGAAGATTTTCAGGTTAACTCGAAAAAATCAGGGACTTTCCATGGGCTCCCCCGAGGTCCCTTCCTCTGTCAGTTAGGTCGCATCCAATCCTAGCTGCCCTATGGGCATCCTGGAAGCCTAATAAGGATAACAAGCGTCTCTCCTCCTGGCCTTCGCCCCTCTCTTCCCTGTGCCCCCCCCTCCTTCAATCTCAGCGCTAGAGGGTTCCATGAAACGCAGTCGTGGTCTGACCAGGGGCTGGAGAGGGCCGCCCAACTATTTCTCCAGGGCGCCTTTATTGAGTATGATCAGTTGCAGGAGGTGCTGAGGGACAAACCCCTCTCCTTTTTGAATATTGCGACTTAGGGGGATTCTTACTCAAGCCAATTGGGTGGCTGACCTGACACGGCCACTGTCTCCTTTTGATAGGATCGTTGTGGAGGCCAAAACTAGGAAGGGCATCCTTTCCAAGATTTATAGCGTGTTGGTCTCCGCTAATCTCGATGGAAGACAGTAGTTTAAGCAGATCTGGGAGGAGAGACTGGCCCATGCCCTTGATGACTACATATGGGAGTTGGCCTTCAAGTCGATCTTTTCGGGAAGGTTGTATATGGCTGCCATGGAACATAATTTTAAGATTCTTAATTTTGGCACCGCCCCCGTCACTCTGTCTAGGATGTTTGCTAAGGTGCCGCTGATATGCCCTAGGTTGTGTTCACACCACGGCACTTGGTTCCATATGTGGTGGGAATGTCCGGTCATCTGGGTGTTGCTGCTCAGTTGGATTAAGGATATTCTGAGAACGAGCCCCTCCCTTCACCACCTAGAAGTTTTATTGGGCACACCAAGGCCGGATAGTGAGTCCTTACCCTTTTCAAAGGTGATGGGGGCAATGTTGAGGGCGGGGAGATTGGCCCTGGCCCAAAAGTGGAAGAGTTCCTCTGCCTCCTCCAAGGCAGCATGGCTTAATAAACTGCTTGCTATCTTCACTTATGAGAAACTGACAGCCACCGCTAATGATACTATGTCTTCTTTTCACGAGTATTGGACCGTTGTCCTTCTCAGTACAGTCTGTGAAGCCTTGAAGCTGTGATCTTTTTTGGTTTGCAATGTTTATAGAATGCTTGTGGGTGTGACTGGTGGCCTTTCAAGTTGCTGCATCTCGCTACGCCATCTGGGACCTTACTGTAATTGTTGTCACTCTGAAGGGTCATCATTTGTGTCTTGCTCTAACTTCATGCCTCATGTATCTATTGTGTTGGGAAGCTTGGTTTGCCTGTGTTTGGGGAGGGAGGGGTGGGACGGGGTCGGGGTTGGGGGTGGAAATCAGGTATGTTTCATTTTTCTAAAGTTTGTTATTGTTGGGTAATGCCAGGGTTGTCTGGTGAATTGTTGGTCGTTAAAACGCTCAATAAAAATAAAGTGGAAAAAAAAGAAAGAATCTGTGTTGTAGAAATAATTCACGTTTTTATTGTGTGCCACATTCATTGCAGGAGGAAGGAGATCCCTGACTTGCTGGTGCCGTGTAAAATATTGTGACAATACCCTGTACTACGGGTAGTGGCTGGAGTCCGCAATGAAGCGTGCTATAAGGCAACCGTTTTTTATTAAAAAAAAAAATATATTGTTGTTGGCCAGCCTCAATACATATGTTATTCTCTCCTTATGTGAACTTTCCACACTTCAGTTCAAGGCCTGAATGGGCCTGCAGCATCACCTCACGGGACATGGCCCTAAAGGATCATTCAAACTTCCCCAATGCTTTAATGATTAACATGGATCAAGATTACCTACAATAGCTCACCTTCATATTTTATTTGTTGTGTGATATAGCTTTACATGCACTTTTCACACCGTTACTAAGAGCTAAAGCAAAAGTGTATATATTATTACACCAATATATATATATCAATGTATGAAAAAGACAACATCGCAAAATATAAAATACACCTTAATACTTAATGAAGTGATACAAAAATAATAAATTTGGACACAGGAATACAAATCAGATTTTTGCATGAAAATGTAAGGCAAACATCCAGGCCCATCCAATGCTATGCCTATACTCATGATGGACAGAAACAGCCATCCCCCTGGGCTTCAAACCTTTTATCTCCATCCTAAAAAAAGAAAATGTGATCCAGTGTGTTACTCTTGCATTCCTTTTAGAAAGAACACTTTGGAAAATGTCATGAATTGAATTCCAGTGAAAGCAAATGTACGAAAGTGTCCCTGACACAAGTTGTGCCCGAACCACAGATCTTTAAAAAAGCTCATTTGTGACCAGACGCGATAAAAAAAAAAAAAACCTGATGTGACAAATGGCATCTGGCAGAAAGACCGCAAAAGGGGTGTCTAAAGAAGACTGCAATGGCTAAGCAATTCAAATGCAGCACAACAAACTGCAACCTGATCAACAAACAAAGAAACAACTTGCTTCTGAGGCACTGTCACTTGTTACAAAATGGCATGAGCCGGTTTTGGGACAGAGGCAAATCTGCAGGAAAAGTGTAACTTTTTTAACATTTACTCTGAAAGTGGTGCACATTCTGAAAATTATGACACCACTTTCAGAGTGAAAGGTTCATACTTTGTATAGACGTATTTGTCCCCCTGCATGGGTGAATGAGGAAATTCATCATTAAAGGAATAGTTTGTTCAGAAATATTATTGGCCAAAACGATGGCCAATAATAAAACAAATACCTAAAATATATATATTTTTTTAAGTCCATATGCAAAGTTTTGAGCAAATGACGCTCAAACTTTGAGATTGCAAGCACTAGGTGGCATCCATTTTGTGAAATGGATGCCGCCTGTGCTTGCGTTTGCGGCACTAATGAAGCAAAAGCCAGCCAGCTGTAGTAAACAAAAGCTACCACTGGGTGGCTTTTGCTTCATTGGTGCCAGACTCGGAGGACGGGGACCAGAGACTACAGGCAGGAAAGCTGCAGCTGCATCTCGGTAAGTGCTATTTTATATTTTTAAATAAGCACTAGCTGCGGTTTTTCTTTCTAAGTTTCTCGCGCTCCTCCAAGTCGGAGGAGCCTGAGAAACTTAGAAAGAAAAACCGCAGCATTTTTTAAACACAACTGCGTTTTGTTTCTGCCTGCCGTGGCTATCACTTTGGGTCTCCGGTGCTCCCCCGGGGGAGCACCGCAGACCCAAAGTGAAAGTCAAGGCAGCAGAAACACAATGCGGTTGTGTTTCCATGCCGCAGTGTTTCTGCCTACAGCAGCTTTCACTTTGGAGCTCTCAAGCTCCCCGGGAGCCCGAGAGCCCCAAAGTGAAAGCCGCTGTAGGCAGAAACACAATGCAGGTGTTAAGAAATGCTGCAGTGTTTCTGTCTACAACAGCTTTCACTTTGGAGCTCTCAAGCTCCCCGGGAGCCCGAGAGCCCCAAAGTGAAAGCCGCTGTAGGCAGAAACACAACGCGGTTGTGTTTCCGTGCCGCAGTGTTTAGAAATACGTTTTTGTATTTGTAAATGCCCCAGTATTTACAAATCCAAAAACGTTGTTATTCTGAATGCTGCAGCTTTTGCTGAGAGTCTCCTGGACTCCCGCAGGGTTGGGAAGCAATGTTTCCAACCACAGCAATCACAAATGCAACAACAATATATCTTTAATTGGTGCGCCTCGGCTTTTTGCCTTCCTTTTGTTTTCTGTGCTTCCCTGGGCTTGGGGAGCACAGAAAACGTAAAATGAAAGTGAAGGCAGCCTCCTCAGCTCTGCTTAGGCTGCAGTAAGCAAAAGCTCCCAGTAGGGGGCTTTTGCTGCTTGTTTAGTGCTGCAAAGACAGAGCCGAGGAGGCTGCCTGAATTCGCAAAATGGATACCCCTAGAGCTTGCAATTTTAAATTTTGAGCTTCATTTGCTCAAAACCTTGCATAGGGACTTAAAAAAATATATATTTTAGGTATTTGTTTTATTATTGGCCATCTTTTTGGCCAATAATATTTTCTGACCGAACCATTCCTTTAAAGACCGAGCTATGGAGTAACGTGTTGTATCAAAATCAGGTGGCACTAGAGCTAAGATGCTGTCTGTTAGCCATTGTACAGTTGGAACATGTCCCTCAACTTGCTGCCGATGCCCCCTGGGTGTATCCATAAGGCCTGTCTCACACTCTTTAGCTCTCACTTCCTATCTCTCTGGTTCGCTCCCTCCTGCTGTACTGCAAGCCACTCGGTGCACTCTCCCACCCTGCATCCTCACCCTAACGCTCTCATCCATCATCTGACCTACACTTGCAATCGAGGCATTGCAGGAATTAACTTTCACTCTCACCAAGATCCAACAAAAATGACCTCCTAGGTGTTCTTTCTCTCATCTTGACCATCATCCAATCTGTACTTTTTTTAGTAGACATTATTACTGCATTAGTCAGTTACTCTCGGCCAAATAGTTGACTTCCTCCTTAGATATGCATTCAGTGTAGATGATCCTCCCCTTCAGCTGTGTGATACTGTTTACTGATTTCAAAATATGGGCTTCAACCCTAAGTATACTTGCTGCACCAAACAAACTATGTTCAGGCAGGAAATCCCACATGCTGAATTCATTTGTTTATTTATTGGTCATTGGTTATGCGCTTATACAATTAGAAAAACTGTTTCAAAGCGCCCACAGGGCAATACGGTGTGGCAAGGGGAAGTTACACAATGAATTACAAAAGCATAAGTAGTTCACGTTAATAGTCCAAACAAATGATGGCAATGAAAGGGAAGGGAGACGAACCTACTATGCCTTGTGAGTGTTCAGAACGTACCAGTGCAGAGGGGACGAGGGTGAGGCATAGGTGCTGTGGTGCTCAAAAAGAAGTGCTCGGGGGAAGTGCTTAAGAGAAAAGGTAAATGCAACCTCCCATGGGGGGGTGAGCCTAAGCAAGTCCAGTGAATAGACAGTGGCTGGGATGAGAGATGTGGGGGTTAGGGCCCGAGGAAACATAAGGGCCCTGCACATCAGTCACACTACTGTATTATTAGCAGGTAAGAGAGGAGGAGAAGGAAGAGGTAAAGAGAAAAGTCTTGAGGTTTTTTGAGAACTTGAGGAGGTCTTGCTCAAGACGCAGAGAGGGAGGTTATTCCACAGACGGGAGCCCGCTCAGGAGAGGGATCGACCACCAGCTCTCTGTTTAGCAAACCTCTTCACACGCAGAGAGTTGGATCCAGAGGAATGCAGGAGTCTAGAAGGAGAGTATTTGGTCTGAAAGCCTTGAAGGTAGAGTGGTCTCCGGCCCCAGATAGCCTTGTGGATGACACAAAGTGATTTGAATTTAATCTGTGCTGAGACTGGGAACCAGTGAAGGCTTTGTAGGGCAGGAGCGATGCGGTCCCTGGGCTTGAGGCCAAGGATAAGTTTTGCTGCCCTTTTCTGTGTTAGCTGGAGGGGTTGCAGGGTGGACAAAGGAAGATAAAGGAGGAGGCTGTTGCAATAGCCTAGCCTGGCGAGAACCAGAGCACGGGTAAAATTGAGTCTCTGGGGGAAGGTGAGGAAGGGTAGAGTACCTTTGAGAAGGAAGAGCTGAAAGTGGGACTTCTTGACAATGTCCTGAACATGAGGGTAAAGGAGAGGGAGGAGTCGAAGATGACTCAGAGATTCCTGGCTTCAGAGGAGGGGGCAGGGGGAGAGCCCATGGAGGAAGGCCAGAGAGAAGGGAAGAAGTAGGGTGTGAGGGACCCAATGGGGAGAATCTCTGTTTTGCTGGCATGGAGGCAGAGGTCATTGGCAGTGCACCAGGCCTGGATGGCGGAGAGGCAGTCAGAGATGAAGGAAGGTGCAAGGGCGTCAGTAGGAAGTTTGAAGAAAAGTTGTGTGTCATCAGCGTAGCACTGGAAGTTGGGGGAGAGGGAAGCAATGAGGCATGCCAGTAGAGAAAAGTATATGTTGAAGAGCCAGGGCAAGATAAAGGAGCCCTGGAGGACGCCACAGGTGGAGGAGGAAGTGGGGGAGGTGAAAGTGCCCAGAATGATTTTGGAGGAACGATCAGTTAGAAAGGAGGTAAGCCAGTCCAGTGCCCGCTACAAGATAGGGTATCCTGGAGCCTTTTTATAAGGATGAAATAGTTCACTGTGGCGAATGCAGAAGAAAGATCAAAGAGGATGACAACAGCAGGGGAGTTGAAATCAAGGGATGCAAGCAGTTCTTCAAAGGTGTTCAGAAGAGCAGGGTTTTTTAAGGAGGGGCGCACAAGGGAGTGCTTAAGGGAAGATGGGAAGGAACCAGTAGCAACAGAGTGGTTGCAGAGATCGGCAAGAGCAGGGGTGAGGGAGGAGATGTTGTCCTTGATGGTTCTGGACGAGCCTGGGGCAACCTATTTGGAAGAGACCTTCGTGGAGTTGACAACTCTGGTGACTTCCTCAGAGGAGACAGGTGCGAAGGAGAAGAAGGGGGAGAGTGAATGGTGGGGGGCAGAGGGTGGAGGGTTGAGTTGGGTTGGACGAGTGCGTAACAAGGCTGTTCAGTATTTCCTGGGTTTTTTAAGTGAATTGAGAGGCGGGTGCATTGCAGAGGGTTTGGGAAGGAATAGGGGCAAAATATGCTGTGGAAGAGTTGGCAAGTTCCCTGGAGATTATGAAGAGTTCAGCCTTGTTGGAAGTATTGGACACTTGTACCTGAATGTGTGCTCTTATTTGGATGGAGAGTCTGTAATGTCTCTGGATCAGGCGGCAGGCCAGTTTGTCAGAGGGTGAGCCTAAGGTGTGCCACTTCCGTTCAGCAGCCCTGCACTTAAGTTTCTGGTATGCAAGTTCAGAGTCTTACCAAGTGTTTTGCTTCTAGGCAGGCTTCAGGCAGATACTCATGACTTGGGCAAGGATGTCATGGGTGTTGGTAATGGAAAGATGGAGGTTGCTGAGGGCAGAGTCAGTGGTAGAGTATGGGTTGTGTGAACAAGGGGGAATGAAGGTGGAAGAGAAGGCAGCAGCTGAAACCAGTTTCATCGGGCAGATATTCGTGAACAAGTATGGCAGAGAATTATGAGGAGTTGTCCCAGGGCCATAAGGACCCAGATGAGAGGTGAGGGGAGAGTGGGTGGACCAGGAGAGAGGGGTGACCAGGAGAGAAGAGTGTGAGGTTGAAGTGGATGATGGCATCTAGCGTGTGTCCACCAGAATGGGTAGGGGCAGAGGGAAGAATGAAGAAGGATAGGGAGGAGCAGAGGTCAGTGAAAAGGGAAGTTGCTGTGCAAGGGGCGTCTAGGTGGAGGTTGAAACACCCTAGCAGTAGCAGTTTGGAGGTGGTAGAGAGTAGGGAGGAACAGAAGTCTGCCAACTCAGAGAAACCGAGAAGAAGTGCCTGGGGGCTGGTAGATGGTAGCAATGGTCAAGGTGGTGGAAGGAGAGAGGACCAATTTGCATACTAGGCTCTCAAAGGATGAATAGGGCTGAGTGGATAGGATGGAAGAAGGAACCCACTCCTGGAAGATTAAGGCAACCCCTCCCCCAGCACGGTGGGGTTGAGGTTTTGAGGTGATCTTAAAGCCACCTGGCACGAGTGAGTCAAAGGAAGTAACTGAGCTGGCATTGAACCAAGTTTCAGTCAGTGCAAGTATGTCCAGGTCAGTGTCTTCAAGAAGCAGGCAAACGTCAGCAGAGTGTTTGATGGCTGAGCGTACGCTGAGGGTCGCCAGGCAGAGATGACCGCTACCTTTTGAAGAGTTTTTGAGGCGTGAGGCTTACCCCATACTTGTTCTCCTCTACACACATACTTGTTCTCCTACACACATCTGTGCGATTATGAGCTACAAGTCAAACGTTATTTTCTTATTGTGTTTTATGCCCCCATGCACCACAGTCTTCTATACTTGAAGTTGTTAAGATCTATTAAGTGGAGAGTTCACTCTGATACCCCCTCCGCCAACACTGATATCACTGATCACAAACTACCCTGAGAGTCATTGGATCTTAATTGAGTCAAGCCAACCGAGCATGGAATCCTTATCAATCAACTCTCTTAGGGAATCATTGTTCCGCCTGGATGACCATGGTAGGGGGAAATGGTGTAATTCAAATGATTTTGTATGCTGTAATGGGAAATCAATGAGGGGCCAAAAATTGAAACAGACGTGGACCAAAGGCACTTATTCATCTGTCATTGACTATGCCTTTTTGGATCGATCACTATGTACACGGTCTAGCGCTGTGGTGGTGACTGAATTGAGAATCTGCGCCATTTTCCACTTACATGGTCACAAATCCTTTGCAATATTCGCACCTTCAAACAGGCTGAACCCAATTGTAGGGTGAATTTACAAGAGAGCCGTATAATATGGATAATAATGTTGGAACGATGTCTGTATTGATAGGCCTTGAATCTCGCACTTTGGAAGCTTTGCTGAAAGAAAATGATTGGGATTTGGGACATTCATGATTCACTTGGGTCGGCATCTAAAATTATATCCTATGAGGTATAACTCACAGCACCATCGAGAAGGAGTGTTGAATATAGGTATTCACCAATGTAAAAAGGCTTCACAATAAGGAACATGCAAAGATTAGGAAAAACACCACTAATCCAAGTGCGAGAAGGCTAAATCCTTTGTTGTCCTTGGTACAAAGTGCAAACACTTGTAAGGAACTCACAGTGGCAACAGTAAAGATAAAAACAAGTGATCACAGTTCCAGGGTGTTTACTAAACTGTATATGCGGGTTGGAAAAATGCCTAATCTAAACCTGAATCTGAGATGGGAGAAAGCTACGACCATCAAATAATAATAAGGCAGTCCTAATGGCGTCTTGTCAAATAAAATGGCCTATACTAAGAAAAACCTATTGCCAATCCTTACAACTAAATACAAAAGAGTGTGGGATAATATTCACAATAAAGAAAGAAGTGTTCACAAATGAGAAGTCATGATGTGTTCGCCAGGGGTCTCCCTTCCCCACGTTTTGAGTACAGGACAAGGCGGAACTCCTAAGCACAACCCACTCTCGAGCTTTTCCAGCACGAGACAATAGTTAAATTCTCAGGTATCAGGAGCTCTTTTCTACAAAGTCTCCTGCCTCCAAGGACTTGATGTATGCACATTGGATGATGACCTTTCACCCTTGGATGCCCCTCTTACGGGCTCAGATCCACAAAAAGATCTTTATTGATATCAGGACATTCGGTAGTTAGGTTTCTTGATTCTGAATTTCTGATAGGTTCAAAATAACAAACAAAAGGTTAATAAAAGTTCTTCTCTGATTGTACTTGGGTGATACCTCTTCATCCTAGGTCCCCCTCCTCTGGGCTCAAACCCCTCTCGAATATCAGCCTCCCTCTGTAGGGGTTCACTCTGGCATATAGTCAAAGGACTTTCTCTGTTGCATTCATGAGTCGGTGGGTGATGGCTTTTCACCCTTGGATCCCCCTCATCCGGGCTCAGACCCTTCTTGACTGTTTGCCTCCCACCGCCAGGTTCACTACAGCTTCTCACAAGTACCTTCACTTCAGGATTCAGGAGTTTTAATGTCTTTTTAATCCATGTTTCACAAATCTCAATGTCCTTTTAAACAGTTCACTGTGGACATCCCTCTGTCGGGTTCACTTTTGTCAACACACTGTTCACCAGGACTTTGCCCCTTTCCATCTGCATCCCTCCATCGGGTTCATTCTTGCCTACTTTGATCAATCGTACAATTCCTTCTACTTTCTTTTGGTGCAGGATTAATTTCCCTTAGCTTTATAATCATCTCCCAGTCAAATGACTGTACAGAGGATTTTGCTACACCCCTGTATGACCACTTTGACCCCCTTTTCGCGCCTCTCCCACGGACTTCTGGTAACGGTAGTTTCAACAATATGGCAATCGCCCAGAGTTTCTCGAGTGAACACCTACATGGTGCCAGACTACTCTGAAGGTGGTTTTCCTCCATCGTATTAACAGTTCTTTGTACTTTTCGTCAATTTAGCCATTTGCTACTTTTATTCAACACAGTTTGTTTTCTTATTGCTTTTCCCCTCCACTCACTGGCGTAAAGGGGGGGGCCCCCACAGCCCCACTTGGAGAAAAAAAAGAAAATTATTTTGTTTTTCCCAAAAAAAATCTTTTTGATTTCACTTTGCATTCATAAAGAAATTATTTCTGTAATAGAAATACTGTCTTTATGAAGGGAGAGTGACTCCAAAAAAACTTTCTTTTTGAAGTCCGAAGGATCCCGCCCACCCCATGCAATGGAAGACCCTAGGCTGAAGGCCTCCATGTTATGGCTTCAAAAAGAAACAGTGGGCCTCATTATGAGTTTGCCGGTCGGGAAACAGTACCGATAAACTTGCCGGGACCGTTGTTGGCAGACCGGCAAACTATGAGTTCTGCAAGAGGGTGTCTTTCAGCCCGCCAGGTCTGACCTGGCGGGCGGAACGGCACCGGCGCGCAGAACTCGACGGATGCACCGGCACTATTCATGAATGATGCCGATGCATCCAGCCTCCCCATTTCCATTGAGTCCAATAGGACTCAATGGAAATGGGGATTAATATTTTCTGGCGCCCGGGAATGGGAAATTACCAGGTCCGCCGGAGTTGTAATGCACCAGTAATTGCCATTCCCAGGCACCGGAAAGTTCATGACTCTGGCGGCAGCCGTGCCAGTATTTACTGGCACGGCTATCGCTAGGATCATAATGACCTATCTTTTTGAAGTCACTCTGCATTCATAAAGAAATTATTTCCATTCTGGTTCAGTCCTTAAAGGAAATCATTTCTTTATGAAGTCAACGTACTCCCCATAACCCCATGACGGGTGCGTGTGTGAGTGTATTGTGAAAGGGTGCAGACTTGAATGTATAGGTAGCTACCTGTGTGAGTGTATGTTGAAAGGGTGCACAATTAAATGTATAGGTGGTGCCTCTGTGAGTGTTTGGTGAAAGGGTGCACACTTAAATGTATGGGTGGGTCCCTGGGTGTGTGTGCCTGTATCCTGAGAGCGTGCACACTTATATGTACAGGTGGCTGCCTGGATGTTCCTGTATGGTGAAAGAGTGCACACTTAAATGTATGGATGGGTGGGTGTGCAGGTGTGTATATGGTGAATGGTGTGTGTGTGTGCTTGTGTTCAAGGGTGCAACAAAACCTATATTTTGGGGAGCTAACCCTTCAAATATTGGGAGAGGCACTAACTTCACGGGCAGTGGGGGAGGGGCAAACTTATTTGTGTGGGGCATCCAATTTCTTTACGCATTTTAATGAGACTATTCTAGTGCAGCTTCAATGTTACAAGCAGTTAACACTTTCCTTTAAGGTTGGAAGCACCCACTTATGGACTGCTGTGAGAATGAGTGGTCTCCGATTCCCTCTCTACCCTTCCAAACACTCCCCTGGCATGCAAGTACTAAACCCATATCACGATTTCAATCGGCAAAAAAATGTGGCATTTGAATGCAGGTACTAACAGTGAAATGCGTTATGTTGGTAATTGCTAGGCTCTTGTTAACAGCAAAACCAAGGTGCCGTTTAACATCATTGTCCTTTTCTGTCTGGCAACTGCTCTGAAGGTCAGCCAGGTCGAGTCAACATAGGCCAACATTTCAGGGTGGGGGGGTGTTGAATCCCAGTCAACTCAATGGTGTTGCACCACTACTTGTGTTTAATGCCTTGATTACTTATTGGTAATCTTCATTACTCCTAGCCCTATTCTTCCTTGTCTCACTACTTGTGTATGAGGCATTCTGCCTCATACACAAGTACTGGGATGAGGTAGAGGTACAAGGAGCTAATGCCTGACTTAGCTACCTGCCATCTTCATTACTCCTAGTCCCACTCTTCCTCATCCCCGTACTTTTCTATGAGTGAAGGAGCCTCATATGTAAGCTCTGGGACAAGGAGGAGGGACGTGGAGGTAATTCTGGGCCAAGGAGCTTATTTTGGAGGTTGGGGTAGGAGTGGGAGGGAGAGGGGATGTTTGTGGGGGGTGGCGGGATTGTGTGACAAATCATAATGGTTGTCCGTGCCCAGTCTAAGCAGGCATGATCAGTGGCGTAACACAAAATGTGGGGCCCCCGCTGCGAGCCATGCTGAAGGCCCCCCCCCAACTCGGCAACAAATCACTGGTCGCACCAAATTCTGGGACGGCCTAGATTAACACACTTGTGCAATACGCACGAACGTGCTGCTGAAAGGATATGCTGTACACTGCACTAGGAGAAAGATATAAATATGTGTTTTAATATAATATACAGCACACTTTCTGAGAATTGCCTAAAAAGCCAGTGTTGGCAATTGTTTTGTAGGGTAACACCAATCCAATAGATGCAAGTCACCAACAGTGCACAGGAACATTAATACTTTGCTATTAAAAATGCCATGCCACAATGAAAACATGTCCAACTGGCTACACAATGTAGACCCGTGTAGACACGTAATATTGTTACAGTAAAGCATGCTGGGCCACATTTAGACATACCTAGATTGGTTGCGTCATAATGCCAGTCGAAGCATTAACACTCATCAAGAAGAGAACACACATTCAAGCCTCTGGCCTCTAACAATATGGCCAAACTCTTTAAAATCTGCAAGGAACTGGTCAATCCTGTTGCGGTCTCTACCTCTCCTGTTCCCTCCCAGGCCCTCTGTATGGCTCTGTCATGTCACTTCTCTGCTAAAACTCCTGTCCTTAATCTCCTCTTCCTCCCCCTCTTCCTCTCTCGGCCCCCCTTTGGCCATCTCTACCTCTCTTCCTCCTTTCTCTCTGACATCTGACAAGGTTTCTAAACAAGTCTGATCTATGAAAGTGTCATCCACAGGTGCTCGCCTGCTCCTCCAAACCATCAAGGACCATATTGACACCCTCGCTCCAGCCTTGGCCGATTTCTGTAATCACTCTTTTGCCACTGGAACATTGCCCTCTCCCCTTAACCACTCCCTTATCTGCCGATCCTGCCTGCCCGGCAAACTATCGCCCAATCTACATCACCCCTTTCCTGGGAAAACTGTTGGAAAAGCTGGCCATCTCCCAGCTTACTCTCCACACATAATCTGTTGGTTGTCTCTATGACCTTCAATCTGGCTTCCGAGCTGCCAGAGCCATGGACACTGCTCTCCTGAACACCTGTAAAGATCTGCTCTCTAACCTTGATTCCAGCATTCCTTCTGTCCTCATTCTCCTTGATCTTTCCTCTGCTTTCGACACAGTCAACCACGCCATCCTGATCAATCCTGATAAATCGACTCCATGAGAACCTGGGCATCACGGATCAGGCCCTTGAGTGGCTGACCTCCTTCCTCTTGGACAGCCCCTCCCAGGACCAACTTGGTCCCTTTCTCTCAGCTCCATCCTCTCACCATGGTTTTTCAACCTCTACTTGGCCCCTTTGGCCCACCTGAACTCTACCTTCTCCTCTAACCTTCAGTGTTATGTGGCTGACACTCCACTTTCAGGCTCCCCTCAGACTCCTCTACTCTCTCGCTCATTCCTGACTATCTGTGATTCAGGATTGGTTTGCCTCCAACGATCTCTGCCTTAATGTCAGTAAGATGGCGATCCTTCTCATTTGGACTCCTGCCCCTGCTTTCCCTCTCACTCTGGCTGTCCGCGTTGGGCCCTTCCTGTGAGGCAAACAACTGTGGTGTCCTCTTTGAATCCACTCTCTTTCTCTTTCTTTCCTCACATCTCGGACGTCGCCAAGAAGTCCTACTACCAGCTGCTCCTCCTCAAAGGAACTCTTCCCTTTCTCACTTTCCCCCAGAAGCTCACCGTCTCCAGAGCCAAGGACCTCTCTAGGCTGGACTACTGCAACAGTCTCTTTCTCAATCTCCCTTCCTCTACTCTCCACCCTCTGCAACTAATCCAGAACAGGACTGCAAGACTTATCCTTGGCCTTAAGCCCATGGATCTTATCTCTCCAGCCCTGAAATCTCTCCACTGGCTCGTAGTTGCTGCAAGGATCAAGTTCAACACCCTTTGCTTTGTCCATAAGGCTTTCTGGGCCTGGGGCCCGCACTACATCCAACGCTCTCTTCCAAAATATCTTCCTTCTCAAGCCCTTCGCTCAACTACCTACAACTCTGTAAGGGTTAGACACTTCTCCAGGCAGAGAGTGGGTGTAGATCTCTCTTCTCTGCAGGTGCTTCCCTCTGGAATAGCCTCCCTGCCTCTCTCAGACTTGAGCTGGACCACCAGAAGTTCTGGAAGCAGCTCAAAGCTTTCCTCTTCTCCTCTGCTTTCTCTCTCTCCCTCCCCTGCTGGCTTACCTGACGTACCTGTCTGCTGTACCAACTGGTTGCTTGGCTACCCTCAGAGTCTCACTGAGTCCAGACTTTCTTGATCAGTCACCCTTGCACTGCCTCTGGGCCTACCAAGCACTTAGAGGCTGTAACTGTAACCCTACAGTCCCTTGTTTTCCTTGCAATACCCAGAGCCACGCTGCCCTGCCTGCACTTACTCAGAGCATTGCTACCCTGTTTTTCCCTCACCTCTCCCTTGCACTTTCCCCCTCCCTTTCCCCTTGCACTTCTCGTTCTCGCACTTGCACAATCTGAATGACACAAGGCTTAGTAAAATTGTTTGTCTTGTCATCCCTCTGTATTCCCTCCCTTGTCTTGTCACACCTAGAAACACTTGTGTACCGGGGCGTTATAAATGACTTATATCATATCATTTGATCACAGATGCCCAGAAAAATATACAATGCCGCAGTAAGAAACGGCTAGACTGGCAGCACCCAAATGGCAGTCTAGCCAGGTAATTCCCTTAGCAGGACTGCTTTATCAAAAATGGCCAGTTAAAAAAAAAGTCATACCAAACTGAGGAATGACTAGACTGGCTGCACCAAAATGCCTCTCTAGCCACTAATACCACATATCATGCCTGTTTAACCTAGACAGGGACAGCATTATGATTCGTTGCACAATCCTGCCCCCCACACATCCTACCCCAACCTCCAAAATCAGCTCCTTGGCCCAGAATTACCTCCATGTCACTCTTTCTTGTCCCAGAGCTTACGTATGAGGCTCTTTGCCTCATAGGTAAGTACTGGGATGAAGAAGAGTGGGACTAGTAGTAATGAAGAGTACAGGTGGCTAAGTCAGGCATTACCTCCATGTACCTCTACCTCATCCCAGTACTTGTGTATGAGGCAGAGTGCCTTATACACAAGTACTTTCTTATACACACTGGGACGAGGAAGAATAGGGCTAGGAGTAATGAGTAATCAAGACATTAAACACAAGTATTGGTACAACACCATTGAGTTGACTGGGATTCAGCACTCTCCATGAAACTTTGGGCTATGTTTGTTGACTCGACCTGGTTGAACTTTACAGCAGTTGCCAGACAGAACCGGGCACAGATGTTAAATGGCACCTGGGTTTCGCTGTTAACAAGAGCCCAGCTAATACTAATATAAAGCATTTCACTGTTAGTACCTGCTTTCAAATGCCAAATGTTTTATGCAATTGAAATCGTGATGTGGGTTTAATACTTGCATGCCAGGGGAGCGATTGGAAGGGTAGAGAGGGAATCGGAGACCACTCATTCTCACAGCAGTCCATAAGTGGGTGCTTCCAACCTTAAAGGAAAGTGTTAACTGCTTGTAACATTGAAGCTGCACTAGAATAGTCTCATTAAAATGAGTAAAGAAATTTGATGCCCCCAAACAAAAAGGTTTGCCCTTTCCCCACCGCCCATGAAGTTAGCGCCTCTCCCAATATTTGAAGGGTTAGCCACCAAAATGTAGGTTTTGTTGTGCCCCTGAACGCAAGCAGACACACCAATCACCATATACACACACGCACACCACGCCATCCATACATTTAAGTGTGCATTATTTCACCATACAGGCACACCCAGGCAGCCATCCATATATTAAGTGTGCACCCGTTCACCATACACTCACATATACACACACATCATGGGCTTAAGGGGAGCCCTAATACTTCAAAATGAAATTGGGCCTCATTACAGATATGCCAGTCTGGAAACAACGGTACCGGTAAGCTTACCGGCACTGTTGTTTCCGGACCGGCATATTACAGCTCTGCAGGCGGTTGCCGTCCCACTCGGGAGGTCAGACCTGCCGGGCAAGAATGGCACCCACCCCACAGAGTTTTCATGGAAGCACCAGCACAGTTATTAACGGTGCCGGTGCTTCAGTGGTCCCCATTCCCATAGAGTCCAATAGGACTCTATGGAAATTGGGACTTACCATTTGCCGGTGCCTGACTTCCCGGACCGCCGGGGTTGTAATGAGGCCTACTGTTTCTTCTTGAAGTCACTCCGACTTCATAAAGAAATTATTTCTGTTACAGAAATAATTTCTTTATGAATGAAGACTGAATTAAAGACTCTATGCCCTGGCCACAACCACTGCAGCATATCACACTCATAATGGCTTATAACTCTGGGATCCAAAAACAAATTTATAAGGAATAAAGTTATAAGCAACTATGGGTGTGATATGCTGCGATGGTTGTACTTAGTATAATATACTTACTGTTTAGTTTAGTAACTGGAATACATGTATTTCTTGTTCATTTCTGTGATAAAAGAAAAGAGCATGTTAGTATTGGTATTTTGTAACAACTTATAACATTGAATAATCAACTTTTTGTTTACCCTCATATTTAGTAGATTACAAACCAGTGTACTGTGCAATTTGCTCAGTTTCTGTGTTTGTTGCTAAAATCATTGGGTCTGTGGGAAAAAAAAATCCATGTTGGATTAAAAAAAAACGTTTTTGTTATGCTACAGTCTATTTGTTTGTTTGTTTTCAGTGTTCACTTGTTTCTGGCTAATGCTCTATATATTGGCTTGTTGCAGATTTTTGGAGCAGTTAGATATCATTTATTTGTTTGGATATTGTAAAATTTTGGAGCAGTTAGATAACAGTTGGCTTATTCTAACTGTCTATTTTTTTTATATAATTTAGTGGCATTGATTTATCTGTTGGGATATTGTAAAATTTTGGGGCAGTTAGATACCAATTGGTGTATTCTAACTGTCTATTTTTTTAATATAATTTAGTGGTATTGATTTATCAGTTCGGATATTGCAAAATTTTGGGTAAGTTAGATACCAGTTGGTGTATTCCAACTATCTATTTTTTGCTCTAACTTAGTGGTATTCATTTATCTGATTAGTTGTTGTAGAATCTTTGGGCGGTTAGATACCTGTTGGAATATTGTAACACTTTATATTGTTTTACTACAAGTTTAGTTAAGGTTTAAGTACAGTTTAGTTAATACATTTTGGTTTTAAGAACATTAAATAAGCGTTTGTAAGATTTGCAGGTAATCTCTGCTTTAAAGTAATGGTACTATCATTGCATTCAAGCCATCCACATTTCTTTTTTATATATGCAGTGTAGTGACTTGAATTGGTTGTGGCTCCTGCGTGGTAGATTATACCTATTGTTGTGAAGGTATTCTTACCAAGTGATACTTGACCATGTGTGAATCCAGTCAGCTTGCAGTTGTTTTTGGTACCATGTGATTTATAACGTAGAAGCATTAGTATTACCTATTTACTATGTGTTTGTATTAGTAAGGTGGAGCGATTATCCGAATTGCAGGTAGTACATAATCTACCATGGTTTGCATTTTGTACAAGTTGCTGAAATGGAATAGATTCGCAATTAGGTATTAATATATATACGAAGCGTTCATTGGGGATTTGTTCTTGTGTCACATTGTTGCAGAGAGTGCATGTATGTTTCCACATGTATGAAATCTGAAAGATTTCATTTATAGGTATGTTTTTATTTTCCAGTACTTGTAGTAAGTACATTAGAAATTCTTGTGGATCTTCCTGTGAGTTTATAGTGATTTCACCATTCCAGCACAGTAGTCCAATTGTTGTCTTATTCCATAAACACTATGGGCCTCATTACACGTTGTGCGCTAAAAACCGCATATTAGCGGCATGGCGCTATTAACGTGTCCGCCCTCGTAAGAGGGCGCTAATTACGTACCATTACGAGTACGCGGACACGAGCATAGCGCCATGCCGGTAATGACCCTACCGCCATGCCGCAAAAGTCCCAAAAAAGTCCCTTACCGGCTTTGACGAAAGTGCAGATAGCACCTCCGCCCTCACGCTACATGCAAATTGCGGTGACCGCCATTAGCGGTCACCGCTATTAGCGGTGACCGTAAAATTGCGGAACCGGAAATAGCGTCATCGCGCCGGAACGGGAAAGAGCCCGGCGGCCATCTTTAAAAACACAATCCATTGCCATCCTCTGCCCCCTGGACCTGTATTGATTCGTGAGCCGTGCCAAACAATTGTGGACACCTGCATCATGCCTAAGGCACTCAAGAAATCAACTGACAGGCAGCGCAAAGAAAAATACACCAATGAGGAATTGGTGATGTTGACACAGACCCTTGCGGAGAATGCTGAGGTGGTCTTCGCGAATGACATGCGCCGGCCAACCCTGTTGAGGAAGAAAGCCATCTGGGAGGAGGTCGCTGCCAAAGTCAGTGCAGTGGGCACCAGCACGCGCACTGTGCGCGAATGCAGGAAGAGGTGGGACGACCTCAGGCTGCGGGTAAGGGGCATCCTGGCTGAGAACCACCGCATTGCCAGTGCTGGTGGAGATGGATCCCCAATCCGGATGAAGGAATGGGAGGAGACGTGCGCTAACATGATTGCCGTCGAGTCAATAGAGGGAGTAGGCAGCATGGAGCTCGGCGTGGGTACCACTTCTGATGGAGGTGAGTGTACACATGACAGGATGCGATGTGAATGTACTGTACCCCCATATGTGAGCACAGACTCCTCTCATGCATGGACACACATCCACACATGCATCCATCCCTCACCATGCATGTGTCAGACCCACACACACACATGCACACAACACCACAGACAAGTCCCAAACACAACCATGCATGGATGAGGCACTGAACTGGCACATCACCTGCATCCACAACCACTAAGTCCCAATTGCCACAACTGCATCATTCATGTAATCTGCATCAAGTATATTGAAACGCAACCAATGCCATCCCCCGTCTCGTCCCTGACAGGCTCACATACAGATGGTGACGATGCCGCTGATGCAACACAGGCAACAGCTACATGCAAGAGGCCAAGGGCACAGGAGCCGGCGGATACCCCAACAACATCAAGGGGCAAGGGGGGCAGGCCCCACCAGACGAGTGCCAAACTTCGTCGGAGTGCCACTGCCACGGCAGTACTAGCTGCACCACCAACTGCGGCCCCACCACCGGTGGTGAACCCACCCGCACCGATGCCAGCCACCGAGGGCCCACCATCAGCTGCGGCAAGCTCCTCTGGTGAGGCAGCCGCCACTGCCCCCCTATCCGATCTGGAGGACACCCTAGACCAGGCCATGGAGATGCACACCCCAAGCCCCCCTGGATCACCAGAGCCAGTGCCATTCCAGACCCCTGCGTCTGATTCCACAGTTGAGGACACCAACCCTGCAATCATGTCCCCCATGTTGGCATCACCTGCTGTAGTGGATGCATCCGAGGGCACAGCCTCAAGTGCACAGTCACCCAGCACTGGCCTCAAATTGACCACCATCCTGCAGCACCAACAAGAGCTGTCTGTGCTGGTTGGCCAGCATGTTGAGGAGGCTGCCAATCGCAGTGAGAACATCGTGGAGGCGTTGAGGCACTCCACAGAGTGGATGGACGCCAACACCAACAGGCTGTGCGATGAGATAGGGAGGCTCAGGGAGGTCCTGGTACGCATGGCTGACACTATGGACCGCCACATTTCCCAACAAGGCCAGTCTGCCCCATCCTCATCTTCTGGGTCGAGACAAACAAGCCCCCTCCGTCGCTCAACGCGCACCACCAGGCGCACATCTGCCAACCCTCTGAATCCCCCCGAGGACTATTGAAAATAGGGGGTCGATAGAGATCCCTATGTGTGCATAGGCCAGGGCAAACTTGGCAAACACATGAGGGACTGTTGTGGGGGGGGTGGGAAGGGTGTTATGGGTCTGTTGTGGGGGTGGGGGAAGGGTGTTATGGGTCTGTTGTGGGGGCGGGGGGAAGGGTGTTATGGGTCTGTTGTGGGGGTGGGGGGAAGGGTGTTATGGGTCTGTTGTGGGGGTGGGGGGAAGGGTGGTGGGATGTTTTGGGACTTGCACTTTCACACCTTAATGTTACACTGGTTTCTGATCTAAACACTGGCTTGGACAACTTCATTGTGTGTGTGTACTTTATTGGGGACAGGGTCCATTGTGTGCTCGAAAACATACACCAGTGCATTACTCCCCATTACCATGTGACAGTACGAAAACATGTTCCTCAGAATATTTGGTTGATCAGATGCTGTCTCACAGCACGTCCCTCCTGCCCATCCCCTCTTGCAAGACCTGTATCCCCTTCACCTCCGTCCTCATCACCATCATCATCCTCATCAGGTGCTTCTATTTCAACGTCAGGGGGCAGTGGCACATTCCGTCTGATACACATATTGTGCAGCATGACACATGCCATGGTGATCTTGGCCACCTTCTCATGTCCATACAGGAGAGCACCACCAGACCTGCTAATGCACCTAAAACGTGACTTCAAAAGTCCAAACGTCTGCTCGATCACGATGCGGGTACGGGTATGTGCACGATTGTATTCCTCCTCGTGCCTGTTCTGTGGGTTCCGTACAGGTGTGAGGAGCCAGGTCTTCAGGGGATAGCCCGCATCACCTGTATGGGGGAATGAACAGGGTCCTGTTACTGTTCACCTCAAGAGCGGCCTGTTCACATCACACTAATTGACATTGCATTGTGATTCAAGTACTGAATTGACAGCATACATGCAGATGGTCTGTGTGGCAGCAACGTGCAAGGGGGAGGTTGACCCTGCAAGTAGTAATGCAACATTAATGCCTCCAACAGTATTTGACATGTCCTGGGTGAGGCCAGGTCTTAGGTGTCCCTGTCCCAGGCAAATTTGGTACCACACTGCGAGTGTACTGACATTCTGACACCAATGTGGCCATGCTGTGAGGCATCACTTCAGTGGTGCTATAGGTGTGTGGTTCAGTGCTATGTCTAGGGGTGATCCCTTTGCATGCATTCAAGTGCGCATTGCTGGATTGATGTTGTGCTGCGCTGATTGTGTATTACTATCTTGACGCCATGTTGCAGATTCGTGTGAAATGTGGCGTGGTAGGATGTTCAATGTGGATGGATGTGTGATATTTAGCAACCTGCACTGTTGTCGATGTTGTGCAGCTTCAAATTGCATGTGGGTTCTTCTCAAGTACATCGTGGCCTTCCCGGATGCACATTGGTGTACATCTGTATGTCCATTTCTCCTACGGACGACAGTCAACACCCAGTTGCAGTATGTATCTCCCCCCCCCCAATCACTCCCAGTTGCAGTATGTATCTCTCCCCCCCAATCACTCCCAGTTGCAGTATGTATCTCCCCCCCAATCACTCCCAGTTGCAGTATGTATCTCCCCCCCAATCACTCCCAGTTGCAGTATGTATCCCCCCCAATCACTCCCAGTTGCAGTATGTATCTCCCCCCCAATCACTCCCAGTTGCAGTATGTATCTCCCCCCACCAATCACTCCCAGTTGCAGTATGTATCTCCCCCCCCCAATCACTCCCAGTTGCAGTATGTATCTCCCCCCCCAATCACTCCCAGTTGCAGTATGTTTCTCCCCCCCCCAATCACGTTGCCATGTGCTTGCCCTGCTACTCACCGAGTAGCCACAAACGTTGTCCGGGGTGTCGCTCCATGTAGCGTGGGATAGTTGAGTTCCGCAGGACCATGGAATCATGTGTTGATCCTGGAAATCTGGCACAGCAATGTGTGATTATCTTGTTGGCGTCACATACCATTTGGACATTGATAGAGTGGAATTGCTTCCTGTTTCGGTACACTACTTCATTGTGATGTGGGACCACCAATTCCACATGTGTACAGTCGATGGCCCCAATGCAACTTGGGATGCCTGCCAGTGAATAGAAGCCAACTTTTGTGTTTGCAATCTCCTGGGCAGTCCGTGGCATGGATATGTGTTCAGGTGCATGCTTCAGGAGTGCATCGAGTACCTGGTTCAGCGTGCGTGAGAATACTGGTTGTGAGATGCCATGCATGTGTCCCACTGTATGCTGGTAGGTGCCTGAGGCCAGAAAGTGGAGCACACTCACCACCTTCAGTAGCGGGGGGATGGCAGTTCTGATGTCTGAGGCTCACAATGTCGTCGTGGATCATGTCCACGATGCTGGTGATGGTAACCCTGTCCAGACGGTACAGGGTGTGTATCTGCTCAGGGGTTAGGTTGAATGGACTGGCTCTGATCCTGGGGATTGGTGGGTGCCTCTGTGGTATGAATAGGTGCCGTTGTGGTGCTTGCTGTGCCTGTCTTGCCCTCCTCCTCCTCCTCCTGCGTCTCCTTTGTGCTGCCTGTTGTAGTAGCAGCTGCGCTGCAATGAGGTCCCCCAGGCCATGTATTGCTGCCAGTATTGGAACCATCTTTGTGTGGGAAGGGGTGTGGTGTGCTCCTTTTGAGCTGCCACAGTCTCCATTGCCTCCACCTGTGCTGATTGTGTCCACCTGTGGCAGGTGGGAACACTGCTCATTCCTCTTAACGGGTGGTCCGTGATGCCGGTATTAGCACCATGGCGGTAAGGGGTTTGGGTGGATTTACCATGCCGCTATTAGCATGTCCACTGGCCTTGTGATGCTGTGCTAACAGCGGCATGGCGTAATTTACGGGATGGAGGGTCGCGCGCACACGGCCTGCCCGCTATTAGTGGCACCGTAATTTGCGATGCCGCTAATAGCGGTGTGCCGGGTCGTGATCCGCATGGGGATTTAACGTTACCGGTATTCCATTACCGGTAACGGTAAATCCCTACCGCCATCCGTGTAATGAGGCCCTATGTGTGTTATCAGGATTCTTTGTTGCATTTCTGTGAAGTACTAACATTTGCAAACACAATTGGTATACTGTGTAAGTAAATGTTGTCAACAATTGGTGGTAATTGAAATAGAATATTCATTGCTACATTTGCATAGCAACTTACTCCAACTGTATTTAAGAGTTTAAATGGACCAGGTAGTTCTATAACTGATTGTTTTTTTTTTTTTTTTTAGTTTGTCTTCATTCTTTGACGAAGTACCTGGTTTACTCTCCCTAATTGGTTCTTTTATGATTGTGGTACTTGATGAAGTTTTAGTTACTTTTACTCTCTTTGGAGGATTTGCAGTGACATCCTGTTGCATTTCTGTTTGATTTAGTTTTCTTTTACAATGTTTTACTTTTTGTGGAACAGAATATGTGTTTAGATGGGGGGTGTATAGTGAATGAAGTCTATTGTATTCTAAAATGCAAGGAATACAGCGTTCAGTTTACTTGTATCAAAGTTGATTAGAAATAGACCATCAAGTGTACGTAAGCGTGATAGTGCTACGTAGCTCTTGCCTTCTTTAAAGACTATGTTACCAATGTCTAACATTGCTTTGTCTAGGGTAAGACCTTGTGATTTATGAATGGTGACTGCGTATGCAAGAGTTAGAGAAAATCGTTCTCTGCGTACATACATGTCTTTGAAGAGAAGGAATCGAGCTGTTGAGCGTCCTATCCTTTTCACTTCTGAAAGTTTGTCAAAGAGAATATTGACAAACTGAATTTTGTTGTCACGTCGGTATGTTTGAAAGCCAACAACTGTACCCAGTGCTCCATTAACTAGTCCTTGGTCCACGTCAAGGTTACGTTTAAGCATTACTCTGCAATTTAAGGATAATTTTAATATCTTTTCCAACCCAGCTGTGTTGGAGATTGAATTTTCTAAACTATTTAGTCTTGTTGTGGCTTGCTCACACATGGGTAGTGTCATACCATGTACCTCTAGTTTGTCTGTGGCGTTAATTTCCATTATTGGTTGCATTTCTTTATTTAACATTATTTCATTGAATTTGAAACAGCTTGCAAGAGTTGGCATTAAGGCCATACAATTGACATTTTTGTGGGCTAATTGTTTCATAACATCTGTAGCACATGCATTATCGCCATAAAGTGCAGGAATGTGCTGGATTTTCAATATTGCTTGTGCTTCTTGAGATAGTATACCAACTCTAATACTTTTTAAGATGTTGGCATAAGTGAGATCTGCAGATTGCTGCATGTTTTCTGTCAATTCTCTGTATTGGAAATGTTGCCAAAGGTTGACATTTCCAATGCTGCCAACAGTTTTACGGCAGAGTTTGTGTCCTAATGTTCTGAAAATAGGCTCACCTTTTACTGGTGTCAATTGAAGAAGATCTTCGAGTTGGCAGTAAAATTCGCTGTGCTCTGTTGGATATACAGAAACACAACAAGAATAAGCTCTAGGGCATGGTCTTTTATAGGGGTGCTTGTACGTGGTTCACGGACATGCGTGCTGTCCGCGGACAGATCGAACACAAAAAAAGGTTCAAAAAGTTTCAAAAAGTATGTAGAAACTCAGGATTAGTATGTGGGACTTGTGCTGTGGTGAGTTTTTATTGAAAAATATTGTGGATTACTTGAAAATGTACTTTTAAATAGTTTGGGGACACAAACAGTGTCCGCATTCAGAACACATGATCAGCGTGGGCACGGTCACATGATAGCTTCGCGAACATGTCTGCGAAGGGAGCGGCTGTCCGCAGGACACCAAATGCACGGACAGTGCTTTGCGCATGCGCGTTGATGTTCTACTGACACTGGTCGGGTCCTGAAGTAATTACAAGTGTGTCACACGTCAAACTAACAGTAACGGACAGGTGTTTGTTCATAGAACAGTTTCAACTTGCTTGCGAACAATACGGACAGACATAGCGTCCTCAGGACACCCCCATTTTGTTTATTACGCACATTTGAGGATACCACATGTGTTCTTAGAACAGTTTCAACTTGGTTGCGAACAATACGGACAGGGATAGCGTCCTCAGGACACTCCTATTTTGTTTATTTACGAACATTTCAGGACACCGCGAGTGTTCTTAGAACACTTTCAACTTGCCAGCGAACAATACGGACAGCGTCCTCAGTACACCCCCATTTTGTTTATTTACAAACATTTCAGGACACTGCGTGTGTTCTTAGAACAGTTTCAACTTGCCAGCGAACTATACGGACAGGTATAGTGTTCTTCAGGATACCTCCATTTTCGTTTCTTTACAGACATTCCGGACACCCGCGCTGTCCGCGGACACCTAAATTGCTTTAAAAAAAATATGAAATGAATTAGAACACAATATAAAAATTTTACTTTATTTAACATGTATGATTAATTTATGACAGAGAAGTTGAGGCAGAAACTGAAACAAAAACAGAGGAATTGGGGTCTTCAACAGGATTTGTATTAGGTGAAGAAGGGATGGAAGTCTCATCAAAACATTTTGGTTCATGGAGAGGGTTTGGGGATAATTGACTGGGATATGGTGAGGGGGGGACAGGTACATGTGGGACAATGGTATGTGGTTTTTTGTTTAAAATGATCTTCCACGAAGTTTTTTAAAGTAGTAAAATTAGCCAACAGTAGATCCATTTTTTCTTGTATGCTTTGAAGAGTCTTATCCATAACAGCTTTTTCTATAGTGCTTTCTATTATGGTATGCTCTGTACAAAAGAAATGTATATGTTAAATGTATATAAAATAATAATAATTAAATGGTTTATATTGTAAAGTGTCTACCATTAGATTCACTATCTTCTGACATTTCCTCATGTGGGAAATGCTCCTCTAGCCTCTCCAGAGTACTAGACATTTCTGTGAGAAAAAAAACATAATATCATTTTTTTAATCTAATACAGAAAGTTTATAAATATATGGGTAAAATGCAGTAAACTTACTATTTCAGGTAAGGTATGTTCTGAGTGGTCTGTAGATCTGCTGTTGTTCTTGGTTGTGGAGTTTCTGTGAGGTAATCATGTTGGAAGCCTATCTTTCTTCTTTTGGTATATTCCATTTTAGAACATATTGTATTTAAATGAATGGTTAGTGTGTTACATATATGGGTTACACTTCTTATGTATTACTACATATAATGTGTACGTGTGCTGGTTTGTGAATTTGTAAAATTCATTTGTTATGATGTATCAAACTCAGTAGAGGGGGTTCAGTATGTTCAATTTTACATGTACATAAAATCAGAGTTATTATTATTAAATTGTGCTACTAAAAACCTATGAAATTCAGTGAAAAAACTTTGTTAAAGGGACGTTATGGTTCCAAGTAAAACCGAAAACCCCCTGAAATTCGCCAGTGATGGTAAGATAAGCAACCATAACTCGCGCCACCTCCGTGCACTGCTAAGACTAACACCCACGACATCAAAGATGACATCACAGTGATACCATACAGTGATACCACACCATAACGTCCCTTTTAACACAGTTTTTTCACTGAATATATGTATATATTCAGTGAAAAAACGTTGTTAAAGGGACGTTCTGGTTAAGTTGCGCTACTAAAAACCTATGAAATTCACCGAAAAACTCTTTGAAATTCGCCAGTTATGGTAAGCTAAGCAACCATAACTCGCGCCACCACCGTGCACTGCTAAGACTAACGCCCAGGACATCAAAGATGACATCACAAATGTGATCAGAAGAGGACGATGAGAATGGGGTAGAGGAAAACCCTACTACACGCACTAGGCGTGAGTCTTGGGTGTGGCGGTTATTTACCATTCATGGTAATGTTCCCTAAGGCTCGTGCGAACCGTGTTACCTGCAATGAGTGCAAAATGACACTCAGTCGCAGGAAGCACGGTAAGTACAGCTTTGGGACCACTACTATGAAGCAACACCAGAGGTCATTTCACTCTGGGGCTATTCGCAGGATTGTACCTTGCGAAGAACGTAGCAGGTTGATTTCCTCTACTCCATTCTCTGTTTCTGATCCTGTCACCACAAGGACCACCTCTGTGGGACAGCGTTTTCCTCAAGCTGCCTCACAGGCCATACAGAATGCTGATGACCCTTACCTTTCGAGGGTCACAGTTGTATGTATGTACTGTGACACAGTACTCTGCAGGGGGGAGCGACTTCGTAGTGCTTTTGAGACTATCGTCTCAGAGCACGAGAAGATCTGCTCAGTACCCAAATAAAACCCACTCTACATCTTCCTCTCTCTGCCCGCCCTTTCTTATTCCTGTGGTTGGTGTCCCCCCTTTACCTTCCTTTCCCCTCCTCTCCTAGTGTGTCGTGTATAAAAAAACAAAAAAAATACAAAATATCAAAAATCAAAAGAAAAAGGCTCTTTTCAGAGCCGCCTTTCACAGTTAAAAAATAGAAGTGAAAATGAATGAAGCAGGGCCCTTTGTATTTTTTAGAAGTCTGCGGACAGTTCGCGAACATTTAAAAAATTGGGTTGCTACCCCATCACAAACATTGCAATTTTCTCTGGGAAGAAGTGGTGGCTCTGAAAAGAGCCTCTGGGTGGTGTTTGTAAGTCAAAAATTATAAATGCTTAACACCTACCTCAAAATAGTTGTTGTAATTCCAAAAAAGGTCGCAATGCATTTTGTACATTTCTCAGAAAAATCTGATTGCCAGCATAAGTAAGATGGACTCCATCTCTGCGAAAAATGTATGTACTACGAAACATAATATTTTCATTGTGAAAAGAGGACACGCCAAAATCTCTTAGAAAGGCACAAACAGCCTTATTAACATTGCACCTTGCTTTTTCCATTTGTGGATCAAATGAAGAAGAACGAAGCCACATTTGTCTCTGCGCAATCTGTGAAAATATCACTTGAGAATTAGGAAACATGTCCATAACCTTCCCAAGTCCTTCTTTCATAGCAAATTGCAAAAAAATTCCAGTCACATGTCCTAAACTGTTCCCTCCACAATGAATTACAATTATGTCTGGATGTTGCTCTGTCTCCAAAGTAGCACAGAGAGGTAGCAAGTCCAACCACTTCATTCCACATACTCCATGCCAGTGTACTTCCACATGTGGGAATCCAAGATCTACAGCTACTCCACAGCTTTCTGCATGCACCTTCAACCAATGTATCCACGAATCTCCCAAAATCCAAACAATCTGTTTTCTGAAACACACAGCCATAGCTATCTTTTGTTCTCTCAGCAAAAAGAGTATCTGAGAAACTCTCTCCTGGCACAACACACCCACTAAGATTTCCTGACCAATCCCTTTCAGTGCTTATTCTCATTTGCATGACTTCTGAACCCCAAAATCCCCGGATGTAACTCCCGATGTCCGCGAACTACCGCCATGTCCGCGGACATATTGTAACATGAACAGCCCTTCTACCATTTCCACTTCACTCTCTCTGCCATTCCCTCATTGGATGTAGCTAAAAAATCACATGACCATGCACCAATCACATTCAAGACCTCTAGATCTAACTGCATCATCATAGATCAGCAATGCAAATGTACTGTGAATCTCTCTGAGTACAAGTGTCATATCATTGGCAAGCACCATCTACCAGAAATACTGTACAAGTCTCCAAGATTTCTACTTGCAGCTCCATGCATATCCATATGCATGAACACAAACTTCAGGTATGCATATTTTCTGTACAGTAGATGAACACGTTTTCAAACAGACTTTTAGCTTGTGTAATCTGTAAAATGAATTTACTGTATTTTTTTCAATTTCCTAAAATCAACTATCACTTATAAACCTTTATACTATTTACTTTCTTTATACACACACACACTCAAATCATGTTAAACTAACATTTTTTAAATGACATATATATAGACTACATATATTCAAACAAAATTGCATGCAAGCACAATCTATGTTTAAATCTTTAAAAAAAATACTTATACAATTTCATATTTTTTTGTTTTTATTTATTTACTTAATTACTTTAATTTAGACATGACATTGAGGCGCTATTACCTAGAACAGCTTACTTACAGAAATAGTGGTATTCACTGGTATATTAAAAATTTCACAAGACATAGTAAAGATATTTTTTTTGCTACAGTTAGTCATTCAATACAATTTGTTCATTAAGAACATATCATTTGTACTGAACTGATGCAATGTATCTTATGTAAATAAATTAGTTTAATGGTTTTAAAGAAGGCATCGAGGATTTCAATTAAAAAAATCAATATCTAAATTAAAAACAGCACTATATACAAAGGTACTAATTTGAAGCTTTTACAATTGCAGTACAGACCAGTTTCCTGAAAAGAAGCAGGCGAATTCGAAGAAAAATAACTAAGAAGTTACCTGTTAATTTAAGAAAAAAAGTAAGTAGAATATCACCATAATATTTTTATTATTAATCAAATATATTATAACGTTAATACAAGCTATTTCGGTGCCTAAAATAGAGATTGTGTACCATTTTGTCCAAAAATCTGCATGTCTTAAACAGCCAGAATGGCCCACAAATTCCTATTTTTAGACACACAAATTACCCAACTGAACCGCTACAATTTTCATATTATAGAACAAACAACTTTTTTAATTGTATACATTAGATTTACTATTTGTACTTTTCCACACCACTAGCTTACTTTTTTTGTCATCTGAACCCCAGTTTAGTAACACATACATTCAAGAAAACCATCCCTACTAATTGTAGTTCCCAATGCACAATCACACACCATTACATACATCTTTATCATCTTACTCAAACACTCATGCACACAGCACACATACATTCCAGAACACCCCAACCCATATCTTCTTTATTTTTTTCAACAGACCGTAAAGAATGCTTACCAAAAGTCAAGTCCGTAGAAAGCAACACAAAAGTAGAGCAAATGAAAATAAGTGTCCAACATAAGCATCCATCTCTAGCAGAATTTGTAAAAAAAGTTGAAACAAAACAGCTAATAGTCATTTAGTGAAACACAAGAAGTTTCAAGTACAAAAACTTTGACTCCTCTATCAAAATGTAAAACAAACCAAAATACAATTAACAGAAAATCAGCTATCACTACAAATAAAACTACTTCTTCAAATTTTAATATAGTGCAAAGTAAGCATACCAAGAAAAGTATTTTAGCCAAAATGTACCGTTACAAAGTCCTTCAAAATCTTATAAAAACAGGAGAGAAATTGGGTTCAATGCTTAAAACCTATCGTAGGAAATTAATCTTAGAAGCGTTGATGGACAGTGCAATTCTTCTGAAAAGAAAGTTATTTATTTTACTGTTAAACAAAATGAAACCACTAACAAAACTAATCTCAATAAGCGAAATGTCCACAGAAAGAACTTCTTAAGTATCTGCGGAGGTGAATGGAATCACGCTACGAGCAAAAAACCATATTTTAATGATGAAGCGTACAAACAAAAGCAAACAAATACAATTGCCATACATAGCAGTGGTCGAGGTTATGAAAAAGTGAACAATACCATAATGGAACAAGAAGTATTCCTTACAAAAATATGCCCTGAAAACGTAGAATTACCCCTCCATTCAACTGAATCAGAATGTCTAGTGTACAAATGGCCATGCACGTCAATGTGTAACATTCCCAAACAATGTTTCAAATCTTTACGCCAATTCCTCAATAAATATGTAAAAAGCAAAGACAAAATCAAAATTAAATTACTGCAAAATATGGATACCTGTCCAGTGCGCAAGTACACAGGACTACAAGGACATTCATTGGCCTGCATTACAGGACCTACTTGTAAAACCACTTTCCATGATATCAAAAGGATATCAACACATCATTCAACTATAAGAAATCTAGTCTATAAACTGCACTATGCTAAAAGTCCTGCTTTAGCACTAGCAAAGTTAAATAACATCCTTCTACATGGTACAGCAAAAGACCTACTTGAAGAAATTCACTACATCCAGAAAAAATATTTTGGAAGTGAAAACCATTTACAGAATGAAATAGCTTTAAACCAATTAAGCAACAATTCTACACATGGCAACCTTTTGCTAAACACATACAAAAAAGAAATACTAAAATTTAAAAGTACATCAGCTGAAGTACCAAACCATGTATGTGTATGTTGCCGTAGAACTTTTTATAAAAGTAACACAAAAACTGTAGACCTATCATACAAAATAGAAGACAATGAAGATTCTAAATGGTTTGAATTAGCTCTCTACCTTGTAGCAGAAAACAAATACGAAATAACTGAGCCCTTAATACTTTGCAGTTACTGCACTACAAAACTTGACAACAACCAAACTCCTTTCCGTGCTATCACAAATAATTTGGAATTATACCCAGTACCAAAACTTAATTTATATGAGAGCATCATAATTCAAACAGTACACCCATTTCAAGCAATAATACGCCTTCAACCAAAAGCAGCAAATTTACCTCCCTCTGAATTAGTGAAAGGTATTAGTGGAAGTTTATTTACCATTAGATCTAAAAGAAAATGTGCATACTCTAGGAGTGCAACGTCCAATGCAGCAATCTTTAATTATCTTAGTAAATGGAGTACCTACAAAAGACAAAAAAATATGGCAACAACAGCTGGTAGATTTCTATAAAGTTAGACAAGCCTTCCAATATCTTAAAGAGAATAATGAATATTACAAAGAAATTAATATTGAAGAAAACCTGAAAGATACAACTGAAATAATTCAAGAAACACAAAAAGCTGGTCAATTTGAGCTACTAGATCCTGCTACAATATCAAATACTTTAGACCATTATACAATTCATCCTTTGCACTGTAATGACACCGTAGAAGATGTACTGGAAACTTACCAAATGCGTCAAGCAAAAGGATCCCCAATCAGCATATGGGAAAAAAGTATAGAAGCACGTGCTTTTCCTCTACTCTTTGCCTACTGGCAAAGGAGGAAGGTATGATGATAGACCTATTCAAATATCAGCTTCAGAATACCGCTCATTACGGATGTATTCTGAAGATCCCAGATTTAGACAAAATGTGGAATACATATTCCACCTACTCTTTGAAAGTGAACTAGCAACTTTATGTTACGGAGTTGCACACATATTAATATCAGGATCACACTTTCAAAATATGACAGCTACACAATTATTAGAAAAAGTGCAACAAAAGGATGAGGTTTTACAATCAAATATGTCCCTGCTACAACTCTTCAAACCATGAAGAAAAGAAGAACAATTACTAGATAACTATGACTCATATGAGGATGCTTTCAAAGCAAATGAAAGCACTATAACTGATGTAAACTTTACACAGTACAAAAAAATGTTGCACAATGAAGAGCAACACGAAGAACTCCAAGCCCAACTAGATAAGGACACTCCTGACAGTAGTCAACCTTCTGTAACAGGAAGCCAAGAACCACTGGGAGAACCACTAATAATAAATGAGGCAGAATTAGCTATGATAGAAGTAGAAAACACCAAGTGTCAGTATGAAGATAAGGAAGACTTAACTATACTACAATCAAAACTAAACAATGAGCAAAGTAGCATTTTTCAAGAAGTAACAAAAGAAATTGCACATGGTGTAAAACATGGAAATAAAGAATGTTCCTGCCATAATTATAAACCTATACTACTGTATGTCAGTGGTGAAGCTGGTTCTGGCAAAACATTCCTAATCAAATTCATTAGTAAGTTCCTTCAACAATTGACAAACAACAACTGTCAGCTGTTGTCACTGCCCCCACAGGTTTAGCTGCCTACAACATAGCTGGTGTTACATTACACCGATTACTACTATTACCAGTAGAACACCAGAACAAATTAGACTATTACAAACTTTCTGCAGAAGCTGCAATGGAATTACGCAGAGTATTGAAACAAATGAAAATGCTACTAATAGATGAAGTGAGCATGGTCTCCAACCTGATGTAAGCTTTGATTCACCTCAGATTACAAGAAGTACTCAAAACAGACTATGAAGAGCTCTTTGCAGGAAAACACATTATTGTTTTTGGAGATCTGCTTCAATTAACACCAGTAAAAGGTGAGCCTATTTTTAAAACATTAGGACACAAACTCTGCTGTAAAACTGTTGGCAGCATTGGAAATGTCAACCTTTGGCAACATTTCCAATACAGAGAATTAACAGAAAACATGCGGCAATCTGCAGATCTCACTTATGCCAACATTTTAAAAAGTATCAGAGTTGATATACTTTCTAAAGAAGCAGAAGCAATATTGAAAACCCGGCACATTAATGCACTTTATGGCGATAATGCATGTGCTACAGATGTTATGTAACAATTAGCCCACAAAAATGTCAATTGTATGGCCTTAATGCCAACTCTTGCAAGCTGTTTCAAATTCAATGAAATCATGCTAAGTAAAGAAATGCAACCAATCATGGAAATTAGCGCCACAGACAAACTAGATGCACATGGTATGACACTACCCATGTGCGACCAAGCCACAACAAGACTAAATAGTTTAGAAAAATCTATCTCAAACACAGCAGGCTTAGAAAAGATATTAAAATTATCCTTAAATTGCAGAGTAATGCTTAAACGTAACCTTGACATGGACCAAGCACTAGTTAATGGAGCACTGGGTACAGTTGTTGGCTTTCAAACATACCCACGCGACAACAAAATTCAGTTTGTCAATATACTCTTTGACAAACTTTCAGAAGTAAAAAGGATAGGACGCTCAACAGCTAGATTCCTTCTCTTCAAAGATATGTATGTACGCAGAGAACAATTTTCTCTAACGCTTGCATACGCACGCACGATTCATAAATCACAAGGTCTTACCCTAGACAAAGCAATGATAGATATTGGTAACACAGTCTTTAAAGAAGGCATGAGCTATGTAGCACTATCACGCTTACGTACACTTGATGGTCTATTTCTAATAAACTTTGATGCAAGTAAAATAAACGCTGATATTCCTTGCATTTTAGAATACAATAGACTTCACTCACTATACACCCCCCACCTAAACACATATTCTGTTTCACAAAAAGTAAAACGTTATAAAAGAAAAATAAATCAAACAGAAATGCAACAGGATGTCACTGCAAATCCTCCAAAGAGAGTAAAAGAAACTAATACTTCATGAAGTACCATAAGCAAAAAAGAATCAATTAGGGAAAGTAAACCAGGTACTTCTTTAAAGAAGGAAGACAAACTCCAAAAAAAGCAGTTAGATACAGAACTACCTGGACCATTTAAATTCTCAAATATAGTTGGTGTAAGTTGCTACGCAAATGTAACAATGAATATTCTATTTCAATTACCACCAATTGTTGACAACATTTACTTACACAGTACAGACCCATTGTGTTTGCAAATATTAGTGCTTCACAGAAATGCAGCAAACAATCCTGACAACACGTATAGTGTTTATGGAATAAGACAATAATTGGACTACTGTGCTGGAATGGTGAAATTCACTATAAATTCACAGGAAGATCCACAAGAATTTCTAATGTACTTACTACAAATACTGGAAAACAAAAACATACCTATAAATGAAATCTTTCAGATTTCATACATGTGGAAACATACATGCACTCTCTGCAACAATGTGACACAAGAAGAAATCCCCAATGAACGCTTCATATATATATCAATACCAAATTGTGAATCCATTCCATTTCAGCGACTTGTACAAAATGCAAACCATGGTAGATTATGCTCTACCTGCAATTCAGATAATCGTTCCACGTTAGTAATACAAACGCATAGTAAATGCATAATACTAATGCTTCTACGTTACAATGCAGATGGTGCCAAAAACAACTGCAAGCTGACTGGATTCACACATGGTCAAATATCACTTGGTAAGAAACCCTTCACAACAATAGGTATAATCTACCACGCAGGAGCCACAACCAATTCAGGGCACTACACTGCATATATAAACAAGAAATGTGGATGGTTTGAATGTAATGATAGTACCATTACTCTAAAGCAGAGATTACCAGGAAATCTTACAAACGCTTATTTGATGTTCTTAAAACCAAAATTGATAACTAAACTGTATTTAAACCCCAAGTAAACTTGTGTTAAAAAAATATAAACTGTTAGAATACTCCAAAAGCTATCTAACTGCTCAAAGATTCTACAACAACTAATCAGATAAATGAATACCACTAAATTAGACCAAAAAATACACAGTTAGAATACGCCATTTGGTATCTAACTGTCCCAAAATTTAACAATATCCAAATAGATAAATCAATACCACTAAAATATATCAAAAAATAGACAGAATACAGCAATTGGTATCTAACTGCTCCAAAATTTTATAATATCAAAACAAATAAATAATATGTTACTGCTCCAAAAAAAATACAACAAGCCATAGTATAAAGCATTAGCCAGAAACAACAAGTGAACACTGAAAACAAACAAACTGTAGCATAACAGAAAAACGTTTTTTTAATCCAACATGGATTTTTTTTTCTCCCACAGACCCAATGATTTTAGCAACAAATACAGAAACTGAGCAAATTGCAGAGTACTCTGATTTGTAATCTACTAAATGAGGGTCCAGAAAAAAAGTATATTGATTATACAATGTAATAAGTCATTACAAAATACTAATACTAACATGCTATTTTCTTTTATCACAGAAATGAACAAGAAAAACATGGACTCCCGTTACTAGACCAAACAGTAAGTATACAATAATAAGGAGAACCATAGCAGCATATCACATCCATAGTATCTAATACCTTTGTTCCTTATACATTTGTTTTTCACCCAAAGTTATAAGCAAATATGAATATGATATGCTGCGGTGGTTGTTGCCAGGGCATAGAGTCTTGGGTGCATGGCCAAATGGCCATGCACCCAAGACTCTATGCCCTGGCAACAACCACCGCAGCATATCACATCCATAGAGTCAAACATTTCAACTATGGTCTATGGAAACTTTTAATGTCTGTGGACATTATGAGTGTTCTTAGAACACTTTCAACTTGCCAGCGAACAAAAAGGACAGCGTTTTCAGGACACCCCCTACGAACATTTCAGAACAACGCGATAGTTCTTAGAGCACTTTCAACTTGACAACGAACAATATGGACAGTGTCCTCAGGACACCCCCATTTTGTTTATTTGCGAACATTTCAGGACACTGCGAGTGTTCTTAGAACACATTCAACTTGCCAGCGAACAATACGGACTACGCCTTCAGGACACCCCCTATGAACATTCCAGGACACCGCGAGTGTTCTTAGAAACGTCTTCAGAACACCCCATTTTGTTTATTGGTGAACATTTCAGTACACCTCGAGTGTTCTTAGAACACATTCAACTTGACAGAGAACAATACGGACCGCGTCCTCAGGACACCCCCATTTTGTTTATTTGCGAACATTTCAGGACACTGTGAGTGTTCTTTGAACACATTCAACTTGCCAGCGAACAATACGGACTACGCCTTCAGGACACCCCCTACGAACGTTCCAGGACACCGGGAGTGTTCTTAGAAACGTCTTCAGAACACCTCCATTTTGTTTATTTGTGAACATTTCAGTACACCTCGGGTGTTCTTAGAACACATTCAACTTGACAATGAACAATACGGACAGTGTCCTCAGAACACCCCCTACGAACATTCCCCGGACACCGCGAGTGTTCTTAGAAGCGTCTTCAGAACACCCCCATTTTGTGTATTTGCGAACAATTCAGGACACCGCGAGTGTTCTTAGAACATATTCAACTTGACAACGAACAATACGGACAGCGTCCTCAGGGCACCCCCATTTTGTTTATTTGTGAACATTTCAGGACACTGCGAGTGTTCTTAGAACAGTTTGTTTGCTTGCAAACAAAACGGACACATATTGAGTCCTCAGACCACCCCCCATTCAGTTTATTTAGAACATTTCAGAAAACCTGTGATGTCCGAAGACAAATCGAACACAAAAAGAACGTCTAACACATAAAAAACACAACTTTCATCCTATCTCATACACTCCCACCCTCCCCAAACACTCCTACACACCAACACACTCTACTAAATACAAATTTTGAACAAAGTTTCACCGCGCTGTCCGCGGATGACCGTGAATCCAAGATGGCGGGCGTTACCGAAAATCTGACGCGCTTCACGCTCCACGCCGTCCAATCAGCGAACACGTTGCATGTCCGCGAACATCACGCAAGCCGATTTGCCAATCAGGACACTGTCTGCGGAGTGAACAGGGAAGTCCATCCGCGGACCGAACACAGATATCACAAATTTTTTTTACCTACTTTTTGGTCATTTTAAAAAAAACTACTGGATGGATTTTCACCAAATTTGCAAAAGCACGCTTTCGGGACCAAGCCGCTGCTCCTGGTCCAAATTTGGTGAAAATCCGTCCAGCGGTTTGGGCTATAGACGTGAGCAAAAATGTTTTCCCATTCAGTCTATGGGAAAAAAAAAAGTTTTGGGACCATGTAGTTATGGTTAAGTTGGTGTTTCCATAGGAAGAGCACTTTTTGGGCGGCTTATAACTTCGCTCTCCCTGGACGAATCCTCACCAAACTTTGCAAAAAAAGTATATGGGTCACTCTGAATTATAAAGTTATAAGGAGGGTACCAAAACTTCTTTTTTTTCCCATAGACTGGGGAAAAAACTTTGCTCATGCCTACAGCCCAAACCGCTGGACGGATTTCACCAAATTTGGACCAGGAGCAGCGGCTTGGTCCCGAAAGCATGCTTTTGCAAATTTGGTGAAAATGACCAAAAAGTAGGTCACAAAAAATTAGTGATATCTATGTTCAGTCCGCGGACACACTTCCCTGTTCGCCCCGCGGACAGTGTCCTGATTGGCTTATCGGCTTGCGTCATGTCTGCGGACATGCAACGTGTTCGGTGATTGGATGGTGCAGAGCGTGAAGTGCATCAGACTTTTGGGAACACCCGCCATCTTGGCAGACAGCGCGGTGAAACCTAGTGTAAAAATACTATTTAGTAAAGTGTGTTGGCATGTAAGACTGTTTGTGGAGGGTGGGTAGTAAGAGATGCGTTAAATGTTGTATTTATTTAGGTGGGAGGCACCCCTGTTGTGTTTGTTCTGACCACGGACAACACTGGTAAATAAACGAAATGGTGCTGTCCTGAGGACACTGTCCATACTGTTCGTAGGCAAGTTGTCCTGGGATGTTTGTAAATGAACAAAATGGGGGTGTTCTGAGGACACTAGACCTGTCTGTTTTGTTCACAAGCAAGCTGAAACTGTCCTAAGAACACACGCAGTGTCCTGAAATGTTCGTTAAATAAACAAAATGGGTGTGTCCTGAGGACGCTATGCCTGTCCGTATTGTTCGCAGGCAAGTTTAAACTGTTCTAAGAACACTCATAATGTTCGCGGACATGCCCATATGCATAGTTAAAATGTTTGACTCTATGGGTGTGATATGCTGCCGCAGCATATCACATCCAAAGTGGCTTATAACTTTGGGACCCAAGAACAAATTTATAAGCAACAAAGTTATAAGCCAGTATGAGTGTGATATGCTTTGGTGGTTGTGGGCAGGGCCTAGAGTCTTAGGTGCATGGACAAGACCAAATTTATAAGCACCGAAGTTATGAGCTACTATTGGTGTGATATGCTGCGGTGGTTGTGGCCAGGGCCTAGAGTCTTGGGTGCATGGCCAAGACTAAATTTATAAGCACTGAAGTTATAAGTCACTATGGGTGTGATTTTCTGTGATGGTTGTACTTATTATAATATACTTACTCTTTGGTTTAGTAACTGGAGTACATACATTCCTTGTTAATTTCTGTGATAAAGAAAAGATCATGTTAGTATTGGTATTTCGTAACGACTTATAACATTGAATAATCAACATTTTTTTTTGCCCCTCATATTTAGTAGATTACAAACCAGTGTAATTTGCAATTTGCTCAGTTTCTGTGTTTGTTGCTAAATTCATTGGGTCTGCGAAAAAAAAAATCCATGTTTGATTAAAAAAAAAAACTTTTTTTGTTATGCTACAGTCTATTTGTTTGTTTGTTTTCAGTGTTCACTTGTTGTTTCTGGCTAATGTTCTATATGTTGGCTTGTTGCAGATTTTTGGAGCAGTTAGATACCTGTTGGCATATTCTGTCTATTTTTTGATATAATGAAGTGGTATTGATTTATCTGTTTGGATATTGTAAATTCTTGGGGCAGTTACATACCAGTTGGCATATTCTAACTGTTTATTGTTTGATATAATTTAGTGGTATTCATTTATCTGTTTAGTTGTTGTACAATCTTGGGGCAGTTAGATAGCTGTTGGCATATTCTAACAGTTTATAGTTTTTTAATAGAAGTTTTGTTACTGTTTAAGTACAGATTAGTTAATAAATTTTGGTTTTAAGAAGATTAAATAAGCGTTTGTAAGATTTGCTGGTAATCTCTGCTTTAGAGTAATGGTACTATCATTACATTCGAACCATCAAATTTTTTTTATATATGCTGTATAGTGAACTGCATTGGTTGTGGCTCCTGCGTGGTAGATTATACCTATTGTTGTGAAGGTTTTCTTACCAAGTGATGCTTGACCATGTGTGAATCCAGTCAGCTTGCAGTTGTTTTTGGTACCATCTGCATTGTAACGTAGAAGCATTAGTATTCCATATAGTAAACTATGTGTTTTTATTAGTAAGGTGGAGCGATTATCCGAATTGCAGGTAGTACATAATCTACCATGGTTTGCATTTTGTACAAGTTGCTGAAATGGAACGGATTCACAATTAGGTATGGATACATATACGAAGTGCTCATTAGGGATTTGTTCTGTGTCACATTGGTGCAGAGAGTGCATGTATGTTTCCACATGTATGAAATCTGGAAGATTTAATTTATAGGTATGTTTTTGTTTTCCAGTACTTGTAGTAGGTACATTAAAAATTCGTGTGGATCTTCCTGTGAGTTTATGGTGAATTTCACCATTCCAGCACAGTAGTCCAATTGTTGTCTCATTCCATGAACACTATACGTGTTGTCAGGATTATTTGTTGCGTTTCTATGAACTTCTAACATTTGCAAACACAATTGGTCTGTACTGTGTAAGTAAATGTTGTCAACAATTGGTGGTAATTAAAATAGAATATTCATTGCTACATTTGCGTAGCAATTTACACCAGTTATATTTGAAAGTTTAAATGGACCAGGTAGTTCTGTATCTGAGTGCTTTTTTTGGAGTTTGTCTTCCTGCTTTGAAAAAGTACCTGGTTTACTTTCCCTAATAAGTTCTTTTTTGCTTCTGGTACTAGATGAAGTATTAGTTTCTTTTATTTTATTTGGAGGATTTGCAGTGACATCTTGTTGCGTTTCTGTTTGATTTTAGTTTTCTTTTACAACGTTTTACTTTTTGTGGAACAGGATATGTTTTTAGATGGGGGGGGGTGTATAGTGAACGAAGTCTATTGTATTCTAAAATGCAAGGAATATCATTGTTTACTTTACTTGCATCAAAGTTGATTAGAAATAGACCGTCAAGTGTACGTAAGCGTGATAGTGCTACGTAGCTCATGCCTTCTTTAAAGACTGTGTTACCAATATCTATCAATGCTTTGTCTAGGGTAAGACCTTGTGATTTATGAATGGTGACTGCGTGTGCAAGAGTTAGAGAAAATTGTTCTCGGAGTACATACATGTCTTTGAAGAGAAGGAATCGAGCTGTTCAGCGTCCTATCCTTTTCACTTCTGAAAGTTTGTCAAAGAGAATATTGACAAACAGAATATTGTTGTCACATGGGTATGTTTGAAAGCCGACAACTGTACCCAGTGCTCCATTAACTAGTCCTTGATCAACGACAAGATTCCGTTTAAGCATTACTTTACAATTTAAGGATAATTTTAATATTTTTTCCAATCCAGCTGTTTTGGAGATTGAATTTTCCAAAAGATTTAGACTTGTTGTGGCTTGCTCACACATGGGTAGTGTCATACCATGTACGTCTAGTTTGTCTCTGGCGCTAATTTCAATTATTGGTTGCATTTCTTTTTTTAACATTGTTTCATTGAATTTGAAACAGCTTGCAAGAGTTGGCATTAAGGCCATACAATTGACATTTTTGTGCGCTAATTGTTCCATAACATCCGTAGCACATGCATTACCGCCATAAAGTGCATGAATGTGCCGGGTTTTCAATATTGCTTGTGCTTCTTGAGATAGTATACCAACTCTAATACTTGTTTAAGATATTGGCATACGTGAGATCTGCCGATTGCTACATGTTTTCTGTTAATTCTCTGTATGGAAATGTTGCCAAAGGTTGACATTTCCTATGCTGCCAACAGTTTTACGGCAGAGTTTGTGTCCTAAGGTTTTAAAAATAGGCTCACCTTTCACTGGTGTCAATTGAAGATCTCTGAAAACAATGTGTTTTCCTCCAAAGAGCTCTTCGTAGTTTGTTTTGAGTACTTCTTGTAATCTGAGGTGAATCAAAGACAACATTAGGTTGGAGACCATGCTCACTTCATCTATTAGTAGCATATTCATTTGTTTTAATACTCTGCGTAGTTCCATTGCAGTTTCTGTAGAATGTTTGTAATAGTCTAATTTGTTTTGGTGTTCTACTGGCAGGAGTAGTAATCGGTGTAAAGTGACACCGCCTATGTTGTAGGCAGCTAAACCTGTGGGGGCAGTGACAACAGCTGACAGTTTGTTGTTTGTCAATTGTTGAAGGAATTTGCTGATGATTTTGATTGAGAATGTTTTGCCAGAACCAGCTTCGCCACTGACGTACAGTAGTATAGGTTTGTAATTTTGGCAGGTGCATTCTTTATTTTCATGTTGTACACCATGTGCAATTTTTTTTGTTACTTCTTGAAAAATGCTACTTTGCTCATTATTTAGTTTTGATTGTAGTATAGTTAAGTCTTCTTTATCTTCATACTGACACATGGTGTTTTCTCCTTCCGTCATAGCTAATTCTGCCTCATTTACTATTAGTGGCTGTCCCAGTCGTTCTTGGCTTCCTGTTACAGAAGGTTGACTACTGTTAGGAGTGTCCTTATCTAGTTGGGCCTGGAGTTCTTCTTCGTGTTGCTATTCATTGTGCAACATTGTTTTGTAGTGTGTAAAGTTTACATCAGTTATAGTGCTTTCATTTGCTTTGAAAGCATCTTCGTAGGAGTCATAGTTATCTAGTATTTCTTCTTCTTTTCTCCATGGTTTAAACAGTTGTAGCAGGGACATGTAATATAGTTCTTTATGTTGAGGAGTCTTTGATGACAATTTGATATGATTAATTAAATTTGGTTTGTTGAGTTTTACTAAGCTGCCTCCACAATTTGTCACTCTGTATCTACCTTTTTTTTAAAATCAGGTTTTATATTATTTTTGTATGTGAAGTTTTGGGCTATGTGGTATAGACACATGGTTTCAAAGTGATACTTCTGTTTGGGTAGTATGTGTCCAGCAAATTGTTTTTCAAAATGTCTTGGCTGTTGGGATCATTTTTGGCTATTGTTTCTATGTTGTTGTATGATTTCAGAACTCTTTTTCTAGATTTAGCAGGACCAAGACTTAGCCATACTATATTTTCAGATTGTCCATACAAAGCAGTACCGGTTAAACGATCTGCTGCTTCATAGGAGCCACGTTCTCTATGGGAGAGCATTTTTATGCCCAAACAGTATAATTTCTGAGACGGTGTTATGTGTGATGACCGGTCATTCCAGAGGTCTTGAAGCTCTGTTTTTTCTGCTTTGGTTAAGTATACATATCGTGCAACTGCAGTGGAATTGTCTGCAATGTACTGCACATCTATGTTTGCATTCCATAAGAGGGCAATGATTTCATTGTAATCTTTGATATATTTTTCTTCTTCTGTTCTTTTTATGTAATATGTATTTTTAGGTGATTTACCTTTAACACTATGTCTAACTGAAGACATGAAGTTGTTCACTTGACCTGTTTTTGTAACTGGACTAGGGGAAACCAAAGCGGCATTTGGTTTAGTATTTCCCTTAGGTTTTGTATTTGCGACGCCAATATTTGCCACATTTGTGTCTTTGAAATTGTAAAATTTGTGCATGAAGATCACTATTTGTTGCTTCCGATGGAATTTCACAAGTGACATATTTTTTGATAATCTGTAACACAGTGGCATCATTGTCTTGACCGAATTTAGGAGCATCTTTAATACATAAAAGCATGTGGATATGTGGTGCTCCTCTGGCTTGGCATTCTTTTCTCCAAAAGAAGTGTTGCACTTCTCCGAGGGGAGGAACAGTTTTATTACAAATAAAGTGTAGCATAGCAATGAAGCGATGATGAAAATATCTTGAAACATCAACAGGATCTAGAGAACAAAGTTCTCCAGGTGTTAGTATATCTGTTTGTTTTGTTTTTGTTTGATATGTGTAGGAAATCATGTAAATCTTCCCATGCATATTCTGTACAACTTACAGGCCGATTCATGGAATTAATGTGTGCAGAAAATCTCTGCGCAAGCGAGCGCATCGCAGCACAAGTGCAAAAATCGCAGTGCAAGCGCGCGAAAGCCGTGCACATCGATTCATGGAAGTCCGTGCGGGTGTAAATACTGGGATGTGCGCTAAAATCCTGCGTGGTGCACACATCATCAAACGGCATGCGCTACGCCCACAGCGAAAGCGCACATAGCGCGGCGCACACAACAAAAGAAGGCGTAACACGGGGCGTAACACGCGGAATGGGGAACAAAGCGTGAAAATGTGGGCATTATGGGGGAAGTACAGGAGGCAAATGCGCAGAACACCCAAACGCGCGCCTACAACACGTATTCATGGAATCGAACAGGGGAAACGCATGCGCCAAAAAAGACACACTAATCCGGAAACATGTACGCCAGCAGGAAGCAGGTGTATGCGCACCCGCGCAGCATAAAAGTGCGCACAAATAACAAACCAGCTCAGACGCTACGATGAATATACCGTTCCTCACAGCAGTGGTCGTGGGACACCACAGGAGGAGGAAGATGGTCAGGACCAGCATTTTCACATCTAGGACCAGCCTTTTTGGAATACCTGATGACCAGGTGTATGGGAGGTACAGGTTTCCACCTCACATTATACTCGACCTGGTGAGTGAGTGGGAGGATGACCTCACATCACCCACCCTGTGCTCCCAAGCACTGAGCCCCTTGGAAAAGGTGCTCAATGTACGTTCATTTCAGCGGACAAGTGCCATAGTAAGGGGGTGTCACAGGCTACGCAGTCACGCTGCCTACATCAGGTGTTGGCCATCATGACTGCACGCCCATCAGTCCGCAGGCACATATACCTGCACAGAACACCTGCAGAAAGGCAGGCTGCTGTCCAGGATTTTTACGGGGTGGCACACTTCCCCAAAGTGCTAGGTGCCATTGATTGCACCAATGTGGCTCTACTTCCTCCCAGGGCAACTGAGCACATCTATAGAAACCGCAAGCACTGGCATTCCATCAATGTGCAGATAGTATGTGATGCCAAGGGAATCATCACCTCAGTATATGCCAACTATCCAGGGTCCACCCATGACAGTTTCATTTACAGAATGTGAACCCTAAACCGGGACCTAGAAGCTGGGCGGCATGGCAATACATGGCTGCTTGGTGAGTATAAATGCCTCTGCACATGCATGCATGTCAGATACTGAGTAATGTCACAACCCCACTAATGATACTCATCATCACCTCCCCAGGGGACAGTGCCTACCCACTGAGCACCCACATGATGACGCCAATTCGGAACCCCACCACACCACCCGAGGTAAGATACAACACAGCCCATATTGCAACCCGGGGCATAGTGGAGCACACATTCGGAGGGCTCAAGTCACGCTTTCACTCCCTTGACCGCTCTAGTGGGCAGCTGCTATATGCGCCCCCAGTAGTGTGCAGGACATTGGGCCTGCATGTGTCCTGCACAACGTTGCAACCCGCCGGGGCCTGCCGGTGGACATGGTGGTGCCCCTACATCCCCAACCACATGCACAACCGCTGCGCATGGGAGAGGAAAGGGCATGTGGTGAGGCAGCCCGTACACAGCTGGTGGCTAATTACTTCACCTAAAATCATACCCCTGTGGAGTGCACACAGCCCTGGTACATACCAGCTGACAATCAATGATGATGACATAAGGGATAGTCAACTGTCACAACCATACCAGCCTGAGATTGGTCACCTGGAAGTGTTATGTTGTGTGCATCCCTGCCTACCCAAAGACAACCAATGCTGTGTCACAAAAAGACACACATTTATGCTGCATGAATGACTACCCCCTTGCAAAATATAACATGAAAACAGCACCATGTCACCCAACCCCTCCCCATCTCCGCTACCCAACACACCATGGCATGTCATGCAATGTGAAAGCAAACAAAGGAATGCACAACACATGACACAAGTGTCACAAAGTGCACTGTCCCAAATGGAAACAGGCCACAGACAATATGCTCCCAGTAATCAATAACAGACAGCACACATGACCAAATACTTACCAGCAACACAATACAGCAACACAGGATGAAACATTGCCAAAATATGACAGTACCAAATGAAAGTAGTGCAAGTTTTTTTACAACCTGAATAAACCAGCACATACACCCCTTCCAACTGCCGAGTGTTGACGTCAGGCAAATGTGTCAGTGTACTGCATACAACATGAACTGCATCCGCAAAGGAGACGGCCTTGTGAAGACATGAAGAAGGTACCTGTGAATAAGGAGGAAGACATGGATGCACAAGCACATATCAATACACCATGCAGTGTTCAATACAACAACAATCCCCACTAGGGATGTACACACAGTTTTGACTACAGACTGCCTACACAGCTCATGGGAGCCCAATGTCACTGTGTAAGTCACTGTCACTTGGTCACACCCTTTGCAAGCCCATGGAAAGGGAAGCAGGAGGGGTGTGTGTGTCAGGAACCCAAACATCTAACCCAAACACAGGACAAGCCTGCATGTGCCCAGCTGGAATACACAGTGGATGCCCACGGGTGCCACACAAGGCAACACACTGTAAAAAAAAAAAAGAAAAAAAATGGCCATGTGGGGGGTAGGGGGTGAGGCCACCCAGGAGGTTCGAGGACAGGGTGCACAACACCACCCACCTGCGTGGATGTTGCGAAAAAAAAATACCTCCATGAGCTCATGGCTGCACGGCTACGCTATTGTGGGAGAACTGCTGCTGTCGCTCTCTTCACCCTCTGCTTCTGCATTAGGAGGTGGTGGTGCTATGGGAGGCAGGCCACGCAAAGCCCTGGTATGGTCCTCCATGGCAGCATGCATGCAGGTGTTGAAGGTCTGATTCTGGAGGATGATAGTGCGGAGATCCCCATGCAGCACCTCGCGGGAAGCCTGCATTTCTGCACACATGGACTCGCGTGATGCCCGGATCTCCTCCCGAGTTGGCTGCAGCTTAGCTGAGAGCAAACATGTGAGCTGCTCCAGCTGCTGTTCTGACCTTAAATTTCGGGAAGCCTCAGGTTCACTTAGAGTCTGCCTGAGGAACTGGAGTTCTAACCTGAGGGCTTCACTGTGGCCCTGTGACTCCACAGAAATGGCTTCCCGCAGAGTCTCCAGTGCCGCCCATCGGTCCCTGTTGGACGCCAACATGTCTTCCCTGTGTGATTGGCAAATGGAGTCTGTTGCCTGCTGTTGTTGCTCCATCTGCCTTTCAGGGGGAGAATGGAAGTGGCCACCCTCTCCATTGCTTGAGCCATCATTTCAACTGATACTCCCTGTTGTGCTGCAATACCGTACATGGAGTTTTCCCATACAGTATTGTCTGGTGGCGCACGGCCACCGCGTTGGCGGGCACAACACCTGTTTTGGGCAAGGGGATATGCACCTTGCTGTTCCGGCACTGCCTGAGGCTGCAGGACTGCATTCCCCCTCTGATCTGCTGGCCCAGGAACAGGATCAGATGTTGTGGAGTGTGACCCTGCATCCGTAACCGCCAAAGGTGGAGTTACCAACACTGACATCCCCATAGAGGGTTCTACCCCTGGTGCAGGTGGGTTGGACAGAACAGAACCCCTGCCAGAAACACTCACCTGCGAGTCTCATTATCCGATTCAGCACCTGAATCATAGAGGTCTGGGGAGGTGCAACCGGAGACACCCTGGACAGTATGGTCTGCAATAAGATTGGGTTTTCACCCACCACCACACTGCGTCCTCCACTGGTGCCCAGTCGTGCCCGAGATTCCTCCTGGGTCTGCACCATCTCCTCCACCTTTACAGCATCAAGTGCGTCATCACCTCCAAAAACATGAAAGACAACAAATGGAAACAGGCATGAGCACCATAGCACACACATAGGCCTTACAAGCCAGAGATCCAGTACATGATTTACACATGTCCCACATGACAACCCTGGCATGCATGCACAGTCAATGAGTTGGAAGGGGAGGCAAAAAGCAGACACGGAGGACACCAAGATGGAAAAGCAACACATTTGCTGCATGCTGGGTAGCACTGGCATCACACATTAGCCTGTGAGTAGCATGTCCAATACACATACATGACACATGCCAGCACACAGATGACATGTATCCTAGCCATGGTACATTTGACAAGTACAGCCATATGTCAGTGAATGAGTACTGTCACCCATCTATGTGAGATGGACATGATGAGATGAAAAATGCTAAATAGTGTGACAAAATACGCATGTTCCACATACTGCATCACATCCAGTGTACAATAATACAGTGATTGCAGGCAGATTTACACATCAATGGTTGATCACTTCAACATGACAGGAAACAACTACCATGTTCCACATTCAAACAGGCCCCAAAAATTAATGTGAGCAAGCCAATACTGAATCAGCCTGAATGGTCTAATCATTCACATAACAAGGTAACAAATGTGGGTCAATGTGGGGTGTAATCAATGACAGACGCATGTCACATATGTGGCATTAGGGCTGAAAAATGTGTTGCAAAAATGGGAGAATTGAAACAATCAGCCTGAATGAAACTGAAAAATTCAGAACAATGTCGTTGCAAGATGACAGTTCAAGGGCAACTGCAGTAATGTGGCGCCAATTGGCTACTGTGGGCAGAAGGGATACTGTCATACCCAAATCCAAGGCCGCTGAATGTTTTGGAAGAAGCACATGGGTGACTCATACCACTCAGGAGTACACACCCTCACCTGGCACTCAATCAGAACCCGTCACCCAAACAGCATACACATGGATTACACACACATGCATGGGCACTCACCGGACAATGCATCGTAATCTGGTAGGTCTCCCACGCCTTGGATCTGTTCCTCTGTGACGAAGGTTCCAGCAACAGACTCATGTTCAGTGAGTTGGTTGTCCTCTGGTGGAGACCCACCGCCAGTCACCAGAGTAGAGGCATGATTTGAGGCCAGCTTGTTCTTTGCTCTGCGTTTCAGGTCTTTCCACCGCTTGTAGCAATCCTCACAAATCAAGGGCACTAATGTGGTCCGCGATGGTCTGCCAGTGTGCCCTACGTTGACCAGGTGTGGTCTTGCACCCTGCAGTCACCACCATTTCGCGGCTATGTGCCGACACATAGGCCACAAGTGCATCAAGTTCAGCATCATTAAAGCTAGGCTTCCTTGACGTGCCGGAGTGTGTAGCCGTGTCTGGGGTCTCAGCCTGTAGTGCCAGAGCACCCTTCTTCGTTTTCAAAGATGGTGCGGATCCTGAGTGGCTTACGCCGCTCTGGTCAGTAGGGGCAGAAGCACAGGTGGACCGGGTACTAGAAGTGTGCGAAGGCACAATGACCATAGGTCTTGGTGCAGGCATTGGCTGCAGAGTGATGTTGGCAGAGCCAACGTCGGTTTGATGGACCTGGACCGACACTGTCCCGGCTGGGAGACTCAGAGCTGGGGTGGATAGAGCTACAGCTGCCCCTGCAGTCTCCCCACCCTGCCTACTTGGGGCAGCAGATGACATTGCTGCCCCATATCCACGTGGCCTGGTGACAGCAACTTGCACCGCCACACGTGGCTTAGACTTGCTGACCTGGAAGTCAGCCTGGGAGTCATCCTGTGCCGGTTCAGGTGCCAAAATGGGCCGGTCCAACAAGGGCTGAGCTGGGATGGTCTCAGCTACATTTCCCACAACCATGGGAGGGGCATGTGTGTCTCTGATTGGTCCTCCACACACAGGGGTCTAGGGGCACCCTGAAAATCCTGGCCTTGTCCCCTACCGCGCCCACCACGCCCACCTTTTGGAGGTCGGCCACCTTTGCCTCCCTTACTGCTTGGTCGCCTCCCAACCATGGCACTGATGTTGTGTGTATGGGAGTTGCAGTAAACAATTGTCCTGGGCAATTGGGGTGAAAGGGGTAGGGTACTAGATGGAATTCGTACCCTAGTGCTCTGGCAAGGCTGTATGTGACCCCTGGGGGAAGATGATGGGTCACGCAAATGCACAGGCACTGCAAAAACAAAAGCACACGTGCACGCAACCCCTGGTAGCCCACGTGCGTGGCAAACCCGCACTACGCTGTGGCACCCAGAAACACAAAAATAAGCATACGCTTGTTACACGCAGCCTACAATGACCACTGAAGGGGTATGCGACACACGGGGGCAACCACAGTTGGGAAATACATGTGCGACTCACCGTCTGCCTTGAAAAAGAACATGAAAAAGACGCTTGTGTGCGCATAGGCAACACCCCCGCCAAAAGAAGAAAAGAACACAGTCTGAGGAAACAGGGAGTACGAACTGGAAACGTTGTGAAGTAATTGCGTGTGAACCGTCAAGAAGTACAAGATGCACCTTCTCGCTCTGCACAAAAAGCACGTACAAGGAAATAGCATGATACTCGCACCTTTTAAGCCAGTCCACACGTGAAATGTCACTTATGCGCTTACGCGCTAAGGCCCTTTCCTGCAATAGCACGGTGACGTGCAGTTTTCTCACGTGCTGATTCACTATGCACCCGTGTTGTGGGCAACGCCTGGGCGCATATCATCACTGACGCGCTTACACGCTAATGGCCTTTCCTCGGATTACACGCTGACGTGCAATTTTATTACGTCCCAAATCACTCTGTATCAAGCTGGCCACGCGAATACACGCGGAAGACCACGCTCCTGTCCAAAAGGCCATTTTCCTGCCCCCAAGAGCCCTAAGCACGCTCCCACCAGCCATCTGCTGCTGTCTGTCTGCTGCCCACGTGCCCTGCTATTTGGTGACTGCATGTCAGCCATCTGCAGGGGTACAGTTGCTGTGTCCACCCCTGCTGGAACAGAAGACTCCCGACTGGGATAACATCGCTCCAAAGCCCAGCCCCAGGACCCAGTTGCCCACCCATGCCTGCCTCGGGGGTCACCATGTCGGGGCAAACACCATCTGAGACCCCCAGTCGGAGAGGCAGAGGGCCACCAGCTTCAGTGAGAAGGAAGTTGGTGTCCTGATGGAGCATGTCCTGGGGCATTATGATGCCCTCTTCGGAACATCACGCGCCAACAAGGAAGGACGGTTGAGGATCTGGGAGGACGCAGTGGTTGTCATCAACGCGGAGGAGGTGGCAACCCGCGACATCAAGCAAGTCAAGAAGCGCTGGGAGGACCTGTGGTCCAGGACCCTCTACAATGCCCGGCGCCTCGCGGAGGGGGGCCGAGGAAGCATGAGTAACATCCAAATGAGGGACCTGGAACAGGTAGCCCCAGCGCTCCACGGCCAGATCCTTCAGAGGCAGACCCGTCTGGAGTTGAACGGTAAGTCGGAAAGCATTAATGTGTGAGACAGGGCATGTTGCAGTGTGCTGGTAGTCTGATACTTGCCTATATGTGTGACATAGGCCATGTATGGATGTGTGTGCAGGGACATCATGGTCATGCATGTCAGACCAGTAATGTGTGAACCACATGGATGGTGCATGTGTTCCAATGCAACATGGGGAGCTGTATGCAGAATGCAAACATGAATGCATGCCAATCTCTGTTCTTGGACATGGAGGGGGGGGTGAGGGATGGGTGCTGCTGTCATGTACATGTATGGTGTACACCTGTGTCTGAGAAGTGTGTGTGTGTGACTTTTAAACACCATGGTGGCAGGTCACACGAGTTGGTGGCAGATCACTCTCTTCGGCAGGGGCCTTTCTCTGGAACAGCCTTCCTGCCTCCCTGAAACTCAGAGAACCACCTCCGGTTCCGGAAACACCTCAAAACCTTCCTCTTTGCTTCTGCTTTCTCTCCTCCCCTCCCTTGCTGAACTCCTGACTGAAATTGCACTGGTTACCTGGCCACCCCTCTGATCTCTGGGCCAGGCCCTGTCAACTGCCCACCTGCACTGCCTCCCTGGCAACCCCTGCACTTGGGGACTGCTTCTGTATCCCTTCAGTCCCCTTTCCAGCACTTGTCCGCACTTCCTGCACTTGCCTGTTTTATTTTGTGTTTTATTTATCTAATTTTTTCCACTTCCCATGTACTGCACTTCCCCCTCTCCCTTTCCCCCGTTGCACTCTTCCTGTCCCCCCTTCCCATGCATTTGCACGATCTGAATGACACCTGGCCAAGTAAGATTATCTGTCCTCCCTTTGCTCCCCCCCTTGCCTCGTCGCGCCTTGAAACACTTGTGTATAGGCGCGTTATTAATGCCATATCATATATCATATATATCATGACACATGTCCGTGATGATGTGTAGATTCACTCATGCAGTGCGGTCACCGTTGTATCCACTGTGTCTATCCACTGTGTCTGTGGTGTATAAGCCATGATGCATGACCCTCCGTTGATGTGTGTGCATGGGACAAGTATGAGCCATGATGCATATGAATTTGAAGTCAACATTTTGGTTAACAGAGGCCCTTGTACATGGATGCTGATGTTGATTGTAGGTGCCAGGACTGTTTCTGCATGTGTGTTGCGTGCATTCACCCATGTGTTGTGGAGGGACAGGATGGAAGTGACATTTGACAGTGCCACTCATGTGTTATTGCTTCCGGTCTAGGGGAATATTGTACTGTACCCTGATGCTTGTGTTCTATGTCTCCCTCAACGCAGCCTCAAGTGAAGAAGAGGGCGGAGGCGGCGCTGTGGAGCCAAGCGGCGCGGATGCCTCCACCGGGCGGTGACGCAAGGCCCAGCCACCCTCCCAGGAATTGCCAACATCTGGGAGCAAGGGGGCTGGTCCTGCATCTGCCACTACGGCTGTAGCGGAAGGGCCGGGTGAGCCCCCACAGGGGCTTGCAAAGGCGGAAGACGGTGTGGAGACATCCAGGTTGGTGGTCTCGACAGAGGAGGAGGAGCCCGCTACTGAGCCGCACATGGGGCCTGGTGGGGGTAGTACCACTGGTGCAAGTAGTGCAGTCCAGGGCCAGGGTCAGGAGGCAGCACAGCTCACCGCGGAGGGGCCTGTGCATGTCGCTGTCCTTGACCCTGTGACTGCACCACCATGCACCAGCAGGGATGCCCCGTCCCAGGCCCGTCCGCAGGTAGGGTGGAGTGCCACGTTATCTGCCTCTCCACTACCTGCGGAAGAGGGGTCCCATGACCGTATGGGCTCCGTCCTGGTTGGTATCACGTTGAGCATGCGTTACATTCGTGATGACGTGCGTGCTTCCTGGGCGGAGCAGGCACGCCATCACGAACAGCAGCGTGGCACTGTTGGGAGGTGCCCTGGTTGGTGGGTTCCTACATGTGTCACGCACTCTGGCGGACCTCTCCTCCTCTGTGGAGACTATGCGCCAGTCGTTCTCCCTGCCGTTTTCCGGCCCAGATTCCACCAGGGCCCCCTGTGGACCTGGCCTGACCAACACAGCCAGCTTGGTGGAGATCCCATCCCTGCCACAGTCGAGAGTCGGCGGTCCAGCAGGGGTGGACACCCCAACAACTGGAGTCCAGCAGATGGAGGATGTGCAGGCATCAGACAAAGCACATGGACAGCAGCAACAGCAGCAGGCTCTAGGTGGGAGCAATGATGGCTCAGGGCCATCGACATCAGAGGGGCAGGCATCGGCCAGAGGGCAGGAGAAACCTGGAGAGAAACCTGGAATGGGTGTGTCTTCCATGTGGCTGCGGTTGGGCCAGCGCATAGATGCGGAGCGGCGGCGGGCGGAAGAGGCGCGGCTCATCATGGTCAGGGCGGAGTTCTCCATGCGTCGGGCGTTGAGGCGGGCAGAGTGCCTCGAGGCAACTCGCAGGGAGTTGGAACAGGCCATGAGTGCATCCCTGCGAGACCTCGGGGCCAGGCCAGAGGCCCGCCTTCGGGACATCGACATGGAGTTCGATGATGCCCTGGCCCGGGACATCACAGAGTGAGCTGCAGGACTTGCCCCCCGCCATTGTATATAGTTAGATAGTGTTAGGTTTCCTTTGTTCTTCTTTTAATTTGGAGTTAATGGACATTGCTCCACTTCCTGTGTATATAGTTTTTCCTTCCTCTGACTTTTTTGTAGGTTTCCTTTTTGTTTGTGGATCATGGACCATTTGGACTTACATTGTATATAGTTGCAGACTTGTACATACTTTCTTTTTCTATATTCCCATGGATCAGTGTTTTTTTTAAAATTTGGATTATGTTTTTATTATGGACATTGGCAATGGACCACTTTTTTATTCTACGTGATTTTTCTTTTTTTTAACTTCATTGGATTTATAATAACTTTTTTCTACTTCGGTCATTGTGCATTGATTTTCAGTTCATTATTCCTCAAAGTCAGTTCTTTATGTTTTTAATGCATTTTTTATTTCTTCAGAATTGGTGTTGTGTTCTGTAATTGGTTTTGTGCATGTCTCATTGAACATTTCCTCAGTCACATGTTGCCACTGTGTGGCTACGTTATGGATTCCTGCATGGGCATGGTGGTTCATTTCATCTATCATGGCATGGGTAATTTGGGAGTGGGTTCTGTGGATGGTTGCATGCTTGGATTGGGGGCAAGGGGGATTAGGGTTGGCTTTCAGGACATGGGTCTGTTTTGTTAGGACATGTGGTTTGTTGGGACGTAAGTCAGGGCCTGAGGCTCACTGCTGGGGTTTGGGGATCCTAGGGGACATGAGTCGGGGCCTGCCGGCAGGTGCCCTTCACTGCTGGGGGTGGGGGTGCTGGGGGACATGAGTCGGGGCCTGCTGGCAGGTGCCCATCACTGCTGGGGGACATGAGTCGGGGCCTGCTGGCAGATGCCCATCACTGCTGGGGGTGGGGGTGCTGGGGGACATGGGTTGGTGATCACTAGTTGAAGGTGACATGTGGACTGGCTGGGGGGCATGCCCATGGTGGATGGGCTGCGTGTGGGACATGACCAGGGGTGCAGGGTAGTCCCCTGTGGTGTGGTTTGCCTGCAAGGGCCGTGGAGGGGGTAGAGGGAACACCTGGGAGGACCCACACTGCCAATTCACATGTGGGACTACCTGCGCACCCCACTGGATACACGTACCCGCTCTGACAACGAAATCGCGCGTGAATCTTCCCGCGCACCCCAGTAATACACATACCCTGCTCGCACAGGGCCGATCATGTGTGAAACTTCCCGCGCACCCCAGTAATACACGTCCCCCACTCGCACAGGGCCGAACGCGTGTGAAACTTCCTGCGCTCCCCCGAAATACAGGTACCCCGCTCATAAAGGGCCGACTGCATGTGAAACTTCCCACGCACCCCCAAAATACATGTACCCCGCTCGCACAGGCCCAATCGCATGTGAAACTTCAAGCGAACCCCCGTAATACACATACCCCACTGGCACAGGGCCAATTGCGTGTGAAACTTTGCGCGCAACCCAGGAATACACGTACCCCGCTCGCACAGGGCCGATCGCGTGTGAAACTTCCCGCGCACCCCCGAAATAAACCTACCCTGCTTGCACAGGGCCGATCGCGTGTGAAACCTCCCACGCACCCCCAAAATACACATACCCCACTCGCACAGGCCCAATCGCATCTGAAACTTCAAGCGAACCCCCGTAATACATGTACCCTGCTCGCACAGGGCCAATCATGTGTGAAACTTCCTGCGCAGCGGGGTACGTGTATTCAGGGGTGCGCGGGAGTTTTACAGGCGTTTTTGTGGTTGGGGGCATGTGCGCCATCTATGGGATTTCTGTGCTGTACATGGCGCACGGGGAGGGGTTGGGGGCGTAACTGGCGCTGCTGCAGGGTCGCTGCACCACGGCTGGTAATGGATGTTGAAATCCATGAATACACTGTGCGCGGAAATGGATTTTGGCGCACGCGGCTGGCGCAGACTGTTGCACGTGCACACTGTGCATCAGCCGCGTGCGCCACTTGTGTGCTAAATTCTATGAATTACCCCCTTAATGTAACAAACCAAGTGGGTGGGCCAAGGTTTCTTATCATACAACGTACATTTCCATGACGTCGGAACCAGTACTCTTTAGTACCACGCATGTTTGCTAATAGATTTGTAATACTTGATTGTAAAACCTCATCTTTTTCTTGCACTTTTTGTAATAATTGTGTAGCTGACATATTTTGAAAGTGGGTTCCTGATTTTAATGTGTGCAACTCCGTAACATAGAGTTGCTCGTTCACTTTCAAAGAGTAGGTGGAATATGTATTCCACATTTTGTCTAAATCTGGGATCTTCAGAATACATCCGTAACAAGCGGTATTCTGATGCTGTTATTTGAATAGGTCTATCATCGTACCTTCCTCCTTTGCCAGTAGGAAAGAGTAGAGGAAAAGCATGTGCTTCTATACTTTTTTCCCATATGCTGATTGGTGATCCTTTTGTTTGTTGCATTTGGTACGTTTCTAGTGCATCTTCTACGGTGTCATTAGAGTGCAATGGATTAATTGTATAATGGTCTAAAGTATTGGATAGTGTAGCAGGATCTAGAAGCTCAAATTGACCTGTTTCTGGTGACTCTTGGATTATTTCAGTGGTTTCCTTCAAGTTTTCTTCAATATTAATTTCTTTGTAGTATTCATTATTGTCTTTTAGATATTGCAAGGCTTGTCTAACTTTATGTAAGTCTACAAGTTGTTGCCAATTTTTTTTGTCTTTTGTAGGTACACCATTTACTAAGATAATTAAAGATTGCTCCATTGGACGTTGCACTCCTAGAGTGTGCACATTTTGTTCTAGATCTAATGGTAAATACACTACTTTGCCACAAATGCCTTTCACCAATTCAGAGGGAGGTAATTTTGCTGTTTTTGGTTGTAGGCGTATTATTGCTTGAAAGGGGTGCACTGTTTGAATTATGACGCTCTCATATAAATTGAGTTGTTGACACACTAGGAGAGGAGGGAAAAGGAGGGTAAGGGGGCACACCAACCATGGGGATAAGAAAGGGCGGGTGGAGAGAGGAAGATGTAGGGTCGGCCTTACTTAGGTAGTGGGCAGGTCTTCTCGCGCTGTGAGACCGTAATCTCGAAAGCACTATGAAGTCTCTCCCCCCTGCAGAGTACTGTGTCACAGTACATACACACAACTGTGACCCTCGAAAGGTAAGGGTCATCAGCATTATGAATGGCCTGTGAGGCAGCTGGAGGGATGTGCTCTCCCACAGGAGTGTCCCTTGGGGTGAGAGGAGCAGAAATGGAGGATGTAGTAGAGGAACTCAACCTACTACGCACCTTGCAAGGTACAACCTTGCGAATGGTCACACCGTGGAAAGACTTTAGGTGTCGCTTCATAGTTGTCGTACCAAAGCTGTATGAACCAGGTCTCCCGCGACTGAGCACCATTTTGCACTCGTTGCAGGTGACTTTGTTCGCCTCACGCCTTGGGTACGTCACCATGAATGGTAAATAACCGCCACACCCAAGAGTCACGACTAGTAGGGACTTCCACTACCTCATCCTCTTCATCCTCCTCTACATCCTCACTCCTGTTCCCCTCTTCAGGCCCTTGGGGATATGGTGGTGGTGCTGGTGGAGGGGCTGAGGGTGGTGCTGAAGCAGATGTAGCACCAGGTGGCAGTGGAGGCACCATGGATGCCATCAGGTTTCAGATGAAAATCTGGAAAGTTGGCAGCCAAATGCACTGTGTTCTGTAAGGTAGCCAGAAACACAATGAGAATGAGTTCTGGGGTGTGGCCCTTTATAGGGGTGCTGGTGCCGGTCCGCAGACACCCGCTCCGTGCGAGGATGGATCGAACACCAAAAAATGGCTCAAAAAGTATGTACAAAATCTGGATTATTGTCTGGGACTTGTGCTACGGTGATTTATTATTATTAAAAAATGTGGATTGCCTGAAAAAGTAGTTTTAAATTGATTGCGGACAAGAACAGTGTCCGTAGTCAGAACACATGCTCAGCGTGGGTGCGGTCACATGATGGCGTCGCAAACATGTCCGCGAAAGGAACGGGTGTCCGCAGGACACCAAATGCACTGAAACTGTTGCGCGACAGTGTTCGGGTCCTGAAACTAATGAAAAGTGCGACACGCGTGAAACAAACAGTTACGGACAGGCGTTTGTTCTTAGAACAATTTCAACCTGCCTACGAACAATACGGACAGGCCTAGCGTCCTCAGAACACCCCATTTTGTTTATTTTCGAACATCCCAGGACACTTGATGTGTTCATAGAACAGTTTCAACTTGCCTACGAACAATACGGACAGGCATAACGTCCTCAGTACAACCCCATTTTGTTCATTTACAAACATTTCAGTACACCGCCTGCGTTCTTAGAACAGTTTCAACCTGCCTACGAAGAGTACGGACAGGTATTGTGTCCTCAGGACACCCCCATTTCGTTTATTTACAAACATTTCAGAACACCCGTGTTGTTCGCGGACACCAAAACTGTACAATTTATGATAGAGAAGGGGTAGCAGAAACTGACACAAACACAGGGGAATTGGGGTTTTCAATAGGATGTACAGGAGAAGATGAAGGGATGGAAGTCTCATCAAAACGTTTTTGTTTGCGGAGAGGGTTTGGGGATAATTGACTGGGAAATGGAGAGGGGGTGACAGGTACATGTTGCACAATGGTATCTAACTTTTTCTTTTATATGGTCCTCCACAAAATCTTTCAAAAGGTGGAAATTTGTCATTAGCTTGTTCATTTTTTCTTCCATGCGCTGGAGAGTTTGTTCTACAGTATCTTGTTGAGTATTGTTTTCATTGTTTGTATGTTAAGTGCACATAAAGTAATGCATATTAATTTGGTTATAAAGAGAAGTGCCTACCATTTAGTTTCACTATCTTCAGACATTTCACCATGTGGGAAATTCTCCTCAAGCCATTCTAAAGTATTTGACATTTCTGTGGGGTAAAAAAAAATATACATTACTTTTATTGTATCTAATATAGACATTTTAGAAATATATAACAAAAAAAAGTTTACTTACTAGATTGTGGTAAGTTGTCTTCTCAATGTTCTCTAGATGTGCTGCTGCTACTAGTTGTGCAGTTTCTGTGAGGTAATTATGTTAGAAACATACCTTTCTTGTTTTGGTATGTTCCATTTGACTATATATGGTATTTAAATGGATGTTTGATGCGTTAGATATATAAATTCTACTTCTTATTTATTACTATATATAATGTGTTTGTGTTGGTTTTTCAACTTGTATAGTGTTCATGTGGCATGATATAACAATTTAAGATACCCCTATGTTTTTGGGTAGTATTGGTGTTGTCCGCGTCCATCTGCGAACATGCGCACAGTCCGCGGACATCAAAATCACTAGGTGGGAGTTCAGTATGTTCTATGTTACATGTATATAGAGTTAGGGATATTATGGTTTACTTGTCATACTAAAAACCTATGAAATTCAGTAAAAAGAACTTTGTTAAAGGGACGTTATGGTGTAGTTGCGCTACTAAAAACCTATCAAAGGAATTATTGTAAGAACTTAATTGAAGGATAAGTCTACAAATATAGTATATTTTCAATTTTTTTTTTCATTGTTACTGAACAGAACCATGTGGCCTAGATATGTCAGTAAAGGAAAAAGGGGGAGCCAGACATGTGATGTCATCAGTGATGTCATCAATGACATTTCTGATGTCATATTTGATGTCCTGGGTGTTAATGTTAGCAGTACACGGTAGCGCGAGTTATGGTTGCTTTGCTTACCCTAACTGGCGAATTTCAGGGGGTTTTCGGTTTTACTTTGAACCATAACGTCCCTTTAACAAAGCTTTCTTTTACTGAATTTGATAGGTTTTTAGTAGCGCAACTTAACCATAACGTCCCTTTAACAAAGTTAGTTTACTGAATATATATATATATATATTTAATTATTATTTTTTTCTCCAGTGGGGCACCCCTCTCAGGATATGTGCTTGCGGGGCCCCCTGCACTGCGGGGGCCCCTGTTAACGCCAGTGTCCTGTTGCAAGTGCACACCTTTCATTCAAGGAGCCCGTGGTTAAAGCGGGCTCCTTGAATGAAAGGAGTGCCTGCTGCATGTGATCTGGGGCACACTGGTGTCACACTCTTTGGTGCTTCAGCTCCTTCTTTTGTTTAAAAGGAGGGGCTGAAGCATCAAATGTAATAATGCCAGTGTGCCCCAGCTCCAACTTTTACAAGCCGTCCCCCTGCCACCCCTTACCCTTAATAGAGAGTGTCCTTAGGCCACACACACTAACTAGGACCCCCCCTCGATTTCCAATCCCACTTAAAGCACTGGAGAAAGGGGTGTTCGGGAGCAGTGTATGGCGTTAGCATGGCAACTTGCAGCGCTTAGTGATGAAATGGTTGAAACACCATTTGGGCCGTGACCCTATTGCTCATGTCTGCGAGGGTTGGGGTGCTAAGTAAACAGGAACAGTATTAACTTATTGGTGCAGTGCATGTCGGATTGACACAATTACAACTGTTTTATTGCAACGTGACTCTATTTTCAAACTCTTTATTTTTATGGAGAGTTGGGAAGCATATGTGAGTTGGGGCGAGGGGTGTGAACTCTTGAAGCTTTGCCAGCAGCTGGTATTTAACATCCAGGATGGGATATTCTGAAACGTCAGACTGATAGCACAAACAGAAAGCATATTACAATACACACAGAAACTGTATTTCTAAGAGTTTTAAAATTAATTTTGCAAGACTGTAAATTAATGCGTGCAGAATATTGTTTTGGTGGGTCGACTGCACATTTGTGTTGAGGGTCTTCCCACATGCACACACACATTATCGGGAATTTTAAGACATCAGTTTCCTGAGATCATATTAAAGTTACCTTGCTTACAGCAGCACAGCTCAATTTTAAACAGCATTTGCACGGGGGCTAACCTTCCACCAGTGCAATGGATACCCCTTCTTTTTCTATTGCGCACCTGCACACCTTATCACATCCTCCTTTCAAACTTTGCACTCTCCTATTTGCACCGAGGTGCCTATAAATGTAAAATGCAAAGAACAGCATTAAATGCCAAAACTATTGACATTGCCAATGCTTGTTTTTCTTTTGGGAGTGTCTGTTTTTGATTAGGACTGCGTCCCCAGCCGGTAGGTCTGGTTATTTGGCCTTTCTGATGGTGTTCATGCGAACATTGTTCTGATGTCGTTGTCCTTGGCTTGCTCATTGTCGATGCCAAGGGGTTACAATAATGAGTGCACAGGGATTGCTCTACGGATGGCATACCTATTAATCAGCATTGCTCGGGAGCGCTCTTTAGAGGTGAGTGGGGCAGCTTGGTAGCAGCACAGAAGGCAGTAGATTTCATGTGCAATGTTTGGTTGTTTTTGAGTAGTGATCCGTATTATTTGGTTCAAGGTGCGCTTACTGTACTCGGCATTATCATTGGCTTGGCCCATAATGGGACCATTATTATTATTTATTTAATGTGAGATAGAACAAATGAACTTTCCGCATAAAAAAAAAACTCCAATTACAATAATTATGTTAAAACATGTACAAAATACTCCTGCAATGCAATACAAAGACAAGATAATGAACAATTGATACAAAATGTTCAAAATTCACTTCTATTAATTAAACTTGTTCACCATGAAAGCTTAACACACAATCAACCATATTCTATTAAGTGCAAGGTGCACAGCAGTGCTTTTAGGGTTGAGGCAGAAATGCCAATATAGAGTCCATAGTATGCATAAAGGCCCCCAAATGACACATATAAGTGGTCCCCAGTCGATTGCATTCAGTCAGCACATGTTTAGCCGTCTCCATTATGTTGTACACTTTACTGATACGACAAGCTCTCTTGTCTGATGGGAGATAAAATGCCAGCTCAGTTACCAACAGTACGGGACGACGATTAATACGCAGTAAAAATACAAATCCGCGTAAAAACAGAGTACATAATAAAAGATAGGATTGAGCCTTTTTATAATTATATAGCTCATAAGGAACATGGGTGTATTGTTTCACTTTTGCTAAATGGCCGAAAATTGGAAAGCAATCCCATTGTTGTTCTATCTTCAATACACGTGATTTCTTTTTCATAAAAACTGTCATCCCCATTGGGAAGCCAATCAATCATCTTAAACCTTTTTTTATAACAGATACAGCCTGAGCATCACACCCATGAGATCTAATTTCCATTCCTAAAGAGGACAGCAAATGTTAAGATGGATTTCTGAACTCGGACTAGAGGGGCAGAGGTTCAGAAGGCCAGCCTAGTTCCTTGGAACAGGGTAACCTCTGGACAAGCCAGACTAATCAGGGTAGCGATGGCGGCGGTCAAGACTAAGTCTCAAGAGGGGTGAGGGTGACGGAAAGACCTCAATGAGCACACAAAGCAAGGACACTTACAAATTACTCCAGACAGGTGTTATATTAAAAATATAGACACATTTATTACAAGGCCTTTGTAACATCGACCATAGCAAAGAATCACAATAATACTAAAGTAAACCAACACATCACAATCAATACAATATATATACAAGACCGAGGGGTCTAAGGAGTTAGAGCACGTAATATGTAGACCACCTAGATGGGGAGGAAAACAGGCAGTGCAAATAATCATTAGGCCCAGATCGACATCCGAAATACACCTAACTAGGAGGAAGTCCGAGCCCTACGAAGAGAGGAGCCTCATGCTCAAAAGTAACTGCACGCGCTGGTGCCAATGGACAAAAGAGGGCCTCTTCAAGGATATCGGGCAGTTCAGGAAGGTGAATGAAGCGATGCAGAACAAGTCCCCACTACTCAAGCAAGGCCTCCACTTGTGGGTTGAGGCAGGGTGAGAGTGCGGGAAAGAGTCGCTATTTCGTAATAGCGGTAGAAAAGAAACGGGCTCCTGCGCTAGAGGCCACCAGTTGGGGTATGGACTACTCACCGGTCCCTGACGCAGGCAGACCCAGACTTCTCCAGTTCAGTTCACGATGCTGGCAGGTTCAGCGGCGATCATCAGGACGTCTCGACACGTGTAGATTCTGTGTAGCAGGATGCAGGGTCGAGGGTGTCCCAAATGCAGCGGACGTGCACAGGTTGTTACCACAGCAGCGCAACATGGCAACCGCCTTTACTCTGGTCCGGGTGCACTCGTCTCACTTCAGACCTGGGAATGCCAAGTGTACAAAATTTGGTGTGAGGGTGCCGTGGACGCAGAGCAAGCAGTAGACCAAGTTAGGAGGGCTTCCCCGAAACGGCAGTGGTGACAGTGCAAAGCGTCCCCGTAAGCTGGTCAGCCCACTGGTTGGCCCAGGGACACTTCCAAAGAGGCTTACTTGCAGGGTTTGATGAAGGTGCCGGGAATAGTTGATCCCACTATTCCAATGGGTTGAAGCGCCTTCGCAGACCTTCTAGGACGATCAAATGCAGAGGGGCCTCGCAGGACGAAAGCGGCTCAGGGTGCCAAACCTTCAGCGGGTCACCAGCGGTTCCTCGACTCAGCTTCTTGTTGCATGAAACTTGGCTCCTTATCCCTTGTTCGGTGTGAAGGAGATCGACACGGTTGTGGTGCTTTCAGCCTCCTCTTATCCAAAGTTCCCTTCGCGCCAAAACGGAGAGGACCCAATGGAAGATCTGCTTACAAACACTCACACCATACATGGACCTGTCACGGACCACGGTGGTCCCAGGCATTCCGGATACTCTAGACTCTCTGGCACCCAGGATGTGTATTGGGAACAGACATCCCAGCCCACATCCGGGAGGCACACGCAAGGAATGCAGAAGCCCGCGAAAGCTTTGGGGTTTCGCGGAAAGTGTATGACCAAATAAGGATTGCCCCGGCTCGGCTTGACCTGGGGGAAGGTGAAGGGGCAAGACGGTCAGCGGACAGGACAAAGACCTCGTGGCATGGTCATTTTGGGAGCCAGGCCACCTATTTGTGCCAAACGCGGTAAGCACGGATAACATGGCAAAAAAGGGTTAAAAACACAAAAGAATACAATAGCTGCTACCAGTCCTGTCCGTGACATACTTGCACAGTTCATAATAAGTCCAGCGAGAGCTTCTAGGGCTTTTGGAATGACTAGAGACCCAAGACGGCGGTAATGTAAGTTACGGTGCACTCTTGTTTGATGTTGCACAAAAGCTGCAACATGACGAAAGGACTAAGGGAAGCATAGTCTCCCAGTACTGACGGTCTTAAGGGCATGTAAATTTCCCCATAAGAATTGAGCGAAAGCCCAGAGGAGTGCGGCGGAAGGCTGCGCTTCTCTGGCAAAGTGTAGATCAGGGTGTAAAACAGCAGCAAAAAGTTTGGGGGTCGCCACATGGAGGGAAAATTACATAAAATATGAAATCTTTCCTAACAAAGGGGATCTCAAGACAATAAGTAACCCTTGCTTCAACAATACACTAGCTTCCAAGGAGATGAGGCCGAGTTCTAATCTCAAAATCTCCATAGGAACACATTGAGGCACACCCAGAACTCTCCTCCAAAAGCAACCCTCAATGGTCCATAGCCAGGTAAGATAGTGCAAGTCAATCACTATAGTCACAAAATTCATAGCCATGGATTGGAGGTATGTTGTCCATTTTCAACATGCATGGGAGCCTTGAGATACTAGTTTTTTCTCCATTATTTGGAGGAATGCTTCTGCAGCTGTCAAGTGTACTAGCTCAACTTCAGTGAAGTGGTCAACCATAACTAGGTCATAACTGCCATTTGTTAGAGAGCATACTTGTGCTCTTACTTTTTCCTAGGCTACCTCACCTCGATCCTGGAAGCAGATTAAAAGAAGTGGTTTGCCGGATCGAACCTGCTTACACGTGATGCAAGTTGTGTCACAGAATGCAATCTGAAGGGTGTAATAGCCTGAGATTTTTTTATTTTTTAGTAATAATGCTAATGCTTTTGTGCACTCATTATCACATCCCCTCGTGCCACCTGACTTGCTAGATGCCACTGTCTGTCTACTCCCTACGACCTCGGAGCCTCTGCATCGAATTGATGCCTGGTACCAGCTCACCACTGTCAAACCTCAACTGCCGACCGAACCTGGAGACTGCCCGATTGCACAAAGTTTGAGCGGACACTTCGAGACTGCAGCCGTTCAACTATGTCTCAATGCCAGCTTGCTGCTTGACCACCACGACTGACGCATCTTTGAACTGAAGAGAACACACGATCCATGCTGGGAAGCCTGGTTCGACGCTGTCGAACCACCAAGACCATAGCAAAGGTATATATGACCCCCTGGTCCATCTTTGGACTCTACTGACTGGATAGGTCATTTTAAACCCTTTTGCAGATCTCTTGAGCATTGTGGTCTTTTATTGCCTTTTCTCACCCCTCTCTCATTAACCATTGTACTGAATCTTTGTTATTGTTGCATATTCTGTGTTCTTTCTACAGAGATGGGTTTTTACAGTGTTTTCTAGTTAGTTGTTATTGTACATGGTATTTTTGATTATAGTGAATATTTTTATAGACTCTTGATTGGACATTCCTTTATTTTGGACTGTTATTCTTTGCTGTTTGGGTTGCTACTGAACCACATGTACACCCCTCTTGAGAGTATAGCCTTCCCTCGGCCCACATTACCACAAAAGGCGAAGGAGGTAAATCTATTGACTGTCCATGTTTTACTTTTATGATTGTGTTAGCTCTTGGTTTGTAGAAGTGTGAGGGCTGAGTGTGCGTTTTAGCCTCTACTCATCCTTGTACTCCTGCAGAGCAGAAGTCAATTCATCAGTCCCACACAGGAAAACCTCTCTTTGATCTCCCCGAAAAGGCTTATTATCATCTTCAGGGCACAGGAACTCTCCTAGGGGTGTTCACTGGGAACTAGTGCTTTAAAGGCAGCCCTATTCAGTGCAATGTGCAACTCGCACAAGGGTGCTGTTTACTAGAGACCTTTTGAAATAGTCAGATAGACGAAGGGAAGGTGGCATAATCAGAGTAGCCCATGAGAAAGCAACAGTCCACAGTGGCAACCCACTATCTCGTATTTTCCTTCGGCTCACAAGCTTCCTATCGCCTTCCCCATTTCCTGCAGACAAAGCACTCCGGCATGACATCTCCAGGTAAGAAGAGTCCAAAACAAAGGTCAGGATGGTCGCCTTACAGAAGGTTAGACGTAAACCAATCTGCTGTGGTCTTGAATTCTGTTGGGACTACAGCCTGCTTGATGCCCTCTTCAATAGAAGTGAGGACACAGAGTTCAAAGGAAGAAGCAAGCTTTCACCCCTAGCCATGCCACAGCAATATTTGGGATGACTATTGGCTGGACAAGACCTACTGCAGCCAACAATAATGGTACCCAGAATCTGATCACTGTAGGTGTCAGGACACTGCAAGTGCTCTCTACAACCCTTCCTGGTTTGGAAGGGCAGAAGAAAGGACTAACCCTATCCCTGGGGCACTGGACAGGGTTCCTCCAGCACTCAGAAGTTGTCAGCTTTGGACACGGTTTTAAAACTCTGATTGATTTTTAACCCATTTCTACTGCATCAAGATGCTTTTCAAATTGTTGCAAGCATCCCTGGCCACCTTTGACACATGCTACTTTTTTGATATGCAGACTCGAACACCTGCCTGCGCTTCAGTGTTTGAGATGATTGCTGTAGAAAAACTGCATTGAGCCATTGGACCTCTTAAAGCTGACTTGACTAATTTGAGACGTCAACTGAACACCTCACCACTTTATTTCCTCACCTCATTCGAACCAACTGCTGTTACAGGACTGCACCCTGTCGTTGGACCATCACAAGCTGATTCACCTGTCTCTAGTCCCATGATCCAGTGAGAATCAGTGGCTCAAAGCATCTTGACGCCGACTCAGCCTATTTAAAGCACCTAGGCGCCTGACTCGATGCTGTTGCTCCCCAAAGACAAACCTTAAAAGATATTTCCAGTGGTCCTAGCCCCCCTTAAAGGGCACAAGTGACTTGTAAGACCCCACTTTCTACCCTTTTAAAGACATTCCTGAAACCTTTGCTATCTGCTACCGAAATGTTTGCCTGTGCACCACTGTCTTCAAACTAAGAGTGCCCCTTTTAGTCCAGACTCTGCATTATCTGTGCTTTCCTTCAGAAGGGTGTTTTTGATATGTTTGATTGTATTTTTAGTTTTAAGTAGCATATTTTCTTATGGAAACTTGGTTGAACATTCTTTTCATTTATGATATGATATTTTATTCATATCGCGCTCCTACACAACTTGGTACCACAGTACTGTTGTTGTTTGGTCTACTTCAGTGCTAGCTAGAAGAGTATAGCCTGGCCACGGACTGCGCTACCCTAAGTGGTGAAGGAGGTATACCTGTTGGGCTGTGCCTGTTTCACATTTATGATTGGGATCACTGCTGATTTAGTCGGAGTGTGCTAAGGAGTAGGAATTGTATTCACTACGTATCCCTGTACTCCTGCAGACCGGCAGTCATTTTGCCACATTTGGTCACCAGTTTGTCGACCTTGGCTTCAATCATGGGGAACTACACCGTTTCTCACTGTCTTGCATTTGTTTTTACGATGACTTGATGGCCTTTGTGTGCAAGTAGTACTATCTGATCAGTTAATCATTCTGGGATGTCTATGAAAGGAACCTTGCAGTAGGAATATTTCATTGGATTTTGACAGTTCTCTTCTGATGGTTATGATTGCAGATCAGTGTGATCAAAAAGCTACTGTCCAGCAAGCTTGTTAATGGAAGATATTCTTCCATCTTCCATATTCTACGGCTTCTATGCAACCTGAAGGCACTCGTTCTTTTTTATTTCACTGACTAGGTAAGCTAGTTGGGTGGCTTTGGTTGTTACGAGTTTGATTACCATGTGCACATGTTCCTCTAAGCAAAGCCATTTCCAAAGATGTGGCTTCAAGAAGGTGACGTGAAAGAAAATCAGTAGTATTATCTGTGCTACATCAACACTTTAATGCAAAGTCTTGCCTCTGCAGTTGGAACACTCATTTTCTCTATACCAGGTCATAGGTTTGATCCTTGTAGAATGGGAAGTAAAATCTTCTGGCCAGAAAGTGTGTTTTGGAAGGCCTCCTTAGGACTACCCTGGCACCCCTGAGAGGTGTCATGCATGCTGCACCATGTCTCATCAAATGACTCTGCAAATTCGACCACATCACTTCAACCCTCATCAAACTGCACTGGCTCCCGATGCAAGCCATTTCATCTTCAAACCCTACTGCATCATCTATAAAACAGTCACCCTCATGTCAGCAGGCTACCTCACTGAGAAACTCAGCATCTCCGAAAGCCTACAATCCACCAGAGGCAAGGAGATGTTCAGTCTTTAACTCCGTCAGTGCCGGGCCCTCGAACCTCCTCCCCATCAACATCTGACTCGTCCCCTCGCTTCTAGTGTTTAGGAAGGAACTCAAAACCCTCCTCTTCAATCAATGGCTCCTCCGTAACGTCTATGTCCACACACCCTCCACTCCCCACCCTACTTGAGACTGGGTGAGTCTGCATCCTCCCCTAATTGCTTATAGATACCTCGCTACCAAACTGCCCACCCAAGCCCTCCCTGTTAGCTTCTGTCTCCCTTGTTTCTATGCTTCCCTCACCATGTTCTTCCTCCTATGAATGCAAAGCGCTCTGTTGCTTCCCGAAACTATGTCTGCACTCAGAAAATAGCCTAGCAATGATAATAACTTAAATGTGCGTCTGTAGGTATTGAGGTAGAAGTGGCTTATAGCCCTGAATGTAAGCACTTCCTTTTCAATATGCGAGTACCTATGCTATTATGAGATGGAGTCCCAGCTTGCACAGTCCACTCCAACCCCTTATCGAAATGTACTGGCTCTGGCTGCAGCCAGGTATCATGTTCAAGTCCTGTTACATAGTCTACAGGGCCAGGGTCCCCAAGCTACCTCAATGAGCTCAGCATCTCCGGTGACCTATGATCCACCAAAAGCCAAAACATGTGCAGACTTGAACTTCGCTGGTGCCAATGCGTAAGAACCAAGACAGGCTTACTGTTTATGCCTCCAAACTCTGGAACCGCCTCCCCATCAACATCAGACTATGTCCCTTGCTTCTACATTTCAGGAAGGAGCTCAAGAACCTCCTCTTCAAGGAATGGTTCTTCCTTAACACATAGGTCCATACCTGCTCCACTCCCCACCTAACCTGAGACGTGTCAATCTGCTCTTCTTTATTTCCTCCCTGGGTTGCTTGTAGATCCCTTGCTGCCTAACTGCCTGCCCTCCCCCATTGTTAGCTGCCCGCTCCCTTGTATCAAACCCTTCCAATCTGCATTCTTCACTGTGTACTGCCTCCTATGAGTTGTAAAGTGCTCCATTGGTTTGCGAATCTAGGTTCATGCTCAATACATATCCTTAAAACAATCACAGCAGCGTGATGATGTCCATTCTTATCTATGTAGGAGAGTAGGGCCCTAGGAAACCTAAGCTGGCATCTACCAGGTGTTTCGTTTCCTACCGCATGCCGGAGTATGGTATGGTATTTTGAATGGCTGCTTGGTGAGGCTCGGTCTGTTCCCATTTCATGTTAGCTTTTATCAAATGTCTGAGCGTTTCATTGGTGGTGACAAGTTTGAGAGGAATTGTATGTATTAGTTGGACATCTCTAAGAAAACTGCACAATTCTGACACTGGCTGAGGGTCTGGCCGGACCCCTTCATGACCAAAAACGTATCCAAATAATTCATATGTGAGATTGTAATATTCACATTGTTCAGGGTGGAGGGTGAAGCCCACTCCTGAGTGCACAGGAATATTGTGCGTAGCTGTGGCAGGTTTTCATCTTCAGTTGCTGAGAAAGAATACTAACATTTTGTCACTTATGGTGTTAACTTGGAGGCCAGGTAAGGCATCACAAATTGAGTTGTGGAATATGCCTGCTGCTGAAGAGATGCACAAGTTTAGTCCCTTGTACTGTCAATGTCCACATGGGTTGTGAAAGTGGTGATAGCCCTGGAGCTTTTTTCTAGTTTTAGTTGATGACCTGCCGATTTAGTTTTCAAATGAACTTTGCTCCTATTACATCTAATATTATATAATCCATGGTGATGTGATGGCCTCCCTTTATGGCTCGATTAGGGAATCGCATATCAATGCAGATGCACACTTGTCTAGGTTGCTTGGGTTTTTATGTGACCATGACTGGAGAGACCAAGGGATGGGGCTGGTTATTATTTTGATGATGCGAGCACTCTCAACTTTATTGAGCTCTTCTTTGACTTTTTGCACATGTGGAATGGCGCAGGCAGACTGGTTGCACAGAAGTGTCTGTGCACAGCTTGACTGGCTTCGTTTTCAGAAATCCAGTGCCAGAGAGCAATGGCTTGAACTCTTAGAGTACATCCTCTAAGTCAGATGCATGTAGTCGTAAGGTGAAGTGGATAAGATTTAGAGCTTTGGCTACATTGCAACTTAGTAGAATGTCCAAACCCACTTCTGGAACAAATAATCTTTCTGATGTGCTGTTTGAGTCATGGGAGATAGACAGGACAAATACCCCTTTGAGCGGGTTTGGAGTTTTCTTGACATGTGCGAAGATCTTTGTCTTCATTCTGGCGAATTGGAAGTGAGGAGGTGGTGAAAAGTGGCTACATTTGTGAGACAGGAAGCACATTGACTAAGCGCATGCTTCAGTGATGGTAAATGGTTCCTTTTTCTTGCAGTTTCGGTGCCTGTAGGTTTGAGCGGGGCTGCTTGTCTCCGCAGTGTGTGTACGTTTGCTCAGTGATTGTTTATCTTTTGGGGACACACAATGATTTGTTTCTCAGGACTTGGAGATTCCTGAAGATGTGGTCCTGTTGACTATTGGCCTCATTACGAGTATGTAGGCAGCCATGCCCTTAACAAGGGCATGGCTGCCTCCATACCGGGTTCCAGGTCCGGGTTCCTTGAATGAGGAATTACCGGGCCATTTCAACCTTGGAGGAGCCAGTAATTCCTCATTCAATAAGCCCATCCCCATTCCCATTTGAGCCCCCATAGGGCTCAATGGGAATGGGGAGGGAGCTCATAACGGGCCTGTCATTAGCTCCCTGGTCCCCTTGCGGGACCCGCAAAGGACGTCTGGACTGACCAGACATTCAGAGTGGGTCCCGCAAGGGAACCTCGTAATAGGGCGGAAGGAGTTTACTGGCACCGGCACCATTACCGGCACCGTTAAACCCATTCCGCCCCCTTGTAATAAGACCCAATGTGTGCTTTCTGGGACACATTTGTCCTTTCCAAGCTTTGCTCGTTGAATGCTTTGTTTATGGCAGAAGTCTGTGAGTCACCCAAGTCATTATTTCCTGCCATCTCAAGTATATTTTGAAGGGATATTTGAGATTCTTGGAGTGTGCTGCGATGTCACTCGTTGGATGCGTGGCCTAGGATCACTTGAGCATGAATTTCATCAATGGTTTCAAACAGTTTACACAATCTCCCCAGATGTCAGACACATGTGGTATGTGTCAAGGTATTTGCATGGGCATTGCCTGGAAATGAACATAATAAATAGCTCATAGACAGGATTGGCCTATGGGCTGGAAGCAGGGGTGGACTGGCCTTTAGGGAACTCTGGAGATTTCCCAGTGGGCCTCTGCACCCTGGGCCTCTTTTCTGTGGTATTTCCAAATTTTCTCATAGGAAAAGCATTGGGCTTGCTGAAAATGTGTCATATAGGGCCACTTTGAACTTTATTTCCAGGGCCTCTTTAGGTGCCCAGTAATTATTTCCAGGGCCTCTTTTAGTTCCCAGTCCAGCCCTGGCTGGAAGCATGTCGTGAGTGTGGGAGCCACGGCAACGTGGTCCTCGTCATCACCAGTGTTGGGAAGTTCATTCAAATGCTCATAAAAGCTCATGAACGTCATCCCCAACCTGATGTGATGGGCTGGACAGCATTATGCCTCAAACAGTCTCTCTGCTTGCCTTAAAGTAATTGTTCAGTTGGCCTAGCCACATCACCCACATTAAGTATCCTGGTGACTGGTCTTTGACATGTAGAAGGGAGGTGGTGGAGGAAGCCCAGTGCCAGGAGCCTTGTGCACAGAGGGTGGAGCTGCAACAGTTAGATTGTCCGAGGCCAACTTGGCTGGATTTCTTGTAGCACTGTTGGTAGAGAGAGGGTGGTAGCCGGTTTGGAGGAATTGCATGCGTGGAAAGGCAGCTTTCATCACAGTCAGGAGCAGGTATCCATGAGCGGGGGATTCACTGTGTGAATGCAGCACTGTAGTGGGAGTGGGAGTCTAGGGACTGTTATGGCACACATATGACAATGGAGAGATTCATAAATGACACTGCACTCTAAGATTCGTGGGCTTCTAGTACATTTGCTGTTCATTCATAGTATTCTCTCCCCTTTTCCGGGACAACCCTTTATTTTGTGAGATATTAGTGCGTCGCTGTTTGTTTTGGCAAGTACGCATCAGGGGAGCATCCTGACTGCTCCTATGCCAGCAAGTCAGGAACACAACAAAGAACAATGCAAAACCTTTCTTTCTTGCAGATGTTTATGGTAAACCATAGCAATACATTCTGTTCTGTTTGCTCTGAATTGTGCATCTGGCCTCATGTGCGCATGATTTTGAAGGTTTGGTTTGTTGCGTATGATGAATTGTGGAATGGTGTATTTACTTGTTCAAGGTGACAGTCGAGAAGTATTGAAACATCAAACATGCTCATGTGATAACCGAGTGTAGTGTCATGTGACGCAGTCTGGTGGTTGGAAGGGTTGTTGGCCACAAAGGGGAAAGGCAAAGAAAGTGACGTCTAAGGTCATGGATATGACAAGACAGGGTAGAATAAAGAGTTACCCGTCTGTCTGTCTCTGTGTTGTCCTTGAGGGGCACACTGTGCAGGTGGGAAGGAGAGCCGGGCAACCCGAGGTTGAACCTCGGGAAGCACTCCAACATTGGCTATGATGGGGTAGACACTGTGACTACATCGAGAATGGAGTGACGGCTATGGAGCTCTGAGCAGGCACCGGATAGGATTACACACCCCAGCTGTGGTCGGTGAGAGGCGTGGCAGTGGGGTCACAAGAGACGGTGCAGCCTGACCTCAAGGTCAAGCACCCAAGCGTAAAGCACGCCGCAGGTCAGGCGGTGAACGTAACCATTTGAGGGGGTCCTAATAACCTGGCCTCTAGTCCTGCAGTGTCAGTGGTGATACACGCAAAAGAGCAGAGGCTACACCAGAGGGTGGGGAGAGCTGGTTACAGCTTGCAGGCCACACCAGAGGTACAAGGTGTGAGCAGGTATGCTACAGGAAAAAGTCAGCTACCAGGTATATATGACCTGACACCATCAACAGGAGGCCAAGATAGGCAAGGTAGGTCAGCGACTTCAAAGTATACGTGGGCGTGATGGGAAAATGCCTACTAACACTGCCAGTAGGACCGCCGCTAGAGATATCATAAATATACTGCCAGAGGACACAAACAAAACATTCAGGGGACTAAAGACAGCACTGACTGACTATTTCACACCGCACAGCAATGTAGATTACAAAAGGCATGTTTTTCACACCACGAGGCAACTAAAAGGGGAAACTATGGATGCATTCAATCACTACTCCAATAACGAAGCACTAAGATAACAAATAATGGCAGAATGTGAATCTGCCAAACCTCCGAAAGAAACTATGACAAAACCTGTTGTCAGTAGAGAGAGAGGCAGAAGTTATGAGTAGAATGAAGATCACTCCGTCAACACCAGAGATAGTACATAACGTGACCACGACTAACACATCACACCATCAGGCTGAACAATTCTGCTTCCAATGCGGGTACGAGTTCCCACACGAACACACGAAAGATAACTGTGTTTGTCATGCAGAGGTGAAAAACCCTTCAAGTCTGGGTGTAGAATGTCCAGGAACTGGTATAGAGGAGAAGGGGAAAGTACCTTGGCATTCAGAATGAAGGAAAAACCAGGCACGACAGCTACAAAAATGGCGGGAAGGCAGAAGAAGGGGAGAAGAATCAGCAGACAACAAAAGGACGTCAGACAAAAAGACAACATGAGTCATCCCATAGAGAACACAAAGGAGGGCAAGACGGCATGTGCAATACCTAGTTGAACAGTCACCGACAGGATCGAGCTCATCAGCAGATGACCATCAGCGCAAGGTTTACCTATATGCCCTGGGTAATTAACATGCAACAGAACACAGCCCTAAGCTGCTACTGCAAATGAACAATTTGCAGGCAGAATTTCTAGTCAACATAGGAGCAATGGTGAACATGATCAGCAAAGAAATACACCGGACCATACTAAAGGCACCAAGACTATGGCCGTTGGAGGTAGACATTTAGCCATACAGATCAAATGCACCATTACCATGCAAGGGTTATTTTGAAACCACGTGCAAATACAAAATGCAGGAAAACAAGCTGCCCATACAGTTGCTAGAGGCGGCAGCGGCAGCGGAAAGTGGCTGCATATTAAATTTCAAGGCAACACTAGACATGGGCCTAATCCATTTGTTATATTGGCTGATGGTGCATAAATATAGACACAGTGAAAAAGATGGACTAGCTCTTCCCAAAGTTATTTAAAGGGCTAGGAAAACTAAAGCACTGCCAAATACAGTTGCAAATCGATACCGTTGTCACACTGGTGGCCCAAAACTACAGGGGTGTTCCGGTGAACAATCAGAGGCAGGTGAAGGAGGAGCTGAACAAGGTTCTAGAACAAGACATCATTGAGCCAGCGATGGGCCCAACACTGTGGGTGTCACCCATTGTGTCAGTGCAAAAGAAAGGCTCAGAAGCTATTTGTCTATGTGTGGACATGAGACAGCCCAACCAAGCAATCAACAGGGAACGTCATTTCGAAGTTCTATCTAAACAAAGGCTACCGTCAGCTGGAATTGAGCCCAGCGTCAAGATACATCGCTGCTTGGGATTATATTGATACAATAGGCACAACTTCAGAGAATCATCGGTGACAGAGATATTTCAAGCAGAGATCCACAATGCCATCAAGCACATTCCAAATGGCCTAAACTATAGTGATGTCATTCTAGTCTTTGGCACAGACGCCGAACATCACAATGATATGCTAGCCCAAGTATGCATGGCGCTGGAGGCAGCCAATCTCATGCTTAACAAAGACAAGTGTGAGTTCCGTGAAGGCACCTTGCAGTTCTTTGGGCATGTTTTCGCAGCACAAGGAATGGCACCAGACTCGGTGAAAGTCGAAGCACTAAACAGAACAGCCCCAACAAACAAAATAGCCGAGCTAAGATCATTTCTAGGACTTGCAAGTTACTGTACAAGATACATTCACGACTTTGCCACCATCAGCGAACCATCGAGAGAACGTATCAAGCAACAAACCGCATACCAGTGGTCAAGAAGATGGCAGAAAGCTTGTGAGCGAGTCTACCAGAAAAAATATCAGTTTCAGAAAACATGGCCTATTTCGAAACAACAAAAGCCACTGAACTGAACGAGGACGCGAGCCTGGTGGGACTTGAAGCCATCTTAGAACAAGTAGATTGGGACAGGTCGTAATGTCGCCAAATTGTGTCAATCACTACCTAAAGCCTATCCAGAATCAAAAAAGCCTACTCCCAGGCGGAAAAGGAAAGTTTGGTCGTGGTGTGGCCCTTTGGCCACTATCACTTATTTATTTATGGACAGCCATTTACAATCATCACAGATCATTTGTATTTGTAATTTTTGTATTTATTTGATTTTTATATAGTGCTTTCCACCAAAGCGCTGTACATGAGAACAACACGGTTCAATAACATGCAGATGAAATACGAAACACCAGGGGAGTTGCTAGGTCTGGAAAAGACCCGGGGCTAGCTGATGTCAGAACTGTTGGGACTGGGGGCGAGCTAGTCTTTTGGCTGTAGCTCCTGAAATTCTATCCGGGGCTACAACCAAAAGATCAGGGGCTATAACCCCCTTAGCTCCCCCCTAGCAACGCCCCTGCGAAACACACAGGACATCTGTATTTACAGTAACTTTGTTACCAAGAAGAAAGAAGATAAGATCTCAATGAGATCCGGAAAGTAGAATAGACAGAAATAGAATGAAGAGAAAGAGGGCGAGCATTCCATTGTAGAGGTGCAAGGAGAGAAAATGAGCGAAAACGAGAATGAGCACAGGGAGGACGAGGAACAGCAAGAAGGGAATGTGAAGAGGAGCGGAGTGAAAGAGAAGGAATATACAGTGGAACAAGAGAAAAGGGGTATGCAGCTGCGAGGCCACAGAGTGATTTAAAAACTAAGCACAGAAAATCAAATTTTAGACGATGATGGAATGAAAGCCATCCCAGATCAGCCAGCGATGAAGAGTCATGAGGAGCTAGGAGAAATAGGACACGAATGGAGGCATTGAATACAGATTTCAGAGACCCTACACGAGATAGGGGGAGCCCAAAGAGGGTAGAAGAACAGTAGAAGGGCCAGGAAAAGATCAAGGCAGACACCAGGAGTTGAGTGGCCTTAAAGGTCATGAAAGGACAGGCTTCCTGAATGTTTAAGTGAAAATGACAGGAACGCGTGGATAGAGAGTTATGATGACTAAAGGATAGATTTGAGTCTAGATAAAGACCTAGATTACAGGCCGTGCAGGAGGTAGTTAACTGAGCTGCAGGAAATTATATGAAAGGGGGGGAAGAGGAGGTGGGATAGTAGTGGAAGGAAAGAAAAGAACCTGAATCTTAGCAGCATTGAGTACCAAGAAGTGGTCAGTCATCCAAGATTTAATGGCAAGGAGACAGGCGCTGAGCTTGTTGTGAATATCATCGGTGAAGTGTGGGAAGGATAGAAAGAGTGTCATCAGCCTGGGAAATGGTGAGATAGCCCAAAAGAAGAGAAACTCCGGCAAGTGAGGAGGTATAGAGAGGTAGAGAGAGAAAAGAGGAAAGGACCAAGGACAGAGCCTTGCGGAACACCATAAATAAGCGGGGAAGAAGCCCCGGCCTAAGAGATTGAGATTGACTTGAACCAAGATAGAATAGAACCAAAAAAAACAAAAGTAGAGAGGGCAGACGATAGAAGTGAGTGATCAACAGTGTCGAAAGCTGCAGAAAGATCCTGAAGAATGAGAAGCAAAGAGTGCTTAGAATGATGGTAGGGGACAAGTGAGGGATAGACTTTAGGAATAAGTGTGGATGGAATAAAGTACATTGGGGAAGAGATTGGGTGTGCCTGTGCAAGCAAGAGAGAGGTCTCCTCATTGGTAATTGGAGTGAACCTATTGAGAGTCTTCCTAGGAGGTGTCAAGGAAATAGGAGTCGATTGCATGATGGAAGATTCAATAGCAGAACGAACAGAGACCTTAGAGGTGAAATAGAGGGCAAAGTCAGAAGCGGAAAGAGAGGAGTTGATCAAATGATCAGGGGTAGAGGAAGAAAGGAGACGAGAGAGTCTGAAAAAGCTGTCTAGGATGAGAAGACTTGGAGTGTAGAAGGTCAGAAAAATTAGATAGTTTTGCAAAGTGGAGACAGTTGTTACACAGAGCATGGTAGGAAGCGTAGGAGCTGTAGTTTCCTACAGTTTTTTTTAGCTTTAACCAGCAACTTTCTAGCCACAGGAGAACACGTTGCATGGCAGAGAGGTGGGGAGAAAGCCTTGGTTGAGGGGGTTTTGACATAGGATGAAAAGTAGAGGAGGGGTAGAGCGAGTCAAGAGATGAAGAGAACGAAGAAGAAATAACAGATGCAGCCTCATCAGCTGTCGAAGTCAAAAAAGATGATTAGGAGACCAGATTAGAAGTGCTGGTTCTGTTATTCAGTTATGGAAACCCAAAGCAGAAGGCACCCATGCATAGCACGGTGGGTCCTGCTTCTACCAGACTGCCGGCCTCATCACGAGTTTGGCGGTAACCCTTAAATGTGGCGGTAACGCTATTAATGCTGCATTTAAGGGCCCGCCAAATCACGGGTTTGGCAGCATTTACCCCAAGCTCTGAGTTGGGGGTAAATGCACTGGGAATTTGCAAATTTTTGGTGCAATAAGCACACAGTAATACCACCAACGGTAATCACTATGAAAATTCCCCATTGGGTCCAATGGGGAATTCCCCAATGGGGAATGGTGAATTACCATTCCACCAAACCCGTGACCCGGCGCTAATAGCGCCGGTTGTTTGGTGGTAACCCTATTAGCCCTGGCGGTATCCTGGAGGTAATACCGCTGGGATACCGCCCAACTCATGATGAGGCCGTATGCATTTAATATTTGACAGGAAAGGAAGAGAACCCTGTTGACTTTCTTCAGACATCCGTTGAAGGTGGAAGTGTCAGGACCGTAAATGGCTGACAGATATATTCACTACATGGTGCAACAGGTTGTTCCAAAAGGGCTACATAGTCTGCAAATACTGAGAGAAGCGGAGCAGGACAGGGCCTTCTACGTCGTGAGGGAATGTCTTAAATCAGGGAGGTGGAAGAAAGCGGGAGATGAGTCAATGGCAGTCCAAAATCACTTCAGGAATCTACTATTGGTCAAACAAGGCCATTCCATGTCAGAAGAAGATCTCCTCCTCAAAGGAAGCAAACTTTGCGGCATCCGACAATGGCAATGGCACATGAAGGACATAGGGGCATTGTATCAACTAAGCAACTCCTCAGACAAAACGTTTGGTTCCCGGGACTCTACGCCCAAGTTGAAGAACTATTGAAAGGGTGTCCCACCTGTTATGTCATATACCTAACAAGGCATCCAAAACCTCTGCAGATGATGTCATTACTGGACCGTGTGTGGGAGGACATAGCGATCAATTTCTTCTGACCGATTGACGGCAGCCCATATGTACTAGTGGCAGTAGATGAGTACTCAAGATTTCCAAAAGCTCAAGAGGCAGGGTCTACTGCAGCTCATGTCATCCCCGCGCTGGACCGGATGTGTACTGCATATGGCATTCCGCAAATAGTCAAATCAAACCACAACAACAGGTCTCAGTTCACAGATCAAGACTTCAATATGTTTGCAGAGTGCATGGGAATCCAACATCAACAGGTGACCCCGCTATGGCCCCAGGCAAATGGAACAGTGGAGAGGTTTATGGGAAATGTAAAGGGAGCCCAACATATAGCACATCTCACAGAAAAACCGTTTGAACAGCTAGTATATCAACTGTTGAGAGACTACAGGAGCACACCGCATAGCATGATCGGGAAATGTCCCTGAGAGGTGAGGTTACGTCGCTACATACAAACCCGAATTCCATACATCTCAAAGCAGTCATAAACATATTGAGATGATGGACTAATGAGAAACGAGCACAAAGCATCCAAAAAGAAAGTGAAGAACTATTCAGAACGAATTGGCTATTCCACGAACCAAGTCTAAAAGTTGGGGATATGGTGGTGGTATGTCAACCTCAGATGCACAAACACTCTGTGGCGTTTCATGAAGACCCATTGCTGATTACTCAAAAGAAAGGATCCATGATATCAGCTAAAGGATACCATCAGCAGTTGACTAGGAACTCTTCTGATTTACTTTAAAAGGCTCTGAGGTGAAGAGTGGGGGAGTGAGTAAAATGACCATGAGGATGTGGACAATCATTGGTTGAATGGGTCATATCAAGGTGATGCTGAAGACTCTGAGACTTGATGAGAGAGAAACACCCAGGGGAAGACGACTAGATGCCTGAGAAGGAGAGTGTCCAGAGATTCCAAAGAGCAAGAGTGTGGCCGCACAGACTCATTGATGAAATAGGAAAAGTGGACGCTCAGTTTATAATGAGGGGATGGTGTAGTTTCTTGTGGCACGGTCTAGTGGTTGGGAGGGGGCAGTGGACAAATAGGGGAAATATAAAGGAAGTGACTTGTAAGGAAATGGGTATGACAAGACAGGGTAGAATAAACAGTTACCCATCCATCCGTCTCTGTGTTGTCCTTGAGGGGCACACTGTGTGGGTGGAAAGGAATCAGGCGACCGTAGGTTAAACCTCAGAAAGCACTCCAAATGAAAGGATCACTGATCTACTTCAATGTCAATTTGTTATCTAACAAAGGCTATTTCACTCAAATGGGTTTTGCTACCAATGTGATTTCTTGATTTGAGCGCAGTCAAATGTAACAGGTGGTGAATGGGAGCCACTTTTAAAACGAAATGTCCTTGATAATCCACACTATTGCCATTGTTCGTGACAATTGGCATTACCACTTCTTTGGCTTGTGTCTTGATTTTCGGGTGAAATTGAAACGTTGGTCATAGACCCACTGCAATGAATGTGTTGCCCCTTTTTGTTTACTGGTTGTAAATACGAGATTGTCAAAGCTAAACAATTGCATTTCTCATTGCAAATGTACATGTCTGAAGCTCCTGCTCGATTCTAAGCAGAAACCTTGTGTTAAAGGTCATCTCTTCATTCACCAGTGACAGGAGATACAATATTCTCTGCAACCAAGAATGGCTGAAAGTGCAGACACAACACATTTAACAAACATTGCCAAAGCCAACAGTTTTGGCTTTTGCGTTGTCACTGCATAGGCATTTGCTAGGCATTTACACAATTTTACTACCTAGCTACAAGATGGCATCAGTTAGTTTTGTGGAGGTCGACAAGAAAGTATGGCAGTTTGGTAGTGCCTACAGTACTCAGCACTACCAAACTGCAATACTTTCTTGCTCCCTTTGTCCTGAAGACGACTATACATACATCAACAGACAACGTTTTTGTGCATTGCCTGATTCTACTTGGTCTTATTAGCCGAAACATATGTCGACCTCCACAAAACTAAACCTAAGATGTTCAACAGGTTTTTCTTGTATGATAGAGCTAGTTTAACTAAATAATGCTCTACTTCCAATTGTTTGATGCTGCACATTGAGCGCCCACACAATATCTCTTTTTTCTCACGTACTAACCTCACAAAAAAATTGTTGGAGTTTTGTGACTTCTCAGCCTTGAAAAAAATATTTACTGTAGTCATAACATGAACCTTTTTTTATGGATTCTTTTAGATGTATTTTATTATGATTAAAAATAAAAATTAGTTTGATTATGAAGTGGGTGCTCTATCTCAATGTAATGCTCACCTGACTCCCACGGAGGCGCTGGCCTGGTTCGCGCTGCTGTGACCTCTTCTAAGGTGATGCGCAGGGTTTGGAAGACGGATTGGACTGGGCCCCCAAACCTGGCTTGTCTGGCTCGCAGAAGTATCCTTCTGTAGGCGAAAATAGGGGATTAACTGTCTGCGGGGTAATGCAATCGGCCTCCCACTTTCCCCTCTCACCCTCCTCGAAACCCTTCTGTGATTCCCCGTAGCGTCTCACCTTAGGGTCTGGAAGGACGAGCTCTCCATCCTGCTTCTGAGGCAGGGGCGCGTTGGTATCCAGTTACTTCACTGGATTTTCGGATTAGTGAGAACCAAACTTGCTTGGCTTCCAGGTACGTTTTTTGATAAGAGGTTCCCCCTTGTGTCCATGCATTAATGTACTAATGCTAGTGTCTTTTTTCCCATAGGGGCCGGGGTACGGAATGCCGGAGAACAGGCACCGACCCGAGATGAGAGGTGAAATCCTTGTAGAAATCAGGTAAGTCTTTAATGAGCGTTTTTTGGTAATGTCTTTTCATTCGCTCATTAACGCGGATATCTTTTTTTCCCCTTAGGGGCCGAGGTCCGGAAATGCCAGGATGCGGCGCAGACCCGAAATGAAGAGGGAATGAATCAACAGGTAAGTCTTAACATGGAGATTTAGCTTTCCTTATTCCCTTCTCTCTCTCACCTTTTGTTCTTGCCTTTTCCTCCCTAGGCGCTGGGGCGTGACTGCGAATCCAGATGATCGCTGCTGAACATGGAGGCGCCCTGTAAAGGTGAGTGGAATGCGGCGCTGCAGCGATCGACGCAATGAGCTTTTAAATAAGTCTTCCTTTTCAGGATTGTCGGCGAGATGTCTCCGGGATGCGGATTTAGCAGGTAAGGACTTTTCCTTCTTCTGTTCTCTTCTTCTCTTCCTTTGCAGGTGATCCAGGATGCTGGCAGGCGTGGCAGAAGTCAGGATGCAGGAGCAGACACGGTGAGCGTCCAGCTGCTAGATGCAGAACAACGCGAAGCACGTGTGGCTGTTCGGGTGGGGTTTAAATAGCCTTGGAAGAAGTTCCAGGTATGTATCCTTCCTCCAATCAGGTATGTATCCTTCCCCGACCACGCCCGGATGGTAAATTAGTCCCACAGGTAAAGTAGTTCCTTTCAGGCCTCAAGGAGGCCGGGATCCTGCAGCATGGTCTGCATCAGGTAAGTGCACCCAAGCACTCCCATAATGAGCCTGGCGCCATAGGCGCCAGGACACTGTCCAAAGGGCCCCTATATGGGGTTGCTGGGTCTTTCCTTGGGGACTGGATGTCCGCTTTCGGGGACGCAGGGCTTGAACCGGCTCCCCGGGAGCGGGCATCATGACAGCACTCCCCCCCCAAGGCCCCTCCCAAGGTTGTTCCCTCCGGGGGTTTTGGTTTGTCTGGGAAGAGTCGGTGGAATTTCCTGACTAATCGAGGTGCATGCACATGGTCGCTGGGTTCCCACGACCTCTCCTGAGGTCCGTACCCTTCCAATCAATTAGGTAGAACAGTTTTGACCTAAACATTTTTGAGTCTAAAATGTTCTTCACTTTGAATTCGGGCTCCCCATCTATTAGAATAGGTTCTGGAGGTTTCAGTAGTCGGGTTCCGGGTACCACTGGTTTTAGAAGTGACACATGAAAAACAGGGTGAATTCGCATACTAGCTGGTAAATCAAGTTTAACAGCCACTGGGTTAATTATTGCCGTAATAGAATAAAGTCCCAGATATTTTGGGTTAAAAGTTCGAGGCCCTTTGAGTGGTAAATGTCTGGTAGCTAACCACACTTGATCCCCAATCTGATACTGAGGTGCTTCACTCCGATGTAGATCAGCATTCTCCTTGTATTTTCCCTTGGCTTGTTGTAAATGCGTAGTTGCCTCTTTGAAGGCTTGGGTAATTGTAGAATGCAGATGTTCTACTGCAGGCATTCCGAGGTTCTGAGGTGAGTCAAGGTTTGTGGTTCGAGGGTGATGCCCAAACAAAGTGTAAAAAGGACTGTGGCCAGTTCCAGAGTGTACCGAATTATTATATGCGTATTCGGCTATCCAAAGAATGTCTTTCCAGTTGCTTTCAGATTGCTGTAACATACACCGTAAGTACTGCTCAAGGGTCTGATTTGTCCTCTCGGTCTGACCATCGGTCTGAGGGTGGTGACTGGTCGATAATCTTACGTCGATCTGCGACATTTGACAACATTTGCGCCAGAAGTGGGAAATGAATTGGCTTCCCCGGTCAGATATTAGTATAGATGGGAATCCATGTAGCCGAACAATATTTTCGGGGAATTCTTTGGCTAGGACAGAAGCTGAAGGTAAACCTTTCAAAGGAATAAAGTGGGCCATTTTGGAAAACAAATCCACAATTACCAGAATAGTATTGTACCCCGAACAAGGAGGCAGGTCCGTAATAAAATCCATTGATAGGGTGTGCCAGGGTGCTGCCGGTATGTCTAGAGGTTGAAGGAGACCGGCTGGTCTTTTCTTTTGACTTTTATTTTGGGCGCAAACACCACAGGACATCACAAAAGATTTAACATCTTTTCGCCAAGAGGGCCACCAAAATTGTGGTTTCACCTTTTCCTCTGTCTTGGCAATACCGGGGTGTCCCTCTATTAATGTATCATGATAACCGGAAATAACTAGTTCGTGTAATTCCTTATGTGGCAGGAATAAGCGTCCTTGGAAATAAGGTAAACCATTATCTATGGTAAAGTCTGATCCCTTTTGTATCCAATCCTGTAAGGTTGTAGGTTCCAGGAGTTGTTTCACTCTGGCTTGAATGTCTTCTAGCATCTGTAACAAAGTCATGCCTAGAATCCTCTGTTCGGGAATTATTGGTACTGGTTCTGAGTTTGTATCAGATTCTCCCATTCCAATTCGGGATAAGGCGTCTGCTTTGCCATTCTTGCAGCCAGGTCGATAGGTAATCACGAAATCAAATTCAGCGAAAAACAAAGCCCATCGGAGCTGCCGTGATGACTGAGCCTTGGCGGTTTTCAAATACTGTAAATTCCGGTGATCAGTGATCACTGTGATGGTATGTCGAGCGCCAAGCAGATAATGCCGCCAGGCTTTAAAATCGGACTTAATGGCTAACAGTTCTTTGTCAGTGATTGCATAATTAACCTCGGGTGCCGAGAATTTTCTGGACCAAAATGCTACGGGATGCAGTTGGTTGGTTTCGCTATCTCTTTGGGACAGGACAGCTCCCATGGCTAGGCTGGATGCGTCAGTCTCGACGACATAAGGGAGATCTGGACGCAGGTGTTTCAATATAGGTGCGGAGGTAAACTTAGCTTTTAAATCCTGAAAGGCCTGCTCAGCTTCTTCAGACCATTCAAAGAGTTTATTTTTCCTCAAGAGTGCAGTAATGGGTTGTACCACGCATGAAAATTCCAGGATAAACCTGCGATAGAAATTGGCAAAGCCGAGCATACTTTGAACCCCTTTTACAGAGCTAGGTGGTGGCCATTTGAGGATGGCATCCACTTTTCTTGAGTCCATTCAGACTCCTTTGAGTGTCAGGATGAAACCTAGAAACTCGACTTCTGTGGTATGGAAAACACATTTCTCCAATTTAGCAAATAGTTTGTGTTGGCGCAGTTTTTCAAGTACTGCCCTGACGTGTTTTCTGTGATCAGATTCCGAAGAGGAGTACACCAGAATGTCATCGATATATACGACAACACAAACATCGATGAGTTCCCGAAGGACATCATTCATGAAGTATTGGAAGGCAGCCGGCGCATTACACAATCCGAAAGGCATCACCTGTTACTCGAATAATCCGTATTTAGTACGGAAGGCAGTTTTCCATTCGTCGCCTTCTTTAACTCGTACCAGATGATAAGCCCCCCGGAGATCTAACTTGGTGTATATGCAAGCGTCCTTCACCTGGTCAAGGAGTTCAGGGATTAGAGGCAGAGGATAACGTTTTTTAACCGTTATCTGGTTCAATGCGCGGTTATCGATACAAGTTCTAAGGTCGCCTTCTTTTTTGGGCACGAAGAACAAAGCCGAGGATGCCGGGGACTTTGACGGGCGAATAAAACCATTAGCTAGGTATTGATCCAAATATTGTCTCAAATGCAGGTTCTCAGGTTCGGTAAGGGCATAAATCCTGCTACAAGGGGGTTGTGCACCGGGCACCAGATCGATTTGGCAATCGTACGATCTGTGAGGAGGTAACGTGTTGGCCTGTTCCTTTTGGAAGACGTCCTGAAAGTCTTGGTATTCCGGAGGTCGTTGCATGGAGGCAGAGGTTACAGATGCTAGATTAATCTTGAGGTTTTCTGGGTAGCAGTTTTGTGTACAATCCGGGAAGGTTATTCTCTTAGCTTGCCAATCAATTCAAGGATTATGTGTCTCTAACCAAGGGATTCCAAGAATAACCTGAACTGTGGAGCCTTGATTACATCAAACACAAAACCCTCCCGATGGCTGTCGGGACCAATAAGAGTCACCTCAGTAGTGGAATGTGTTACCGGTCCAGAGGCAATTTCAGTTCCATCGACTGTGGTGATGACATCTTTGCTGGTTTTAGGACGGAGAGGGAGGTTAATCCTAGAGACCAATTCACGATCCACATAGTTTCCAATAGCCCCACTATCGATGTATGCCTTTATTGCATGCAACCGCTTAGGCTGTTCTGGATCTACGAGAACCATTGGCACAATGAAATGCAAGGTCTGAGAGTTAGTTTTCAAGCTCGGCAAGCGGACCCCTACGCTTGTCGGGAGCGGAGTCGTTTCCCGAAACAGAGTCTTCATGGTTTTCATCAGCGGCTCCTACCGCCTTTCGGGGCGGTTTTGCCGGGCAATCTCGTAGAAAGTGTCCAGAGTTCCCACAATAAAGACATAATTTTAACTGCCGCCTCCTTTCACGTTCCTTTTGAGTTAAGGGTCCTTTAACCCCTCCAATTTGCATAGGCTCAGAGACATCAACTCCCTTGGGATTAGCATGGGTCTTGACCAACACCCGGGTCTGAAACCTGGACCGATCTGCTTTTCTGTTTTGAAGTCTGTGATCCAATTGGACCACTAAGTCTATATACTCTGTGCATTCTTGGGGCGGATTTACAACTTGGGCCAAGACATCTTTAAGTTCTCCGCGTAGGCCTCGATAAAACAACGTGACTCTTTTATCCTCTGGCCATCCCGTTTCCACAATTAGTCTATTAAAGGTTGCAATATAGGATAGGAGGTCCTGATTGCCCTGTCGCAGGGGTAGAAGTTCGTCATCCAAAGCCTGCCCCTGAGAGTGTCGAGCAAATAACCTTTCCATGCTTGCTTGAAACCCTTGAAAATCACAGAGAATCGGGTCATCTTGAGTAACCAGTGGAACTGACCAATCGGCAGCGCAGCCGCTGAGATATGACAATACAAAGGCTACCTTGGTCTGATCATTAGGGAAGGCCCCAGGTCTGCATAGGAAGTGCAAACGACACGGATTCATGAATACGGCGAATCGTTTGGGGTCCCCAGCAAAGCATTCGGGTGGGGCCAGCGGCATGTTTCCGGGTAGATTAATCTGCACAGGGTTACTGGAAACCACAGGAGCGGGGTTCCCTCCGGAACCGGGTAGAGGAGTTTGCCCAGTTTGACCTTGCAAAAGCTGTCTGGCCAGGTCATCAGTTCTTTCCTTTGATATTATTAATTCCCTCCTGAGGGCATTAGTCTCTTGACGAGCGGCATGTACTTCGGCCCGTAATTCCCCCAGTAATTGGGCCAACTGATCAGTCTCAGAACTTTCCATAGCGCCTGGGTGGGAATTTGTGGGAAGGCTTCGCGTTCTGTAACGCTCACCTGACTCCCACGGAGGTGCTGGCCTGGTTCGCGCTGCTGTGACCTCTTCTAAGGTGATGCGCAGGGTTCGGAAGACGGACTGGACCAGGCCCCCAAATCTGGCTTGTCTGGCTCGCAGAAGTATCCTTCTGTAGGCGAAAATAGGGGATTAACTGTCTGCGGGGTAATGCAATCGGCCTCCCACTTTCCCCTCTCACCCTCCTTGAAACCCTTCTGTGATTCCCCGTAGCGTCTCACCTTAGGGTCTGGAAGGACGAGCTCTCCATCCTGCTTCTGATGCAGGGGCGCGTTGGTATCCAGTTACTTCACTGGATTTTCGGATTGGTGAGAACCAAACTTGCTTGGCTTCCAGGTAAGTTTTTTGATAAGAGGTTCCCCCTTGTGTCCATGCATTAATGTACTAATGCTAGTGTCTTTTTCCCCATAGGGGCCGGGGTACGGAATGCCGGGGAACAGGCACCGACCCGAGATGAGAGGTGAAATCCTTGTAGAAATCAGGTAAGTCTTTAATGAGCGTTTTTTGGTAATGTCTTTTCATTCGCTCATTAACACTGATATCTTTTTTTCCCCTTAGGGGCCGGGGTCCGGAAATGCCAGGATGTGGCGCGGACCCGAAATGAAGAGGGAATGAATCAACAGGTAAGTCTTAACATGGAGATTTAGCTTTCCTTATTCCCTTCTCTCTCTCACCTTTTTGTTCTTGCCTTTTTCTCCCTAGGCGCTGGGGCGTGACTGCGAATCCGGATGATCGCTGCTGAACATGGAGGCGCCCTGTAAAGGTGAGTGGAATGGGGCGCTGCAGCGATCGACGCGATGAGCTTTTAAATAAAAGTCTTCCTTTTCAGGATTTTCGGTGAGATGTCTCCGGGATGCGGATTTAGCAGATAAGGACTTTTCCTTCTTCTGTTCTCTTCTTCTCTTCCTTTGCAGGTGATCCAGGATGCTGGCAGGCGTAGCAGAAGTCAGGATGCAGGAGCAGACATGGTGAGCGTCCAGCTGCTAGATGCAGAACAACGCGAAGCATGTGTGGCTGTTCGGGTGGGGTTTAAATGGCCTTGGAAGAAGTTCCAGGTATGTATCCTTCCCCGACCACGCCCGGATGGTAAATTAGTCCCACAGGTAAAGTAGTTTCTTTCAGGCCTCAAGGAGGCCGGGATCCCGCAGCATGGTCTGCATCAGGTAAGTGCACCCAAGCACTCCCATAATGAGCCTGGCGCCTATGGCGCCAGGACTGATGTCTTTTATAAGCCTGGCGCCATAGGCGCCAGGACACTGTCCAAAGGGCCCCTATATGGGGTTGCTGGGTCTTTCCTTGGGGACTGGATGTCCGATTTCGGGGACGTAGGGCTTGAACCGGCTCCCCGGGAGCGGGCATCATGACACTTAACTCCTTTCACCTCAGACCAGTTGAGCATGACTATCACACTCAGCTTTTTAGAATAAGCAAACAAATGTCTTAGTGGCTGTCTTTTCCCTACGACAGACACATCATTCACCTACTGTGGTTCCAAGGTCACAGGGTCGCTATCTCTCCTTTCATTGCTCTTTTCACTGTTTTGTGATCCCTGAGGGTGGTGTTCCCAGAAATCCGATCCCTCCTAACGATTAAACAGCATCCTTGAATGTGGGCCACCCTGACATAAAACCAAGCAGGCAGGAAAGTGCTACCTGATGTGCAAATAAACTAAGCCATTCAGAGGAAAATAATATACCCGTATGGCCACTGGAAACCCAGGTTACAGCTCCCGGAACCAGGGGCGGACTGGCCTATCTGCCATTCTGCAACCGGCATAATCAAAATAGACTTTGGATGGCCCTGGGGCTGATTTTATAAGCCACTCTGGGGACGGTTTTATGAGCCACTTTAACAACCATGGAGCTGGGCTGGACTTTCGTAACTGAAGTTGTACTTGTTATGTTGCCTCACACAGCCTACCTAAAGCTCGCTGCACAGCGGCAAACAGATGTATTTATGATTAGAATGCACACATTGTCAGTCGGTGAACATCATCAAAGAAAAGTTAACAGTTAGTGTTAACTTTGCTTTGATGGTGCACCAATAGGATGAGTCATGGGGCTGCAAGTGCCCCAGCCATCCACTGGCTTGGCGCCAGGCAGGCAGCTTCACGTTCTCTTCGAGAACACCAACAATTCCTGTTGTGGTGGGTGGGCTCTACATTGAGTTTGCTTTTGCCTGTCTTGGGTGGGGGGCAGGTTGGGGCTGACCCGGGGATGATTCTTGAGTCTCGCCCTCTCAGGGCAGCGTCCGGGGGCCTGTTGATATGTAGCAGGTTGGCAGTGGCAGCCAATCATGCTCAACACATGTGGGCCGTCATGCGCATTGTTGTGTTGCTGGGTGCCACACCAAACACAATGCGCAGATATTCGAAAGAAAGTGTTGATGACAGAGGAGGGAGCAGGCCTCAAGCAAAGCACACCCGGCAGCGAAGAAAGGGACTATTTGAGCGGCCTGCCCCTGCCGTGAACTGCAATAGCAAGTCTCAGGTGACAGAATTTGTGCACGTGGTTTATATACAGTAAGTAATTAAAAACATAAAATTGAATGGGCCAGTGGGGGTCGGGAGTCGGAGAAGAGGAAGTCACTCTGAACGAGTACAGTCAAGTGAAGTGTTTTTAATTAATTGTTACTATCTCTGTTAGTCGAGAAAGGACCAGAGCACTGCCACTCAGTCAGTGTGTGTCACGGCCGTGCAATCATTGTGTCAGCATGACTAACAACACATGCAACGCAAACCACAAGGGGATGTTTGGGCACAGACAAAAACAAAATATGAAACAAAAATCACATTTTCAATCAGTCTAAATGAGTGTTTTTGAATGAAGATCAGATTTTCTCAAACACCTGTTGCAGGCAGCAGCATCCCTCCCAGCCATGGCATATGGTGGTGGGAGCATGAGATGACTTAAACTCGATGCTGTTCCTGGCGCTGTATCCGGAGCTGGTGCAGAAGGGAGCCGTGTCGTGGTCTGCGTGGGTCATTGCTTGCAACACCTGGCTCAGTGTGGGCTAGACAGCGGTGGAGGGCCTGCCTTTGCAGTAGTCCTAGTCCTTACAAAAGTGCACAATGGCAGAGGGGAACACAGAATCCTAAAACGACCCGTTTGTGTGTACATAAATGTACGTGTGCAGGATTGCAAATTTGAATGAATGCCAGAACAACACGCTTAAAGTAGTGTTGCCTCGGCACACATGGAAGAGCTTCCCTGGACAGACCGGGTACAGGGAAAGGTGAAAGTTCCTGTCCTAGTGCGCGTGCAGGGCCTAGATATCCTGGTTGATGTGCAGTCTTTCATTCTACTAATTGAAGCGTCGACATGCTCTAAATTCCCATTCCCCTTTTACCTTTATCTTCCTGTCTCCACCTTCCATATTATATTAAGTCTGGCCCCAAGTATTCAATGGAATCAGATTTCTTATAATGTGGGCCCCGGGGGAGTTAGGGACCTGGCTGTCCATGTTGCTCGTCTGTGCATAAGGGGGTTATGGTGCAGCTCAGTTTGTTTGAGGCAGCCCCACTGATGCTCGCTAGTGGGTACTGGGTTTCTGGTCACAAGTCCGAGACAGTCTGCGCTTGTCTATGCATTTTAAGATAGCCTGAGCCGGGCATGGGCCCTCTCTTCTTTGGGGTGCTACTCAGTGGGAGGGCTCCACAAATGGAGGAGGTCCAGCTATAGTTTAGGCGAATCAGGCGGGACTGGTTCTGAAGTGATTTCTGCTGCGGCAAAGTCAGGACAGAGTTACCAAATGTGCAGGCTAATGTATAAAACATTAATGCTGCTCTGTGATGCTACTCATCGAAAGAGATGTTTACGCTGCTGTCAAAGGTTCTACGCTCCTGTCAGTGCTGCTTTGTGTTAAAGGCATGTGAATGTGATGTACTGTGGTGAAAACACTCAGTGCTGCCCAGTGGTAACGGCATTTGATGCTACTCATTTTGTCGGTGTTAAAAAAGCATGGTGAAGGCGGTTAATTGTAAAGGTTTAAATTGGGTGGGCCTGGGAGGGAGTGGTGACCATACAGTATTTAGGTGGCTCTAGTGTCACAATAAATATGTGCAGGAAGCTCTATGTTTCGACATGGGCTGTCCTGGGTCTATGTTTCGTACCTGCTGGCTCCTTCATGCAGTGAGATTGCATGTATGTCACTTCTCAGGTCATAATCAAGCCTCTCTGAAAGCTCTCTAAGACTGAAAATTAACTGCATCCATGCCACGTGTCTCTTTTTAACCCATGAGCGAAAGCTCTTCTCTTCTAAAAATGTCTGAAATTTGACATGGACAAACCGCTACAGGCCAGGACAAAGCTTTATAATTTTAGGTTACAGAAACGGAAATTTCCCTTAAACTGTAGTAAATACTGCTGCATGTATGTGTATTTTGTGCATGCCCGTTGACTTGGAGTGGCCAATACACAGTGCTTCTTGTAAGAGCTGATTTCCTAAGTTCCAGTGTACAATTATAGGACACAGTCAATTGTACTTCTGTATTAGGTATAAAGTGTAGCAAGCACAAGTGTGCACTATAATTTGTCATAATGTGGTTCTTTTGCTCTCAGTCCAAACTGTTGGCTATGGAGCCTAGTGTTTGACCTTGCTTCGGACTTTGCAGCATACTGCTGTCACGTTCTGTAAACCCTAGGATTGTATTGCAGAATGTACTATATATCCAGAATATGGGGATTAAAGCAATCAGCAAAACTAATTCAATTTAAAAAAATTATTTCCCAGATTGCCTTGCACACTGCTTCCTCCTTACCTTTGCAGGTCAAGGGTAGGTGAAATAAAAATAACATTTGTGCTGGCAGACGTTTGCATTTGCTGATACCTGAGGTGTACGATCATTATTCTCTCTTAAAAGCTCAGTTGTTTATTCCCGCGTTAGTCATGGTCTCTGGCATCTAAATGCCGGCCCTTATTCCAAACAGCCTGCTTTAATATATATATTGGGTGTATGGTTGAATGTGCAGCTCCTACCTTTTATTGTGCCTGTGCACTTGCACAGCTGAACTCAATACACAAAATGATATGAAACAATGTTTTCTCTGTGCTTTCCTGTGCATTGGAACTTTCGTTACAGGCCCCACAGTAAGGGATCTCTCAGAGGCTGTGGATGGTTCAGATTCAGTGGCTGAATTAGGACCCTTTCTGAAGTTGCATCAAAGCCTGTTTTCTTGGGCTATTTGTGTGCCTGGGAGGAAGGCCGAGGGACATAAGGTTTATTGCACCATGTTTCCTCTGAATACGTGTTTTATGGTGTAGGGCATGTTGCAAAGTGTTTTGAACAGAAAACAGGAAGTTGTGGAAAGTGAGAGTTTCTCACTTCACTAAAGTCTAAATACAGCGATCTAAAGCCAGGTTATCACTAGTGCCAGTTCTGCAGCACGCTGTGACATACTGCTATGAGCATCACGTGGTGCGCTGAGAACAGGCTTTCCTAATTTTACAGCCAGCAATCGCACCTCAGTAGTTTTGGTGCATTACCCCAATTTAACGAGGGATGGTTCTCACCCTGTAGAATTGGGTACAATTGGGGAGGTGGAAACAGTAGTGTGGGATTGCTTTAGATTGGGGATTGTCTGAGTGGCATGAAGTGTCTGGTGGCACCATGGTTGTGGTGAATTGTGGCATTGTTAAGTCGTAGCTGAAACTGCATGCTTGCAGACATCACCCTTACCCGCAGGACTAGACAACACATACAAGCATTGTAAATCCTGGCCCCTAATACCGTGAGATATCTATACCTAGACAGACCCGGATGTGGGGTTCATGTATGCTTAGATTAAATGCTTCTGTCTGAACATGGATTTATCACACTCTCATGCTGTCTCGACTAAGGGTTTGGTGATGCAGCTGCCTTTTTGTATCAGTTGTGATTCAAAAATGCTGCAGAGCCCATCATTGCACTCGACTAGAGTGCACCCTAGTCTGTTGACACATGCACAATATTTTATCTTTAACTGCTATTTTCCAACATAACAATGGTGTAGGAATTACACAGAGTGAGGGAGGAAAGAAATAAGTAGGAATGGCAGAAGAGACAAAAACAAGGAGGGTAGAAGAATGCGGGGGAAGTTAAGAGGAAATATGTTATGGAGACTGGAAGGAAACAATGTGAGAGTGGAAGGAAAGGAGGAGAGGAAAGATGCCTATGAAAGAAAGGGGAGGGAATGGAAGGTGAAGCAAGAAAAAAGGAAATAATAAAAGAAAGAAAAACATCAAGAGGAAGGAAGGGAGGGAGGGATAAGGGAGTGATTGATGATGGGAGGGAAGAAGAAAGGAACTGCTTGCTCCTCAGTAATAAAGACCAGCAGGTTGAGTGCTCGCTGGCGCTGCTGCGATCTATGCTTGATCTGCAAGTAGCAGGTTCAAATCCTGGCAAGGCCAACTCAGCCTTTCATTAATCAGAGGTTGATAAATGAGTACCAACTACTTCAGTTGGAAATTATTGTATGTAAATATGTGCTATGTACAGTGCTTTGGCAAACGTGCTATTTAAATAACAAATCAATATCAAATGCCAGGGCCATGGAAAAGGAATGTTATCACTCGTTTTCTCAAGTGTTTACACAGAACATTACATGCAACATACAGCATTAACCCTCCATAAGTAGCATTTTCTGTAAAGTTGTAAATTGACATGATTCACGGATCAGGGTTTGAGGGCCACTTATTTTTTAGGTGCAAGCCGCTTTTTTCAGAGGTGTTGGGGCCCATTTCTTGTCCCAGTCCGACCCTGCAAGGAACCACTTACAATAAATAAGTCTCACACACGGACTGCTTTGGTCTGCATTGTAAACTGTTGTAAAAACGTTTAGTAAATAGTAATAAATTATGCAGGTCAAAAGCAGCAGAAAGGAATAAGGATGCAGTTGGCATCCCCAGGCCTTGTGCATGTGCACCAGGAAGCACGGTAAACAAGGCAGGTGCTACCAAGAAGGACGGTAAACAAGGCGGGTGCTGCAGAGCGATAGCGCAGCCAGTAAACGAACCACTCTTCCATGAAACACAATTTAAATATGCCGCCTTGTGGGGACATCACATGATCGCGGGAGCGTGTTCTCGCGAGAACTCACGAGACGGGATCTCGCGAGCCCACGCTCCGCGGGAAAACGTTCCCGCTTCAGAGTTGGCGCTCGGCCAGCTGAAGCGGTCACAGAGGAGCGCTGCTCCTGATTACAGGAGAAGAAGAAGTGAGCCACAGGACTCACACCACAGCTTCTAGGGCGTAACATCACAGCCACAGGAGGCTACATGGGGGCCCTAGAAGTTTACAGCGTGCCACCGGTGAGCACAACCTTTCCACAGTGAATCAACTGGGAAAGCACAGGACTTGATCGCAATGAAATGTAAGTAAGCGCCCAGCGCCACCAGGCCACGTTAGAGCCTTTCTCCCTTTTGTCAGTCAATAAAGACTGTTAGAAACCCTACAGCGTCCTGTCATCTATTTAGGCCACAACATAACTGGCGACGAGGATACCAGAAGTCCCACGGACCCACCATGCAAGGCGCCACACCACCCCCTGCGTTTCTCAACTTGCCAGGGACACCAGCAATTCCTTGGATGCAATGGGAACCCCTTTTCTCCACCTACTTGGAAGCAGTGGGCGGCACGCGATATGCCCCCATCAGGAAGAGGGCGATGCTGTTAAATGCGTTAGGGGTTGAAGGTCAGCGCATCTTTGCCGGCCTTAAAGAAATACCTGCGGCCGACAATGACGTCGAAGACGACGATGTTTACAAAGAAGCGACTCGTCGCATCATGAAGAGATTCACCAATAAGGAGAACATTGTACTGCACAGGCTGAGATTCTACACTCGCAAACAGGAAGGGAGCGAACCCGTGGATGACTACATCACCAGGATGAGGGAACTCGCTTCTCTTTGCGCCTTTGGAGAAAATGCAGAACAGGTTATCTGCGACATGCTCGTTGTCTACACCAACTCTAGGAAAGTACAGGACAAACTCATCCAAGAAAAGGAGGTCACCCTCGATAAAGCCATCCAGATTGCCAGGGCGGAGGAAGAAACCTCCAGCAGACGCAAGGAGGCGGGAAGTCACCTGCCTGTGCCCGAAATGGCGGCGCTACAATGGTGAGGTCGCAGAGACAAGCGTTCCCGCAACGGCCCCAAAGACAAAAGTCCCAGGAAAAAGGAGGCACCGAAATGTTACAGATGCGCCAGCTCCAAGCACATGGCGAACGACCGCGACTGCCCCGCCAGGAATAAGGAGTGCTCCAAGTGCGGACGCATTGGACACGTGGCTCCGGCATGCATGTGGCGGGAGAAAACTTTTTCCCGTGATGACGGTGACTGCACCTCAACTGATGATGATGAACTACAGGACAGACCCATGGTTGTCATGGTCAATGTCCCCCATGCCAGAAGAGAAAAGCCCCACTGCACCATTAAAGTGGACGGAATGGAAACGCGCGTCATGGCTGATTCGGGATCCGACATCACCATTCTGCCCATCAACACGTACAAGGAGATGATGGGACAAGAAAAAGTGGAGATTAGATCAACCAGGCAGGGGCAACGGTCGACCTTAAGGGCTACATCAAAGCCCGGATCGATTTTAAAGGGAGGTCTACCACCACCAAAGTGTATTTTTCACCCAAAGGTCCAGCCGTGCTGGGGTGGGTTGACCAACACAAACTCGGCATGAAACTAGATCCCAGCACTCCGGAACAGGTGCTCATGATCTCATCAGGAGCAGCGCAGAACTACAAGGAGATCTTTCCAAACCTGTTTTCCGAGAAACCGGGAAAAGTGAAAAACTTTGTCCACAAGATTCGGCTGAAACCCAACACCACCGGTCAAGCACAAAGTAAGGGCAGTACCTGCCACCGCAAGACCAGCTTTGGATGCCCACCTGCGGAAGATGGTCGAAGAAGGAACCATTGAAACCGTGGAATCCTCAGAGTGGCTGAGTCCGGTAGTATTAGTAAAGAAAAAGTCCAGCAACGACCTCAGGATCTGCATCGACCTGAGAAGCCTGAATTTAGAGGTGATCACGGATAGCTTCCCACTCCCCAGCATCAACGAGATTGTCCTCATGATGAAGGAGGCGGCCATTTTCTCGAAGCTGGACATGCGTGATGCCTATCACCAGATTCCTCTACACAAGTCCTTCCGCCCCCTGACGGCGTTCAACACTCCTTTTGGCACCTTCCAATACACCCGCATGCCTTTCGGGTTATCGTCCGCAGCATCCGCATTCCAGAAGATGATGAACTCCCTGCTTAAAGGACTCACCAATGTCTCATTCTTCCAAGATGACATCCTGGTGTACGCCAAAGACAACGAGACCCATGACAAGGCACTCAAGTCAGTCCTGAGCAGACTTCAGGAGGAAGGCATTCACCTACGCCATGAAAAGTGTGTCTTCGGGGTGAACAAGGTAGAATATCTTGGGTACTGCATCTCGAGTGATGGGGTAAGCCCCAAGAAGAACCTCATGGAGGCCATTACAGAAGCACCGGCGCCGATGTCCAAAGAGGAACTACGCTCATTCTTGGGCCTAGGCGAGTACTATGCCAAATTCGTCCCCAGATTCTCCGAGACCACGTCTCCCATGAGGGAGCTCCTGAAGAAGGGGGCAGCTTACTCTTGGGGCCCAGAACAGGATGAGACTTTCGGCGAAATCAAGAAAAGGATTCTACACACGTGTCTCAAACCATACAACCCTGAATGGGACACCTGCATCACCACTGACGCCAGCGCATACAGCCTGGGGGCCACCTTGACCCAGAAGAAGGGCGACACTGAGAACATTGTGGCGTTTGCATCCAAGGCATTATCCTCATCCGAGAAGAATTACTCTACGGTAGAGAAAGATGTTGGCATGCGCCTGTGCCGTCGACTATTTCAGATCATACGTATGGGGGACAAGATTCAAGTTGATCACCGATCACAAACCCCTAATTCACATGTTGAACCCCGGCAGCACCAAGACGGCCACGCCTAGACTGGCCAGGATCGCCGCAAAGCTCCAAGAGTATACCTATGAGATACTACACATTGCGGGCTGGAAAAACGCACAAGCGGACTGCATGTCCAGACTCCTGAACCAAAGCGCCCCCGGCACCACATTCCTGGAAGACGAATGTGTCGTTGCTTCCATCGGCGACTTGAGGAACGTCGAGTACATGGAAATGAGTGAGCGCCACTGGCAGGAAGAGTTCGAGCAGGACTACGCCCTAAGGCACGTAAGCACCTGGGTTCGAAATGGATGGCCCAACGAGAGAGCGATCCCCGAAGGCCTTCGTCCCTACTGGAAGGTGAACGAGGAAATCACCGCCATGAACGGTCTCATTCTCAGAGGTGATCAAATCATCCCACCCAGCGGAATCCGCAAAGTCATACTGTGCAGAGCACACTCGGGCCATCTAGGTTGCAACATGACCAGACGAAGGATACGCGACGCATACTGGTGGCCAGGCATGGACCAGGACGTACGGCAGATGGTCGATAGGTGCCATGAATGCTCAAACAGCGACAAGCGCCTAGCCGTGAGGCAAGCCTCCATGCTGCCCACCGAAGTCCCCAAAGGGGTGTGGCGAAAACTGGGTCTGGATTTCATAGGGCCGCTGGACAAAATGCCCCCAGAGCACAGGTACGGGATAGTCATGGTCGACTATTTTTCCAAATGGGTGGAAGCTGACTTCACCTCAGACATCACCACAGGAACAGTCATTGAAACACTCACCGCCATATTCCAGCGGGAGGGCCTGCCCGAAGAACTCGTCACGGACAACGGAGTCCAGCTAGTCTCCAGAGAAATGGAAACATTTCTCAAGCTCAACAACATCCAACAGCGGAAAGCAAGTCTATACCACCCACAGGCAAATGGCCTAGTCGAGCGGGCAAACCGCTTCATCAAGGGGGCGCTACAACTGGCTCACGCCTCGGGCCTAGACCCGTACAAGACAGTCAAAGAAGCCGTAGCGGCCCACCGTCTCACCCCCAACGCCGTCACAGGTGTTTCACCTTTCCATCTGCTGAGGGGGAGAAGGGCAGCATCCTCACTGGTACCACCATGGCTCCAGCAAGTGAGGGCCGACGAAGACGTTGACATGGATGACATAACGTGCCGCATGCAGCGCAACAAAGAAGCAATGAAAGCACAGGGGGATTTGCGCCGAGCCAATCGACACACACAAGTCAACAAAGGGGATCTGGTGAAGATACGACTCCCATACAAGGACACCTCCACTGGTTCCAAATACAGCAGTCCCATAGAAGTCATGGAGAGAGGGACAAACCACATCTGCACCAGCGATGGCAGGAGATGGAATCTAGAAAGGGTAGCCATGTACCGCAGGAAAGAAGACACTGTACACTCACAAGAAGACACTGGAGAAGATCAAGTCTGCCAAGAGTCAGACGAGAACCATCACCTCCCAAGTAGAGATACCATAGAGCCGCACCATCACAACGACTTTGCAAGCCCCATCCCCCCAACAACACCCAGGGAATCACAGCAAAGAACTGGACAAAGAGAACCTGAACACCAGCACCTTCCCAAAGACACTTCATCGATCCCGCTCCATACCCCGATCCTGGCAGGCCCCAGAGAGAGAGAAGGAAACCCAGGAAATATGCGGACTTCATCATGGAGTGACCACCCATCCTTTTTCCCAGCAAAGGAGGTGTGGGGACATCACATGATCGCGGGAGCGTGTTCTCGCGAGAACTCACGAGACGGGATCTCGCGAGCCCACGCTCCGCGGGAAAACGTTCCCGCTTCAGAGTTGGCGCTCGGCCAGATGAAGCGGTCACAGAGGAGCGCTGCTCCTGATTACAGGAGAAGAAGCAGTGAGCCACAGGACTCACACCACAGCTTCTAGGGCGTAACACCACAGCCACAGGAGGCTACATGGGGACCCTAGAAGTTTACAGCGTGCCACCGGTGAGCACAACCTTTCCACAGTGAATCAACTGGGAAAGCACAGGACTTGATCGCAATGAACTGTAAGTAAGCGCCCAGCGCCACCAGGCCACGTTAGAGCCTTTCTCCCTTTTGTCAGTCAATAAAGACTGTTAGAAACCCTACAGCGTCCTGTCATCTATTTAGGCCACAACACGCCTGCTGGAATAAATACACAGTTCTCCCAGGTACCCTCTGAGGCATCGTGTTGATGTGCCCAATATACTTCCCTGACTGCTGGTTGCAGTGGCATCGCTAGGGTGGTGCCAGGGGGAAGCCCGGCACCTCCTCTGACATCCTGTTTTCCCCCTTGTGCCCCCCTACCTGGGCTACTCTCTCTGCAGTAGAGACTCTCTCTCACACCACGTCCTGGAAAGGGCTGCTGGCAGCCCTTAAGAACCTGCCATTATTGCTGGTCGTTAAAGAGCTGCCGGCAGCACAATATCTCCTCTGTTCCCAGTACCAATCTGAGTGCTCTCTTCTTTTTGCCTATGTGTAGGCACTTAGCACTGATGGGACCTTAACATATGAAATACCCCTCACAGAGTTGTACCTGTCCAAAAGGGGTCCCATCGGTGTCAAATGCCCACACATAAGCAAACGAAGTGAAATACCCCTTTTAAAGTTGTCACGTCTGCGATTAACGTGCAAAAAAGGGATTCCCTTGCATAGCTTGACAAACGTTCCTAACACTAACAGCAAGTTGGGAAGTGATATGTATGCCAATTACATTACCACTCCTTTTTTGTTTTTTGTTGTGATTCTCAAAGTATTCAAAGTATAGCAGTGGTGTTAAAAGCAGTTATTCTGGCGTTTGCTTTTATTTTGCATTTTGGGACTTCTAGCTTGCCAGCCAGCATTTTGGATACTAAATCGAAAATTATTTTTATTATTATTTTGGCTGAACATGTTTCTCTAAAAATGTAAACATTGTAAGTTTGCTATCCTATGAGATGTGTATTTTTCAAGGAAACTATCAGAGCTGTCAAGTTTCCTGTGGCCATGCATGAGATCACCCAGTATTGTTTTTTCTCCTTTGTATTTTGAAACTTGTAGTTTTCCTAAACAAATGGGTAAGACAAAACTGCAAGTATAAGAAATCCAAGGAGACACATGACTGTATAGCGTTCTCACGCATGGCCATGGGAATGTTTAGAGCGCTTTTCAACAATACCTAATTGTAGGCCTTGAAATCCAAAAGTTGAATATCTGGTGCAGCTTAGAGGGTATGTGCTCAAGTGCCTAAACTGTAGAATGCTTTAAAATCGCACCATCACTGTTGACCCAAAGTGTTTGATCCTGGAACAATAATAAAGATTACCCCTGCTAACTGCGCAGGGAGTATTAATTCTATTAAAGACTAGGAGGCGAGCATTATGCTTCACTTCTTTTATTCACTACTCTTCACAGCAGTTTCAACAAACTTAAACATATAACAAAAACGCTGAAAAACCGTCTGAACAGACTTTTTCTTCCATGAACTACAATCCCCATAGTCTCTGTAGTCCAATCTACTCCAGCTCAGCTATGACCATATCCTGTCCCTGAGCTCCTCCTCTCTTTTACTCGCTCTGAAAGTCCCAGAGAAAACTCCACACTAGTCCTGCAACTGGCAATGACTCGAACCACTCCAAACGAAAATCGCCCTCTCTCAACTCCGACAACGACTTGTACTAGCCTCTCACTTCAGTTATTCTTCTGCTCCTCTCCTAGAAATAATAGAAAAGCAGAAAATCAGGGAGGTGTCCATGTATTGCTATCATCCTCATAATATTATCACATGCAACATTCAATAATATATATACAATACATTTCTCGGGTGGGAATTTAATGCTCGCCTCCTAGTCTTTAATAGAATTAATACTCCCTGCGCAGTTAGCAGGGGTAATCTTTATTCTATGACAAGACTGGAGGCGAGCATTATGCTTGTTCAAAGCTGTCCCAATACCGTACTAGCCATACTTTCTGTTGGTTTAAAATAAAATTCTCTAAATGTGCGATCGTTTGTCCAGTCTGCTGCTGCCATAATATCTTGCAAGGGTACCCCTGTCTTATATGCTTTAGATGCCATGGCCCCTCTGACTGAATGAGCACCGAACTGCTGCAAATCGATCCCTGCTGCTAGCATTACTTCTCTGACCCATCTCGCTATGGTAGCTGTCTTTACTCCCTGAAAGGGCTTCCTACGCGCTATCAGCAACTGACTTGTACTACTCGCTCTATCTTCTGCCGTTCTGGCCTCGTATTCCTTAATGCAACTAGCAACGCACCATTTGACATTACTGGGGAAATAGGGATAGTGCACTGCGGATGTGCCAGATTTCGTCCTTTGCACTACCACGAAGGTCACTCCTTCGGGACCGAACCTCCTCCTACTGATTTCCAAAGCCCTAACGTCCGACACCCTCTTGCAGGATATGAGACATAACAACATGGCCAACTTGCCTGATAACTGCTTGAGCGACAAAAATCTATTCACCGGCCAACTCTCTAATAACTTCAAAACTCTTGTAACGTCCCATAACACTGTATATCTGGGAACTGGTGGCACCTTAAACTTAGCTCCTCGGATGAGTCTACACACCGCTGGGTGTTCACCCGCTGGTGTACCCTCAATTGGCATATGGCCAGCGGAAATCGCTGATCTGTACACTCCAATAGTGCGGAAAGCCTTCCCATCTTGTAACAGGTGTGCTAGAAAATTCAGTATGGCTACTATAGGCGCAGAAATGGGATGAAAACCTCTCCCTCTACACCAACTCGACCACCTGGCCCAAGCCGCGTCGTAGCTCCTCCGAGTCGATGGAGCCCATGATTCGGCAATAAGTTCTGCCGCTTGCATCGAAATGCCTGGCAGTTCCCATCGTCTCCTGATATCCTGCACGCGACGAGCGGGAGTGTCTTCTTCATTCTCAGAGGATGACACTGCCCAGCTGGGTCCGTGAGCAATTGCTCCCCTTCCGGGAGGATCCTCTGCAGGTCTACCAACCGCTCTATCAGCGTCGGGAACCATACTTGGGCTTTCCACAACGGTGCTATTAGCACTAACTCTGCCCTCTCCCTCCGACACTTCGCCAGCACTCTGCTCAGCATCATGAACGGGGGAAAGGCGTAGTGAGTACCGCCTGTCCAGTCTTGCAGGAATGCGTCCGTACCTCCTGCGTCTGGGTCCAGTCTCCAGCTGAAGTAACTGGGTAGCTGGGCGTTGAGCCGGGACGCAAATAGATCCGTGTGCAACGGGCCCCATCTCTGAGCTATCTTCCGAAACACTGATGGATCTAACTTCCAATCGCTGGAGTCTGTGAGGTATCGGGAGTTCCAGTCTGCTATCACATTCAGTGTGCCGGGTAAGTACTCCGCTGTCACTGATGTCCCTGTCCTCAGGCAATAGTGCCAGAAATCTTTCGCTAGTTCGGCTAGCATCCTGGACTTCGTCCCTCCTAAGTGGTTTATGTAACGCACTGCTGATATGTTGTCCATCTTCAGTAGTACGCAAGACTTCACTTTGTCTCTCGTGAATGTCTTTATCGCGAAGGAGCCTGCTAGGAGCTCTAAACAGTTTATGTGCAGGTTCAGCTCCTCTGCGCTCCATCTTCCACCAGTTTGCAGCTCTCCGCAGCGCGCTCCCCATCCTATACGGCTGGCGTCTGACTCTATCACGAGGTCCGGCCGGTCTCCGAATATGGCACGCCCATTCCAAGCGTCCATATTCTGTAACCACCATTCCAGTTCCGTGATCGATTCCTGATCTAGCGGTACCGATTGATGGTATCTCAGTCCCTGCTGCAGGTGTCTGATTTTCAATCTTTGCAAAGCTCGATAGTGTAAAGGACCTGGAAAGATAGCTTGTATTGAGGCTGCAAGGAGGCCTACAATCCTCGCTAGGATCCTCAGGGATATAACTCTTTTCCCTAGGCATGCTCTGATCTCTCTCTTGATATCTCGAATTTTCCTTGCTGGGAGTTCTAGAGTGGCTTTCCTCGTGTCCAGGATGAAGCCGAGGAAATCCAATCTCTGGGCTGGCTTCGTATCTGACTTCTCTGTGTTCACTAGAAACCCCAGTGACAGCAAGAGATCCAGGACCCACTGCGTCTGATATTCCAGTGCCTTCTGATCTTCCGCTAGCAGCAATAGATCGTCTAAGTATATGATCAGCCGAATCCCTTTTTCTCTGATGGCTGCGGCTACTGGTTTCATTAACTTCGTGAACGCCCAAGGCGCCGACGCAAGCCCGAATGGCATCGTCCTGAATTGCCAGAACTGTCTCTTCCAGCGAAAAGCTAGAAATCCCCTGAACTGCTCCTGTACTGGGACTGTAAGGTATGCATCCTTCAGGTCTAGCCTGGTTAGCCAGTCTCCCTCCCTCAGGGAGTCTCTGAGCTGATGGATTCCTTCCATCTTGAAATGATGGTAAACTATCCATCCGTTCAGCTCCTTCAAATTTATTACTGGACGTACTTTCTCCTTCCTGTGGACGAGAAACATGTTGCTGAGAAATCTTGGGACCCTGGGGCATCTCTCTATTGCTCTCTTCCTCACAAGGAGCTCCAATTCGGCCTCGAGGGCCGCCTGCTCCCCACTCGCTAGCTGCTGGCTTGGGGGGGCTCTTGTCTGCACTGGGTCTTGGATGAACTCTAGCTGCAGACCTCTGACGGTTTGCAAAATCCAGGCATCGCTGGAAAGCGCGCGCCAGCTTCCCCAGAACATCCTTGTTCTCCCTCCCACCGGAGGGTACGTTATCGCTCTTACCTGGTGTGAACCCCTGGCCTCGTCCGAAGCCTCTTCCACGACGTCCTCTGTTATAACGGCCTCTGGCTGGGAAGAACGTGTCTTGCTGTCTGTTCTCCCAGTATTGGGCCCTGTGATTCGGGGGTCTTCTTCCTCCTTGTTGGCGACCGGTCGAGCGACCCCTGTAACGACCGGTCCCGGCAAAAACTCTCTAAGGGAAGATCTTACGGATTGACGCTTGCGCCTTCTCCAGTGATGTGTATGTGCCTACGAAACGGCCCATCTCCTTCCCGAAAGTCTCTCCAAACAAGAGGCCTTGCGCTGTCTCCCCGGCCTCGTAGGATGCCAGGTCGCTGAGCTTCGAGTCTATCTTCAGAAGTAATCCTCTTCTCCTCTCGGAGGCTATAGCGCAATTCGCGTTACCTAGGAGGCAGACCGCCCTCTGCGCCCATCCAGCTAGGGCCTCCGGGTCCACCTCCTCGCCCGTGTCTTTCGCTCTTTCCGCCAGGTCCATGATCTTAGCGAGCGGACCGGCTAAGTCCAGGACCTTCTCCTGGCAGCTCTTCCATGATCTATCAATTCCTTTACGGGGGTCCATACTGGTCTTTGAAACGAAAGTGAGCATCTTTGGATCCAATTCGGGGGCTTCTGCCACCTTCCCAGGTAGGTCTGGCCTGGGACATTCCGCGCGAAGTCGCTGTCGGACTTCCTTATCCAAGGCTTTCCTGAGCCTTGCTGTCATATATTGAGCCACTCTCGGAGAAGGCTGCCAGTCGGAAGATCTCGGATTCCTGATGGCGTCCGGATCGAACATATCATCTTGCTCCTCCTCGAGGTGCTTCTCTTTGCGGGCTTTCTTTCCCCCGCTGGGCGTTGCCCACTCCTCCTCGACTGGTTCCTCTGGCTCTTGAGGGGGAAATTCTTCCCCCTCTGGCTCCTCTTCCGAGCCTGGGTCATCATCTTCCCTATTATCTTCCCCGGGAGAGGGGGTCATGAGGTCCGGCACGGCCTGACGCTGCAAATATGCTCTCTTAAGCTTCGCGAAGGCGTCGGCGACCTCCGGGGCCTTGTCTTCTGCCCCATCCGATGGGCCCTGGGGGTCTGCAGAGGCTTTCCTCTTGCGGGCCTGAGTACTCACCTTTGACCCTGCTCCAGAGGGTTCCATGGGCAGGCTGCGAGTCGTCTTGGTGCTTTCCTTAGGCCGATGAAGCATAGCTTCTAGTGTCTCTAGCCTTTCCTGTAGGGGTCTCACCCCTTGAGCCACCGCATCTATCAGGGAATTCCCCAGCACCTCCTTAAAGCTTGCTGCCAGATCCAGGGACTGCTCCTCCTCACTCCATTCATAATCAGACATGATAAGGGGTGCTGTGTGCCTCGGTACCTGCTTTCAGGTGTCTTTTGCTGCCCACTTCCTGATAGATGCTCCTCTGAGACCTCTTCTCAGTCTCCAGATATCTTAGATCCTCTTTCTTTTCTTTCCTCTTTTTTTTTTTTTTTTTATTTCTATGTGGCTGCACCGGACTCTTCTCACATAATATGCCTGTGGTGGCTGTTAGTCTTGTCCATAGGTTGTATGGGGCACTTTTTTTTTTTTTTTTTTCTTGTGTTTCTGCCTTTTTGACTAAGTGCTCGAACCTGCTGCCTCCTCTGGGGTAATGCAGGCTCCGCTCGCTGAGCGCTTCACGCTCGCGTGTGAAAACTAGGGCTCTCGCTCTCGGAGTTCTAAACGCTCCGACTGTTCGAGCGCTTCGTGCTGTAGCCGCGTCGCGTAATGAGAGCGACGCGGCTCCGCGCTCCTGAGCTCCGCCCCCCCAAAGGTGGGGGGGGGAAGAACTCCTCTTGGCCCTCTGCGAGGGCTCGCCGCGTTCGGCGTTCGGCTCCTCCCTCCCAAGGGAGGGGGCTCGCAGCTGCGTGCCCGCTCCTCGCCGCGTTCAAGGGAGGTTCGGGGAGCCCCGGAGCCCGGCGGAATACCCCTGGAGTGCTGGTAATGTGGCACGGGGCTGGAGGGCGCCGGGGCTCCCGGAGCTGCTGTGAAGCAGCTGTGTAGGTCGCTCCGTAAAGGGCGACGAAAAAGAAAGGGGGGAAGTTCCGGATTCGACGCGCTGTCCGTTACGCAATAAAAAGAGAAAAAGCTTTTATAAGTATCGCTCTAAATACTGCTTACTCAGCCTGGGCCTGCCTTGGGTCTCTGCAACCCGCTAGGTAGCCTAAAACCTGCGCTAAAGTACATAAACCCACATTAGGTTAGAGGTAAATAGAAAGCCACTTATCTGCTTGAAGAGCAGTAAAAGAAGAGGAGGAGCTCAGGGACAGGATATGGTCATAGCTGAGCTGGAGTAGATTGGACTACAGAGACTATGGGGATTGTAGTTCATGGAAGAAAAAGTCTGTTCAGACGGTTTTTCAGCGTTTTTGTTATATGTTTAAGTTTGTTGAAACTGTTGTGAAGAGTAGTGAATAAAAGAAGTGAAGCATAATGCTTGCCTCCAGTCTTGTCATAGAATCTAATCTCTTCTAATACAGAAGACTTGCCTCAGCAGAGTCAATGTTTTCTTTAACTTTTGCTGCCATTCACTAATGTGTCATGGGCTGTCCAGACTACTGCCCCACAGGGGAATGAGTCTTTCTTATGCCCTGTTATGCTGTGTTATTCAGTCCGGTATAGCATAAAGTCTACAATTTTCATGATTTGGAGTTTCAGGATCTGCAAGAGGTGGGGCATGGGGTTAATAAAGGAGCATGATAAGGTTACTTTAGTTGCAAGTTGATATGTGCATATTTCTGTAGTATCTAGTTTTATATATTGTGTGAGTTGTCAGGAGCAGTGGTTAGTGTGTGCTTTAAGTAAATTGTTTCTGTGATTTTGGTGACTGCCGTAGTAGTGTTTAAAGACTGGAGAGTAATGTTGATGTATCTGTGATGGGCTACTGGACTATTTAGGGAAATTTGGTATGAGCACGTGTGTTCAGGGTGGTGAGCATTTCATTGTGTAACCTTTGTTGTTTTGGGGTTGGAGGGGCTGTGTGTGCAGACAAGTGTGGTTATGGTTGGCTGTAGAATGATTTCGGGCGGTATTAACAGATCTTGCTCAACAGGCCACCTAATCACTGAGGACAACCTTTTTCCATTTGGAAACATCCCAGATGGTATTTACTTACATCACTGCAAAACTGCCTTTCTCCACCTTTTATGCCTTGCTATGCCCTTATATGTAATGTTAGAAACACTGTTAATCTTAGTTTTTCTAAATCACAAGCAACCAATTGTTGAAATTCAAATTGGGGTCTTGGCGGTTAGCTTGATCCTGACAAGGGTTTCCCGGCCGAGCCCTTAGCTTCGCTGAGGAAAGCCAGGGGCTTCGTGGTCTAATCTGCTGTCTGTCTTTCCCCGGTTGCCACTCCCGCGTTTGCAGGTTTTTTGCTCAGCCTGTTTCTTTCTTCTGGCCTGAAAGGGACACACTTGTAGCCCCTGGTTTTCCAGCCCTGCTACGTGAAAGGGTGTTCTCTTCCCTTCCCCGGAGCAGAGACGGTTCCCATGAAACCTAGACCCTAGGATTCCCCTGGCGTGAGCTCCAATGCACAATCCATGACCTTCATAATGTCCTAGGTGTCCCCCTATGCACCTGGGGACCGCCCACACTCACTACTGTGAACCGTGGTGTGTATATGTAATATATATATATATTATTTTTAGGGTGGGCCCGTTGGCTGAGGGGCCCACCTGATATCAACACTGTGGCCCGCAGCATCATTGCCTGGGGGCCCACCACCAGTCACCGCGCAGCCCAGGCACCATTTTCAAATCTGGCGGCATCCCCGTTGCTATGAGGACACTGGGGCGACCACTGTCGTGCAGCAGGCCTCCTTCCTCCCCCTCAGCAATGCATTGTAGCAACACAGGGGGCGGGCTGCATTTTCAACCGGGCCACTCTGCTGGGCAGCTCAGGACTTTCGTCACCCAGACCGCTCAACGGAGCAACCCGGGACTTCACCACTGCCTCCTCTTCCCATCTTCACCGGGTGAAATGGGCTTCCGCCGGGCGTCTCTCCATTACCTCCCGGGCTGCTCCTAACATACGCAGCCCGGGAGAACTCTTTTTAAATGACAGTCCTACCTCACTGGCCATGAGGCAGGCCTTTGTGGACACAGCCGGGCAGCCTGGTCGGGTCCGCCCTGCACAAGTGGTCCTGTCTAAGCTGTTCGTAACCGGCTCGGTCAGCCACTGACATAATGCCCAGCCCGCCAAATGTTTCTGGGGTGTGCGGTCTGGCCCCGGACGGCCTGACAGGTGCCACAGTCCAGGGGCGGCCAAACTACCCCTGGCATAGCTGTCTTTCTGATAATTGGATACAGACGCTTGAGCCTCATCACCCCATCTTCTCGGGTTGAGTGTGTAGCAGTTGGTTAGGATTCTTCATGGTCTGTGTGAACTTGTCACATTAGGGCTGGTTTCACAGGATCTTCGCCATGATAGGCCACGGGTAGTGATCGAAAGGGTTTGCTGTGGTGGCAGTTAGTCTTCTGATCAGAGGGTTCAGGTTCTGATCCAGTCCTTGGCAGAAGTTCTTACTGAGGTTCGCTAGATGTTCATCCAACATCTTGAGGTCCAGTTCTCTGTGAAGGTCAGCTATCCTTGTGAAGAGTGGCGCTCCAGATGCTATCCGCATGGCCTTGTTCTGGACTATCTGAGGACTGTTCTGGTGTCGTTCATGACAGGTCATCCATGCTGGGGAGGCATACATCCAGGTTGGTCTGATGATCCCCTTGTAGACGTTGATCTTTGTCTGGAGGGGCATGCATGGGTGTAATTTTAGGGGGTGACGGGGGTGTTTGTCCCCCCCCAACTTTCATGAAACCCCATTTTGTCCCCATTCATTTGGCTGGGTTACCTTTTCTTCAGATGTCATGTCCCCCCCCAACATTTTCAGCAAAGTTACTCCACTGGGGGCATGGACCAGGTCTTCAGGAGTGGGTACAGTGCTGCCATCTTTCCTGATATTGTGCGATTTCCCCTTCCGGAACTCCTCCAATGGTTACCATATTGACCCTGCCACAGCCGTACACTTGCGGGCGAAGGACGCAGACTGCTGAAGACAAAGGCATCAGGCATAACAATCTGGTAAGCATGGGTGTGGGCAAATGCAGGCACTCACCTCGGCAACACAGCAGCTCCATGCTCAGCCAGTCTGAGAATTATCTGGGGTTTAATTCATTTATTCTTCCAGATTTTGGCCACACGGGGCTTCAAAGCTGACATACAACCTCAGACATTCTGGGAGCATTAACTACTAGAAGCCTAAAACATCCAGCACGAGGGACTTCTTCCAACTAGCCACATTCTCTGGCCATACCGCTTGAAGGTATGTCAGAAAGATACATGCCGTTAAAGTCCCATACCTCCTTTTCCAGGGACTCACTGAGCACCCAGTGACCATCCTGCCTACTTCCATTATTTTGCAGTGTGTGGCAGCCAACCTTCTCAGTAAGCAGTCCACAGAGCAAGCTTCTTCTTTAGAAACCTTTCCGGAGCCTGAGGCACCCTTTTGAGGGTTGCTTCCCGCCAGGGCAAGCGCAGTTTCTATGTTGGCCTCCCTCTATACCCCCAGGGAATGCATATTTTAGCTTTTTTTTAAAAATATTCTCTTTTTTCTGCAATGTTCTTATGTTTGACTTAATGGGTGAAGGGAACATAAGATCACTTTATTCCCAAATGAGCACTTTTTCGAACACATTTAATGCATGGGTCTTGGGTCCTCTTTATGAGGGTATTAGATACGATCCAGGTTCTCCTACAGCCTCACCCCCTCTCCTGTTTTCCCTTTTCTCCTCAGGGGTGACCAATCAAGTTCAGTTTTGCTCCTGAGGAAGGCAGACATATCCACACAAGAACACAGAAACATATATCCCCAAGCATTTTGATTAATTCACGCATCTGGGCTGTGCTACTGTCAGATCTACATTAGTGCGCTACACAGAACCCTGAACTGTTTAATCAAATGTATGTGACAACGTGAGAAGTAAGACTTATTAGTTGTTAGAGAGGCAAACAAACTGTATTGGCTATAGCAATTTTTCAGCTGTATTAACTGCTTAGCTGTTTATTTGGGAATTGCATTTACTCATAAGTTTTCCTTTTTTGTGGTTTTGCTTTGCTTTTTGTTTTATTGACGTACCAACAGCACTTCTTCCATGCCTAGCCTGGTATCTGCTCTTTGCACAAACTTCTGTGTCTACAAATATGTGAAAAATGTGTTTCTTCATTGTACATCGAATAAATGTGTGGAAAGTGACAAATCTAAGGATGAAGTATGTTTTCTGTTTAACTATATACAGAACAGCCAAAACTGCTCCCTGGAAAATTTAAGACAGAGGTCCTCATTACGAGGTGGGCGGTAAGGGATTACCGGCACCAGTAAGGACACCGGTGCCGGTAATTCTTTACCACCCTATTCCGAGGTCCATTAGCGGGTCCCTTCCTCAATGCCTGGTTTTACCAGGCGCTATGGAAGGGACCTGTTAAGGGATGTCATGATGCCTACCTCCAAGGAGCCAGGTCCGACCCAGCAACCCCAGAGGCAGGCATCATTCCCCCCAGGGAAGTGCCAGCGGGCCCAAACTGGGGCCCTTTGGACACAGTCCTGGCGCCTTAGGCGCCAGGCTCATGTTGGACCCCTGTCCTGGCGCCTTAGGCGCCAGGCTCATAAAGCTAGACATGTGTTCAAGTGTTTTAAGGTGCACTTACCTGATGCAGACCATGCTGCTACATCCAGGCCCTCTTGAGGCCCGAATGGGACTACTTTACCTGTGGGACTACTTTCCACCTGGGTGTGGTCGGGGAAGGATACATACCTGATCGGTGGAAGGGTATGGAGCTTCTTCCAAAGCTATTTAAACCACGCCCGATCAGCAACTCACGCTTCGCGTTGTTCTGCTCCTCGCAGCTGGACGCTCACCGTGTCAGCTCCTGCATCTGGACTTCAGCCACGCCTGTCAGCATCCTGGGTCGCCTGCAAAAGGAGATAAGAAGGAATTGGAGAGAAAGAAGACCTTACCTGCTAAAGCTGCATCACGGGGACATCATACCGACGATCCTGAAAGGGAAGACATCATTTTAAAAGCATTTCGTTTCGACCGCTGCAGCGCTGCATTTCACTCACCTTTCCTGGGCGCCTCCATCTTCAGCAGCGATCATCCGGATCCGCACCCACTTCCCAGAGCCTAGAGAGAAAAGACAAGAAAACAAGGTGAGAGAAGGAAGGGAAAAAGGAAACGCTCAGTTTCCTTCTAAGACTTACCTGTTGGGTCATTCCCATTTCATTTCGGGTCCTGCCGCTTCCAGGCATTCCGGACCCCAGCCCCAATGGGGAAAAAAGACAAAGACATTGAATGAGCGAATGCAAAGACATTACCTGAACGCTCATCCAGAACTTACACTTCGGGTCGGCGCCATATCTCCGGCATTCCGAACCCCGGCCCCTAAGGGGAACAAGACATAAGCATTAGCGCTTGCTGCAATAAGACAATGAACATTATTATTAAGCTTGAACTTTTGAACTTGCAACAGAACTCTTACAGCGCCTCACCTGAATAGTCAAGCTTATATTGAACTCCCATCAAACCTCAATGCAGTGAAGTAACTGGGTTTCAATGCGCCCCTGCATCAGAAGCAGGATGGAGAACTCACCCTTCCAGACCCTAAGGTGAGACTTCACGGGGAATCGTGGAAAGGTATCGAGGAGGGTTGGAAGGGAGTGGGAGGCTTGAGCATTATTCCGTCAGTAGGTAATACTCCCTTTTCACGCACAGGGGAATATTCCTGCGAGCCAGAAAAGCCAGAGTAGAGGGGCCCTTCCTGTCCATCATCAGAGTCCTTCGCTTCACCATTGAAGAAGCATCAGCACTCGAAGCCAGACCTGCGCCTCCGTGGGAATCAGGTGAGCGTGACAAGGGACTTCAGAGCTAATAACGGACCCGCTAATAGCAAGCCCGTTATTAGCTCCATCCCCATTCCCATTGAGCCCTATGGGGGCTCAAATGGTTCCCGGAATGGGGACTTACCGGGTCCTCCAAGGTCAGAATAACCCGGTAAATCCCTATTCCGGGAACACGGACCCGGAATGCGGTAAGGGGGTAGCCATGCTAATAGCGCCATGGCCACCTCCTACCTCGTAATGAGGCCCAGAGACTTGTAAATTAAATTTGTTGACTGCCTGCATTGAGTTTTTTAAATTTAGTGATCCATTTCGCTAGAGTAGTACTTTCTGGTTTTTCTGTCAGGACATCTTTGTTGTATTGCCATCTTTCCTGTTGCCTTCTGCAGAGTATTCTCGAAATGGCTTCTCCAGTTGAGTTTGCTGTCCAGCGTCACACCAAGGTAGCGGCTGCTGCTCTCCAACTTGATGGTCTCCCCGTTTAGGCTGATGTGCTGGTGCTCCTTGATCGTCTTTCTGGTGAACAGCGTGGCAGTTGTCTGGCTGGTGTTGAGGTCTTTCTGCCAATCGCTGTACCACGTCGAGATGGTATCCAATGGAGCTTGCAGGTTCTTTGCCATTTCCTTTTCACTGAACGACTGGGAGATGACTGCAACATTGTCCATATACAATACCAGGTCAGTCTTGTGGAGATCTGTCGGGATGTTGAACAGGAAGTGTCTGAGGTTCGATATCTGTGGCACGCCTGCTCGGATGGAGTGTGATGAGGACATCTCAGACTGCATGGCGACATGTCATAGCAACTTGGCCCCTCCTGGCTTCCCCATGCACCACCCAGTGCTTTTCAAAGAAATTTGGCCCCAGGTAAGTTTCTCTCTTTTTCTATCTTTCTCCAACTGTCTTTTGTTCAACTGTACTCTTTTTGAAATCCCTCTGGATTCTTTTCTCTGCCATACCCAGACCATTCTTGTGCAGGGGAGTTCTTTCCTATTGTTCTGTCTTTCACTTTTAACATTCCATCCAGCCCCATGGAGGACTGGATTGATTCTTCCAAAACACACAGACACAGAACATATAAACAAACCACACTACACTTAAATAAAACCTTGTATTATTACAATGGTGTCTGTGTCTTTCTTTCCTGTGTGTTCTTTCAGAGGGCCAGCATCTAGCCCAACTAGCCAGGCACTGTGGAACAATAGGCTCCACACTGCCCTCAAGACATCAGAGTGGCTGCATCTCTGCAGAAGACACTGCTTTAAAGGATCACAGCTTGTCGCTGGCTGACCGGTGTTATAGTGTGCACACTGACCCACAGAGCTGCCCTGAGACATGTGCAGTGTGTATGGTGGCACAGTGCCCCACTCTCAGGGAGGGCCCTGCATGCACCAGTGCCTGCCTCGACTATAGCAGGTCACATTATTTTAAAGAAGGGCTGTGCTGCTTCCTTGGACGATTGGTGCTTTTTCCGAGGGGGGCCACAGTATCACCTCCCAGGCCATACTGATGCTCTTAAGACAAATACCCCCTCCCCACAGCCCATCAGTTGCGGCAGGCCCCATAATGACTGCTAATCACTTTCTATGCTCTAGCCTCGCTTTCAAAGCAGTAGTGATTTACACGTCCTGGCTCATTTAAGAGACCATTTTTTGGGCAATGTGTTTCCATGTTAAGAAATGCAAAGCGTCATTTTTATTCCAAAAACAAACACAGAGCACCAGTTAGCTGCCTAAATTTAGACCCTCCTTCAGGCCACTTCAAAATATATCTCACAGAGCAGTTTTAAACTAACTACATTATTTTCAGATATTCATATTTAACATACCAAAAATAGTTTATTTTGGGTAGTATGTCATTTTTTCATCACACCATGGGCCTCATCACGATTTGGGTGGTAACGCCGGCGCTAATAGCGATGGCGCTATCTGCCCTACTGCCAAACCCCCGGTGCTATTAGCGCCGGACCACGGGTTTGGCGGTAATGGAAGTCCCCATCCCCCGCTGAGCCCATTCAGGAATGCCCCATTCCCCATTGGGCTCAATGGGGAATTTTCATGCTGATACCGCCGGCGGATTTCCTGCCGGCGTTATGAGCACGAATTTTCGGTGGATTTCCCCCCAGCTCAGAGCTGGGTCGAAATCTGCCGAAGCCCTGATTTGGCGGACCCTTAAATCCGGCAGTTATAGCGCTACCACTGGATTTAAGGGTTACCGCCAAACTCGTGATGAGGCCCAATATATAAAGCCTGTATTTGTCAAACTTTGAAACACAAACAGGTAAGTAATCTTTTCTCACAATAATCTAAGTCTTGCCAGTACATTTTCAAAACTCATAGGCCATGTTTTTCCTTCTGATGAATTGCATTCTGGTATTTGTAGTCTCTCATTGAAGAAGATGCGTATAATGCCACAATTTGACAATTTTTGCCTAACATGTTTCTATAAAGATGTACATATTTTTGTGAATACCGAACTATGGTTTGTGCACTTTTTAAGTCATATTTATAAAAATAGAGTACTGTTCAAAGCCAAACATGGGGGGAAAGGGCAAACGATGAGCAGGCAAGTGTCATATATATAAATGGCCAGAGGTTGCAATCCTGGAGATGTTATTTCCTTCATTGTGGCCATGTATTGTTTTTTAAGGCATAGGTAAAGGATGCATGTAGGTGGGCACACTTATTTCAGAGGGTGGCCGCTACCCACTTGGGTATTTTTGAGTCCAGCAAACTTGCTAAAGTGCTCGGCTACAAGGATTTCACTCTGGTTGTCCAAGTCCATACGCTTGCCCACAAGACCACATAAAAGTGTCATCAAAACACATGTCTAGTTTTCCTGGGACTATTTCACTATAGATTGTTGGGATTAAAAGGTGGGCACATTTTACACTTTGCCAGCATAGGTATTGAAAAATCCCCCCCCCCCCTCTTAGGTCATTTTCTGGTGTTGATTAAGGTTTTTTAAATGCCAATGCTCTTTTGGGCCTAATCACGAGTGTGGCGGTATCCTGGCGGTAATACTGCTGGGATACCGCCAGCTCAAATAGCGTTACCACGACTCAGTCTGGTGCTATTAGCACCACATCAAGAGTAGTGGTAAGGCAGTACGTTACTGTTTCCCTTGGGTCCTACCTAAAAAAGAAACGTTTTTACAGATCAACGAAATGCCCGATGATTCTACATAACCCACAGTTCACGTGGCAATGATTTCCAGAGCTTGGCGGCCGCTACCAAGAAAGCGCAGCTGCCCAGACGGAAAAGATGAGCCCTCGGAAAGATAACAGCATTATCCGTGGAGCGGAGCACGCATCAGGGAACATATGGCCAAAATGTACGTTGCAAATACTCAGCACCTCGGCCACAAAAAGCCTTGTATACTATTCACAAAGAATTCAACTGGACAAGTTTCACAATAGGAAGCCAGTGAAGCTGGCGGAGAACAGGTGAAAGAGAGAAAGGGAGAAACCAATAGCGCTGCTGAGTTTTGTAGAACCTGGAGGTGCAGCAGCAAATACTTAGGCTGTGCCAAGTACAAGTTGCAATAGTCTGCTCCACTCAAAACAAGAGTCAAGCACAGGAGCAGGAAAATGAGAGGGGATAAACGGGAGAACTTTATGCAAAATCTTAATTTAAAATGCCCAGACTGGCAGACAGCAGCCACCTGTGTGTCCAGAGAGAGTAAAGCGCATAGTTTAACACCAAGATCCCTCACCACCAAAACAGGTGGTGGAAGTGCGCCAAAAGACGCAAGCCAATAGTAAGACATCCTGAGCTAAGCCGCAGAAGGGGAGCGCACCAGCAAGACCCCCGACCGGTGCCATGCACCCCTGCAGCTGAGACAAAGCTTCCTGTTGATGAAGATCGAAGCAAACAATTATCTGCATATCATCAGCATACGAATAGCACCGGAGACCGTGGCAGTCAATGAGTTTAACCAAGGAAGAAATATACACATTAAACCGTGTAGGGGACAGGGCGGAGCCCTGAGTAACCCAACAGGAGAGAGATAGAGGAGAACAACAAAAAGAAGATAGAAAAGTTTCAAACCAGGCCAGAACCATGCCTGAAAGTCCTGCTCCCCATAACTACGAAACCAGGATGGAGTGATCAATGGTGTCAAATGCAGCTTACAAATCTAAAAGTATCAGTGCACCCACCCCACCCAGGTCGGAGAGCCTGGATTCTTCAAGAAAAGAGCTAAGTAGTGGTGAAATAAGTGACGGAAGCAATTTCATACAAAAAGGAAGCAAAGAGAGAGAGAGCAAAAGTTAGAAGGAACAGCAGGATCAAGTGTGGGATTTTTCAAAGGTGGAAACACCAACGTATGCTTTAAGTGAGAGGGAATGTTGCCAGAACTGCATGAGTGGTTAGCTGCCTGCGCAACCCAAGGGTTTAATCTGAGGAATAATATTACTCATAATTGCCAAAGGTATAAGGTCAAGGGTGGAGGCAGACTTCATCTTCAAATAGCCCCCACTATCTCATCGAGGCCAGAGATAGGAAAAGTTGTCCAAGCTTGCATAGGTTCATCATACACTGTGAGAGGAGGCTTACTCACAGATCTGAGGCCAGAAGAAACCATTTTTACTCCAATGTCAACAATATTGGAGAGAGAGAAACGAAGCCAAAGAGTCGCACAGTGTCTGAGAAGAAGCAACCTCAGAGTGGACACTAACAGGTGACGAGAGTGAGCGCGCCAGCCCAAATAGTTCCTTAGGCTGATTCACTGCCATCTCTATCTTAGATGCGCAGAAGCAAAATTTGGCATCACAAATGGATTTATGATACCGGCAGTTTCCTGTAGAACCGACGGCTTATCTGCTCCACAATAGGTCCGCCTCCACTTCTGATCAGTCTGCCAACATTTAAGCCGGTGAGATCTCAACTCCTCAGTGAACCAAGGCACCGATGGAATCGAATGGGAAGTGGAGAGCTTAAGAGGAGCCAAGTCATCGGCAACCGCAAGAAAAGTCTGATTAAGTAGTGCAAAATGAACTGATTGATTGATTGAACAGCATCTTTCAATTTGAGCAGTAATACTAGATCCCGCGACAGGGCCCCATCTATGTTTAATGATCTTAGTGGACTGTGTTGATTTTTAGTGAGATTATGAAATGGTACAATAAGATTCAGTCCACTCAACCGAGAAAGTTGGTAGGACTGTAACAAAATTACATGGTGAACAAAATTAAATCTAGTGTGTTGCCGAGCTGGTGGGTAGGCTCCTCCACAGCTGACAAAACCCCAAATCAAGCATAGCAGCAGAACACCACTTAAAATCACCAACTATAAAAACATTAGAATACAGCATATGGAGTTCCTCTACGATTTCCACAAACGGATCACAGACAGTGGCCTCATACCGCAGCGCTCGATAGCAGACTAGCACACGGGATGTGTTTGTGGGTGAGCTAGATAGCCGGACTGAGCAGGCTTCCATCCCAATTTTGAGTCAAGGGGACAAGGGTAGCCTTGATATGTGACTGAAGTATCAGCATAACCCCCCCCCCCACCCTGCTGGGATGGATTGAGTCACGATCACAGCGGAATATACTGTACCCAGCAGGCAGTGCCTCTACTAAAGCAGGGCCTGATGAGTCATGAAGCCATATTTCCGTCCCACAGACAATATCAGGCATACATTCCTGTAAAGGTTCATAAATTGAAGCAGCATGAGCAGGCAGGGAACAGGGGTTTATGGTCTTGATTGAAATGCATCGAAACACAAATGCATCGATGAAAATCCATTGAATGGAAATGCATCGAAACGCTTTCTTTTGCATGTAAAAGTACATATCCATCGGAACTTGTCTATCGAATATAGGGATGGACAAGTTTCAATGGATATGAGCTTTCAAATGTAAAAGATAGCATTTCAATGCTTTTATTTTCCACAGTAAAACGTTACATGGAGCTGTCCAGGGCTGAAATGTCGGCATTGGCCAGCTCCTTGTCAAGTTTTAATGTTTACTGTATATTGGGGGTCCCCCCCAGATCCACCACTCCCACCAACATCCACGCCCACCCCCCTTAACCCTAACCATAACTCTAACCCTAACTGTAACCCTAGCCCTAACTCTAAACCCAACCCTAACCCTTGCCCTAACCCTAATTCTAACCCTTGCCCTAACCCTAATCATAATTCTTACCCTTGCCATAACCTTAACCCTAAAAACCGTCGAAATCCATCGAATTTCATTCAATGAAAATGCGTTTCGATGGAAAGTATTTTCAATGAATAAAATTCGATGGAAATTCATTCTATGAATTCATTTTCGATAGAAAGTCCAGATACCGGGAACAGGCATTTCATAAAAAACAACTCAGATCCTTACCCGACGGACGCTGGGATATCACAGTCTCCTCTGCCCTTAGTATCGACCCCTGTGGAGAGATTGGATCCCTGGGTGCCAGACTTACTAGATCAATGGTGGAATATATCAGTGGAGAAATCACAGACGAGCACAGACGAGCTGGACTTAGGTGGGGCATTGGCCCCTATTCTGCTCAGTTTCCATTACAACATTCTATTAAGGGATTCCCTGCTTCCCCTTTCAATTCCCACACCCCACCCCCACCAAACAGTTGTGGCCTGCTCACCCCATTCAATGAAGGCTCAGGGGGTACATTGAGGAGGCTCCCTTCTCATTTTGTCTGCTACTACAAAATAAAGCCCCATTACTGATATTGCCACATAGGTAAATGTTAACAGTGAGAAATCGTATACTGGATGTCACATTGTATTTGTCTCCTGCCTTACTAATGGCAACATGTTTTTAATGTAACTTCCCATGATTTTCTGTACAATTACGACCCTGGCGTTAAGGGTTTAACGGCGCCGTAACAGGTGTTGGCGCCGTTAAACCCTTAACGCCTGATTACGAGGTCCCTTTGCGGGACTCAACCTTAATGGCTGTTTTTACCAGCCGTTAAAGTAGGGTGCCGCAAAGGGACCTCGGTGCTAATTACGGTACCGCAATTTGCGGTACCGTACTTAGTGCCTTCCACATTCCCATTGAGCCCTATGGGGCGAAAATGGGAATGGGGAAGGGCCATGGTGAAATGGGGAAATACCGCCCCGCCAACCTTGGAATGGGGCAGTATTTCACCATGGCGGACTCGTTACAACACCGGCACCAACCATGGTGCTAATAGCGCCATGGTTTAGCGCCAGGGTTGTAATGAGGGCCTACACTCTGTGAAAAAGATTTCTGTATTATCACGTGTCACCATTTATGCAAAAAGGGGGCCCGCCCACCTGCTGACACACAGTGTGCTCCTCTAGTTCACATGCACACCCTGGATATTCTCAGAGCTCTTGCTACATTTGCACTTAAAAATGTCCACACAAAGACACTGCTGACAAAGGAAGCCACAACCCTAATTGAGATCTGCACAGGCCTTCCAGAAAAGCACCGGCAGCCAGATGCTAGATGTACAAAAATGCATTGCGAACTGTGCACACAATGTGGACACTGTATCATTTCAAAGTACATAAAATGGCAGGTGTCCATTACCAGCCAATAACAAAAGGCAACATCTGAACAAATTGCACATGAAGGTCCGAAACCAGGAGTGAATTTAATTGATGCTGTGTGTATGCTTTTAGAACTAAAATGTCCCTTTGCATTTCTTAACGAGGAAAAATAAAGAACGTCTTGTCCCAAAAAAATTGTTTCTTAAATGGGCCATCACTGGTAAATCACTCCAACTTTAAATGCTCTGCCAGAAGAAAGACAGTAATAAGCAGTCATTAAGGGCTCCCTCCAATTCCCACAGCAGCATCTGCCGCTGGGATGGGGTATTGGTCTTTAGAGAGACACGGGTAGGTTTGGGCGATATATCGAGTTTTGGAGATTTTTCGATATATATAGGATGAGACAATATCGTTAGCATCAAGATATTACACGGCCTGCGGTAGCAGCCGTGTAGTTATGGTTAAGTTGCTCAACCCATAGGAAGGGCACTTTTTGGGCAGCTTATAAATTTCCCTTTCTGGATGAACCTCACCAAACTTTGCAAGAAGAGTATAGGGCCCCCTCAGATTCATTTTGCGAAGGTTGGTGAGGATTCGTCCGGGAGAGGGGAGGGGCAAACCTATAGGGGAGGTCCCAAAATGTGTGGTTTTGTCATAGACACGATGGAAACAAATATTTGTTCACGCCTACAGCCCAAATCGATGGACCTATTTTCACCAAATTCACGGCGAGTGGGGCCTGGTCCCAAAATATTGCTTTTGGAAATTCAGTGTAAATCTGTCCAGTCATTTTTTTAATAACGGTCAAAAAGTAGGTAAAACAAAATTTGTGATATCTGGGTCCGGTCCGCAGACTCACTTCCTATTCGGTCCGTGGGCACCCATCTGAGCCAATCAGGGCCTGGCATGATGTCCGGAAACATCGGATGCGCCTGCTGATTGGATGGTGAAAAGTGTGAGGTGTGTCATATTTTTGGAAACAGCCATGTTGGTTTCACGGACACCAGCCGCTGTCCATGCATAACGTGCTGGGAAAAAAGTCTGGAAAACGCATTTTGGTTTATTTAATGGCCAAAAGAGGGCCTGAAAAGGGTGGAATAAAGATGATATGGGGCTGTTTTTGTAGGTGAAAAAAGTGGGTGCTAGTGCCGCCCAGTCAGTGGACAACGTGGTAGTCCATCGACAGCTGTGAATGAGCAGCTTGATAAACACATTTGAGGTTATTTGATGGCTGAAGAGGGCATTGAGATACCAGAAGGTGTCTCACCTGCTAGTCCCGGGGATCTGTCATACAGGTGGCCAGGACATGGCCATCGCTTTTGGATCCAGTTCCTGGGGGTGAACCAGTGCGGGAGGATCACCTGTAAGAGGGATCTTCGGGGAGTGGCAGTGAGACACCGCCTTCCCTGTAGAATCTACATGATCCGACCAAGGCTGATTTTCCTGCGGCCGAAAAGTTTGCATGTGAAATGTATGAACCACAAAAGGTTTATAAATTTCCCATGCGAACACACTTTCAAAACACCTACATACCCACACCCCGACACACCCCCACTCACACCTCTACCCCCAACATAAACAAACCCTACTTACCTTTTCTTTAGGTTGAGTCCCTGCAGCGCTGGTTCCTTTTCACTTCTGTGATCGGGAACCGGCGCTGCAGGGTCCTTTTTTCTTTTTTCTTTTTTTGGGAGCTGCAGGGGTTTTTTCCGCAAACCCTGCTCACTATACTCTAAAGTAAAGTGAGTGGGGTGTTGCGGGGGACACCCCTGCAGTTTTTTTTTATACTTACCTACAATGCTACCACCAAAGGTTCGAACTTTTGGTGTTCGAACCTTTGGTGGTAGCATTTTTCGGACTTTTTGTACGGTCTGACCTTTTTTTCGGTCCGATCGTACAATTCCTCCCTGTAACACCTTTTCTGAACGGACTAACACCCAAGCCGTATACCTCATATGTCCCAACAAAATGATCAGGCAGAGTCAGGCAATTACGGATAATTACAAACACCTGACTTCCATCACACCCACACAGATAAAAGGAAGAGCACGAAAGCACACTCTGAGCAATGCAAAACACACAAGGAAGCAGCAGTTCCAGGATGACAGTTTAATATGAGGAGAAAGATGGCAAGACCAAAGAGGGTGGGAAGGAAGGATGTGCCCTGGACCTTTCTGGATAAAAACCACTACGTTCACGAGCCTTCGAGAATAAGGGCCCCATTACACGGTAGGCGGTAGGGATTTACCGGTACCGGTAAAATACCGGTACCGGTAAATCCCTGCCGCCTTACTACGAGGTCCCTTAGCGGGTTGGAGTTTTAACGCCTGCTTTTTGCAGGCGTTAAATACCAACCCGCTAAGGGACCTCGGAGCTAATTACGGCACCGCTAAATTGCGGTGCCGTAATTAGCGCCTTCCCCATTCCCATTGAGCCCTATGGGGCAGAAATGGGAATGGGGAAGGGCAATGGCGGAAGGGGGATTTACCGCCCCTCCAACCTTGGGATGGGGCGGTAAATCCCCTTTCCGCCAAGGCGGTGCCGGTATTTTACCGGCATGAGCCATGGCGCTAATAGCGCCATGGCTCACCGCCTACCGTGTAATGAGGCCCTAAGAAACATAAGACCTGGAATTAAGGCTGAAGAAACGTGCATTGTGTTTCGGAGGTACTCGGAGCTCTCCCGCGTTGATAACAAAGATGGGTAGGAGCATTTGCCGCTGTGGTACTGTCCTTGGCACCCACAACAAAGCAGTTCCAGTAAAGTCAGCACAGCTGGTGAGTCTGGGAGACTGATAGCAGACCAGTCTGTATTAGAACCAAGGTTACAAGCCACAACATTGTATGAAGAAATCTCAAGAGGACGGTGTGTGAAGCGTATGTGATGAGCGACGCAAATATAATTGAACATCCAAGGAGTGACTGAACTTTTGAGGCCAAGATAGATACCATATACAGAGTGGTCCGGCACCACATGGGTGCTCATTCGAAGGTCTTTGTTAGGTATCCAACTGAGAGGTGGCAAATGTAAATTGTGAATTGTGAAATCGAAGTGATCCTGCATCGGTTCAAGCACATTCAAAAATCTTTGATAGCTAATACGAACTGCAATTGGTCCAGCTGAGGTAGAATAATTGTGTAAGAGGAAGGATCTGAGCCCGCTGAGGGGGGATCCGGGGTGAACCATGAGTCACCTGAGAAAATCTTCAATAGCTAATACGAACTGCAATTGGTCCAAGTCCAGCTGAGGTAGAATAATTGTGTAAGAGGAGGGATCTGAGCCTGGCTGAGGGGGAGATCCGGGGTCAACCATGAGTCACCTGAGAAAGAATATTTTCTGAACATTGGAGAAGGGGATCTGAGCCTGGAAGAGGGGGATCCAAAGTAACGATTGTGGTATAAAAAGGGATCTGAGCCCGGCTGAGGGGGATCCAGGGTGAATCACCTCAACTGAGTACTGAGAAGAGGAAAATAACTTTGTTTTGTTTTTGATACATCAGGCCTCCTGAATCAAGAGACTTTGATAAGTAAAGAGACTTGGGCACAGAAGGCCCTGATGATGGTAATGGAACTGTATCCTCGTGCCGAAGCAGCCAAAGTGTGTGCTTTGCTCGAGTGACCTGCCTTGTCCTGTGCTGAAAACATGGGGAAGGGAGGCCAACAGCCTGAACATCCTGACTTATCATTTTGTGAACAGTTTTCTTTTTCATGAACACTACCCCACACTATTTATATTTATCGGTAAGGAATGGCCATATTTTGTTTTTAGTATAGGCCCTTCTATTTTGAGGAGACTCCACTAGGACTGCATTATTATTATTTGATGGTCATTGCTTGCTCCCATCTGTAGATTTAGGATTAGATAGGCGTTCATCACACCCTTGTTGAATATCAATAAACACCCTTGAACTGTGGTCACTTGTGTCTGTCTTACTGTTGATACCATGCCTTCCTTACAACATAGAAAGAGTACGGGAATGGAATAAGATGATGTGGAGCTGTTTTTATAGGTGAAAATAGGATTTGCATGTGCCACCGAGTCCACGGTCAATTTCGCTGTCCCCACTTTGTTCCCCTCCCTTGCCTCGTTGAGTCTTGAAACACGTGTGTATAGGCACACTCTAAATGTCATATCATATCACCAATTTAATGGCTGGGGGTTCAGGGTAATTTTTGTTATTTGCAGGTGTATTGTATGCACTTGTTATATGGTTTAATTATATTGTGTTGGTTGTGGCCAGTGGCCACATTTTTGGGGTGTTTTTTCTCTTTAGTTTAGTTCTAGTCACAGGTCTTGGGGTGTTTGTTCCAGATTCTGGCATCATTAAAGGCAAAGGGTTTACCCCCAAGCTGTTTTCTTAATTGTAGATTGTATGAGATAGTTCCAATTCGTGTATATCAGGATTCTCTTTGGGTGGTAAAGTGTCAAAAGTACTTTTCCGATTAGGGAAATCCATCAAATATGTTTTCACCAATCAGTCTGTCTCTCTGGGCACAAGGAAAGCACAAAACGACATCCTAAAGTTGGGCAACCCCCCCGAGGGCCTGCATTGCAGGGAAATTGGGTAACACGCGGATGAGCAACCGATCACAACTGAGTCACAGCATGAAGACAGATAGCACTTGAAAGGAATCTAAGATGGTTGATAGCCCTTATGAAGACTTCCTTCTCTGTTCCAAGCCACAACATATCAGAACCACTATGATTCCTCCTGCATGTCAGCTGATTAGGCAAAACAATCAGCAGTCCACAGAGGTCAAGAAGTGTTATAATAGACAGCAGCCTTTCCATCAGTTTGTCTTGACTGTGGAGAAGGCGCCACACGCTTCAGTGCAGGGGGCAATCTAAAAGTGTTCTGAATGGAGGAACCTTTCTGGTCATGTGCCAGTGTCTCGGAATGGGGCTCTGTTCCATTGAAAATAATTAGTAAAACACAGAATCGGGAAGAGAGTGGATCTCCTGTGGCTAGAGAAGTGGAGGATGGTCTCATGATTGGTGTGCCCTTGAGATATCCTGCTTTGCAACATGAGAATATTGAAACCCTGGATGGTGGTGTAGCACAGGGATTCAAGGGGCAGTGCATGGCTGCTGCAGCTTGTTCAGGGTATGTTGGCATGGTGCATGTGCTTAGTTAAAAGGTCCTCAATATGTCTAGAGAAATATATTGTTTAATTGTTGTGGTGCGTGCAGAGTTTGGTAAGAAGTGTGTGAAGCTGTGTCCTATAGAAAATGGGTATTTTATGGCATACCAATATTTACTAGTTCGGAGAATTTGAAGGAGGGAAGATCTCCTGCATGAAAATGTGGCTGACTTAAGGAGGTTAGGCATGACAAACAACATAGGTGTAACGTAGAATGACATTGGTGACCTCTTTTTCTACTGCGCTACATGACGTTCTGCAAGTGGGACATGAAAGTTTGTAAATTATTTGTCCCTCTCCTTTTGAGATGTTTGAAATGTCAGAGATATGCTCATGTGGGCAGTGTCTGCCGAGGTTCACATTGTTGTGCAAACTGTGGTGGCAGCCATGAAATAAGCGTGTTTTGATGTGAAAAAGTCACCTTGCAGAAACTCTGCTGAAGATCCTTGTGCCGTGTATACACAGTTCCCTAAATGTGTGCAGGAAAGCCGTGTTCAGTCATTAATGGTTTAATGTAACTTGCAATATGCAGATGTGGTGTGCCTCGGGTGTGGCGAAAAGGATACCGTGTGTAGAGATCAGGGTCGAAAGGTGACCATTTATTATTTCAACTGCACAGTGTGCTATTACATGTCTGAGCATCCCACAAATGGAAAATGAGTACGTATTGGTTCTTGCAACAGAAAAGCTAATGCACTTTATTACTGGGAGTATTCATTGTTTGTCTGAGATGCCAAGCAAGATAGAAGTTTGCTGATAACGGTTAAGACAGCAGATCCATTCCTGGACATTTGTGGCTATTCAAGGGAATATTGGAGTAAGGTTCTGTTCTGAGAAGGGGGCATATGTGATTGCACTGTGACACTTAAATGAGGTCCTTACTACTGGTGGGTAGGGATGATGTCGTTTCTCCCGGGGTGAACTGAAACTGTGAAAGACATGCTATTATGTGCTGAATCCGTTAGAATAGTGGACATGAATGAGGGACTAGACATAACTGATGGGCGTACATCATCTTCTAAAAGCAAGGAAAAATGCAAGGTAGTGTCTTTCTAATAAACATATCAGCTGGTTCCATAATATCAGCTGGTTCCATAACTGGAAAATGGAGGACCAGCTACAGAGCTGCTGGAGGTGCAATAGTAAATAGAAGCTGAGAAAGAGATGTGTTGCTACCGAAGCCCACACTAAATGCAGGTCCTAACAACCAGAATGCTGAGAGCCTGGTCCAGGAGACTAATCCTGCCGTCACCAGAAATAGCTGTCCAGTCAAAGGACACCATTGAGCCTGAGGGCCAATCCCGTAGAGAGGAAATGTTCAGCCTAACCATTTGGCATGGAGGGGCTGCCCGTGGCTGGAGTGGGAGAATTCAGACTTACCAAGATGAAGAAGGCAAGAAGAGACCTCTTACTCAAAAGGACAGCCTCCAAAGAGGGGAGACGAAAGAGGAAAGAGACCCGCATCCCAGAACGGGAGAGGAGACGAGGTAAATGGAGAACCCTGGCCCAGACTTGCAGACTCACAAGAGTGGCGAAGAAAGAGCGCAGTGACCGAAGCATCAGGAGGGCAGCCTCGAAAGAATGGAAAAGAAATCGGGCAGAGAAACCTGGCCCAGAAGTGCAGCCTCTCCAAGATGGAATGATAACCTTGACTCCAAGAGGCAGCCTCCCGGGAAGGGTAAATAGTGTGAGACTGTGACAATGGTCCAGAATGGCAGCCTTCCAATCGGAAGAAGATGGAGAAAGAAAGAGACTCTAAAGCACTTAGACTTTTGCTTTGTAGTTGTGGAACCCAGGGGGTGGGAGGCTCCCATAGTTAAGTTTTGGAACTTTTGAATTGAAAAACCTCTCCCCAGGCAGGGAGGGGCAGCAGGACTCCCATGCACAGACACTAATTTATCCCGGCCTGCACCTGTATTGAAGTTGTTCTTTCTTCAGTTATAATTTCATCCCTAGCTCTTACAGGTGCTACCCACGCCCTCTTGACCACTTGAGCCTAAATAAATGTTTTGTAACCTAGCTTTTTGCCTTTGTTCTGTTGGTTTGTTACTTGCGTGTGTCAGTATTCCAGGGCTGTTAATGTATCCCTTGTTGTACAGTGCTCTCCTGCTTCACAGCTAGGTTTTTACAGCCCTGCACTCCCATACGTAAATATATCCAGTTATTCCATGGGGTTCTGGCTGGTGGCCAGGTAGTGGAAGAAGTGCTTGGAGTGCATCTCTGGGAGTGGATCTATGAGGTTTCCGTGACTTTTTTTGGTGTGGATTCCATTTTGCCGAATTCAATTTTACGATTTATGATGGAGCGAAGTGGGGGGGGGGGTAATGCAAAAACTGTAGGGAGACGCACTGCATGCTCCTCACTTACCCCCTGCCCCAGTCTATATCCTTAATCCAAACCCGCTACTATCTTTTGTGTGGTAAAGAAAATGGTAAAAATTCAGCAAAATGTAATTTCGCCAAATGGTTGGCTGAACAAAAAGGGGTGAATACCCTGGGAGTTGCCACCTTATAACCTAATGGTGCCCTGCCTTAGGCAAACACATGAATTGCATGCTATAGGAGAATGCAGTGCTCACATAAAAAGGTGTTGCCCTTAAAAGTCCAAAGTAAGTTGCACATACCTATTACCAACAAACCCTTAAGTTGATCCTCTTCAGCAAGTCTTCACTTTATTGTGACATGGCCAATACCCTGGTCTTGTCAATAGGGGATGGAAACCCCTCTCAGCTGTGGGTGGGGAGCCTACCAGGGAGAAATGCAGAGCCAGACCTTTCCCTGAGGATGACTTTGGCAGTTCAGAGGGCCCCATCTCCTGTCTGCCTATAATGATAATGCCACTGTGTTTTTGTGCAGTACAGGCTTGTCTCACCATACCTCTCAAACAAAACGCTCTCCAGAATCTTTCAGTTTCTCGTAGGCACAACATACCCAGCTTGGGCAACAGCCGGATCAAGCTGAGAAAGAACTATCATTGAACACCACACACCATCCACATGAGAGGCAGCCAAAGAATGGAACCCAGACAAGTGGGAGCAACCCTCTAGTGGCTCATGCAGCCCAGCGGCCGATGTGGTGAGCAAGCAAGAGGAAAGAGAGACCACAGTGAGAAGAGCTGCACATATAAAGTGGCAAGCCGAACTGCGCCACGCTCCAGGGCAGCAAAAGCTGCCATCCTTGGTCTATGGACCATACCCTAGATCACGGAAGACTTAATAAAGGAGCACAAACCCCCACACAGACTCTTCTTACTTCAGGGAACCTGGAGTAAGGCCCCCTAACATGAACACTGCGATATCAGATCTGCCATTGCTTTTCTACAGCGGGCCTGCATGGGAAAAGTGGGTGGTTCCAAGCCCCTTATTTAAATTCTTTCATGTATGCAACCACTCCTGGGTGAAGAAGATAGGGTCCGATTGGCCAGGGCCAGTGGACCAATGGAAGCAGGTGAGGGAGCCTAAAAGGGGGAGCAGGAAATGGAACGTTGTGGGTTGTTTTGGTGATGTCTGAAGCAGTGGAGGTCGCAGACCAAGAGACACTGGCAAGAGGAAGGAGTGAGCAGGCAGTTTCTGAAGAATGTGAGGTATTCATTAATGAGTGCAAGTGGTACTGCGTTGTGAGTGTGTGTGAGAGTGGCAGGTGTGGTTAAGGGGTAGTGAAATGAGGTAATGTTAAGTGACTGAGTGAAAGTTTGGAGGTGTAATAGAGTGGAGAAGGGAGTAGTAGTGTGGAGGAGGGAGTGGTAGAGAGGCGCAAGGAGTAGTAGAGTGGAGAAGGGAGCAATAGTGTGGAGGAGGGAGTAGTGTGGAGGAGGGAGTAGTAGAGTGGAGCAAAAAGTAGTAGGGTTGAGGAGGGAGTGGTAGTGTAAACGTGGGAAGAGCAACAGCAAAGAGAGGAGGCGAGGCATAGGAGATACGGGAGACTCTGGTGGGACAGAGAGGAAGAGAGTAGATGCAGGTGGAGTTGGAGGAGGGGAGTAGTGAGAGGTAAAGAGAGGGAGAGGCAAATGTGAGAATTGAAGAAAAAAGGCTGAGCCAAGCAGGGTGTCTGCAAGGCACAAGCCCAAACCTCATTAGAACACTAACAACTGGATAGAGTAGGGACAGTTTTAGGAAGAAGTTATATAGAAAAGGCTTCTGGTCTTTGTACTCATAGCCAGTATAAGACATTAAGAGTACATCTTTACTATCTACTAACCTGGGTCAGGATGTCTAGGCTATGGAGGAGTTGCTTTACCAGACGAGAGAGGGGCAGCCACAGGGCCCATTAAAGAACAAATACAAATCCCAGGACATCTGTGAAGCTTGGGGTGTTTCTTGAACTATCCATGGCATTATTTACATATACTTGCAGGCCTGCAGTGTTTAATGACAGATAAATAGATATAAAAAATAAAAACACGGTGGACTGCAACAAAAAACGATAGTGAAAAGATGCAAAGAATCTTTTTTATCCCAAAACTATGCTGCCCAGCAGTCGTTCTTCATATTTGCCCAGCCAGACTATTTTCACAGAATATCATTCACTGGCTTTGCCTAGTCCACTAGGGAAGGCTCATGACCCGTCAATTCTGACACGAATGATGGACTGTTTGTTTCCATGCATCTCCAATGAATTCAGCCACTCTGGTTATGACTTCTTAGTTTTTTGTGTCGCGGGATTTATGACAGCACTGACCTTGTTTATTGTATTACCAACTTCTTGATAATCATCCACAAATTCCATCTTCTGGCTTGTAAAACAAAGTGGGTCATAGAAGCCTTCAATGTGTACAAGTCTCATTCTGGAATCCAATAGAGGGTTATTGCATGTTCCCGTGACTCTGCTGGCTGCCGTTATTGTCACACTGATGTAATCTGCAGGCAACTGGTCTCTGCAGTAGATTTCAAGCCATGAAATGCTTTACCTAAGGGCAAGATCTTCATGAGCTTGGGCAAGGTGTTTGCTCATGGAAGCACTGTTTTGTAAGGCATTTTGAAGGACCTTTGTGCAGCTTTATAGTGGGAGAGGTGCTCAAACCAGGCTCGGACTGGTTCATAGGGCAATAGGCCCAGGGCCGAACCAAAAACGCAAAATGCTTGTGTGGGCCAGTTTTTGGGGGCAAAGTGGGGCACTTTTTTGGCCAATGTGGGCCAGTTTGATGAGTTACTTCACTATGCGGTAAATAGTTTTGACCACTGTTGCTGAATAAATATTCTTTAAAATGTACAATTTGCAACACATTTTATCAAAAGCCTAAGTACTATTCAAACAGCGTCAAAAAAGGAAGGAATTCCCATTTGCAATGGTGGGCCACTTTTTTGTTCGTGCCCGAGACAATTTTCTGGCCCAGTCCGACCCTGGTTCAAACTATCCTTTAGAACTAATTTAGCCAGCTCCCACTATCTCCAAAGTCGCAAGCTCTTGCTAAGATCTTGCTGTGTAATGCGACAAGAATGAGGACACTTTAATTGAAAGACATGTTGTGTATGGTTTGCCTGGATACAGACCTCCCACAAGAACAGAACTTCAAAGCATTTGGAATCAAAATTTTGATTTCCGGCTATGCCTGCCTCAACAAACTCTCAGACTCAGCGGACCCGACACATTTCTGATGCAACTAATTCAGATCAGGGGACGGACACAGCAACATAATACACGTATTAGCTCATGTCCAGTAATATCGAGAAAAGTGCAAAAAACAAAGTGGTTAGAAATATAAAGAAGGTTTATGGCATAGAGCTATTTTCATGTTCCTAGTCCTCTAACATGAAGTTAACAGACAGTCAACAAATGTCTGTGTGCCTTTCCTGAGACTCCTGTGAGCATCTCTGATTTACCCAGGCAAGATTATACCTTATTCACAAAGCCTAAAACTGGAGCAAATATGGATATGACTAGGGTATCTTTGAGAGGCTCCTGTGCAAATGTCATTTAGAAAGACTAGCTCAAGGCATTTTCAGATTAAATCCAGTCTTAGACTTTGTAAATCAAGTATAAGAGAGCTCTCGATTTACTTCAGTGCCCACTGTTTATTACATTTGGAATACATTTTATTGATAACTTAAAATCTTACTTTGTTATCAATTGGTGACATTAATAATTTACCTGCTTTCCAAGTGAGCAATAAGAAACTAATGGTACATGGTACAGTGGTATACTCATACTCATGCATCTGTTACAGTATGTGCCAAGAGATGATTAAGTAAAGATTGTCATGGATGTGGCTAGGGAACCAGCTTCTACACTGAATGACTCCGCAGACACTCTGTCCAAGTCATGCATACAACTCTATGTATGATACCCATATCTTCTGTAAAGGCTCTCTTACATCGCTTGTCAAGTATGTCAAACTGTCCAATAACGTTAGCCTGCTCAGGTCCTCATTCCAGTCCTGAATGCCTGTTGGGCATTTTCTTTTTCATCTTTTTAGGACTCGTGTTTTTCCCCCGTAATGCTTTTTTTATCCATTATCTATCCTGGAATGGTACACCTGTTTTTTGGTGGTATTCGGGGAGGATCAGTTCCAGATTATGTCATAAATTGGCACAGATCTCCCCCAATATTTGCAGTAGCATCTCGTAGTTTACCAACAAGGTAATTTAGGAAGTGATAGCTTCTTTGATTTTTATGAGCACCAGTATAGCAAAAAGAGAGGTTTCTGTTGGCTCGGCCTCAAATGCGTATTGACGTGAGCCTGCAATAGGCCCTGTTCCATGTCCTGCTCCAAACTCCTATTTATTACAACTGTGCCCAAAGTAGGCTTTGTTATGATTGAGGAATGTGATGGTCATTGTTAGGTTTACGTTTTTCCGATTACGCTTCTCTTGCTTGGTGGACTAAGACGCATGTCAGCAATGTGGCCTTTTACAGCTATATATTTCATTGTAGTTGTTTGGCTTTCGCAGACCACCTAGATGGGTGGGCAACCTGTGGCTTTCCATAGGTTTGAAGCATCAGATTCTACAAAAAATAACTTAAAATATACCTGTTTTTCATTACAGTGACTAAAGAAGAAGTTGTTCAAATTTCCTTGGTGAAACATTACAGGACCGGTCTTGATGATAAATATGAAATAAATCGAACCTGGCTTCTGAAGGACCTGGAGCTGATTGATGGGAAGGAAGCGGATACAGTAAGTGTATCGAACTCTGACTTATACATGAACTTGGTACAAGTCCAAAAAACCCTGGCAACACACAGCATAAATACGAATGTCAGCAATGGTGTTAAATGGATGTACATGTTGGTGTACACTGTTGGCCAGTATTACACTTTTGTTGCTCTTTTTGTTTAAGGAAGGGTGGCGTCTATATAAAGACATTAATTCCACTTGGCTTTTCCCTTCCCGTGACCTCTCTGAATAGGAAAAAGAAATCAAACTGTATCAATTACTCTCAACAGGGTCAAAACATTTCAAACGTCCTTCTATAAAATAACCAATTGTACACTTGGGGGATCGTTATGAGGTTGGAGAAGCTGGTAAAAATGGGCCGTATTTTTAAAGAGCAGTTATTTTTACCTGCCATCTGAGAATGGGAATAGTGGCATTTACTGTATACTGCATTTACGATGCAATATTTCTAAGATTACAGCATAGGGTATATGCTGCATATATATGAGGTGAAATATTTTGTACAAAATATGCATATTTTAACCTTCACCCCAAAATAGAAGGTACAAATATTAGCCTTCCCCTAAAGTTGAAAACGTATTTTCCTAATCTACTCTATTCACAACCTTCCCACTGTAAGGAAGGCATGGTATGAACAGTAAGACAGACATAAGTGACCACAGTTCAAGGGTGTTTATTGAACTTCAAAAAGGGTTTGAAAAAAGCCCATCTAATCCTAAATCTACAGATGGGAGCAGGCTATGACAATCAAATAATAATAACGCAGGCCTAGTGGTGTCTTGTCAAAATAAAAGGGCCTATACTAATAAACCTATTGCTAATCCTTACCTCTAAATACAAATAGTGTGGGAAACAGTGTTACGAAAAGAAAGACCTGTTCACAAAATGATATTTCAAGATGTTCAGGCCGTTGGCCTACCTTCCCCACGTTTTCAGCATGGGACAAGTCGGTACACTCGAGCTTAGCACAGTCTCTGGCTTCTCTAGCACGAGGATACAGCTCAATCGTTAGCTTCAGGGCCTTCTGTGCCCAAGTTTCTTTGCCTTTCAAAGTCTCTTCTTTAAGAGGGCCTGATGCGGCAAACAAACAATGAGTTATTTTCCTCTTAGGATTTCACAAGCATTCAATTTCTCAGGTGATTCACTGTTCACCTTGCATCCCCCTCAGCCAAGCTCAGATCCTCTCAACACAATGCTTGTAGGATATTCATGTATCCAATTTCTCGTACGATATTCTTTCTCATGGTTAACCCCAGATCCTCCTCAGACATGCTCAGATCCCTTTTATCACAATGTTCAATTAGTCTCCCTCCACCGGGCTCGGATAAATTTCAATTGAACTTTTCAACACAAACTTGATTTAACTAAGAGCTTTCAGCTGATCTCCCTCCGCTGGGCTCCGACCAACTTGAATTTACTTTGTCATCAACTTTCTTTACGCTATTAACATCAAAGACTATCGATTGTGTATGGGATTTTGCTTGACCTGTTGCAGGAACACTTCGATTCACAATTTTCTGTCAATTTTCTGTCACTCTTTGACTTTTGCCACCTTTCAGTTCGATACCTTACAGAGAACACATGCAGTGCCGGACCACACTGTCTAAGGTATCGTATCTTGGCTTCAAAGTTACGTAAGCGGATTCAATTCAACACTACAGCTAAGTCAATGCCTAGTCTGGGATGCTGAGGGACACCCTTATTGATATATTTTTATGTCCAGTTCGTTTACTCTGGATGACAACCCTTATGTAACACCCCTCTCTTAGAATCCCCTTGACCCCACTGAGCCAAGAAGTAGGTTTGTTTTGCAAATTAAAAGGTTTATTTGAAAATTAAACAATATATATCTATCACACTTTTATAGTAAATTAATATTTGATAGCACACTTGTGAGGATGATAGTGATCAACAATGGATAATGTTACAGTGGTACACTCTTTTGATGGCTTAGAAGTGATATAGAGAGGATAAAGTAGCTGAGAATGCTTTTATGGCTTCAAGGACAATGCAATGATGAATAAAAATGCAGTACAGAAAATTAACTTGATATGACTTCAACAAAAGACAATGTAATCACTTTTCTTTGACAATTCCCCCCGCCTTTATGCAAGGTAAAGAGATGGAAGGAAAGCACACAGTTCTCAGGAATGCAATCAAATATAATTCAGTTCCCCCCTAGCCAGCTTAGAGGAAAACAGGTAGGAGTTTGAAACACAGGCAATATACTTTGATGTGGTATGCAAAGAAGTGAAAAATATGCTAAAATGATTTTAATTCCCTCTAGGAGTTCAGGGTGGGTGACAGCTACTTTGTATTAGTTCAGGATCACTTTAGCAATGCTCTATGAATGATTGTCAGGTTGCAAACAAATTTCAGAAAAGGAAAGTAAGGACACATCTTTTTACACATGGCTGAAATTAAGCAAAATGTCAAATCGCGGCAATTTAGTCGAGTGCGTCGAGCGCAATTACGGAGGCACTATAAGGAGTAGTAGGAAGTCGGTTTTAGGTTCGTTGGAAAGCCTAGAATCTTAGCTTTAAGATGAAATCTCGTTCCTAGCACAAACGGTTCCGGAGATACGGCCGATTTAGTAAAGGTAGTTTTTTGGATTTGAAATTTTAAAGCTCAGAATGACAGATGACAGTTTTCAGTTTTAAAGATAACAGAATGACATGATTCTAGGAGGCAGTTCTAATAGGCTAAAATAGTTTGGATTAGATTATTTTAAACTAAAATATTGGTTTTGGCACAGTGCTAGCTGGGTACTCACACTAGATTTTGGACAGGAATGCGACTTCGTCACGGATCAGGTCAACCGGTTGGACTGGACTCCTGGCGGTTCTCTCGCCACGGACGATCTCTGCCTGGTTCTGCTCACAGCGATGAGGGTCAGCTCTGCTAGCGGCACTGCACAGCGGTCGGGTCTCTGGTTCTGCTCTCAGCACTGCACAGTTCTGGTCCCTCTGGATCTCTGGTCTCTCTAGATCTCTGGTCTCTCTAGATCTCTGGTCTCTGGAGATTGTTGGTTTCGAAGTCTGGAGTCTCCCGGCAAAGCGTCCCACAAGAAAGTGGAAAGTGAATCCCCCTACCTGGGTTCCAGTGGCTCTTTTTATGTGTTTAGAAAGTGGGTCGGTCGGCTCATTCTGCATGCCCAACCCTCTCAACTTATCATTGGCCAGTTCCTCCTCTCTTCCTTGATTGGGGGAACTGGGTTGTGAGTCAGAGTGATGAGGTAGGTTTATGGTCAGAGGATCCTCCCCTTGTCAAATTGCACACAAATCTATTTCTGATCCAAATACATATTTATCTATGTACCATTTTTCTAATATTATAGGTCCAGTTAACATATTTTCTGTAGCACCAAACCATCCGATCCCTGTCTTTGTACGATGTTGTGTCCACTTATGACAGAATTCTCCCCTTTTCATTCAGATAACGACCTCTAAACCTTTCCAGATTGTACACAAATGTGCATCAGGGATATGGGTTTCAGATGATAAAGTGTTAGATTTTTAACATGCTTACATTTGAAGTAACAACCTTTTTTCCGCTACTATCCCCAAGAACTTACCACAGGGTCCTAACACCTCTTAAAATGTGCACGAAAAATCACAAGAATGATGATGTTATTTATATAATTTTTACAAGTCCGCACTATGAATTATCCATCTTTTTAAAATCATGCTCTGGCCCCAAAGGGGTGTGGTTTTCCAAAGCACATAGTGGAATTTCTGGTTTATCCACTTCCCCCAAGCTCAGCTTGCTCTCACAGGCACTGCCCCTCCCAGTTTCTCCCAAGAGGAAGCCATTTTACGACCCCCCAATATAACATTGGCCGGAGCCAGGGACAGTGCTTTGTTTAGTTTCCTGTAGTCCCCAGGTGCTCCTCCCCTAATCCAATCAGAGAGGTGTTATCTCCTTTTGGCAGGGGCAGCAGAATGCAGCCAGGCCTGGGAAGAGTTGTTGAGCCAGTTCAACTCCTGTCGGGGGTAGTTGTCGGGCAGAATTCAATCTCTTTAAGCCAAGCTTCAGCTAAATGTCATATTTGTTCCCAGTTTTCTACATTCCAATCAAACTTACAATTTTTACACATGCAGCTAGAATGCTGATTCTAAGTTCAAAACTATGACATTTAACAGTTGCAACCTTTGTTACACTCAAAAGTAGGCCACTCATTTATTTAAAACATTTCGATTTTAGTGGCTTTCTGTCCATTTAACTTAAGCTGCTGACATCCACAGCTCAACCAGTTTTGTTATAAACATTGTTTTGGGCTCTTCATCTTTCCAGATTTTGTATGCACACAAGAATACATTCTGCCAAATGTCTGCTGGTGTTCATTGAGATTTTTGAATATCTTGTGATGTTTAAAATAGGCATTTTGAGCTTGCATTCAGGGAAACAAAGGTGATTTTAAAGCGCTTTTAAGCTAACAGGCACTGCTGTTTTTCCTTTGGCACACATTCCACTCATGGCACCCCTGGCCCATCATGCTTGCACTGGTGGGTGGCAGGTTAGGGGACCACTTTGTTGTGCGCAATACTGCACGGTTCTCTAGGATTCTGGCGCAAAATGTGGGCTTTTCTGCCCTCTTGGATTTCCTAAACCCACAGCACCAAATGTTGCAGCATAATAGTCCAAACGTGGGTCAGGACACCCAACAGTTCCATCACTCATCTGTTGTTCAAATGTACTCGCGTTGATCATCACATATGCTTCATAAACTGTCTGCTTCGGCATTCATTATACAATGTTGCCGCTTTCAACCTTGGCTTCAACAGAGACCGGCCTGGCATCAGTCTCCCCAACTCACCAGCTGTGCTGGCTTCACAGGTGCTTCTTTGTTGTAGGGGCAAAGGACAGTACGACAGCGGCAATCGATTCTCCCCACCTTGACTATCGACCTGGGAGAGCTGGGGTACCTCTGACACACAATGCAGGATTCTTCAGCCTTGTTTCCTGGTCTTATGCTTCCTTTTCTTGAAGGCTCATGAAAGTAATGGTTCCTTGTTGAAAAGGTCAAGGGCACCTCCCTCCTTGTGATCCCCTTCTGTTTTACCGTCTTTTGTTTTGTATTAAACTGCCATCTTGCAACTGCTGCTTCCTCGTGTGCTTTGCCTCCCTCAGAGTGTGCTCTCGTGCTCCGGCTTTTATCCGTGTGGGGATGTGTAGTGGACGTCCGGTGTGTGTGTAATGGTCAGTAATAGCCTGACCCTTCCTGACCATTGTAGTGGGACATGTGAGGTATACGGCCCAAGTGTTAGTTCGTTTGCTCTCATTGCGGGCTGTCCGTGAGAAAGTGTTTGTGTTGGGAAAAGTGGGTGTTGAGTTCCCAAGTATCCTATCTGATAGGATGGGGTAAAGGTGTTACAGGGAAGGGGATACCACATCTCGCCATCCGGTGTCCCACTCCCACTCCCTGAAGAAACCTCACTCATCCATCCCCAGGAAATAGATCCGAAAGCGGTGGCCGTGTCCTAGCAACCTGGATGACAGATCCCCATGGACTAGCGGGTGAGACACCTTCAGTTTTCTCACACCACTCTCTGCAGGCAACTCTCTTGACCTCCTGCTCTTCTCCAACTCTCTCAGAGCAACTAACACTACTGTCAAGTCATCTCTTTTGGATCACTCCATTGTATCCATCAGCATCCTTCCTCTAACCTAAAAATGTTAACCCTCTGCTATTCCTCCTTCCTCTGTGACCTTCAAGTCTTACGCTCCTACTTCTCTAATAATACTTCCTCCACTGATCCTGCTTTCTCCACCTTCCAGTCCCTACTTCACAACTCCTTCTCTTCTCACTTCCAATTGCTAACTTTCACCCCTAAATCCCAGCATCCGCAAATTTTGGTCTCTACATCCTTGCATGGTCCCCACACTGGCATGGGATGACTACTGTGCAGATGGAGGCTCTCCATTCTCATGAGGACTTGTAACTATACCTTTCTCTTGATAGTACTAAAAGGGATTGCTACCTTTCTGCCAGTGACACTTACTACAACCATCCTCGCTGACTCCAAGGCACCCGAAACTCACTCCTTCTAAACCCACAACTATTAACTCTACTCTTTCAGCTAGTGACCTTGCTGAATACCTTGCTTCCGAAATCTCCAAAACCAGGGAATCTCTTCTCACCCTCCTCTTACTCTCTTCCTATTTTCCTCACTCCACCTACTCTAGCATCTTTCACTGCCTCCATCTCACACTTCAGCCATACCAACACTGACAATGTCCTTGCACTGCTGAGGAAGGCTGACCCCTTCTGTGTTACCTATTACTCCTCTATTGACCTCTAATCTCCTCAGCCTATTCTTTGACTCTGCTTGCTTTCCCTCTATTTCCAAAACAGCTAGGGTCATCCGTCTCCTGAAAAAGCAAGGTGTTGATCCAAAACGTTCAACCTGTGTCAATTCTTACTCACTAATCTGTTGGAGTTGGAAAGAGTTGTATTCAACATGCTCAACCTAAAAGACCCCCTTCAAGCTGTATTCTGCTCCTGCCACTCCACTGAAACTGCTTTTATGAATGTCTTCAACTTTATTGCCTCTGCTAAACATTCCAACTTATCTTCTATCCTAATCCTCCTCAACGTATCTGCTGCCTGTGATACCGTCAGTCACTCTGATTTCCTCAAATTAGATGGACTCATCATTGTTTTCCTGGCAGTGACCTCCTCACATGTAGACAGGGGATGGCAGCCGCTATCTTGACCCTGGAGGTATCTGTATGAGGGAGGATCACATTAGGGGAAACAACCTCTGGGGAGATGTCCTGACTTCATCGGATGAGACGTGGTATCCCCCTTTCCCTTTTCAGGATGAATACCCCATTTCCAACAATCCAAAGGCCCATTGTGGTGCCTTCCCCACTTCCACCCATGCAAAGTAGTGGAAAGCTTTGGTCAGATGTCAAAGGCCAACTCTCAACTAAAAAATTATGAAAGATAATTTCCCCAGCTAAACATGCTCTTCTTACAAACCTAGTTTGCCTTTAAAACCCATTGCAAACAAGTGTACAGTATTCTCAAAACGGAACTACTATTCCCACAATTCCCACAACACTGGGATGAGGAAGAGGTGAGGAGTAATGATGATCACTTGCCACTGTCAAAAGTCTAGTCCTTCCCCAAATCCTATTGGCCAGAGCCAATGTAAAGATGACCCTTCCTGGAGGAACTGTGGACTGCTCTTTTGGCCAAAGGAGAGGGCATCCCTTGCACCCCAACTACTTAAGTGGAGCTGGGAAGTGCTGGAGGAACCAAGAGAACCAGTCAGTCACCTCCAGAAAGAAGGGGAACCCCTGGGTATTAACAGGGTGCCACAGCCCCAAGGTAACTGCAGACTTCCTCATTAAAAGGGAAACCAGGGAGAGAGATTCCTGTGCAGTCCGCAGGAGCTTGTGAGAAGAGGTGGCTTCTCCATTGAAGGTTGGCAGAGGCTGAAGGCACGACCCGGTGTGCAGAAGCTGGAGGAGAGAGCTGGTGTGTTGAAGCAAAGAAGCTTGGCAGCAAAGAAGGAAAGTAACGTGGTGTGAGCAAGGTGTACCGTGGAGACACCAGGAACCGCAAGAAGATTCCTGGGAATCCGGTAGCCAAGAGAAGCAGCGTTGTCCTTATCTGATCTGCAGAGAAGCTGGCGTGCAAGAGCGGGCTGTGAGGGACGCTGGAGAGACGTCAGAGCCCCCAGAGTGGCAAGCAAGCGGCGAAGGTATGCCACATAAGCACAAGCAAGACGGTGAGTCTGCCATAGCAGAGTGGGGACCCCGGGGCGTTTCAGCAGCCACGCTAAAAAGAATTTGAACATTGTGAAGTTTTGGAATATGAAATTAAAAGAAGATTGGGTTAAATTGAAAGCGCAGAATGCCAACTTGAACCCCAATAAGAAGTAAATGCAAATGTGGGGAAAGCTTAACAGAAACTGTGAAAACAAGTAAATATACCAAGATAAGAAAGATATATGCTGCCTGAATACAAAATGGAAATAAAATACAAGAGACGTGCTGGCAGGCGTGTATACCAGGCAGTTGTGAGAACAAGAGAAGTCCTGGCAGGAGAGTACACCAGACAAGTGGAAGTGCATGAAGAGCCCTGCAAGGGGAGTATACCAGGCAAATTGCAAACCTACAAGGAGTGTTGAGCAGAAACAGTTTGTTAAACAAAGAAAGATGGTATGTTTAAAGAAAGAACGCTTTGTCAAAGAAGAACTTAGAAGGCTGAACAGTGTTTTTTCTAACAGGACTGTTTTGGACTAAGAAAGACACCAAGAACTGTTAGACCCAGAGATATTTGTCATACCTATGCGGAATCCAGGGGAAGGGATTCACCTTCTGGAACTAAGGTCTTTTCCATTTTGGAGACCATTTACATTCGAGTTATTCTATTTTTAGTGTGAGGGTCAGGATAGAACATTTGGGCACAAGCACGACTTTTGATTTACGACCTCCTGCTAAAGATAGATCCTTAGTTCTTGGTTCTTGGGTAGGGAACCTCCTCTATAGAATAGGGTCAAAGAGGCATTTTCCTAACCCATTTCAGTTGAATAAAAGTTTTTAACCAAAAACACGACAACTTTGAGTCTGGCTTTCATTTCCAACCAGTCACAATACTCTCTCATAGCTTGGGCTTTGTTATTGAGCACTGGCCTAGATCGAATCTTATGTGGCACCTCGTCAGTTCTGTGTTTCCTGGAACAACACCACCTGTCAACTCATCCAGTTCCAACATGACCCTCTTCCCTACTCATCTTCAGTTAGAAACTTTGGTGTCATGTATGACCCTTCACACGCATTCTCTAAAATTGTAATGGTCGCTCGCCTCAACCTCCTAAAAATCATGAAAAGCAGGCACCTAATTCCCTTCAAAACCGCCAAACATATCTTAACCACTCTTGTCGTCTCTAAACTGGACTACTGTTTCCAATATCCCCTTTGGTATTCCAAAATATGCATTCTGTCCTCTTGACATGAATGTTAACATGTCTAGCAGGACCCCTGTGAACTCTCTCACTTCACCCCTACTTCCTACTATCTTCAGCAGGCAGGCTGCCTATCTATGCAAAATGGGGCCATGTTCCAATATCACATACTAATGCATTTATCCATCCAAAATAAGGCACCACCATATCTATCCTCTTCTATGAACCCCTGCAAAACCGGAAGTCTTTGCTCGGCCGCATCCACCACCCTTGTTGGTACCTCGCCAACCCTGTGCATTCTATTACCTCCACTCTTTTAACTCTTCTTACTTCTTACTCTGCTTACTTGGAACTCCCTTCCCTCTGCAATTTGAAACATGGTCCATATTGATGTACTCAAAAGCAAATTGAAAGCCCACCGCCTCGCTTCTGAGCTATACTCTTGACGCACCGCTCCAGGCTTACTATTTACACCTTCCTTCACTGCTAACCACATTCTTCCCTCTTTTGCCCACCACACTAGCACTTAAAAATTTCAGGTCACAGCTCATGCTTAGCTGGCTAGACTGCCTACCTGCTGACACTTACTTGTCCTACATTTGTACACCAGATCGTTCCCGGAATTTAACATACCCATTCTCAAACCTAACATCACCCCACTATATGTACTCTCCCATTATGAGAGGCTCACTGCCTCCCTTTTATCTTCTGTATTAGCTTTTGTTAGCTCCTTTGTTACCAACAGAACTTGTTTCCCTATATGTATGTCTGCAAATGAATATAAAGATGCATACCTTCCTGGGAGAATAGCTCAGCGGCAACGTGCTCGCCTTGGAAGAAGACGACACGGAGCAACACAGGTTCGATCCCCGGGTCCGCACTTAGAAACCTATGGGTATTAAGCACGTTATAAATAACCAATTATATCCTATCATATACCAAACAAAATGACAGGGATAATCTACTGGTTTTTCGGTAAAATTTTTTGCCAAGAGAGAAACCCCTGGTGACGAACGTCCCACCGCCTTGTCGTGTAATACAGAAAAGTATCTGGTTTCAAACGTTTGCATATTTACAAATTTGTACAGTTTCGGCATGAACCACTCCGTTTAATTGTGTATGTCACCCATTTCCATCCTCAAAATGGCAGTGGATTGATTAAAAAGTGAACAATTATGCATGTAGACCTTCTGAAATAATGCATGTTTTTTCATATTTATTAATTATATTAATTAACCAAAATAGTGTTGCAACTTAATTATTATCCATATGGCAGGCAAAAAGTTGGGGCGCGTTTACACTTGTTGACTTCATTGTTAAAAAAAAATGAATTGCAAAATGCTGATGACTGAAAAATTACTTTTGATGCCGAATAGCCACCTGCAGACCTCTTTAAGTCATAGGCCACATTACATTGATTTGACTTCTTTTTGATTTGTATTTGTCAGCGCAAATGCACAAACAGCAAGCCTCAGGGTCTATTACATATAATAAGCATATTTCACCCCAGACCAATAGTAGCCAGAACACTGTTCAATGTAGAGATGACGTATCACAATGCTGCAAATGTTTGGGGCCTCAGATTGCTTTTTGGCTATTTGAGTTACTTTCTAAGGGATAGACACGCCTGGTAAGCCATCGGCAGACCAGAGCAGAGCACCAAAATTGCATTGTCCAGTGGTGAAGGCTACAACCAAAGGGCCGGCAACCCCAAAGTCTTTCCCACCAAGGTTGTGTGAAAGCAGCAGGGTCAGTAATAGCAGTACAACTGAAAAACAAATGCAAAGATATTCTGGAAGGCTGGGGTGCTACAATTATGATTGTACCTTTTTAAAGTCCATTTTGAAGGAGATAAGAATGAACACAAGTGGACTTGGTTCCTACGTATCCATGAAACACTGGAGCTGGTAAACTTAAACAAAATACTTTTGACCACGGGGCAGATGCTTTCTAACTGAACATATTTTAGTGGGTTTAGCCTGGTTTTAGGGTTAATTAAACCAAATCTTCAGGGGTGCACCCTAAAAGAGAATGAATATAAAGATGTATTATTCAAAAACTGTCACCCCATGATATGTGGGTTTAGTCTCTGTATTGCCACCTTTCTTGCTGCTCCTCAGGAATTTCAAAGATTTTGCTTTCCTAAGACCCCTGAGGCAGTAATTGGGGATGTGCAAAGTTTACTATTGGATCTTGATCTTAGAGCTACGGAGTGTCCTGAAGGACACAAAGAAATGGCAGAAGATGAAAAAAGGCTTTACGATTTCCAAATTGGTCAGGAAATAGGTGCTGAGGCATAGAAATACCTAAATCGTATCATGTGGCATAGCAGGTTTAGCCAAGAGGTCAGGAGATACTGTTTTGAAGGTATGGTTCCTTTCTCCCTATTTTCTTTCTCTTTTTAGAAAACAAGGACAAGAGCATAGGTACGGCAGCATGCTGTTAGAATTCCAAGTGCCATCATGAAGGTGGACTACTGATAGCAATTAGGAATGCTCTTAAACTAAACCCACAAGGAATGTATGACAGTAGAAGATGCTTTCTAGTTGAATGCCATAAATACCTCACTGCTAATGGTGGCTTCTTAATAGCAAATGTATATACAAATTCCTAAGATTCAGTAGCAGATAGATTTGCATAAGATTCTGATTTAGACAAGGCTCACACATGCAAGATTATGCCAAAGAGAATTGTTGATGAATTTGAAGTTAAAGCAAGATTTTGAATAGATTTTGTATGTGTTAGGTGGAATATTATTTTATTTGTATGTGAACGGTTTTATATTAAAGACTTAATGACAATACAAAAAACAATAGTTGCAATTCTTATGCTAAATTGTCTGCCTCAACTGTGGAGAAAGAGGCTTAAGTAAACTACTGATTAAATTAATGTTCCTACATGATTGAGATAGTGTAATAGTACGAGGGTTGGCAATATCAAAAATCAGATCAAGCTGACATCAAACAATTGGAAAAAACCTGCACAAAACTTTTGCTAGATAAGTTAACTCCCAGAAAAAGGGATGGGATCCAAAAATGAAATACCTTTGCTCCAAAATTAAAATCAATTTAAAGCACAACTACACATCCTGATGAAAGCTGTTCTGTAATAGCTTGACAGTCACCATATCAGTGAAAGAGATGGTTCCCATATACAAGATAAGAAAGATGAGCACATTTTAGCAAACATATAGACATCTGACTGATATTCAAAACTGTTTTGAAGTGTACAGCTTTGGATACTTGGCAGTAGAAGTGGCAGAATGTGAAGGTAAGGTGCCTAATATGTATGAATATGTATGTATTTCAACAGCTTGTAAGCATGAAAATCAATTCAGGTGACATCATCTTACGATTTCCACTAAAAAAACGTTTTAGTAATTTAAGTTGAAGATGGTCTCTACATTAAGGATTGACATAACCATGTTATATGGGATTATTAAAATTATGGACAAATATGAAATGAAAAATAAGGTTACATTATTGTAAAAAAGACAGAAAGAAAAGATTGTGATGGTCTATTAATATCCTGCAAGAAGGTGCAACACCAGAAAATGGACTGAAATATGGCAGCATAGGATCTGTGCAATGGAAGACACTTTACTACGAATTAAGCTCAGGAAGGATTTTTAAAGGTTGAGATATAGTTTTTGAGACAGACAGGTTTGAGATACCAGTCACAGAACATAGAAAAGATATCTAAAAATGCAATGTAATAGTGTCATGTTTTGTTATGTAGTTGTAGTGTTTTATAATTATTTAACAAACATTTTTAGTATAAAGATGAAAGTAAAACAATGTGATGATTAACATGAGAATACAGTTTGGCTTCTTAGATATACAGTGGTAGTAATGGTTCCTTTTGTCAAATTGACCATATGTCATAGTGGCGATACATCTTGGGAATTTCTGTAAACAGAAAGTGGAAATACACAGCATAGAGGCACCTAAAGAGGCCTGTTCAGAACACTAATAGGTTAAGGGCTGGCGTACACACACAAGCATTGTAGAGGATAGGTGTATAACATGATATAGAATTACTATCCAAGTTCTATATCCAATGGGAAGATCAGAGGCATCTGCAGCTACACATTGAAGCAATTAGGAAAAGGTATCACAATTAAAAAAGACTGATTAAAAATGAGATGAACAGAGCCATAATGTTATAACATCCCAGAAAAAAGACCCTTCCAAAATGATTAGTTGTTAAAAATTAGCCAAGATTATTTTTCGACACTGTCAGTTAGAAGCTGAAGTGAAGTTCCATCACAAACAAATGTGGGAAAAATTCAGTCATCATGCTTATTGTTATAGCTAAAGAAGTCTCAGAATAGAGAGTGGTGGATTTGGTAAAAGTAGAAGATATTAAAATATTGTCTACATGGAAGTACACAAAGCCTAGTAATATCGTTATTTTGTCCTCCCTTGTTTTCCCCCTTCTTGTTTTGTCACACCTAGAAAAACTTGTGTACAGGCGTGTTATAAATGCCACATCATATCATATCCTAGAAGAGGAGATTAGAAGGAATCAAACAGGAAATTAGGGAATTCAAAGAATACAACACTGCTGACCGAATCAATAGAGTAAAAGGATCTTGCGAATTTCTGCTATGGGAATGCATTGCCATATAATAGAGAATGACATGAGCCAAGAGAATATCTTCCAACAACAGAAAAGGGAAAGAAAGAAGAGTAATATTTACAGACACACTATTTAGTTCAAGTGACAAAAGTACATATAGTGAGAGCGAAGGTTATTTATAATGCACTTAATACTCAATGGTTTCTAAGCGCAGACCCGGGGATCGAACCTGTGGTGCTCCATGTCGTCTTGCTTCCAAGGCGAGCACGTTGCCCCTGAGCTATACTGATCTTGTGGGAGAAGCAACATCAACCGACAGATAAAACAGGCAGTATCACAAGGGTAAATACAGTAGAAGATCTGGTAACTGCAGAAATAGAAATGGATGACACCTTTTTTTATGTAGAGCTCAAGAGAGACAGCCAGACATAGACAATCAACAGAGAACAATGTGCAATGTAAAACACTGGTAGAGTACCTCTATCAGTATAAACTAACTAATCAGGATAACACATTCCTAGAAAAGGGGGTTAGTTTTGCCTTGATGAATAAACAGGATATGTTGCAGTTCAGAAAGGAATTTCAACAATTGATGTGTGTGGAAGATGCACTTTAGACAGTTTTTCAGTGGTCAACAGTTTTCTACAGCAATACTTGAACAATATTGAGGAATTCCTCACCGTTTATGCCGCCTGCTCACTCATGCACGTCAAAAACCCCAACCTTGGAGGTTTTGGGGGAAGTAGCCATATTAGAAATTGTAAGGGATCTCTTTTTAAAATTTGATTACAAATGACAACAAGGCATTAAAGGATTTAGCCACAAATGAGAATGTCATCATTCTTAAGCGTGACAAGGGAGAAGCTATAGTTACCTTGTATCATAAAGTCTATTTTGAAGCATGTGAGTGGCAACTCCAAGATATCATGAGTGAGGACCCCACACTGAAATTACTGGAATTACTGGAGACCATACAACAGAAAACAAAAAAGCCTTTAGAGCAGCGGTCGAAGTGTACAAAAAGAAGTAGTGGAACTACGTTCCCTGCTGGCCTGCCCCTGCTCCCCACAAACCCCATTGAAACAGCCTCTCCTACACACAATGCACCCCCCAAACACTTGCACCTGCTGTTTAAGGGAACATTTAGTGAAGTGCACTGAAAGTGAAGGTTTCAACTTCTTCCTACACTTTTATTTTAAAACAAAACCATTCCGGAACGGTTTCTTTTTAAAATAAAAGTATAGGAGCTGTAAAAGGTCATTTTAAAAAGTAGAGGAGCACCGCTCCCGACCGCTCCCGCTCACTTCGACCACTGCTTTAGAGGGACCAGATTAGTAAGTAAGAAGCGCCATTTCTGGTGAAAGAGGAACAGAGAGTGCTGATATGCTACATAGTTATCAAGATGCACAATAGTCGACTAAACCCATTATGATGCCCTACTGTGTCAAGGATAGATTGAGTATCGGAACCACCCTCACTGTTTGTGCACGTTCCTTAAGCCTTTGTCTAGCAGGTGAGGTACTACATGAGGTACTCCACATAAGCCATTCGATTAATGGAATGCCATCCATTTGATTCAAATGATGACATAATAAAAGGCTTAGAGATACGTCTCTGTTTACACTAAAACTTCTATATGCCTAAAGGAAAGACTATTCCAAACCAATAATTCCTTAGCTGGTGCATCAAAATGACAATCCTAGAGAATTTGTTTCTGTTCCAAGACCCATTTTACCAACAAATAGAGGGTACAGCAATGGGCACCCTGGTGGCACCCAATATAGAAAATCTTTATGTAGAAGTTTGTGAGGAGTTTGCCATTCATGGAATAACTGAACTCTATATTGCATTTCCATAAAGTTACCCGATGCAAATAGACAATGTGGTCATAGTGTGGCATGGTACAGAAGACGAATCTAAGGAAGTTGTTGCATGTCTTCATAGTCAAAATAGCCATTAGATATTTACTTCAAAGATGAGTAAAGCTAAGTTACATTTTCTTTATATAACTTTATATTATGAAAACATGGATATCTAAAGGCTAAACCATTCCATAACAACACAGACAAGAACATACTTCTACGTTAAGACCATTTTCAACCTAATAGCACATGTGAGAATCTCACGTAAGGACCCTTTATTCAGATAAAAAAATAATAGCTCTGCGACAAAAGCATGAGGAAGAAGTACAAGTTCTTACTGATAAACTTGTAATTAGTGGGTACTCTAAGAATGTAGTGAAACAAAGCAAAGTGATCATATAACAGGGATATGGAAGCCCTTCTCACCTTTAAGAATAAAATAAAGAATCGGAAACCAAGCACTTACATTAATTTCTCTATCGGGGTAAAGGGATTAATCATAAATAACTAGAAGCTGTTTCAATGTGTGAATTCCTTGCAACCTCTGTCTGCAAATACGAGAACCTGAATCATCATGCACTGTATAATACAGATTAATATTTGGTTAAACGCAAAGACAGCAATAAGAGAAATGTGGGGAATGGAAACCCCATGGCTCATGCCCAATATGGAATATGCAGCGTTTGTAAGCAGAGCAAAAGGAGTAAAGAAACTCAAATAGGACTGCTAAAACCATGGAAGCAAAAATCCTTCACCAATTGCAGCACTATTGTAACAATGTACGAGATAGCCTGCCCATGTAGAAAATCCATGTAGGCAAAATGGAAAGAAGAGTTAAGGTAAGGATGATGGAAGATACAAATCTGTATTGAAAACACATTCTTACTACCCCAGTTGCACAACACATCAGGTTAAATGACAGACTCTGGACAATGCTAAATATAAAAAGGAATGCAGAGCAGAATAACATATAGGCATAGTTGTGTTGGCAGGAATTATTAGTAAAATAACTAGAAAGAACATGTGCTTTTATTTGTTTATTCACTTGGCTGAACAATGGTACAAACATTTTGTGTTGTATTGAAAGGAAAGGAGAAAAAAGGAGAAAAACATAAAAGCATTTTACATGGTTTAGCATGGTGAGGGGGCCCATATTGAGAATGTTCAGATGGACTGGTTGCATCTACTGAACTGCAATTATACATATGTCACGCTTTCATGCAATGGCACATCTAATTGTACAGACAACAACTGACAGTTCAGCTATCAAGCTAAGCACTGTAAGTGAATGTCTATAGTTGTTGGCCCTAGAGCTTGGAACACAGCCAGATGTCCTCTGTATCAGGCCAAAATACAGTTCTTCATTGTTAGTTGTCCATATCACATCCATTAATCAACTGTCCATAGTGGGGGCTGACCTCCGGGTCAAGTTTTTAAATATGCAGCGTTTTGCAAAGAGACAGCACAAGTTCACACATTTTCACTTAATTGAGGGTAGGTTGGTGGCTAGGACAAATAGACATAACTGTGGGAGTGGTTCCATCACCTTGTGTAATAATTCTGCACGTTTGTTGCATAGCCCCTCTCAGAAGGCATGTAGTACAGCACAGATTCAGATCATGTGGATTTTATACCTGGAGCATGCACCACTGCATTCTGCATTAAAGTGCTTCATTTTAGCTGGTGTGTGTAGTACCTGGAATTTCAGTATGCGAAATCTGGAGTTGAGGGATGCGGTCCCCGTCAGTCTGCACATATCGTGCCAGTCATCCTCAGAGCCAGCCAGTCCAAGGTCTTTCCTCCACTTCTCACATAGCATGCCTATGGTTGTTGGCCCATCAGTTTGTATCAGGGTATAGTGAGGGGTCACTAATGCGAGGCAGACAACTGCTTGTAGATTGCTCAAAGTAAGACATTTTATTAAAGTAAATGTTTTCAAATAAAGCCTTGCTTGCCCTATTCTACCAAGGAATTCCTTACCTAGTCTAAAGGTTAAGGGAACAATCTCTAGCATGGGTAAACTGGCCCTGACTCTAAAAAAACAAATATTCAAAGACAATTATAAAGCAACATAAGATAATAAAGAGTATTGAACAATATTTGAATGTTGAAAGTCAGCTTTAAAATGTTTAAAGGAAAAGAAAAGTCTTCAACCAGTTCTTAACAGTTCCATGTCAAAATAAAAGTTCAAACAAAAATCCATTCTCTGGTTTGGTTGAAAAGATCTTCTTCCAATTCCAATAAAGAAAATAGCACCAGTGGTAATCCTGGTGGTAATCCTGGTTGTCGTCTTCTTCAAGAATATTTGTCACATTTCAAAAGAATAGGTATTGGTTACTTTCAGAACATCATCTACAACTTTACACTTGGTTGGAATGTCTGCAGTACATTTGGTATGTTTGTCAGGATACTTCTCTTTGAGTTGCTGCTTCTTTTGAACCACCTTTCTACTGTTATTACCACGAGAATAATCACTTTCGCCGATGGTATGCTACTACTTAAAACCACTTCAATGTGACATCTGCGGACAACTTTGTATACCACCACAGTTCAGTGTCTTCTACCACTGCTTTATACTTCATAATTATCAGGCAAATCTGACAAGACACTTTGACCTCGTCAGATAGGCAAGGCACTATTCCCTTTTATAATTCTTGAAAGGGAGCAGCTTCTTTGCCTCTTCCGTCTGTCTGACTGCCACAAAGTTAACTCGGCTCTGTCCACAAGTAATTACAGAAAAACTGTATAACCACTCTTCTAGCTTCAAGTAGCGATGCCATAGTTACATCTGATGGACTGTTGAAAACTTCACAGATTAGGTGGATGGGCTTTAACAATGCTTGTTTCACTATAAAAGGGTTTTGCTTCTTGGCTTGGTTAATACTTGTTCTCGTCAGTATAGTAACTTCTTGAAATAAAGAATGTCAATGCTGGATAATACAAGGTTCAGTCTTCAAATTGAAAACATAATTAGGCTCACACCACCACTCTTTACTGTAGATTCTTTAATTTAAAGTTTTGGATATAATTGTATTCCTGTGCAATCTCAATGAGGCAACTTCTGACTTCTCTCAGGAAACACAATTGTTCACACCCAGACTTCCTTGGATGCAGTTTTCACTTTTAACTCTTATAAGACGTTAATGCCAGTTTTTCGGAATGGATTCAGTAAGCGTTCCTTCTGAACAATTAAGGACACACCACTGTTCCAGTGATACGAAAGAGTTCGACAATAAATGTAACAGCTTTTACTTCTCACTTGAACACTGTGGCTTTCAGAATACATAGGTAAGCTACATTTCCATTGTTAACAGTCTGCTTAAGAATAACAACTTCTACTCGCTTTTAACTAAATGCAAGCCTCTTTGGAGTTGGTTACAGTTACCAGCAAGGCTTTTTGAGTGAATCTGAATGGTGTGCTTCCCAAAACGGCTTCAGGGACACTGCAGTTGTGAGTTGCTCTGCTTCCCCGACTTCCTCGACTAGCGCTACTACTTCACGCTCACTTGAGACCCACGCCCTTCTCCAGCACGGGTGTCTCTGGTCTGACCACCTTAATTGGGAGTCTTTCACTCCCGAAACCCTCGGCTTGCCTTCTGCTTCTTGCCTTGGGCTCCTGCATGGTCTTGGCTCTGCAATCACAGCAACTGGACTCGCATGGGGAAAACTTCACTTCCAGCCCGTCTTCCTCTGCGCAGCCTCTGCAATACAGGTTGTGAAAAACCAGGACCCGCTCAGAACTTGCAGAGGAAATCTGCTGTCTCCCTGTTCTGGCATCCCTTCTGTGCTCCCACTTCATCATGAATTGCCAGCCTTGTGCTTCTCCTCTGCTACTACTACTGCCAGCCTTCCAACTCCTGCTCCAGCTCCTTCCTCCTCTGCTTTCCTGCTGAGGCCTTTTATGCCTCCAGGTTTGACAATTGGCTTCAGGATTGAGCTATTATTTTCCATTGCCTGACTCTTGCAATGGCTTCTAAGCTTAATTGCCTGACCATTACATCTCATTTATTTATTTCATTTATTTCATTTATAAAGCGCACAAACAACCCAGGGGCATTGAGGTGCTGTTGCAGGTACAAGTCAAGGAAATGTAGTTTGCCATACAGTTAGCAGATTATACCAGTAATGATAACAAAAGATCAGTTGCATGGAAACAAAATAGTATTGTGCATGTTGGTGAGCTGAGTGCTGATAATATTTGCAGGTCTGTAAGATGAGTGGGGGCGAGTTACAGGTTAGGTGAAGAGCTGGGTTTTGAGAGCTTTGCGAAAGATCCAGTATGATTACTCTTCCCTGAGGGAATGGGTGAGGTTGCTCCAAGTTTTGCAGCAAGGTAAGGGAAGCTTGAACCTCCTGCTTTGCATTTCTTGACTTTGGGTACGACTAGGCAGTCAGGGTAGGGAGACCTGATGGGTCTGAAAGAGTGCCCTTGTGAATCTCTGTGTGAGGTAAGGGGGAGCTGTGTTGGATAAGCATTTGTAGGTGATAGAGATAGTTTTAAGTCTAAAGCGCTCCTGGATGGAAAGCCAGCTTCTAGCTTTGGAGATGGGTTCTCTTTTTGGGATGTGGAGGGCTGCTCTCAAGGGATTGTTTTTGACCACTTGTAATATTTGAATATTTCTCGATGAGGTGCCTGTGAAGCGGATTACAGTAGTCGATCTTGGAGCCAATGATAGCGCGGGCGATTTTGAAGCAGTTATTGTTAGTGAGGAAGGGTCTGGCTGCGTTAAGGACCTTGGTGGAATAGGCTGCTGAGGCAATGGCGCTTACTTGCCTGGACATGGTAAGTGAGGCGTCAAGGTAGACTCCAAAGGTATTCACGGTTGAATAGACAAGGAATTGTGCAATTATCAATCTTGAAGGCATGGTACTGTTTGTCAAGGGACTTCAGGGCATTTGGACAATTAGAATTTCCGTCTTATTGCTATTAAGGAATAGGTGGTTGGCTGCCATCCATGCCTGTATGGTTGAGTAGATGTTGTTGAGGGAGGTGGAGTCGGCTGTGTCGTTGCCTGAGGTGGGATAAAGATTCGAGTGTCATCGGCATAGTTGGTGTAGGCTATGCCTAATGAATCAAGGAAGTTGAAAAGACGCCTGGTGAAGATATTGGGGCAATACAAGACCCCTGCAGTAATCAGAGAAGGCGAGGTGGGTGCAATCTAAGAGAAGAGATGACCCTACCTTTCAGAAAGGATGTAGGCCAGGTAGTGGCAGGTGGGGAGAAATCGGCGTGGTTGGTGAGGTGGTGACAAAGAATTTGGTGGTTGAGCTAGTCCAAAGCCGCAGATATGTCTAGGAGGAGGAGCAAGGTAGAATTTCCTTTGTCTCTGATATTGTCAAGTTGATTCTTTAAGTCGAGATCCCTCTTTAGCCCTCTTCCTCATCTCAGTCCCTCCAGGATTCTGGGACATGTAGTTACTTTGAACAAAGTTTGTTTTTTCTGCTTCTTGATTATTTATAAGGGTAGATTTAATTCCCTTCATATTATTAACATAGGGACTGTGTTTTTTTTTTTTTTTTTTTTTTTTACAGAGGAAGATGGTTTAGAGAAGACAACATTTCTACAATCCTTTGTAGTGTATCCTTGACTTGAGGAGGTCATTGTCATGATGCCTACCCCCCGGAGCACCAGGCCAGGCCCAGCACCCCTGGGAGCAGGCATCATGCCCCCGGGTAAAAGCCCAGCGGCCCCTTATAGGGGCTCTTTGGACTCTGTCCTGGCGCCTTTGGCGCCAGGCTCATGTTGGACATCAGTCCTGGCGCCATAGACGTCAGGCTCATAAAGGAAGGTGTTTTGTGCACTTACCTGATGCAGACCATGCTGCAAGATTCAGGCCTCCGTGAGACCTGAAAGGGACTATTTTTTCATTGGGACTATTTTGCCACTCGGGCGTGGCCAGGGAAGGATACTTACCTGGAACTACTTTGGGGGCTATTTAAGCCACGCCCAGACAGTAGCTCACGCTTCGCGTTGTTCTGCATCCAAGCAGCTGAACGCTCACCATGTCTGCTCCTGCATCTGGTCTCCAGCCACGCCCGCCTCGATCCTGGAAAACCTGTAAGGAAAGAAGAGAAGAGAAAGGTCAAAACCAAGAATTTTATCAAGCTTCTTACCTGCATCCGGAACCTTCACGACAGCGTTCCTGAGAAAAGACTTTCATTTAAAAGCACGGCGCTGCTGCAGCGCCGCGCTTCACTCACCTGTCCTCAGGAGGAGTTCTTCTGGCTCCACCGCAACTGTCTGCACCGGTCGCCACATCTCTGCGCCTAGGGGAGAGAAGAGGAGACAAAAGGTGAGCAGAAGGAACATATGAGGAAAGCCTAATTTTCCGCCATAACACTTACCGGTCTTCTGTTGGTGGATCCTTCCTCATTTCGGGTCGGCGCCGCTACGTTGGCAGGTACAGCACCCCGGCCCCTATGGGGAAAGGACAAAAGACATTACTGGAGGAATATAAAGACATTAAGAGGGATCGCCCCCATCGCTAACTCACCTGAGTTTACCATCGGCAAGTCAATCCCTCAACGCATCGCCTTCATTCTGCACCTGAAATAAAGGACAGATCACAGGTTAGGAAGGCAACAGAAAAGGAGGCTCAACACTTGAACTTTTGTAATCTTCATACTTACGGCATTCCGCTCGGAAAAGTCAAGTGGATTTTGCCAGCGCCATTCTGAAAACCAGTGAAGTAACTGGACAAACACGCGCCCCTGCACCAGAAGCAGGATGGAGAGTTCATCCTTTCAAACCATAAGGTGAGCTTCAACCGGGGATTTCGGAGGAAGTTAGAGAAGAACAAAGGGGAGAAGGGGGGAGCAAGCACACTATTCTGCAGACTGTTAATCCCCTTTCTCATCTGCTGAAGGATATTCCTACGGGCCAGACGAGCAAGATTTAAGGGTCCTGTTCAGTCGGTGTTCCAAGTTCTGCGCATCACGCTCGAAGAGGCCACAGCAACCCAGACTAGACCAGCGCCTCCGTGGGAGTCAGGTGAGCGTTAGTCATTTAGTTGAAATGCCAAAAAAGGGTCTTTCTTTTGGTGTTGCGTGCTTTGATGTCACAACCTTAGGGTTCACAACTTTAGATTTAATAAGAGGTTGAGGTCATTGAAATGACAATAAGCCATCACCTGTTTTGGCAGAGTGGTAAGTATCTCCCTTTCAGTGGAAAAATACTATGTTTCATCCAACGGATTCTCCTCACTACCATGGGCCCTGTCTCCACCCAGGTGATCCTGCCGAAGGACACCACCAGGAGGGTTGGGATCAGGCAGCATCTGCCTTCCTCTGGCCGCCTCGGAGAAGAGTGCCACATTATTCTTTACAGTATATAGTGTGGCCACTATGTGTCAGCAACCCTGGGAGTGTATGATGTACGTCAGAGTCGGGTCTACAACTGGCTCTTTCAAAACACATGCCAGCTGTCTTTGATGGCTGTTCTCATTCCGAGATAGTGCACCCTGAATAGGGCCGCTGTGGTAATGGTAGCAGATGCGCAGATGTATAGACAGGGTAGGGTTTGAGCAGGCAAGGCCCACCACGTATCTGGCTCCATACATGGGTATATGCTTTCACCGGTTTAGTTGTGTATGCAGTTGCTAACCATGTAGAGTGTAGTTGTTGCTGAGCAATACCTGTGGTGTTCTGCTTATCCATATGCCTAGGTATTTCATCTGGTCTGTCTCCCATTGCAGCTTGCACGCTGCAGGCATGGATGTTGAATTATCTGGCAGTGAAAAGATGACGATTTAGATTGATTTATGTAGAGTAATAAGTCAGCGGCATCTAGGGAAATTGTGTCGGGTGTCCCTGCGATTCTTATGCTTCTTCCTGCGTGTTTGGATCAAATCAGGCCCACGAGTGGTTTCATGACCACTGCAAAGAGCAATAGAGACAGGGGGCAACCCTGTCTCGTGGATCTGGCTAAGGGCCTCGGAGAGAATATGTGTCCATTTATGGTACACTTGCTCTTGGGAGGGTGTACAATAATTGCATGTTTTGAATGTATAAGGGCCCGAAGTTTGATTTTTATTGTTCATAACTGCAATGAGAAATCTCCAGGACATCATGTAGAACGCCTTTTGCACATCTAGTGACACTGCACCAGCACGGGCCGAGGGCGAAATATGCACCATGACGCTGAATAGCTTGTGGATATTCAGCGCTGCAGACTGGCTGAGGCAAAATCCTGCCTGGTTGGTGGTGTGCATGTAGGGTAGTAGGTGGTTGGCAAGCACTTTTGCGTATATGTTGATGCCTGTGTTAATTAATGAAAGTGGTCATTAAGAGCCAAAGTCTGTGGGAGGCTTGTCAGGCTTCAATAGTAGTATAATGATGGTCTCACCGGTCATCTGGGGTAGCTCTTTAACAGCCAAGACTTCAGTCCATAGGGATAGTAGGTGTTGTGCGAGGAGATCCTAAAAAGCTTTATAGAATTCTGCATTTAGGTCATCGGGGCCAGGGAATTTACCTGCCGAAAGGTCACTAATGGCTGCAAGTATTTCATCTGCAGTGATCAGCTGCTCTAGGCGATCCCTTGTCATCACAGTTATTACCATAATCAGGGGTTTGTCTAGAAAGGCCTCCCTCTCTAGGTCACTTTTAGTATCTTGAGACATGTACAAATGGAGTAATATCTGTGAAACACTGCATTGATGTCTGCCAACTCATATATTGGTTTCCTACTGGGATTGTGTATAAAAGGTATACTCATACCCTTGTGTTCGTTATTCAGGAACTTGGCGAGATGTTTACCTGGGTGGTCACCTTCCATGTATCGCTTGGCCACCGTTGGCCTTGCCATATATTTCAATTCTCCATCGGCATGTTCACAAAAGCTGTCTAATACCTGCTTTCTGTCCACCAATGAGATGTGTGTCGCGTTATGTGCATGCGCTAGTTCTAATCTATTAAGAACCACCTCAGCATTCATTATATCGTTATATCTTTCCTGATAGTTTTTAGCACCCGCATTTCTGTGGTAATGGCGATGCCTCTGATGCATATCTTGAATGCCTGACTGATCGTGCACATTGATTGTACAGAGCCCATTTTTTTCTTAAAGTCAATTGCACATGTCCACACATAGTGAAAGCGAATATCATGTCCTGGAGCACTTGGAGTTTAAATCTCCAGCAACAGTGTGGGTGATCCACAGCCAACAAGGTTAGAGTGAGAACCACTGGGGAGTGATCCGAGTATGTGCATGGGAGGGTATCTATGTGCAGTACTTTATGCAGAGCTGCAACTGAGACTAAAAATGGAGGCCCTAGAGCAACGACTTGAAGCAGTGGTGTCATGCAGGAAGATGCCAAAAACCAATCAAGACGTAACAATATCATGATACGAGGTATCCCTAAGCAGGTAAAGGACCAAGAACTGCCCGCATATGTGCAAGCCCTGCTACGCACCCTACTGGAGTTACTGGAGGGCGGGGACCTGGTGTTAGACCAGACGCACAAGGTATACACATCGTTCCATTTCAAAAACGCTCTGTGTCCGGATATTCTTACCAGAGTCCATTTTTTCGGTCAGAAGAAAAGGGTAATGAGGGAGGCCTGGAAGCATAAGGTGGTACACTTTCAAGGAGCGGATTTACAGTTTCTGGACATCTCCCAAACCATACTTTTCAGACACAAGAAATTGAGCGAGGTAAAGTCCTGGTTGTGCGACAAGGGTATCCCCTACAGGTGGGTATTCCCATGCAAGTTACTATTTGAGGTGAAAGGAGAGGATTACGTAGGAAGAGGAAGCAGCAAGCCTGATGGGAGGAGACAGAGAACAGGATGGGGAAAATCCAGAAGACTGCATGGATCTATCGCATCCTCCAGGGAGGAAACAACCCCGGCTATGTGGCCCTAAAAGTATGAGCAAAACTAGGGTGAATAAACAGGAAGCCAACATGAACACTGTAACCTGAACTTGACTGCATTACGACAATAGTAAGAGGGAGGCGGGAGCGAGGCAAATGGGAGCCTAATACGGAACCAGGAATGGAGCCAGAAAGGGGCATGGATGGCATGTAAGGTTCTGGCAGTAGAGCAGAATAGTTGGGGAATATGGTACTAAATTTGGTTAGCTGGGTGGATCTCAGGGGATTTACAGGGGGGGAGGTGTGTAAAGGGGGGCGGGTTCCGGAGCAGATGGGAAATGTCTCCATGGGAGAGCATACATTGGCCCGGGGTGGATATTCTGTGAGAGGGATGTACGTTGTTGAGTGGTTTTTGTTTGGATAAAAACGTTTAGTAAGATGCACACCATACTTCAAGCAGAGGTGTACTGGGGATGTGGCCCAAAGGACTAGGCTTACCGCTGATAGGAGGGCCTTCAAAATATGCTCAGCATGGTCCACTTAATTCGTGAGACACTGATAAAGCGGATAGGTACGTGGAACATTTGGGGCCTTAACTCACACGTGAAAGGCAAGACAATTCTGGGAAGAGTGGGGATGTAGGGATGGGATGTGGGGATCCTCCAAAACACTCACTTATTACCCCAAGATGAGAGGAGACTTAACTGCAGGGCATTCTCACGGGGGTATTTCAATAGTGCTGGGGTCAAGAGAAGGGGAGGTTGTGTTACTGATTAGAAGGATAATCCCCTTTACTTTAGGGTGGATCAAGAGGGATCAGAGAGGGGGCCCTGATCATAAGGGGGGACTTCAATTGTGTGGCTAATCCACAATGGGACAAGACATCTTCAGCGTCTCAATCAGATCTCAGAAATGTTAAGGCACTCAGAAGTATATTGAGGGAACTGGATATGATAGAGGTCTGGCAGTTCTATCATAGCGAGGAGCAGGACTATACCTTTTTATAGTCTCTACATAGGTCCTTCTCGAGAATAGACATGATTTTGATGGCAACACCCCTGGTGAGCTATACCTCGGCAATAGAGCTAGAAACCATGCACCGCACGGATCACACTCCAGTGACTCTCACCTTACAGGGACTTACCGCACAGCCTATGAAGTGGGCCCCATGCCAACTAAACAGTGCAGTATTGTGTGACCCAGTGCTGAAACGGGAAATGGCCGAGACATTCAAGAATTATTTTAGAGAGAGCGATAGGGGGGAAATGGACCTGGGTCTGATTTGGGATGCAGGAAAAGCAGTATTCCCAGGAGAGTTCATATGGAAAATGGCAGCCTTGAAATGAGCGAAGGCCCAGGTGAGAGGGGCGCTGGAGGCGGAACTCCAAGAGAGGGAAAGGGAACACAAACAGGGGAGCACCTTACGCTCACTCATGGCTCTTGGGGTGACAAGGGCTAAGTTAGTAGTGCCTCAGGCATGTGCGGTTTTGCAATCCCTTTTACATGTCAAGCAATACTACTACACCAAGGGGGATAAAGTGAATAACATGCTAGTAGAAATGCTAAAATCCATGCAGACAGCCATAGGATCGGAGCCCTACAGAATCGGGAGGGAAACCAGTGCTGGGAGGAACAAGCTAAGGCCCAAATAATTTAAACATATTTTGCGTAATTTCAGAGGGAGGATGGGGCTAACAAAGGTGTAATCAGGTCCTTTCTTGACACCCTCCAGTTATGCAAAATCTGAGAAGTGGAGCAGGCCGAGTTAGACAGACCAGTTACAACCCTCGAGATAGATACTGTTATTAGAAACCTTCCGAGTAACAAGGCCCCAGGGCCGGATGGGTTCCCCAAAGCCTTTTATAAACTGTCTAGCCAGGTCCCCCAACTGGAGAAGATATTTAACTTGCTTGGGAACAGGGAAAAGATGGAAGAATCCAGGACAACCCTTATTTTGAAGCCAGGGAAAGACCAGACTGAAAGCTCTTCATGTAGGCCTATAGCATTGCTCAACTGCGATGTGAAGATCTTTACAAAAATACTGGCAAATAGGCTAACAGATATCCTCGATATGCTGATTGATGAAGACCAAACCGGGTTTATGCAGGGCAGATCTACAAATGGCTAATATCAGACGGATGTTGAACTCAATAGAAGTGGGGGGTGTACTAAACAGAAGGCAGTGGTTTTGTCTCTAGACGCAAATAAAGCTTTTAATAGTGTGGCATGGACCTACTTGTGGGAAGCTCTAAGAGACTTCAGTTTCAGACCACAATATTGCAAATGGGCGTTGCCTAGCTATGTAGCCCCAACTACGCGACTAAGGGTCAACAAGATTCAAACAAACCAGATTCATATTAAGAGGGGAAGAAGGCAATGATGCCCATTGTCCCCACTACTATTTGCCCTCGCCATGGAATTCTTAGCTCACCTAATACGGGAAGATCAGGGCATTGAACACTTCGGGTCTCTCTCGGGGTTCTCAATCAACTATGGGAAATCGGTGGGTATGAATATTAGGGGACTGGATGAGGGATTCCAAAACATTCTCCCATCCGTACGCCATAGTTGGGCAACTGAAAAAAATAAAATTGACTGATTGATTTATTTATTTATAGAGCGCTTTACACCAAGGCGCTGTACAGTGGAACAACATAATACAAGATCACAACAACAAATAACAGTGGGAGCAAAATTACATCATTAATCATTCAACAAAACAGTGCAAAGAGCAATTAACTGAAGGGGGGAGTGGGACTATGTGTGGGGGGGGTTGGAGATGGATTGGACGAGGGAAAATGGAAGGGAGAGAGAGAGGAGCAGGAAAGGGGAGGGGAGAGAGGAATCAGATGAAGTGAAGGGGGGAGGGGAAGTAGAGAGGGCAGAGGGGGAGTTTTCAAGGAGGAGAATGCAGGAGGAGGGATTTAAGGGAAGTGCAAAATGAGGTGAAGGTCGTGGTAGAGCGGATTGTGAGAGGAGCGAGTTCCAGTGCAGAGGTGCAAGGAGTTGGAAGGAGTGGAAACGGGAGGAAGCACAGGGGGATGGAGGTACAGTTAGAAGGAAATGGTCAGCGGAACAAAGGGAACGGGAGGGGGAGTAGAAGGAGAGAAGGGAGGAGATATGAGGAGGAGCAAGACGATGGAGGGATTTAAAAACAAGGCAGAGAAAGCAAAATTTTAGCTGTAAGTGGAAAGGTAGCCAGCCAAGGTAAGAGAGCGAGGAAGAGATGGAGTCACGGGAGGTAAGGAGACAAAGGGTACGAACAGCAGAGTGGTATATGGATTTAAGAGGGGCAAGCTGAGATGCGGGAAGTCCAAAGAGTAGAGAAGAGCAGTAGAAGAGGCGGGAAAAGATGAGAGGAAATTAGGAGTTTGGTGGCGTGGAATGTGAGGGAGGGACGGATTTTGCGAATATTGTAGAGGTAGTATCGGCAGGTGCGAGAGGTGAGTGAAATGTGTTGCGAGAAGGTGAGAGAGGAGTCAAAGAGAATGCCTAAATTACAAGCTTGAGGAGAGATAGGGAGATTGGAGGGAGGAAAGTGAATGAAAGGGGGAGGAGAGGGAGGGCGAAGAGAATTAGAGGGGAAGAAAAGGACTTCGGTTTTATCGGTGTTAAGAGAGAGAAAGTGGGAGGACATCCAGTTCTTGATAGAAGTGAGGCAGGAGGAGAGCTTAAGGTGAAGGTCAGTTGAGAAGGAGGAGAAAGAGAGAAAGAGTTGAGTATCGTCAGCATAGAAATGGTGGGAGATGCCAACCGAGGAGATAACAGGGGCAGTGAGGGAGGTGTAAAGAGAAAAGAGGAAAGGACCAAGTACAGAACCTTGAGGAACACCGTAAATAAGAGGGAAGGAGGGAGAGGTCTGGCCTCCCCATGATACTGCGAAGGAACGGGAGGAGAGGTAAGAGGATAGTCATTTTAGAACAGGGCCTTTAAACCCGAAGGAGGAAAGAGTGTGGAGCAGGAGTGGATGATCGACAGTGTCAAAAGCTGCGGAGAGATCAAGGAGAAAAAGGATAGAGGATTGCTTGGCATGTCGAGCAGAGAGGAGGGAGTTAAGGATAGAGGTGAGAGCAGTTTCAGTGGAATGTTTGGGACGGAAGCCAGATTGGAAGGGAGGAAGGAGAGAGGAAGTGGTGACAAAGGATGAGAGCTGAGAGTAGGCAAGGCACTCAAGAAGCTTAGAAAGGAAAGGTAGAAGAGAGATAGGTCTGTAGTTAGCAGTGAGAAGTGGATCGGCAGAGGGTTTCTTTAGAATAGGAATAATCGTTGCATGTTTGAAAGCAGAGGGAAAGGTTGATGAGGAGAGGCAGGAGTTGAAGAAAGTGGTAAGGTAAGGGATAAGAAGAGGGTAAATCTTGGGGATAAGAACAGAGGGAAGAGGGTCAGAGGGGGCGGATGTGGGGTGGGCTTTGGATAGAAGGGAGGAAACTTAAGAAGGGGAAACAGGTGAGAAGATGGACATAACAGGAGAGGGAGAGGATGAGAGGGGGAATCAGAGCGGGAGTTAATTTTTTGCCAGAGGGTGAGGATTTTGGAGGAGAGAAGTTGGCAAAGTCCGAAGGAGAAAGTGTGGAATTGGGATGAGGGATCAGGGGTAGGAGGAGAGAGAAGACGAGAGAGAGTTTGAAAAATCCGACGAGGGTGGGAGGCTTGAGACTGGAGAAGGTTAGAACAGTAGGAGGATTTGGCCGCTGCAAGACAAGAGTTGTAAAGTGCGTGGTAAGAGAAGTAAGAGGTTTGATTAGAAAGCGAGAGAGTTTTGAGCTAGAGTCTCTCTAACCACCGTAGAAGGCGCCACTTGGAGCAGAGATGGGATGTAAGCCAGGGTTGAGAAGGCTTCCGGGTAGGACGGAAGAGAGAAAGGGGGTAACGTTGATCAAGGGCAGTGGAGATAGAAGAGGAAAGGGAAGATAGAGCATCGTCTGCAGAGAATAAAGCAAAGTCTTGGAGAGATGGAAGAGAAGAAAAGCAGGTGTCGGAAAAGAGGGTAGCGTCGAAGTCACAAAGGTCATGACGTGAGTAGATTAGAGGGGAGGGATTAGTAGTAGTGGAGTGTGAGAGAGGAGAAAGGGAGAATGAGATTAAGGCATGGTCAGAGAGATAAACTGTAAGAGAAGAGACAGGGGAAGAGGGATAGGAAGAATTGAAGATGAGGTCAAGAGTGGAGCCAGAGAAGTGAGTAGGGGATGAAGGAAGTGGGGAGAGGAGGTATGAGTCTAGGATGGAGAAGAGGGGAGAAGATTGAGGGGGAGAAGGAAGATGAATATTAAAGTCGCCAAGTACAGATAGAGGAGAGGGGGAGGGAGAGATAAGTGAGAGGAGGTGATCAAGGTCTTCATAGAAGGAAGAGAGAGAGGGCCAGCGGGACGATAGATGACCAGGAAGGAAATAGGGTGGGGAGAGGAGAAGGACTTGTAGAGGAATTCAAAGGAAGAGAAAGAAGCTAGAGGAGGAGATGTATTTGGGGTGGTAAAGGAGACCAACGCCTCCACCACGGCCAGAGAGGCGGGGGGTGTGGAGGAAGGAGGAAGAGGAGGTCGTTAAGGAGGCGGGGACAGAGGTGTTATGAGGGGGAATCCAGGTTTCAGTTAGGCAGAGGAAATTAAGGTTAAGGCGAAAGAATAAGTCAAGAATAGCTGCGTTTTTATTACAGATAGATCTGGCGTTCCAGAGAGCAGTGTTCATGAGGGCAGAGTGGTTGGCAGTAGGGGGATAAAGAAAGTTAGGGCGGTGAGAGAAGGAAGGAGGGTAACTGGAGGAGTGGGTTGTGGGGATGGTGAAGAGGACTAGGCATGAGGAGGAAAGAGGAGAGTAGGAGCGAAAGGAGAAGGTTGAAGGGTGGAGAGAGGGGGGGAGAGTGAGGTGGAAAGGAGTTATGGAAGATCGCATACCAAAGGACATAGAGAAGGACAAGTAGAGAAGGGCCGTAGTTGTAGGAGTTAGAAATGTAGGGGGTAGAGACCAGTGTGATAGTTACAGAAAGGGGAGGTAGTGGGCAATGTAGGACCAAGTGTGGAATGGGGAGAGGAAAGTGACAAGAGTGGGTACAGGATGGCGCCAAAGATGGACTTGGGTCCAGTGATGAGAGATGGCCGGTAGGAACAATAGAGACAGAGGGAGCAGGCACTCGAAACTGTAGTTGGAGGAGTCCAGGTACAGGATGGCGCCAAAGGTGGATTTGGAACCAGAGATGAGAGATGGCCGGTAGGAACCAATAGAGTCAGAGGGAACAGGCACTCGAAACTGTAGTTGAAGGAGTCCAGGAGTCTGAGGCAGGAAAATGAGGTGGCAATTTTGGACTGCTGCAAGGTGGTCACGGGTCCAGTGATGAGAGATGACCGGCAGGAACCAATAGAGTCAAAGGGAGTAGGCACTCGAAGCTGTAGTTGGAGGAGACCAGGTGCCTGAGGCAAGAAAATGAGGTAGCAATTTTGGGGTGCTGCACCTGAATGGTAAGAGTGCAGGAGGCGAAGGTAGCTGGATCCACAATTAGAGGGGAAGATGGAAAGGAGGCACCGGCAGGAGGACTTGCAGCAGTAGAGGAAGATGGTTGAAGTAGGGGGGTCCCGGTCAGCCAAGTTGTTCTAAGGCAGGGAGGCCATGGAATGGAGGTATACCAGGCAGCCACAGCTCCACAGGGACTGCAAGTGCCTAGTTAGAAGTAATCGAGCTGAGGCGGCAGGGTTGCTGTAGGTGGAAAGCAGGAGGCGCCGGCTGGAGAAGGCGTACCAGGATGTGAACAATCGAGCTCAGGCAGGAAGGGCCGCTGTAGGTGGCACCAGTGTAGAGTGGGGGTACCCCAGGCAGCCACAACCCCACAGGGACTGCAAGTGACTGGATGTGAGTAAGCAAGCTTAGGCTGGCAAAACCGCTGTAGGTGGAATGCAAGAGTAGCTGGACTAAAGAAGGAGTACCTGGGAGTGAGCAAGCAAGCTTAGGCTGGCAGGGTCACTGTAGAAAGCACTGGGGTAGAATGGAGGTACTCCAGGCAGCCACAACCCCACAGGGACTGTAAGTGCCTCAGATGACAAAGCAGCCTAAAGCAGGAAGAAAGGCAAGAGCGAAGCCAAGTCCAGACCGCATCCGGGGCCGAGTAAACAGAGGACTGTGGGAGCAGGGCTGGAACGGAGAATGAGGCAGGGCGGGACCGCTCTTGTGCGAGGAGGAGTGGAGGAGGTGGGCAAAATGAGGAAGGTAGAGCTCCGGGCCACCGCGATCCCGCCAGGACTCAGAGAGCCAATGCGGAGGTGGAGTGTTCAGGAGCCGGAGTGAGCACGCAGGTCCGTCTCGTCCCTGTTGGGACATAGGAGGGAGAAAACCAAATGAAGGCTCTATGGGCTGCTGCAGGGGAGTAAAGATGCCGCCACCCCGTACTGCAGCAGATACCTCAGGACGCAGAAAGCGGTACTCCGGAGGGAGCACCGAAGGAGCAGGACTGGGGCCGGAGAAAGACCCACACCTGAGCACGGAGGAATGGAGGAAGCGGGTTAATATCAAGATGGCAGCGCCCCAGACCGCCGCGATCTCGCCAGGGCTCTGAGAGCCGATGTAAAGTGGAGTGCTCTGGAGCAGCTACAGGGGCACGCAGAGCCGCCTTGGCACCGCCAGGACACAAGAAGGGTGAAAGACCTCAGGAGCTACAGCAGACAGGTCCAGATGCTGGGTCCACGGATGGCTGCGAACTCACCAGGACACCGGGTGTCGAAGAAGGGGCTCCGGAGGCAGTATGGAGGCAAACAGAGCTGTCCTGTCCCCGTCAGGACCCAGGATGGGAAGAAGCCAAGGGAGGTTCCAGGAGCTGCAGTAGGCGCCTGGTGAGTCACAGCAGGAGGGGAGGTCCGCTGATCTGGACGTCCACGAGGCAGGAAGGATCCCGCAAGGGCCGGATCCGATGGTGGAGCAGGGGGAGGCTGCCTCAAGGCTTGCCCTGAAAACCACACACTGCAGACCCGATTCCTGCTGGAAATGCCGTCGGAGGAGCCCCAATAGGTGAGAAACACGAACGTAGAAGGTGAGAGGCAGAATTGCTGTTAAAACTATTTTATTATGGAAGGATTCAGCCTGATTGAGGAGACGCTGGCTCAGGCTGCCATGCTCTGCGCCCCCTGGTTGTCAGTTACAACCTCAGTACCTACCTGAAATCCCAACCAGATGGGCTATATAAAGAAATCTTCCCTAGCTTATTTAGGCAATGTGAAGAGAACCTGGGAACATGGGAGCACCAGCAAATTTCTTGGCTAGACGAGGTAGCAGCAGTTCAAGATGTCGCTTATTCCTAATCTGTTATACATGTTTCATGCTCTTCCGGTGAAGATTTGGGCAAATACAATCTCCCAACTGAAGGGGAAGATCTTTAAGTTTATTTGGGGAAGGAAGAGGCCCAGGGTAGCGACAAAGGTGCTGGTGAGGTCACTGTGGCAGGGAGACCCTGGATACCCTCGCTCAAAATACATCTTCAAGCGGTGCAGATTGGCTCTATGTGCGACTGGAGGGAGGAAAATAGCAAGAAGTGGGTGGAGTTGTAACAAGACGCTACGAGAGTTCCTCAAACAAAGGTCCCGGGAGAGTAGAAGGAAATTGTTAAGCACAACCAGGGCATCCTTAGGGTATTGGGACTAGGAATGTTACTTCCACCTGTCAATGTCACTTCCTTCTCACCATCTCCCCTTCACCATGTGCCTCCTCCAGTTTCCGCTCCTTTCAGCTCCTAGCCCCCCTGCACTGGAACTCCTTACCTCTCTCAATCCGCTCTGTATCTACCTTTTCCTCCTTCCGCAATTCCCTGAAATCTCTCCTTCTCCATTCCCCGCCATGAAACCTTCCCCACCTCTTATTCTCTCAATTTTCCCTTGAATCTTCCCTATGATCCTCTCTTCCCTCCCCCCTTCCCCTTATCCTTCCTCATTTTCACCCTTGTACCCCTTCTGTTTTTTCCCTCCTCCTTCCTTCCTCAACCCTTCCACCTACCCCCACAGATTAATTGCTCTACTTACTGTTTTTATTGGTTCGATTCAGGATTGTAAATTGCTTCTACTGTTTTAATGTTCTATGTATTCTGTTGTTATAATGTAAAGCGCTTTGGATGAAAGCGCTATATAAACACAATAAATACAATTCAAATACAATATAGATTGTATGTCAGTATGATAACCTTCATTTGAAATGACGGTATAGTGCGGTTATCGCGGTATAGCACAGACGCGTGTATAACCATTGTCTTAAATATTATTTTGCCAGGGAAAGTCACATTTTCAACAAGACACAAAACACAAACAAGAAAACAGCACCAAGAGGTTGTCTTAGTTCTTACAAACATTTATTTTAGTTGAACTGAACAGAGCAGGAGCTGGTGGTCGAATTTAACGTCTAGACAATACAATCGTTTTAGAAGTTTTGCCAAAGAAGTAGGAGGTCAAGAAACGTATGACCCTAAGGTCTAAAAGTATGATGACTGGAAGGTTTTAAATCAATCATAACTGCAATCATGACGTTTTTACCATAGTGGTGTTGCAAAACCATAATTTAGCATAACAAAAGGTGGACATCTGGCATGGCCCTTCTGGGCAGTGGGCATTGGGTAATCCTCATCAGACAATTGTTCTTCTGCCCGCCATTCCATTTTGGAAGGGGAAATACCAAATGCAAATCAGGCTTGGTCCCACAACAAAGTATTTGTATTTGTATTTATTTGTATAGCGCATCAAAACCCTGAGGCAACTGAGCGCTTCACTTACATGGTATATAGTTTTACAATTTTCAGCCAGATGTGTACAAGTATTTCACATTTTACATTTCACATTACAGGTAGTAGACAAAGAAAGTACATATACAAAGGCGGTAAATATACAATTTACAATACGTATATACAGTAGTGACCTTACTGATGTAGGGCATATATTAGGGCAGAGGTTCAGTTGTGGTCCTCTTCCAGAAGCCATGCTTTAAGTGTGCAGTCAGTCCAGAGCAAAGTATTGCCTGGTCACAGACTCAAGCAAAACAAAAAAGAGGTGATGGCTGAACATTTTATGCAATTAATCTGTCCCTCTGGTATCGCTCTAGACAACCCACTAGACCATTTTTGTTAACCTGCCAAACCTTTACAGAAAGGGGAAAGACCATTTGCAAATCAGGCAGTCCCACCCCAAAAAAGTCAGTCGAGCCCGAACTGCAGTACTTGGTTACATACTTGGGAAATCTGCATGAGACCCACAGCTAGACTGCCGCTTTTGCGGTGAGAGTGGGGCCAAGCCTGATTGTCATATGGTCTTTCTTCTGTAATGGATTGGCAGGCGAAAGAACACTGGTCTGGAGGTTTGCCCAGAGTGATGCCACAGGTTCATATTAATTTAAAACTTTCCAGCCAACCCCTCTTTTGTTTTGCTCGAATCCGGGATCAAACAGTACTTTGCACTAAACTGAGTGTGCATTTTTGTGGGACCAAGCCTTATTTGCATTTGGTCTTTCCCCTTTCTGTAATGGCATGGGCATTGGCAGGCTGAAGAACGATGATCCGAGAAGGGGTGCCCAGAGGGGCTATGCCAGAGTTTGAGATGAATTCAAAACCCAAGCTTCTCTTGTTTTGCTCAATTATGTTTATGCAGCACCACCCAGGTAAAACTTTCAAAAAGTTCATATATCTGCTTTCACACACAAGATTGACAACATAAAGGGCCTCATTACACGGATGGCGGTAGGGATTTACCGGTACCGGTAAAATACCGGTACCGGTAAATCCCTACCGCCTTACTACGAGGTCCCTTAGCGGGTTGGTGCTTTAACGCCTGCTTTTTGCAGGCGTTAAAAACCAACCCGCTAAGGGACCTCAGAGCTAATTACGGCACCGCAAAATTGCGGTGCCGTAATTAGCGCCTTCCCCATTCCCATAGAGCCCTATGGGGCAGAAATGGGAATGGGGAAGGGCAATGGCGGAAGGGGGATTTACCGCCCCTCCAACCTTGGAATGGGGCGGTAAATCCCCTTTCCGCCAAGGCGGTGCCGGTATTTTACCGGCATGAGCCATGGCGCTAATAGCGCCATGGCTCACCGCCTACCATGTAATGAGGCCCTAAGTATTAGACTCAGAGTCTGAGTGAGCAGTAGACATACTTTTTTTAGAAAAATAAAAATCACAAATTATGATGCAGAAATGCCAGCATGTTTGCATGCTCTGTAGATGGTCTGCTCCTAAAAGGTGACAATATGTAGCCACTGCTGCTAAACACATTCAGAAGGAATAAATACTAGTTGATGGGATGCAGAGGTATTTTTTAGCTAGAAATGACAAAATGGGTGAATCCTTTTGATGTTCCACCAAATGAGGGGATCCTAATTTCCTGAAAGGATTGGCAGAGCTTTGTAGTGTTCGACTTGAGCAATGATAGCTGCTTCTCAGTTTTTCTTGTAAAGCATTTTCTTTTATTGCTTTTGCCAGAGTGCCTCACCAGCTAGTCCTCGGGGACTTGTCATCCAGGTGGCCAGGACACGGCCATTGCTTTTGGATCCAGTTCCTGGGGGTGGACTGGTGTGGGAGGATCAGCTGGGTAAGCGGCCTCTGGGGAGTGAGGTTGAGGCAGCCGATGGTGAGACGCGGTATTCCCCCATTTTTTGTTCATCTACCCCATCCTATTTTTTAGGATACTCCGACGTCCCAACCTCCACCCCCTTTTTTTACACCTACACTGGGCTGAGGAAAAGGGTGACTGAGAGCAACAAGACTAACTCTCCTACATTGTACTGGACATGTCCTGTTAATCGGGTCAGGTGAAATCAGGCACTTGCCTTCAAGTGCATGCACCTGATACCAATGACCTCTCCTCACACGGATAAAAGGCAAAACCTAAAAACACACTGTGAGCAAGGTAGAACACGAGTATGAGCAGAACCTCTGGAACAAAGGCACACCTACTGGAGCAGAGTTGCAGACCAAGGGACAAGAGCTGCGGGTAGAAAACCCTGAGAGTTCCCTACTGGAGGTCGTTGCCTCTGACAGGCCGCGAAAGACAGGTGGTGAAGGCCAGATCCCATAACTGAAGACTGCATTGTGTTTCAAGGACGCCAGCGACCCTCCTGGGTGAACAGTAGAGTTGGGGAAACAAGCCCAAGCCTGTGGTACTAAACTTGAATCGTGAAATAGAAATCACGAAAGCCAGAACAAGACGCACACAGCCAGCGAGTTGGCAAGCGAACTGAGAGACCGGTGTGTGTTAAGGTTTAAAACAGAAACATCATATCACAAATGAAGGCTGCACGCGTGTGGGTGAGAAGCAAAGAAAGGCAGACCTGTGAGTGAACTTTGATGTAAAGGGGAGCTGTGGAATCGGTGATATTAAGTAAAGGAGTGGTATAGTGAAAGGAAGTAGCCCACTCAAACGTCTCTGTGAAAGATACTTTGTTTAAAGTGAGAAAGCGAATGAACCGCAAAAGTGAAATAAAAAAGATTAATTCCTAGAGAAGGAAAGAGTGAAATTTAAACCATGAACTTTGTGTCGAAGTGGTCCTGCGGTGGTCTGCAAAGAAAGCTGCATAGATTTGAAAGTCTTCGACATCTGAAAGTGGTCTGAGCCTGACAGAGGGAGACACGAAGTAAAATAAGCTTGTGGAAGGGAGCCCACTTGCAAGTTTGTGTTGAACTTTATCGAATGTGGTCTGAGCCCGACAGAGGGGAGACTGAAGTATAATAAGCTTGGGGAAGCTTGAGAGGTCTGAGTCTGACAGAGGGAGATCCTTGTGGAAGTTTTGGTTGAAACATTATTTTGGAAGTCAGAGAAAGAGAGTTTAACATGGAAGGCCAGGCGGGCCTCGATCCACGGTTTTGAACTGTGTATTGTGTTGGAAAGCCAGAGTGTGTCATCCTGCCTACAGGGACCGCCTTACTCCGCGAGGCCTAACGTGGGGAGGAGAGCTGGTTCAACCACCTTATTATTTTAACACACATTTTTCCTGATTTTTCCTTTTGCATACATTTTCTTCTTTTTACACTTTTTTGTACAGGAGATAGGGCAGGCATTAGGTTTTGTTAGCATATGCCATTTTGATTTGACAGGCTCATTAGGACTGCGTTATTTATTACTTCATGGTCGAGACTGCTCCCATCTTAGTTATAGGGCAAAAGTAGGAGTTTCTCCAGCCCCAACAATTTCAATAAAGGTTTTACAAATTTTCCCCATTGTGTCATTGTCATACTTGTGATACCATGCCTTCCCTACACATATCAGTGGCATTAGTGAGCAGGTTTTCTTTGAACATTGGATCCAGGAATGAACAGATGTTGAGCAACAATTGTGTTTCGGGTAGCTCATATCTGCTGCTCGGGTCTGCTGCAATAGTTTCTTTCATTTCTCTGGCTATTGGACAGTCAGTGGTAGCACAAACCAGAACGTTATTCAATAGATGATTTAATATTGGTCTGATTGCTGATGCAGTAACACATGTGGCACTAGCAAGAGAATCTGTGAACAAGTGGACTGACCCAAGTACTAATGAAATGTCCTCAAGGTTCGTCATGTCATCTTGTTTTGACATAAAATGCCAGATAATTCTGTCTTCCGCAAGAACTGCACACACTGCTTGCTGCTGCTCATTGAAGCGCTCTATCATGTCATATGTTGAACCCCACCTTGTGACTACATAATGAATCAGGGAATGTTGAGTTCAGTTTGTTTTAAGGCTGGCTCTCATCTTTTCTCCCAGCTGCGGCTGAATGACTCAACAAACCATCTGCAACTTTTCCTAGCAGTGACACTGCATGACCCACTCTGGTGAGATGTGGTCGAGTGTCGGGCTAATGTATGGCTCCCCTCTGCCACCATTGCTTGTCCGAAGATCAATAGTTGCTGTATACCACATGGCTCTGCCAACAGCTTCCTGCACTTCATTTTTCAAAGATGAATACAATTTTAGCATTTTTTTTTACAGAAAATGTTTTTGCGATGGAAGTTTGTATTTAGGATTCAACTGGATTACTAAATGCTTGAAACCTGGTTTTTCTGCTATCTAATAGGAACCATATATTTTTCAATGAAGAAAGCAACAGCATCATTCATTTGTTGTGCAGATTGAAAGGTACGGTCATGTTTGTTTTGCTTCTCAAATTTTTTTTCCATTGTATATTGAGTGAGGTTTTTTGTATATCTTATGTTTGAACCAGAATTAACTTTTGGCGAGGGTTGAACACTGTTACTGACTGGAGATTGGCGGCACCACTGCAAATGCAAAAACAAAAAATGAACTCAAATGTAAACCAAGGTAGGTAAGTTAAAATGATCTACAAGTGGACAGCCACACATGCATTCTTTCTGCCAAGACAGCAGATCCTCGCCAGTCCAAACTGGGCCTGTATGCTGCTGTGTGTGATGCAGTGCACCAGTGCGCAGTGCGCAATGCGCATGCGCATGTTACATGCCTCATCATAAATGATTTTATTTGGTGATGAATGTTGACAAAGTTTAAAACTAAAAATACCTTTGTTCTGAATGATGCTTCTGTGGGATCTGCTGAAGTAGTGAAAGTGGCAGGAGGAGAAAGTTGTTTCCTTTAGATGGATGGCTGCGTTTCTAGAACAAATGCTGGATAGTGCTCTTGAAGATGCGTAAACATATGAGATGCGTTTCCGCCATTAGATGAAAATTCACTAATGGGAGGGTACAGCAGCATTTTATCACATGATGGGCCGACGGTGTCAGTGTCCTCTACCTCATCCATAATTGTTGGATTTGGTTCGTTTCGCTACTTCAGGCGTATGAACTAACATTTGATTTAGCTGCATGTGTATACATTTGCCTCACTCTTTGAACCTGGAACTGGAAATAAAATAGCCTTATTGAGTCTGTGGCAGTGCTTGTACTAGTCAAGTAACTATAACTCTGATAGATTTAAGTTATTAGAGTCTTTGTAACTGTGAGAAGGTAATTCCTCTCTCCTTTTAAGTCAAACTGTGACGGTGTTTTTATCTGTGACACCTCATGTGATGTCTGATGTGACATTTTATTTTGCAATATATTCACTGAGTCATAAAATCGTGCTTATGTACATTTTAACCTAGTAAGCAGCACCTCGTTGATCCACGTTGCAAATGCAATGTGTCATCAATCACTAGAGAACTGTCAAAATAAGTCGCAAGGAGGAGGACGGAAGCTCTAGTCACTGAAGCTATGGTCCTGCTGCTTGTAGGCTGAAAGAGCCTGGTTAATCATTAACAACGAAGCACACTTCTAGAAGAAATGTAAAGCATAATGGGGTTGGTCAGGGGGAAGAGGGCCATATAAAATGTTATCATTTTCGGTTCAGGTGACGTGTGAATGTGTGTAAGCCGATGCATTACACTCGGCTCAGCAGTGTGGGAAAATGTAGGTCCTTTTTCCCAAAGGTATTGCCTGATTACTTAGTATACACGGAATGGATTGGGGGTGTCAAATACCCCTGATAGTGATACTGCTCAGAATCACTGCATTAAGTGCGCAGTTCATCTGACACCTATGACTAACAGTAGTTTATCCACTTTCCCAAGCACAGTGAAACAGACACACTTGGGATGTATGGCCAGAAACTGGAAATTGTGCAACATTTCATTTCTACGGGGGCAAAGTGAGGTTCATTGATAAAGGACTAATAGCCCTGGACTTTGCCCCATGTTGTAATTCAGCAGGCAATTGATTTGGCACCTCCATGCATTCCTGCATAGGTTCAGAATACAATATTTGAAATCGCTTGTGCAGCATAGATTGCAGGCCCGGCTAATGTGGGGCTCATTTCAACATTCGCCATGATGGTTGGGGGCCCCATCTTAATGGAAAACAGTCTGAGGCACCCGTGGGGTATATATTATAATGGAGAGACAAAGAAATACATATGGTGGTGGTTATAGTCACCAATTATTTAAGACTTAATCTGTGGCTATGCTATAACCACCCCAACGGCTGTATTTCTTTGTTTGCCAGTCCCCATTATAATGTATATTCTAACCCCACGGGTACCTCAGACTGCCCTTGCTGACAAAGAAGGATTTATAGGTATAGACATTGGGTAGGCAATGTGCATTTAGTGTTTCAGTTCCCTGCTGGATGTTCGTCTTCTATCTTGAATCAAGAGAGTCAATTGAGATGGCCAGCCAGCAAGGATCCGAAACACTACATGCCCAATTGCCCATGGCCTGCAAAATGCCATAGCTATAAATCCTTCATTGTCAGAAAGTGGCTGGAGGAAGTGGAGTATGTGTTAAGGCAATGAGGTGATAAAACTCGAGAAAAGTGACAGCCACAGGACTCCGACAAACACAGCTTGTAAGGAAGAACTCAAAGTGCACATTTAAAGCCCCACAATGAATTTAAGGAATAAAATGCTGTGTTCTAACCCTGCTGCTAGCACTGACTGTGGCACTGCAAATAATGGGGGCTGTTGCTGTAAAGTAACCCCCTTGAGAGTGACTCATGGCCCCTTTCCACTTGAAGGGTTTACAGCCCTTGGCGCTGACCGGCATGCACTGCAGGCAGGCACAGAACCTGTCCGACAGCCTCGAGGGAGGAGAGCCATGTCATTTGCTAACTAAAATGATAGGATGGAGACCCACTTGCCCCAGTCACCCCTTTTGGGATGGCCAGTAATCAGAAAAGTATAATGAGGGGATGTGTACAAAAGAATCACTTTTTCTGAACTCTTACTGGTCATACTTTTCTGGATACTGGACCATCACAAGAAGATGGACAAATGGTTCTTCTCTCTCCCGTCATTTAGTTAACAAATGACTGCCACCCCCACCACTGGGTGCAGGGGTGTAACTAGACAAAAGGTTTGGTGGTGGGCGGGGAGCTAACACTTCAAATTTTGGGAACAGGGCTAACAATGTACTATGCATTCAAGTGCAGTTGTTAATAAAATGCTTTACAATAGCACTTGCTGGATCTTTTTGAAGTGTACAGCGACATGCACTGTTTGTGTCATGTCCTGGTGTGCCACTGTCAGTCAAGTCACTGTAATCCAGAATTTAAGGGGGGGTTCAGAAACTGGGACTAAAATCCAATTGGAAAGATAAAAGGCTGCGTTGATTTAGCAGGGATTGGCACCTGCAGATCGCACAGATGTTGGCAGCAGGCCCTTAACCCGATGATCTATCTTACTGGCTATTAAATAGCTCTGCCATGCCAAGAATGGTGAGCCCCAAGAGAGTTTCTTCTCTGGTAAGGTATTGTGTGTGGACTATTGGACTCCTGCAGTCAATAGCTCGGTCTTCTCTACTTCGGATGGTAGAACTAGACCTGTGGTGTTGCAACCTCTCCCCTCTGATGATCCCGTGCAAAGCATGTGCTGTTGTGTGCTCGGTACTGTAAGTGCAAGTAGGCCTATTGACGTGGCACTGCACGTGCTGGAGGATCTGGGCAAAACAGTAACATTTATCTGGTACTGTAATGGTAGGGGTTTGGGTAGAGATCCCAACGGCCTAGTTGACAGAATTAACATTGAGTTATGTTTAAGTTTATGCTTCCAATGAAATGAAACATGGGGCTTGCCTTCCTTGCAGCAGACCTCCACTCCAGCCCTGTGTTCCTACCTCGTGATGCTCCAGCGACCTAGCAAGCAATTGCATGGGAATTTGAGTGTGCTGTGCATTTGGTCTGCATTGTGCAAATTGGAAACCAAGCTGTGTATTGATCTGATCTGTACTAATAAGATCAGATCAACACATTTTCCAGTTGCAGTTCCAGGCCATCACAGTGAGTGGCCACAGGGCTGGAGTCAGTGGACTGGAGAGAACTGCTGCAAGCCCCATGTTTTATTTTACAAAAGGAGTACTAATTGAACAACATGAGCATTTATTCATTAAAACGTTAGCAGGAAGCACCCGGGTACTTTTGCAAGCTGCCCATGTGAAGCTCAATGTACATGCAATTGCCAGTTAGGCAGTGGTGGAAGTGTAAAAAAGGAACTAGTGGTACTCTGGCTGCATCCAAAAAGGAGGGAGTGTGATGGCCGGACAGATGGGTGGGGAGGGGAGAAGTGGGGGGCGAGTGACAGACCAGGATCACAAACAGTGAAGCAGGTATTTTAATCCGTTCTTCAAAATTGACCACATACCTTCCAAGCGTTACACAGTAAAAATAGTTTGTATTTCAAGGCCTACAGTAATAATGTCTTGAGTTTACTTACAAAAAATCCAAATTGCATAACAAAGCCACATGACAACATCTAACTCCTCATAGAAGCAAGTTAAGCCAAAAGAATATCACTGTGGCTTTAATTTTTACATCCCCAATGGTAAACTGTAAGTCCCAAAATGCAAGATGATGTCACCCTGAAAGATCTATTTAAGACCACTATATTTTCAGTAACTTAAGACATGCAATTAAAGAAGTTGTGTACTGAAGTCAGATAGATATGGAGATTTGCAACACACCTCTGACTCTGTTATTCATGACGATGTAACTATTTGATTAGTGACATAAAGCAACTTGATTTTTGCATCTTAAGATAGTCTTTAATGGGTGCAAGGTAACTGGTGCTTTGCGAGCTCTTTGACTTGGACACGATCCATCATGCATATGAAAGGCTATGACTGCCACTGATAAAAGAAATGTGTTTGCAACCTAAGCGCCTTAACAACCTGCATAGGCACGGAGGCTCTGTATGTGTCTATCCCAGGCTGTGACTTGGGAAACTGGCAGTGCTTGAATGTACAGCCTAAGACGGTTCTATATTTGGCTCAGGAGAAAGAGGAAGCATCAAGGACCCATTTCTTGAGCCTTTGTACTATGGCGTACCAATGATTTATATTGCACTTTCATTTCTGCAGTTAGCGAAAACATACATACCTTTCTTTTTGCACTACTGCGTCCGATTCAGAATCCAGACAGGGCACCAGACAATGTCATATGTCACTTGCAGTGCAGGACTCAAAGACCTTCTGCTGTAAATAATCCTGTAATCGGCTGCACTCAGCAGCACCGGGCCATGATTATAGGTTTTATGGAGCCCGAACCGAGTGCTGCTCAGCTGTATCTCTCCGACTTACTCAGTCACACGAGCGTTGGGCACATCTATTCTAAGCAACCAGGCCGGGAAAACGCTGCCTCCAGTCCCAGGCTTGTTCACTGCAAACCGAAGCTAGTCCACACAACCCTGCTCGCATTGTTAAGTGCACTATAAGATATCGGTATACCGTTACAAACAAGGTAACGGTTATTTAATGAGAATGCACTTGTTCAGTGTGTTTTATACCGGCATACGTTACAACCCTAATTGGGACCTGGGAATGCGGACACTGGGAATCCCAGTGGAAATAGGCCCCCAATCGCTGATACTGGGGAACCCTGACTTCCGTCCAGGGTTGGCAAGCCGACCCTTTGCAAAGTAGGAAACAGTGGGGCAACTTGGCCTAGCCCATATGTATATGGATTTGACCCCTTTGACCTTTGAAGAGTGTAAAACCAGGTTTCTGGTGGATGAAGTGGAACGGTTTAGGTGTGGTCAAATCCGTCATTGGGTCACAAATGTGGAAGTGAAAAGTAACAGAATGAGGGACCCCAAGGGGATGGAGTTGACTCTCTGGTAGAGGGCCTTAGCTCAAAGCGCACAACTACGTTTTATAGGTTGCTCTACCCGGTTGATGAATCAGAGACTGTACCCTATATGGCAAAGTGGCAGACTGAGTTGAGCGTAGATATTCAGCTGGGATCATGGTCACATGTATGGGAAAGGGCTCAAAAAGCATTGTGATGTATAGCTATGACGGAATATGGGTACAAAATTCTGTGTAGATGGTGGCCTACATGAGATCAACCATGGTTATTCGGAAAAATATTGGAGGGGATGTGGGGAGAAAGGAGCACTGGGTCATCTGTGGTGGACTTGCGCCCAACCTCAATTACACAGGAAGGAGATTCTATCGCACATAAGCGAACTCACAGGAATTAACCTTACTTGGAACCCTAGAGTAGTAGCCTGGGGGACTTGGCTGAGGAGGAGGGATACATGCTGCATAGTTCATTGGCACATGTGGTAACGCAACTCTTGATTGCGGCCAGACTAACAGTGGCCATGTCTTGGAAACAGGCGGAAGGGCCGATAGTTGCGCAGTGGTGGTTCAGAGCCTCGACATAAGTTGCATTGGAGAAGATGGCCGCGATCCTTATTGACTCATACCAGATGTTTTACGCAGCTTGACTCCCCATCATGCAATACCTGGATTCTAAGGAACAATGTACCCACAAACCGCAAGTTTTTCGGCACTACGAACTGTTATGATGATATGGCAATGTACTGTCCGCATTGATACTGGTACCACTTTATTTCAGTTGTATTTCAATTGTTCATGGATGAAATAGTTGATTTGTTGTTTGTTGAACCAGCTATATGCTCTAATTTGTGATTTAAAGTGGAAACTTATGTGCCTTTAAATTGATATATCGATGGTATTACCCCCAGTGAGGTTGCACCGCATTAAATGTTTGCCAAAGCCAGCCTGTTGGAGGAACTGTGGGGCTTGAGGAACATATACACATGTGGTGGGAGTGCCCCCTTATTGGAACTTTTTGGGAGAAAGTGTTTGAGTTAATTAAAGGTGTCAATCAAGTGGCGCTCCCTCTGGAGGTCTAAGTGACTCTGCTGAGTGTGCCAGTCCCGGGAGGTATCCCCAAGTTCGAGGTTATGGCCAAGCTAATCAGCTAGCTCCTTCTGGCAGCAAGGATTATGATTGCCGGGTTCGGACATCCCCTGAAAGTCCGCTGTTATTCCAGTGATGGGCCAAAAGGTGGGACATTCTAGTGACAGAGAAGGTCACAGCGGCCAAAGAAGGGGTGTTGCACTGGTTCACTGATATTTGGTCTCCAAACCTGGAGTAGGCCCTGGACTTTCCAGCCCAGGCACACAAGCCGCACCTAGTGGTGCAGTTCCTGCACAATTGTTAAAGTTTGGAGCGGCCCACCAGGCTCTGGTGGAGTTGGAAAGGGGTGGGTAGGGTGAGGAATTGTCAAGTAGCAATGTACTGTACTAAGTTTTGTCTGGTCTCTATTGGTGAAAAGTTATTGCATGTATGCAACCAATTTTAAATAAAGTTGGTAAAAAAAGTGAAAAATTATAAATAAAGCTTGAAAAAAAACAGAATGTGCAGGTGACTCGTAGGGACGCTCAATGAGTTAGAATAAGGCATGGGTATAATAATCAAAATTAACGCAGTTCTGGTTACCACCTTAATATTATGTATGGGGTGGCTACAGAACCGGAAACATGCATGGTTATAAGAAAATGAGCACTCTCTTGGTTACCACTCAAATATAACGTGCAAGGGCATGCAAGCATGGGAGGGAAGCTCCATTGGGAAACAATACATGGGTGTGTTTACCCTATTGTAGAAATCCTGTGTTAACAATTGATTGAATAACTTTCGACTGGACACCAAGATGTTGGCATAAATCTTCAATCTTGATCTATTAATTAGGTAGGCCTGCAACTTGTGTCTGGTAAGACGTCTTTATCGTGTTTTGAAATGGATACTAAATGAACCTCTACAAATGACTCTGGTAGTAAGTAATACGTTTTCTTGAATTAAATAATTGTTTTCAAATGGTCTGAAGTATTTTAAAGAACAAGAGCAGCACAGTTAAACATGTTGTGTTGGTCACAATGCAAAGTAGTGCCATGTTTCCTCACAGTTCTGGCTGCAGACCCTTTCTTGTCATATACAAAGAAATGCCTGCTATGACGTTATTGTTGTTTGCACATGTGCTCCCAAGGAACGTTTTTTGACCAGTGATGAAAGAATAAACTATCTATTTTTGCTGCGAACCGCCTGCAAATGTTGTATAATACCAGCCAAATTTTTACTTACAAGGCAGTAGGGATATTGTTCTTGAATGTTAGGTGTTCTCCTATCCATTTTTCAACTGTATTGTTAGTTCACTGCTTGAGTTCTTGTATATCGACGTTTGATACGCTCGGTAATTTACAGAGCTATAAATTGATATTTTAGGAGGGAGGGGAACAAGGGAGAACAAAACAACGATCTTACTAGGCCCAGTTACATTGAGAATGCGCAAGTGCAGGGCAGAGGGAAGAGGGGAAGTGCAAGGGAGGAGGGGGGAGGTGGGAAAGTGCTGTACATAGGATTGTAAAAACAACAACGAATGGTAGTGCAGCCATCAAGTGGCAAGTGCTAGGTTTAAAGGCAACAGACAAAGGTGTCTGGTAAGTGCAGGGAAAAGGGGGGGACTGTAGGGTAGCAGATACAGACCCAAAGTGCAAGAGTTGCCAGGAGGCAGGGCGAGTGAATGGCAGGGTGATAAGTACCACAGCCCAAGATCAGAGGGTAACCAGGTGCACAATGCCTAAGCAGAACAGATCAACAGGGGAGGAGAGAAGGCAGAAGCAAAGAGGAAGGTCTTGAGGTGCTTCCGGCATGGGAGATGGTTCTCCTCAGGTTTCAGAGTGGCAGGGAGGCTATTCGAGAGGGAAGCCCCAGCCGAAGACTGAGATCTACCCCCAGCGCGTTTCTTTGAGAAACATCTGACCCTGAGGGAGTTGCGGGCAGAGGGGCGAAGAGATCGAGCTGGAAGGCATTTGCGGAGGGAGAGTTAAAGGTGTTTTGGATCCAGGCCCCAGAAAGCCTTGTGGACAATGCATAGGGTCTTTAATTTAATCCTTGCAGCTACTGGGAGCCAATGAAGAGATTTCAGAAAAGAAGAGATACGATCCCAGGGCTTGAGGCCCAGGATAAGTCTTTCAGTCCTGTTCTGGATGAGTTGCAAAGAGCAGAGAGTAGAAGCAGATAGATTTAGAAAGAGGCTGTTGCTTTTTAAAATTTGTATTGATCATTGTTTGTCTGATAAATCAAGCTCTCAATACATTTATACATAAAAATAATGTACAATTAATAAAAGTAAAACATTTTTCCTTCAGGAGTGCACAAAATTATCCACAATACATATGTCAAATTATGTCAGTTGAAGAAAGGATATTTTTACATTCAAAAATTCATGAGGTATAAAACTTAAAAGTACATTATATCGACATGGGTCATTATTTAAATCCACATAAAAACTTTTTTATAGCAAGAAGATGGAAAATATAAATGAGAGTATAGTTATATACACGCTCGTTTGAGAAAAAAGAAGAAAATTAATAAAGACAAAAGGAAGGAACAAACAATAATAGTACATTGCTATAACCAAGTCTGGTATAATTAGTAAACTTTAGAGGCTGTTCACAGACAATTACTTTTCAACAATCATCTACATAGGCTTCTCATTCGCCAAATTTAGATCCGCCATCAAATTCGCGATTGCATATCTCAGCGATTTATGCCTCATATGAAATATCATTTGCCAGGCCTTATGCATGTACACATTTCAAGACATTTCCGAAAATGTCTGCTCCTTTGATCAACTAGTACTAAACATTCTACAACAATGTGTTTCAGGGTTTCATCTGAATTTTTACAGTATCTACAGAAAGATATTTTCCACTTTTGAAGGATAGCATCCTGCTAGTATCTCTTTAGTACAGGATATATTAAACCTGAGCCGCATGAGCTCTCCACGATGCTTGGCATTCAGCGATTTTGTTAAGTATGCCTCTGGTTCACCATACAGTTTTAGCAAAAAAGGATTTGTATTGAAGTCTTTATACTTCAAACACCTTTCTCTGGTCTTAATCCAGTCAATTTCCCAGAGTTTGGTTTTAGCTCTCATTGGATTGGATATTAGTAAATCTTTAGTGATGTTTGCTTCGTGAAGGTATTCATGGACTTTCAATTTCCACAAACGTATATATTTATCATTTGACTTTTGCACATAATCCGCTAAGGCTAATAACAGTAGTTGTCATTGTCCCCTGAAACACATTTGTGAAAGGGAGTGCCCATTTTCCACTTGTAGTTGGCATGAAGCAAAATGAGACCTAGCTCATGTCTAATGAGTGCAATGGGAGTTGCAGACGGCAAATTTAGGAGAGCCTTAAAAAATGTACCTTCCTTAACATCCCAAAAGGAGTCAGGTTTCCATCTCTTTGACTCCGCGCCATACAGGAAGATAGGAACTGTTTTTTGTTTATAGTAACTCAAAAGAGGATTTAAAGAAAATGCACAATATCTTGCACTTATAATAGGTGCTTGTGCTATAGATGTGCTCAATTTATGCTTCAGGGATATTTCATATGGCAAATCTGAGTGATTGTTGTTTACACTAACCCCCAGGTAGGTGTAGGACAGAACTACTTGCAAATCGGTCCCATCTAATTGCCACTTTACCTTTTTATTGCAGTATTTTAATGGCCCAATTTGGACTATCTGAGTTTTTTTTTCTCATTTATAAAGAGCATGTTGTTCCTGGCATATTCATCAAGTGCTTTTAACATCCTGCAGAGGCCTGCTGGAGTCTTTGAAATGAGGACAACGTCATCCACATACAGGAGCAATTTGAGCACGTGGTTTCAAAGTTTTGGAGAGTCTGTTGCCACACCCATAAAACTCAAGCCCAAATCATGGTTGAAAAAGTTGAAAAGGGCTGAAGCAAGGATGCACTTGCTTCAGCCCTCGAGATGTTATAGGAGTGAATAGAACCCCCTCAATATTCATCCTGATCTGGACAGTAGTCTGATCGTGAAATTAGATTAACCACTTCAGTATTTTCCATGGACAGCTATACTTTATTAATTTCTTTAAAAAATTTTCCCTGGGGACCGAGTCAAACGCGGTCCTAAAATCTACAAAAGCCATGTAGATTGGTTGATTATATTGCTGGTTTGCGGCTATTATTGAATTTATGGCTAGGAGATTGACACTTGTTCCCAGAGCTGAAATAAAACCTGTTTGGTGAGGGTCCATTCATTTGTTTTTTGTTAGCCATTCATTAAAATCCCGTAGGATCAACCTAGCGAAAACTTTTCCAGGACAGTCCAGTAATGCTATTGGCCGATAAGAGTTAGGTGCCATCCTGTCACTCTTTTTATAGAAAGGTATAATTATTGACTTTTTCCATGAGTCAGGAATACACCCTTTCTGAAGGACTTGGTCAAAGATCTTTCCAATAATTGATGCCCATCGTTCGGGATGATTCTTAAGCATGTTATTGTCTAGGCCATCGGGTCCCGGAGCCCGTGAACGATTTAGCTTAGCATTAAGGTAAAGTCGATCTCCTTTATCAAAGTCTACCATGTGCGTCTCCTTGATTGAGACCAAATTACTCAGAGAAGATTGAAAGGGAGATTGATAAATCTGTTGATAATACTCAACCCATGTGCACTCTGCAATCGGGTTAATTTGTACTGAGGATTGATTAATCAAGGTGGATCCATTCATCATGGCCCAGATGGCAGCAGTGGATTTCGCCACGATTTGATTTAACTTTAATTCGCTATCTTGTTGGCATTGGCCAGACTTCCTCCCCCGTAACCAATTCTTATATGACAGCTTTAATGTTTTTGTTCTGGATAGCTTTTCATGCAAGGGTAGATCTTTGTGGTGGTGTATGTTATATCTTAATATTGCTTTAGCATGTATTACAAGAGGATCAAAGGCGTGTAGACGTTTATTATTGTAAAGGGATTTACCTGTTACGACACAACGACACTTTTGCATTGTTGTGGCATAAGATTGCCCTGGCTGAGCTAGAATGAAGTCGAGATCTTTTAATGATTTTTGGGACCATCTTAGACGATTCTGCCCAATATTTTCAAGGACAGAGCCCTATTATCGTTCAAATGGTTTTGGTTTATTGCTAAGATTCCATGACCAAGACAAGCACAATTGATTATGGTCACTTCTCTCTGCAGGTTTCACAGTGAAAGATGTTGGCATGTTAACAAAAGCATGATTTGTGAAGATATAATCCACGGTCTCCTTGAACGGTCCTAGAGTCCACGTATGCTGAGCTGGAACATCCCCTTGTATTGCCGCATTAAGCATAACAAACTGCCTTTGGTTCATTAAGTTAGTCCATCTAGCTTCTTCAGAGATATCATTATTTGGGTTAGAAGATATTAGATGAAGATTTAAGTTACCCACGATCATGATAATGTTGACTTCTTTCTCTAAGGTAATTGCTTCAAGGATCATGTCCATATGCGCAAAAATGATGTCAGGTGGTAGATGGGTCCTTCCCCAATAAATGTGAATTATACGCATGTGATGGATATCTTTTAGAATTTTAACAATTTGAATATAAGGCTTGGGAGAGGTATAAGAGGAAGATTTAAAATCTCTCGAATTTTTAGTAGCCACAGGTTCACCAGCCATAGGGCGGCCTCTAGATTGTCTTAGGGCTGGAGTTGTCAATACCTTGAATCTGTTCCAAATCGGGATGTCAACCATCCATGTCTCCTGGAGGATAATTATATCATAGATCACCCTCTTTGGCATTAATAAAATGTTGAAAGACCCAAGTATTCCAGGAGATTAGACTGATTGTCTCATTTATATGTTATTGCTATGCCCAATTTGGAAAAGGGCCCTTGGCCCACCTTGAGTATTATCCCCAGAGTTATTTGAGCTTTGCGTGTTATTTGCATGATCAGCTCCATAAACCCTCATGACCTTTTCAGGGGCAAATTCATTTTGATTTTTATTCGTACCTTGATTTTCTTGAATTAAGATGAAACCAATATCATATAAAGAATTTCTTTCCCCCCATATGATTTTGGATACCACTCCAGATCGGATAATCATGCGTGCAGTTGTGAGATCTGAATCATCTGGAAATTCGATTACATTAATATCTGCAGTGGTAACATCTTTAAGTCTTGGGATTTCTCCACAGATGTTTAAAATACTTGCTCGGTTTAGGTCATATTTTGGGAATGGATGTTCACAGCAATTAATCACTAATCGATGGTGATTCAGATACTTTTGTTGTCCATTGGGACCTAATGCTGTTTTATTTTTAAGCACCGTCTTCCATGCTGGTGAGTTATTTGTTTGAGGGCGTGATATTATTTCCGTTGAGGGAAATGATCGAGTTACCTCTCTATTCTGAGTTAACAAGAAGGATGGCCCTTTTAACGTTGGCTCATGTGATGGCACAGCGAGACAGGATACATTAGATTCAACTGGTTCACAGGCCGGGACTTGTCAGGATTTGATGTAAGTTGCCATTGATTTCTGGATCTCATCCCTTATTTGTTCGGTGATTAAACTTGAACCTGGGATATCAGATGAAGGAAGGGCATTTTTATCCGTGGCTACCTGTAATGATTTTTCTACCTTGCCCTCAGAATGACTATGTCCTTGAGATAGTCTAACTAAGTCATCTAATGGTTGGTATTCTATAGGGTTAGTGATTGATTGCCTTCCAGACTTGTCACATTGCTGCTTTTGTATTTTAATGAAATCAGCAATTCCCTGTTTCTTTTTAACATCAAGTTTTGTTCGAGGTGCTGCTAGGATTTTTATAAAGCATCTTGTTTTACCTCTGGCCATTTTTGTAAAGTTGTTTGCATTTCTCTTCTCAGTACATTTTGGTTGACTTTGTATTGTATTGCATGTAAGGGATGGTTTCGCTTTATTGACTACAGAAACTTTTGGTGACGGTGGCATTTTCACTTTTTTTGATCTAAGTTAGATAATATGTTAATAAATTGCACATCACCTTCACGTAAAATCACTGTAGGCTTATTTGGTAAACTAGGATTTATAAATGCCTGTGTCTGACTCTGTTCATTCGCCCTCTGTGCAGGCTCTTGCGCAACGACCATAGAGGTTAACGCTGATGTGCCTTCCAGCAGTAAGGAGTCACTTTGAGTTGCAATTGAGCACTGGTTACAGTGCCTAAAAATGTCATATGTCCCTGTTTCATGACTATTATAATTTTGAGCATTGAGGTGATTTTTTGCCATGGCTATTTGTGTTAACATGACAGTTTGATGATTTATTTTCTGATCAACAGCCTTGTATAAACGGGCTAGAGTCAGAAGGGCGGTGTTAATTGCCATCAATGTATTATTTACTGAGACCTCATTCACAATTGTATTTCCACCAACTACTGATTGTGAGGGTTCAGTTATCTTTACCTCCCTATTAACATGTCGCGGAGTTGGCAGAATGAAAGGGAGAGAATGAGATGACAATTGATTAAATGAACCATCCTTATTTTCAGGTGATTGGACAGTTATATGATCCCTAATACAATTATGTTTTCCCTTCTGTGCAGAATCCGAAGATGAGGGAACAGCATGTATTGGGGAAACTTCGTTTAACTGAATCATATCCCCAGTGTTTGAATGGGTGAATTGGACTTCATCCATGATGGCACAGGTGCTATTATTCAGATTCATGAATTCAAGAGTTTCATCATTGACTTCCCCTGCTACCCTGTCACAGCGTTACATGCCTTCCTTAGTTCGTGCTGGGCAGCAACAGAGCACTCCTTAATTGGCTAAGACTTTTCATTTGTTAGTACAGAGGCAAATTTTGCACTTTCAGCGAGTCTCAAAGTTTGATCACAGTTTACTAGTGCTGATTCTATGGTGACATCTGATATCGTGGCCCCAGCCTCCTTTGGGACCGACTCCACCCCTTTTGAATTGTGTAAGGCAACCATTTCATTACTTATTCGATCATCAAGTGTGACCGTTGATGTGGATATCATTTCTGGGTCACCCGTGTGAATGGAACGCGTTTCTGAAATGTTCCCATACATACGTATATCATTCCCCATTGATATTGATCGACTCAGTGTTTTAACTGAGTGCTGTTTAAGAGTCGCTACATTAGGGGATTTCTGTAAGGTAGGAGTGCAGCAGACACCTCCAGTTTTGATTACCGGCATATTCGATTTGAATGCATAACGGTTAAACGACATAATCCAAAAGTGTAGCGCAGTCACTGTTATGGTAAAACGCTATGGGAGTCAGCACCCGCTCTAGAAGTAGTGCTTCTTTGACTTCACTTAGAATCGTGCTTTAGTAAAGCTTACCCCAGTTACAGGCTTCACAGCAATGGAGGAATAAAAGTTTACAACAATAATGAAGAAGGAAAAATAAATAAATAAAAAAGGAGAAAAAAGAAAGAAACTGTCAAGTCAAAAAGAGCTTTTATACGCTAATTGGAATATAACCGTGTTTCTATGAAGTTTGAAGTACACACGGTTAGCTGCAGAACTCGTGAAACAGTTACTTAAATGTGTTGAAGCTGTGTTTGAAACACACGCGGTTACCTGCGGAAATCGTGAAACCGTTACTTAAACGTGTTGTAGCTGTGTTTGAAACACACGCGGTTGCCCACTGAGTTTGTTAAACAGTTACTTAACCACATTGAAGCTGGGTGTTTGAAACACACACGGGTACCCGCGGACCTCGCTGAAGATTTATCTAACAGTTTATGCATATATAAAAGAAAAAAAAATAAAATAAAGAGCATACATAAATAATTAAAAGTGCAGATCACTCTAGAGGAAATAAAGAAAAAAAGAAACAACAAATACCGCTACCTCACTCCACCCAATCCAACCCAAGACAGCCACAGACAGCCCTTGCGAAAACAGGGCTTTCGAAAAGAGCGCGCGCGCGAAGGCACGTGCAGATGTGGTTATGTGGATTTCTGGGATTGGTAGGTGTGGCTTGGCACTTAGAACATTTTTGCAAGAAAATCACAGTTTTCTCTATCAGCATCCACTCAGCCAAGGGGGACAGCCACAGACTGCCCTTCCGAAAAAGTGTTTCAGAAAAGAGCTGTTGCAGTAGTCAAGCCTAGAGAGAACCATCCCTAGAAGGCTAAATAGTGCTCGGATTTGTCTTCAAGTGGAGCAGTGGGGTGAGTTGGACAAATGTTGGTAGTACTTCTAGACTGCAAAGCGGTGTCTTCAAAGGTATGATTCTAGTTGTTATTTATAGCCTATAAATACATCTTTAAACATGTATTTAGTTTCCTAATCTTAAAATAATTAGAATGCATTTAGTGCATTCCTCTTTCACTAAAGAGGTTGGAGTAGTCATATTTGGTCTGTCTGAGCATTACTATTTAAGAGACAGAATAGGTTTGAGCTTGGCCTCTAAACGCCTCACTCATCAGCTGATTTATTTGGTACTGTTATCACAATGGAGGTAGTGCAGGGTCCCATTGCATCTTTGAGAGTGCCCCAGTTACAAACTGGTGATGTCTTCTTGTAAAGATTATCTCTCAAAGTGGTGACATGGATCATGATTCGCTTCCGGTACCTTGTATTGTGTCTGTTAAGGCTTCAACAATGCGTTGTTGCTTTATGATTAATGTAAATAAAATATGTGTGTGTTTTTGATAGACTATCAGTGTATCTAATCCAAGAAGAGGCATCTGGTTATTAGGGCCACACCAGCGGCATGTCTGCTATACAAATACCAGTTCAAACTACAAAACTTTACCCAACACCATCATAGTATTACAGGTAGGTGTATAATAAGGGGTTAAGGGGTATTCCCTATTTTGTAGGTAGAAAAGCATCAGGGTTCAGCTACATTATTTAATATGAACTGTTGTAGAGAAATTTGTGACTTGGAATTGGAGATCAGGTCTTTGACCAATGAGGGCAATGAGATTTCCTTTACTGCAGCACATCTTGTAAGGATTTTAGTAGTTCATCCTTGCCAGAAAAAAGGGATTAATCTTTCAATTTAGCATCAATATTGAGCAATGTGCATTCCTTACAATGAAGACACAGATTTTAAAACATGATCTACCTTAGAATCAAGTCCATTAGTCATAATGATTGTGATGTCTAATTTAAAGAAGATGATAAATATATATATTTTTTTTGGCACATTTGGGGCCTGATTCTGAGCGTGTGCTAAATATAGCATGGAAAGCCGACAATCTCCCCTCCAGATTTCAACACCATCATTCTGAGATGGGTGGAAATATTGGAGGGGAAATCTTGTGCTTTCAAGCAGCAAAAGCTGCAAAAATCTCTCCATGTTGGGGAAACATGTGCTCCAGTGACATTGCGAGCCTTTCTTAAAAGACTGCCACTTTTATAATTTAAGAAAGTTTTTTTAAAATGTAATTAAACTAGAAAAGTGGTGCTGCAGTCTAAGAAGTGCTATATTTATAATGGGAAGAAGTGTGTGGTGGAGTTTAACTGCACCTGCTATTGATACCATTAATGATTGCCACATTAGGCTGGTGCAGAACGGGTGTTCTTGCTTTAGAATACTGTCCCTGCCAGACACTAGCACATGAAGCGGTTGGCAAGGATGTTGCAATGCCATAAATCACAGCTTTCTGGGAGTGGCGGACTTCATTTATTACCACCACTCTTGGGTTAGCTCAGAATCCTTTGCATCAAGGTAAAGTGACTTTGTGCTGCGACACAGCACTTTTCTTATTTAACATCTACCTCAGAATCAGCCCCTTGGTGTTTCTTAAGCACCTCCTTGGGTGTTTAACACAATGCTACAAATCGAAGAGTGGAGGGAAAGGGTGTTCAGGAGCAGAATATGTGGCTGGCATGGCAACTGACAATGCTATTGACCTGTACGGGTTACCTTAAAGATTGTTATTGTGCGCATCCTGTCACTCATCATACTTGCTTCTGCAAGCATGTTTGTGCACAGGCACGAATAAACTAAAGGAAACTGCAATTGAGCACTGTAATTCATAGAGTCTGGGTCACAATCCTAGTCCACCTTTCCTGCACTAATCCCTCTACCTCATCGCCTAGCCTAATCCCTATCCTAATCCTAGTCAACTCAATTCAGTTCCATCAACTTTATTTCAGGATTAAATTCCCATAAAAGCAAAAACAATAATATATTAACTGGTAACTAGTAACAATTCCAATAAAAATAAAGCATTCCAGCAACGCGTTTCCCAGTTCACAGATCGCTAACTGTTGAATTTAGAATATATTACAATAACACATAAAGAATAAGTCAATACATCAATCACTCGAAAATACATTTAATTCAAACCATTTCCCTTTTGCCCTTAAGAAAAATGCAGATTTTAAAAATGTTAGTAATGCTCAAACTATTTCCATAATAAGTCCATAATAAATACATACAAGCTGGATGGCATTACTTAATAGCAGCGTCTTTTAAGATTAGCAGGATTGTAATTTTCTTAACCTCCTGCATAGCATGTGCTAAATAATGTAAACTGCATCTATGCTGCTCCAGACAATTTGGGGTGTCTTTAAAATAGGGCACAACCAATGTACTACGTGTTAAGAGCATATGAGGCTAAAATGACGACTGTAATTACATATTTAATGCAATTAAATTGAATGGAGTAATTGGTCATTGGAGCGGTATTTCAGATTCTAGTCCCTTTTGCCTCTTTTGCTCAGATGGACATTTGCAGAGCACCCTTAGTTTAGTTTGTTAGGTGGGCAATAACCTCATAGTGATAGGGCTACATAGGCATTTTTTCTTATTATTTAAATAAAACCTTTTAAACATGCTCAGTCGTAGTCCGACTCCTCCTTCTGGTTCATCACAGTAGTTTGGCTAATTCAGTTATAACATGAGTTAGCCAAGGCACCTTGGTTGCCATGTCATTCTGAGTAACCTCAATTAGCAATTTATGTTTTAAAATTGGCCTCCTATTTTTACAAATATGTAGGTATGTAACTACCCGAATTACTTATATTTCATTGTCTAAGTAGCCGATACCTAGTTCTTTATGTACTGCATAATTTGGAGCCGAGATTGCAAGACAGAATATTCTCTTATAAAAGCAGTTGTAATTTCCCTGTACCAGGAGGGCAGACTTGTATCATAAATATTGGAGCCAAATTAAATTAGTCTTATTTTAGCCTCATATGCTCTTAACACATAGTAAATTGGTTGTGCCCTAGCTTAAAGACACCCCCAGTTGTTTGAAGCATCATAGATGATTGCTTCAATATGTGCTTTTAGAGATATAATGTAGACTGAAAGTACATACCAAGATAATCATAATGTTTGACAGTTGGAACTAAATCATTATAAATGTAATAACTGTGGGTTATAATGTTAAAAAGTAAAGTGTCTTTTAGCAAAAACAACAAGACACTTATAAAGGAGAAACCAAGGTGGTTCTGGGGTGGTACAGAAGCAGTGCTTGAGTTAATGGACCCTAAAATCAAAGAAACGTCCCTGGGCCAATTTAGATGAAGCTATCGGAATGCAAAACGCTCTGGTTTTGGTCTAAGGTAAATCGGGGCTTAACAAATCATGTCCTACACCTTGGGAGTAATATTGGGTCTGAGGAATGGAGAGCAAATTAGCAAATCATATAACTGGATGACAAAACCTTAATCCCTTCTCCTGCCAGGACTTTGATTTGGCAATTCAATCATAGAAGATCGGAAAGGCAACAGGATTTGATGAAATTCCAGTGGATCTATTTCGGTCAAATAAAGTACAGATGAGTCTTGCATATATTGGCCAATGTCATCAGTACCTGCTGTTACGGTGTTCTGCACAGTAGTTTTAAGCAGAGTACAGTAGATATTTCACGTACAAAGTATTGCCAATATTCAAGGTTGTCTTATATGGGGCTGTGGAGAAATAGAACTATGCCTGTTGTTGGTCTCTGAATATGTGAACTTTATGGTCCTTGCTGACTTGAAATCCATGTTCGATTCAGTTGATCAGACATTGCTGTGGAATTCTTTGTGCAAAGAGAGGGAGGGGTAAAGCTGTGTAGGATCTTCAGAAGGTGTTACAAGGGAAGGCTGATGGTAGAGTGTGTTTTGGACCAAAGGGGGAATGTGCTTGGGATTTTAATCACTTAGGGTGTTTATGGTGTAAATGATTGCTTGTTGAATTTTGGAAACAACACACCACATATGGGTGTCACAAGTGACCTACTGATATTTTTCACAGATGATGCAGTTATGCTGGCCAGCATAGTACATTGTCTCATTCAGTTAATGAAAGACCTAAGGGCTATTGCTACATCGCTGTAGAGTGTGAGAAACCTGACGGTATTCTCCCACCTACTCCCCTGGGATCTTCCATTCAGGTGGCCAAGGAAGGGTCATCGCTTTTGAATCAAGACCATGGAGGTGGACAAGCGAGGGATGATCATCAGAGTGGACGTTCACGAGGGATTGAGAGGATACCCAAGGGCAAGACATGGTATAACCTCATTCCTAATAACACACCAACCCATGCTCCCTCAGTCTTCATGGGGTATTTTCAATCTCACCCCATCTCCCCATCCCCATTTCCAACAAATACTGAGACAAGGAAGATGCAACTAAGATTAGTGAAGATTACCCATAGAAACAACATGGGGAAAATAAGGGAAACTTACTACAGAAAGAACTCAAGTTGTGCCACTAATAGTCAGACAGGGTCAGGCATTTGATAATGAGCTCCTGACTCCACTTGACTGTTTGTTCAACTATAAATGGTGTGGTTTTTCACAGAGGAGAGAGCGAGCTGGGCATGTTGTCGGGACCAGAGAGGACAAGGAGCAGAGAGCAGCAGACCCAAAGCCTGGAGGAGAAGGGCATGTCGAGACATTGGCCCGGTGGTGAGAAGGGGGCACAGCATGGCTAGGGAGCTGTACCTCCAAGAAGCTGGTGCAAGGCACCCTGCATCCTGCTGTTGGTGGTCGGAAAAGGGCTTGTTCACTTGGGACTTGTGTTTGTCCCAAGGGTGTCTGAGGGGCAGGTGATAACACCCTGACCTCAACCCTGTGTACCCAGAGGGACCGCTCGTCAATGTGACGTTGCCCGGTGAGTTTCATGTCAGTAAGAGAGAAACTCTGGAACGTGTAATTGACTGGAGCAGAGCGTGAGAAAGAAACAGTTGATAAAGCGGCACAGAGTGGAAAAGCGAGAGATAGTTTGTTCCGCTGCACAGAGCGGTAAAGTGAAAGAAGCGAGAGAAAGCTTGCAGAGCGGCAAGGAGCGGAAAAGTGAAAAGTGAAAGGAAATATTGAAAAGACAGAAAGCACAAGAATATAGATAAGGAAAGCAATTGAAGGAAAATGCGCTAGCGGCAGAGACGGAAAGTAAAGACATTAAGAAGGTGCAAGTGGACTGCGCATGTGCGCGGAACGCATGCGGACCTAACCGCACCAGCTCCTGGCGGCCGCGGCAAATATCCTACAATTTATCCCTCTTTTGCCAGAAAGGAACACCCCAGCGGCACATAGGAGGCGGCGGACACAACAGGGAAGCAGTCGCCACGTCCCCGAGGCGAATCGGTGCAGGGGACGCGAGAATCAACCTGAATTCGTCAGGTGGCGATCCGTGGCCATTGTGGTGCTGGTGAAACGACTGCCCACCCCTCCCCCCCCGCGGCACGGTGGACACTGGGGATTCCGAAAGCGGGGACGGAGGGCGCACGCTCGGCCGGGCTGACTGCAGGGCCCGGCAGTTACCCACCGACACAGCCGGAGAGCCAACGGCGGTTCCCCGCATCTAACCCTGGTGAAATCTACGGAGGACACGAACCGTAGCAACTGAGGCCATCCTAGACGGCACCTTTCCGGCCTCCAACAGCGCTGCGAGCGAGCGGACCCAGGAAGCAGTGTTAAGAGGCGGGGGCGGAATAACGTGCCATACTCCCTCCACATACTTGGACGCCAACCTGCCTGTTGACCCGTGGCCCCCCCTGGAGATCCGCGACCCCCCCATCAGCGAGATGGAAACGTGCAGGGTCGAGCTGCAGCACGACAGGAAGGACCGTGTGCTGGGCTCCCCTGTGGATGGAAGTTATGCTACACACGTGCCCAGCAGTAACCAGGTACGAGAGTGAATGAGGTGGGGGAATCGCCATATCTCCCTCTGTGGCCCCTTATACACTTGGGACAACAATAATACGGCTCTCCCCACGTGGCCTACGTACAGCGGAGCCGTACTTGAAGTGCGGCAGCGGGAGGCACCTCTCCCCACGAACAACGGAGCCACCTGCCCACGGTGGGCCCCCTCAGATTCTTCTCCCTTGCGGTGCAACGACCGCAACTAGGATAGACACGCAGCAGAACGACCCCCACGGGGCACCAACAACACGGGGCTGAGTCCCGCCCATGCTGCCCACCCCTCCTCCCCACACATCCGGCAGCTTTCGTGGAAAGGCCCATACCCACAGAGACTACGCTCGTTCCCACAGGGGAGCAACCACGAACACCCCCCCCCCCAACGGACTTGTGATCCTCCAACAGGCGCACCAGACCAGCCAGAACAGGGGATCGACAAACACCGATCCACATAGCCCCGCCGAGGCCCGGGAGTAAAGACAAAGTGGTGGAAGACAGACCCCCGGCAACCCCACCTCACCCTGGTTTCCACGTCAATCCCTGTGGGGCACCCACACGACCCACCCGGGCCCAAATCCTCATACTAATTACCGACTCGACCATGGGCAAGGACAAGGCCAAGAGGCAGACCCTGCAGAGTAAAATGGACCTGTACACAGTGGAGGCCCCCCCTCGCCAGGAGACACAAAGCTTAGCAGAAGCAAGTGTCGGAGTAGAAACCCAGGACCCCCAACTCTCCTTGAATGACCTAATGAAGGCAATTGGGGACTCGAGAACATCGCTAGAACTCAAGATAGGTGGAGTCTCCACGGAAGTATCTCTCCTACGCCAGGATCTCCGCAACCTATCGTCTAGGGTCGGAGAAGCAGAACAAAGAGTGTCGGACACAGAAGATAACGTCTGCCAGTTGGAACAACAACTCGCCATAATTGCCCAAAAGGTCAACCAACTCGAATACCGAGCCGAAGACATTGAGGGCAGGGCACGATGCAATAACCTCAGGATTCTCGGGATCCCGGAGAAAGAGGAAGGCCCCAGTGTTGAACTTTTCCTAGAAGACTGGCTGACTCACATCTTTGCCCCCAAGAAAGTGTCGAAATTCTTCTCTATTGAAAGAGCACATAGGGTACCCACTGGGCGACCTACCCCAGGAGCCCCGCCCAGAACTATAATTGCACGCCTCCTTAACTACCGGGACCAAGACGCCATCCTCCAGATGGCACGGGCCTCCGGCCCAATCACATACAACGGCTACAAAGTGGGGTTTTACCCGGATTATACTAAAGAGGTCCAGAAGGCCCGCCAGTCGTTTGACTCTGTTAAGAAGAAACTTCACTCTCTGTCAATTAAGTTCGCCCTCTTCTTCCCGGCGTTGCTCAAGGTCCACCATGAGGGTACGACACACCTATTCCACAACCCCAAAGAATCATGGGATTGGCTCGAAACACAGATCCTCAATGGGCCCACGGCCCCACGCTCGCCCTCTGGACCGTCCGCTCGCAAACCCGGGCCCGGGCAGAACTCGCCACCTCTCACTCCGACAGACCCCGAAACAGAATCACCAAGGCGTCCCTCCAGGAATACCACAGAGAACGGATGAGGCCTAGGCATCACAGCACTGAATTCGCTACGGGACACCATTGAAACTACACCACTGCGGCCGCCACCGCCTGGGCATCGCAGTTTCAGGCACAGTCCAGGTAACTCCACAAGAGCTACCACCCTATGTCGGATCATCCCGATGAAGTTTAAGTTCACCAAGTTATAAGTTCAATGTTTGGGCGACAGGTGCTCCCAGTTGGGGGGGGGGAGTACAGGATGGGGGGAGTTTTGGGGATTCGAGGAAACGGAATCACGAGAAAAGAAAGCTGGAAACCGACGGGAGCAGGCAAGGCAAACAAACACCAGTCTTCAGGCACTCCAGTGCGAGGCAGCCGCCGGATGTCCCCCCCTGAGAGGAAAAAGACATACGCCCCCGGGAAAAATGCAACTGCCACTAATCCTCCCAGGTACCCCAACAAATAGACTCACGCAGACAGGATGAACTCCAACAAGGTGACAATACTGTCCTGGAACGTCAATGGCCTCGGCTCCAGCATAAAGCAGAGACTGGTGCTCCAGTAACTAAACCAACATTCACCGGACATTGCCTTCTTAAATGAAACACACTTGATAGGCACAAACACCAACTTGTTCAAAAAATCTAATTACTCGAATGTCTACCATGCCGGATTCACGAAAGGAGCTAGGGGCACAATGATACTCGTCCACAAGAGAGTCCCTCTCCAGGTTAGGAAGATCAGGGCAGACCCCGGGGCCGCTATGTACTGATGCTGGCGGACATCTGGGGCGAGACATGGGGCCTGGCAGCAATCTATGCCCCCCCACGCTGACGAAGGAACTGCTTGCCGAGCTACAGAGCTTGCTTCTGGAAGAGGAGGCTGATATGTGGGTGCTCGGAGGGGACTTTAACGAAGTAATGGACATCACAGTCGACAGAACCTATAGGAGAGCTGGAACACGCCCCACCTTCACACCGCTCGCCACGTTCGCCGAGACCTCCGGAATGGTGGACGCATGGCGCACACTTCATGGAGACGAGGCAGGGTTCTCCTTCTACTCAGGTGTCCACAAATCATTCTCCAGGATCGATTACGCCTTCATCCCCCGTAACATAACCCACAGGCTTCTCGACGCTGCATTCCTCGCGAGAGGAATTTCGGACCACTCCCCGATTCTTTTAACTCTCAAGAACCCCTCCTGCCGCCCGGATCGTAATTTGCGCCTAAATACATACCATCTCTGTCTTCCTGAAATTGCGGAGGAGCTAGAAAAGAGGACAACGGAATATTTTGAACTTAATGAGGGCTCGGTGGACTGCCCGATTTCGATCTGGGAGGCATACAAAACAGTCCTACGAGGGGAGGTTATTTCCACGGTTTCTGCCTACCAACAACGCCAAGTCCAGAAGGTCAGGGAAGCAGAAGCACGCGTCTTGGAGTGTGAGGGACAAATCCTCATACAAAACACCCAAGAAGCAAAGGAAGCGATGCTCACGGCGCAAGACGCCCTCAGTAACCTGTCCCTAGACAATGCACGAACTGCTCACCAATTAGTCCGAAGCCAAATATATGAAAGGGGCGACAAAGCTAACAAGACTATGGCCTGGTTGGAGAGACGCGTGCAGAGCAGGGGACACGTAAGGGCAATCAGATCTCCGGATGGGACATTATTGACAGAAGACTCGGATATTGTCGAGGCATTCGCCACCTATTACAAAAATCTTCATACCCCACCCATTGGGAACCCATCAGTCGAACCCTCCCGATACCTCGACCACATCGAGATTCCGATACTCCCGCAGCACCAATCTGACCTCCTAAATGCTGACATCACTGACACTGAGGTGCAAGATGCACTGGCACAACTCCAACCCGGTAAAACTCCGGGCCCCAATGGATTCCCAACAGAAACGTGGAAATGCCTCGGTAGAACGATACCTACCCACATGCACCGCATGTTTATACGCAGCAGGGAACTAGGAGTACTTCCCCCAGACCTCAGGTAGGCATGCATAGTTGTCATACATAAGCCTGGGAAACCCCCGGAGGAATGCGCCTCCTATCGTCCGATATCCTTGATCAATGGCGAAGCGAAGGATCTCGCCAAAACACTCGCTAACAGACTATTGCAAGTGATTGAGACCCTCGTCCACTCAGACCAATGTGGTTTTATGCCCAATAAATCAACTCGGATGAACTTACGCCAGTCCAATTGGCGCTGTCCAGGGCAAAGGAAATACCAGCCCCACTCGCCCTCCTGGCGGTGGACTTCGAAAAGGCGTTTGACTATGTGGGGTGGGATGCCTTGTGGGAGATCATGGCTAGGATGAACCTGGGGCAGACATTTATATCCTGGGTAAAACTTCTATATGCAGCCCCGGAGGACACGGTGAGGGTGAACGGCAGGTCCTCCAAATCATTCCCCCTGGGCCGGGGCACGAGACAGGGATGCCCGCTGTCTCCACTCCTCTTCCTCCTGGCCATCGAGCCACTAGCGATTGAGCTTAGAGCTAACACCAACTGGACCGGTTTCGTCTGGCCGGGAGGGGGAGACGACCGCCTTTCGCTCTATGCGGATGGCCTGCTCATATACCTCACTAACCCGAGGATCTCGTGCCCGGTGGTCTCCCTCATACTCAGGGAATATCAGCACTTTGCAGGCCTAAAGGTTAATGATGCCAAAACCATTTTCTTCCCGATTCAGGGTGGCGAGTCTGCGATCCCGGAGACCTGTCCATATCACGTCTCTATCAGAGAACTCAAATACCTGGGTATACGGCTCGACCCGACGCTTGATGGGTTCCCCCGACTTAATATACAACCAGAAATAGAGCGGTTTAACAGAGACACCCCCCATTGGCAATCTCTTCCTCTATCGCTAATGAGCTGGGCCGCACTATTCAAAATGATGACCCTTCCCAGACTGTTGTATGTCCTCCAGAACGCCCCATTCCCCATCCCCCGAGAAACCTTCGCACTCATTGGCAAGAACCTGCGCACACTGCTATGGGGCGGGAAACAATCCAGGATCGCCCTTGACACGCTCCAGAGATCGGTGTGGGAGGGAGGCATCGGTTTACCCTGCATACGCACCTATTACCTGGCCACACAGATAGGAGTAGTGAATGACTGGACGCGGACCCCACACTGCCACACACCCGTATAGAGCTAGAGACCATGTCCCCGCTAACACCGCTCCAAATCCTCTATGCCACCCACGATCAACTCCCGGTGCTGCCCAAAATGACCCACCACATCCGGCGTGCTTGGCGGGCCGCACACAAACTAATCGGCTGGGAAGGACAGCCAGCACTGTCGCAACCCATATGGCACAATGCGCTCCTCCCGGAACTAATAAAAATGGGCTCCTTCGGTCACTGGCTGGCAAAAGGAACACACCCATTAGCACACGTGATACAAGAGGGTCGCCTCCTGAGCTTTGAGACCATGCTTTTCAGTAGAGGCTTAAATGAGATCCCTCACTCAAAGAACAAAATGTGATGCAAACTTTAGAGGATTTTACTTTATCGTGATGTTTGTTATGTGGCAGGTTCCGGAGAGAGTATTATTGCTCTAGGACAGTTACTTTGTTCACTCTGTGGCCTGTCGGGAATTGCTGTATATGCTTTTTTCGCACATGGACGGGAAGAGACTGGAAGCCAGAGCAGGGAGATGTAAGGAGTGGGGGCTGGTGAGAGGTGCAGTTTCATATGGGGGGAACGGGGACAGAGAGGAGGGGGGGTAGATTCTGTGTGGAGAAGGAGCTGGGCCTACCGAGAAATCAGAGGTTGCAGTGTGCGCAATGCCCAGCACACATCAGAAGAGAGGGATTGTGGGTGAGCGGCCGAACATGGGAAACCATTCCTCTGAAAAAGTGCTTTGCAGGTAATTTGTTTGGAACCGCAGGTCCATCATGAAAGCCCACAGCAGTGTTGTTTGTTGGATTCATATCAAGGACACCATGAGACAGGGCAGCTCATTGCAAAATCGTTTACAGAGCATGCCGTCAGTTGTCAACAACTTGCTTAATGAGGGTAGACTCTTAAGAATGGAACCCCTGATGAAACGTGGTTTAATATAAAACTAAACGCATTTGGGATCGTTATCTCTTGATCAGGGGTACAATTCTTTGTAAGTGCTATAATTTAATAAGGAAAATGACTACGTTAAGTGTCTGTTCAGTTATTGTAACATTTCATAGGATACATGCATTTTATAATGTTTTTTTTAAATGTATTTATTGGGTATTTATAATGCGCCTATACAGCAATATGGTGTTTCAAGGCACATCAAGACAAGGGAGGGGGAGGAGCAGATGAGAAAAAACAAAATAATGTTCCTACTAGGTCTTCAGACGTTTGGATTGTGCAAGTGCTGTAACAAGAATGCTGGGGAGGAGGGGGGAGTAAAAGGGAGGAAGAGGGGAATTGAACGGATAAGGAAGAACAGGGAAGAAGACAAACAATAATGTTTCAACAAGTCGAGAGACAATTCGGAGCGTGCAAGTGCCGTAACAGAAATGAGGGGAGAGGGGGGAGGAGGGAAAATTTAGATTTAGGGATGAACAGGGGAAAAAGACAATAACGTTCCTACCAGGTCATGAGACAATCCGGAGCGTGCAAGTGCAGTAACAGAAATGAGGGGACAGGGGGAGGAGGAGGAGGAGAAGTGCAGGACGGGAGGAAAGGGTAATGCTCAGGTGGGATGGAGGGGAGGGTACATTAAGTGCAAGTGAACATGTTCACTTGCTCCTTTGAGGAGAGGGTGTACATGCGAGTGCTTGAGGAGAAGCGGGAAGGGGCCAGTGGCAAGGAGTGATTGCTGAATCAGCCAAGGCTGGAGCAAAGGAGGCAATGTTGTCCTTGAAAGTTCAGGAGGAGCAAGGGAGCACCTGTTTGGATGACACTTTCACAGAGCGGAGTTGTCTAGAGACTCATCAGGTGATATGGGAGAGATAGAGGAGAGTAGGAGGGAATGGGAGAGGGTGTCCAAGGAAGGCCAGAGAGCAAGTAAGGGAAAAGCACAAAACCAACTTCAACAAAACAGCAATGCAACCATCAAGATTCAAATGTCCAGGATAAAGGGGAAAATGCCCAGGTTTCAGTACAAAGCAGAAAAGGCAAAAACACCTAGATGTGTGTTACCTGAATAGAGGGGAACAGCCTAGGATTCAACATACAGCAGAATTGCAAAACAAAAAACACCTAGATGCGAGTTTCCTGAATATAGGGAAAAAGCCTAGGATTCAACATACAGCAGCATAATGCACCGTAACCTTAATACATCACATCATATGTGTTAAGGTCCAATGAATATCTGTGTAGTATCATTAGCTACCACTCGAGTACTCCTTGGAGGGATCAACCATAGTGCTGAAAAGGAAATGTAAACGGTGAACCAATAAATGGTCATATTCAGTATTAACTATGAATGGCAAAGGGTACCTATTATTCAGAAAGTTAAATATATTCTTACCACCACTACGGTCATAGAATCTAGCAAGGGTTGATGGATGCCATCTATTGAAGGGCCCTCAATGGATAAGAGACCTAGTTTCTAAAAATGTAAACAGAATGACATACTTGATAAGTATCAAATTAGTAGATGGCATCAATATTTGTTGATATCTATAAAGTGTCATAATGGACACAAAACAAGTTCTCACCTTAGTGTCGATCCGCTGAGGTATAGTATAATGAATAGAACCTCCACTCAAATTGTCTCATATGGACAAGAACCTCAATTTCTAAAAATAAACAAAGCAGTGTACTTCATAAGTATCAAATAGATTATGTCAATGATTGTAGACATCTCATAAATGTCCTGCTGGATACCAAATGAAACTGTAGATGACTGAGAAATCTTAGAGTGTCCTCATTTCTTTTCCCCGGATAGCCTCCTCCCAGGTGGCCAATGAAAGACTGTCTGTATTGGATTCTGACCCTGGGGCTGGATATGCGAGCAGGACTAACTGGGTGGAGGAGACTTGGGGAGTGGAGGTGAGGCACCCTTGGGTGAGACACGGTATCCCCCATTTCCCCTTCATAATGAGTCCGGCATCCCCCAGACCTTTGTAGGCTATTGCCAGTCCATCCCTATTGTTTTAATAAATCATCCCCAGTGAACACCAGTCAGGTACTGGGACGTGGAAGAGACAAACCAGAGCCATACATCTTCTCTTTATTGACTTTCACACACACAAACACACAAACACACAAACACGCACACACGCACCAGTTAGGTACTGGGACAGGGAGGAGGAAAACAAGAGTAATGCAAAACTCCCAAACTAGCAATGAGCAATCTAGTCCTTTTGGACCAATCAGCTTGGTGGGAGTTTTAAAAGCAGGAAGAACGGTAAACAGAGGGTAGCTATGGAAGCAGGTCTGCGGACTGCTGGACAAGAGCAGACCTCTCCTGGAACTCAACGTGGCAGATGGAGTGCTCGAAGACCCCAGAAGGATGCAGAGTGTATGCAGCAGGAAGCAATGCTAAAGAAAGCTGGAGGGCTGTGGCAGACTATGGAACTGGCGTGACCAGGCAAAGCTGTGGAGTGAGGCCTGAGCTGTGAGTGACGCAACGGAGGTGGGAGCGAAGCCACAGAGAGCAGCTGAGGAGATAGAGTGAGACGCTGCACGAGAGACAGAGAGCTTGTGACAGCTATAAGCATTGTTGAGACGCCGTAAGCACCAACCAGTGAGTCAACTTGGGGGGACACAGGGACGGCAGGCGAGCATGTAAAACTTATAAGAATGTTAATGAACGCAAAAGCACGTAAATTGAATAGCGATCTGAATGAAAGCCAGTGTTTTGAATACAGATCTGAATGAAAGCAAGTCTTTTTTGAATACCGATTTGAATGAAAGCAAGTATATTTGAATACCGTTATAAATTAAAGCCGTTTTGTGAAATCACATGATAAAAAGGAATTATGCAGCTTGAGAGAACAACCATTGGCAAGAGCCAGGAGGGTATGTGAAAGTGCAACAAGGGAATGGTGGCAAAAGAAGCAATAGTAAAGCAATATAAGGATGTACAAAGAGAATTCATTAAGCACCACTGTAGAGCTGGAACAGTGGCAATGTGCATATGAAGAAGGAGCAAGTAAGGTGTGTTGGTTGTGTGACCTGTATGGGTGGACCGTGTGGTCAAACAGATGCGCCTAGACTGAGTACACCCATCTATGGAAAAGCCACGTAAAACACTCGCAGAGAATCTTGTGATTAACTATAAGGAAGTCTTGTGTAATTTGAAATTAAGGAACTGAACTCTATGAACCAAATCATAAGAGCTGAGAAGTATCCCAAGAAATTGTGTTGTTTTTGAATTGTTGAAAGACTTGAAAGCTTGGGGAAGAGACCCCCATTTAGCAATGTGAACTATTTGAACCTTGGGGAAGGGAAAACCTTTAAAAACCAAGAGCTGGAAGAAGCTCTGAACTTTTATTTGAACACTTATCATTTTGATACTGACATCCGTACACATTGTATACAAATAGATGTGAGGGCAAGTATAGGTGTTGGACACAGACAGATATTAGCTTTGGACTCCCTGTCAGAGACTATCCTTTTATTAAGGTAGGGAAATCCCACCTTAGCATAGGGCAAGTTAGGCCTTTTCCAACCTCTTTTCTGTTTAAATAAAAGCTTATATACCAAATGTTTAATTCAGTTGTCTATGTCTACTTCATGATGCCTTCACATGACCCACTCCTGTCTTCTCGGACATTAAATATCGAGAATGGGGCTCTGCATGTGCATTTGGTTTAGCATCAGGATATTCTGTCATTTGACCAGTTGCATTCTGCTGTTTTGCTCTGTTTCATTTGTATTCCTTTGTTGAAACAACATGATAATTCCAATAACCATCAGGCTTGACCATTGCTTAAGAGTGCTGGATTTGGAGGAATAATTCTCTGTGGGAAATAGGATAATGGCATCCCGTATCTAAGGCTCTGGTGCTGCAAAATGGTCACAATACTGTCACTCACAGGGAATATGACTATGGGAATCAGGAAGAACATTTAGTGCAGGGATCACTATAATAAAGGGACGAGGAAGAGCAACACCAACCAAATGAGGAGTGAAGACCTCACTACTGGAATGAGGAAGAACAGCAACAACCTAGTGAGGAGTGAAGATCTCACTACTGGAATGAGGAAGAGGCACACATCCATGTGGCAGATTCCGAAGAACTAAGGTGCGCAGACTAGATGCTGTAGAACGACTAATAACGTTCTTGTCATAAAAAGAGAAGAAGGACTGGGAATAGAGAGAGGCCCTCCAAGTAGGGAGGGTGATATTCGACTGCTGGCAGCTGTATAGGAGATGGGACGCCGACGATATCGAGAACAGGATGCTTACCTGCTGGTGAAGTCATCCCAAGAAGCTCTGTCACAGATGAACACGGGCAAAAGGCAGAAGCCTGATTACCCACCCAGTCCGAAAACCTGGAGTGGGTGGGGAAGCACAGACGTGCAGTTTAGAGGCCGGGAGTCTGAGCGGAGCCACCGCAAGCCATGGAATCAGCTAAGGGAAGCCATGAAAGCCTGAAGCACTCACAAACAACTGCAAAGCACCGTTAAGCTCTCCAGAGAGGTCCGGGAGACCGGGACTGTTGGCGGGTCAACTAGGAGAAGGGAGGAGCACGGAACCGAGTCTGGGACCTGCACCCATATACCTAATCACAGCTTCGACACCAATCCTCATAGTCACAGTACCTGGCAGGATAGTATAATAAGTTGGCTGTCACCGATGTAGTAGTAGTCGTCGTCAAAAAGGTAAGTCTGGGATTCGCACCCACATGAAGAGAGAGCCATAACAATCTTCATACTCAGAGCACCTGGCAGGAGAGTGTACCAGGTTGGCTTTGACCAACGAAGTAATAGTAGTAGTCCAGCAATAAGATTGCAATTAAAAAGGTGAATCTGGGATTCACACCCACATGAAGAGGGAGCCAAAGCAATCTTCATACTCACAGCACCTGACAGGAGAGTATACCAGGTTGGCTGTGACCAGCAAAGCAGTAGTAGTCAAGCAGGAAAATTCAGAATTAGAAAGCACAGAGAATGCAAAGCCTGGAACTCACATGTGAAGAGAGAGCTAAAGCACTCTTCATAGTCACAGAACCTGACAGGATAGTGTACCGGGTTGGCTGTGACACCAAGGAGAAGGCAAGGGGAAACAAGACACTGGAAACAAGGGAATGTGGTAAATGAACATAATCTTCAGAATCACAGTGCCTGAGAGAAACAAGAGCCAGGTTGACGTGGAATATTCTGGGAAGAAATTATGGGAAGGGAAGCCTCCGCCCTAGTAAGTTCTATAAACAATATGAAAGGCATTTATGGAACACTAAAAGAGGAGAACACCCTCATTGTACATTGAGGGCATGACAGGAAAACTAGAAAAGGAAAAGACCTTCATTGAACATTCGGCGAGCACAGCAACCTCGGGTTAAGATTGTCCCTCCTTTTGGAGTTCATTTGTTGCACCATTTTGGAACTTTAGTTGGACCATAGTTTTGAGACTAAAGAAGATCCATTTTCACATTAGTTTAGGTTTTTAGTGAGAGAGCTGGAAAAAGGAATTTTGACACAATGGTGGACTTGTTTCTTTTGGACTATCCTGACAGACCCCATAGAATATTATTTCGAGGCAGGTAAACCCCTTTTAGTATTAGGCTCAGAAAGGTAGTTATCCATCCCTTATTTGTTTAATAAAAGTCTCTGCCAACAACCATACCACCTGTGTGTCAACGTCCTCTTTCCACACCGTTACATTGTATATATCCATTGTTTTAGAAGGAGACCCTGAATTAGTATGTTCATGAAAACCTCCCTTACAGACTTATTCTTCCTTCTAATACTCTGGTAGGGTGGTACTTTTTTGTGAGCAGTTATTTATTGACCGATTCTTTAAGATCCAATAGTAATGAAAGAGAAAATGCTAACTTGCATACGCACATTTTAATTGCAACTCTAAGCCTCATCCACAGATTTTGAGGTGTTAGTATCTTGATATCAAACAGTTTACTAATTCTGAATGCAGATATCACTGAGGAATCACTTAAAATGCACAAGTGCTTGGGGGTGAGCATCTCCTCCTGTCTATGATAGATGGTGTGCATTATTACCCTCTAAGCAGATGTGCATTGCCAGACTGTGAGTGGCTACAGAGCAAGGCTCAGCTGCACCCTGTTGGATTTTCACACATCGAGGGTTCATCCCCTGGACCTTACCCTGGTGGTCCACTGTGGTAGGGAATCCTGGCAGTGCTGTTCAGGAGGTTTAAGGATGCAGACGTAGGAGTTAGAGCGGTTGCAGGGTCGGGGTCCTGTGTTATGCGGTATTGCTGTTGCCGGAAGCTGGCATATGTGATGGTGGCTTGGATTCGTCATCATCTGCGGGTACCATTGATGCACTTACCTTGTTTGGTGTCTGATTGTTACGAAGCACCCCAAGCTTTCATGTCTGCTCTGAGATTCCTTCCTTTCAAGTGGTAAACGAGTGGCATGTAAAGTGTTAACTAGGAAGTTGTGTTGCAACTATTCCTGGTTCGTTGCCGCCTTTGTGGTTGTACTGTGGTATTTCATATTGACTCTGCCGAATCGGTCCAGTGACTGTGGCTCAAAGGACTGGACAGGAGATTTTTCTGCATGGTCCTTTCTCCTTCAGTTAGGGTCTCTCCATGTATACCTCTGTGCCCTGTCAAGGGGCGGCACCGTGCCATCCTGAAAGTAGCCCCCTGTTAATCACACCAAGAAGAAATGAAGAGCCATAATCACCCCTCTCCGAAATGTTGTCAAGCTGTGGCTGTTGCTCAGGATCTATGGCTCCCACCAGTGCTCCTGCGAGAGTGAGACGCAGGGCGAGTTGTCTCACACAGTCGACACTGCATCCCGCTGCCTCTTTATGATGATCGCTAACGTGCACATCTCTTTCTAATGGATACTGAGTGGACACATAATATGCCCACCATTGCTCAAGGGAATGACACGGGTAGGGAGTATGTTATGTGAGTGGGGGATTGAGTAAGTGAGTGAGTTGCTGGGTGTGTGTGAGACAGAGGTGGGGAGAGAGAGGAAGAGAGAGAGAAAGAGAGAGGCACCTCAAGCACAGCAGAGTTCAACAGGAGAATAGCTACCTTGAGACTAACTTCTACTCCTGCATGGGAATTACAAATGACAATTTATTAAATGAACAGCACTGCGCTTGTGCAGAATCCATGCCCCTCCGCCACCACATCCACACACATTTTGGCTGTGCCCTAAAGAACTCCTGTGCTGCACGAGCTTCACTCTCACTGAATGTGGCACAGTTTTAGTCTCTGGTTCAGCTGCTACTTCTTCCACATTTCCCTGCACCAAGTGTAAGTGCTGGGGGTAATCCGGAGCATGGCTCGCGCACCCAACCCCCCCTGGCACAGTGCGGCTGATTCAGAGGCATCTGATGGGCTCGGAAAGAAACCATGTCTCTGAAATCTTGCAGGATAGTCTGTTTCTCACTTCCGCATCTGAGAGGCCAGGACCGGGATCAAGAATGAGAACCCCCATCCCTGACCCCTTCTCACAGGCTGCCGGCAGTGAGCCGGCCATTACGTGGATGCCAGGCACAGCACCCAGAGAGGGCCTGTTTAAGTTGGAATGCATCCCTTTCCTCTTAGTACAAGCTGCACAACTGGGTATCTGTGAATGCTGCAGTACAGATGTGCACTTAAGAAGCTAGCCTGCCTCCAGTCACTAAGATCATACTCAAGCATTCTCAGTGAGTATGAGTGAGTGAGATCATTTATATTGCATGCAATGTGAAGTGAATCGCCCCAATGGCACTGAAAGCAGGCACAATTACTCTAATGATATGGTCGTACTCTTGTTCGTAGGAGAATTGCATAGCATTTCGGTGCTGGACTGCCCCAGGGCAGGACAAAGATTGATATGTTTTGGATATTTCTCCTCTGTGAAGGATAGTGAGCTAAAGACTCTGCCAGGACTAATGTCTGGCAGAGGGACTCCCAGGACCATTTTTGTTTTTTCCTTGCTTTTATCATGACACTTGGTGGGGTGGTGCCCGCTGACCCCTAACGGTGCACCCAACTCTGCAGGTAGTTGGTTAATATGTGATCAGTCTAAAGCTAGAGACAAGGGAAAATACCTGTCAGAAGGCTTCGTGGCAGTATTATGTTGTATCTTAGATTTGGGGCTGCATGTTCAGTGCTCATGGAATGCTGTGTTGTATGCGTGGAATGTTGGATGAGTGACTGTTGAGAGGGTTCTGATTGTGTCAGTTAGAACTGAGTTGGCTGGTTTGGATGTACCAGTGTGTGTCTGTCCATGGAACTTACCTTGCTTGTCACCTATCTGGTGTGTACCTAAGGACAATACACAGTGGTCGAAGTGTACAAAAAGAAGTAGTGGAACTATGTTCCCTGCTGGTCTGCCCCCACGCCCCACAAACCCCATCACGCAGCACAATCCAAACCCCCAAACACACCTGCGATTTAACGGAATGTTCAATGCAGTGCACTAAACTACAACTGCATCCTACTCTTTTATTTTGAAGCTAAACCATTCTGGAATGGTTTATTTAAAAAAAAGTATAGGAACAGTAAAACTTAAAAAAAACAAAGTAGAGGAGCATCACTCGCGCCCACTTTGATTACTGACAATACACCTTTATACGTGGAACATGGACTACAGAGCTTATTTACCCACGTACGTACTTCACTGGCAACGAGGTGGTCTTAAAGGTGCGGCAAGAGGTACAGGTAGAGCTGCTGTGGAGAGGGTAGCAGGCGCGAACAGACACTGCCCTCCAGGACGCACATTGACATCCATAAAGTGGTACCAGCTGACGGAAGGACCAGGCCGGAAGTTCCTGAAGGTGCTTGCGGGCCGGGCAGCGCTTGCACGGTGTCACCAGGTGCTTGCTGACAGTTTGTGGTGAACCAAGCAGAAAGGTCTGGTGAGGTCTGTGGCCGGGTGGCAAAGGCGCGGTGCCAGCAGGCGCTGTAAACTGGCGGAGGACCACAGAGGTCGGTCCTGGAAGGCTTGCAGGCCGGGCAGTGCAGGTACACTAGCTGGCAGGACGAAGGAGTCTAGCTGGGTAGTGCTGAGCTCCCAGGACACTCAGAGGTGTGCTGTCAGGGACGGTAATCCACAATAATGACGGCAATCCTTTACAGCGCTCAGGGTGCCATTCAGGCAGCCTGGGCTTCATGCAAGCAGGGATATCATGACAACAACATGCAGTGAGGACCGGTGGAGTCATTGGGCCGCAGGGAGCTTTTTCACCGTCGGCATCCGATGCAGAAATGATGACAATGTCGAGCATCGACCTGCACATGTCATTGGCTGATAGTTTTTGTGTACGCAGAGGTGGTTGCCATGATGATGTCACGCGCACCAGTGTTGTGCAGTAGAAAGCGCCAGCATCTCGAAGCAGGAGGAGGGCACAGACGGAGAACATTGAAATCAATTGCTGTGTCCAGTCTTGGGTGTCCATGGCAGCCTGATTTGCAGATTGCCGGCGGCTGTCATGGCAGGTGTGACTGGAGTGCCCTGCATACCGGTATGGCAGAGGTTGTCAGCGGTAACTGGTTGTGGCAGCCGACCTGAGCGGCAAGTGTTAACTGGGCCCCAGGATTCTGGGGTGTGTAGGGAAGCTGATTGGTTTTCCCTTGTGATCTGCTCAAGGTGCGAGCGGATCTCCAGACACTTCTAACAGCTAGATCCTGGCCTTTGGACCTGGTTTGTGGGACTCAAAAGATTTGATTAACTGGTTAGGTGTGTCGGGGGAGGCCTGTATTTTATTCTGCAATTGTTTTGTGTTGTGGCCTCTGGGTTAGCAGAAATTGGTTAGGTAGGTCGGTTGTGGAAAAGGTTGATTTAAGGGCCTGTGAAATTTTGCTGTTGCAGTGTTTATGGTGTAGGACCCAGGGGTGTCCCAATTAGGTAGTTTGGGGAAGTTTTGGCACATGTTACATGTTTCTTTTGGGACTTGAGGGAGCGGAGAGCATGGATGGAGTTGTGGTGAATTTGTTTTTGTGGAAATTGTTTTTCCTTTACAGGGGGAAATGTGGACATGCGGGTGCGGGGCAAGATCCATTGCAGTGTATACATTCGGGGATGTTTGTGGACATGTGTGTGCGGGGGGCTGGTTTAGATTCCAAAATGTTCTTTTCACCCTACAATGTTCTTTCCATCCTAAAGTGTTCTTTTCCATCTGTTGGGTGTTTATCATATTAATAAAAATAATAATAATAATAATATTATTTGTATTATCTTGTTAGTGTTGTCCGTAGGGGGTGTGTTCTCCCTGGTTGATTTGGGTTGTGTTGGTAGTGTGTTTTACAGAATGGCCGGGTGGGTTCTGTGCCGTTAAGTTTGGAACATGTGCGTGGCATGGTGATTGTTGACTGTTGGTTGCAGTCGCAGAGTGTGTTTGGGATTGACTGTTGGTTACAGTCAGGGAGTTTCAGGACCATGTGAGGTACATGGTGTTGTGGTTATTTGACTGTTGGTTATAGTCAGGGTGTGGTGGTTGGTGTTTTATTTGCCTGTTGGTTACAGTAGGGTGACTGTTAGTTACAGTCGGGGTTTGGGGTCTTATTTTGGCTGCTGTTGCAACTCAGCTGGTTGTTGATTGATGGGTTGGTTACAGTCAGGGTGTTGGTTCAACTGGTTTGTTTACATTTGAGGTTTCCAAGGAAATGTGAGGTGCACAGTATTTTGTTTTTCAACTGTTGGTTACAGTTGCAGTGGTTAGGACATGCGGATGGGCATGGATTACAGTTGGCGCGGTTCAACTGTGGATGCAGTATGGCGTGACTCAACTGGAATTGTGGGTGCAGTATGGCATTTTCCTGCCGTTTGGATGTGGTATGGCGGTGTCCTACTGCTTGGGTGTGGTCAAAGTACAGTTATTGACATTATTCAGGAGTGTGTGGTGTTTCTTTTTCAAGTACTTACATTGTTTTGTATCGTTCCATCCATTTTGGGCATTAGTTTGCTATAATTGTCAAATTCTTTAGAACTAGAGGATTGAAGTGGAGTAGCCTGGGCTTCATGCAAGCAGGGATATCTTCTGAGTGAAGCATGTTTTTACTCAGTAAATGAAGAAGAGCATGTTTTCTTCCCTTGCTAGCTAACGAAGTACATCCACTGATAACCTGGAGCTGGCTTGAGTGGATGTACAATGTTTGTCTGTCGATATAATTTACCTTGCTTGTCACCTGCCTGGTATCTACCTAAGGACATTAAACCTTCATACATGGAACATAGACTACAGTGCTTATTAACCCACGTACTTACTTCAAATTACATGTATTATTAAGTATGTATTATGTTTAATATGCATTAATCAAGGCACCTAGCAAGATGTACACTTGCATAGCACTTGATTGCTGTAGTGTCCTACTTGAAGATGTTTTCTGGTTTTCCAGTGAATCATTATAAGTATTGTGGCCAAGCTAAAACATATAGGGCCTCATTACACGGATGGCGGAGAACCATGGCGCTATTAGCGCCATGGTCCATGCCGGTAAAATACCGGCACCGTCTTGGCGGAAAGGGGAATTACCGCCCCATTCCAAGGTTGGCGGGGCGGTAATTCCCCCTTCCACCATTGCCCTTCCCCATTCCCATTTTTGCCCCATAGGGCTCAATGGGAATGGGGAAGGCGCTCCCTGGGTCCCTTTGCGGGTTGGTTTTTAACGCCTGCAAAAAGCCATCCATGTAATGAGGCCCATGGTCTTTGCAATACCTCCTATTTTTAAAATACCACCTGATGGTGAGTGGGGGAGCTACATGGAATAATAATAATAATAATTGCGCATTTATATAGCGCTACAAACCCTCAGGTATCTGAGTGCTGTTTATTATTACCCACGGTGTGTGGTGCTCGGATGTCAAAGTGAGCGCTCTACTCGCTGTGCCACTTGACCGGCATATTTACGGCATGGGGTAGATAGAAGGTGCAGCATGGATAAATATGGTTTATTTACCCCATGTATCAATTTTCATGTACCCAATGCCAGAGCTGTCCCAAGTAATCCCAAAGCATAATTCGGTTGCATTTTAAAAATAGAAGGCACTTCAGATATCATATGTTTTTACTGTAAACGTCATACTCCTAATGAGTCCATTCCTCTTTTGCTTAGCACGCTATCACCCTCAGTCCGCTTCGGCTAGGCACACCTGGACTGGTGATGAAGCTGATGGGTGTGTGTTTGTGTAGAATGACCAGATAGGGAATCGAAGCCGGGCACAGAGAGCACTAGTAGCCAAAGCAATGGGCCCCATGAGGGTTGGTCAGGACTTTGACAGAGGGTTCCACACAAGAGACCAACAAGGAGCTGTCAAGATCGAGTGGAGGGCTGAAATAAGGCTATCTGGCACCCACAAGGGAAAAGGACATATTTACCCGCCCCTACACTGGTAACTGTAATCCTGAACCGGAAATGCACTGACTCGACTTCTGTGGCAGAGTTAAATAGTGCTATCTTTTAGCTTGCTATGTTCCATCAGCGTGTTTACAGTGTGGCAGCTCTGAGACATTAGATTATGTTTTACAGGACCTCGGTCACTTAGGGAAGTGGCAGCCTGCCGAAATGCAATTAATACCCTGGACAAACATCACAGAATTAATAGCGATGAGGGACTGTTAAAAATGAGTGGCCAATCACCAGCCTTTACATGAGGATCCCATATATTTTTTTTTGTTTTGTTTTTAAAAAAAATATTTGTTTAAAAAAAGATCACATCATAACAACATATGAACAAAAACACAAACAAAATGCAAACATCATGCAATCACAGCAAATCAACATTAACTATATACATCAGAAACACCCCCCTCTTCCCCTGGAGTCACAATACAAGCAATAAAACAAATCTAATACAGTAACAAATTTGCCCCAGATCTTTTTAAATAATGCATCTTTCTTTTCTCTCCGATACAGCACTCTCTCCATATCTGCTAAAGAATGCATCTCAGCAATCCATTCCTCAATAGTAACAGGGGTAGATGTTTTCCAATGTCTGAAAATTAGCTTCTTCCCCACCATTGCCCCACGAAAGATCCATTTCTTCTGAGAAGTGGTCAGGTTATCCAACAAATCCCCACTACCCAGCACTATGGTCTTAAAATCCATATGAACCTTCACTTCAAGAATCCTTTCACAGATCTGGTCAAATTCAAACCACATACCTCTCACCCTTGAGCACTCCCACAACATATGCTCAAAGGTGCCCACCTCGTGTAAACATGCCCAACATTCTGAGCTGTCACTCATTCCCCTCTTCATCATTCTCTCGGGCGTCCAGTATGTCGTATTCAAAATCTTTATTTGACACGGCCTGTCTGCAAGACTCAAAGAACACAGCTTCACATTCTCACAAATACACGTCCAATCATCCTCCATAATATCTTCTCCAATTCTCCGATTCCAATCCAATCTTAAAGCCTCATTAGCCTGATAGTTCGACACAACCAGCCTATAAACATAACTAACCAGGCCACATCCACTCACTCCAGGCTCCCAACCCAGCATGTTTGTATTGATTTTCTTTTCCATATCCACCACCCCCACTGCCCTCCTGATCTTCCGATAATCTGCCAGGCGAAAAGTAGGAATGTCAAACTTCAACTGTATCGCCCGAGCCGTCATCCAATTCAAGCCATTGAACAGATCACCAATCCACTGCACCCCAGCCAGGTACCGTTCATGCCAGAACAAAATGTTCCCCTCATGTGTAATACTTGGATTCAGCCAAATGGAAGCACTCAGATCTTTCAATGTCTTGAAACCCAAACACTCACACAATGCCACCCATGAGTTCTGCAAACTCCTGGTCAGTGGGCCTACCATCTTAGCCTGATGTGGCTTACTGGTCAAAACAGCCCCAGGCAACAAAGGTCCTACATGGCTAGACTCTGCACACACCCAATCATCATGCTCCAATTTGAAAAAAGCAAATATATACCGAGACATAAAAGCCAGATGGTATGCCTTGAAATTAGGGACCCCCAGCCCACCTTTAGATAAAGGTAATTGCAGTTTGCCAATTTCCAGATGCGGAGGTTTACGATCCCACAAAATTTCCTGCATGAGTCTATCCAACTCACGCCAAAAATGTTTCTCAATGTCTACTGGGATCATACTCAGAACAAAGTGTACTCTAGTAGTCGACACCATCTTCAAAGCGTTTACCTTCCCCCAGTGGGAAAGGTTCAACAAACCCCATTGTTCCAAATCCAATTTGAAATTGGTGCACACCATAGTCATATTTACACTCACAAAATCAGCAACATTGGGCAAAATCCAAACCCCCAAGTACAATAGTTTATCAGCACACCACTTAAAACCCAACCTGGTAATAAATTTTGTCGCCCAGCAGAACCAATGGTAAAACCTCCGATTTTGCCCAATTGATCTTGTATCCAGAGCACTGGTGAAAGGACTCGAGAATGTTCATAAGAACCGGCACCGACTCTCCAAGGTTCTTAAGGTCCAATAATAAGTCGTCCGCGTATAACAAAGTTTTTTGCTGCATTCCCCAAAAATTAATGCCCTGTAATCCCTCCTCATTTCTCAATCTTATAGCCAAAGGTTCAATACTAATTACAAATAACAAAGGTGACAATGGGCAACCTTGTCTTGTGCCACGTTCCAATTCAAACGGTTTCGATCTCTGACCATTAGTTTTAACATCTGCTGGAGGCCTGGTATACAGCAGTTTAATCCAAGAACAGAACTGAATCCCAAAACCCATCTTATCCAATACTTTAAACATGAATTGCCAATCAACTCTATCGAATGCCTTCTCTGCATCAAGTGATAGGACAGCCGAGTCTTCAGGCAACTCTGACGCTTTCGTAATAGTACAAAGCAGTGTCCTCATGTTACTGGACGTCATCCTACTTTGAACAAAACCAGACTGATTCCGATCTATCAATTTAGGCAAAAGATTTTCTATTCGCAGAGCTAGAATCTTAGCCAAAATCTTATTGTCCACATTAACCAAACTAATTAGTCTGTAACTGGACGCCAGTGATTTATCCCTGCTTTTCTTTAAAAAGACAGAAATAGTAGCATGTCTAGTAGTGTCAGGAAGTATACCCCTAGCCTTGGAGGTCATATACATGTCCGTCAAAAGTGTCAACGCAGAATTAGGCAACCACCTATAGAATTCCACTGGCAGTCCATCTGGCCCCGGTGACCTGCCAACATTCAATTTTTATATTGCCTTCTTGACCTCATCCACCGTGATATCCCCCTCCAGTAAAGTAGCCTCTTTCCCTGAAATATCTGGAACTTGAATACCCTCCAGAAAATCTCCACTCGCCGCGTCAATATGGTTTTCATTCTTATACAAATCCTCATAAAACTATCTGAACACTTCATTTATACCTTCCGGAGTGAATGTGACCTGACCACTGGAGTCTGTAATAGACATAATCGAGCACTCAGACTTCCTCAACCTCAATCTATGCGCTAACCAGCGATCACATTTCTCCCCATGTTCAAAGTAAGCACATTTTTGATGGAAATACTTTTTATCCACCCTAATAGATATTAGCTCCTTCAACTCCCTTTTCAGCCTATTTAACTCGGGAAGCAAGTCCACTCTCGTAGGATCCACCATCAGAACCCCTGACAAGTCCCTAATCTTCAACTCCAGTACAGTCTGTGTATTGTCCCATTTTCTCTTCAAACCACTCGCCAGACTAATAAACATACCTCGAACCGTGCACTTGAAGGCCTCCCATATCATGTCAGATCCAACTTCTCCAGTACAATTTTCCTCAACAAAATAGTCAATTTCAGTTCTAATTTTGTTCATCTCCTCTAGATTGTCCAACAAAATAGTATTTAGTCTCCAAGATTTAGATCTACACATAGTGTAACTCCACTTCAAATCCACTGAAACATGAGCATGGTCAGTCAGCACAATATTACCCAAATCACTCCTTTTATAGTTTTGAAACATGTCTCCTGCCATCAAAACCATGTCAATTCTGGAATAAGGATACCATATATACGCACAATACTATTCCTTGTGTCTTGTTAAGTTGGGTTCCTGGCCAAGCACAACACTGGCACCAGTGTAGGAACAGGAAACAACTTTACTAAGTTCCAGGGTACAGGAATACATTCAGGCCACATCAGGTGAGTTACATGAACAGAACATCCACTGGCATTCTCTCTGTCAACCCATCTTATCAACTGAGCTTCACAGAACCATTCAGAACATAACATTCTCACACACAGCATTCCATGTCAATCACTCCTACCATTCCATGCATACAAGGCAGGTGCAGGGAAAGACAAGTCACAACATGCCTCAATGCCTGTGATGATGGTAAGCACCTTAAATATGTTAAGCATTTAGTAGCTAGAAACTGGAATTACTCAAAGTTCCTTAAAGGGCTGACATTTGTCCTTTAAGTCCATTATTTTTTCCTTTGCTTCAAGAAGAGAAATGGTGACAAATGTGCAGACACATTCTGATGCCCTCATCAAGGTGGTACCAGTCACTACCAGAAATTATTGAAGGTCGGGTTATAGTGATCGCTGGGGTCCCTGAAATGGCGTTTTAGTGGATACGGTCCTTCCTGATCCCACAGCTGTCCTATACAGTATTTCTTGGTGGCGGGTTGTACACCTCTTTTAGAAACATCTATCAAAACGTTGAGTGGTTACAGTGCTGGATCCAACACATTATATCAGGAATGCCAATAATGATCTTGCGTTTGTTACAAGTTCCTTCATAATGGTGCTAAGTAGATCATTGAATGGACCTGTGATGTTTGAGAGGAAAACATGGTACCGACTGGTAAGATATTGCTGAGATACGCAAAATGTAGAATGATGAGAATTCATTAGCTAGGTATACAGCGTATTCAAGCTACCTTGATCAACCCAAGATTATACCTTGATGAACAAACTGGAGGAAATAAATGAGACGAAGGTGGAATATATCTATTTGCTGTGTTATTGATTTACTGTATATTCAGCATGTATTGCTGCTATGTTAGAAATGTTATTTGAGATGACTGTGCAATCTTGATACATAAATAAGCACAGAGTGGCCTCATTAGATCTCTTTTGCAGTGCTTGTTATGAGGGTGCAGTTGGCAATGCAAGGTATTTGAGAGCATCTTCATGCCAAATCTCCTTATCAGTAAGCCAGGATTCAACCACTTATGGGGCGCAAAATAGAGCAATCTAGAAGCAGAGAGCCTCTATGATGCAATATGTCCCTCAGTGGCTTTCGTAAGAACAGCTGATCAAAGCATGCACTGCTCCTGTTGTTTGTTCGCGTTAATGTTGCTAATGCTAGAAATGCTGCTGCTTAGGCCTTGTATTTCTAGGGCCATTTATTGTTAAAAATGATTTATTGCACACCTTGGGTCAAGATATTAGAAGTGGGATCTCCCCATAGGTTATTGGTTATAAAGGTTCCAATCATTAAGTAAGGAGCAGTTGCCCCAGCTATTCCGTTCAGAATGGATGCATAAAATACATAAAATGCTCTTCAAGTTTTTTAACTCAAAGGCTGTTCCGATTTTAACTTATGGTGAGGATGTTTTATTATCATACGATAATATAAGTTGGCCTATTCTTGAAAAGTTGTTTTGGTGAAACTTATTGTGGTTACCTGAGGGCGTACCTATTTCAATCATCTGTTATGTCTTGGTTTAGTCTCATTACAGGCCTGTGTAAACTAGAAAATGCTATCTCTATTTAGGAAAATATTGGTTGCACCTGGATGGTCCCTATTTGGTGTTTTAAAAACTATGTATGAGAAATCGTGGATGCGGTTTTTAACACTTGGATTATGCAGTGCCACTTTCTTTTAGGTTCCATTGAGGTCACTTTGGACATCTTGTTATCTATACCTCTGGAGGTAAAATGGAAACTTTGGTGGCAAGAATGGATTAGGACGATTGATGACTGTAAAATGTTTGTTATTTTCATATGTAATCACTTGGGAGAAGCTGCTTAATAATGTGCCAATTCAATTGAGGAAGTTTCCTAATCTTCACTGGGGAAGGCTATTCCTTAGAGCTTGTTCCCTACAAATGTAATTCTGGACGTGAGAGCAAAGATCAATGGGTGTAAAAGGGAATGCAGGTTTTGTAATGCATCTAACCAAGATGAAACACTGGAACATTTGGTGGTAGAATGAAGGACTCTTACGATAATGAGAAATCTGTATCTGGGTAAATTCGTACTGGATCAGAGATCAGTAACCCAGGCATAATTCTGGCAGAAGATACTTGCAAGCTCACAGGTAGCCTTAACACTTGCATTTATCAGGTTCCTATTGAATATATTTACTTCCAGTACTTAATCAAGTCTCATAAGGCAATGTGTGATACGTATTTATTCTTCTGATTAATGAACTGAGAAAAAAGAGAATTAAGTGCAATTAGGTTGAAACATTTTATGAACTGTAGTTTATATAATTTTTTTTAAGTTTGCATATGTCTTCTTCTTTTGTTGTATTCTATCAAATTGTTTTATTGCATTGTCTGTGATAAAGTTAATTGTGAAAGGTTTGAATAACAAGCCAAAGAACAATTACATTAAAAAATACTGTTTTTTTTCTGATGCAAACCATGCAGCACCTTTCTTGACCACAACATTCCTAATGAAAATACACTTTTGTAAGTGACTGCTTTCAGCCAACCCACCAAGCTTCAGATATGAGATTTAGAGAATCGTCCATTCAAATGGAATTCATTCGATTTATTTCAATTATGGCTCTATGAAACTCTGAGAACGCATTTTCTTAAACTTGATTTGAAATCTGATTTAACGAATGAAACATGTAAAAATTTTAAAAGGTTTTGAGTTTCCTGCGAGAAATGCACTCGTGTTGCTCCTGAATCCGATGCACACGCCTCATGTCATTGCACCAGTTAAAGAAATTATTTATACTAAGAAAAAGCCATACCACCTGTAAGGTTTATCTTATTTTGCTCAGAGTGAACTACATTTTTATCAGTGTTCTTTGCTGCATGTTATGTTATGTTATTTGGTATTTGTGTAGTGCCATTGTTATGGCTTTGAAGTGCTGTGAGGGTAAAAGGCCCTTCAGAAGACTCCAGTAAATAGTAATTTGACTTAGATGACTAATCCATTACTAGCAGAGATGACTAGTTTAAAACATTATAGAAATCATGCAGAGCATTGTGTTCAGGCGCAGAGATGACTGCTATGTCAGTGACTATGCAACAGCTAAACTAAAGCTTTCTTGGGATTCAGCTGTATTCTATGGATTGCAGTGCAAGGGGAGAAAGGATATTTTAAATGGTCTATCAGCCCCTAGGTCAACTGTTCACAGTTGAGGGCTCTGCTGTACTTTGCATGCAGAACACATGCACACTGAATAACATGTAGTCAAGGCAAAACACCCTGCACTCCCACCACTGGCCTTTTGCATACAGGTCCGATTTCACTCGCTCACACTGTCCCTGCTCTCTCTCTCTTTCTCATGGGTACATTGTACCCCATGTGCAGCATGTCATGCAGCAAGCTTCTAATCCACTTAACGGTCCTGCCCATCATCCCAAGCATGCCACGCCAGTCTTCTGTTTGTTGGATAGTGTCAAAGGTGTTCCTAGAATCAAAGAACATCAAATCCATAACCGCCCCCCCTTCACCAAACTCCATAGCCAGCAACTGAAATAAGGCAATTAGGTTTGTGAGGCAGGGCCTCCGCCAAGTGAACCAAAGCTGCTGTTGATCCTGTAATCCTCTTGTTGAACTATATTCTGCAATTCCCTCCTTTAAGTCACTGCAATGTGTTTCTTTACCTTGGAGGAAAGGCAAACAGATCTGCAATTTACATCATTATCATTTCCCCTAATATTGTGTAATTGGTCTTTATCTGAAATCCCTTCATCATAAAATGTGTAAAATGAAAGTGCTGTCTATTTTATTACGATTACAGTACATATTCTTTATATTCTCAATTAAACTAATGTATTTACTTCCTAATATGTCAATACATTAATTTATATGCCAACCCTCAAACTTACATATTGTCAGAGTTAAAGATTAAAATCTAGTATACCGACTAAAAACCGTCATCCAGAAGGAGGTGAAGAGGAAGGTGAAAACATTGTCATGAAGAAGCCGAGTAATCAATAGATTAATGATATTCATAGCTTCATTCGACGTGTTAGAGTAAAGTGAACAAAATGTGTTAGTAAATGAAACGTGGTTTCATTGTGTAATATTTAAATAACTAGGTTGTATGCCAGCATCTTCTTTGCCAGCGTACTCTTTGGTCTGCCCAACTATGCTTTCTGTTCTCGACAAGATCATTAACTTTGCTATCAGGACTCTCTTTGAACTCCCTCACTTCACACCTACTTCCTCCTACCGTCACCAGGCTCGATCGATTGCAATGCAAAACATGGCCAGATTTAAATGTCTTCTCCTGGTTCCAAAATCTTTCCACGGTAAGGCACCACTGTATCTATCGTCCTCTATCCAACTCTACTCATCGGCACACCCACTCCCTCCTTCCCTGCAGCTCTCTGGCCGGCCTCCCTTGGCCCCCTTCCCGCCCCTACCTGCAAGGCTAAAAACCTCGGGGTCATCTTCGACTCCACACTCTCCTTCTCTCCTCATATATCTGACGTCTCTAAGAAGTCACACTACCAGCTGCACCTCCTCAGAGGTATTCTTCCCTTCCTCTCCTTCCCCCAGAAGCTCACTGTCTCCCGAGCCCTGGTTCTCTCAAGGCTGGACTACTGTAACAGCCTCTATCTTAATCTGCCTGCCTCCACTCTCCGCCCTCTGCAACTTATCCAGAACAGAACTGCGAGACTTGTCCTTGGCCTCAAGCCCAGGGACCGTATCTCTCCAGGACTGAAATCTCTTCACTGGCTCCCAGTGGCTGCGAGGATTAAGTTCAAAACCCTCTGCATTGTCCACAAGGCCTTCTGGGGCCTGGGGCCTAAATACCTTCAACTCTCTCTTCCTAAATATCTTCCTTCACGAGCCCTTCGCTCATCCGTCTCCAACTCCCTCATGGTCAGCCGCTTCTCGAAGCAACGAGCTGGGGGTAGATCTCTCTCCGCAGCAGGGGCCTCCCTCTGGAACAGCCTTCCTGCCTCCCTGAAACTTGAGGAGAACCATCTCCGGTTCCGGAAGTACCTCAAAACCTTCCTCTTCGCTTCTGCCTTCTCTCTCCCTCTCCCCTGCTAAACCTGCTTAACTCCCCACTGAATTCTGCACTAAACCTGCATCTGGGCCACTCTCAGCGACCTCGGTCCAGGGCCCAGCCACTCTCCACTTGCACTGCCTCCCTAGCTCCCCCTGCACTGTGGGACTGTCACTGTATCCCTACAGCCCCCCTTCCCAGCACTTCTCAGCACTTGCTCTGCACTTACCTCGCACTTGCCACCTGCTGGCCCTTTTTATTTATTATTTATTATTTTATTACGCTACTTACCTTGTACTGCACTTCCCCCCCACCTCCTCCCCCTGCACTTTCTCCTTTTCCCCTTACCTCTGCACTTGCGCGATCTGAATGACACCTGGCCTAGTAGGATCGTTTGTCTGTCTTCCCCTTGTTTCCCTCCCTCCCTGCCTCGTCGCGCCTTGAAACACTTGTGTATAGGCGCGTTACAAATACCATATCATATCATATCATATCATATCATATCCAACTCTACAAGCCTTCTCGTAATCTCTGCTCTGCCTCCTCAACTATCCTTGTGGCTCCTCACCCTCCCTGTGCTTCCCCTTGCTTCCGCTCCTTCTCTGTTCTTGCTCCAATTGCATGGCATTCTCTTCCCCCGGACATTCGAGAAACAGTCCACACGGATTTGTTCAAAATCAAAGTAAAAGCCTACCCCCTCACCTCAGAGTTAGCCCCTTAACCTAGCTCTCTTCTGCCTGCTAGTTGACATATTTCACTCGCCTCTAACCTGCCTTTATCCCTCACATCCTCTGCCTCCACTGTAGCACTTCAGCCATCATGGTCACATCCCGAGCACAGCTGGCTGTACCATCGACCTGGACTTCAAAATGTCCAATGTTCATTGTCCTTAATCTATGTATGTCTACTTATGTATTGTCCCTGGTGACAGATCCATTTAATCCCCTCCACAACCTGGTCAGAATGTCCCTCAAACTCACACCATTGTAAGAAGCTCGCTGCTTCCCATCAAATCTAATTTGTTATCTATTGTATGTTCTTTTATGATCAAAAGAGCATTGTTCCTCCTGTATATAAATAAATAAGTGATGTATTTACAAAGTAAGCATTTTAATAGCAAATTTAGTTGAGCTGGAACAGTTTTGGCATGACCTTGCTTTAGGTGCAATGTTGTAAAAGTTTTTGTCATTACAAAAGTGAATGTATTGTTCCATGTTTTAGATTTCAATATATGGTGTTTCGAAAGAAATCCTGCAGTGATATTGCACTGTTGTTTCCTGAAAGCAGACAGATGCTCTCTGTTGTTTTTCTGGCTGCTTCTGAAGTCAGAATATTTGGAATGCAGTCAATACTAGTAGTTATTGACTGCATTCTGACATTTTGATTGGCTAAGAGGAGGTCATTAATGACTTCCATATGTTACATTGTTAGCATTGTCATTGCTTTTGCATCTTGAGTTGTGCGCAGCAGGTTTGTTAGCAGCAGATTTTATGGCTAGATTTTGTTTCTAAAACGAACCATGATTCCAAAAGTTCCCATTTTTTCACTGACATCCCATTGGGAAAAAGATCTTGGAGATGAGATGAGCCATTTGTACCCCTGAAAACTCCTTTAACGAGGCGCCAGCACTTGCGTAGTGGTGGGGCCACCAGTACATGTCTTGGGAGGTGGCCCCTATGAAAATAAAACATTCCCAAATTTAAAAATAAATAATAATGTATTTTTGAAGTCTGAGGGCTTCCCCCACCTCATCACATGGAACCCTCCATGGTGGAGGCCTCCATGTCATGGGGTGGGAGAGCCCTATGACTTAAAAATAAATAGTTTCTTTTTGGAGTCACTTTGCCTTCATAAAGACATTATTTCCATTACGGTTTGGTCCTTTAACGGAAATAATTTCTTTATGAAGTCCGAGTACCAGCCCATGACTTGGAAGCATCAAGATCCTCTGCAGATGACAGGAACAAGTATTTCTGGCTGTTGCAGGGAGCTGAAGGTCCCGTTCCCTGGACCAATGGATTAAAGGCAAGAAAATGTATTTTCTTTAAATCTGTGTGCGTGCATGCAAGTGTGTTTGTACTTATGTATATAATGTAATGTGCATGAATGAGTGAGTACATGATGTATGATTGGCTGCCTGGGTGTGCCTGTGTAAGTGTATGGTGAACGGGTGCTTACTTGAATGTATGGGTGGCTGGGTGTATGTGTGTGTATGGTGAAAGGATGCACACTTAAAGGAATAGTGCGCTCAGAAATATTATTGTCCCGAGGGTTCGGGCTTTTGTTTTTAAGCATACGTTGATCGATCACACAAACATTTCCAATGCACCTTACCGTAGTTTTCCTCGTTTGTACACATGCAAAATCAGGCAGCAGGGCGCGGCCATCTTGTGATAATCTGATCAGTTGCTGCATCGTCCAGAGTGGACTGCCCTGGCGGCACAAAATCTTATCCCCCGCCCCTGTGCGTGACATCTCTAGACACGTACCGCCCATTTCACAATGCCAAAGCACGTCTCGTGTCAAAATTCTCTGTGCCTCAACTAATGACGTGTCACCATGGAAATGGCAGGTTGCCTCTTTCCTCAATAAGTATAAAGCGATCGCTTCACAACAGACAACATCAGATTTTCTTTTCCATTCCTCTCACTGTACTTCTTTGATTATTCGGTGCTTCGGTTCTGTGCTCTGGTCAGCTACCTTCGTTGCTTGTAGCCCGTGCAAACAGATACCAGTAACATTACTATAAATCATTTTCATTTGTTTCCCCCACAATGGCAATAATACAGCCCTACCAGTACGAGCCGGAGTATTCCGAGACGGAATTACTCGAAAGAGAAAGATGCGGAAACGATGGGGCTTCTGACGACAGTTGGGAGGACGATTCAACAGATGAAGAGCCTGGTCCTAGTCGCATGGATGGCGTTTCCCCCTGGTGTACCTGCAGTCGGTGTGCAACAATGCCAACCGAGGAGGAGAACTGCTGCTGCCGAGAAAACTCTGGATGCTTGTCCTACATATCGGAAGGCGAGCCACGGCCGCAATGCGTTACCGAGCTGCCAGACTTCAGGGCAGCCTGCCTCACATGTTCCGTGTTGAGGATTTTGATGGTGCTTATGCATGAACTTCGCAACGTTTTGCCCTCGGAATCCAAGTAACGTGTTAGTATACTCTGGTTGTGATGTCACTTAGGCCACTACTATTTCAAGGTTGTCTCCTATATTGTCGTAACTTCAATATATCATTGTTAAACCAATTTAGCCTTGCAATCCTCTAGTAATATTCATATAATAGTTGTTCAATATTGTACAGTGTCTAGGTAGCATTTGCACTGGCAACAATGCCATTGGATACAAGAATTGTCATTGGCAACTAAAGTTTAATACACTTATCTTGATCATTTAAAAACAGTTTGTATCTTTCTCTTTCACAGGTGTACAGGCTGGTGGCCTATCGTTCATACACATGATGGCTTCATGGGAGGCTTGGACACCGCGTTCAACAAGTAATACCCGCCTGTGCCGTTGGTGCCATTAGAGACACATTCCCCAGTGACAGCAGTCAATACAGGGGATTTTCCCTCACTGTGCTGATAATGTGTAGTACATTTGTACCATAAAATTAAGAAACAAAATAAAGCACTACAGAATTTTTATCAATGGGTCTTTCAGTTTTTCAGTGAATCAAGTGTGTCTCCATTCAGCAGTGTTCCGGCCCTTGTCTGCACGCCTCAGGCCCATCCATCCCCCCTCCATTATCAAAGGCAGTTGGCACCAGTGGATGTGCGCTGCCAGGGGCGGGAACGGCCAAGGTGCCAAACACCATGTACACTTCAAAGGTATCTTCCGCACAGAGGCCATTCTACACATGGCCTATACAAACCCCGTGTCTCCAGGCAGGATCCCCTGAAGCAGGCCGCGCCCCTACAATCCACATAGGACCACGACATATACAAGTCATTAATTCGCATACACACCCTTTTTTCAACTTGTGCACGTGCTACCTGAGAACTTCTGTGACCACTGCGACTCTACTCGTCGTCGTGCAACCTGTGAACATCTCCCTGTTCTCCTGCCACTAACTACCCTGCTTGCTGAATCTGTTTGTTGGTCAAGGTAAGGGCAAGTCTCCTAATCATATCTCCTTGATCTCTAAATTTCTATCTATTTCGAGCGAACGCACCCAGTAGTGTTATGTTCATTTGTCTCATTGCCATTGGGCCTCATTACGACCCAGGCGGTAAGTTACCGCCTGGGCCGTGACTTTACCACCATGGCGTAAACTACGTTTACGCCATGGTGGTTGGCGGACTTACCGCCCCATTCCGAGTTTGGCGGGGCGGTAAGTCCCCAATCCCCATTTAACCTTCCCCATTCCCATTTTTGCCCCATAGGGCATAATGGGAGTGGGGAAGGCATTAATTACGCCACCGTAAATTACGGTGGCGTAATTAACTCCATGGTCCCTTAGCGCCATGGATTTTAACACCTGCTAAAAGCAGGTGTTAAATCCGCCATGGCGCTAAGGGACCTCGTACTCAGGCGGTAAGGGTCGGCGCTGTTTACGGTGCCGTAAACCCCTTACCGCCTGAGATGTAATGAGGCCCATTGACTTGAGTTTAATTTGTTATGTTATCGATGTATCAATTGTCATCAGTGTCAATTGGCATTGAATTGCATCCTTAGTGGACCGTGTCAATATAATAAGCATGTTTCCTTTTGATGCATGATAGTACATTCAAGGGACGCGTAACATGTTCTGATTTTCTTCACATCAAAGAATTGTTTATGAAAGTTATCCTATAATACAGCCGCCCATGCTACACTGGTTTTGCTGTGGTGACCAAAACATACCTTGCATAGAAGAATGTATGGTATTATCCTTCTTTCTCACGTTTTTAAGTAATTTGCGAATAATGTTCACCTTTTTTTTTGCAGAATTTACAATGCCTGCATGTGCGATTTTCGGTTGCCCTTCTAAGACCCATGAGAAATCTGAAGGCACCACAATGCATGTATTCCCAAAGATGTAGATTGAATAAGAGAATGGGTCAGATATTGTGGATATGCTCTGGAAGAGCTTGAAAGTAGAGTCAAAGATGTCTTGCAGGACAAGAAGGGTGATCGATTCCGCATCTGCAGCCTGCACTTTACCCAGGATATGTACGACCCATCCATGTACACAAAGAAGAATCAACTCAGAACAACTCGAAAATTTCTCCCAAATGCAATACCGACTCTATTCGTTCACATGCCGCCTCAGGTGAGTCACGGCTCCGGATTTAGCTGTAGCCCTTGGGGTCATGAACAGGTAAACTAAATGGACAGATTGGTGTTTTAGGTGTTTTTGTCCCGTATAATACTTTTCACATTAGTAATATTGTATTGCTTTTTAAATAAAAATCATTGTGCTAAACATCTGTTGTTGGTTTAAGAAGCCTCATGGAAAATTGATTTATGGGCACAGATAACTATGCTATAGTGTCCTTTGAAATAAGCATAATGTTTTCATAATCTGTCTACTTACATGTCAATTTATAAGATTAGCATTTCTAAATCAAATAATATTTTCCCTTTACAACTCCATGACTATGCACGGAATATGAAGGATCGAGATTCAGCATCCATGTCTTGCCTGGAATCAACAACCACTTTGAGCGCGTATCAAGTAGTCTTACTTAGCTATTCAGTCCCGGAATTGTTTTATGCCTGGAATTTGAGATAGTCAGATCATATTTACATACCTTGTCTTTCGTTTATACAATGTTTCATTCGTGGATTGCTATTGATATGTACCAATGTCTGCTTCACAATGTGTGTGTTCAATTTCAATTGTTTAATCCATACTAATACAAGTACTGTGTTTCAGGGAGATGCTGAAGCTTCGACTACAATTACATCATCCCTTGTAGTTGATCCAGAGCCAGAGGTATGCGTACTGACAGTTCCCTTGAATGAAAGAAAGTCGGTCCTAGATCTGATACTATTAGACGGTGACAATATTAGAAACAAGCAGTTTTTGCAAATTACTTGCTTGCAATATTTTGAACAATTTGAGATGATCTGATCATATTTACGTACTGTGTCATTTGTTTACACAATGTTTCATTTGTGGATTGCTATTGATATGTACCAATGTCTGTGTCACAATGTGTGTGTTCAATTTCAATTGTTTCATCCATACTAATACAAGTACTGTGTTTCAGGGAGATGCTGAAGCTTCGGCTACAATTACATCATCCCTTGTATTTGATCCAGAGCCAGATGAATGCGCACTGACAGTTCCATCGAATGAGATAATCTCATCATATTTACATATCGTGTCGTTCGTTTGTACAATGTTTCATTCGTGTTTTTTTATAGCTACGTACCATTGTCTCTGTCAAATAGTGTGTGTTAAATTTCAAATGTTTTCAAGACTACTAATACAAGAACTGTGCTACAGGTAGATAATGAAGCTTCGACTACAATTACATCATCCCTTGTAGTTGATCCGGAGCCAGAGTTATGCATACTGACATTTCCCTCCAATGATAGAAAGTCAGTCCTAGATCTGATACTATTAGACAGTGACAGTATTAGAACCAAGCAGTTTTTGCAAATTGCTTGTGTGCAACATTTCGAAGAGTGTGCTTCGGACAGTCAACTTTGATCGACTAAACTAGCCATCACTCAGGTGAAATCCTAAATGTAATAAATGATGTACACGATGTTCAAGTTTATCTGTGTAAGCCATGTGTGCGAAGGAATAATTTGATTTTGAATACAAATGACTTATCAAATGACTTATTTTAAATGAATACTCTTTTCTAGGGATGTATACAAGATCCAGATATAGAAGAGGAGGCACGTGGATCCGAGTCGGTGGACCAGCTTGCTGTTGCTGATGTTACAGTAAAGAAGGTTTCAACGAAAATGCAAGAAAAATAAGGTAATTTATAAACAATTTCAATTTTTAACCAGTGTTTTGTGCTGGGGCCTTCATAATATGCTTTTTTTTCATGTAAACTGTCCAATACTGTATGTTGGATTTACATTGAACATCCTTTTCCAACCTGTCTTCTAGTTGCCCGATGGTGTATGGACTATGCAGACAGACAGCAACACAAATAAGAGATGCTGCTTGCCAAACTGATTTCACCATGGAGCAACTATTAATTGAGGTGCGGCATGTTCAGACTCGAGATGCATTTGCCCAATGGCCAGAAAATGAATTTAATGTGACCGGCGAAGCCAGCAAAGTGTTTTTGGACCATTGCTACAATGCGTCTGCTCCACCAGATGAAGATGAAACTGAATATATTGTAGATGCTTTCGAATTAGTCGCAGACCACTTGACGCAATCCACACACCCAAAAACCAGTCGACATTGATGTTTTCTCCGATTCAGGTTCAAGTAACAGACGCTGAAATGACAGAGACTGAAGCATCAATACAATTGACCGAGGAACTAGACAAAGATCTCGACTACAGTATGTACAGTTTGGCTGATATGTCAACCACAGTTCAGTCAGAAACAACATTAAGCCAGGATGACAGTCTAATAAAGGAGGCCAAATACATAGTATTTGATAGCAGCTTGATGGAGATTATAAAGATGCTGAAATGTGTACATTCAGTGAGAGGGGAAGTATGTGGGAAGCCATTGGTGAATGCGACTTGTGTATCACAAGACAGTAACCTCAAAATACATGCCACCTGTGAAATGTTCCATGAAAAATGTTCATGGTCCGCTCAATCAATACTGAGGAAACTGCCAGCTGCTGTGCAGCAGCTTTACTTTTCAGTGGCTCTAGTTTCATTAAGCTGTCCAGTTTCTGTCAATTTGAGGGACTCCATTTAATTTCTAAAACGCAGTACTACAAATATCAACGTCAATATCTATTCTCTGCCATTAGTGAAGCTTGGAAAATTGAACAATTGTCTATTCAAAGTACATTCTTCGAAAAATAGTTCAGGCTAGCTGGCGATGGACAGTGTGACAGCCCTGGATTTTCAGCAAAGTACTGCACATACTAAGTGCAGTACATGTAAAGTAAAAAGATTGTGAGTTTGGTGGTCGTGCAGTTGTCCAAATGTAAATCCTCAGTGGCCATGGAGAAATTTGGTTTTCTGAAATCACTGGAAGATCTACAATCGAGGGGAATGAAAATCGACCTCATAGCCACAGATAGGCACGTTTCAATAGCCAAGACAATGAGAGAGCAGTTTCCAAATATTCGCCATCAATTTGAGGTATGGCACGTTGCCAAATTCATCAATAAAAAAATATCAGCTGAAGGGAAAAAAAGTTCTGAAAGTATTTCACAGTGGTCCCAGTCTTTCAGCAACCATCTTTGGTGGAGCTCCAAAACTTGTGATGGGTCTGTGGAATTTCTACTAGAAAAATGGCGGTCACTGATGCACCACTGTTGCAACATTTACTCTTGGACAGAAAACAAACATTTCCACCAATGTGAACATGGCCTATGTCGCCGGAGCAGGAACAGAAGAAGAAGTGGTTGATTCCATCTTCGCCTCCACACAAAGCCCTTGAGAAGATTGTGTTTGATAAAACTTTATCAAGAGATATGAAGGGACTCACAGCATTCTGTCACAGGGGAGATTTGGAGGTGTTCCACAATATATGCCTAAAGTACAGGCCAAAGAGATTGCATTTCGGCATTCAAGGCATGAAATATAGGACATTACTAGAGGTATTAGCGCATAACGAGAACGTAGGCCGTGAACAATCGAGGACTGAAGGAAACCTTGCGATGCTTCGCTACCCTATGGCCTTTACAAAAAGAAGCAAAAAATGGGTGGTCAAGCCAGTAAATGAGGAAATGGAATTTGATTTTGTGAAAGATCTTATTATTAATGTTTTGGAGATGCATAATCATGGAATTGCATGCGTTTTTGTTCCGAGTACACATACATTGCCACAAAACATTGCCACAAAACATTGCCAACATGCTCTGTCCACCTAAAGCAGAGCTTGTGGAACAGTTCAAATCCAGGTAAAAATGATTACCATCTGTTCTTTTGATCAACAATGTTTTTATGAAGTGTCCAAATAAAGCATCCAAATTGTCTGTTGTAATGTATCCTCTTTGTTAATTTTCTTTTCAAATAGTGCAGTTTTTACAATTGATTTACAATGTAACATTGTGCTTTCAGTTTCGTCGAGCTACTGGGGGACCTTCACTGATCGTGGGAGGGCCAGAAGGATAATAGTGTGGGAGAAAGTTTGCGGTTTGGAAGTTGCATTACCATACAGTTGCCCAAATAGCTGAATAACTGCTCGTCGCACAAAAGGGATGAGACCTAGGCTACATAAGGGAAAGAGGCTGTGACATAAGCAGAGGTGGGCACTATTGCTAGACACACTTTGACTCCTTTTTGTGTACCCTTGACTCCAATTTTGGAGTAGGGTGCATTCTGTCGTTGCCAAGTTTCCCCTACCCCTCAGCAGCACCACGATTATCGAGCAAGGACAGCCCCCACATTTTTCCTCCTGTGCCCGTGCATCACAATTCCAGTGCTCATGGATGCAGTGAGCCAAGATGTTGCAAACTAAGAATGTATCTTCATTCTGAGTGAAGGTCACCAGCTTTGAATTTTTGCTTGTGAGCTGAGGAATCCCACGCATCGCACACACATTATAAGGTTCAAATGTTTTGTGACCTTGAGAGAAAGGGACCATTCCAAAAGGAATTGAATCAAAGGAGGGGTGTAATAATGTAAAATATGATAAGGTTCTCCATTCCAAAACTGGACTAAGGAACATGTAAGTTCAGTTTATGAAAAATCATTGATGCAAACCTAGTCTGCGTTACGGTCTGAGTTACGCCAAGAGAATGGAAATGCTGAATATAATGTAAGTTTGACTTTTGACGATTTTATACCCAAACAATCATCAACTTATCATTAGCTGACTGTTATTGCTGGGTTACATTGTACTCGTTTGTTTGATGTGGCATATTGCAATGAAACACAAGTACAACCTTTGTGTGTACTGGTCTTTCTACCAGGCACAGGGATAGTCGAGCATCGAGATGCATGTAGACAACCACTCGGTTCCCCCAGGTTCAACGCTAATATTTCAATAAAAGGCCATCTATGTCACCTCGAATTGTAGTGTCAGCTTCTGTATCCCGTTTAGAGCTGAACATACTCCATAGCACTATCCTCGGAAGCAAATTGTGTAGTACTTTACACATTGTTTTTTCTCTGTTCACATTGTTTCACGTCTGTGCTAATCGTTAGTTTTAACTCAATGCCGAATTAATAAGTAAAATTATAAATTTTAATAAAGATCGGCTACTGAGACACATTTCTATTATGTTTTCCAAACAAGCAGATCCTGCCATTCTGTGATTGTCATCGATTCCAGATACCAACTGGTGGGTTCTTCAACCGGCAGCTGCAAATACATGTCAATAACTGGATATATTTGGCTCTTTTTTGGGACGATCGCCAAGGGCTGATATGCCCTTACACGGTACCAGCCATTAGGAGCAACATAACATCCTTTACGGTGGTCTAGCCCTAAGTTGATGCACAAGCCCTGCAATTCACTGTGCGACCAAAGCGCTTCTTTTATCCAAAACGAACACCTTGTGTACCCAAAAGGAACACCGCATGACTCACGATAAAAATTTTCGGTTCGAGAGCAAAGAACAAAAAATTCCAATTTGATTGAATATGGCAATAGCCAGATGTTCTTGGAGCGTTTATTGTGAAATAAAAGTACTTTACAAATTGTACAGTCTTGTTGTTTCCTTTTAAAGTACAGTTTTATATTCTGAGTTTTGACGCGCTGTGTTGTGAGAAGATTTGTGTTGATTTCCGGGTTCTGCGTCACGTCACGTAGGTGATGACTGTGTGCGTTTGGCTATGCTGCCCAGTAACGTCACGGAGAAAGGCGGAGAAAATCATTAGGTTTGGTGATGTCAGGCTCAGGGGCGGGGGATATGATTTAGTGGTGCCAGGGCAGTCCTGCTTGGGAGATGCGGCAACGGATCAGATTATCACAAGATGGCCGCGACCTGCTGCCTGATTTTGCATGTGTACAAAAGAGGAAAACTACGGTAAGGTGCATTGGAAATGTTTGTGCGATCGATCAACGTATGCTTAAAAACACATGCGCACTATTCCTTTAAATGTATGGTTGGATGTGTCTTCCTGTATGGTGAAAGGGTGCACACTTAAATGTATGGTGGCGGTGTGTGAGGTTGTGAGTGTATAGTGAAAAGATGCACACCTAAATGTATGGTTGGCTGTTTTTGCCTGTATGGTGAAAGGGTGCACACTTAAATGTATGGTTGGCTCTGTGTACCTGTATGGTGAAAGGGTGCACACTTAAATGTATGGGTTCTGCCGGTTGTAAAAATCAAGGGCGTGGCCATGGCAAATCTCTATGCCAGATATTAGTCCCGGTTACGAGAGACTTACCCATATTCTTTAGCTCACTATCTTTCACAGAGAAGAAATATCCCAAACATATCAGTTTTTGTCCTGCCCCGGGGCATCCCAGCAGCAAAATGCTAGGTAATTCTCCTCTGAACAAGAGGACCAACAGCAACCCCAGACACTTGTTTAGGTCCGGTTGGACCTCATCAGTAGGGAGGAGCTGTGCCTCTCTGAGAATAGTGAGCAATGGGTCCACGTCTGGATTCCCCTAGTAGCTTAGGGTGAGACCCAAAGCTACTTAAATTATGCAAAAATCAAGGGGGTGTACCTGTATGGTGAAAGGGTACATAATTAAATGTATAGGTGGCTGCATGTGTGCCTGTATATGGTGAATGGTGTGTGTGCTTGTGTTCAGTGGTGCAACAAAACCTACATTTTCAGGGTATCCCTTCAAATGTTGGGAGAGGCGCTAACTTCACGGGTGGTGGGGAAGGGGCACACTTATTTGTGTGGGGGCATCTAACTTCTGTACGCATTCTAATGAGACTATTCTAGTGCAGCTTCAATGTTACAAGTAGACAACTCTTTCCTTTAAGTCTGAAAGCACCTACAAATGGACTGCTGTGAGTCCCACTCTACCCTTCGAATCACTCCTCTGGTATGCAAGTGCTAAACCCACTTCATGATTTCAATTACCTAAAAAATGAAGCATTTCAATGCAGGTACTAACCATGTAATGCTTTACGTTAGTAATTGCCGGCCCTTTGTTAACAGCAAAACCCAGGTGCCGTTTAACCTGTTCTATCCGCCAACGGCTCTGTAGGTCAGCCAGGTCGAGTCAACATAGCCCAAACTTTTCAGTCAGTCCAGTCAGTTCAAATGCTGTTGAGCCACGGCTTGTGTTCAATGCCTTAATTACTTATTGCTAATCTTCATTACTCCTTGCCTTATTCTTCCTCGTCCCAGTATTTGTGCATGAGGCATTGTGCCTCATACACAAGTACTTGCATGAGGTAGAGGTAATGCCTGGCTTAGTTATTTGTAATCTTCATTACTCCTAGTCCCACTGTTCCTCATCCCAGTACGTACCTATGAGGCAAAGTGACTCTCATATGAGCACTGGGACAGGAAAGATGGACGTAGAGGTAATTCTGGGCCGAGAAGCTAATTTGGGGGGTTGTAGAAGGGATGTGTAGTGGATGGGGTGGTGCAGAAAGTGTACAATAAATCTTAATGGTCATCCATGTCGAGGCTAAGCAGGCATGATATGTGGTATTAGTGGCTAGAGAGGCATTTTGGTGAAGGCAGTCTAGTCATTTCTTAGTTTAACTGGGCATCTCTGATAAAGAGGTCCTGCTGAGTTGAATTACCTAGGTACACTGACATTTGAGTGCTGCCAGTCTTGCTGTTTCTTACAGTGGCATTGTATATTTTTCTGGGCATCTGTGATAAAATAACCTTGATAAGTGTTATTGCTTCAACTGGCATGTTCATGCAACCAATCTAGGGGTCTCTAAATGTGGCCTGGCATTCTTTACTGTACTAGGGTATCACGGGTTTAGTCTGATCTATATTGTGCAGCCAGTTGGACATGTTTTCATTGTGGCATTGCAATTTTAATAGCAAAGCATTACATTAATTAAAGCATTAATGTTCCTGTGAACTGTAGGTGACTTGCACGTATTGGATTTCTGGATTGGTGTTAGCCTTCAAAACAATTGCAAACGCTCTGGAGTTTTAGCCAATTTTTCTCAGAGTGTGTTGTATAATGCATTAAAACACATAGTTATATCTTTCTCCTAGTGCAGTGTGCAGTGTGCGGCTTACCCCTGCAGCAGCACGTTTGTGCTTATTGTGCAAGCCTGGTAACCTAGACCGGCCCAGATTGTGGCACGACCCATAATTTGTTTCCAAGCTGGGGGCTAGGGAGAGCCCCCTCAGCATGGCTCGCAGGGGGCTCCAAATGTTGTGATATGCCACAGGGCCCCAGATGTGTGCCTAGTGCCTTAGGGTTTAATTTTAAGATTAGCTCTGGTTCAAACTATTTGTAATTCCTGTCAACAGTGCCAGATAACACTATAGTATAAAATAAAATAATCAGGGGTTTCCTGATAGTCATCATGTGTTTTTTTAAATATCAGAAATACTCCACGTGCTACCCTGCAGTATGTGGACGTGTTGCTCATCCCATGCTGAAAATTACTAAATGGCTCACTTTTCTGTGCTTCATTTTCTGTATTGAGTGCATGAAAACATTTTTCAAATGAGCATTCACCATGCTACACGATGCATAATGCCTGCTTTTCAAGTTGCACATTGCTTTGCACTGAATGATAACATTTTAAACAAAGCCGCAGAAACGTGTTTCGGCCTGGTTGCTAGGGGAATCCAGACGTGGACCCCTTGCTCACTATTCTTAGAGAGGCACAGCTCCACCCTACTCATGAGATCCAACCAGACCAAAACACGTGTCTGGGGTTGCTGTTGGTACTCTTGTTTAGAGGAGAATTGCCTGGCATTTTGGTGCTGGACTGACCCAGGGCAGGACAAAGACTGATATTTTTGGCTATTTCTCCTCCCCTTTGTTTTTTTGCAACAAACTAGTTGTACAGCTGCCATTTTGGTGGAATGCATAATTAATTTGTGTGACCGTAAAATGGCTGCTGCAGATTTGAATTCAGTTTTATCCATGTCCTGGCCTGGAATATCTCAAGATAGCATAAAAAGCCTGGTATGCCTCAGTCAGTGATGCACCTGCCAGATAGTCTGACATTTTGTGGAAGATTTCAGCTGAAAGAAAGATGCAGTCATGTGCTACTATGGGAACCCAATGGATATGTATGAGCTAGGGTTTCTTCAGATTTAGAAGGAAGAACTGGGAAGAGCATGTAGGATGGAACAGGTGGTACACTTTATTCAGATGGAGACGGATGACTGGATTTCCCAGAATATCTTTAATTCATTCTCCATTTTGGAACTTAGATGTTTCCATGGACTTTGATTGGTATTTACTTTTTGAGTGAGCCATGGTGTTTCAAAAGGGTTTACATTTTTAAGCAGAGGGTCTACCGTGATGATTAGAAAACCTCTGAGCAAATATGTGGTGCAGGGGTAAACCTTTGCTCTCCTTTGTACTTCTTATGGGCAGAATAGGATTTCAGTTCACTGGTAACAGTTATTTTCCATGGCTTTTAAATTAACTTTTTGTGTAAACCATGTTTTTTAAAGGGTTTCAGTTTCTGGAACAGCAATATCAGACTCTTCTAAACAGCATTAATGGGAAAATATGTTTACTGTTTCATGTTTTGATTGGCTTTGCTTTAGAGTTTGAAATATATGGCAAGAAAGCAGTGTTGCTTGGATGTTGTTAAAGGCATGGTCTAGAAAAAATGTTTATTGTCCCAACGGGTCGGCCATGTTTTTTTAAGCCTAAGTGGCTCGATTTTAGAAAACTTTCCTATGGACCTTACCCGAGTTTTCGTCCATTAAACGCATGCGAAAACAAGCACCAGGGAGCCACCATTTTCTGATAATCCTATCTTTTCCCCGATAGCCCTGGCTGACCTGCTTTTGCGGCACTTAATCAATTCCCCCGCCCCTGAGCCTGACATTATCAAAACATTCATATTCCCCGCCTCTCCCCGTGACGTTACTGTGCTGCGTAGGCAAACGCGCCCAGTCGTCTTCTGCGCGACTCCACACAGAACCCAGAAACCAACACAGATCAACTCACAACACAGCGCGCCACAATTCGGAATATGAAACTGTACTTTTCAATGAAACAGCAACACGGTACATTTGGTAAAGTACATTTATTTGACTTTAAATGTTTAGAGAATATTCAGCAATTGCCATATGAACTCCGGAAGCCATTTATTTTCTTTTATCTGTATCCGCAATAACTGTTCCGTTTCATCTTGAGTTACGCGGTGTTCCTTTATGGTACACAGGGTGTTCATTTTCGTAAAAAGAATCACTTTGGAAGCACGGTGAACCGCAAGGCTGTTCCATCAAATAGGCACTAGTCCAGCCTAAAGGTTGTTATGTTGCTTCTAGCCACTAGTACAGCATAAGGGCATGTGGGCCCTTGGCGATCGTCCCATAATATGGTGATTGTGCTCCAGTTGTTGACACGAAGCTGCAGGTGTCTGCTGAAGAATCCATCCGCCGGTGTCTCAAACAGATGGCAGTGGCAGAAAGGGATCAAATACCTGTTATGAAAACAAAAAAATGATAATTAGTCTCGCTAGCCGAACTTCATTAATATTACTCATTTTATTTATTCCGGCCGATCAGAAACTATTTGCTTGCAAGGGTAGTTCAATGGAGTATCTTCGTCTCTAAAATCAATGCGAAAAGTAACGAGATAAATCAAGGCCAACACACAATGATAAAGGACAGTCTACATGCGTGAGGAATGTTATGATATATGATATGGCATTTGTAACGCGCCTATACTCAAGTGTTACTAGGCGTGACAAGGCAGGTGGGGCACAAGGGCAGACAGACAACGATCCTACTAGGCCAGGTGTCTTTCTGATCGCGCATGGGGATGGGCTGTACAAGGTTAGTTGAATACAAATTAAATAATAGGGCCAGCTGGTGGCAAGTGCAAGGTAAATGCCGGGAGAAGGGGCTGAAGGATACAGAAACAGTCCCGTAGTGCAGGGAAAAGTGGCTGGGCCATGGAGCGAGATCGTTGAGACCAGTGGACCTGCATGCCCATGTGCCCACTACGAACAGTTTTACTTGCTTTTCCTAGCTCTTCATTCATTCATTTATTCATGCATCCATTCATTAAATCTTCATTCCGGTATAAAAGCGTGTAAAGATTTACTTACATTATATTTGAAATTTCCATTGTGTCTCTTCGTAATGCAGTCTGTAAAATGGACCATGCTCTTAACACTGATTTTTCGTATACTGACCTAAAACTGAAACTCGGGCTAGTTTCTGAATTTTCTGCCTTATCGTCTCTTATGTTATTGCGCACTCCCTTCAAATGAAGTTCTTTCGGCATGGTCCCTGTCTCAAGGTCAAAAAACAATAGACCCTTATACTTCCAGTGCGACTTGTGGGCCTCATCTGGGCGCTGTCCTTCGCATTCTTTATTTGCAACATCACGTAGTATAGGCATCTATGAGAACTTGAAGTTTAGAATCCGTCTATGTAGTGCGCCTCAATGTGCAAATGGGAACTGGCTTCTCTCCCAAATGCCACGGCCCGCTTGGCTGGCGCGTTCTAAGTGCCCCAATTTTGTCACCATTGTCTGCGAGCTTTGCAGCCCAAATTGAGACATTTAATTATTGGCGGAAGGTCAGGGAAAGTATAAAGTACCACAGGAGTTCAGTTAAAAGTGAGATTTATTGTTTGTTTGTTTGTTTGTTTTATTATTTGCAATACGCAAGCCTCCCCTCCGTTAACAGTGCGCAGCATTTACATTTACATGAGATGAGACATGAGAAAAATGTATAAATACACATATATGAGGTGAATAGAGAGAATTCAAAGATGACACCCAGCTTGTTCGCCACCCATGATGGTGAAGTTAGGGGTTAGGTTTACAGGTACACTGTACAATAACATTTATTTACAAAAAGACAATCGTATTGCAATTATTTATACCGGGATTTGTACTTCACAATCAGCTGTGCATCGGGTGGGCATGGCACAGTCGCAATGTTTGGTGGCAATGGATCACTGCTCTGTACAGAAACGTCCAAAATTCCATATCTGTGCTTCTCTAACACAGCAACAATAAGGCCTTTCACAAAGTCGAACTGCATTTCATCATAGACTGGTTTGATCACCCATTGCTTACTTCGTTTTGAAAACACCTTAGTGTAGCGAGGCATCCTTACCTTACCCCTAGTCCTAGATTGTTCACGTCCGACATTGCTGTTATGGGCCAAGACCGCTAGTAGAGTGCGATGTTTCATGCCCCGAAAGCTAAAATGCAAGCGCTTTGGCCTGTACTTTAAGCACATATTGTGGAACACCTCCAAATCTCCTGTGTGACAGAATTCTGTCAGTCCTCTCAAATCTCTTGATAGAGTTTTGTTGAAAACAATCTTCTCAATGGCTTTGTGTGTCGGTGAAGATGGAATCATCCACTTCTTCTTCCGTGCCTCCTCTGGGGACAAAGGGCCATGTTCACATTGGTGGAAATGTTCATTTGCTGTCCAGCGGTGAACGTTGGTACAGTGGTGCATCAGTGACCGCCATTTTTCAAGTAGTATTTCCACTGACCCCTCACAAGTTTTTGAGCTCCACCAAAGATGGTTGGTGATAGAATGTGACCACTGCAAAATACTTTCAAAACCTTTTTTTTTCCTGCAGCCGAGATTTTCTTATTGATAGATTTAGCAAGATGCCATACGTCAAATTGATATTTAATATGTGGGAACTGCTCTCTCATTGTCTTGGCAATTGAAACGTGTCTATCTGTGGCTATGAGGTCGATGTGCATCCCCCTCGATTGTAGATGTTCCACTGATTTTATAAATCCTAGTTTCTCCATGGCCACTGGGGATGTACATTGTGTTGCCTGCACGACCTCCGAACTCACAATTTTCTTACTATCCATGTCCTGAAAGTGGTAGGTGCAGTACTTGGCAGAAAATCCAGGGCTATCGCACTGTCCATCGCCGGCTAGCCTGAATCGTTTGCTTTCGAATGTACTTGCTAGAGACAATTGTTCAATTTTCCAACCATCACTAATGGCCAGAAACAGATAATCACGTTGGTATGTGTAGTACAGCGCTTTAGAAATGAAATGGAGTCCCACAAACTGAAAGAAAGCCTCTAACTTTCTAAAACTGGAGCCACTAAAAAGTGATGCAGCTGCACACAGTAGATTGCCTGCTGGCATTTTCCCCAGCATTGGTTGTGCAGACCATGAGTGAGAACCTATGATTTAATCTACAGGCGGCATTTATTTTGACGTTACTGTCTTTTATTTGACGAGTCACATTAATCAATGGCTTCCCACATACATTCCCTCTAATGGAACGCACACATTTCAGCATACTTATAATTTCCATCAAACAACTGTCGAATACAATGTATTTGCTCTCTTTCATTAGACTGTCATCCTGCGTCAACGTTGTTTCGGCCTTTGACGTTGTGGAGATTTCAACACATTGGAAAGTAATATCGCTGCTATCAAGTTCTGATGCGTCTATGGATGCTGCGGCTGGTTCATTCTCTCTCATTTCAACATCTGCTACTTCAACATTGATGGGAGAACACAACAATGTCGACATGTTTTTTGGTGGCAAATTTTTGGCGGGTGTAGATTGTGTAAATTGATTTGCAACTACTTCAGAGCTATCTTCAATACATTCAATAACATCTTCTTGTGGTGGTCCGGTCGCACTGTAGCTATGGTCCAATGCAACTTTGCTGTAGTCTCCAAACACAGTTAATTCATGTTCTGGCCATTGGACATGAACATCTCGAGCCTGAACAACCCTCGCCTCAATTAATAGTTCCTCCATAGTGTACATGGTCTGGCAAGCCACATCTCTCATTCTCTTCACTCTCTGCGTGTGTATAGTTCTGACGCCCACGGGTAACTGGAGGAGAGATTGGAAAAGGGATGTTCAGTTTAAACACAAGATGGAGTGTAGTAGAATTGACTGGAAAAAAACATAAAATAGTCCCCACCACAAAAAAATGTTTAACGTTATTAACTGTTTGTAACTAACCTTTTTTTGTTTTTTTTTCTTTGCAACTTTTTTGACTCGACCTTCAACATCTGCACGCTGTAGCTCCGATTCGTTTCCGCATGTCCTCCCTTCCTCTTGCGCTGCAAGGACTATATTTTCTGTATCCACATAGACAGCACGGAATGAGGCTCCATCGTCTCCCTGAAACATAGTACTTTCATTACTATGTATCAAAATATTGTTAGCATAAAACACACGTAAGGACGAACACACAGGTACATCTCAATAGCCAAATACGATTTAAACATTGTGTGCAACAATCAAAGGACAAGTATTCGACCAGTGATGATCTATTTCGATGGAACTGTCAGTATCCATATCTCTGGCTCTGCATGGACTGCCATGAATGGTTGTATTGGAGAGGAGGCATCCGCATCTCCCTGAAACACAGTACTTGCATTAGTATGCTTTTCAATATTGGAAACACAACACACACTTGGGGTCGACGGCACAGGTACATATAAAGAGATAACCGCGAAAGATGCATTGTCCAAAAGAATGAAGGAAAATCCAAATATGATCACATTTCATCGACTTATTTCAACGATTCCTTTACATCTGCATCCTCTAAATGAGATGTTGTGATTGTGGTGGAAGCTCCGTCGTCTCCCTGAAACACAGCACTTGCCTTAATAGGGAAGAAAGTATAGCAAATGGAATCACGTTATACGATCACGCATGATGGAGCTGTCATTATCCATACCTCGTGCTGCTGAAGAATATCTATGGATGTTGCAAATGTAGTGCACACTTCCGAAAGCTGTTGCGCCGATTCGTATACTTGAATGTCAGGCTCTGCATCAAGTGCAGGGGTTGACGCTCCATCAACTGCCTGAAACATAGTACTTGCATTAGTGAGGATTACAATTGCGAAGACATAAAATACACCTGGGGTCGACAGCACAGGTACATATCAACGGCTAACCACGAATGAAACATTGTGTAGAACAATCAAACGACAAGAATTCCAGCTCTGATGATGACGCTTGATGGAGCTGTCAGTATCCATACCTCCTGCTGGTGAGGAACATCTAGAAACGTTGTAGATGTGGCGGACGCTTCAGCATCTCCCTGAAAGACAGTACTTGCATTAGTATGGATAACACTAATTATAACTGAAAACAAACACCAGTGGACGATAACTAAGGTGTATATTAATTGGAAAGCAGTAACCAAACATTCTGTAAAATAATTACACGATAGAATAAAACTATTACTTGACATGCATAAAACAAGTCTGTAGCGGATTAGCCTAGTAAGATTACCTGATACGCGCTAGAAGTGGTTGATAACTGCGACCACGTCAAGGATGTAGAATGTTCTTGCTTCAGATTCAAGGGATAGTCAAGAAGTTGTAAAGGTCAATTAATGATTGATAATGAAATGCCATTATTAAAAATAGCCATGTAAGCCGACAGAATACTTTGAAATCAGAATACTGAAAAATGCTCAATACAGCACAGTTCCCTCTCCCCATATATATATACATTGCGCATTGCGTTTGTGGGTTATGAAATCGAAAAAGAATATATTGATAAATGTCATTATTCAAAAAAGTATACACTCATATCAATATCGAAATTATTACAAGGGATAGAACACCTACAATATCTATTAATCCATTCGGCTACACACTACCGCAAGGCCTAAAGCTAAATCCGGACACTTGACTCACCGGTGGCTGAATGTGGACCAACAGAGTGGGAATAGCGTTTTCGCGCAATTTCCGTGTCGTTCGCCGTTTATTCTTCTTTGTTACCCAAGAAGTTGTGTACATGTCCAAGGAAAAGTGCCGGCTGCAGATGCGGTATCGATCACCCCTCTTGTCCTCTAAGACTTGTTGGACTCTACTTTCCAGCTCATCCAGTGGATATCCGCAATGTCTGACCCATTCTCTTATTCGATCAACAGTTTTCGGGAATACATGCATTGTAGTTCCTTCAGATTTCGCATGGGTCTTCGAAGGGCAACCGCTAATCGAACAGGCAGGCATTGTTGATGAATCTGAAAAGTAAATATTGACATTATTATACAATCTTCAAGAGTAAAGATTTGATACAAAAGTAAATGAATCATACAATGATGAATGCAAGGTTTGTTTTGGTCGCAGGAACTATACCAGTTCATTATGTGCTGCTTAGTATTTGCATAAGTTGCAGAAATGTATAATTGATGTGACTGAAATCTGAACATGTGACTCGTCCCTTGGATGTTCTGTCTTGCACTAGAAGGAAACATGCTAACATTATTGACTGGACCCCCGAAGGATGCAATTCAATCACAATAGTCACAGATGAAAATAAATAGATCTATTGATAGCATAGCAATGGAAACTGAAGTCAATACCAATGAGACCAATGAACATAGCACTATTTTGTACTCTACTGGAAAATAGATAGAAATTTAAAAATCTGCGAAATATAACCAGGATACATGGCCTTATCTTGACCAACAAACAGTTGGGTTCAGCAAGCAGAGCAGTATGTTGCGGGAGAATAGGTGGATGGCCACAGGTAGCGCACTGATGGGTATGCTCGAAGCGGTCGGTCACAGAGTTCACAGATAGCACGACGACAAGCAGATTAGCATAGATCTCAGTGGTTCCCAGGTAGCACGTTCAAGAGTTGACTTGCAAAGCACAAAGATGTTCTCATGAGATGTTCTCATGAGACATATCGAGTGGTTTTTAAAGTATTAGAAACTGGGGTGTGTTTGTGAATGAATGGCGTATGTATGTCGTGGTATTAGGGGGGCGGCCTGCCTCAGGGGAGGCCTGCCTGGAGACACGGGGTCTGAGGAGGCCATGTGACCGATGGCCCCTTGGCGTGGGACACCTTTTGAAGTGTACATGCAGTTTGGCACCTTGGCCTTTCGCGCCCCGGACAGCCCCCCATGCCAGCGCTCATCCCCGGGTGTGAACCGCCTTTGATAGAGGGGGGTGGGATGGATGGCCCTGGGGCGTGCAGATAAGGCACAGGAAGACTGCTGAATGGAGACACACTTATGTGGATTGCAGGGGGGCGGCCTGCCTCAGGGGAGGCCTGCCTGGAGACACGGGGTCTGAGGAGGCCATGTGACCGATAGCCCCTTGGCGTGGGACACCTTTTGAAGTGTACATGCAGTTTGGCACCTTGGCCTTTCGCGCCCCGGACAGCCCCCCAAGCCAGCGCTCATCCCCGGGTGTGAACCGCCTTTGATAGAGGGGGGTGGGATGGATGGCACTGGGGCGTGCAGATAAGGCACAGGAAGACTGCTGAATGAAGACACACTTATGTGGATTGCAGGGGGGCGGCCTGCCTCAGGGGAGGCCTGCCTGGAGACACGGGGTCTGAGGAGGCCATGTGACCGATGGCCCCTTGGCGTGGGACACCTTTTGAAGTGTACATGCAGTTTGGCACCTTGGCCTTTCGCGCCCGTCACAGCCCCCCATGCCAGCGCGCATCCACCGGCGCGAACCGCCTTTATATCAATATACAGTATATCGCCTTTATATCAATGATAGTATGTCGTTGCTTATCAATAACAAATGCCACATACCGGAGATTCTTGTGAGCACAGACCCACACTTCAACCGGTGTATTATAGTGGCCAAGACCCAAGGGCCTGTATAATCCAATGGTAATTGTTAGTTTAGATATATGTGTGACTTATATAGAGACATAACCTACTGAAAGACTTTGAACAAGTGTTATTTAGTGCATGCATTATCGAGAATATGTTATGTTAGCTTAGATAGATAGTGACCACCCTGCACAGGTGTCTGACATCCATCCTTGAATGGAGACACACTTGATTCATTTAAAAAATCGAGACAAAAGTTGTTAAAATATATGTGGTGTTTTATTTTGTATCTTATTTTCATGACAGAAAAATAGAAGACTTTAAAGATTATACAGGTCAGGTTGCAGCACAGCGAGAGAAAATCCCCTTTACTGACCGCTGTCACTCGGGAACGTTTCTCTAATGGCACGAACGGCACAGGCAGGTATCACTCTTCGAACGCGGTGTCCAAGCCTCCCGTGAAGCCACCATGTAAAGGAACGATAGGCCACCAGCCTGTACCACCTGTGAAAAGGAATGAAACAAACTGTTTTTAAATGACCCAGATAAGTTTAATAAACGTTTGTTGTCAATGACAATTCTTGTAACTAATGGCATTTTACACGGACAAATGCTATCTAGACAATGCACACTATTGAATGACTTACATGCGTTACAATGATATGTAGATGTAATTTTGGATATAGTAGAAGAACATGAAATAGGAGTGGCATGACAAGCAGAGTATACTTACTCGTTACTCGGATTACGAGGACGAACAGTTGCTCGAAGTTCGTGCATAAGCACCATCATTATTCTCAACACGGCCCGTGTGAGGCAGGCTGCCCTGAAGTCTGGCAGCTCGGTGATGCATTGCGGTCGTGGCTCGCCTTCCGAAATGTAGGCCAGGCATCCCGAGTTTTCTCGGCAGAAGCAGTTTTCGTCCTCAGTTGGCATTAGCTCGCACCGATTGCAGGTGCACCAGGTGGAGACGCCGTACCATTCAACTAGGCCCAGGCTCTTCATCTGTTGATTCGTCCTGCCAACTGCCGTCCGAATCCCCATCGTTTTCGCGTGCTTCCCTTTCCAGAAGTTCCTCCTCGGTATACTCAGGCTCGTACATGTAGAGCATTATTGTAGCCATTGTGTGTTAAACAAACTAAAATAATTTATAGCAGTGGTACTGATATCTGTTCACACGGGCTACAAGCGGCGAAGGTAGCTGACCAGAGCACTGAAACGAGTCACAGAATACTCAAAGTAACACAGAGAGAGGAATGGAATCGAAAATCGGCTGCTGTGTGTTGTGAAACGGTCTGTTTATACTTATTGAGGAGAGAGGCGTCCTGCCATTTCCATGGCGACACGTCATTAGCTGAAGCGCAGCGAATGTTGACACGAGACGTGCTTTGGCGTTGGGAAATGGGCGGTATGAGTCTGCTGATGACAGGCTCAGGGGCGGGGCAATTGATTTAGTGCCGCAAAAGCAGGTCCGCCAGGGCGATCGGGAAAAAGATAGGATTATCAGAAAATGGCGGCTCCCTGTTTCTTGTTTTCGCGTGCGTTTAATGAACGAAAACTCAGGTAAGGTCCATAGGAAAGTTTTCTAAAATCGAGCCACTTAGGCTTAAAAAAACATGGCCGACCCGTTGGGACAATAAAGATTTTTACTAGACCATGCCTTTAATGTGTACCCTGACTTCTAATGAGAATTGATTATAGTTTAGCTTTACCAATTCTAATCGTTACATGTTACCTTTACAGGATGATGAATGTAGATATAAATGGCAATTAAGTGTGTGATGCCATTTGTCATTTCATAAATCCCATGCGTTCCAGACTCATTTCTATTGTAAGTGTGAGTTCAAAATTTTCGAATACAATCTGTGCAGAGACATGCAAGGGTCTACTCTTCCTTTCCCCTGAGCAGGGACAGTTCTCATGGATACCGCCACCACCACCCACCAGTCCACCTGGATAGGGAGGGATGCTGCACCTGCTAAATAAAATTGCTGTCAACAGGAGAGGGAATATACCCTGAGTTCTTAGATAACCAATGAACACAGACACCTGACAGGGGACAGCTATTTATTTATAAAACACTCTTGTACCACCCACATGGAGTGTGAGGCCAGAGGATGTCCTCTCTGGGTGGTCCCATCCCGCTAGGCAGCCTCAGGCAGGGGGCTACACCATTCCCCTAACTTACGCCAATGTACCTCCTTAATGTCCTTATGTACATAACTACACATTCACATAAACAGACTTGGACTGGCCTATAGGGCAATAGGCCCACGGCCAAACCAAAAACACAAAATGCTGGTGTGGGACTGTTTTTTTGGTCAAAGTAGGCCACTTTTTTGCCAATGTGGGCCAGTTTGATGAGTTACTTCACTATGCGGCTAATTGTTTTGACCAGTGTTGCTGAATAAATATTCTTTAAAATGCATCTCATTTTATCAAAAATCTCCCCCTTGGGTACTATTCAAGCACTGTCACAAAAGAAATGAATAGCCATTTGCAACGGTGGGCCACTTTTTCATTGGTGCTCGAGACAATTGAATGGCCTAGTCCGACCCTGCACATATATATTAAAATAAAACATATGCCACAGATAAAATTCTATGCCACAATGGGAGACTGCTGCAGTCAGTCACCCCCTTCACAGTACCTTCATGGGTCCGCACTTGGTGGTGCTGGCACCCTCATGGCTGGCTGCAAAGCTGGTGTAATAGCTGGCTGTTGCAGGGCTGGAAGGTGGTGCTGGCTGCAGACTGGCTGGGGCCCTGCCTTCTGGTATGACTGGGGCCTGGCCCCACTGTTCATTCTTCTGGGTTGCCCGGTCCACCCCATTAGACCACCCATGATCATCGCACTGCTTGCACTGTTTCATTACTTCTGAGCATCCCCAGCACAAGTGGAGGTCCGCCTGTAATCACTGCTGCACCCGTGCCATGTTATTTACTGGGTGGGCCCCGTTGGCTGGGTAGCCCACTTCACTGACTGCCGCTTCCTTGGCCTTCTTTAAAGTCTTCAAAGGGGCCCTGTTAGTGTGGGCCACGCCCACCTATCATTGTGCAGCCTGCTGCTGCCATCTTAACCTGTGGTGGTGTCCCCTGTGCTATGGTGATGCTCACTGCAGCACCCGCAGCTATTTTAACTTCTAGCGGCATCCCCTTGGCAACAGGGGACACCACCACTTATCACTGCTGCATGCCACTGCCTGTGATCTTCACCCAGGCCTCTCTGCTGGACAGCCCGGGACTTCCTCCTATCTCCTCTTCACCTGGAATTCTGTTCATCACTCCACCCTCCTGTCATCACTCCACCCTCCTGGGTTGAGCGGAGCTCTCAGCTCTTCACCTTTAGGGCCACGCCTGACATACGCGGCCGGAGAGGGCCTTTATGAAGCCCCCGTCTTGCTGGAAATGAGGTGGGACAACAGGGGGCATGGCCAGGCAGCCTGGTCTCCCCTCAACTTGATAATGCCTGGCCTGTCCGGTCTTGCCCCTCTGCGGGCTGACACTCGCCACGGCCCTAGGGCGGCTGAGCTGCCCCTGGAATAAGCATCTCGGCCCCCAGGTTTAGTCTCTGTGGGAGCTCCCCCATGTGCAGCCCAGCACCATATATGGATTATGTGACTTCTCTGGGGAGGCGCTCGAGACAGCGGCCACCCAGGTAAGTGTTTTAAACTTTTTTTGCTCTGCTTCTTCTCCCTTTCCTGCTCCTTTTGCAACTGTCTTTCTTAACTGTCTTCTAAAAAAAAAATACTACTGGATTAATTTCTCCCCTGCAAAGGCCATTCCTGGACAAGGGAGTTCTGTTCCATTGTTCTTTTCTTTTCTCTTTTCTTCTCTTACCATTCCATCCAGCCCCATGGTGGGCTGAGTGGACTCTTCCAAACCAAACCAGATACACACAGCACACATATAAATAAAGAAACACATTACACATTTCATTAAATTATTGTATTATTCTGATACGTGTGTCAGTCTTTCTAGGTGTTCCCTTAGGGGAAAACCATGTAACCCCTACTAGCCGGGCCCCGTGGGGCCAAGGGCTATGCACCATTGTATCAGTTAATTAGTCCCATGCGGTCAAGAATCATTTTTATTGTAAGTGTGAGTTCATGATATTCTAATGAAAACTGTGCAGAGATATTTAGTGTAGAACATTCACACAATAGCAGGATCTCTAGAGTTCTAATGACAGGACTCTGGCCTTATTGCTTACTGTTGCAAATCTGCAGGTGCTGAGCAGCAGAGAAATCTCCACTCTCTGGAAAGCCCTGCATCAGGCTTCAGCCCAATTCTCAGCTGAAATAAATGGCACAGCCCCATACACTGCCCTATGCAAAGCTGCCACTGGGGTGGAGGTTAGGCTCTAGCAAGAGGGGAATGGTGACAATCATGTCTGAACTTAAATACGATGTGCAGGCTGTCACAATTTGCCTGATACATTTCCTAGACTGATTGCTGGGCCAATAAGACATGTTTGCCGCCAGTGCATTGACATACACAGTTTATTTTAACATATGAGTGACATATGATCGATGCATCTGAAACATTAGGCTGTTTTTAAACCTAAAAGGTTGCGCCTGGGCGTATGAGACAGTACCAAAGAACACGTGGCTGTACCTGGCCATATGATGACTGTAGTGTGGTACATGATGGATGAAGAGGCACAGATGAGGCTGTACATGAAATAGATGGCAGTGGCTGCACCTATAAGGCTGCACCTGTAATATGATGTTGGTACCTATTCTACCTATTCGTCTCTTCGTATTATGGCTTTGCAGACAAATATGGGCATGAAAGGCTAAAACTGGGTATGTGGACCTGGGAAGATGGGGATGTACTTTGGCATATGTGTATGGAGATCTGATGATGTATCTGAGCATATGTGCATGGGCACACATCGAATCTTCAGCACTAGCGCGCTATCCTAAACCACCACCAGCACCCACCCACGTGCCTGCCCTCGGGGCTGCTTACTGGAGCCTAGTCAGCCCACTTAAGTCCTAATCTGGCAAAACACACACATGCATCTTTTAATCTAAACTCGTAGAACCTCCTACACACGGTCACCGAGGGTGTTCCAACCACAGAGCGCATTGAGGCCATACAAATGGGGAAAGGGCGCTATATAAATGACGAATACAATACAATACAATTCTGCACATGTTCAGCCTCACCTACTAAACCATTCATATATGCCCAGTCATTTACCACCTGACATGTTATCTCCTTCTACCGGTACCCCTCAACCAATCTAATGTGATGCTGTAACTGGTTCTATAAAACTCTACCCATGCGTGTGATGTCATAGCAGGGCTTAGGGGGCAGTGGATATGGAGAATGCCATAATGGCTTGCTATTGCTTATTCACTTGCTTCAACAAGGTCCTTTATATGTTAATGTGAAGCTATTATGCAAACCGAATATTGGGCAAAGTGATTTATGCATTTCTTGATGACATTTACTGAAATTGAGGTTTAATTTTACGTCAGTTATTTCTAAGGAAACGTCTATTTTGCAGCATAAGACATAGCATTCCGAATACTAGGGTTGTGGTCTTCTGGTAGTAGAGCTCCTTCGAAGGTGCTTTTTATTTCCATATCTTGCAGCATGGCTTTTAAGCCAATAGTGGTACAAATAATCCTAGGTATTTGCATCAGTCCATTACTCAAGGCCATAGCGAGTATCTGTATTCAGCTCTGCCATGTTGCATCCGTCAGCCGCCTTTGAAACAAGTGATAATGGAATGCCATTTCTTAAGCTGTTGCACAGCCTGGTGATGAATTTGGGGATCGGTTTGCACTGAATCAGTCCATCTGTACGAAGTCAGGACCCAGCAGGTCGCTGGCTATGTGCTGCGATTTGTTCCCATCAGCCACTTTTGCCTTCCCCTAAAGGTGTGTGATTGTTATTGCCTCATCTGTCCAAGGGCCATGTACAACATCTAGAAGACCTAATTCAAAGGCATGGTCCGCAATATCAACACTATGCAGATGACATCCAGATATATATCTCATTTCAAGACATTGCAGGGAGAGGTTTTGTATAACACTGTTTATATTTCTGGCTGAGATATACCAGTGGATGGAGACAAAACTAGACAAAGGTGATCATAATGTAGTCGCTGATTAATTTCAGACTAAGTCAAGGAGATCCACACTCAGTGGCAGCTGGCCACTATAGGCGGCGGGACACCACCCCCCTACCTAAACGGCAGGTCGCCACCATGCGTGAATTAATGGCATCACAGTCCCCTGTGTGCTTTATTTGCATGGGAACTGTGCTGCCTGCCTCTCAGCATGGGTATGTCCCCCCGCTATGCTTTTTCTTTTTGCTGAGCAAAAGGGCTCCCCAGCAAACGTGGCCTGGAATAATGGGAGCCAGCAGGGCGTGGGTTGACTGGCCCTGCTGACTATCATTGTTACATCAGCAGTGTAGACATGCTGCCTGACAGGAGAGGAGACCTCTGCTGTCAGTGCGTGTTGATGTTGCTGAGACCCGCACATATGACACGAGGCATGACAAAAATACAAACATACGCAAGAACCTACCCTGACAACACAAGGACATAACTAAGATATAACTAAGATGGGAGAGGGGCATGACGGAAAGTCAGGAATGGTCCTGCAGACAATCCATGGTGGTAATGGAGAAGACGAGGTCCAAACAATAGGTGGAATCCCAAAGAAAGTACAACAGTCAGAATTTGTTAGGCAGCATCAAAGTTAATGGAAAATCGAAAGCCAGTATTTAAGTGCAGGCAGAGGTCAAAACCTACCAGGCAGTAGGTAGCATTTCCAAAACACAAACACAAAGGAAGATCAGAAGCAGACAGAATCTCGTACACGAGATGGCTGGGAGCAATCAGTTGGGGAAGGAGGAGGAAGGAGAGACAACGGGCAGGAAGGGAATACAGGGCAGTAATGCAGGAACAATAGGATTAAGAAGGCAACTGCAACACAGTAGTGCAAGTGTGGACTTCCTCTATTCAGGAGCACCGAGGTCCGTCTCCAGCATCCTTTTATGCTGAATGTGAAGCCTGCAGTGTGTCGCGTGTGTCGCCCTGGTGGAGCATGGCATCAAATGAAAGATGCAGTGCTGCTTGCCGAAACCAAAGAAAGGCACACGCCAAGTCTCCAAGGAAGGAAACCCCACCATCTCAGTTTGGAGACCAGGAACATCTTCCATGCAGCAACTGGTGTCCTGGTTAGCTGCAAGGTAAAGGGCAGAACTTCAGGTGGGATACCGGGAAGGAACGTTAATAACAGAGCAGAGTAATGGAAAAACAAACTGCCTGTAAAGCTTACACAGGCACAAAGTAAGGGCATATACCTTCTAATATATGAGGATGGGTTTGGAAAGTGAAAAATCCTGGGAAGGTCAGAAAGGGCTACTCACAGTTCTCCAGTACTTGGAGAGTAGGAGACTGCTTGTGAATAAATATTTGGGGTATCTTTACCCCATGGTGTCGCTAATCGAAGTACTAAAAGTAAACCTGCTGCCATAACCCCTAACTAAGTCATGGAGTGGCACCACTGCATCCGATTTGGAGTGAAACTGCACAGATTCATGTGATGCTCTGGAAATGCCAAATATCAAGAGAAGGGTATACACATGGAGGTGGTGAATGCGAACATTGTGATGTTCTGGTCATCTCGATGTACCTCAATGAGTGACTAGAGTCGTCTAGCAGAATAAGACATACACAATATGAATAGTTCAAGGTGAGATGCTGAAAAACCTATTTCATAGCTAAGTGGTTTTATGTGCCATGATGAATCCCAAGGTACTGTCACTGCTTTATGAAGGGAAGCCCCTTTCCATGAGGCCATGGAGGTGAAGGTGCTACCCCATAGTCCCCCTTAGGGTGGTACTCAGCGAGGGGATCTCATGGGGAGAGAGGACCCCATTGAGAGTAGTGACGAATCCGGGAAAACACTGTACCACTTTGACCATACCACCTTCCCTCAAAAACCCTTTAATTCCACACTACCTTATGACCCCATGTATTTTTGCAGTATATCCCAAGTAAGAACCACTGGGACGAGGAAGAGGCCAGGATTAATAAAGATCACTGACAAGAACGAACGCACACGTTCTAGTCTTTTGAATGATCCCATTGGTCAGCTGTCAATCAAAAGCAGATGGCATCTTCGTGTTTGACTCGGTGTGGGCCGAGAGCTTGGCAGGCTACGCACAGAGAAGCAGACGGTGTCCGGAGGGAGGCACACTCAGGGAAGGCCTGTGAAGCAGAAGGCCGACTGGAGAAGGGGAAAGATACTGGTCGGTGACAGAGGCTGCTGGAGTGCAGAGAAATCACTGCAGAACTGCAGAGGAGATGTGCGGAAGATAGGGGAAGACCCCAGTCAGCCAAAGAAAGCCACCGAAGATCCTGGGAGACCCAAGAAAAAAACAGAGGGTGACAGCCTAGACCCGGCAGGTAGTAGGTTAGCATCTCCCAGGATCTTCGGTGGCTTCTCTGGCTGACTGGGGCCTTCCGCACATCTCCTCTGCAGTTGTTGGGGAGACCCAGAGGGTGCATGAGGCCCAAAGCAAAGCACAGAAGGAGAATTCACCTGGACAGAGTAATCAAGTGAAGGGGGCCTGGGACCCATGTTGGGAAAGCATAGCTCTAACAGTAATAAAGAGGAATACGAACTTTGTATGTACAAGTGACACTCAGCAACCTTGCTGGAGCGTAAACCAAGACTGTGGGTGAAAGACTGTGAGAGCGCAAACGTTGAGTACTCTATTTGGCAGTAGAGTGGACCAAGGGGGGGTTCTGAGAACAGGGTCTGGGACCCATAGCAATTGAGAGGAAGATCAGCACTCATTCTTCCCCATCGCAGTACCTGGGAGCCGGGTCTGCTCAGAAAGGGTCAGGGACCCTCAGCTCAGCTTGGGAGAGAGAACCAGGCTATTGTCTTTGGCACAGTAGCTGGAGCTGTGTCTGCTCACAAAGGGTCTAGGACCCTCAAGACGGTTTGGAAAAGGTTTCCAGACAATTCATTCCTGTTGCAGGGCCTGGGAGTAAGGTCTGCAAAGTAGGGATAAGGACCTATCTTGACAATTAAAGACACAGAGGCAATTTGGCTAAAGCTTGGAAAGACTCCGGGGAAGGGAATCGACCCCCTGTTTCTTGTGGAACTTTTGTTTGCTTTTCTAAACCTTTTTGGACATTTTATTTGGAACTATAAAGCTGGCTGCAGGTTGACAGCCAAGAGAAATTTCCCTTTTCACCTTCTGTTGACTTTAGCTCGTGAGGGATAGGTTAGGATTTGGACACAGGATGTCGTACACAGACACAGACGAACACAGACAATTACATTAGCTAGTTTTGTTGAGGCCAGGAAACCCCTTTTATAGAGGTAGAGTTAGTTAATAAAGGTTTTTGCCAATCAACATGCCACCCTTGTGTCCAAGCCTACTCCTACGCCCTCACAGCGTATAAAGTATTTTCATCCTGAAGAAAGCAGGGGCAGAAAAAGCTAACCTGATTGGTAGAGGCTATAGCCGACGTTACTTTATTTGTTTGTCTTGATAATTATGTCTGAATTAATATGTATATAATTATGTCTATGTATTTTTAGGCGCATTTTACAGGGCAATTTATGATACTAATTCCATGTCTTTTTGAAACATATCTGCCTGGGAATTTCACAAGTGTAGTTTTGATAGTAAAAGAGGTAACTGATGTTGTAGAATTTCTGTACCCAATGTAAAAAGCTTGAAAGTGAAATCTGATATTGCACAAGTGTGCATTTTATGTAACTAGTGTATTGATAATGGATGTTGGAGTCCCGGTTATTATCATTAAATCATGTTGTTGGTGAGAAAGTGAAACATTAGATTGAAATGGATCCCTCTGCGAACAATCGTGTGTGTACTGATTATTTCCGTTTCAGACCTTGATGGGGGAGGCAAATGGGCGAGGTTTCCTTTTGTAAATAGTGCTTGAGAACGGTGCCAGGTGGAGTATTAGGCTTGTGTCCATTTGTGCAACGCCATGGGTCCACAAGGCAATGATCAACATGGTCCATGGATAGATTTGGCCAACTACACCCCTCCACAGCAAAATAGCCATGGGACACTTGTTGGCTACTCCCCCTCCTGCAGCATGGGAGAGAGGGCCAGTGTTGACCTTGCCCCGAGGTCTAGATTTACAGTAGTTCATGCATGAGGGAAGCCCCTGCTCGATCCCCCCCCTGTCATTTGTGTTTCCTTTAATCTGGTCACCCCTTACTTCTTCAGTGTCTATATACATTTACTGAAAAGGTGAGATATATTACGTATTTCTGTTTGCTTTGTTGGGGACCCATCCTGCAGTGCGAGCTGCCTGTGTGGGATAGTATGGTGTGCTGGCATGATTCAACAACATTTAAACCGTTCGCTCCCAGATCGCTTGCAGTTGCTTACCTGCATGTTTCCATGAGTGAATACATTCCTAACAGCGTCTCCTTTTTCCTTTCAGTGCAACACCCTCCCATTTACACAGTGCACTCTGTTACCCAGTGTTCTTCCATGTTTATTTAACTTTTCCGATAGCTGTAATAAAACTTTTCAAGGGTACTGGGCCACTTAATCGTCTTACTCCTATGGTACAATAGAGGACCATGAACTACATTTGTAGGCCCACAAATGACTTGTGTTTTCTTAAATCACAGCTGTTCATTTGAAGTGTTCATCGTAAATCTCACATTAGTTTAATCCAGAGATCTGCAACCTTTGGCTGTCCAGATGTCAGCCTTTATGGGAACAGTCAATGGTAATATGTTGCACTCAAAAATTACTATAATACACAGGAAGTAATCACTATTCATATTCAAATGATTTAATAAAGTTTTTTAATACAGTCATAGAAAAATACACTAACTGCCTCATCACGAGTTTGGCGGTAACCCTTAAATGCGGTGGTAATGATATTAACGCCACATTTAAGGGTCTGCCAAATTACGGATTTGGACGATTTACCCCCAGCACTGAGCTGGTGGCAAATCTGCGGCGATTATGCCGATTTTTGGCGATATTACGGCCAGTGGTAATACCGCTGAACATTACCCATTGGGCACAATGGGGAATGGGAAATTCCTGAATGGGCCCAAAAGGGGAATGGGGACTTACCATTCCGCCAAACCTGTCTACCGGTGCTAATTGGCCAGGGGGTTTGGCGGCAGTCCTACTAGCCGCCGGGGTTAGCGCCCAACTCGTGATGAGGCTGAAAGTGTACTAAAATGCATTTAACTAAATTACATAATTCCTAATACATTTACAACCACACATATTAGTGAATACCCATGTTTTGATTTCATCCATTTAACATTAAAAAAGTCTGTTCCTTCTTGACCTTTGATGCTACCAAAGTACTGAAATTATCCTTAATTTGTTCACGTTTATTCTACTGCTCGACTACACTCTTTGGTCTTCCACTTATCCAACTTGCCTCTTTGAAATCTGTCTTCAACACTTCTATTTGTGTATGTTTCTGTCACGTGATTCCATTTCTTCTGCTCTTTTACTCTTAGCTGGCTCTCCTTTCAAGGTCAATTCAAATTCAACTTTTTATGTCGTCTTTAAATCACTTCATGGTCTTGCTCTGGACTATCTCTCCTCGTTGTTTTCATTTTATACTCCCTCTCGTTCTCTTCGCTCTAGCTCTCAATTTCGTCTTGTATTGCCACTTCCACTCTGTGCACATTCACGGTTCTGTAGATTTTCTCATCTTGCTCCCTTGCACTGGAACACTCTTCCTCTTTCTCTATGCTCTATTTCTGCCTAATCTGTTTTGTAAATCGCTGAAATCCCACCTACTCCAGCAGGGTTGATCAGTCTAATTTGCTCAAATTCCATAGTATTGTACTGTTTTTGATGTGTTGTTGCTATGTACAGAGCTTTGGATTAAGGCACTATATACATCTCAAATAAATACAAATCTCAGACATGAGTCTACAAATACAATCAACAACACCAAAAAAGCTGCACAGTACTTATCACTGTCTTTTACTTTATTTAGTCAGTTTAGCCATAAAAGCATACAAATACATACATACAACAGTATCAACATTACAAATTAATAAAAGCATTAATACAACTCCATGAGTAATACGTCTCCAAACACCATATCCAATTAAAATCTTGTGAACCAATTTTGCAGTATTGTTCACAAACTGAATCTAAGTACAAATCAGTTATAATATTCCATCCTTACATCTTAAAAATATTGTCACTACTCTTAAAAATGCTTGTGCATAAATTCAGGTTCTGAAAAAGAAAAGGTTTGCAGATATAGCCAATGCACAAACATTTAAATCATAAAAGACAACAGCTTGATCAAACATGCTTAAAATAATTTCCATCCCATTCAATTTCTGTAACTTTCACTCAGTCATATGTGTCTAGCCTCTATGTTAATATAAACCTGGCAAGCAGGAGGCATCCATTAAACAGAGTGAATGGATGATACCACAAATTAGCTTCTAGCGAGAGCTTGGGCCTCATTATGACTCCAGCGGGAACCGTGCCATTAAAAATGGAGTTGTGTTTTTTTCCGGCGCCTGGCTTTGGGGAATTACCGGGGTATTACAGCCCTGGCGGTCCCAGAAGCCAGGCGCCAGAAAAAGTAACTTCCCATTCCCATTGAGTCCCGGAGACTCAATGGGAATGGGGAAGACGGTAGCACTGGCACCATTCATAATGGTGCCGGTTCTACTGTTAAAGTCTGCGAGAGGCTGCCGTTCCACCTGTCAGGTCAGACCTGGCACCCGGAAAGGTGGAAAGGCATCCGGCTCGCAGACTTGTGTCCGGTAACAACGGTGCTGGTGAGCCTATTGGCTCCATTGTTACTGGACCAGCAGGGTCATAATGAGGCCCCTTGTCTTAAATGCGACAGCAGAGACAAACTCACACATGCGTTCTCTGCCCTTAAGAAATATAACAACGCAGCTTGGCACTGTACAAAGCCTTGATCTTTCAGGACTGGGACCAACGTTCTTGCTCTAATATCTTTGAAAGCTGGCCAGAAAAGCACAAAGGGTAGAGTATCCTCCTCGGCCTCGCAACCAAAGGGACACTCTTTGCCTTCCTTGCCCCCTAACCAGCGAGAAGAGTAGATCTTATAGGAAGGGAGTTAAATGGAGCTCTGGTCAAGAGATTCCTTTCTACAGGATTATTTGCCCACAGTAAATATTTTTGAATGGCATCGGTTGAAATAATAGCTACATTTTTATGTGTGGCCTTCTGGATTTCCATAGATTCTCTATCAGCTCCAGAGATGAGTAACAGCTGATGCTTAAACTGTGTTGCAGCCACTCTAGTGACAAACATAGGGTTAGCAAGTAATGTCCAACATTCAATTTTACCGACTTCCGTACGTGAGGCAGCCAAGGCACTGTCTGTGCTCCCCCTCTGGCCAACAGATGCTTCAGTATGGGTCGCTCATAGTCTGAGCCAACCCAGGGCTGGTTCCAGCACCATTTCGTCCCCCAAGAACGACATGCCTAGCTCATTATGGACACCATAATTTGGGGCTGATTGTGGAAGGCCGAGAATGAATTTGAAAAAGAAATGTTCTGAAACTTGAATGTTCTGTACATCACCATAGCCCCGTAGCGTGGCTTCATATTTCGCAACAGCTTTTGCTTAACTACAATATCAAAATTCTTATATTGCTTTAGATGCAATTTTGGCTATTTGGGATCAACTGTGTTACTATAACATGTGCCCTGCCCGGTATTGAACAGGTTCCTATTTTTTTATTTTATTTGACTCTTTGACCCCAGGGCATCTGTAGCAATGACAATAACCATATTTATACCCGAGTTGAACCGAATACCTCATACAAAGTGTGATAAAATGACACAATTAAGTCATTTTTGAATATTTAGCAATGTCAACTAATAGTTGCATACAAAGGTCTTATATATACATAAAGGATGAGATCATGGCGTCTTTTTATGTTTCTGATTATAACGGGGTCATCCATTGGTTGCCTCATATGTTTACATCCGCGCATGGTCATAATCACATAACAATGTATCAACGTGTAACGGCCATGCATTGCGAAATGTTAAATATAGTGGTGCACTATTTAAGTGCGGTTTGACCACCCTAGACTTGAAAGGGGATTAGTACAGCGTGATGGCTGGTTGTTAGGATTTTTTCCCCCATTTGAATGTAATTAAATAACCCACTAGAATGGTTTCGTCCATTTATTTAGATGATTGTCTGCAGAGAGTGGCCGAGCCAAGGAGATAAATATTGTGGCATGTACGCTGATTAGGAGTAACCGATCTATATTCCCCCTGCCAAATAAGTACATGGCGGGAATAGAGAACACGCTTGGAAAACTATATGTAAACACACTGGTGAAATTGGGGTTCACTTTCTTTGGAGACCTCTTTCCCGATGATACCTTTATATCATTGTCTACCTTTAAAGACAGAGGGGGGACAACGTCATTGGATATATTTATGTATTTTAGGATTCAAAATGCCTTTAAAGTGTTGTTACCCACATTCCTGGAACAACCCCCACCACCCCACCTTCCAGATTTTACAGGACATGATTATGGCACAGTGGTAGGGCCATTTGATTGCATACTTATACGAGAAGGTCATCCAGAGCACACAGGACAATGGGCAGTGCACTAGACAGCGATGGGAAAGGGACTTGGGTAAAGTCTTACCAGATAAAGAATGCCGAAATATAATCCAGCAGATGACATGGGTTTCAATTTTTCAGTGTATTTATCTGCACCTGCTATACCCCAGGCAAGCTGCATAGTGTTATCGATATGCTGTGCATGAGTGTATTCGCTGTAAGCAGTCGCATGCAGATTTCCACCACCTGCCTTGGATATGATCCGGAATATGGAGCTTTTGGGGTCAGGTGTTTTCTGCTGTGAGTGATAGGATTGGTGAAGAATTGGAGTGAGTGCCAGAGATGGCACGGCTGGGGATGACCAAATGTGTCTCAGGTGTAACATGAAAGCTTGTTGTCTCTCGCTGGTCCTGGCCTGCAGAACTACTGTTGTGACGTGGTTAGGGATCCAGACCCCAACACTGTCAGAATGGTTGGCATATGCATATGTGGCCTACCATTATGATATGAAGTTGGCATTTATTCGACTGTAACTGAAAAGGAGTCGACCTCTGGACATATGGGGCCCGTATCCGAACTATTTAATGGTAACATCTAGAGACGTGGAGGATGGGAGTATGCTAATGGATAATTTGCAATAAGACACTCTGAACGAGACGTAGACAAGACCTAAGGGTGAAGGCATTGCATAGGTATCATGTTGTTAAATTTCTATGGGAATGTGGAAATGCTGCCATCAATGTTGTTTTTTTGTGGAAACTAATAAACCAATATAAAAAAAATCCATTGCGTTATATATGGTTACACACGTTTTGCATATAGTCTCAAAGACGTCAAGGCGTCATTACGTGGTTTGCTTATGTATCGCGGATGAGACGATGAATATATTGGTGACACTGTTCAGGTGTCGGTGGCTGCCTTAGAACTGAAAGGGGAATGGTACCGCGGAGTGATTGTATTTGTACACCCATGTCTGAGATCAAGAGAAAGTTACAAAATCGAGTCTTCCCCTGAAGAAGGCCCGGCAATTAAATGCACCTAGGACTGAAACATGTGTGAATGTAGGGAGTAAAAACTACCACTGATGAAAGGGCGGAATTGTGTTTCATTGATTGTCGTTTGTGTCAGGTAATTTGTCACTTTATTTAAAGCATTGTGTATTGTCTGTTTTTGTTAGGTCTAATTTTGTACATGATTAATTTAAGGAATTGAAAATCTTTTGAGGGTTTTAGTTATATTGATTTATCAAGTGAAATCCAATATTGGTTGTAAATCTATTATGATTTTGTAATTTAGTTTAACAAGCCCTCGGCGAAAGGGCGAGCACTGTGCTGTTTTGCTGTTCTGCGTGGTCTGCGGCGAAGGCGGTTGGAGGTGCCGTCGGATTGATCGAGTCAAACATTACGGCTGCTGCTGCCCTGATGTACGCCGAGTCCTTGACACAAGCTGTTCCAGTAACACCGGTAACGCCGACATTCATGCACCTTGCTAAGACTCACGCACAAACCAAGAAATGGATTTCAATGGACGTACACCCCGTCTCTGAGAAGATGGCTGCAGCTCTCTGCGGGGAGCGCAACTCAGCACTTGTAAGTACACTAAGCACGCAAGTCATCGCTGAGACAGGTGATGCCATTAGCCCTACTGTCGAGGTCGATGCTAACAATGTTGAAATAAATGTTGAATCTGCATCTGATTTGTCGATGCATAAGGCTTTTGAGCAGTGTCCATCACACAACCTAACTAACAGTAGTAACCCTACTATAGGGTCAGTTTGTTTAGACAGCTCTGCGGACACCGCCCATCATGTTAACCATGGTCCAATGACAAACTTAATGTTTGATCTTACAGAAGAGGCACTTGTGTCAACGCCGGTTGATGTTCACATCAAAAAACACAGCAGAAATGATGAAAGCCGTTCGAACATACTGTGTTCTGCGGACATTAATACCGTTGAGATAGGTGTGACTAACCTCATGGAACTAGACAACTGCAACAGCAAATCTTGTGAAACATACATCAACCCTGAGACCATGATCGGTAGTGATGGATGGGATTGTGTCACCACGAGCCCACTACCTTCTTGTTGTACGTCCACAGTTGCTGTAGCCTTATTTAATCACAAGGGCTCTCTTGGCAGCGATGTGCCGGTCACACCAATGACAAAAACATCAAACACCTCATGTGTTGAAGTTCTTCAAAGAGATGATCTGACCAGAGAGGTACCAATTCTCTCTGCATTACCTAAGTCAGAATCTCGCACTGAGGTATTTACCACACAGGGATAATTCATTAGACATTGCTAACAAGCTAATCACTGATTTAGCATTAATGACTAAATTCCAACAAAACCGACATGTCGAAATAGTGACTCAAGGCCGTAAGGCATCCACAAACGAACGGCCAGGACAAGCGATGCAAGAAGTGGCGCAAAGTGACTCGCATAATGCTATACGTAGAGTTACCGTTGGAGCAAAACGCAGTTGGACTAATACAGACAGCTTATCACTGCTGCGTTGCTCTCAGGTAAAAAAGCTAAAAGTTATCTCCAAATCAGTATTTTGTAAGGGCCAAACTAGTCACGAGTCCTCTTCATCAGAACACGTTGAACGTTTCAAAGCCGCTAAACATCAACACTTACAAAACACTTCCGCCTCAGAAACCTCTTCGTCTGATTCCTCGATCATGGAGCGCCCTTACCCCAAAATTAGATCTTGCAGACGCTCTAATTCTTCAAAACAAGTACGTATGTCCAGTAAGCAAGAGGTCCCTCGAAATTCACCTATCTCCAAAGATCTACAGGCTGTAATCATAGCATCTATGGGAATTTCTATTGCACCTTTTTTGAAACTCTACGAGCAGATGAACGAAAACATAAAGGACCTTTCAACCTTAACTGCGCTTCTTAATACAAAAGTAATTGAATTTGAAAGAAAAGAAACGAAATATCAAACTAACCTAACTTCTACCAATGATAAAATTGACCGTATTCTAAACTCTGTCTGCAGCTTTACTGCAAACAATAATGAGGACAATAAACTGTTGGCAGAAGTAGCTCGTGAAGCTTTAAAACTTTTCAAAGAGCACCCTGTGAAGTCTGTGTGGAACACAAATTTGGAAGCAACTGCCTCAGTTAAGGCGCCTAGCGATACAGACTGCGCGCCTGACGTAACAGCCACAAACTCCACAATACCGCAAGGAAACCGAAACTCGACGAGTTCCATTCCTGCCACCAAAAAACAAAACATAACGACTCAGTTGGCTAAGAACCCAGACAGGGTTGGTGGTCCACACTTACAGAAGGAGAGCGCTGTCCCTGTGTCTAAAGTGTGCGACAAAGACTCTTCTTTGCAAATGTTAGCCACATTCGATGAGATGGTTGAAATTAGTAGTCAATCATGCAATCCTGCAATTGCTGACCCTCAACTGGCATCATCTTCAGGAAGTAAATAAATACAAATACAAATACAAAGTAAACCTGTCCCCCAGCTAAAAGGCGTAAACGATGGTAAAACGTCGACAAGATTGAGCACTGTGCCGGCCTCCGCTAGTGTGGAGGTATACGACATCTTTAAAAAACCCAAACGGCTGTCAATGCCAGTATCTACACTCACTGTTGGCAAGTCCGCTAATTGTGAGAAAAAGACTAAAAATCTACCGCTTAATAAAATGAGACGCGGAAATGGCTCCAGGAAATTTCTGCGGAACCTGAAAACAGTAAATTTAACAGTCTGTAGTACAAGATGTAAATGCTCCAACTTTGCCAACTCAAACTTTCTGCAAGAAATTGGAAACACTAATGTCAAAACCAGCTCTCCCGAAATAACTTTAGATGACTTGGATTTGGTAAACCTATCTATATATGAGGATGATGAAGAAAACTATGTAGACGAGCCTCTAGACCTTGTAAACAAGCGGCAAGTCTCACAACATGCAGGAGTAGAAGCCACTAGTCCAGGCTGCAATATTGAGAAGTCTCAGCCTGACCTCTCACTAGGTGCTCAAAAATCATCAAAGATACGACGTACATGTACTATCATCAGTTCTGCTGATATGACTCCTGAACTGAAAAACGAACCGGATTCACCATTTGTAACAATGGCTGAAAGACGACTCAAACTGGTGGCCACGAGCATTAAGGACCTTGAACTTGAAACATGGCAATCAAAGGACTCTCATACGTCCACAAAAAAGGTTGCTGATATGATTTTCGAAGCGAATGGTAAACCAGACTCACCTTTTGTAACACTGGCTGAAAGGCGACTTAAGCTGGTGTCGAAGAGTTTGAAGGATTCTGACTGTGATACCATTCAATCGAAGGTCTCCGATATGCCCATAGAAACTGGAAAAAGTGGTTCGCCAAGCTCAGGATGTTCGACCTATCAACGTCAATCTGTGCACAGAAAGCTTAAAGATGAAACTAAATCAAGTCCTAAAAACATGATGCCAAAATTAAAAATAACAAAAAAGGAATCTTTATTTGAAAAACTAATTCTGGAAAGACTTGATTCCTGTGACAACTTGATTTTAAATCGGCAGTATCTGTCTAAATTATTTTATTTCATACCGAGTTTGCAAACACTCAATTCTGATGACGTGAAAATAGTGGAGTTTCACTGCGAAGAAAGAAACGATACGCTGACTCTGCACCTCGCATCCAAAATTATTCGAGAGATACTGTTGGACGCGGTACCGGCACTTCTGTCCCTAGGTTTTGACTTATATCCACAGAGCCTAGTTGACAAAACTCGTGAGCCTTCTTCAAACAATATGTATGATAAAAGCCAGAAAAATTTAAAGAAAATAATAACTTCGAGTACAAAATTCAAAGAATACAAAGACATGGAACCCATGACATCAACTAGAACTGAGACTAAACTTAAGGACACAGAAGTAACTCAGTTCCACATAAATGACCAAATTCAAATAACTGTTGAAGGTCTGAACAAAAATGTCGGGTCAACTCAAAAGAATGACGCAGAAAATGGAAATTGGGCATGGTTGGCTGCAAACCTAAACAACACAAACCATGATTAATGTTTAAATCGGAGTTCGCCTCAGCTCCTTAATTTTGGATCATGGAACACACAAGGTTTTGTTCATTTATTCAACTCCCCTTGGATGAGTAATCTAGATCTGATTTGTTTACAAGAAACTTGGCTGACAACCTGCCCGCTGTCGCCTGCTTTTGAGATAGCGGTAAATCCAGCGGTCAAACCACCCAACGGTAGGCCGATGTCTGGCCTTTTGATAGCGGTCAAAAAAGATTGCGGGCTCACAATTATTGAGACAGAAAATGTTTCATCACACATACAAATCGCCAAAGTGAGCAATACCACCTTTGACAAATCATAGTCCATGCACATAATCAATCTTTATTGGAATCACACTACAACTGGCGTTGTTAAGTTTATAGATCAGGTGACCTCTATACTGGACAACATAATGGAAAACTCAAGCAGACCATTGATTCTTCTTTGTGGTGATCTTAATATAGACTGCTTGAATCTGAACACCATGTCAAAAATAAATTCCTTGACTTATAAGGCCAACGAAAAGACGGGATATCTCTGGATGAACGAAATTAATTTGAGAAACCTTACACTTTTGAATGGGAACACACCGGGTGATATTCCGGCACATTCCACATGGAGACGTGAAAACCAATCCTCAATTATAGACTATCTTTTCGTGTCTGAAGATCTTGCAGCCAAAGTACATCAGCTCGAGATCACTAAAATGAAACACAGAGATCACGACATGCTAAAGATGTCGTTCAACACCTACAGTCAGCCATCCCAACAATTATGGCTTCACGACACTACGTACCGATCTGGAAGAATTCGTCTCAACTTCAAAACAAAAGATATAAACACGGTAACATCTGCTTTGGAGGACACTCCAGGTGAGACTGAAAATCAACACTTGTTGACTCAATTTGTGGAACGCAAACAAGGCCTTAAAAAACATAAAATACAGCATAAACACAAGTTTGATCTACAGGTGTTGCAACAAAAACGAACTCTACGTAAAGAACTAAGGATGATACTAAGAGGTAACAAAGAGTTATACTATGCAGCTAAAAAACGTGTAACACAAAAATACAGAAACTGGAGAAAAAATCATTATGCTATAATCATGCAGAATGACTCCAAAGAGATGATGCGTAATCTTAAGAACAAAAATTCAGCTGAATTTTGGCGTGTAATAAACAATCTTGCAGCCCCAGAAGTAGCATTGCAAGCATCTCCAATTCTTCAAGAAACTTGGGTAAAACATTATGCAAACTTGTTTAACACGGTTGAAGTGGAAGATAAAAGTACAAGCAAGGCCAGAACCCCGTGGACACTGGAGTTCGACATAAACGATATTACAAACTCAATTAAGAACACCAATGCATCAAGAGCCCCAGGGCCGGATGGCCTCACGAACTACGCAATGAAAGAATGGGCAAAGCTCTGTTTACTCCTCTTCGAAAGAATAAAAACGAAGCGAGCTACCCCTAGATCTTGGAAAAATGCTATACTTGTTCCGATTTTCAAAAAGGGGAACAGACTGAACCCGAGAGGCTATCGACCTATCGCCCTGTTAGATGTAATAGGAAAAATCTATGCAACTCAATTGCAACAAATGCTAACATCTTGGGCACTTAAAAGTTACCGTAATGACCCACAACAAGCGGGTTTTGTCAAAGGCGTAGGTTGCGGTCTTAATACCCTTCTGCTGAATCTCTTAAAAATGGAGTCAATACGAACTAACATTGCCATCTATGTTGCATCTATTGATCTTTCACATGCTTTTGATAGTGTTGATCGCCACATTTTGTGGGAGAAACTCAAAGCTTGGAAGTGCCCAGTGGATCTTATAGATGCAATAAAAGAACTCCACTCTAATACCACCGTGCAAGTCAGACTCGACCCAGGAGGCTCCTTATCACCCTTGATTCCAACTTCTAAAGGAGTGAAACAAGGATGCCCCTTGGCTGCAATTGTTTTCAACCTCTTTATTTCTGACATAGGCGATGCATTAAATGAGGTAACAGCATTTCCACCTAAAATTCACGGCTCTCAGTTGGGTTATTTGTTGTATGCTGATGGTTTACTACTCTTGGATGTCACACCGGTTGGCGTACAACGAAAATTAGATGCCTTAGAAAGATATGTAACGAAAAACAAGCTCTGTCTAAATAAGAAAAAATGTGAAGTCTTGATATTGCGTAACCTGTCAGCCTATAAAAAGAGATCAACCCAATATGTGTGGTACTTGGAAAAAATACCGCTTCGGATCTCTACTCACATAAAATATTTGGGATCCATAATAAGTTCACACATAAACGACAAACGTTGGGTTGAGGCCACCAAAAGAAAATGTCAGCAACTGGCTTACCAGGCCGCGATCATAAACCAAAAATTCGGAAAATTTTCTATAAAACCTTTGATACATTTTTACAGACAAAAAGTAATACTGACCATGATTTATGGTGCTGAAAACATGTTTGGTTGATCACACGAGTTATGGAACACACTTGAAAACAATTTTTGGACCAGAGCGTTACACATCTCTAAAGGATGTCCGACTAGTAATATAAGATGTGAATTGGGACTGACTTCCATACAAGCGAGAGTTTGTTGGAATGCCTTAACTTTATACAGGAAGTCGCAGCTCTCTAATGCAGCCCCTCCATGTAAAATACTACACAAGCCGGACTCAGATCCCGAATACACAATGCTTGCCAAATGGAATCGGCAATGTTCTGAAATTCTGGACGCAAACGATATCGATATTACTACTTTACTTGAAAATCCTAATAAGTCTAAACGTAAACTATGGAGTGCGGATTGACATCAAACCTGCACTGACAGATCTAGTTCTCGTCTCCTAAGAGATGTACCACCAGAAGCAAGAGAGCTAGACAAATTACAACCGTATCTGTTACAATCTCCCGATCAGAACTCAAGATTACTATATTTGCGTTTTCGACTTAATCTTTTAATGACAAAAGACTGTACAAGTACTTGGTCACTTAAAGAACCTGCCCATTTAATCTGTCGTTTTTGTAAACATTCGATAGAGACACTAAAACACTTGATGTTGTTTTGCCCAGAATTTCGCTCGTTGCGAACAAAGTTGTTCGGACTGCTTTTTGAGGCACGTAGCACCTATACGGCTGTACGGCTGAAGAGTGGTGGAAAGTTATATTTGAAGGTGCTGACCAAAAAATCATTTTTGGTTTAGTTGAATTTTTGAAAGAATTGAAAACCCATCTAAAAGAGCCGATTCTGACATTAGGAGGGAACGATTGCTAAAGCCTCTAATAACGTATGTTCAGCGGGGTGAAGTACGAAGAAGTGCATCTTATTTTCTGTTTTAAAGGTTTTCTTTTGTAAACCATATAAAACCAATAATAAAAAAATAAAATAAAAAAAATAAAAATTTAGTTTCACAATTTAATACAATGATACTAACATTTATGTATTTGTCTATTACTATATTAAAGAACACTCCCTGTGTATTATAGTAATTGTTGCAGTGTGAGGTAACCAGGAAGCGTTATTGGCCTGGCCACTTCTATTAAGATACATAATTCGCCTTCCCCTGCTTTAGTCTGACTGCAAGACTTCTTTAATTTGGCCTTCACGTCGTAAATATTTGTTTGCAAGTATGCATCTGTTTAAATGTTATTTTGTACAGTCATGTCAATGCCTCCGTTGATTTACGAAATAAAAATATACAATGAGATAATATTGATGTATTTTTTCAGACGAGAAACAACGATAAGTCTAAAAGACTGTTTTCCCCATTTAACAAGCTTTGCTTTCAGATTTTTAGCCAATAAAGCTAAGATGTAATAGAAAGGCAGGTTTTAAATAACATTCACGACTTATTTAAACAAAATGGGGGTAATGAATGCATTTACAAAATGGCACTCTGCCACTCTTTGTGCTTTTGAACTTAAATATATGTGGTCGTTAAAATGCTGCAGAGTGCTAATGCCAAATGCAAAGTCTCTGGAGCAGCACAGGAGACACCGTAAGTAATTGGGTGCCCATAAAATCGTTTCGAGTACTCTGCAAACGTTTTACTGAGTGCCAAAGATCAATAAGGAACATGCACAAAGTGCAGTAGGTGTGCTCGTCTCTCCTGTGAGAGCTCCGCTGGGAGCCGCTAACATCCTGCCCGGTTCGGGGAGTTCCTCTAGCGGTGAAATGGAGAACTTGATTAGATGTCAGGAAGCCGCTTGCCTTCTTATCCGTTCTCTGCATCACTTTGCGATTGCTGAAACCCCATTTTATATATTTCAAGCAATTGGCAGTTCCCGTTTTCATTAGAAGTGAGTAGATGCAAAATGTTCGCAGACGCCTCGAAGATAACGTTATCCCGCCCCCACCACACACACACCCATCTCAAAATGTGCATATTAGAAGAATGTACATGTGGTAGGTATCCTGGATGTTTCCTGCTTGGTGCTGAGTGAGTGTGAGGGAGCTTCGAGAGTGACGGTTGGAAGGGGTCTTCAGCATGGGACTAGAGCTATTAAGATGCATGCCCCCTCTGTTCCTGTCTGTGTCTTAGCCTGCAACTAAAGATTGAAGTACAGCCTTTCCTTTTGTACTTACCACCTCCGCCTTGTCTCTGAGTCAGAGTCCCCGTGCTGAATGCTTCAGTACATGGCTCCGTGCCCCATCCTACAAGGGCACATCATGACTGCCCACACATAATATCAGCAACATGGCAACACAAGCTTTACATTTGACACATAAGGAATATATTAATTTCATCCGCCCTGTAGAGTCTAGATAACTTCATCCAAGAACCACAAGTGCAATACACTTCTTTTACCTTTTTTACTTGTCACTATCAGGTGACGCTAAAGAGCCTCCTAAACTATTGCATTGTAGTACAGCTAGGGTTAAGATGGGATGTGAGGCGGGAGACAGCTTGTGGGTGTTGTCTGGTTATTTATCCACTCATTGACTGCCCATACCCACGGCAATCGCTATGGCCATTCCCGCCCACTTCCTGCCCCTTCCCTCACAACAGGCCTCCTTCTGGGATCCCTTTGAAGCTAGCTTTATCAAGCAGTAACATCAACATTTAAACTATAACTTCCTACCAGTGTTATTTCAAAGCAGTCTCCTGAGACTTAATGGCTTAATTTCAGCTATACAATACATATAATGCTGTAATAAACATTTCTTAACCAAGTTTGCCTTCGGTCACTTGATTTATAAGCACCACGCGTGTCCTTTACTGAAGTCCTATTAAAAACAGGCATTGGCAAAGCCAACAGTTTTGTCTTTTTTTTTAATAGGTATTATTGCTGGGCACCGCTATCATATGCCAAGTACCGATACCAATGCTAAAATGTGATTCCCCTGCAGATACAGCTTTGCCCAAAAATCATGAATGGAAATGCTTTATGGTATGGAGAAAGAGGGACGCCCAGTAGGTCATCCTCTAAACACTGCACATTAGGGTTCCAGCAAGTAAGTGAGGTGAGCTAAGCAGGAGATGCATTTAAAGCTATGGTACAGGGCATTGCAGGGGATCCTCCACCATGGCTCAATGTGCTGACTTGACAATGGAAATCCTGATGCCATCGAGCTCTTGGATAAGCTACGCCCTCTGGGGCACGGAACAGAAGCTTCACTTGTGCATTTGGGGAAGGAGTGATAAAGGAAAAATTAAGTAATAACCCCCAAGGTGGGAGGCATTACTGGAAGGTAATGGTCCAGGGCTCAAGCTTTGTGAGGGCTTTAATATGGTGCATGGTGAAATTACTTATTTTCTTCTTTTTTTTATTGGTATTTGGCTTAAACAAACCTTTCACCCGTTATCATTTTCAATGTCTTCATCCAAATAGAACAATGCAAGAAAATCACATAATCCAACAACACATGAACATACAATTTCTTCATCAAATTCATTAACACCATTAAAATGACATTCCTCGATTAATCCCAGGCCCTAAACAAATGTTTCTAATAATATAAAAATGTCTTTAAAAAAATCATCCAGCAATGCTAAAATCAACGAAATCCTGTCACCCTGCATAAAGGCCAGCCACCATAGTTCAGCAGACCACAAGCTTTGGTCACTAATAATTTTCCCCAGTATTCTTGGTCTCAGCTCAGTCAGTGCCGTGCAGACTAGAACAAGATGTTGCAGAGTTTCTTTAGAATCCTCATTGTTACATATTCTGCATTTTACCTCAACTTGTTCGGCTCTACTTCTTATAGCCAATTTCTCCCGCGTGGGATATATGTTTAACCTGAAGTGCATATACTGGGCACATATGTAGTTGTTAGGACATTTTACCAAATATTTAGGCAAGGTGTTATATCGTCGAGCTTCTGGGACCAATTGTGCATACAATCTGTAGGACTGTCTTGGTTGTTGAGTCTCTATCCAGTCTTTAGTCCATAGCTTATATTTAACAAAAACTGGATTAGATATCAAAACTTCTTCAGAAATATTCAGATCTGTCAAAATTGCACAGCAGGTTTTTTTCCATTCCATTGATGTCAATTCGACTCTGCAATTATCACACCCTTTATCATATTAAAACCTTGTGCTGGATTTGGTAGCATTCATTTACTATACAGCGCTAAACTTTTCCACACCACTGTCGCATACATTGATATGAGACCCAGCTCCATCCTTATGACTTGCATCAGTACACATTTTGGTATATTCATCACCCTTTTCCAAAACAAGTGCTCAAGCCCTGCCCACACTCTTCCAGGCAGTGCAGAAGAGACCTCAGTACCATAAGTTAGGATGGGTACCACCTTCATGCAATAGAATCAAACAACTGATTTCAGAGAAAATCGGCCATGCCTCTTTAGCATAACACGTCCCTGAGCCGCCAGGTTTTTCACCTTCCCCCGCAAAAACAATTCCCTACGAGCGCATCTCACAATGTTATTCAAATGCAATCCCAAATATACAAATGAATTGACTATTAACACTGTCTTTTTTTTTAAAAACATTTTATTAAATTTTACCAATTCAACACAGACATCATATTAATGCATTAAATATGAGGTATCTCGACATGACCTGCTTCTCGTAGAGTTTTCCAATTGTGGGAACTGTAATGTCCTCGTAGCTCTGTGGGGAACAACTTTGAGTCCGGCCACTCCCATTTCGTTGCCAGTTTCTTTGTTCTCCGCTTTCCATGGGCGTGGGTGTGGGGCATTGTTCAATATAGCGGGCTACATTGGAGCCATCTGGTAAGAGGGGGCCTCCTGGTGAGAGTTGGGAATTTGGCCGCATAGTCAAAGAATGGGTCCCAAGTGGTCAATGTTCTGCTCAGGACGCCTGATCGGATCGCCCCGATTTTCTCCGCTACAGCTATCTCCCAGCATTTGAATCACCATAAAGCTATTGAGGGTCCCCCTTCGTCTTTCCATAATTTGGCCATAGTGATTTTCGCTGCTAGGAGCAGGTGAGTGCAAAGGTTGGATATTTGCCCTGACAGAGGGTATGCAACGTTTCCTGTTCCGCACAATAGGATAATGGCTGGATCCCAGGGAATAGATAGCCCAGTGATATCTTTAATGTGTGTTAATATTGCTCTCCAGAAACTTTCTGGCTTAGGGCAGGTCCAGACCATGTGGAACAATGTTACGGGTACAGGACAGCCACGCCAGCAGGATCCCGGAGCACTTGGGTTGGCCTTCTGGATTTGGGCTGGGGTCAGATAATATCTGTAACATCATTTATATCCCCCTTCTCTATTTGTGACGCATTGCAAGCTTTTGTGCAGTCTCGCCCACACTTTCCCCCCCTCTTCAATCTCTATTTACCGGCCTAGATCTTTTTCCCACTCCAGCATGTATGGGAATGCTGGGAGTGTAGGTATGGGAGTGCTGGGAGTGTAGGTCTTTCTTTTTACCCCCCAGTCTGACCTGTCTAAGAGTCGATAGATAGTGGAGACTCTACCCCTGCTAGTTGGTGTATTTAATGAGAGCTCCAGAGCCATCAGCTCCCTGGCGCATTTCTACCGGATTTGTCTGTTAGACATCCAGTGCCTGATCTGAGCATAGTGAAATCTCTCCTGTTCACCCACCCCAAATTTCACTTTACATCTCTCGAATGTAATGGGGGCACCCTCTTCCAGGAAATCGCTGGTTTTACTTAACCCGCCCTCTATCCAGGACTGGAACTCTCTCGGGCACCTACCCGGTGAGAAGTTGGGATTGTTTCAGATGGGGGTCAACGGTCCCAAGGTGCCCCGCACCCCCCATCTTCGGGATGCAGCTTTACAGCAATCGGGCGTGACCACTGTGGCTGCTAGGGGGCCGCTGTTTGTTTGCGGCCTTATGTTTGGCAAATGTGGGAGATTTGATAATGGGACAGGGCACCAGTATTCTTCTGTTTGCCTCCAATTCGGTGGATCTGATTCTTGCACCCAGGCGAATGCGTGCGATAATTGGGCAGCTATGGAGTATCTAGCTAAGTCTGGGACTCCCAGCCCTCCCTGCGTCTTCCCTCTTAGCATGATTCGTTTATTGATTCTAGGTTTTTTCCCCCCCCAGACGAAGTCTAATATTCTCTTTTGCAGGGCTGTTAAGGCGGGGCCCGGGGTCTGTATCGGTAATGCTGTGCAGTGGTAAAGCCACCTGGGAATTAGATTCATCTTGATGGCTGTGATTCGCCCAAACCAGGTGATCTCCTGCTGCTTCCACCTCTTAAGGTCTTCCTGTAAGCTATGAATGAGTTGCGGGATATTGCTAGAGTACAGTCGCGAAGGGTCCCTTGTGATTTGGACCCCAAGATATTCAATCGTCCCTTTGGCCCATGGGATTGATAACAGGGGGGCTAGTGCTTCTTTATCCTGTGTGGTGAGATTGATGTCTAAAGTAGCGGACTTGGACCGGTTCACCTGAAATCCCGACAGTGTCCCAAACACTTTGATTTCTTCCCACAACGCTCCTAGGGACTTTTCTAATGATGATGCGGTGATTAACACATCATCTGCATATAATGCGATTTTATACTCTTGGTCTTCTACTGATATCCCTTTTATGCTCTCATTTTGTCAGATTGTAACCGCAAAGGGTTCCATCGACAGGGCAAAAATCGGGGGAGAAAGTGGGCAGCCCTGCCTGGTACCCCCAGCTATGTGTATGTGGTCAGACCTGATTCCATTGACCCGCAGTTGTGTCGTGGGTCTTTGATAGCCGGCCATCCCCCATGTGACAAAATTTGTGCCAAAGCCGAAGTGTTCTAGAACTGCTCGGACGTAACTCCAGTCTACCCGTTTGAAATCCTTATGGGCATCCAGTGATATCACGGCCATCCCAACCTTCATTTTACAGGCGCTTTCAATTACATTTATTGTTCTTCTAATATTGTCATGTGTGCTTTTCCCGGTATGAATCCTGTTTGGTCTCGATTGATTAGAGCCGGAAGGCTTTTAGCCTATACTTTAGTGAATATCTTGCTGTCGTTGTTCAAGAGAGATATTGGCCGATAGGAGTCGGGAGATTCAAGATTCTTCCCGGTTTTGTGTAGTAAGATCGTGGTCGACTCAGCCATTGAATCTGTGACAGAGCCTGTGGATAGAAAGGCGTTAAACAGGCTAACCAATTGGGGAGCTAGAATTCTGGCGTATTTTTTGTAAAAGATTGCAGTGAGGCCATCCGGCCCAGGGGCGGTAGATTTGAGGGATTTAATCGCTTCTATAATTTCTTCGGCATTAATGGGCTCTTCCAGCTGGGGTGTGCTTTGAGGGGGAATGGCATTCAAAAATTCCAGCAACTTGTCTAGGACCGTGGGTTCACCGGACATAATGGATTTGTAGTACTTTATCAGTTCATTGATTATCCCTGTGTTGGAATGGTGTAGCTTCTCATCTTCTCCCCGTATCTGTGCGATGTTGTTTCGCCTATGCGTTTTCTTCAGTTTCTGCACTAGAACTTTGTTTGCTTTATTCCCCTTGCTGTAATAGAATTGCTTCGTATATGCCAGGGACTTAGCTGTGCGATCCGTGCAATGCATTTCTAGCGCTAGTTTCACCTTTCTCAGGGACCTCTCGGACTTCCTGGAATAGCGTGCCTTCAGTTCCGCTTCACATTGAGACACTTCTTTTTGCAGCTTGGCCATAGCTATATTCGATATTCGTCTTTGTTCCGCTCCTGCACCTATCAAGACTCCCCTAACCACAGCCTTCATTGCGTCCCAGATGATATTGATGGGGGATGTTTCTGTGGTGTTCTCTGTAGAATAGTTAGATATTGCGTTCTCTACCTCAGACCTGATAGCTTCATCTAGCAGCAATGACTATTAACACTGTCTTATTGTCCCAGGTCCATGAATATTTACATCTTTCGGTACCCTTAGCCGAATGTAACACCAAAATTCTGGATTGATCTGAATTTCTCTTCAGTCCATTCTCCTGAACAAATGCCTGAGAAGCGTTCAGCTGTCTTTGTAACCCAATCGAAGTTTGGTGCATTAGGAAAAAATGATCAGGTCACATTCACCCCAGAAGGTATAAATGATGTATTCAGAAAGTTTTATGAGGAATTATATAAGAATGAAACCCATATTGACATGGCGAATGGAGACTTTCTGGAGGGCATTCACGTTCCAGAAATTTCTGGGGAGGAGGCTACTTTACTGGAGGAAGATATCACGGTGGATGAAGTCAAGCTGGCAATATCAAAATTGAATGTTGGTAGGTGTCAGGGATGGCACTCTGTCAAGAGTGGCACAGGGCACCCAGGTAAGGTTTGGGTGGCTGTGCTGATGTAAGGTGACAAGTAAGCACACACACAGCAGGAAGCTCAAAAAGAACGAAGAGTAGGCAACTGTAGCAGGAAATACAAAGGTACAAACAAACTGGATTCCATCTTGGGGTGTATGCAGAAATGGGAAAGAGTGTTCCACGGACCTTAGGAAACTCCAGCCTTCTGCACAGATTGCTGTTACACGGGCCCACGCTGTATGCTCATGGCTGGGAACAACAGCAGTGGGTGTCTGTAACACTGAAACGCGACAAGGGAAGGGGCAGAGGTTGCCTGCCGGAAACCAACAGTCAAGCTCTGTACAAAGGGATCTACATACGATACAATAGAAGACAAGAACAGAAATATCCAGGGAAAAGGAAGTCAATGAGCAGAAGGAAATGAAGGAAAAGCAGTATGTGTTACGCTCACCTGGTGTCCACGGGGACGTCGATCTGAACTGGGCTGTTGTTACCTCTTACAGCGACACACGGGGCGCCGAAATGATGGACTGGACCGGACCACCCAGCTTAGCTTGTTTTGCCTGTGTGAATATTCTTCTGTAATGGAGAAAAGGGAATTAGCCACCTGCGGGGACTGGGCGCCACCTTCCCCCACTCCTGCGATCTCTTCCCACAAATTACTTCCGAACTCTTGCTATGTTCTCACCTGATAGTTTGGAAAGATGAGCTCTCCATCCTGCCTCGAGCGCAGGGGCACGTAGATGACCAGTTACTTCACTGGTGTGGGATGTTGGAGAGTTGCAGAACGGTGTTGACTCCGTAAGGAAATAGTTTAAAAAAGAGTTCAAAAACGTCTGGCCTTCACTCTGTCCAAATTCCCTAGGTTGCCTTAATAGTTCTTGAGAAGAGTTCCAAGTGGCAACCAGTAAGATGCAGGTAAGTGTTTATGGATTCTGTTCAGTTCGATAATGAGGACCTGGTCTAACCTGTGACCCTTTCCTTTTGCAGGTGCTGAATCGGTGGAGGTTCCGGTGATTACGGCCTCAGGCAGTAACCAGGTAAGTCTGTAGCGGAATTCGGTTTCCCCTACTTGCGCTTTTGTGTTGCTTTTGTTTCCCCTTTGGGGCCAGGGGTACGGCGGAGAAGCTGTGGAGGCCGCGCCGACTCGAGATGAGGTAAGTACCCCCTGTGGTATCAGGTAAGTCCTGGGGATTGCCTTTATTGTCTGGGAATGCTCCCTTGCTCACCTTATTGTCTTTATTTCCAAAGGTTTTGGAGAGCGGCCGCTGGATGCTGAAAAGCGAGATGGAATGCAGAGGATTGCTTCAGGTGAGTTCCCGCGCGGCGCTGCAGGATGGGAAGCGGCGCGCGTCTGATGATTTCTTCCTTCTAGGTCAGAGCCAAGAAGATTCAGGAAAGGATGGCAGGTAAAACTGCGGTTCTAACCTTCCCTCTGCTTTCTTTCAGGTTTTCAGGAGCTCCGGCATCCAAGTGGGCGTGGCTGAAGACTGGAAGCTGCTGCAGGCACGGTGAGCGTTACGCTGCAGGTGCAAGATAACGCAAAGCATGGGTTGCTGTCAGGGCGTGGTTTAAATAGCCTTGGAAGTAGTTCCAGGTAAGTATCCTTCCGCGGCCCCACCCGAGTAAAAAATAGTTCCTAGGAAAAAAATAGTCCCTCCTAGTCCCCATTTGACTTCTGGTCACTGGCAGCATGGTCTTCCTCAGGTAAATTAGCAGCATGGTCTGCTTCAGGTAAATCCTTGACCATGAGCCTGGCGCCCATGGCGCCAGGACTGATTCTGAACTTATGAGCCTGGCGCCATAGGCGCCAGGACTGCACCCAAATAGCCCCTAATTGGGGTTCATGGGCTTGCATTAAATGGCATGATGCCTGCTTCCAGTGTAGCTGGGCCAAACCTGGTTTCCCGGGGGCAGGCATCGTGACAGCACTCCCCCTCAAGGCCCCTCCCAAAGTCGTTCTTCCTCTGGGCTTTGGTTTGTTAGGGAACTCCCGCTGGAATTTCTTCACCAATTGGGGTGCGTGCACATGGTCACTACTTTCCCAGGACCTTTCTTGGGGTCCGTATCCTTTCCAATCGATTAGGTAAAAGAGTTTTGACCTAACCCTCTTGGAGTCCAAAATGTCTTTAACTTCAAATTCATATTCCCCGTCAATGAGGATGGGATCTGGTGGTTTGGTTAATCTAGTTCCTGGTTGGACTGGTTTCAAGAGAGAGACATGGAAGACGGGATGAATTTGCATATGGGCGGGCAGGTCCAACTTGACGGCCACTGGATTGATAATGGTCTTGATCGAGTAGGGTCCCAAATATCTAGGATTAAAGGTTCGTGTTCCCTTGAGTGGGATGTGTTTAGTAGATAGCCATACTTGGTCTCCTATCTGGTATTGTGGTGCTTCTCTCCTAAGTTGATCAGCGTTTTTCTTGTATTTATCCTTAGCTCTCTGTAAATGTTCTGTTGCTTCCTTGAAGGTTTGTGTAATGACGGTGTGGAGATGGTCTACTGCAGGCATCTCCAAACGTTGGGGCGAATCCAAGTCCGAGGTTCGAGGATGATGTCCATATATAGTATAAAAGGGGCTGTGTCCAGTTCCTGAGTGTACTGAATTATTGTACGCATATTCAGCGATCCATAAGATGTCTTTCCAATTGCTCTCAGACTGATGTAGCATACAACGCAGGTACTGTTCAAGAGTCTGATTGGTCCTCTCAGTTTGACCATCGGTCTGGGGGTGGTGACTAGTTGAAAGCCTAACATCTATTTGTGCCGGTTGGCAACATTTTCTCCAGAAGTGTGAGATGAATTGACTCCCTCGGTCGGAAATTAACACGGATGGGAAGCCGTGTAGGCGAACAATGTTTTCAAGGAACTCCTTGGCCAGGGCTGCAGCTGAAGGTATCCCTTTTAATGGAATAAAGTGGGCCATTTTAGAAAAAAGATCCACAATAACTAGGATAGTGTTGAAACCATAGCACGGGGGTAAGTCCGTGATAAAGTCTAATGACAAGGTGTGCCAAGGAATCGGTGGGATGTCCATAGGTTGTAATAGACCAGCTGGTCTTCTTTTTTGACTCTTGTTTTGGGCACAAATGCCACAAGATAGGACAAACGACTTAATGTCCTTTCGCCAGGTGGGCCACCAAAATTGTTTCTTGATTTTAGCTTCCGTTTTTGTAATACCAGGATGCCCCTCCATTAACGTGTCATGGTAACGAGAGACGACTAGCTCTTGTAGTTCCTGTTGTGGCAGAAATAGACATCCTCAGTAATATGGTAGCTCATTGGTGACGGAGAAGTCTGGGCCTTTCTTAGCCCAGTCTTGTAAGGCAAGAGGATCAAAGAGTTGTCGGATAATTCCTTGAATGTCTTCCAGCGTCTGTACAGATGTTATGCCAAGAATTCGCTGTTCAGGAATTATAGGTACGGGTTCCAGGGTCACTTCTGCTTCCCCCATCCCTATTCGGGATAAGGCGTCTGCTTTACCATTCTTACAACCGGGCCAATAGGTTATTACAAAATCAAATTCGGCGAAGAATAGTGCCCAATGGAGTTGGCGAGAAGACTGGGCCTTGGCTGTCTTTAGATATTGTAAATTTCGGTGATCGGTGATGACTGTAATGGTATGTCTGGCTCCGAGTAGATAATGCCGCCAAGCCTTGAAGGCGGACTTGATAGCTAACAGCTCCTTATCAGTAATGGCATAGTTTAATTCAGGAATCGAGAACTTTTTTGACCAAAAGGCCACTGGGTGAATCTGGTTAGTTTCGGGGTCCTTTTGAGAGAGGACGGCTCCCATTGCCAAGCTGGATGCATCAGTCTCTACAATGTACGGGAGTTCAGGACGTGGGTGCCTTAGGACTGGTGCAGATGTGAATTTAGCCTTTAGCTCTTGAAAGGCGCTTTCCGCTTCGTCTGTCCACATAAAGCGTTTGTTTTTTCGTAAGAGCGCTGTAATGGGATGAACAATATGCGAAAAGTCTGGGATAAACCTGCGGTCAAAGTTGGCAAAGCCGAGCATGCTTTGCACACCTTTGAGAGAACTTGGCGAAGGCCATTTGAGAATTGCATCCACCTTTCGTGTATCCATCCTGATTCCTCTCGGGGTTAGGATAAATCCTTGGAATTCCACTTCGGTGGTGTGAAAAACGCATTTTTCCAATTTGGCATAAAGTTTGTGCTGGCGTAATTTTTCTAAAACTGCTCGGACGTGTTTGATATGATCAGATTCTGATGAAGAATATACTAGGATGTCATCAATATAAACGACAACGCAAACATTGATGAGTTCTCTAGGACATCGTTCATGAAGAACTGAAAGGCTGCTGGTGCATTGCACAGTCCGAAAGGCATCACCTGGTACTCAAATAGTCCGTACTTAGTGCGAAAAGCTGTTTTCCTTTCGTCGCCCTCTTTGACACGTACCAAATGATATGCCCCCCGGAGGTCGAGTTTAGTATAAATGCAAGCTTCTTTCGCTTGGTCTAGTAATTCTGGGATCAAAGACAACGGGTACCGATTTTTAATGGTTATCTGGTTCAGTGCGCGATAGTCTATGCATGTTCTGAGGTCACCTTCTTTTTTGGGTACGAAGAACATAGCGGATGATGCAGGGGACTTAGACGGGCGAATAAAACCATTAGCAAGGTACTGGTCCAGATATTGGCGCAGGTGAAGGTTTTTGGGCTCCGTAAGGGCATAGATTCTGCTGCAAGGGGGTTGTGCGCCTGGGATGAGATCTATTTGGCAATCATACGATCTGTGCGTAGGTAAGGTGTTTGCCTGTTCTTTTTGGAAGACATCTTGAAACTCTTAATATTCCGCAGGTAATTGCATGGCAGCTGGGGTTACTGAAGCCAGGGCTGTGTTCTGAGATTTCCTGGGGTAACAGGTGTGCCACATTCTGGGAAGGTGATTCTCTTCTCTCGCCAATCAATGCAGGGATTATGTTTTTCCAACCAAGGTATCCCCAGTATTACTTGGAACTACGGGGCCTTGATTAAATCAAACACCAAAGCCTCTCGGTGCCCATCCTGCGCCAGCAATGTCATCTCTGTGGTGGAGTGAGTTACGGGACCAGAGGCAATTTCCGTTCCATCAACTGTGGTGATGACATCTAAGGTGGTTTTTTGGGCGAGAGGTAGGTTCATCCTGGAAGCCAATTCACGGTCCACGTAGTTTCCTATGGCTCCGCTATCAACGTATGCTTTTACCGCATACATCCGAAATGGCTGTTCTGGATCTACGAGGAACATTGGAATGATGAAATGCGAGGTCGGAGTGTCCTTCTTTAAGCTCGGCAAGCGGACCTCTACGCTTGCCGGGCGCAATCGTTTCCTGAGTCAGAGTTTTTATCTGCTGCCCCCACGACCTTCTTAGGCGGTTTTATAGGACAGTTCTGCAGAAAATGACCAGTATTCCCGCAATATAAGCATAGCTGCAATTGCCGTCTCCTTTCTCTCTCTTTTTGAGTCAAGGGTCCTCTCACCCCACCGATTTGCATAGGTTCTGAGGCTTCTGCTCCCTTGGAACTGACATGGGTCTTGACCAACACTCGGTTCTCAAACTTGGCTCGATCGGCCTTCCTATTTTGAAGTCTGTGATCTAGTTGGACCACTAGATTGATGTATTCCGCACAATCTTGAGGCGGGTTCAAATTTGGGCCAAGACATCTTTGAGTTCTCCTCGAAGCCCTCGATGGAACAATGTGATTCGTTTAACTTCAGGCCATTCGGTTTCTACTATTAGTCTATTAAAGGTTGCAATGTAAGAAAGAAGATCCTGATTCCCCTGTCGTAGGGACAAAAGTTCGTTATCCAGGGCCTGACCCTGGGAGTGTTGGGCAAAAAGTCTTTCCATGCTTGTTTGAAACCCCTGGAAATCCTGAAGAATTGCGTCATCCTGATTAACTAGAGGAATGGACCAATCTGCTGCACTGCCGCTGAGATAGGACAGTACAAAGGCTACCTTGGCTTGATCACTTGGGAATGCTGCAGGTCTGCATAAAAAGTGTAAGCGGCACTGATTAATGAATACGGCAAACCTTTTAGGGTCTCCGGCAAAACGTTCGGGCGGAGCCAATGGAACAGTTCCTGGCAAATTTATTTGTACTGGGTTACTTGATGGTACAGGAGCTGGACTAACCCCGAGTCCAGGTAGTGGTGTTTGCCCCGCCTGGTTTTTCAATAACTGTCTGGCCAAATCACCTGTCCGTTCCTTTGAAACTATGAGTTCCCTTCTAAGGTCATTAGTTTCCTGGCGGGCGGAGTGCACTTCAGCTCTTAGCTCCCCTATTAATTGGGCTAACTGATCCATCTCTGAGGTCTCCATAACGCCCAGGTGGCCTTTTGTGGGTAGGCTTCGCGTTCTGTTACGCTCACCTGGTGTCCACGGGGGAGTCGTTCTGAACTGGGCTGTTGTTACCTCTTTCAGCGACACACGGGGCGCCGAAATGATGGACTGGACCGGACCACCCAGCTTAGCTTGTTTTGCCCGTATGAATATTCTTCTGTAATGGAGAAAAGGGAATTAGCCACCTGCGGGGACTGGGCGCCAACCCTACCTTCCCCGACTTCTGCGATCTCTTCCCACAAATTACTTCCGAACTCTTGCTATGTTCTCACCTGATAGTTTGGAAAGATGAGCTCTCCATCCTGCCTCGAGCGCAGGGGCGCGTAGATGACCAGTTACTTCACTGGTGTGGGATGTTGGAGAGTTGCAGAACGGTATTGACTCCGTAAGGAAATAGTTTAAAAAAAGAGTTCAAAAACATCTGGCCTTCACTCTGTCCAAATTCCCTAGGTTGCCTTAATAGTTCTTGAGAAGAGTTCCAAGTGGCAACCAGTAAGATGCAGGTAAGTGTTCAGTTCGATAATGAGGACCTGGTCTAACCTGTGACCCTTTCCTTTTGCAGGCGCTGAATCGGTGGAGGTTCCGGTGATTACGGCCTCAGGCAGTAACCAGGTAAGTCTGTAGCGGAATTCGGTTTCCCCTACTTGCACTTTTGTGTTGCTTTTGTTTCCCCTTTGGGGCCAGCGTACGGTGGAGAAGCTGTGGAGGATGCGTTGACCCGAGATGAGGTAAGTACCCCCTGTGGTATCAGGTAAGTCCTGGGGATTGCCTTTATTGTCTGGGAATGCTCCCTTTCTCACCCTATTGTCTTTATTTCCACAGGTGTTGGAGAGCGGCCGCTGGATGCTGAAAAGTGCGATGGAATGCGGAGGATTGCTTCAGGTGAGTTCCCGCGTGGCGCTGCAGGATGCGAAGCGGCGTGCGTCTGATGATTTCTTCCTTCTAGGTCAGAGCCAAGAAGATTCAGGATTCAGGTAAGGATTGCAGGTAAAACTCTGGTTCTAACCTTCCCTCTGCTTTCTTTCAGGTTTTCAGGAGCTCCGGCATCCAGGCGGGCGTGGCTGAAGACTGGAAGCTGCTGCAGGCACGGTGAGCATTACGCTGCAGGTGCAGAATAACGCGAAGCATGGGTTGCTGTCAGGGCGTGGTTTAAATCTCCTTGGAAGTAGTTCCAGGTAAGTATCCTTCCGCGGCCCCACCCGAGTAAAAAATAGTTTGTAGGGAAAAATAGTCCCTCCTAGGCCTCATTTGACTTCTGGCCACTGGCAGCATGGTCTGCCTCAGGTAAGTTAGCAGCATGGTCTGCTTCAGGTAAGTCCTTGACCATGAGCCTGGCGCCCATGGCGCCAGGACTGATTCTGAACTTATGAGCCTGGCGCCATAGGCGCCAGGACTGCACCCAAATAGCCCCTAATTGGGGTTCATGGGCTTGCATTAAATGGCATGATGCCTGCTTCCGGGGTAGCTGGGCCAAACCTGGTTTCCCGGGGGCAGGCATTGTGACAGTATGACTGAAATGGGTAACCTAAGGGAAGGACAGAGGACTCAAGGAAGAGAAGGACAGGGATCAAGAACAGGGGGTTGCAAACAAGGAAGAGAGCAAGGGAGCAGCAGCCAGGAAACAGGGGGGCTGCAAACGGGGAAGCAGGGCCGCAGTAACGGATGGCACAAGGTACAGGTAAACTGTTGTGGACTGCAGAGGACTGTAGTAGGCTGCAAGGCAGGGAGCCCAGAGGAGCAGGGCAGCAAGGAGCAAGCCCAAAGGCGCAGGGCTGCAAGGCAGGGAGCCCAGAGGACAAGGGCTGTGGGCAAGGAGCCCAGAGGACAAGGGCTGTGGGCAAGGAGCCCAGAGGACAAGGGCTGTAGGCAGTGGAGTGAAGCAGGCTGCAAGGCAGGAAGCCGAGAGGAGCAGGGCAGCAAGGAGCAAACCCGGAGGAGCAGGGCTGCGAGGCAGGGAGCCCAGTGGACAAGGGCTGTTGGCAGCAGAGTGAAGCAGACTGCAAGGCAGGGAGACCAGAGGACAAGGGCTGTAGGTAGAAGGCAGCAGAGCGTGATTGGCTGCAAGGCAAGGAGCCCAGAGGACAAGGGCTGTAGGCAGCGGAGTGAAGCAGGCGGCAAGGCATGGAGCCCAGAGGACAAGGGCTGTAGGCAGCGGAGTGAAGCAGGCTGCAAGGCAGGGAGCCCAGAGGACAAGGGATGTAGGCAGTGGAGTGAAGCAGGCTGCAAGGCAAGGAGCCCAGAAGAGCAGGGCAGCAAGGAGTGAGCCCAGAGGAGCAGGGCCGGTGACTGTAGAGGGCTGGTGGGGACTGTAGTAGGCTGCAAGGCAGGGAGCCCGGAAAGGGCACTGGAACAAAAGCAGGATAAAGCAGGAACAGCATACACATTTGTGGCTCAAGGCAAAAGGGGCTGGGAGACTCTTGATGCAAGAGACTGAGCTCCTGCAGGCAGCTGCTTAAATACAGCCCTGCCCTGTACAGAGGCAGGCTAATTGGCAGCACCTGGAGCAGCACACAGGTAGATAATCTGCCTCCTCCCTCTCTGGTCCTGAGATGGTGGAAGCAGCACTGATCGCTAGCACTTCTGGGGATTGTGGTTCCAATACTGACGAATGGGAATGGCCAGGAATTGATAGCTGTAGCAGTGCATTATGGTACATGTAGTTAGTTGAATTAAATAGGAAAGTACCAATGTTGCGCAAATGGGAATAAGGACCAATGTGTGAATAGGGGTTGTTCAAAGAGTATTATGAAGATGAATGAATAACAATTAGTCCATGATGGTTGCCAATGAGTGCGCCCATGGCGCAGGCATGACAGTAGGTCTTTGTGGCCAGATGGACTGCCAGTGAAATTCTATAGGTGGTTGCCTAATTCTGCGTTGACGCTATTGACGGACATGTATAAGACCTCCAAGGCTAGGGGTATACTTCCAGACACTACTAGACATGCAACTATTTCTGTCTCTTTAAAGAAAAACAGGGATGAATCACTGGCGTCCAACTACAGACCGATTAGTTTGATTAATGTGGACAATAAGATTCTGGCCAAGAGTCTAGCTCTGCGAATAGAAAATCTTTTGCCAAAACTGATCTGGGTTTGTTAAAGGTAGGATGACGTCCAGTAACATGCGGAAACTACTATGTACTATCACGAAAGCGTCAGAGTTGTCTGAAGACTTGGCTGTCCTATCACTTGATGCAGAGAAGGCATTTGATAGAGTTGATTGGCAATTTATGTTTAAAGTATTGGAAAAGATGGGTTTTGGGATTCATTCTGTTCTTGGATTAAACTGCTGTATACCAGGCCTACGGCTGATGTTAAAACTAATGGTCAGAGGTCAAAACCTTTTGAATTGGAACGTTGCATGAGACAAGGTTGCCCATTTTCACCTTTGTTATTCGTACTTAGTATTGAACCTTTGGCTATAACATTGAGAAATGAGGAGGGCTTACAAGGCATAAATTGTTGGGGAATACAACAAAAAATGTGGTTGTACGCCAATGACTTATTATTGGTCCTCAAGAACCTTGGTGAGTCAATGCCAGTTCTTATGAACATTCTCGAGGCCTTTCACCAGTGCTCAGGATACAAGATCAATTGGGCAAAATCAGAGGTTTTACCATTGGTGCCGCTGTGTGACAAACAATTTATTACCCGGTTGGGCTTTAAGTGGTGTGCTGATAAACCATTGTACTTGGGGGTTTGGATTTTGTCTAATGTTGCTGATTTTGTGAGAGAAAATATGAATATGGTGTGCACTAATTTCAAATTGGATTTGGAAAGATGGTGTTTGTTGCACCTTTCCCTTTGGGGGAAGGTGAAAACTTTGAAAATGGTGTCGACTCCTAGAGTAAACTTTGTTCTGAGTATGATCCCATTAGAAATTGAGAAACATTTTGGGCGTGAGTTGGATAGACTCATGCAGGAGTTTTTGCGGGATCGTAAACCACTGCGTCTGAAGATTAGCAAATTGCAATTACCTTTGTCTAAGGGTGGGCTGGGGGTCCCTAATTGCAAAGCATACCATCTGGCTTTTATGTCACGTAATATCTTTGCTTTTCTCAAATCGGAGCATGAGGATTGGGTATGTGCAGAGTCTAGCCATGTAGGCCCTTTGTCGCCTAGGGCTATGTTGACCAGTAAGCCACGTCGAGCTAAGATGGTAGGCCCACTGACTAATAGTTTACGGAACTCATGGGTGGCCTTGAGTGGGTGTTTGGGTTTCAATGCATTGAAAGATCCGAGTGCTTCAATTTGGCTGAATCTGAGTATTACACATGAAGGGAAAATTTTGTTCTGGCATGATTGGTACCTAGCTGGGGTGCGGCAGATCGGTGATGTGTTCAATGGTTTGAGTTGGATGACGGCTAGGGAGATACAGTTGAAGTTTGACATTCCTTCTTTTCGCCTGGCAGATTATCAGAAGATCAGGAGGGTGGTGGGTGTTGTGGATATGGAAAAGAAAATCAATATAGACATGCTTGGTTTGGAGCCTGTGGTGAGTGGATGTGGCCTAGTTAGTTATGTTTATAGACTGGTTGTGTTGAACTATCGGGCTAATGATGCTTTAAGATTGGATTGGAATCGGAGAATTGGTGAAGATATTATGGAGGATGTTTGGACGTGTATTTGTGAGAACGTGAAGCTGTGTTCTTTGAGTCTTGCAGACAGGTTGCGTCAAATAAAGATTTTGAATAGGACATACTGGACGCCTGAGAGAATGATGAAGAGTGGAATGAGTGACAGCTCTGAATGTTGGGCATGTTTACACAAGGTGGGCACCTTTGAGCATATGTTGTGGGAGTGCTCAAGGGTGAGAGGTCTGTGGTTTGAATTTGACCAGATCTGTAAAAAGGTTCTTGAAGGGAAGGTTCATATGGATTTTAAGACCATAGTACTGGGTAGTGGGGATTTGTTGGATGACCTGACCACTTCTCAGAAGAAATGGATCTTTCGTGGGACAATGGTGGGGAAGAAGCTAATTTTGAGACATTGGAAAACATCTACCCCTGTTACTATTGACGAATGGATTGCTGTGCATTCTCTAGCGCATATGGAGAGAGTGCTGTATCGGAGAGAACAGAAAGATGCATTATTTAATACAATTTGGGGCAAATTTCTTTTATTGTATTAGACCTGTTTATTGATTATATTGTGACTTCTGGGGGTGGGGGAGGGGGGTGTTTCTGATGTATATAGTTTTGTTGGTTTTGCTATGATTATTGCAGGTTGTTATATTATTGTACACATGTTTCTATGATGTGAACTTTTTGAAAATAAAATTAAAAAAATAAAATACAAAAAAAAGGAAAAAATTATCAGCATACAGCAGTCTATCTAAGGGCTTTCCATCAATGTTCGGGGGGAAGCTTATAACCAACTTCAGTTTTTTTTGTAAATCCGAAATAAACAAATTAAAAAGAGCTGGGGCAAGTGGACACCCCGTCTCTATTGGGATTGCATCAGAGAGCGTTACCCTCGCATCCAATCTACTCTCAATGATGTTCCCGAATACAATTCCTTAATTGCTTCTAATATAATGTTCAGGCATCCCCATAGATTTAATTTAGCCCAGATCCACGATCCACTGATCCACTGTACCAAACGCTTGAGCCAGGTCTAAAAATGCTAAATAGATCTTACTTTTGTTTCTTACGGCCTGGGTCTTCAAAACATTTAGCTGAAACCTGTTCAAGGATGTGCCTACTTTTTTGACAAAACCTGACCTCTAAAGGAACGTAATTACCTGATGTTATTATCCACCCAGACAATGCCTTCAACACCAGTGATGCAAAGATCATCTTGGCCATGTTAAGAAGAGCGATAGGCCTGTAATTTTCCGGATCCAACCTATCGCCCCTCTTGAAGATTGGGACCACCACAGATGAATTCCGTGATTGAGGGACTCTCTTAGTTACTCTTATGTACTGAAACAGCTTCCACAAGAATTCAGCCCACAGTTTCAGATCCTTTTTTAACATAGCATTTCTCACCCCAACCAGGCCTGAAGCCCGAGAGTTACTGGCCTTCCTAAGTAATTCAGCAATGTCATCTTTATCCATAGAAAATGCCCATTCCATGCAATACTGATCCTTCTCCACTTTAAGCTAGACAGGATCTCCCACAAACAAAGAGGTAAAATGATCAATCCAGTGATCAGAGGTAAAATGATCTCCCAGTTGGCAACCCATTGCCAGCTAGGAGAGCTGGCACTGCATTAAGGCTCAGCACCCCCTGTGGTGCATTCAGTGAATTAATCAGATTCCAGATTTTACTTGTCGTTTTTGCAGCAATCATCCAGAGCATTAATTCTGCAATTCTGCATCCTATTGTAATATAGCAGATTTTCTAGATCTAACCCAATTATGATGTTGCTGCTTTAATTGTTTAATATCTGCCATTGGGACCACCACCTTGTTTCCCTTAAGTCTCCTCAAGTTAGACCTCAAGGTTCTCTTTGCATTTGCCAATTCCTCATCATATACATGCAAATGAGAGAATACGTTTTTTACCCCTGGCTTCCTGACTTCGACAAAGTTCACCAGAAACCTAGTGTACTCCAGTGCACTAGATACCTGGCCTCTGGTATCGAATCCACCTGATTTACAAATGTATCAGTCAACTGCGCAGTTCGGGATTGGTCAATGATCAGCCTATTTCTCCCCCCCATGTAATCTACGGCTATAGGGTAGATTTGAGCTGCCTCAGACCCCCAATCCATACATGACAGTTTCAAGATGTTATGATCACTCTGTTTAGTCTGAGTGATTTCCAAGTGCAGGATTCACTTAAGCATATTGCCTAATATGAAAATATAATTCACATCCCCTTTTCCAAGTGGCCTTCGCCGGTATGTGCCTTTAGCTTGCCCATTCAGTAAATGGATATTCCTAATGCTCAATTCTTTTTACAAGGCATGCCCTCTCTTCTCAGTCGTTGTTGTTGAAACATGGATATCATTTATCAAAACATACCTATTATCAAAGCAATGAATATTTAGATCACCACAGATAATTAGGACCAGGTCTACCCACATTACAAAAGATCTGTCCAGAAGACCCATGATTGTCGATTGAAATGTTAGCACCCCATCTGTGATTCCAATATAGATTAAGGACTAGCCACTTTTGATTGTTATACTTCCCACAACTGACCCGTATTATTCGTATTTCAATGTGGACATTTGATTTAAACATTGCCACTACAATTAACCCCCTCCCGTTTTTGATGGTTAACAATCCTGACAACGGCCTACCTGTAAGTCCTTTTGTGGCTGGATTTAGATAGATAGCATAACCATCTAAAGGAGGGGTCTTTCTCCAACAGGTCTCTTGAAGACAAACAATATCATGCAAATCGAAATTCATATCACCCTTCACAAACAGATGACTAAAACCCTTGTGTGTTCCAACTCCCCACAGTGAAATCCCTTAACCGGGTTGGATCGGCCAGTTAGGCTCTTCTTTTATTCACCACTGAGGCTTCTGCTAACCAATTCCAGCTATCACTTTCTTTGCTGTTTGCTAGAGTCTATGGTTTGACCACTCTTCACTTATTATCCTGGTTAAGCTCCACCACAGATTGCGCCAGAGTACCGGCAGGATCATCCTTTCTTTTTCTTTTCTTTGTACTCCCGAGGCCTTGTCTGCTAGTTATCAGGCAATTCTGTCAAATCAAAACCTGCATATCATTTGAAGTTATTAACAGGGCGCTTTCTTAGATCTTCTCTGTTCATCCTCTTGAGGAGAGTTCTCATCTGAATGCTTATAAACACTTCTAGCAGCTTCAGTTAAAATCTGAGGCCGACGGATGGTTTTTCAATTCAAGCGAGTTCGAGAAAGAAGCCTCACTTTTATTTCTAGGATCATCCTCTTTCTTCTTCTCAACACTAATGCTTCTGACTGCCTTTCCATGTTTCGCTCTCAGATTATGCCCTTTATCCTCTAAATTGTCATGCAAAGAAGAAGGGGGTTGAGTCAATCGTTTAGTTTTAGATACGTCCGAGTTGAATGCTCCCCTTAGATTCCTTGTCATTAGCTGAATGCGTATCCATGCTCCTTGATAAAGGTTCTGACTTGGACTCATTCTCCCTCACCCTATCACTTAGTTCACTAGTAGACAAAAGCATGCGCTCCCGAAACTGTCGTCGTCTATTACTCAGACTATTAAATATTGTCTGATCCACTGCTGTTTCCACATCCGTGATTGAGTAAGTCGCGATGTTCATTAGATCATCACAAGAGGCGTCAGATTGAAATTCCTGCGATTGTTTAGCTCCACATTGGTTCTTCTGTGGGATAGGCTCTTTCAGACATTCCTTGTTCATGTTAAATTTGCGGGTTCGTTTGAGCTCTCTGGTAAAACCAGGTTTCGTATGTATAAGCATGAGTCATTTGACCTCTGCTTATTCACCAATTTTGGATTATTTGTTTTTGTTGTTGTTGTTGATGGAGGTGCTACTGTTTTTGTTGTGGTTTACTCTGTTGCCAAGGTCGAGTAACTTGGTCAAGTTTAGCCTCATTTCTTTTTGAGAAGATGGTGTATTCTTTCACAGGATGAGGGTTTGCAGCGACACACGTATTTGTTGAGGGAGCTTCGACCTCTTCATTAGCGTCCATCAGCTCCCTTCGTCCAACTCCTCCACTATCAAATCTTCAACCTTATCGATCTCATTATGAGCAATTGTGTCCAGAATTACTGGCTCTATTGGTCAATGACCAATCGGACTCAAAGCGCCCTCCTTCTGGGCATTGTCAAGAGGCAAGAATAGATTAGTGGTTTGGATCCATGATGTACAAAAAGGGACCGGCCACTTCATAATGTCTACTTGTTTAGCTGCGGCAGCCTTGCTACACTGAGCCCTTGAGGCATCCTTAGGTTGAGTCCTGGATCTTTCTGGCGCTCCCCCGTTCTGGTTGAATGGAGTCACCAGCCATCTTTGTGATCTTGTTTCATTTTTCTCCTGGATAATTGGTTCTAAAAAACTACAAAATATATTCGTTATTTGCGCGGTATTCTTGTCCAAGTTGTCCTACACAGCTGTTACAAAGCCCTCCACGAATAACATCTTCGAGTGAACCATTGATAACAACATCATGTGATCCTAAAGTTGGTTGTTCATACTCTAACAGAGTTTAGTAAAAGGAGCCATGGTGACAGTGCCGCCACAGTATTTGTATCAATCCCAGCTGGTGTAGCCTTGCTCATTGCAGCGTCCACTTGTTGACCGTTCAGAGGTGCCCTTGCTTGGTGACCGATACATCCCTTGTGTGATTCCAAACGCTCTTCATGCAAGGGTGATTCCAGACTTCCAGTCGGAAGCCTAGCCCTCTTGTTCTTTCCCCTAACTGAGGTTCTTGCAGACTTCGCCATACCCATGGCAGATGTAATTGTGATTACGGGATCCACATTTTTGCTTTTAGAGGTTCCACCCAATAATGTAGGTTTTTACTTTTCTACGGGTAAACAAGGGTTTGCAGTAATGTGATTCTCCTGAGTAAGACTTCCCATCCCACACCCTTTTATTCCCCTGTGCCCGTTACTCTCAATGTTAACACTGCTTGTAGAGTTATCAGCTACAGGCATGATTGCCAAGCCTGGGTTGATTAGCTGAATAATTTCGAATTCATCTCCACCAATGTCCTCATTATTGTCCAAAAGATGTTAGTCTGCAGTGCTTTTTTCCACATTTACAATTTTATAGACGACATTCACATTCACTAGGTCATTTTTAATGAGCTTCATTGATTCTAGTAAATCTGAATCCTTACCTTCTGCCCTTACACTTTTTATCTTACAAGAGTTCGATGTCGGTGCCAATTTGCCCTCAGCAGATGCCTTCCAGTAAACATTTTCATAATTTTTAAAAACTTAATCGGATCCCAAGTCTGTCGGTTGCCAAATTGGTTTGCCTTTGAGAGAATTGCCAGCATCAGGTGAAAGGTTAGGGATTGACTTTGTGACAACCCTAGGGGAATCCAGTTCAGGCAATTACCTCATGATAATGTGCCCCACCAATTAGTACCCTGGCATGATATGATATGATATGATATATTATGATTGTTTATTTATATAGCGCCTATACACAATCTGTTTCAAAGCTCTTCAAGGCAAGGGAGGGAACAAGGGAAAATACAACCACATTCTTACAGGCCATGAACAGTAAGGATGTGAAATGAACTATCGTACTCGGCCTGACGACATTTCAGATAGTGCAAGAGCTAAGGCATAGATAAGGAAGGGAGGGGGAGAGTGGGAAGGAAATGGAAACAGACAGGCGACTACCGTACTAGGCCTGACGGCATTTCTGGTAGAGCTGGAGAAAAACAAAAGGTGAGGGAGAGGGATGCCGAAAGGGAGGGGAGGAACAAAACAAGCGACTATCATACTAGGCCTGACGACATTTCAGATAGTGCTGAAGGGGTGGTGGAGAGGAAAAAAACAGTAATGGGAGGATAGAGGAAACAGAAGAGGTTGCTATCATATTAGGTCCAGGGACAATTCTGATAGAGTAAGTGCATAGAAGAAAGTAAGGGGAGGAGATAGGAAAAGGGAGAAGGGAAAGGAGGAGAGAAAAGAGAGTAAGCTGTCAAAAAGAGTGGAGAAGCAAGAGTGGAGAGCGAATACAATTGCAGAAGTCAGTAGTAACACATAATGTTCCAAGCCAGGATACAAGATGAAGGTGGGAACAGCATGATTCAGGGCCACCACGAGTACAAGATGCAAAGGAAGTCCAGCATGAGAGTTGAGATAGAGTGGCGCACCGTGAATGAATGAAGTCCATGAAAGTCAAATCCAGCATTGGCCACAAGACAGTGATGGTGAAGGAAGGCACCAGGTGGGCGGGGCTTGCATGAATTGCGGTATGCTAATAGCTTTTCTTTAATGCTGAGAAACAGCATAGTGGTCGAATTACATTACTTCAACTTGAGAGCCCGGCAATACCGCCACCCGCGAATGGTCAATTACCGGCCCATTTAACTCGTAATGGGCTGGTTATTGCCCAATCGTGGGTGGCGGTGCCGGTAGCGAGTTTGGCGGTAGCCGTGCCTGTAAAACGGGCCCATTGCCTCATTATAATGTTGGCGGATACGGTATGAACGGTGCCGGTAAGGCACTGGCACCATTCATACCGTACCGCCGAATTATGAGTTCTGCTCGCGGGTGCCTGACAGCCCACCAGGTCTGACCCGCCGATCTGTGCAGCACCCGCGAGCATAACTCACAATTGCACTGGCACCGTTATCCATGGTGCCGGTGCAACCATGCTCCCCACCCCCATTTTGCCCTATGGGACAGAATGGGGATCGGGAGCCCGGCAATACCGCCACCCGCAAATGGGCAATTACATCTTAATGGGCCGGTTATTGCCCAATCGCGGGTGGCGGTGCCGGTAGCGAGTTTGGCGCTACCGCCAAACTCGTAATGAGGCCCATTGGGTCTCATAAATTTGCCGGTCCAGGAACTAAGATACAGGTAAGCTTGCCGGTACTGTATTTCCCAGACCGGCAAACTACGAGTTTTGCTCACATGTGCCTTTCTGCCGCACCTGGCGGGTACAAAGGCACCCGCTTGCAGAGCATGTCGGATGCACCGGCACCGTTGTAAACGGTACCGGTGCATCAGACCTCCCCATTCAGCCCTATGGGGCCGAATGGGAATGGGGAGCATCTTTTTTCCGGTGCCCGCAAAAGGGCAATTACCAGGCCCAGCAGATAATGACCCGGTAATTGCCCATGCGCGGGCACCGGAAATGTTTGGAAGTTTGGCGGTAGCCTGCCGGTTTTACCGGCAAGGCTACCTCCAAACTTTTAATGAGGCCCATTGTTTAGGTCAACCAAGGTTTGGGTGTCATCTGATTAGTTATAAAAATGTATGCCATGTACTTGCAGATGCTTAGTGAAAGGCTGTAAGTACAAGTTAACACGTTTCAGCGATTAGGCGGAGCCCTGTGGTATTCTACACAAAATGCAACAAATGCCTGAATGGGTCTAATCCATAGGAACAGTCTGAGATCTGCACTTCAAAAAAGACTTGATCCAAGGGAGGCCATGTTCCAGATACCAAAGCACAAAAGGAGGCCAAGCCAATTGTTGTAGTCGAGCCTCTCAAACAACTCAGACATGTTCAGAAGAACCAAGGCACCTGTTTCTTCCCAACCAATAAGTCGGCAGATGTCATCAGACACTGCAAGGGTGACAGTCTTGGCGCTGCTACCCGAACATCTTAATTTGTATTTTTCCAGTAGATGATAGTTCTCTACATGTGTTTGCAGTTGCCTAGCAGGAGCTGACTCGATAATCATTCCCAAAATATTTGCCAAAAATGTGTGGTGTCCATAGGCTCACAGGGCTTTTTAATACGCGGGAGGGTCAGAGCATTCTTAATATCTGATTAGCACCCTGGCGGGGGGAGCCAGCCAATCAGGTGGCTAGGAACGCAGGCTTGAACCAGCGGCGAAAGCTTGCGTTCCATGCCACCTGATGGCCGGCTCGCCCCGCCATCTTCCCCCCACCCTCTGTCCCCTCATTATTTATTTTGTATCCCTCTGTATGATATAAGCTGCGGCAGTACTCGCCACTGCAGCCGCACCTTCCGCTCTATGGTCTTCGCTCGGGCCCCAGGCCGTTACCACCCCAGTGAGGCCTGTGGAATGGGTACATAACGCCACAAGAACCCAGGCCCACAGAGAGTGATTGAATAATTAGATGTCTAATAGCATTATGAAAAGGAGTCCGATATTTCTTTGCCACCTTCGCTGGACAGGATATATTTGTCAAGGAATATGTCTTTGCCTTCTTCAGAATTAACATTTCTTCGTGAGAGATCTTTTTAAAGATAGCAAATTGGGCAATGAAAATCAGAGAGTTCCAAATAGAATTTAATGCCAAATAGGACCTAAAGCACCAGAAATTGGGGTAGAAGCTTTTAAGTGCAGTGAGGTTCTGATGGCATTCACTTTGTTGGAAAAATACATCTTTCGCCAAGTTGTCTGATGATAAAATTCTGTTGGTCAGAAAGATTTCTTTTGTTAAAAATAGTTCACTCTTGGTAATTCCTAATACCAAGCCTGGCCACTGCACTTTGTAACCTCTTCCCCCCAATGTTGAATCCTCTGATGGAGAGGTTTATTGGCCAGATGCTTGCTGTTCCCTAGCATGACAGATTGATGTTTGAGTTTTTATTATTTTGTTATTTTGTTAATGATAATTCATCAACACCTGGTTCTGGCAAGTGTTAATAGATCATTTGAGAATGAGATTCACACAATACGTGACAACTAAGGATCAGAATGAAAGGTGGCAAATGCTCTGTAGAGATGGCTGTCCATTTATGTACGGAAGATAATACCTTTTGTCAAGAGGATAGGATGCTCCAAAGATGCTGATTAATGAATGGTCATTTCAATCTTCTACAATTACACTGCTTTCTTTGGCAAAAATCCCATCTGGTGTATGGCCGCAGCAATGAGTTTCATTGTTGACACATTTTGTAAAATTCATATTTTGCAAAGCATCTAAGAGCGGAATAACTCCAGTCTTGCTTGACTCCTCCAGATTGTAAATACAGTTGTTTCAGAAGAAATATAACTGGGATGGGAGGCCAAGTGTTCTGGCACATAATCAGTGATAAAGTCCATAAAATTAGGATGAGTCTGGCGTTCGGTAAAGTGCTAATAATCCTAGTCACGTTGGGGTTAATACTTTTCTTTATATGTAATAAATCCGTTTTTTTATAGTTTGGGGTTTCAAGCCTGACATAGGGAAATAAGGTGTTTTAGGAGTTGCATCTAGGGAAAAGGAAGATGGTATAAATCACAGAATTCAGGGGGCCAAACAGGACATGCTCTATGGCGGCTTCATGAAGCCTGATGCAGCGGCGTCCCGCAGTGGCACTGGGAACCTGATTCCATGCCAGTTGTCTCAGTGTAGGCCCTGAAGCTTCCGAGGATTGTGTTAAGGACAAGATAATGCAGGAGGCCAGCTCACAGGGGGAGGTCTCATACAATGGGGTCAGACTAATGCTTCTTCAGGATCTGACTCCAGTGACTTTTGCTAAGAGGAGGGATTTACGTGCTTTCACTACTTGGCTCTGAGAGAGGAAGATTAAGCACAGATGGGGTTTTCCTTGTGCAGTGATTCGTGCTATCCAGGGTGAAAGAAGGTGATTAAAAGCATGCAGGAGGTGATCCTTATCGTGGATCGCAGAGCGTGAGAGGCCTCTCCTTCCCAATCTGGAACTATTGCATCAGAATCCTCCGATCCCTCTGGCCTCTGTCCTCCGCATGTGGGTCCTTGGTCCAGAGTCAGCAAGCATAAGGGTCGGAAGAGAAATAGTGGGGCCAGAGGTTCTTCACAGCAGGGACTGGTCTGAGACATGGACCTCTTATGCTTGGTAATCTTAGGGCCTGATAGTATTGCCCACTAGCTTGAGAGGCCTTCTTACCATTGACTATGATGTTGGCCTGCTTTGATATGGAGCAGTATCCGGGGAATCTTGGGATGGGGGCTTCCTGAGGGGTGGGGGAGAGGCTTCTGGGATGTTGCGTGGGTCTCTAAGGTGTGACAGGATGGTGCGGCCATGCACCTCAGACCACAGTAGGCATCAGTTTTCTTGGTTGGGTTTTTGTGTTTACTTCTCACCTGGCTGAGTGTTTAGTTGTTTGGTTTTTGAAAAATGTCACTTGAGATTTCTGGGTCGGTCAGTGGAGGGGGCTGGTCCCTATGGAATCTGGTCGGACTTGCTCCAGGGTATTTTGCCTTGTTGGCTTTGCTTAGTTTGCTTGCGGGCACACAGATGGAAACATTTAGGATAGTTACCCCGAACGCTCAGGGCTTGAACTCCTGGGTTAAAATGAAATTGTTACTGAACAGATTTCGGGATATGGGGTGGACATTGTATTCCTCCAGGAGACCCATTTAAATGCCTACTGATTAAAGGATGCTTCATAGCCAATATTTTCCTCAGCAGTTTTTTGCTTCAGGTTCTTCCAAAAAGAGGAGCACAGAAATCCAGCTCTCTAGTATTACCCCATTTACTGTGTTGAGCATATTGCAGGATCCTCACATAGATAACTGGTAGTTAAAGGGCATGTGTTGAGTCATTTGATGACCCTGATTTCTGTTGATCTCTCCGAGAGACAGAGAAACTATCTTTCGTCTTTCCTTCCTATGCTGGCCTCTTTTGTTCTGGAGGAGTTCTATTGAAAAGTGACTTCAACCTCATTGCTGGCCCTACTCTAGACAAGACTCTGCCCCCCACTAAGCTGGATTTTAAAAACGCCAATGCTTTGGTTAGAGTATTGCGTGAGTTATGTTTGATGGAGATTTGGTGCTTCTCTTGTAGGACGCAGAGAGATTTTACACATTTTTGAAACATGCATGGGGTCACTCCCAGGTAGATTTATTTGGCCCCATATGTAGAGTAAGTTACTAGCGGGCTGAAATTGTTCTCTGTCCACATTCTGGTTTGGGCCTCAATTAGTATACAGAAGGTGATTTGCATGCCTGCTAAAGAACGGTGGTTATGTGATCTGCTTCTTCAGGACCCTGTTTTTCACATGTTTGCACTGTGGTGATAACCAACTATTTCTGGACAAACACAGGTTGTTGGCCACCCCAGGGGGTGGTTTTGAATGCTTTTAAGGCAGCTGTTAGGGGGGAGATCATTAGCTGCTCCGTGGCCCACTTTTCAACGAGGAGAAAGGTTAGGCAACACCTGGCAAGATCTGTGAGAAAGAGAGAATGACCTGGAGGCATTGCTAGCAGCAGAGACAGTGACCATGCTGCTCTGTACTAAACCATTTTATTACACGCAGGGCAATAATGCCAATATGCTGTTGGCCTAAAAGCTACATCGACTTAAATACATTAAATTATATTGAGTGTGTTTTGGATACGGAGAGCACGCCCCAGTGTTACAAGGGGGTGTAAGCTGGCTACTTTCTCCTCATTCTTCTGGGAGTTGCTGACTGTGGAAGCCGGCAGCAGCAGTGCCACAGCTTGTGATAAGTGGAGAGACAGAGGGGCCTCCACCCCTCAGCATGTTTGTGCTGGAGCACCAATAACTGTGATGACGGTGTGCTCCGCTCTGTAGGATGGATGTGGCCAAGAAAGGATGGCAGAGAGACACTGCAGCACCTCCTTTGACAGCACCAGGATAGGTCCTGGATGGTTGGACTATGGGAGGACCCAGGTTAAAATCCCCATAGAGGAACCTGGGGAAATGTCAGGGGTATTTAAATTAATCAAATAAAAAAACCCCCAGGATCAGACAAATAATATTTAAAAGGAACCCAGGATCAAACAAGAATACATGAAAGAAAATAAAGTGAAAACCACAATTGAACTAATAGAGGTTCACCTGGCTAATTGAAGGGGAACCTAACACAGGAGGGCCAGTGTGGAAACACCCTTCCATCTAATCCTGTGAGCAAGACTTTTCACCAATCAGCAGCCAACTGGATTAGGAAGAGTCTGGCTTTAAAAGCAGTGCCAGTTCACTCTGAACTTTTCTCAGTCAATGGCAGGTTCTTGTACTTCTCTTGAGATGCTGGTGAAGGGAAGAGGAACTGTAACCTGATGGAGGAGCTGCTGCCTGAGGGAAGGACCCTGGACTACCCTGGAGCACTGCCTTCATGGAAGCTGTCTGGAGAGCTTGGAGGAAACTGATTGATCCAGGGGGAAGAGGGAGAGTACCCCTGCAGCCCCACCTAAGCCAAAAAGGTGGAAGTGCTGACCTGGCTGAGAAGCCTGTGGAGAAGCTAAGGTAACACCTCAATAAGACTCTGGTAGAGAGACGAGGGCAGAGGCAAATCCCATGAAGAGAAGAGGGGCAAAAGCCTAGTCCCCAGAAGAGTAATGAGATGAGGAAGAATCAACTGACATGAATACCATTTTCTCTCACCACTTATGGTACTGGGACAAAGAAAAGGTGAGGTCAGGCACATCCTTGTAATGAGAGCCAGGCAGCCTTTAATGAAGAACACCTGCAGCCCATAACCGGACCACAGGTGTATAAGAAATGGAATACTACCGCAGTGGAGAGAAGCCGGGAAAGAGAAAGACACAGCAGAAGCAGCCGTGCTGCAGCGAGAGAGGCCAGGATGCTGGAATGCTGACCATGATCCTGAGAGTCTTGCTGGAGTGAAAGGCATGCAGCAGGCGCTGCCCGTACACATAGTAGCGGCCTACATAAAGAGGCAAAGTTGTGTTTATCAAATGCATGAATGAATCAAAGCAACAAAGTTACATCCATTGAATACGGAAGTGAATGAAAGAAGCAATGTAGCTTATATTGAATACCAAATTGAAAGAAACAAGTAAAGTGGTGTTTATTAAATATTGAATTGAATGAAACAAGCAAAGCAGCATTTTTGGAATTCCGAATTAAATAAACCAAGCAAAGATGCATGCATTGAACACTGAATGAGAGGAAATAAGCAAAAAAGCATACATTGGATATTAAACTGAATAGAATAAGCAAATCATGCACTTGTTGAATTAAAGTGAAAAGAAAGAACAACCTTATTGCACTATGGAACAATGAACTGCAAGCCAATAGAAAGTTGAGGCGAATGAAAGATCCTGAGTGCAAAGTTGATGTCAATGTTGAGAAACCACTGATATGTGAAAGAGTGTCCAATATGCATAGTGGCACACCTAGATGATTGATTTGAAGGAATGTGAAGGAATGTAAATATATGGCCAACTTGGGTGCAGGGCAAGTGACACAACTCTAACACATAGCTGGAGAAAATGCAAACAAAGAAGACAGTGTCCAAAGTGTATCAGACCCTCCTGTCCCCTGCACACCTTATTCCTGAGAATCAGCCAATATAATGTTTAAGTAAATGTTAAATCATATGTACAGAAATATATAGCACATTTCCCAAAGTAAAAGAATGACAGTGTTCAGTAGAAAGTTCTTTATCCACATTTTTTTAATGTTTGAAGGTGAAAAGCACAACACTTTTTGGGATTCAAAATTCCCTTAATCAGATGCAGTATAAGGAGTCTATAATATAATGCATATGATAAACTTAATGTCAACTCGTCATAGTACAAGGTCAGTGTGCTCTATTAACAGCAAAACGTCTGAAAGAAATGATCATTCAACAAGAATGCTATCTGCAACCGTATGCAAAGTTCAGGTAATAATTATTGTAATTACCAGCAAATGGGTACTATAGTTTAGAGTAAAAGTGGATCAAATCTAATTATTGAGCGGATCAACATAAGCAGGTGTAGGTACCTGATTACGGATCATGCAGAATAGGTAAGTGCACATGCGAACATGCAGTAGTGTAAACCCAGTGTAGAATTCACTGCTGCAATCACCAACTAATAAGTTCATGCTAGTAATATAGTTAATGAAGAATATGAAGAGTAGTACCTGTAGCATTAGCTATGCAAAGCACAGTCAATGAAAAGTGGGTGAATGTCACCACTTATGGAACACAACTAGAGGGTCATGGGAAAGAAAAAGTGTAGATCACTCAGAAAAGGAGTTGGTAAAGCAATGGGAAATAAGATGTAAAAAAGACTAAGTCAAAAGAGAAATCCGAATTAACTAGAGGTAATGCGTATTTTCAGAGTCAATGTACTAGTGTAAAAAAAGAACATGTATCCATAGGTAATGACAACAGACAAAGCATTGGTTCAACCACTGCGCATAGACCATTGATCAATCCTTTCCTTAATATACAGTCTTATCAATAGGTATTGATATTGTTTCCAATTCTCACAAATGAGAGATTTCAATAGATTTTCTTGTTCAGATCTATGTTTAATTTCAATCGGTGATTAGTATGCTCTTGCCAACATGTGTTTCGACCTTACAGAACACAGGTCTTCTTCAGGGCCAATGTATCACCTTTTTAACATTATATTGATGAATAATAGTCAGCATAAAATAAAAAAATACAAAATCATCACAATTTACCAAATACAATTCACGTTCAAAACAGATGTTAAAAATATTTTTCAAAAAAATTGATGAATACTTGTTGTGAGCAATATAAATACCACATAACAAGCGAATAAGGAAATGGTTTGCATCCAGGGGATGAGGTGACATTATCAAACGTAGATATAAAAGAAAAGAAAACAAGAATACTAATGTTGCATCTTTGCATCAGCTATTAGAATAACTCATGAACATTTACTAACCATTTCCCATTCTCTCATAAACCCTGTTTTCACAGTACACCACCATGTCCAGTGTAATTCATGATTTAACTAGATATAACCTTATTAATGTGATCCTTGAGCATTCCCCAGACCATCATGTTCAGACAGCCAAATTAACGTGGAATGTTATCTCACATATCCATGTGTCTACCAAACATTCCCAACTGACTCTTGTCTTGTTCTCACCCGTAAGCACCATAAATTGGAAGTGCACAAATGCACTGGTGTACCTTTTAATTATTCCATGGTGAGGTGATACCTTACATTTCTTCTAAATTATAATAGAGCGATGTCCAACAGCTCACATAGAATCTATAATGTAATATGTTTATGCATCAGTCACTGGCCATCCATCATTCCATGTTTATAGGATATCTAGATAGAGCATATTGTTAAGAATTTCAATCAGGCGACGCACACCTTGGTCTCGGCCTAGTATGCAGCGCACAACTGAAATGCTTATCTCTTTATGTTATATAGATTCAATATTGAGATTATAAACCACTCATATATATATTCCCGTTTCAAATACCCTGGGTCACAATGAACCATGAACCTGGTTGGTTGGTAAAATACAATATGTATTTATTTATTTTAAAATTCAAAAGAAATCAGACACTTTTTAATATGGGGCAGCAATCACCAATAGGTTGATAATTACAATGAGAATGTGAGCAATGCAATGGGTTTAACCTTCTATGGGAACAGATACACAGCACCGCGGAATAGGAACACTTTTTGGTTTAGGAAAGATAGCACCCAAGTTAGGATTTCACCCTGCAATGTTCCCTCGACCCACAAATAATCAATTCTGAGTGGATAAACAGAATCAGCAGGTAATCAGGAATAAGAAACAGGACACAGAATCCAAATCTGACCTTCCCTCCCCAAATAAGAGAGAAAAACGGATTTTAAACCCCTTGCAATGTTGAGAAATGACACTCGGAAATGGACAAATAAATAATGAATGGGTGTTAAATACCTTGAAGCAAATATAATTCCTCACTAAAGCAACAATGCAAAGACACTAACAATCACAAAGAATGGATTACCAAAAGCATCCAGTTCAAAAATGATTGGAAAGTTTAAAACAGATTGCAGCAAAATGACAAATAGGAAACTTTGGGTAATTTCAGACGGGAATGAAAAAAATTACAAACGGTTTTTAATAATAAACAGGTGTGAAATACATGGATTTGGAGTGTGGCTTTTGGGTTGCGGTATAGAGGTATATCCCAGGGATATTCTAGAAGTGAAGCTAGGTCTCTAGCTCGTAAATTGGAGGAATTATACAAGATATAAAAAGGTGCGCTTTGAGTAAAATGAAGCTGTGAAATAGGAAAGGAAATCAGTTGTGACAAGAACAGTTATACTTTAAACTAGAGTATTCAGGCTAGCCCACCAAAGAGGGACACAGTAAGATCCAAGGTTGATTCGCGAATTCAACCCTGTCACCCCCGTGCCCAACCCTGGCGGAAACCAGTCTGATCAGTAGAAATAGGACTAATGGCTTAGGATTACAAAAGACAAAATTCCTAAAGAGATGGCGCTAGCACTACAAATCAAGAGCAGGGTTGCAAGAATGAGTCTGACAGGATAAGGATAGGATGATTTAGAGAGTGGGATAAGGACAAAGACAATATAGGCTATGGGTTTCTATGGAGTGGCGATTATACTCACAGTCCACTTTTTAGTTTTGGGATTTTTGGGACAGTCAACAGGTTCTGGTCACTACACGGCAGCGTGCCTGGCAAACAGCTGGGCAGTTCTGGTCACTGGATGGCACTGGACTGGAATGGCAATTCTGGTCACTGGATACTAAAGGTCAGTTGGATGGCAGAATGGCATGCAGTTAGTGGACAGTAAGCTAGGCTGAGTCTGTGTCCACAAGAGTCTGTGTCTCTTGTCAGGGACCCTTATTTATAATGCATAGTGACATCATCAAAGTATATGGCTGGGGCAGGCTTAACTAAACACGCCTCTAACAACTGGATTGGACAAGGGTGATAGTCTCCGCCTCACTGTCAGCTGGTTGGATTTCAGAAAAATGATGTCAGATTTATGATGTGAGTTTTACAATGTCCAAAACCTCCCACAATTACTTTACTTAAAATCCATTTTTACCCTAGATAACACCTTCATACAGTGGAAACATCTAAACACTTGCATAAGCAGGTTACATATTTTATGCAGCACTTGCAGTCCAATCCTCCAGTTTGTGAGACCTTGTTTCTCCCTTCTACCAGTTTATCGTGCTTTTCAATCGTATTTATATTACTCAAAATTCTATAACTTTATACCTGGGTGTGGATTATCATAAGGGATGTATGTACAAAAATTTGCATTGGCAACATGGATGCTTCTCTTGTAATCCACAATACTTTGCCATTTCTATTCCCAAGGTGGCAATGACTTCTACCATGTCTTCAATGAAAGCCCATAAAATCATATTTAAACTATAACATTTTTGCATTTTTACAAAGTATTGCTGCAGAGATAAAAGTCCTTAAAGTTTATTTATGAAATGGTCTCTGGAAGCAAATGGGAATCCTTTGTCACTGGACCATTTCTTTTTCTCTCTTCAGTAGCCACCAACTGTCACTTCCTCCAGAGCAAGGTGGGGGTTGCAGCTTGGTTGAAGGTGTATGGCCCTCTTCCCCTCTTCACAATTCCTGGCCCTGGGAGCTCCATTGTCAGTGGGTTCAGGCCAGCCTAAATTCTCCCCAACCTAGTAATTATCAGTGGGGTGTTAGTCTCTGCTGAGAGTTTATGGTATGGCTCCCTTCCTAGGGGGAAGCTTTAACTCCGCCAACAGGAATAACCTGTTTTGACAGCTTGCAAATCCAGCCAAGGCGGTTTAAAACCTTTATTTTCTGATATTTGGTCCTGAATTAAAACAAACCTGTGGAATCAAATAGCCCATGTATGTATCATCACGAGCAACAAAACCCCTTCACTGTGCTAGGTAATGACAGGTTCTCAGTCAACAGATTACTTTTTAGACAGGCATTTTTCTCCTTTAGTTTTGCAAAGCCCATTTTTTACACGTGGTGCACAGCTAGCATTTCCTTTTACATTTGTTTTTGCATCTCCATCAGATTCCCACTCTGTCCTACAGCCATGGTTATTTTCCTGAGTGCAGGGTTTTTGTCTGAAGCACAGATGCATTGAAACTGACATGGCTCAGATAGCTGGAGTCTCTTTTGAACTACTGAGCTTTGATACATTTGTAAAGAAATGAACGCATTTTCCCGTGAGGAAAAAGTGAAGCTCCTTGTTGATTTTTCTCAATGTTGGTTTGACAGGGCCTGTCATTCCGAAATCATGGCTGGTTTTGTTGAAGTACAATGAGATATCCTGGGCATGGCAGGGCCTTATTGGTCACAGTGCTTTAAGAAAGAACAGATGTCAAAGCAGAATTTTTAAAGTTGAAAAAGTTTATTTTTCAATAGCGATTTGGGGGTTTTCAGGAAAGCAGTGCTGCCTTTTCACTTTCTTCCTTTTGTATATGTCAGAACACACTGGCACGCTCTTTCAGTGTATCCCCTTGTTCCATCGTGCCCAATGTATGCTTGGCAAGAAGGTGCAGCCATCTTTTTGTTGCTGAAAAACGCAGTTTTAAGGCCGTGGCGCTCACAGGAGCCAATGCAGCCATTTTGCTGTTTCTGTGCAAATTCAGCTTGGTGATGTGGGGAAATACTGTTGAGTGGGTCGATATATCCCACAGTACAAAACATCTCATTGGGTTATAACAATCTCATGGCTCCACCTGGGACCTCCTCTAAATTGATAAAAGTAAAAATACATAATCTTTAAACCAAATTATTGGTTGGCATATAAATTGCTGGAATATCTAACACAGGAGATCCCAATTGGTTGGTGTTCTGCTAACCACCTTGGACAATTGGCAGGTCGTCAAGACATGACCCAGACAAAAGTAGAGGGAGAGAGGTCCACAGGCTAGAAAGATATTATCCTCTCTTATTCTTAGGTCATGAGTGAGAGTGATTTCGTTGTACTTTGATTTATTTGTACTTGGCCTTATACAAAACCTTGGAAAAAGGTATGAGGTTTGTGACTACAAATCTGCAAAACAAATGTAGCTTTAGCCAGGAATATGTTGGGTTCATGAGGAAATTGCACCTGAAACTATTTGTTAAAGATTAGAAACCCGAAAAGGGTGTTAACGATACAGGCCTACATAAAAAACAACCTTTTGCATGTGGCCATCGCAGTCACAGAGTGCAGAAGCACCAGTTTCTGGAAATAGGGTATTACGAGATATAGAAACATTAGAACAACAGAATGCAAGAGCCTCTTTTTTTTCCTTAATATGATCAAACAAGAAGATTTGACTTTGAAGGCACTACTAAATAATGAGGAAACTGTGATCAGTAAAGCGGATAAGGGCGGGGCAATCATGTTCCAGGACAGAACTGATCATGTGTAGGAATGCGAAAGACAATTGACTAATGAAATGTGCTATGTGAAATGTGAGACCCCACGTTGAGGCTGCAATAGATGATTATTCTAAAAGTTGAGACATCATGACATAGAGGTTGGATGTCTAAGAAAGAAGCAGATTTTCTGATAGAATTCACCAATTTTACACACTTTCAAAGATACACAAGTCACAGATGGCACCACGGGGACTCCCCATTCTCTCTGAAGTTAACTCAGTGCTTGAACCTTTATCTAGGTTTGCAGATGCCTTCTTACAAACAATGGTTAAAGGGATGACATCCTATAAACAAGATGTTACCCAGTAGTGGAAGGCTTAAACTTCAGTCATACAGATGAGTTACTATTGGGGCTGGATGTAGTATCCCTGTATGCTACTATTTCGCAAGAAGTAACAATCAATATGCTGGAGGAATGGCTACTTTCAAATCACAGTGACACTACCACACCAGCCTACTTCATACTCTGGTGCACGGAAGTTAAATTTCAATAGGGCATTATACCACCAGTTACATGGTACTGGGGGGAAACTCTGGCCCCCATTTAGCACATTTGTATATGGAAACATTTGAGGAGAACAAAAATCTATGATGCCGCGATTCCCTTCAAAACACATGTGCGCCTATGGCATAGATATATAGATGACACACTAGTGGTATGGAGAGGTAGTGAAGAAGAAGCTGTACAGTTTTGTCAATGGATCAATACTCAGGACAGGTATCTAAATTGTACATTCAATCTGAGTAAAAGTACCATCAATTTTCTAGATATTACCATTGAAGCAAATGAGAACAATGTTCTTTTTGTTAATCCATTCCACAAACCAAGGGGACCGTAATGCATTGTTACATCATACAAGCTTTCACCCTCAACATATAAGAGATAACTTACCATTGGGACAGTTTCTAAGATTAAAAAGAAACTGTTCATGTCACCAGAAAAGAAGCGACAAGCCTAAGAGAGAGGCTACACACTAGGGGATACCAGAGTGATCTGACTTATAAAGCAATGAAGAGAGGGAATAATAATAATAACCGGGTATCATTATTAGAATATAGAGAGACACGGGTAAATGAAAAAAAGAGTATGAGAAACTTGTTTTTGTAAATACCTGCAGTGGTTTATCAAATCAAATTATGAAAATTGGTAACAAACATTGAAGGATCATAGCCTTCAAAAGGAGTAAAAACCTTAAAGACCAGATTACGCAAAATGATATTAGCCTGGGTCAAGCACTGAGGTGGAAACTGGATTGCGCAAACCTTAGATCCAGAATAGCTATATAAATTGTAACTCTAAAATGTGTGATAGACCCTGTCAGAAAGGGGGACGGGGGGCACCCGTCCACCCCAGCCCCACCCTCACTGGTACCCGAGTGTAGGCAGACCACCTCTCCACCCCTCCTTACTTGCAGTGATGATGGGATCCGGGATGCAGAGAAGACCACTGTGGTGGCAGCAGCAGCATCCGTGCCGTGGGTTGCTGTGTTCAGCAGCAGCACTGGCAGGGAATGCCAAAGAGGGAAGCACAGCACCAAAGGGGTGCTGCGCTTACCCACAATGCCGGTCTAAGAGAAAACGCCACCACTAAAAATTAAAGGCTGTATGAACGCCTGACACTAACCCACCAGGGATTATATTTGTATTAATAAAAGGCCCCATGAAGGCCTTACCCACTAAACCACCAGGGATTATAATTATTATTTTAAAAGGCCCTGGAGGGCCTTGTGTGTTCCAGCATCCCAGGACCCAAGTAGGGTCAATGTTGTAAAAGGGGCGGGGCTCACATGCCCTTTTAAGCCCTGCCTTGACCATCCCCTGTCACAACCCCTGGAGCCAGGTAAGCTATTGGTTAAGGTAAGTGGGAAATCCTGGGAAGGGGTGGGGTATTTAGGTAAGCCTGTGTGAATGTGCAAGTGTGGGTTAGTTGGGTGAGGACAGGAGGAGATGGAGGATGTCTGAGAGACCAGTGAAGGCGATAGCATTTTGGAGTGCAGAGAATATTGTTAAGGATGCTCTATTGTAGAACTGATGAATGTACAGAACGTATGAGTGTGTAGAGCGGATGAGTGTGTAGAGCGGATGAGGGTAAAGAGCGGATGAGGGTAAAGAGTGGATGAGGGTAAAGAGCGGATGAGGGTAAAGAGCGGATGAGGGTAAAGAGCGGATGAGTGTAGGGAGCAAATGAATATATAGAACAGGATTAGTGCGTATTAGCGAATGACTATGGGGCTGATGAGTGAATATTACTGTTGAAGGCGTGGAAAGCACAAGTGGATAGAGCGGATGAGTGCATAGAGCAGATGAGTGCATAGAGCGGATGAGTGAGGGGAGCAGATGAGTGCGGGGAGTGGATGAGTTGAATGCGTGGAAAGCACGAGGGCATAGAGCGGATGAGTACATAGAGCGGATGAGTGCATAGAGCGGAGGAGTGAGGAGAGCTGATGGGTGAGGGGAGCGGGTGAGTACGGGAGCGGGTGAGTGCGGGGAGCGGGTGAGTGCGGGGAGCGGGTGAGTGCGGGGAGCTGGTGAGTGCGGGGAGCGGGTGACTGCATAGGGTGGGTGTATGTGTAGAGCAGATGAGTGCCAGGAACGGATGGTGTAGAGTGGAAGAATATATAGAGTGGAGGACTGCATAGAACAGACTACTGGGTAGAGCCGACAAGTATATAGAGCAGACAAGTGCATATGAGCGAATGAGTGCATACGAAAAGAGGGTCCGCAGAGGGAATTAGTTCACAGGGGGGATGAGTGCGCAGAGGGGATGAGTGTGCAGAGGGGATGAGTGCGCAGAGTGAACGAGTGCCTAGAGCGGAGGGAATGAGTGCCTACAGTGGAGCGGATGAGTTGCGTAGAGCGGATGAGTACGCAGAACGAATGAGCGCAGATTGCATGCAGTATTGATGAGTGCGTAGAATGGATAATTACGTAGAGCTCCTGAACGCGTGGAACAGACGGAACGATTAATGTATGTAGATGGATACTATAAGGACAGAACAAATGATGTGAATTAAATTGATCACATATATGTATGTAACGGGTGCCGGACGTGGATGGAACGGGTGACGTACGTTGATGGAACGGCTGACATATGTGGATAGAACGGGTGCCGTATATGGATGGATCAAGTGCAGAAGGTGGATGGATCGCATGCCGTATGTGGATGAAACCGGTGACGTAAGTGGATGAAACATGTGAAATGGGTGGATGGAACGGATGAATTATGAAGATGTTACGGGTGACATTTGTGGACGGAATGCATAAAACAACTTAGAATACATGAAACGGTACTGGTGAAATATGTGAATGGGGTGCATAAAACAACTTAGAATACACGAAATGGATCGGAGTAAATGTGGCAGACAGGAGTGCATGCGTGGGGCAGACAGGAGTGCATGCGTGGGGCAGTCAGGAGTGCATGCGTGGGGCAGTCAGGAGTGCATGCGTGGGGCAGTCAGGAGTGCATGCATGGGGCAGACAGGAGTACATGCGTGGGCCAGACAGGAGTGCATGAGTGCATCGAGCAGACCGGAGTGTGTAGGGCAGATGGGGACTCATGGAATTAATAAAAGTGCATAGAACGGACTGGAGCACTTAGAACTGTGTGGCGTACATAGTATGGTCTGGAATGCAGGGAACGTTTGAAAGAGCATATAACCCATCATATCACACCCCACGATTACTCTCTTCTTTACACCACCACTCAACTAGAACGCAGACATACTATGGGCCTCATTACGACCCAGGCGGTAAGGGGTTTACGGCAGCGTAAACAGCGCCGACCCTTCCTGCCTGAGTACGAGGTCCCTTAGCACCATGGCGGATTTAACACCTGCTTTTAGCAGGTGTTAAAATCCATGGCGCTAAGGGACCATGGAGTTAATTACGCCACCGTAATTTACGGTGGCGTAATTAACGCCTTCCCCACTCCCATTATGCCCTATGGGGCAAAAATGGGAATGGGGAAGGGTAAATGGGGATTGGGGACTTACCGCCCCGCCAAGGTCGGAATGGGGCGGTAAGTCCGCCAACCACCATGGCGTAAACGTAGTTTACGCCATGGTGGTAAAGTCACGGCCCAGGCAGTAACTTACCGCCTGGGTCGTAATGAGGCCCTATGACACCATTCTGTATAACTGTTCTCATATCAACATCTCCCGCTCACTCCCCATCATTCTAAGTAAACACTGCTGGTTACACACCCCCAGCCAGGCGTTCTCCTCGGGCCTAACGCAGCCACAGTTGGTCTGGATAAATCCTGCCAGAACGAACACATACTCCTGATCTCTCAACCACCACACCTACCGCTAAGAAGCAGCTATTACACGAATACCGCACCAGCTGCACACATACACGCTGCACACACGCGCCTTTGACTCTCCCTACTCTCTCTACTGACCTGAACTTCGGTTCCCAAGGGCGTTCAACCTACCAGCGCCTTCAGACCATACCAATGGGGCTATATGAATGCAAAATAACATAACATAATATAACATTAAGGAGGGGGTCTGTGGAGTGTTTGTGTGAGGAGGTGTTCTAGTCGGCTTACTGGACCCGCCAGCAAGGACACACCAGCACATAAGTGCCCCCGCAAATAGTGGCATGTGGGGATGCCAGTCAACATGACATTTGGGTACACCATGGGTGTAGGGGGGTGGGTACGTTTGGGTGGTGGGGGAGGTCTATTAGGGGGTTAGCTGTTTGGGGCCTGGTTGGGGGTGGGTACGTTTGGGTGGTGGGTGGGCACGGGCGTACAGCTTCCCTACCCAATGCACTTTCTTTCCTGGTTTATTGATAATACAACACCTTTGAAAACTACCATAATGAGTGGACATCTGTCATTTCATTAGCCGTCAAAATACATTTATTCACCGGCATCGTCATATCCATGCTTTGCTGTCAATGTGTCAAAAGCAATGCGAATAAGTGTATCCCGTGCTTGTTGGCCATCTTGTGCACCCCCGGGAGGGTGTGGAGCCACCCCATCCCCATCCCCATCTTCATCCTCTGCGTCTGGGGGCAGCGGAATGTTCCTGCGCAAGCACAGATTGTGCAGCATGGCACACACAAGCCCAATTTTACCCGTCTTCACTGGGTTGTAGAGCAGTGATCCTCCGGATCTGCTCAAGCAGCGGAACCTGGCCTTCAGTAGGCCAAATGTCCTCTCAATAATGCCACGTGTGTGTGTGTACGTGTGCCCTGTTGTACGCCTCCTCATGCCTGTTCCTTGGCCTCCGTACAGGCGTCATCAGCCATGGCGTGAGTGCATATCCAGCATGACCTATATGGGATGGAAATGTGTGGGACATGTCAGTGTTTATGGTATCATCTCTTGGTCTGATGCAGTGCAATCTTGTGTCATCATTCATTCATCCATATGGGCCAAGCAGTGGTCGGACGAGTGGGTGATTGCCATTCATGGGTAATTGTTGTAGATGGTGGCATTTGAACATTGCCCAATTACTTCCTGTGCATATGAAGTTCACCTTGTGGACAATAGTGGTTGGTAAGTATGGCACTGTGCAATGACGTGCACACATGGAGGAGTCAATCTATTGGCTGTGATGATTTGGCTGTTGCAGGATGTCTCATGTGCAGCCGTTATGTGCATTGTGGGGGCAGTGGTGCTAAGTGTGGGTGGCTGGATTGAGTGGATCAACTTGTATGGCCTTGTGGTTGCATTGGTCGTATGTCTCTTTAGGCATTGTGTGTACTGTACCAACCTGTCATGTGTAGCTTTGTGATGTGTGGGCTATGCTGACCATACATTACATGGGCCAGGGGGTGATGCATGTGCAGTTGTAGCAGCCCACTCACACAGGTCATTGGCCTGGGCACACAACACACTTCCACAGGGACTGTGCATTGACAGTTGTACACACCAAATAGCCATGTGCTTTGTCCAGCGTAGCGTTCCATGTAGCGTAGCAATGTGGAATTCCGCAGGACCTTTGAGTCATGTGTTGACCCTGGGAAACGTGCGCAGCAATGTGTTATCACCAGTCCGGCATCACATACCATCTGTACATTCAGTGAGGGGTACTGTTTCCCATTGCGGTACACCATCTCCATTGCACGTGGTACTGTCAGCTCTATGTGGGTGCAGTCTACTGCACCTATGCAATTTGGGATGGCTGCAATGGCATGGAAGGCCAACTTGGTGGCAATGACCTCTGCAAGTGTACGCGGTATGGCGATGTTTTCCGACACATGGCGCAGCAGGGCATCCAGTACCTGTCCCAATATTTTTGAAAAACAGGGTTGTGAGAGCCTGTGCAGCTCACTGCCTAGAAAATGCAGTACTGACACCATCTTCAGGAGGGGGGGAATGCGGTCGAAATGGCCATGTGGCTGCTGATATCGTCCTCAATCATGGCGGTGATGTACATGATTGTTGGACGGTCCGGCCGGTATAATGTGTGGATCTATCCTGGGGTCAGGTTCCAGGGTGAGGTCCTGATGCAGGGTATTGCAGGCTGCCTGCGGGGTCGTGCCAGCTGCACGATTGGGTTTGGCATGGGTGCAGGGTTTGCTAACTGCCGCCTGCGCCTCCTCTGCCTCCTCCGCCTCTGCCTCATCCTCCTCTGCACCATTACTGCCACCATGTGCACTGCTGCCTGTAGGTTCAATAGTCCCAGTCCCAATGCTTCTGCGGCTGCTGCCTGCATAGTTGTGTTTGGAGTTGGCCGGGGTGTGGCCCTTTTGTGGCCTCCCAGTGACCTGCTGGGTCCAGCTGGGCACATTTGGGGCACCTGTGGCCAGATTCAGCTCACCTGGTAGTGTTTAACGTCATGTTCGCGGTGGCGCCCATACCGCCTCCGTGGCCACGGTTTTTCCGCCATTTTTATGGCAGAGTTTCCATGTACGTGGTACTCGTGATGCCCATGGTGTTTCGTGTTGCCGGTAACTGGGAGTTTCGCCGCCAACGCATTTTACGGATCCCTTAACTCCGCAGCGGCGGTTTGTGGTGGTGGTTTTTCCGAGATCGTGGGTCATGATTACATAGGCACGGAACCGGCGCCGGTATGGTTTTACCGGTGGTGTTAAGTCCGGTCGGCGGACTCGTAATGAGGCCCAATGTCATTTTACTGGGTAGAACATTTAGAGAATCTTTATGTTGATCTTATGGAAACATAAGCGATAAACCAGAATATCATTAAAACTGTTTTCATGGTACATAATGGAAATGTGAAGGTTAATACATTCTGCTTTTTGGCAAGGATAAACCTAAGAGTTAGATCCTTTGACTATTTTGGAATTCGGTTTAAAGAGATGAAGAATACCTGCAGTAACATAATTTATCAATCAATCTAATGAGGGAATGCTTTGTTTTTCCACAAACTGAGAGGGTATGTCAGTATTGCGAACCGTAATTAGCCAGAAATGCGTTTTATGTTGTTGAACTGTGAGGCTGTACACCCATATCCATTATTGTGGCAAGTGAAGGTTAGTTATGGTGATCTTTGCTGGGTGCATGCCTGACAACCAATTCTGAACTCCTTATCTACAAACTCTCCTGATTCAATTAGCTAAATAAATAAAAGTGGGGCCAATATAGTTAGGTCTATCAATCTGTAATAGCGATAAAGCAATTACTTTCAAAGTTATCCTAAGAAGGAGTTCTAAGTGAATTTATTATATTATCAATGGGCCTCATCACGAGCCAGCGCAAATAGCGTTAGCTCTACTTGGTCCGGCGATATCAGCACCGGATCACGAGTAGCAGTTGGGCCGTTATTGCCCATTCTAACTGGGTCCATAGGACCCAACGGGGTTGGGGAGCACTATTACCACCAGCAGTAATTGTGCCGGAGGGTAATAGAGCCACAACCAGCCAAAAACGGGTGGTAAGTGGAAATTATTATCTCCAGCTTTTTGCTGCAGGTAAAACTCCTACGTACCGCCCAAACCATAACAGGGCCAACCCTTAAATGTAGTGGTAATGGCGTTACCACTGCATTTAAAGGCTACTGCCCAAATCGTGATGAGGCCCTATATGTTGAGAGGCAGATGAATACGTCATTCATAGCTTCTGCCCCTCCTCCAGCCCAATACTGCACAGGTGAGAAAAGTTACTCACTAAGGAAACCATAACACCCATACCCAGGCAGGTGCAGCAGGAGATGGAGAAAATCTAATCTGAAGATGGCAAGAATAAACAAACCAACATTGTGACATTACATTTGCATGCATCAGACACAAAGCGAATGTGCACTCAACATGAAGAACATGTGCACTAGGTAGCATATGCATTTATACATGATGAATATTAACATTACAGCCATAAAACATGAAGAATATTAACATAAGCAATGTATCAACTGAATGCAACATGAACAACACGCAAATATAGCTCACTAACATAGAAACGCAACAGTAATGGGCAACCATCATTTCCAAAATGGAAGCCACAAGATGCTTCTAATTATACGCAAAGCCACAAGGCTTCACTATAGCTCAAAATGCTAAAACCCAGAAATATAGATCCATGTAGAGGTCAGGCAGTAGGCGGCAACCAAAGCCAAGGTTACTGTGAAACAAGGGTGAAGGCACGAGATAGCAATTCCTAGGATGCAGAAATATGCTGTTGGGATCTCATCTGGCAACCCCCGGACCAGGGGTGTTGCTAGTTCTGGAAAAGACCTGGGGCTACGCAAATGTCGGGACTGTCGGGACTCAGGGCTAACTAGCCTTTTGGTTGTAACCCCTGAGATTATAAAGACTCGGGGCTATCCCCCCCTAGCAACGCCTCTGCCCAAGACCCACTGTTTAAGGCTGTTCCTTATGACAAATCAGAGTCCATGGAGACGGCTACGCTTACGCCACCTGGGGTCGCGGTGCCTGACAAGCCACAAGGACGCCGTCCTCAGAAGAGGATGCTCGGCAACGAAACAGGAGCATCTGCCATTATGTCGGCTTCGTGTTTCTACATGTCCTTTCCTCTCATCCAGACCCAACGGCTGTGTTCTATTCTGCGACCCTGTATAAAACATAGCCATGTCATGGCAGTGCCGTCTTGCAACAGCGCTTTACCCGCATGGATCCACGTCTACAGCAACATTCAGCTATTTAGCTAAGTGCTTAGTTTTCATGTAATGCTACTTTCCAGCGTCCAAGGCTAATACTAATGGTGAGCCTCCAATGCTTTGTTACATTGTACCTGCACAAAATACTTGTTTTATTATATAGGTGTATTATTAATCGCCTCCCCTGTTCCCATCCAGCTCCAGCCTTTTTATCTACACAATATGAGGTGTGTCCAGTAGCACTCCTGCTTGGGGGGGAGAATTCCCTTGTGTAGTATAGATTGCCAAGGGGGGGGTTCCTTTGAGGTTGGAGGATATATTCATCCAAAGTCCCCAAGAGTTCTGCATCTTGTCCTGCTGCACCTCAAAGACAATTCAGACCTGACATATACTCTCAGATGAAAGTTTGCAAGAGCACAACTGACCATTGTTAGCTATGTGCACGCAACTATAAGCCAAGAGAAATCCACGCAGAATAACGCAGTGTCCCCAGTGGTAAAAGAATTACATTAATATTAGCTAAAATCCTAATAAATGCACGATAAAATCATTTCAACCACGGCCCCATCACGTTACCCATAACTGGTGAGCACTGTCTATTTATTAAAAACCAATGCAGTTAGGACACCTGCTTCACTCCCTACACAACACACTGAGACAAGAGGGTTATTTAAAGTCCTGAGACCACAACGCCTCTTTAAGGATAATATACTAATCCAATACACAAATGCTCTCAGTTTTGTCTGTTTCAAGGTATGCATAGTGTTACTCTACACAACAACCATGCACCAATAAATATGTAAACAATGTATTAATCCTCTTCTTACAGTTTATAATGAACAGAAGCAGCATTTCTTCTTAACATAGCAATAGGATACAAAAACATCACAATAATTCATAAAATGCAATTATTAATATACAACAGTCAGCTCCTCGCAACCAATTCTATACTAAAGTGCTAGTGCTTTCCATATAAAGTGCCATTCAACAGGCTCGAATTAGCCTCTCACTCTCTCCTAGACTCTAAATCATTACATCCATACTTCATATCACATTCACCTTATATGTTTCATTCCTCTCTAACATAATAAAATACATCGCTAGGAATTTCTTCAGGGGCAACCTGGCTCCTGCTTGTATTTAAATGTAATGCCTGTTTTTTACTGGATGCTGTACACTGTTACAGCTTCATCCCGCTGTTTTTTCTCATCTTCTTAGTTATGTGAAATATTTAAGATGTACCGAGGCACCTCTAGCTCCTAATACAACATCAACATGGATATAATTTACCATGTTATCTTGTTTATTATTAAGCAAATCAGGCTGGTATTGCCCATTATTCAAAAACGTAAGAGAATCTGACCAAAATGTGCACTTACAACAACTAGAAGCTGCGCTTCATAACTCTCCTCAACCTCTTCTCAACCGTATTACTCGGGTTCTCAACCACCGGACTGTCTTTGCTTCCTGCAAGCCCTTTATATTTCTTTTAGTGGATTTGCACTTCTTAACTGCACAACTCTAGAACAACACAAAGAATGTTATTACAAATCCTTCCTGTTATCTCATACTCCACTGTCTATTACTTTCTGTTCAACTTCCCAAACAGATCGTAAATTACCCCTCCTAATGTTTCAGCCGTATTTCAAATATTTCTCTTTGGCAGAAGTTCAATGCGCTCCTCTCACTTCAAGCTGTAGAGGATATAAACGCAAAAAACGCCATTCTTCAGTGTGTGTCTTTCACCACGTTATTGTTCACAAACATTACGACATTTGCAACGCACTATATTGGCGTTTGGCACTCAAATTTAAGTAACGTGGTTTTCATAATTGCTTTCACGTAGAGCTTCTGCACTGTTATACTGGTGTGTGGTTAAGATTTGTAATCTCTTCCCGGCACTTTGACCAGGTGTTTATTTTCAAAGGTAACCTACAGCTATCCTGCGAGGCAAGGAAACAAAATGTATGGCTTACTTTCACTATTGCTCTAACCCGTATCAATTTCTCACAGCCAGTGGCGGAAATGGAAAAGAATTGGTGGGGGATCCCACAAGGGTCGGGCTGCGGGCGGGAGGGGGGCGGTGCCCAAAGAGGCAGGGTTTAGGGGGGACGGACGGACGGACGGAGCTGACAGTTGACCTCCGATCAAAGAAAATGTCCAAAATAATAGTTTAAAAAGGCGCAATGTCTTTCATACGGCTTCTTTTCCAAACTATATATCAATTCTTTCACAGCTAGGTATCTATGTAGAGGCAAACCTGCTGAAAATTAATCAATCTAAGTGCAAGATTATGGTATGGGGGATGAATCAGAAAAGAGATCCGAAGGCAATCCCTTGGCTCTTATAGGGGAATGAACTGAAAGTGGTGGATGAATATTAATATCTGGGCCTTGCAATCAGCAATCATTTGAGTGAAAACCCCTATTATTGGGATTTGGTTTATAAACTAAAAACTGGTATTTCAGAAGCCGGCTATTACTGTAAACAGAAAGTGACTCTAATCCTCACTTACAGTGCTGATACCAGGTATGGCCTAACTGAGGCTTTCTGGCAGAAAATGCAAGGTAGATTTTGGAAGGCTACTTGGGCTTACCTCAGGCAGTTTCCATATGTCTCATTCGCCAAGAATTGGGTTTGGTGTCACTTTATGCAATCTATTGCTGGAAGCTCCTTTCCCTTTATACAAAATATCTGATGGCTGAAAAGCCTACTTGCCTAATGACGGTCTTAGCCAAATGTGTACTAATGTCTAAACATCCTAACATCCAGGCTTGGAGTGAGAGGGCTAAGTCCCTTTTAGATGCTGAAGGCTTATTAGAGGGTGTTTTGATCAACAACCCGCTCAGGGTTAAAAAGAAAACTTTGGCAAAGCGACTGGATCAGTACAAGAGAGAAATGCTGTATATTACAGTTGTTTAGGGAGCAACCTTTCAGCACTAGAAAGATGCATTCAATTGAACCCTACCTGTTAAAATTCCCTGACCCTAAACACAGATCGTTATACTTGAACTTGAGGTTGAATTCATGGTATACAAAGGAAAGCCTGTATAGGCGAAATCTTAGCCAAGACAATTGTTGTAGATTCAATAAAGTACTTGATCGCTGAATGTCCTGACTTGCTTTCTCCAAGAAAGAGACTTTTCCACCATATATTTGTAGAAAACCAAATATTAGACTCAGATTTATTGTGGACAGCCACAGCTCAAGAATAAATGTGGCGATGGTAACTTTCATGCAGTCCTTGAATGTATTATTAGTGCTAAAAACATAAGATATTATGAGATCTCAATTGTACTGCATTTTACTTGTGAATCAAATTCTTGAACTGATAATCATTTGTAAACGTTGTAGATTGTTTTGAGAATTTAACAAAATAGTTCTGGAAAATAGGTCTGGAATTTGATTTTTTGTTCTGATTATTTACATTTTTTATTGTTAGAACTTCGGTTAACGTCACTTTCTGTTCTGTTCTCTTTCTCTTGTATTTTAAGTTTTTCTACCTTGGGATCACTGCTAATTTTGAAGTTGAATTTTGAAGTTGTAAGTCTATTATTGTTACTTTACTTTTCTATAATGAATTTCATGAATTTTATATTAAGTTACTAATGTAATATTTTAAATGTGAACCTTATCTTATGTATATTCTGTTTTGTATATTTGCAAGGCTGTTTTGCTTCAGCTATATCAAATAAAAAATATATATCTATATCAATTCCACTTTAAACCACTTCCATGGCACTGGTGATCCCTGGTGATGAGTTACTTAACTATGCGGGTAATAGTTTTGACCAGTGTTGCTGAGTAAATATTCTTTAAAATGCATAATTTGCATCCCATTTTATAAAAAAAAACCTCCCCCGTGGGTACTATACAAACAGGGTCAGAAAAAGAATGAATTGCCATTTACAACTATGGGCCACTTTTCATTGGTGCCCGAGACAATTTTATGGCCCACTCCAACCCTGCTCAGTACATGATGTATACACAGGATGATCGGCACATGTACACAGGGACGTCATTTCACCAAAAGGGGTAGCAGAAGTGACATCACACAACCCTTGACCTCTGATGACATCACAGGAAGTGATGTAATTTGACCTCACCCTGAAGTGGCATCACGGGAAGCGATGGAACACGACCTTTCACCCCACGACAAAACCGGAAGTGGCATCACATAGCATTGTTTCGGAGTACACTATGAAACATATTGTCACGATATCGCTGTAAAGTGATATACATTTCATTCAACAATGGATCACCATATGTATCATAAATATCAGTGCGCAGAGGCATTTCTGGGGGGGGAACTGAGGGGCTATATAGGTCTTTTGGTTGTAGACCCGGATAGAATCTCAGGGGCTACAACCAAAAGGCTACTTAGCCCCGAGTCTCAACAGTCCCGACATTAGTGTAGCCCCGGATGTTTTCCATATGTATCAACACCCCTGTCAGTGCGTATAGGTCCATATTACCAAATTACTGTGAATGCAAGAAGATGTCCAAGGCCAAATGATAATGATGTGTTATTATGCAGCAATTAAGCGCTTCATATAGAACAAATATACATGCAATATCACCCAACCTGTGTTGGTACTCATTTATCAACGTCAGCAGGATGAAAGGCTGAGTTGACCTTGCTGGGAGTCGAACCTGCAACCTGCAGATCACTCATACATTTCAGTAGCCAGTGCTCAACCCACTGAGCTATCTTACCGGCTATAGCCATCAGAAATCCAGCCTCTTCAAAAACAAAGAGCCACATGATTCTGGCCACAGGCCATGAGCCTTAATGTAACAACCAAAAAGGGTACCAAGGGAGACCTCAGGGGTCGCAGTTGCGACCCCTGCAATCCATAAATAACATCCATGCATGTACACGGGAGCAAACCGTACCAGCATTCTGTGCACCTAAACTAGTCTGCACTGTGATCTGAGCTCTTGCAGAGAAGTAGTTTAAGCAGACTGTTCAAGAATCATTAAGAAGAGCAATTACTCTAGTTAATGTTGAAAGAGCAGATAATCTTTGGGGAAATCCTGGTTTAAACCGAGGGATTGTCCTGCAACCTCATTCTTAAAACCTGCTGTTTTCTGTTAGCCATAAGCAACGTTTTCTTTTACTTAAAACACGCCCGGCACAGCTCCTACAGCTCCCCTCTGAAAGCAGATGGGTGGCTGCATCATGTGCGATAGTTTCAATGTTTTTAGGGGTATTTATTTATTCATGCAATGTTTGTTGGATACCTGTATATTTATTTATGCAATGTTTGTCGGATACAGGTATCCATCAAACATTGCACAAATAAATCAATAAATAAACCTAGTCGTGGCTGAGGACTGTAACTTCCTCTTATGACCCCTTAGATGAGGTCACAAGAGGAAGTTACAGTTTGCTTTTCCTGCAGCTTTGACTTGTATCAAAGTGAGTCAGAGAGTGTTAAGTCTTATGTCAAAGATGACACAAGCACACCTGCAGAGAGGCACTACCCACATCTCACCTCCTAACAGAATGCAGGCACGAAACCATTCAGTGACTAATGGGCTGCCAGTGGAAGAGCTGGATGGGGTGGTGCTGGCTGAGGTGACTGTCGGTGTGACTATGGGCAAGCGACCCTGAAACGCCTGCTGGGCTACCAACATTGACTCAGCAATGCAGGATTGCACACTGTTCCCTTCCCTGACATGGCGTGCCAGGGTGACAATGGTGGCTGCAAATCGTCCAATCGACCTGGAGAGCTGACGCACCGACGTAGCATTACTCTCACGATGCAGCCTGGCCTCCTCCCGCTGATGCATGGCCTCCTCACGCTGCAGCCTGGCCTCCTCCAGCTGTCTTTCCACCAGCTGCGTCAGGGTGGCCTTTTGTTGCTCAATGTGCTGCAAGCAAGTACTGAGCTCAGCCATGGAGGGAGTTGGGGAGCGCATGGGGCTGTGCAGTTCTTGGGGACTGAACTATAGGCCATGGATGGGTGACAGCTCATCCATGTTGTCCCCCTCACCCTGTTGTACTGCTTCGGCCTGCATAACCGGGGCACTTCCATCACTCGATGCAGCCCCCTCAGCTGTGTAGATGGGCTGCGAATCATCATCCGGGGCCAGGGCGGGTGCCTGCATGGGGATGGTGGTGTCTGCTGGTGTGCCTGATGCAGCCGGTGCTTGTGTGCCGGAGCAGCTAGCATCATCCTCCTGGGCAAGAGTGCTGCGCTGGGCGCGTGCAGGTGGCCGCTGCGTTGCCTCTTGGCCATCGTCGCTGTCACTTGTCACGACTGTGGGGATACAGAGGGCATGCTGTTAGTTGTGTGATGTTACTAAATGTGTCCATCACATGCATCGAACATAACAATCCATGACCACTTGCATGTACACACTTGTGACTATTGATGCACTCAGGTGTGTGTGTCTCTGCTTCCAGTCAGGCACGCACCCCGTGCATTTCCAGGGGTCATGCTTTTGGATGTGGTACTTGTCATCTGGCCAGTCAGTGGGTCCATTGGGTCACTCCTGCCCTGTTGGGGGGGCATTGTGAGTGGGTCCATTGGGTCACTCCTGCCCTGTTGGGGGGCATTGTGATGGGGTCCATTGGGTCACTCCTGCCCTGTTGGGAGGGCATTGTGAGTGTGTCCATTGGGTCACTCTTGCCCTGTTGGGGGGAAGGGGCATTGTGAGTTTTTCCATTGGGTCACTCCCATTCACACTTATGGCTTTGTACTCTGTGCACTTACCAGCATCTGCAGGTGGGCTCACTCCTGCCTCTGCCTCTCCTATGCCGTGGATGCCTTCGAGGTGCATGACATTGCTGCAGTGCTCCTCCCACAATTGCAACTTGAGAGGGGATGCAGGGCCTCCACCAGTGCCAGTGCTGTGTTGGCAGTGTGCAGTGATGAGGTTGCACACCCGGAGCCTGAGGTCATCCCACCTCTTATGGCAGTCCTTCACAGAGCGTGTGGTCACACCGACCGCTGTGCACTTGCGTGCTGCCTCCGCCCACACCTCCTTGCGGTGTTGCTGAGTAGCACACCGCTGGTCTGCACTAAAGAGCATTTCTGCATGCTCAACAATGTGCTCCACCAGAACTGTGAACTCAGCCTCACTGAAGCGCTGCTTTCGCTGTCTGCGTGCTCGGATCCTGGATTCTATGATGGTGTTAGATGAGTTGTCAGTCTCAGGGAGGTGATCTGATCTGTGGTGTCTGAGGATGGCAGTGGATTGTGCTTTATATAATGGCCGCCTCTCTGTTTCTGTTTTATTTCCCGCGGTCATGGTATTTCCGCTTCCGGTGTTTCCGTGTCGGCGGGGGCGGACATGGGTTTTGCACCGATTTCTGTGGCGTTAAGTCCGTGTGCGTGGGTGTTTACATGACGGCGGTGACTCCGTTTCCACCTCGGTGTGTTGTGCGCGACCCACGTGCCGTAATCGGCCCTTCTTTCCGCAACCTTGCGGTCGTGGAAGCGGAGTCACTGTCGTCACGGAATCACCGTATTCCAGCACGGCAGACTCGTAATGAGGCCCATTGTCTGCATAAGTTAAGCAGGGTGTTTTGCGATCAGAAAAGGAAGATACATCCACTGTTTCAGATAGAAGATGCTTTTCCATGCTGTCAACATGAATGGTAAACAATAATATGACCATAACACAACCCTGGCGAACACCCCTTTTTCCCAAAGGTTACGAATGCCTGTGTATTATTGTACAGCTGGGTGATAATATTCAATTAACATGATCAATTACAAAAGGGTTTATTCACTTTGTTGAAGACCATTGACAAGACCATGAAGGCCAAATATGGCACACCCTTTTGGCCTCAAAGTTGAGACCCTGTTAAGTAGCTCCCTTCAGAGTCATAGACACACAGTAGTTAGTTGGATAGTAGTATCTTATTTGTTTCAACCCACAAATGAAGGCTTTCAACTAAAACCGTACCAAGTATTTTTAAAGCGATGTATCTCAATGCAATTGGCACATAACAGCTATGGTCGTAATGATTACTCTGAGTATGTCAGGTGACATCCAGGTCGCTGGGCAGAAACATTTTAGTAAACCAAACTACTTGTAACAAGGGAGCCTAAAGGTTGGGGAAAGTTTATACAAATCACCTCGAACACCATAAAGTCCCGTGGCTTTACAGGCAAGCAATCTGTCAATTGCATTTCGGACTCCGAATAAGGAAATGCCATTTGCAATTAATTTTAAACATGGAAAGGAAACTGCCTCAGAGTAAGACAGCTCTGCTAAGAGGCTTCCATTACACTAGACAGGTTGGGCCTTGGCCCTGTCTCTCTGGTTGTATGTGGGTCTCCAAGCAGTTGTGGCAGCTTCTCAAGCTCATGGGGACCTTCCGCGGTCCCCTCTGCGTCTCTCCTGCAATTCACCATTGCTTTGGTGTCAGCATAGCAGCCCCAGTAACCGACAGGTACGTTTCCCATTCTCTGGTTTGCTACCTGCATTGTCGGCCCTCCACGGGTCTGCCTTCCTCCTGCTCACCGTCGGCCCCTCTCTGCTTACGTTCAGCGCTGCCCAAGCGAAGCGCTCGGTACGCACCGAACTGAGATCCAAGACTCCATTGTTCTCTTCCCTTTCTGCCTTTGAATGTCAGATGACCATTCAGGTTGTCACAAAGGCTAGAGCGCATGCTTTTGTTCCTTTTATTAATCTTCTTTACTCGCACCCTCTTTCTCATCCCAGTCCTGCCATTGGATGTCATGTGTCTTTCTCCAGTGGTCTCTATCAGTTGGGTATCACAATAGTACACTGTGGCACTTGGCAGAGGGGTAAGAGAAGGGTTTTGAGGGAAGGTAGGAGGGTCAAAAGGGTACTACGGTCTCCCTATGTGGTCAGTGCTCCCCCGTGGGGTCCTACCTCCCCATGAGATTCTCCCGCTGAGTACCACCTCCAGGGTGACTTTTGGGTAGCAGCTTCACCAGTCTGGCCTTGTGGTGGGGGGCTTCTCCATATAAAGCAGCAACAATACCTCAGGATTCATCACAGCGCATTAACATGGGTTCTAAGGCAGTTGATAGATTGAGAATGAAGATGAGGCGGTGGTTGCTGAGGCTAGTGGAAACTGGAGTAAAAGCCTTGGCTCTCAAGCTCACCTTTTGATAATCAACTATTTTTGGGCCAGCCAAGGAAACAATGTCTGACAACAGTTTTCTCTGCTCATTTCTGCCTCTACACTCAGAAACCACAGTTAAACAGAACCTTTAAGACATTATCAAAGAAATTGGGTTTGTTGCCATATTGTGCAAAGAATAACCGACATATAATTGTGTTTTCTTCTCCTCAAATTCTATCGATCACATACTTGTGTTGTGGAAACAAGAACAAAGGGATTATGGTTTTACCATCTTTACTACAGTAAAGTCCTAAACTATATAGGGGTGGAGATCAGTTACTCCTCCCTTACACCGTCTCAACAATTATGATTATCCTCATCTGTCTAGATGGCTAGTCAATAACCACCCCTGAACACCAGAGTATCATTTATACCAGAAATTCATTCTTTCATTATTTACATTTTTAAAATGTCATTGTGCTTTGTATCTCACGTAGATTGTGCACACTAGACATGCTCATATAAACCAACTCAACACAAATCAACAATAAACATTCTAAAACCATTTAGTGCATGGTGGTTAGTACACTGTGACTTTGAAAGATATTTCTGGTACACCCTTTTCAACACTTACATCTGGATAACTTATTTGGTTGTTTTCATTAAGAAAAACAACTGTTACCACATCTATGATCTGCACCACCACTAGGAAGGTTAAATGACACTAAATCCACTAGTCAAAAGAATTAGCCTAGATAGACATTATACAGACAATGTGGGCTGATGACACCATGACTGTACTGTCCTCTAAGAAAAAAACTGGTGGACGAGACAAAGATGTATACTGTGGTCATCTGTCGACACATGCCTTTCTGCTAAGATACGCTTTTCCAGGCGTTCTCGGACTGCTGGTTATAAGGCCTTCATCAGGACCAAAACCTTGCTCAAAGTTGAACTCAATCTTAGGTACCCCACCTATTCATAACCACTCTAAAAATAATAGAGATACAGCATATCGTTACTTTTTAAAAAATACATAAATCAATTATTTTCTATGGTGTTTAGGCTACAATACACATGTAGTCAGTGACGAAAGGAGGTAGTACTAACCTTAATGTTAGTTCCAGCTGTGTACAGGGATATTGTCATGCTCCACTGTTTGTTACACAGAGGATTTGTCTGTAGCTCCCTTCTGTAAAATAAGGATGAGTGCTGTTTTTCGTTGAATGACCTCTCAATTTGATTTTTATCACAATTTCATAAGTACTGCTATTGTTTAGCCATACAACACAATGATCTGTATTTTGAGAATAATATATTGGCTCTATAAAGATATAAGTGCATGTAAACAGGAACACGCTGGGTCACTCTCATAGGCAATATTGTTGACCTGCTACTGACCTCGGTATTCCACAAAGGACCTTTCAGGGCAGGTGCATCTATTTCTTGCAAAAAATCCTTTCGTAACGTGTGAAGCCTCTGCTTATTTACTAGTCACACTGTTTGACAGGAGAAAAGACAGAGGCCATATGTAAAAACCTGCATGTTCTCTCCATCCTATTTCAGAGCCTATTAATTGCCCACTCTACTCTTAATTGGGTAGTGAAAACACTCATTAGATGTGCGGGCTGGAACGCTCTTATATTGCCTAGCCTGCATCCTTATAGTTAACAGCCATATGTGGGACAGGTGTAAAAAGGAAAATTGCGCACTAATACAGAGACGCACTTCCCCAGTAACTATTCACTAGCCAGATGTGTATTCTCGCAACACAGTACTGGTGGGTTAATTTAGTTTCAAATATACTAAATATACTAAACCCCAAATTAGTCGTGTATATATATGACTGAGTTATGTATTACACTACATGACCCCACTGGGTCTTTGCTCTCATCTACCGTGTCATTCACATACTGCTGACCTCTGTATTCCGTGCTGGAACTTAGCAGGGCAAGTGCATCTATTACTTACGAAATTTCAAAAAATCTGCGTAGTGTGTCAACCTCTAGTTGTTTACTGGTCACACTAATATTGAAGAAAAAAGAACAGAGCGCCATGTGTAAAAGGCGCTACGATATTCCCACAAACATACTCATGACAACTTATTCCAAAACTCTATTAGGAAACAACGTGCTTAATTTTTCAAAACCGGACAAAAGGCATCGGTTGCTTACCGCATTTGATCTATTGGGACCCTGCAGCCAATCAGCGGATTTCCTCGTTTACCTATTCACGCGGGTGGACGGAATGTTCATTAAATACATTAAATATGTGGACTCTAGTCCTCTTTCTCTGCCTGACCTGCGTCTATATTTGGTGGCCATTTTAGAAACTGGCATGAGCTGTAGAATTTGATGCACATACAAACTTGCATTTCCCCAGTTGCTTCTAGGCTCTCACAGTGGAGAATTAATTAGTCAATGTTGTTTTTAATATGCTTCAACCCAACTCTATGATGTATGTGACTAAATTGTGTATTGCAGTAAATGACTCCCTTGCAATAATACAATAACACAATGCAGAATTTCATGAATGGAGGAGGAAAGGTGGGGGGGGGGGGTAGTTATACTATTAAGTGAAAAAACAAATGACAGGGGACATATTGCTGGAAACGCCTGTGTGGGCCGAAAAGTCAATGTTAGATGTTTACATTGTGCAGGGCATGTGTCTCATACCACCTTTTAATGCCTGAACAGCCCCATTTGATGCTGCAATTAAGGCCATGGCTAACTGTGTCCAATTTAAGTATCCATTTTTGGTCTGCTTTTCTCAGTAATAAATCACCTCCTCTAGGGGGTGCTTGGATAGTTTGAATGGCAAACCAGAACATATCTGTGTGGCTATGTTTCAGGCGTACAAAATGTGCCACCATGGGTTTTTCATCCACTCTATTTTTCAAACATGACCAGTGTTCACAAATTTGTTTCACTTATCGTTTCGTTTTGCCAACATAGATAAGGCCACAAAGGCACTTAATTCCATAAATGAGCAACTGTGAATTTACAGGTTGTAAAACCATTTACACGCCATTTGAGACCATATAGATCTATTTCTTTCTATGTCTTTGATGTTTTTTGTCATGCCGCAGTTGCCGCATTTAAAATGACCCACTACAACATAATGTTGTTTGTGTGACGGTTCTCTTTCCTGGGTTGTCATATGTGTGCACTAGTACATCTCTGAGATTTTACTGTCTTCTGAAGCCAAATCTTGGCTTTGTAGGGTGGAAATCCGCTGTGTGTACCATATTCAATTTTTTAGGATCATCCTTAAGTTTTTACTGATAGGACTGGAAGTAGTCACAAATGTCATTTTCTCTGCTAGTTCTTTCTCATGATGTTAAGCATGTATTCCTTTGGGTGTGGCGTGCTTGTTTGTGTGCGGTGCATACTATTTTTGTCAGATACCCACGTTGTTTGAGGCGCGTGCTCAGGTCTAAACTGTGTCTTTCAAATTTCTGAGGTGGAAGTGCAAATTCTCTGCACATGTAGGAATTGACTGACCAGTAGATTATTCCTCAAACTTAAAGGAGGAAAGCTCTCATATTTCCGCTAAGTGTTTTTATCGGTCGGTTTTCTAAACAGTGTGGTATTTAGAGTGCATTCCTCTGATTTTTGGATCAAAGGATCTAGGAAAGCCATATTGGTAAAATCGTACGATGTGGTAAAGTTAATGTATCGATCTTGTGTGTTAAGCCATAACAGGAAAGGCAAAAGTTGATTTTCCATGCCTTTCCATACCATAAACGTGTCATTGATATATCAAGGCCAGCTCCCAATTTTCTAAAATGTAGGGGTTTTGTGCATTATAGATGGTCTTTAATTCTAACCAATCTATATACAAGTTTGCAATGTCTGGGGAAACGTTGCCCCATGCTCCTACCATGCTTTTGGTTATATTTTCCTTAATACAGGAAATAATTTTCTGTCAGTGCGATCCCAATGCACTCGAGAATGAATTCTGTGGGGACATAGTTCGATGTGTCGCTGTGTTGGTCAAGATATTATTTCATTATGTTCACACTAGCCATTTGTGGAATACTTGTACATAAAGCCTCTACATACATAGATGCAAGCAAATTGTCTCATTCAATATTAATGGTTGCCAAGATCTTTATCATTCCTGTAGTTTCTTTAACAAAAGACTTGGGGGCTCATTACGAGATTCGCTGTAAAAAGCAAACCTTACCGGCATGGAGGCAATACCGCGTCTGGGTAGCACTGACGCTGATAACAGCGGGCGATCACGAGAATGCGTGCACGTGCATAGCGGCATGCCGGTATCGTCTGTACCGGCATGCCCTAAATGACCCTAAAACACCCGTTAGCTGCATCATGCAAAGCGCTGACACCTCCTCTGCCTTCGTCCACCCCTAAATAACGGGCACCGGCAATACCGGGCCCGGCAATACCGGAACCGGAAGTAACATCATCGCGCCAGGAAATGCTACGGCGCCCATCTTGAAAAACACAATCCATTGCAATCCTCGAGACACAGGACCTGGATCCACACAACACCAGCTACATCTCCAGCTACATCTCCAGCACTATGCCAAAGGTCATTAAAAAAGGAGCATCCCGCCAGCGAAAGGATCGCTTCTCTGAGGACGAATTAAACATGCTGGCAGACACTCTGGCCCAGAATGGAGAAGTGATGTTTGCATCAGACCTGAGGCGAGCTGCCCAGCTAAAGAAAAAATAAATCTGGGAGGAAGTGGCCCAGAAGGTAAGTGCGGTCGGCACCACCCCCCGCACCGTCAAGGATGTAAAAAAAAAGGTGGGATGACCTGCACCTCCATGTGCGCAATATCCTATCTGCAAATCGGAGCCAGGGTCTGGCTACTGGCGGCGGGTCCAACTCCCCCATAAAGCTCACCCGATGGGGGGAGGGGGAGGGGATGTGAGGGGGTGGAGGGTTAAAGCACTTTGTTCATATTACCTGTTCAATACACCCTTTGTGTACCAAAAACCACATGACTGGACATTGCTTATTGTGTATGTGTGCTTTATTGGTTTACAGTGCACAGTGTCCATGTACCCCCACACCCAGTGCCCAGAGTCCCATGTAATGTACGACTTTTATTATTATTGTCATTTGTTCTTAGGAGCAGACCTCTGTTTATTGCAGTTGCTCGTGGGCTGCGTCCCACGTGATTAAGGAGGCAGGGTTACCGCCAATTAGGCGGTTCACGTTTGATTAAAGACCAGTTACCACGCACCTGCCTCCGGTCCTGATTGATTGATTGCGTTTATTATTAATCAAGATTACATGCGATTGTATGCTGCTCTACAAAGGTACTCAGTGAATATTCAACAATGGCGACGAGGTTTCCGTGAAACGGTGCCGGAGCCAGAAGGTCCTGCCAGTCACCCGACACTGACTCGAGAATTCCACCTGCCTAATTTGCAGCACCGGAGCCGTTTACGACTCACGCAACGCAAGCATCCGCACAAGTAAGAAGCCCCGACTTCATATGCATCACTCGTTTGAGCAGACAGAATCCGGCAACTCATGTGTTACGCGCACCGCGTAATACACGTGGAGTCCAGCCACCGCAATACGCGCGCACCCGGCACGCTGTGAAGAAACCGTTACAAGCAGATTCATAGTGGATGTCAACACGCTCCACAAGAAGTCATCACGGCTGCATTTCCAAGGACAAAACACGTGTGCAGGCATCAGAAAACGCATGCGTTCTCTTTTAGAGTTGACACGACAAACAAGGCACCGCCAGCGGCAGTAAGAAGGCAAACATGTCTGAAGACAACACAGACAGTGGAATTCTGAGCCCCTCCTCCAGCTCCACACCTCGGCAAGCCGCTAACAAAGATGACAGTGGCTCAGAATCCTTAAAACTACAAGCTGTGCCACCATTCGACATGTCAGACACCAGCAGCCTCGCCCCCAGATGGGCCAGATGGCTCAAGGAACTGCATATCTACATAGACGCATCAGGGGTAAGGGAGGAGCGTCGACTCGGAGGTATACTACTCCATTCTCTAGGACCAGCAGTATGGGACATCGTTTTTTAAATGCCTGAATCTTCCACGGACACTTTTCAAGGCATCATTGACGCACTAAATGCCTACTTCGCACCCTTACGAAATGTTGATTATGAACGACACATTTTCCACACATCTACACAGGACAGCAGTGAAAGTATGGTCAATTTTGTAATGCGTTTAAGGAAAAGAGCAAAATATTGTGATTTTGATAGATATTCAACGGATGAAGCAATAAAGTCCCAAACCATTGCTGGCTGCGCATCGCATGAGTTCAGAAAGAAACTACTTCAAAAAAGCAGGACACTGGAAGAGATATTGCAACTCGCATGAGCAGACGCCGCCCTCATGCAACAAACAGAATCACTTGATAACATTAAAATCACGCTTCCACTGCCACGTAGTCTGCTTCCACTGCATCAGTATGCCCCATCAGAACATCGAGAGACTCATATCCCGCTGAACAAAAAAAATGTCACAGGTGCGGTTTCAAATTTCCACATGTAGGCCCCTGTCCAACCATCGGACACAACTGTGACAAGTGTGGAGGCGAAAACCACTTCCAATCTGTGTGCAGAAACGTCAATTTCTTCCAGCCGACTGATATGAAGAGGGACACGAGGAGACAAGACCGAACCTCAACAAGAGAAAGTTTGAGATCTCGCAGGAGGCAGTCGCCTGCAGCATCCAGACACCAATCGCAAAGCTCATCTCGTGACACGCCACGAGAGGAGAGAAAGCGGGAAGAGAGAAGAGACTACTTGAGCCGCACTAGCACCAGACATGATTCGCAAAGGAGACACTCCAGACAGAAGATCAAATATCTAGAAAATGTGCCTCGCAGAAGACAGGAATCGCACTAATCCTCATCCAGCGGGGACAGGAAAAGGGGATATGTGCATGCAATTGGAAACAGCATAGCCGCAGAATACAGTCCCACCCTGCTACTACAAATTAATGGGCAAAACAAAGAATTTCTAATTGACACGGGAGCAACGGTAAATGTCATAAATGATGAGACTTATGAACTACTCAACTACAAGAAGTCACTGAAAGAAGCAGACACATTAATATATCCATACGGCTCCAACAAGCCTCTCAACTGCCAAGGGATGTTCACGGCACACTGTCAGTACAAAGACAAAAATCAAAAGATCAAAATATATGTCATAAAAGGGGACGTGCCAGGTGGCAGCATTCTGAGCTTCAAGTCTGCGATCCATGGGACTCATTCAAATCATGTATCAAAGAATGTCGGCATACACGACCTGCCCGAAGGACATGATGAAAAAAATGTTTCCCTCTCTATTCAAGGGGCTGGGAAAATTCAAGGACAAACAAGTAAAGCTGCACATCAATCCCCAGATACCTCCGACAGAACAACACTACAGGGTCATACCTCTCAACATACAAAGACACGTGGAGGACGAGATTCAGTCATTACTACAGCAGGACATCATAGAGCCAGCATCGGGACCAACTCCCTGGGTGTCTCCCATTGTACCCGTACCAAAAAAGGACAACAAGGACAGCATTCGCATTTGCGTGGACATTAGGGCCCCAAATGTGGCCATAGAGCGGGAACGACACCTTGCCCCAAGAATGACTGATATGATGCACATACTGCACGGATCCGAGGTGTTCTTGAAATTAGACTTAAATAAGGGATATCACCAGCTAGAGCTACACCCTGCTTCAAGATATATCGCCACTTTTTCAACCCACCTGGGTTTGTTCAGGTATAAAAGGCTCAGTTTTGGGGTATCTTCGGCTGCTGAAATTTTCCAAAATGAGATACATCAAGTGATAAAACACATCCCCAACTTTTTAAACTACTCGGACGACATATTAATTTTTGGCACCACACAAGACAGCCATGATGATACTCTGAGGAGAGTCTGCATGGCACTAGAAAATGCCCACCTCACACTCAACCCGGACAAATGTGAGATCATCAAATCCACTCTCAAATTCTTCGGACATATCATCTCAAAAGATTGCCTGAAACCAGATCCGGAAAAGGTTCAAGCGCTGGTAGAGACTCCCACACCCACATCAGTTTCAGCAGTACGCTCATTCCTGGGAATGGCGAGCCACTGCACTCGATATATACAGGATTTCGCCTCTGTGAGCATGCCTCTTCGATTGCTAACTGGGCAGCATCAAGAATTCCAGTGGTCAGATACTTGTGAACAAGCATTTCAAGAAATCAAGAAAAGAATCGCAACGGCTTCATGCCTGGCATACTACGACCCTGACCTTGACACGGAACTCACAGTAGACGCCAGCCCAGTTGGACTAGGAGCAATCCTATCACAATCCAGGCGTGGTGCATCACCTGACTCTCCGATGAGAATTGTAGCTTATACAAGCCGCAGTCTCTCCAACACAGAATGTGCATACTCCCAACCCGAAAAAGAGAGCTTAGCGGTAGTATGGGCGTGTGAGCACTATCATCTATTTCTGTATGGACGACAGTTTACCATAGTTACGGATCACCAGGCTCTCACCACCATTTATGGAAAACCGACAGCCAAAATGCCACCACAAATCGCCAGATGGGGTTTAAGGTTACAAGAATACTCATTCAAGATAATCCATCGACCAGGCAAAGACAACAATCCTGCAGATTTTCTATCACGCTATCCACTTCCAGCTCAAGCTGAGCACCAATCACACAAAGCAAACCAATATCTACGGTACCTAGTCAGCAGTGCGCTACCCAAATCCATCACTACAGCACAGCTGCTAGAAGCGACCCAAAAGGACATACTACTCCAGACAGTACAATCCTGCCTAAAGTCGAACCAATGGCAGAACAGACCAAAAGGGGCACCTTCCCTGTCCACGGAGGAGGAACAACACTTTCGCACATTCAAACTCGTCCGACATACCCTGTCCACATCACCCGAAGGCCTGCTATTGAAAGAAAACAGAATAGTAATTCCGGCAACCCTGCAAGACCAGGTACTAGATATCGCCCATGCCGGACACAGAGGAATAGTCTCAACCAAGAGACAACTAAGAACGAAGGTATGGTTCCCATCCATAGACGAACGGGTGGAACAACTACTAAGGAAATGCTTACCCTGTCAGGCGGTGGCTCTGCGCACATTCCCCGAGCCACTTAAAACATCTGAGATGCCTCTGCAGGTGTGGGATGTGGTAGCAGTGGATATGTTTGGGCCGCTGGCAAACGGCAAATATGTGCTGGTGATCATCGATGAAATGTCGCGATTCCCAGAAGTACATTTGATTCACTCGACCAGTACTCAAGCCGGCATACCTGCGCTGGACCAAACTTTTGCTGACTACGGCATCCCCTCACGAGTCAAATCTGATAACGGGCCTCCCTTCACGAGCCATGACTTTGCTATGTTCGCAGAACACCTAGGCTTCCAACATCACAAGGTCACACCACTGTGCCCACAGGCAAATGGAATGGTGGAACGTTTCATGGGAAACCTTAAACGCACGCTCCAGATCTGTTCCATCACAAACGGGTCATTCATGCAAGCCACCTGCACGTTACTACGAGAATATCGGAATACACCGCATAGCTCAACCGGCGAATGCCCATCAATGCTAATGTTCGGACGTGTCATCAGAACAAGGCTTCCCCACTATGCACGAACCAAGGATGATTCCACGCACATACAGAATGCCAGAAGCAAGGACCAAGAAAGCAAGGACAAAATGAAGGAATACGCAGATGCCAGAAGAAGGGCCAGACCTAGCACCATTCCCATTGGTGACCAGGTATTAGTACGACAAAACCAAGTCACTAAGGACATGCCTGCCTTCAAGCCAGACCCCATGACAGTGACTCACATCCAAGGGTTGATGGTAACGGCTGCTAGCCCCCATGGCACAATCACCAGGAATTCATCCTTTTTCAAGGCTTTCAACAGCACGGACACCCCTGTCATCACCTCAATGACACTGACAGATGATTTGTCAGATAAGGACTCTGAATATCATGAAGTGGAAAGAGACGCTGATGATAGTGGCAGTGACAGTGACGGCACTCCAGTGAAACTGGTCCCACTGGCGCACAGCCCATCCAAGAGGGTCATCCGCAGACCCACAAGATGGATTGAAGAGTTCGATTGAACAGTGTTGAAGTATTTATTCAAGGAGAGGGGAGATGTAATATCCTACTTTTATTATTATTGTTATTTGTTCATAGGAGCAGTCCTCTGTTTATTGCAGTTGCTCGTGGGCTGCGTCCCACGTGATTAAGGAGGCGGGGTTACCGCCAATTAGGCGGTTCATGTTTGATTAAAGACCAGTTACCACGCACCTGCCTCCGGTCCTGATTGATTGATTGCGTTTATTATTAATCACAATTACATGCGATTGTATGCTGCTCTACAAAGGTATTCAGTGAATATTCAACATCCCACATCCATGGCACCCTCTGCATCCAAGTGTCTTAGAAATATTGGCCTATCACAGATTGGTGCACAGCATGTCCCTCCTGTGCATCGCCACCTGGCTGATCTGCAACCCCTTCTTCTTCATCATCTTCATCCTCTCCTGGTGGTTGCTGTTCAATGTCATGGGGCAGAGGCATGTTCTGTCAGATGCACATGTTGTGCAGCATGGCACAAGCCATGATGATCTTGGCCACCTTCTCATGCCCGTACAGGAGTGCCCCACCCGACCTGCTGAGGCAGCGAAACCGTGCCTTCAACAGGCCAAAGGTCTGCTCAATCACCACACGGGTACGGGTATGGGCCCGATTGTAGTCCTCTTCGTGCCTGTTCTGCTGGTTCCAGACAGGGGTGAGGAGCCACAGCTTCAAGGGATAGCATCACTTGCATGGGTGCAAAATAAGGTATGTGTGAGTCAATTCCTAACATGACACCTGTACTTATCACTCTCATGCCTGCAGATATTTGTTGTTCACATGCACATGTCCTGGATGTATGCACACATTTTAACTTGCCACAATGTGTGCTGTCCCATGGTCTACAGGTGTGGGTTGTCTCGTCCAGATGATGCAGGGTGTCCACTTCCTTGCTGGTGTTCATGCACTGTGGATGCCTACCGCTGTATTTGCTATCATCTATGTGATGTTTAGTGGTTTGTATGTTTTTTTTTACTAGCAGCATTGGCACAAGTCTCATCATGATTAGTCATTCAGCGCTTATTATTCCCATGGTGACATGCAGCGCTACTGTGGCGGTGGGCAAGTGACAAGCAGTGTATTCCCTTGGTGGAATTGATTTGTGCGCGCTCATGGATGCATGTCTTGCGTTGGGTTTTGCTGCGTTCATTTACATTGTGCATACTCACAGCATGTTGCTGCATTGTGTTACAGAGGGTAAGGTCTGGTGATGTCCAGTGGACGTGTTGTGGGATGTGGGCTGGTTGCAAATCAGGCATATTGTCTTTGGTGTGCAGCTTCCATCATTTCTATGCGGTTTAAGTGTCATGTTCAGTTTGGGATGCTTTTGGGCACAGTGTTTTGCAGTATGAGCATTGTCCAGTCACCACCCCAATCACACCCGGGTGGTGTGTGCATCGTCCCCCCCACCACCAATTACACTGTCATGTGCCTGTCATGCAACTTACCAAGCAGCCATCCAGCATGTCGCTTCATGTAGCGTGGTAGCGTGGAGTTCCGCTGGACCATTGAATCATGAGTTGATCCGGGATATCGGGCACATCAATGTGTGATGAACTTGCTGGAGTCACATACCATCTGCACATTGACGGAGTGGTATAGCTTACGATTCCGTTACGCCACCTCCATGGCATGTGGGACCACCAATTCCACATGGGTGCAGTCGAGGGCACCGATACAATTCGGCATGCCTGCCAGTGCATGGAAGCCAATTTTTGTGTCAGATCTCCTGGGCAGTCCGTGGTAGGGATATGTAGTCGCTTGAGTGCTTCAGGAGGGCATCTGGCACTTGGTTCAGCATGCGTGAAAAAAAGGTTGTGATATTCCTATGAATCTGCCCCACTGTGTACTGGTAGGTGCCTGTGGCCAGGAAGTGGAGCACAGACACTACCTTCAGTAGAGAGGGGATGGCGGTGCGTATTTCAATCAGGCTGACGATGTTGTGTATCATGTCTACAATAGTCGTGATGGTGTCCCGGTCCAGGCGGTACAGGGTGTGGATCTGCTCAGGGGTTAGGTTGAAAGGACTGGCTCTGATGCGAGGGATTGGAGCCTGCCTACGTGGTACCACTGGCAGCACTGGTGGGACTTGCTGCGCCTGTCTCACCCCTATTCGCCTCCTGCGTCTCCTCTGTGATGTCTGTTGTAGTTGTTGCTCATGGTGTAGCAATGCAAGCATGTCCTCCAGCCCCAATATCGCAACTGCAAGTGGAATCATTTTAGTGTGGGAGGGGGTGTGGTGTGTGGGTGTGCTCCTTTTGTGCTGGGGCAGACTCCATTGCCTCCAACTGTGCTGATTGTCTGCACCTGTGACAGTTGGGAACACTGCAAATTGCTGTTAGCGGGTGGTACGCGATGCCGGTGATGGCTGCATCGCGGTTTCCCTTATTACCGCCTTTGTGATGCCGGTAGTTGCTTGTCCGTGTACCTTGTGATGTCCTCCTGTTAGTGGCATCCGGTTATTGCCGGCCCGTAGTGCTGCGTGCCCGCGCGCATGCCGGTACAGGGGAGCATGGTCTAAGCGGTGGTGCTGATACCGGGTTGTTGACTCATAATAGGCCGGAGTGGTATGCGGTGCCGGTATTCCCTTACCAGCATCGTTTTTCCATTACTACGAATCTCGTAATGATGCCCTTAATCTTTCTAGCGAATGGTCTCAGAGAGAAGTCAGAATAGATGGATAAAGGCTCCAAAATTGAGCCGATTGCTGAAACAATAGGTCTGCCTGGTGGTGTTACACTATTCTTATGCACCTTGGGCAAGATGTAAAATGCTGGTGTGGTGGGGTATGACCTTGTGAAGAACGTTTTTTCCTCAGTGTCTATCCAGCCTTGTATGAAAGCATGAGCTGTCAAACTCTTGATTTCTTCCCTGAGCTTCTGTGTTGGATAATTGTCCAATATTTTATAGAAAATAAGATTATTAAGATGTCTGCAGGCCTCAGCATTATAGGCTTCCCGTGACCACAAAACAATCCCTCCCCCTTTGTCTGCAACTTTCACTACAAAAGAGGTGTTGTTTCGTAAAGTTTTGAGCACAGCTCTTTCTACTTTGCTTAAATTATCACAATGAGTGTTGTATTTTCAAAAGCTACAATAGCTGGGCAGACCATCGCTGTTGAGGGTAGAAGGATGGAAGGAGGTTTTAAGCCTGTGGCACTTGCTTTTTTACGGGGGCCCATACTTGAATCCCGTAAAAAGTATTTTAAACGTAGTGACCTAAAGAATTTTTTCAACTCGACCTCTGCTTTGAAAATAGTCCGCTTGGTCATGGGAACGAAACTAAGACCTTTACTAAGGACACTGATTTCATGAACGGACAGTACATAGTCAGTCTGGTTAAAGATGGGTATTACCATTCCGGTTGTTGTCTGGAGTTCCATTTCCGTGTCGTCATTCTCAACACTCCTTGCTGTCTGTTCCTTCCTCGTCTGCCCCTTCCCTGAAAAAATGGTGGTTATTGGTCAGATGGGGTCGTGCTGGAAGTACTGGCCCCTATATTACTTCTGTCGGAATCACTCCGCATTTTAGTATATGGCATATAGGTGTAACACATGTCTCTGTGATAGGTGCTCAATCCACTGGGCTGCCTTGCCTGTGTCAGTGATTCTAGTGTAGCTGCCTTGCTAGCAGTGTCCTTCGAGCCCTCAGGACACTGACAGAAAGAACAGATTATTGGAGTGTGTAGGAGATATTTATGGGGCAACAATTAATCGGGGATTTTGGCCGCCCACCCCCGGTCAAGAGCACCAGACCAATTGAAAACATTTGGATTCTTGATCAACTCAGCTTTTGACTGATATAATACCAAAGTGCATCCCCGCCCCTTCCAGAGTATAGAAGCCAACTGCCAGGCGGATGTGCAGAAAGAATATAGATGTATTAATAAATAAATAAAATCATGATCACACTATAGTTATTGTTGTGTACGTGGTACACAGAATGCGCATGCGCGGCATACAAGCCGGCGCATGCGCAGTTAAGAATAAAGGCGGCGCCCGGCAGTTGGAGCCGGAGCGCCGGAGCAAGCAGACGTCTCCGTGTCTGTTTCCTGCGCGGCGTTGCAGCGCGCAGGGCCCATACGCCCGGAGGGGCCCGCATGACACCAGCGGCCCCCCCGACCACCACAGTTATCAGAGTGCATGCCACCTCATTCTGTGGCACAGCATCTTTATTTCCTTCTTTCCTGACAAAACCTCACTCTACATACAAACAAGGTGAAACCCCCATTTCGTTTTAATTATAACTGTAATTCTCATAACATATGAGACACAACCAGATGTACAGGTTTCAATTCGACTCGATTTCAAGACCCCCCTGTTAACAAGTAAAAAGAAAACCGTGTTCCAAAGAATACTTCAGAGACTCGGTCCACTCATAAGAATACCCCTAATGTAAGGATAATTAATGCAGCACCCTAGTACCTCACAGTACAATTGTGCTTTACAATATACTTTGTATGAGGTCTAATTTAAATACAATTAGACCCCACACTTAGATGGAATTGTGAACATTAGCCTGCGTCGCATCTAGATAGGATCGTGACCATTAGCCTGCGTCGCATCTAGATAGGATTATGAATGTCATCATGTGCCATACTTAGATGGAATTTGTAAATGCCAGCATGTGCCACACTTAGATGGAATCGTGAACATTGGCCTGCGTCGCATCTGGATAGGTTCGTGCATGTCAGCATATGCCACACTTAGATGGAATTGTGATAGTTAGCATATGCCACACTTAGATGGATTTGTGAATGTTAGCATACCCTAAACTTAGATGGAATTGTGGATAGCGTATGACGCTTTGATGGAACCCCAAACATTGCCCTGAGTCACATCTAGATAGGATTATCAAGGTTAGCAAATGCCACACTCAGATGGAATAGTGAATGTTGGCAAGTGCCCGACTTGAACAGAATTGCAAATGTTAACATGTACCACACTTTAATAAGACTGTGAACAATAGCCTGCGTCACAACTAGATAGGATTCCGAATGTCGGCCACTGCCACATCCAAATAGAATAACGAATGTTAGCCAGTTCCTCATCTAGACTGAATCGGGGATACTAACACTAGCTTGCTTCACATATAGACAGGATTTTCGAAGGTGGACCAGTGCCACATTTTGATACAGTTGTTAAATGTTGGTGGGCGTCACATATACAAAGGATTGTGAATATTAGCCAGTACCGATCTAGATTGAAATGCAGAGATATTCACACGCCACATCTAGTGAGAACGTGGAAATCTAGCACATCACTTCTAAACAGCGGTGCCAATAACCAACCCAACCCACTAACAATTTCACCTCTCTGCATACACCTCTCAAACTCTAAACTAACACAACCACAACCCTATACCACAACAAACTGCACAAACTTCACTACACTGCAACAACAAAACAAATCGCACATAGACTTGCACAACAGCACACAACATCTACATGCCAGGAAAACACCCCAAGTGCAGCGAACCGTGTTAAGTGTTGAGGCTGCCAACGGCACATCAATGCTCTCTTGCACTTTTCCCGCTTACTCCCATTAACTCACCCCCATTCCCTTTTCAGAGCGCCAGGGGACCACTCCGGTGGTGATAGTGTGCAGTACAAATGTCCTTTAACATTAACTGAACACTTTTCTATTGGGCAAAATAAATTGACACCCCTTCTAGCAAGATTCTGGCAAAACAACATTACTTTACAGACTCTTTTCAACAGATGACCAAACCCTTTTCCTTTGCCACTATACATTGAAAATGTTCTCATCCTTTAAAAAAAAAAATGTTTTTATTGTAGTTGGTTTAAAACAAAGATTTATCAAAAACAATTCAAACCTTTACAATCGAAAATCAATCCACCAAATAAACTTCGAATTTTACAGCAATAAAAAGAAAGGGAAATCAAACACAGCATATCAACACTTTTCCTAGCATATAAAGAAAAAAGAAAGATTAATGTAAAGGAAAAGCTATTAATCTGAAATATGCTGTCGAGAAGTGAAACAAAAAAACACATTAGCATAAAAAGCATCAATGTTTACACTCTTTTTTAATCATATCCACAATTTGCATTGCGAACCCCTTTATCAACACAGTTTACAGTACTTTAGCTATCTCCCCTCCTGGCTCAGCATTCAGGTATTGGAATTCACACCTTCCTCAGTCAGAAAGCAACAGTTCTGGCCAACCAAATGAGTAAACTAGAGCATACATTTGTGTGGTTTTCCATCACATCAGCGGTCTGCTTCTATTAAGGCAAGGCTGTGCCTAAACTCATTTATGGGATGGAATTACATTATCATGACTTGGTGAAATTGTGGGAAACGTTTGCGGAGGCGGTGGAGACGGACGCTTAAGTTACCCAATTCTATTCTGGCAGCGGCTATTAGATTTGAACTAAGAATAGTATCATTGTAGGCCCGGCTGACATGGAGACTAATATCCCTTTTTCGTAGTATGATTGATCCTCTGCTGAATATGCTCTAGGTAGAGCTGGGTAAATTGTTGGACAAGTCTGGTTTAGCACAATATTCTAACGTGTTCTTGAATATAATTCTGGACATATGAGATCAGACCCTGAGAAATCTCTTGATGGATAGAGAGACTCTGGTTACTAATCCCAAAAGGGTTAAAAGAGTGCAATATGAGAAAGACTGTAGTACAACCACAGATAGGTTCCATTCCTGTCCCTCCTTGAGTCATTTACAGTGGTATCATAAGAGATGTGGGGTTATCTCACCCAGTCTCTTAGTTTCCGAATCTATGTTATCGCACCACTCTTTTAAAATTACATTGGAATATTTTGCCTACCCGTGAAGTGCTACTACGCAGGAAACTGATTAGTCTAGAAGATTAAATCTGCCGATTTTGTAAGCGGGAGGGAGAAATTAAAACAGCGAGGCACCTACTATTAGCTTGTCCTTCACTTTGTAGCGAAAGATTGGCTCATATGGCCAAATTGACTAAATGGGGAGTTGATGGTGATGATGACTATATATGGTCCCGTTGTATTAATATTCAGAATTTATCAGAGGACATAGCGATTGCGTCATTTGTTAAGTCAATGGATTCATACAATGAACAGGAAATGTTATAATTGGGTGGGGTTTTTTTGTAAATAAAGTAGAGTATGAATTTGCTTATGATTAAGAAATTTTAAATGGATGAAATATTCGTTTTAAAAATCCTGTAAGGTGTTTTATTTTTTTCACTGGTTCATGTGATTATGTGATGAACTGAGATGTATTCAATGGTTTTTAATTGGTTTTTATAAGTGTTAGGTTATGTGATATTGTGTAATAATGCGCAATAATTAGTTCTATTTTACATGTTCTTATTATTGAATGTTGTAAAGGTTTTTCTTTGTAAATCATATAAAATAAAAAATAAAAAAGAATTTCTCACCTCTGACAAATTCATGATGATTAAACTGCTGTCCAGCATGGGCATCCATCGCTTTTTAGTATCAAAGGAGTTCATTCTAAGTTTCACCAGCCTGGGGCATTTGACTAAAAGGTGTTTTAGATTTTTTATTTTCGCACAATTCTTACAAAACCGGCACATTGGTGACTCCAAGACCTCCTGTGTTTAACACATTGAGTCGGAACCTCATGAAGTCATTTCTATAAACAGCATTAGGGAAGCTGTACAGATATTGCTCCACCAATCAGGCCTTCTTTAAAATGTCCATCATGTGCCCATAGAGTCAGTGTTTGTGCAGTCACCTGTATTAATCCAATCAGTCCTGATAGTCAGACTGCAGCGTTTTTATGGATGAGTCAATATCATCTAATAAATTCTGACAATACCTCATACATTCATCCAACAGGTGATTCCCCCTCAAGAGCCTGCCTTACCAAAAAGGGTATGAAACAGGTCCTCTTTAGAGCAGAGCAATTTCCCAAAAAGTGCTAACTGGTGCCAAACAACTCTTGGGGACTGCGAGCCTAGTTCCCAGCCAATGGCTGCTAACGGTATACATTTAGGACTGGCTGCCTAAGTGTGTTCCTAGACACCATTTCATAGGCCATGGACAGATCCAGCGATGCCATATAGGTTACTGAGGCGTGTTTTAACCATGATGATTTCTGTATGCAGGACATGACTAGACCATTACAGTCCGTCCAGATTCCTCTTCTGGAGAATTTCTGGTTGGCATTCAATGTACCCTTACGATCTATCCAGGCTTCAAGGCCTTTTAGTACCAGGCTGCTGAAAATCTTAGTCCGCATAAAGTAATCCTATTGGCCTGTAATTAGTTGGTACTGATCAATTACCGTTTTTATATATGGGAATAATGAATGCATTCTTCGAGGTTACAGGGGCTATTTCCCTTTGCATTATATCCTTAAACAGCAAAGAAAAGCACACTGGCCCACATAGCGGGATCATCCTTGAAAAGCTTGTTCGACAGTTGGTGCGAACCACATGCTCGCCACCCGCTAGTGCTCCTGAGAGCATTTTCCATGTACTATACTGCAAAGTTTAGTACCCATGATTCTTTCTTCACCACCACCTTGCGACATAGAAGGCCCTCCTGAGAGCCCTATAGTTACAAAAAGTGGGTTGCCCATATGTCTTTAAGGATAGGGATATTTTGAACATTATCCTGTCCCATCTCCAGACTATTAACCAGTACCCAAAAGTTTACATCTTGTTTCTGTAATAGTGTAGATAGCATAGCTTCCCCTTCATTTTGAGACACTTGGTACTGATCATTTCTCATCCAATTCTTATCTTTGTTTTTCCAACCTAATCATCTTAGAGCACTCTTTTGTGGACTTGCATTGCTTTTAATTAAATGTATTTACCTGCAGCTAAATTTCCCATCCGATCTATGTTCATGTTTCTTCAATGGCCAGTATTCATTACTTCTAAGTATATTTCACCAAGGCCTATCAAACACTAGCCCCATATTTTGTACTACACATAAATTGACCTTTGACACCATCTCGGTGTTAATCATGATGCCTTTCAATTGCTTATTAACTACTTGGATGTTAGGATTGCTCCATTTAATTCTACTGGTAGTACAAATAACAGTCAATGCCTGTGCTCTGATAGATTGGTTTGGAGCATGTAAACATTTAAATCTCTTGATCAACATATTGTGATCACTAAATTCTGTTTCGATAATATCAAAAGATAAACATTTACCAAGAATTCCTGAGGATACAAAGATGAAGTCAATTGTCGAACTCTGTTCTCCTCTATGCAACGTCAAGCCTGTTGTCGAACATCTCTAAACGGGTCATTCAATATAAAGAAACCCCAGTCCTCTGCAAATTTATGCCCGCCCGCTCCCCGTTTCAATTTACTATCACTGTGTGGGAGTTGGTATCCCCTGCAAGCCGTATAAACCCTTCCAGAAATGTAATCCTCCATGCCTCCACCAGAGATGCTAAATTGCTCAGAAACTGTTGGAGTGGGCTATGGTCCTGTTGCCAGTAGATATTAATAATCAAGAGGTTTCCCTCCAATTTGCCCCTTCTTTTTATATGAATGGCCAAGATGCCCGTTGTTCTCATTCCATTTTTAGTACCTTGTTCCCTCTGTCTCTAGAGTATGCTTTTAACTAGCTATTTTCACTTTGCTTAAGCATGAAGGCACTTTTCTGCACAGCACAGACCCAGGGATTCAGTTTACCATGGGATTTGTGGGGTTGGAAAGAATAGTGTAGGGTTACACATTTACTTTAAAGGACTATGGAGCTCATTCCAAGTATGCCGGTCTGGAAACAAAGGAGCCGGTAAGCTTACCAACACTGTTGTTTCCAGACTGGCATACTACAGGTCTGCCTGCCGGAGCCACCGTGCCCAACCCTGCCGGGCACAGCGGCCACGGTAGGCAGACCATCACAGAAGCACTGGCACTGTTAGCAATGGTGCTGGTCTTTCCGTGGTCCCCAGTTCCATAGAGTCCTATGGGACTCGGATCAGACCCTGTCGGGCACAGCGGCCACGGTAGGAAGACCGTCATGGAAGCACTGGCACCGTCAGCAACAGTGCTGGTGCTTCTATGGTCCCCACTACCACAGAGTCCTGTTGGACTCTATGGGAATGGGGACTTACAATTTACCGGCGCCTGTCTTTCCGGGCCACCAGGGTTGTAATCCCCCAGTGGCACAGGGAAGTCAGGCGCTGGTTAAAATGTATGGGTCTGGCAGCAACCCGCCGGTATCACTGGTACGGTCACTGCTCGACCTGTAATTAACCCCTATATCGTTATCATTACTTGGATAGATGTTGGAGATTTCCATTTTTCCCGAAATAACTATGTGAGAATTAATTAAATGATTAATTATAAAGAAAATGCTAGGGATCTACTTCTGTATGCCTACCGATCAATAAGGGTAAGATAGTAATTCAAACAGATCTCCACCAATGGTTTGTCTTATGTACTTACTTTAAATCACTCTGGGTTTATGCTCAGGAAAAGTCATCAGGTCTCCTGGGTCATCTCATGGGAAGCATAGGGACCTGGTTAAACTGCCTCTCCAGACTCATTTATGGCTGGCCTCCAGCATCAATCCATCTGTTTGCCTCTCCTGGTCTCCGGTTATGGATGTGCCAGCCTCTGCCTCTCTCCTGGATCCCTCCAGATTTTAGTCCACCTTTCTCCGTGTCTTATCCATCTCCTTCTGTCTCCCTTGAAATTGTGGTTCTCCTCGGTTAGTCAGCCTCTCCCCTTTTCCCACTGTGCATTTAGTTTTAAAAGCTCCTAACCACACCCCAAAATATCTAAATAATGAGGTGCCAGCTCATTGGTTGATACTCTGAATGGGGCATCTCTTGTTCCTCCCCCGACACAAGGCTCCCCTCTCACATATATAACTGCTGTCTTCAATTTTACTTTCAGATGTATGTTTCTTTCTTACCAGGTTTCTTAAGTTCCTGAATCCCTTCTTTTGGGTGTGAAGGCGGTCAAGGAAGAGAAAAGTTCGATCCTGAGCAGCTGCCACCGTGTAAGTCTGATATGATAGGAAGGCCAAATTAAGGGGAAAAGCCAGTGGCACAGAAAAACCTTAAGTGGTGAATGGCTCCAGTAGTAAAAGATGATGTTAAGTGAATAGAAGATGAGATGTTCAAGGCAAGGAAGGATTCCAGGAAAAATACAACACAAAAATGGCAGTAAAAAATAGAGAAAGGGCAAAAATAAGTAAAGCAGACAAAAAACACAAACAAAAAAAGGACATGAAGTTGTAGAAAGGCTGGAGCAAAACAGGACAAAACTCAATAAAATTTCAAAAGAAAGGCAGTTAACGGGAAAGGCAGCATAAACCCTCTAACAAAATAAACAGATCACCAGAGGGTTGCAACGCGCTGCTCTGAGCCATCGGAACAACTAAATTGCATGTCAGGACTGGGGGATGCCATCTTGGAAAAATAACTAGACCGCTGAGAGCAGTCATCCAAAAATGTAGTGGCAATTTTCAATGGCCACCCCCTCCTCCACTGGTGCCACAATGGCCACTGTTAAGCCGTGACATCAGCCCCATATCCCATTATTGGTTAGTCTGTCACTAGACCCCATTTCTGGGAGTTCTTGCTCCACCCATCTATTGGCACTAATGGCACTTCTGACCAACTCAGATATGGATAAAAAATCTTCAACATGTTTGTCTTCAATTTACAGATACAGGTCGCAATTCATATTTTTTATTGGTCTGATCAAGCCGGTTGCAATGAACTGTCTGATGTCGGATGTTGGCACGTGGTTGCATGTGTGAACAGCAGATTTTTGTGATTTCCCAAAAAGGATCAAAATTCAAATCATAACATTTTACAGACAAGTATCTGGTTTCATTAGTTAGAAGGTACCTGGCTCTTTGATCTGTAATGTATTTTGGGGAGATACAATCACGCTATTTTATAACTCCCCAAGGTTGAATTTTGCAGGGATTTCTATCAACCAATACTTTTCTTCGTGTGCTATCCAAAGACACCTGAACCATGTCTGTATCTACTACGGTTCCCCGGTTTGAGTAAAATATGATTTTGCATATAATCACATGTGAGACTTCTAATTACATACATATTTTTAACTTGATTAATAAAACCATTCTTCTTCCAAAAACCTTGATGTTTGCTTGGGCATCTGTTCTCTGTTGACTTGGTCTGCAATAAAACACTTAACATTCTATAAGGCTAAGGGTTTGAACAAATGTTCCCTTATCTTCCCTGAGCAGAGAGGAATAAATCCACCCCCTAACTCATGTGATATTCTCTGGTGCCTCTCAATTGTCAGTTATCACAGGACCATACCACAAACTGAATTGAATTTCAAGTATTTTACAGAGTTCAAAATCCATGAGCTGCATCTTCGTTTACTCAATGGTGGTCCTTTCATTCCAATAAACCTCTTCCCAGGCACAAGCTAGCTCTGACCCCTTATTGGCTCTGCTGAGGCTACAAAGAGGTTTCCGGATAGAGACATGAAGGGGGGTTTGACCTTTGTGATCGGATGTGGGGGAAGACTCTTCTGGGTGTCAAGCTGAAGTCAGTTCTTATGAACAAAAACGAGTGGTTTTAAACATCGCAATTTCTTTCTTTTACGTGGGGCCTGCTTTCATATTTGACATCATATCACATATACATTTTCTTCTGCATCACGCCATCAGGGTTCGTCTTTATATCATAAGATATATTTAATTCTTTTGGCAATGGTGTTTTGTTTTTCATGTGTTCATAGTTTCATCCCAGCTGCAAAATGCTGAAACATCTCCATGGCAGCTCTCTGTTTAAGCAAATCTGCACTTTAGTGTATCTGTCGCCTGTAATCGAAAGGAAGCCTAATGGGAATCATGGCACAATTTGTTTTTATTTTGCTTTTTCTGCAGACAATATTTGAGGGTTTGGCAATTCAAGGTTAAAGGCTGGCCTTTCTGCCTGCCAGTCAACAGTGTGCTTTCAGTATTTGTTGCAGCAATAAGACGAGAACTAGGTCTACTTTCCCAGAGTACCATCCAACTCTTCTGAAAAATCCAGAATCCTGAGAGCCTTGAAATATACCACATGATTGCCGTGGAAATCGCAAAAGGAAGCAACAAATTCCTAGACGACTGGGTCCTTACACAAAAGCTCTTACTGCAAGAGATATCTTGTTCTGAAGAAGAACTAATTCAAAATCCACTAAGAATAAAATCGAAAATGGAATGGCTAGACTGGATAAAAACAAATGAGAAAGCAGTTTCGAACAAACTACTAGTCCATCTTCCACCGGTCTACAACAAACTTAAAGAGCCTATGAGGTATTGCACAAAATACCCAAGTAAACTTTTAATGAAAACCTTATTGAAAGCCCGTCTAAACCTGCTACCTACTCAAGAAATCTTAGCAATTCGAACAGCGTCCCATCAAAAAGCATGCAGACTCTGCAAAGATGCTCAATCTACAGAATCAATTAGGCACCACTTGATGACTTGTCCGACAATAAATCAAGAAAGAAAAGCTTTCCTCGGCCCCCTGTTCATAAACTCTTACGTCGACAACCGCCTCATTACAGGAGCCCAAACCTAGATGGCTAATAGCAGCGACCAAACTTCTAAACATCGCCTTGGAGAAGGCCACTCAACCTCAACCGGACTAGCCTTTCTAGTTAGAAGATGAAGATATTGGGTCTCCTTCTGAACTCTATTCACATACAGAACTTTTCTTTCTTGGTCCATGCAGAGAACGCACAGTCAAAACACTAATATACTTACCAACAGGATCAAAAGGTCTTTGTAAAAATCTAAATAGATTAAATGCAAATAAATTTTAAAAAAAATAATAATATTCCTGCAACTGTGGGCCTAACCTTTAGCCAGATGCAGTTCACTTATCCCGGGGTGGAAATACCCCAAAGGTACTAAATAAATAGCGCAAGGCTATTTATTAAACAGGTTGGGGTTTCTCAAGACTGCGCAGTTTTGAGAAACCCCAACCTAGCAATGCTTAGCGGTTTCTGGCTATACCCGCTTTTCAGACAAGACGCGACTAACCAGAGAGAACAATTAGATAACAGTGTCTTATTAACAATAATCAATCCATCTCAATAGGCCTAAAGAGGAGTCACCGCCAGACCAGCTCTTTCCAAAGTAAGCTTTTCTGTCTTTTTGCTATTTATTAAACATTTGTTTTTCTTGCGCCCATTATGACCTGCCAGTGTTGAGATACTGTGTTGATAATCTTACATCAGAACTCACTGAGGTTTAACATAAATTGTTATACAAGCATACCAACAGGATTACCACAGGTCTCTAAAATGTGCAAATGGACCACCTTGGTGAGCTGAATCGGCAAGTGTAAGGAGCCCAATTTTATTCTGTGAAGTAAATAACGTTTACATTATTACATTCTCTAATGATAATACATGTGTTTATCTAGATTGTTTGAGCATGATGAAAATAGAGAGGTAGGTACACTGTTCTTGATTGTCTTATTCTTAAGCGTGTAAACCGCACTGTATGGGATGTGTTAGGACTAGGTTTATCTCTGGAGCCGTGGTGTGCTTGGGTTTAAGGAAGGTGTTCTATGCTTGTTCTGAGCAGTAGGCATGGCTTTGGTGACTCTTTCTAGCAGGTTTCATGAATGGGAGTTTGCAGTCTGTACTTTAAACCCGCAGATTCATTTTTGCCAACAATGTGCAGCATCTACACTACCTTACTCTGTGGCATTCTTTTGGAGGGAGGAGGTGTGAACTGCGATCTATACTTGGAGAAACCTGCGTGGACTGAAAACTACTTTCCAGTCTTCACCTTGACAGATAGCTGTTTATGCTCGGGAGGAGGGTGACCCTCCAGTAATGTGAAACATCACTACTTCCCTATTAGAACTGCCTTTTTGAAATCTATTGTTTTAGCAAATTTTCTAAGAAAAGGTAATCCAAAATATACTGTTGATATACATTTTTAGGTTATTCTAGCAAGAGTTTTAGCTCTGTGCCAGACCTCTTTCAGACGTATGTAGAGGATACTTTATTTCGATCAAGTCATCTATGATGTATGTATGTATAAACCTCTACCATAGCGCCTGACATTTTGTACCACTGCTACTGTGCTAAGTTGGCTAAACAATTGCTGCCTGCAGACATAAACAGCTTCTTTTGATTCCATGCTCCTAGGTAATGCTGATGTTTTTCGCATTTATGCTGTACTAAAGTGTGGGTGAAGATCAAAATGGGGAGGATCCCAATTCATAACAACAAGCTGCTCTGCAGATAGTGGGCCTCATTACACGGCAGGCGATAAGGGTTTACCGTACCCGTATTTTACCGGTACCGGTAAATCCTTACCGCCTTACTACGAGGTCCCTTTGCGGGTTGGGGAATTTAACGCCTGCTTTGTGCAGGCGTTAAAAATCCAACCCGCAAAGGGACCTTGGTGCTAATTACGGTACCGCAATTTGCGGTACCGTAATTAGCGCCTTCCCCATTCCCATTATGCCCTATGGGGCAAAAATGGGAATGGGGAAGGGCAATGGAGGAAGGAGGAATTACTGCCTTCCCAACCTTGGAATAGGGCGGTAATTCCCCTTTCCTCCAAGGCGGTACCGGTAAATTACCGGCATGAACCATGGTGCTAATAGCGCCATGGTTTACCGCCTACCGTGTAATGAGGCCCAGTGTCTTTAATTGGGCCATTTCATATTAACCAACACAATAATTTCACAAGCTCAATCTAGAAATGACAGCATGTACCTCACAAAGGTATTGCAATTTGTGTGTACCAGTTCTGTGGCAATGTTTCTATTCAGGGTGAGCTTTCCTTGTGTGTTAGCTTCCAGCTTCAGTGCATAGTGATACAATACACAAATGATACATGTTGAATGATTCACATTACTGCTTTGTAGAATTTAGCATTGAGCTGTGTGACACATAATGTAACAATATGTTATATGAATCTCTGCATTATTATGGTGCACAACATTTGGCCCGTGTTGATAAATGGTCCTCTAAGTCACTGGATTTGTACAGTTAAATTAGGCTTTCCTATGGTTGGTTTTTCTACAAATTTCAGAGATTAAACAAAAGAAATGTGAATTAAAAGAGGTTAACACAACTTCATTCATTTCTATGGGAAATTGTCCCCAAAGAAATGTAGTTATGTAAAAACGTAGCCAGCAAAAAGTTGTTTTATAATAAAATGAAGTCATTCAATAAAATCAATGCAAAGTGTGGAAATGTTGCCAGAAATAAGGTGACCAAAAAAAGCAATGTCTAAATACACAAAGGCACAAGGCTGTAACCCTAACAATGACCCAAACCTTTAACAAAACCTCCACAAGCACCCAAACTTCGTTCCTAAACCTTCCCCTAACTCGAATTACTACCCTGATCTCTTACAGAACACTAACCCTTCAGCACGCTAAAGCATTTTAATTGCAATTTACTCAATACAAAATCAATGGAAAATGAACAGTGAAACTAACTTAAACCTCATCACCACCTCACCACAAATGACATATTCCTTGCCCTAACCGAAACCCTTGCTCTAATACTAACCTTAGCATTAACCTAGCTGCTACTCTAACAATTACCCTAATGCTTACTTTGCTCTGACCACTAAGTTTATCCTAACTCCTATCCTACGCCAACATCACCAACCCTCCCCAACTTCCAGATCCCTTTCTTTAACCCTTACCCAAATCATTACACTATTAGCCCTAGTCTTACCATAACCCCTACTCGAACACTTACCCTCACACTTAGTCTTCCCTAACGACTAATCAAACCCTAACATCGCCAGCCCTGAAACAACCCCGACCCTAACTCCTGCCTTAATTCTATCCAAAATATTTACTGTAACCCCTAAACCAGGCAATCACAAGACCACAGAACCCTCTTTAACCATAACAAATACACTAGCAGCACTACATTGTTGGCTACTTTTCAGCTGTTTTTTTTTTCAATTACGTTTTGCTTGGGAACTTTTTCACTGCAGAGGTATTTTCATCACGACTTTTTCACGGGCTACATGTGTTTTGCCAACATTTTCACTGGATGCCCTTCATTCTAAATGTGTTTCAAAACACATTTCCTTCGGTTGCACCATAAACAATGCAATTATAGTGAGCAGAATGCCAACTAGTTAACCACATGCTGAAATGATTCACAAATTAGAAGTGACTTTTGATATTCTAGTAAACTGCATAACATGGGGTTGACATGGATCATGGTTTTGCTTAGGTTGAAATGCCATACAATGCTGTCTCTATTCATAAACCCTGTCCAAACTATAAGCAATCAATTGAAGTAACAGCACAATTAGACAATTAGCTTAATAGAAATAGAAATAGAAAAGTGCTCTGATTTCACAACTGACTTGTGTATCATTTGATATTAATGGGGATGAAATAAAGCATTCAGCACTTGCAGAGGGAGGGACTCTTTTTGCAGTGCAGCCTTGTAATGAAATGCCATAGACGCTTAGCTCTTGTGTTCCATGAGGAGGAAAACCAAAAACAAGAAGTGTCAAGGTCAAGAGACCTGACTTTCCAAATTTACATCGTATGCCTTTTCATCCTGTAGGGGCTATACAAAAAAATATTACTGTTTACATTTGCAAAGTCGGGCCTTTTCGTTTTGCCAATGCATGTCTGATTTGATGGCTGGACTGCTCGTCAGTAATTGGGGAGGGGCCACATTTACATCACACCAATCCCAACGCCATGCCCAATCATGCCTGAGACAATACAGAGCTGTGTACAATAAAAAATGTTTGCCATGTTTAAATATAACCTTTCCAACTGATTTTGTTTCCTTTTCTATAGGACAACGCCCATTTTGAAATGCACTTTGAGAAAATATTCAAATGGGAAGCCTACAGCTGCGCATCAAAATATTCCTTCACTCGAAGTCTAATCAAGCTGAACAATATGTACATTAAAAGGGAGATACAGGTGGTGAACTTCGACCTGTCTTACATCAACAGTGATGCAATCTGGTCTTCAAACAACGGAGACTGTTTAGTACTAATGAGGATCTGTTTCTACGCATCTAACCTCTTATGCCTGTCTCTTTGTCCAATGCCTTGATGAAGTCGATATGATTTTCTGCTACCATTGTAAGATGTAGGCAAAACAAACTGGATAGCAAAGCGTCATTGACAACCGGAAACAAGATGGCATGAGGGCATGTCATTTCAAACTGAAGGGGTTTCTTTGATATTGGTCGGTCATTTTCAGGGTACGCATTTTAGGTTGTAGTCTTTGCCTTGGCCTCCTTCTGCTGCTTCCTTGAACAATATCACATATATGAGATTGCATTGTAATGTATGTAGAAATTTTTTTTTAGAAATAGGTTATCCCAATAGCTCGCAAGATCCCTCACCCCATAAATTAGACGCTAAAAGCTGGATGGCCTAGATTCCATGAAACTATAGTAGATTTGCCTGCTTGCAGCAATGACACACACCTGCAAAAATGCCTTAAAAGAGAAAAGTGCTTTTTCCATTGGACTGTGTTTGTGCTTCGTTGGATCAGGCAACACAGCGCTCTGGCCTCAGCGGGCCATACTGTGTAAAGATCGGGAAGGCTGTGTGTTCCTGTGTGTCATTGAGGACAAAGGCAGCAGCAGAAGATTATTATTTTTTGCCTAGAATAAAAAATGTTTTAAATTCCATTTCATACCAGCAGCGCACATTTCTTGGCGCAAACCAGGTAAAGTTGTAAGAATGAGGCAAGGGGAATTGCCCATGGCCACAATGGGTGTCAACAGAGAGCTGTTTGTAGAACTCAGGAACTCAACACTCCAAACCTACAGCCTTAAATACTCGACCAAACTTTCTCTCAGGCAAATTAAACAAGACACCCTTTGTAGTGTTAGGAGTTCAAGCTTATCATAAATATTGCCAATATGTGATACAAGCCACAATTGCATTCTTAAAATGGTGTTGTGTAGTATGTACCTAATACAAATAAAGGTCTGATGTTTACATATGTCCTTGCTATGCTTTTAATGTAAAACTTGCAATGGAACACTTCTTCGGACCCACATCAAGAGGCAACAAGTCTGTATTTCAACATTTCCTGTATGTCCACCACGTGATACATTTCACATTCTGAAAAAGAGAGGCCTGCAGAAAATTAAAATCAGAACATTGAAATGTTAGCAGTTCCATTGCAATCACTGGCGGGGTCAATAATGGTTGCAGTAAGTTTCCTGTCCCAACATTCCATTGTTTCTACTTTGTAGTTCCTTGTTTTAAAACAGATCATTCTTGCCTCAATGGGTGAAATGCTCTAATAGCAATAATGCGCCCTCCTTTGGGCCATTGCCTAGTGGTAATCACCCTTGGCCACCGTTATAGGCCTTCACTTTGCCTCGGGTCTATTATTACCTTCGTTACTGCCTGGTAATGGCTTTTAGAATGCAGCATTATTTCTCAAGCCTTTATGGCATGTCCAGGGGCCCTTGGGTCTCTGTGCTCTTCAGACGTGATCAGTTTGTGTAAATGCTGGTAGGTGAGCACTGCAGATGGTGGCCAGGAAGACAAGGCTGTAGGCTGGCTCATTTTACAGAGGCATTCATTTTGCAGCTAATCCTGAAGTTGGTATGCATGATGCGCCGATCCTTGCCCCCTGTGTTCATGCTCTTTATGGGGATCACACCTCTGGTGTCCGCTATGGGAAGGTGCCTGCGAAAAGAACGCTGAGGTAAGATGACCCGAATCTTGCAGAGCAAAGCAGCTTGAGTGGGATGCAGTGGGACAGGAAGTGCATTTGGGAGATTTCTTTTTACTTTATGAAATAATCAGATCGTTTTTCTTATCCCTTTAATATCGTGTTGCCCTTCAGAGTAGTCGATTTTACCCTGTGAATGCACGTTTTCTCCTAAAATGTTCCTGTGATCGCTTGATGGGAATCTATCTAGGTACTTTGGCAAAATGTCCAGTTTGTTCAAGGCGCTTCCAAGGTCTAAGGAAGAAGCCAATTTGTTTCTAGCCTCCTCATTTACTATCCAATTTTGTTGGCGCAATTTCTTTTTTGCCACTTGCGGTCGCAAGATTACGGTCTCGAGAGAAACATCGGCATTGTGTAATATGCAAAACAGCTTAGCCTTCCACTTGTTTACCAAACCAGCAGAAGGGTGCTCTGAGACTGTATGCAAAATTTCATATGGTGTTGAAGCGTGTTTCAGCATCATTTTTCTCAGAGTGGAGATGGATTTCCACAGGACAGTACCGTAGAGTGAATCAGTGCATAACTCGTAACGTATCGCTGCCATTGCAAATTTTTTTGGCAGCCTTAGGGCTTTTCGCCAGAAGTTTCCTTCCAGCTTGTTCCACAAAACCTGAGGGATATTCCAGCCAGATTCACTCCCAAATGTTATTGCAGGCGTCACTTTTTGCAGGTAGAATGTTAGAATTGGCTTAAAAGAGAATTTGCCATATGCTGCGTGCAGTTTGGCACCTTGCAATGCAAACATTTGCATACGGGCCACCAAGTCTTGTGTCCAGTCCCACTCACGAATATAATTATTAAATTGCACTCCTAGATATCTGATGCTATTCGATATCTCTAGTCTTTTATCCATTATTTGCCAGCAAAATTTACGAGAACGTGCTTGAGAACCACGTCCAATCACTATTATCTTTGACTTTTTGGAGTTGATTTGTAGGTCGTTTTGCAGGCAATAGTTTTGAAACACATTCAGCAGTCTCTGAAGCCCAACTGGAGTAGAGTCCATGAGCACGATGTCGTCAGCGTAGATGACCCAGCTTATTTGTTGCCCTTTACTAATGGCGGAAAAATCCTTTGGTCTTTAAATGCCAGAGATAAGTCTGAAATTAAGAGTTTGAAAAGTAGGGCAGCAAGTGGGCAACCTTGCTTCACACCCCTTTTTGTGGCTATTTCATCTGACAAATCACCCTGCTGATTTAACCTTACTCTAAAGGACGTATTTGAGTGGAGGGCAATCAAGGGCTCCAGCAAATCACTTGGGCAATTCCAGTCATTTAGTTTTTTCCATAGGAGGTTACGATTTATGCTGTCAAATGCCTGGCTCAGGTCTATAAAGGCAAAGTACAGCATTTTCTTGCTCTTCAGGGCATCAAGTTTTAAACAGTTTAGGAGGACCAGATTTAATTCAACTCCTACTCCTTTGGTAAATCCTGTTTGCCTGGGATCGCTCACGGCAATCTCAGTTGCCCAATTAGACAGCCGCTTTTGCAGAAAGGCACCAAAGACCTTACCGATTGTGTCCAAAAGGGCAATCGGGCGATAGTTGTTAGCATCGTCCCCATTTCCCCTTTTGAATATTGGAACCACCACTGCTCTTAACCATGAAACCGGCAGGATTTTTTCGTGCGAAATTCATCCAAACAAAGATCTCATCATATTGGCCCATAGAGTCTTATGGGATTTTAGCATCACATTTGAGATACCATCGGGGCCTGCAGCCCTAGAAGCCTTTAACTTCATGTTTGCCAATTCGATGTCTTCCATAGAATCTTATACATTCCATCTTGCAGTGGTTATTAATGTCGAGGGTACCACAATGCAATTGAAATCATCAAAAACAGCGGAAAAGTGAGCAACCCAGCTGGCCCCATTCACACCATTCGCCATTGAATAGGTGTGATTCAAGCTACCAGTGTTGATTATCTCCCAAATGTGTCTGCTGTCCTTCAAAATAATCAGTTTTAGCATCTGTTCAGCGTGAGACTGCATTCGCAAAAAATTAAAGGATTTAATCCAGTTACGATATTTCTCGCGTCTAGATTTTATTTTGGTGGGAGCACTTCCAGGATCGACTTTGTTCAGGAGCCTTATATCATCCCGTAGCCTTTTCTTTTCCCGACTTATGGTTGCATTGAAAGGATGTTTTACTTCAGTTGCAAACCCTTTGTGGATTGTATTCCTCCCTTTAAAGTAGTGCATTAACACGGGGTAATTTATCCTTGTAGTTATTGAGGGCGCTTTCCCAGGGTTCTTTGTCAACATTAGCAACCGAGGTGCACTCATGCGCAGCCTGTTCGCTCCGTTATTTATTGTTACGCTCTCAAGATACTTGGATGAGGCTGATTTTGTTGCTTTTTCCCAGCTTAACAGCATTGCACCATGGTCACTCTTGTCAGTCTTTTTTATTTCAAATGAAGAGACTGTTGCTAACAAATTTTTGGACACCCAAATGTAATCAAGGGTCTTTTTGCTCACGCCACGTTTCCAAGTAAAGCCAGGAGGAATATCACCACGGGTTGCTCCGTTCAGCATTGAGCACTCTCTTAATGCCATTTCTTTTATCCATCTGACACCTCAATCCTGCAATTTACCATTAATCATTATACCATCTTCATCGCATTTAGTTGTTGGCATATTTAACCAGGCATAGTTGAAATCACCACATATTATAATTTCCGGATCGTCATCTGCTAGAAAACACTTGTCAACCTCCGACAGTACGGCTCCAATGAACTTTGATTGCGAGATCATTGCAGTATTCCAGTAGATGTTGACAATCAATAACACTTGATTCCTAAATGGAGAAGATCGTTTAATCTGAATCTTTGTTACTTGTACGAACATGTTCAGATTTACAGAGGATATGATCGTCCAATCATTATTATTCTTGATCATTGTAACCAAGCCAGCGAAGGGACGACCGAAAAGGTTTTTTCCAGCAGGATTCAGAAGGACTGTGTATCCATCACAACCAGGGCACTCGCGCAGCCATGTTTCCTGTAAACATATAATTGACAATTCCATCGGGAAATGCCACTTTCCATCAAACAGATGTTTAAAGCCGCGAGTGTTCCAGGATGGCAGCTGGTTATTTTCTTCTCTGCTATCCGCTCTTAGCTAATAGTCCTGTTGTTTTGCAGTTTTTGTGCAGGGTGTGTGTTTAATACTCATGTGGTCCCACAGAACTTTCCTTCTTTTTTCATTTTCGGTTTGTTCCACTGGTGATAGGTGTGGACTAACCTCATCACAAGCATCAGCACTTATTACTTCGAAGCCGAAGAACAAGAGGTCATCCGCGGCATCCAGTATGGCCGCCTTGAGGGCACGAGAGTGTAGATGTAAATTTACCCAGTCCGAAAAATCCTCAGACATGTATTCAACAACTGCTATGTCTTCCGATTTTGTTGCACGCAGCATTGAGATACACTGCAGCAGATTTAGAATGTTCCTTTGGTTTAAATTTACCTCTTTCTATTCTGGCAGAGCATTTTTGATTTGGATTTTCCATATGCCTTTACGTGTTCTGTCAGATCGATTTTTGCTGGACATGTTTACTCTGTTATCAAGTTTTTCAATTTGTGCACTTGTTAGTTTTGGATTTAATTTACCCCACAGGGGAATTGGGAGAGCTTCCACCCCTCCTTTAATCGCATTTAACCCTAAGCTCTCTTTGGTGGCAATCGATATGGGAGGAGCCTTTACGACTTTCGTGGTTAATTGCACGCCAGGGCTGGTTAAATTCATGTTTGACTCGGTCGGCCGCTTCATGCGTTCTTTACCATTTCTTTTGGCAATTGACTTTGGTACTGCTACAGTGCCAACACTGTCGTCGATGTCATCATCGTCTATAGAGTATGTTGAATACTCACATAACTCCAATGATGCGTCATAACTTGAATCATTGTCGCTAGTAGAAGCTTTTCTAGCTCTTTTGGCGTTTGGCTGGGATGGTAACTTTTTCACCAGAGCCGATTTAGGTTTTAATTGTCCGTCCAATCCTTTCTCCGGCCGCTTAAATAGGGAAAGAGACGGCAGAGTTGATAAGTTTCGAATGAATTTTTTCTTACAAGATGTACGGGCACGTTTGGCTACTTGTTTCTGGGTTATGGGATTTCAAGCACCTTTTGTGCCACAAGACTTTTGTTGCTGGGTTTGTTTTTCACTCTCTTTCGCCAGCACTGTAGGTGTTTTAAAAATCCCAAAGGAAAGTTTTTCCGTTAAGTTTATTTGTTCTTGTACCTCTGCACCTTTATTTGCTTGGATAACCGCATCAAGCATGGCAGATGGGGCAGCGCCATCTCCAACAATCACTGGAGGTGCTCGCAGCAGAGTGTGAGTTTTGTCCCCAACATGCAGCAAACAGTCATTCTTAGAGCTCGCCACCACACTCTTAGCCTGCACAAGAGGGGCTCCTTTATTAACATTTGAGCATCCCACCGAGGTACTGCATGCAGGGCCACCCAGGGTCATCAGGTGCTTCTGGAATGCCTGGCCGGCCTCCGAGGGTTGATCCTTAGACAAGTTCATTTGAAAGTGCGGAGCATGAACATACTCACAAACTGGACTTGTAAATGTGGATGTATTGTGTCGCATCCACTTTGTACACTCAATTACAGCGTCCATTAGTGCGGAATTGTCACTATTTGACTGGCGGGCTAAGTCACTTTGTCTGGTTTGCCATTTTGAGGAGTTTTCCGCTTCAATATCCAATCTAGCAGCAATTGCCTTCGAGAAACTTTCTAGACTTCTCATTTTTACATTGATGTCTGCCAGCAAGGTCATTTGATCGGTTACTGCATCATGTATAGATTCATACAACTTCATGAATGGAAGTAATGCAATTGATGTTGCGGCCAATAAGTTGTTGTGTATTTGGATTCCTGCCGCGGTAGACATAGAGCTTTTAGATGGTTGATCAGTTTTTGTCGCCTCCTGTGCAGTTATTGCCATCCTGGAAGATGCGTTTTTCTTTCTAAGCAAGTCATCTGCAGGTGGAATACACGTTACAGCTCTTTTTTCTACTTCGTCTGTACCAGGTAGCTCAAAATTTTCACACGACGATTGATGGAAGGAATCGTTTGAACTGGACAGCAAAGAAGTTTCGGATCTTTCAGTAGAGATGTTTTTTTCGCTCGCAGAATGTTGTTTTTTCTGATTTTGAGACTTATTTTTCTTTATGGAGTGATTTTTCAAAAAACTGGCGTTCAGACGTTCATAGGTGGCTAAAAAGTCTGCTTTCAAAGGAGCAGTCAGTCGAGCTTCACGAACAGAAAGATCAGTAGAGTTTTGCTCTGTTACTGGCACTGATACTGGAAACGAATCTGGAAGCGCCCCCTCGCCAGGTTCCATGTTCCAATTTGGTTCCTTTCGTTTGTCGTTTGTGGGGCCAGGAGCATCACGGATAATGGCGCCTCCAACTGGCGGTAAAAGAAGCGGGGAGGCGTAAGCCTTTCCAGGTTTTTCAGCAGAATAAATGTTACACAACGGGGATTCGAACCGACCCATTTCCTGCGTTAGAACAATTGGTAGGTTGGTTCCCATCAAATCAGAGTCCGTTAATTCAAATCGAGATGTCTGCACGACTTCACACGCATCGACATACACTGAAGGAGAAAAAGCCCGAGCTAATTCCACAGTGCTGATGTCGGGACTTGCCCTTTGATTACATGTGTTGCTAGGACAGTCTATCAGCATTCTGGGTGGGCCCAACGATGTTTGGGCTAGGGCGGCTAATGACGGCACCAGGCCTTTGCCCAAGCAAGTAACCACCTCCAAGCCGTTCTCAATGGCAAACTCAATTAGATCTTTATGTGCTTTTAACTCCACCAGGGGAGCAGGGCTTACCTCCTTTGGGAAACTTAACAACGCTTTTCTTCTGCAGAGCATTGATTTCTGGCGAGACTGTGGGCCCTCCTTCGTCGTCGTCATCGTATTAATCACGGTTTCCAGCGCTCCCGGCACTTCACGGAGAACGTCAGAAAACAAGGGAACAGTAACCAAGTGGATGACAGCAAACGTGCGAGGAACTGCGGCAGGCCGAACTCCGCCGTATCATATGATGAAAGTCTTACTTGTTTATCGGAGGCAGTGAGTTCAGGCAGACTTCAGTCTCCGCTTTAGATGGAAAAATATTGTCTGTCCGCGCGGAAGTTGCAGCTCACTCACGCTCCTCCAGCGCCAAACAGCCGCATAACAGCCGGTGGACTTTACTCCCTAGGGCTTAACGCCGCAAGGGCGGTAGCGTCTGGCCTTTGAAGGATCCTGAGGTCACGTGATTAGGTCACGTGCTGATGATGCCGCGCCTCCTCCAGGAAGCGCGTTCGTATCGCGTTGCGGCAAGAGCCTACAGCAGCTCGCAGTGCCGGGTTGGTGAGTAAATAAGTGCAGCTTCAACACAATGACTCCTCTGAGAATGAAGTTTGCACTCTTTGGTCGCACAATGCGGGCGGCAGCGTCTGGCCTTTGAAGGATCCTGAGGTCACGTGATCAGGTCACGTGCTGATAATGCCGCGCCTCCTCCAGTAAGCGTGTTCGTATCGTGTTGCGGCAAGAGCCTACAGCAGCTCGCAGTGCCGGGTTGGTGAGTAAATAAGTGCAGCTTCAACACAATGACTCCTCTGAGAATGAAGTTTGCACTGTTTGGTCGCACAATGCGGGCGGCAGCGTCTGGCCTTTGAAGGATCCTGAGGTCACATGATCAGGTCACGTGCTGATGATGCCGCGCCTCCTCCAGGAAGCGCATTCGTATCGCGTTGCGACAAGAGCCTACAGCAGCTCGCAGTGCCGGGTTGGTGAGTAAATAAGTGCAGCTTCAACACAATGACTCATACTTTATCCGTTTACCCTGTACCTATTGCAATGACTGAATCACAACCACAAATAGTGTTTTGACCTCTGGGCCAGATGTACACACTGGCTTAGTTGCAGACTTTGCTGCCTTAAGAGCGGTGCTGGGATTCGTTCGGCCAGCCCGCCCGCCCTTTGACCAGCAGCAATGGCTTTAGTTATTGGATGCAGAGCGAGAGAGTGAGTTGTCCTGGACACTTTTCCGTTACCAACCCCATCAATGTTCTGCGAGACTGGTTTCGCGGATGTCCCTCAATGCGCAATGCACTACAAGCCTTGGACATAGGACGGTAGGAAAAAACAGTCCACTATCCTGCCCTGAGATGCACGTGCAACGTGCCTGTACTGAGTAACATGGAATTAGCTGAAATAATAATGGTGTGGTCTACTGAGAAGCTGCCATCAAAGGCTATTGACAATGGTGGCTGTCCCTGCAAGCAAGATGGAACCAGGTCTACTACACTATACCATTAGTCAGACCTGCTCAGGGCAGGTATCACCATTCAATGGTGTGTGTTCATATTACTGCATGCGATGCAAAGAGGTACAACATCTCCTTTTCTTTGCGACTGTCAGGAGGTTGCAGTGTGACTATTGCGTTTCTCAATACATATTGTGACTCACAATGGCCCCACTAATTGAAAGTTGTGACTTTATGTTTGCACAGCCATCTGCGTTGCTCAATGACTTCATAAAGGACAGCCTGTGCTTCTTTCCGGCACGGGATTCGATCTTTGTACAGACACCCCTTTTGCTCAGTCACAGATTTCTTTTAACATAATTTCCTGGGCGAACCTCGGCTAAGTCTGGGCGTAGCTGTCTGCAGTCATGACTGAGGTGTTGTGTTCTTCTGTACCCCTCAAGGAACTGTTGCCCATTGTGATATCTCGCCCGGCGTGTGAAGGCAAAATCCCCTGGGCCAGGATACAAAGGACAGACACGCCGAGGGGTTTTCAACATCCGTTTATTCGGATTAACAAGAACTAACTGATGAAAACGTCTCCCTCCCCCTGTCGTCATGAGTCACGTGATGTTACACACGTGACCCTGTGTCTGTCTCTTAAAGAGACACTAGCCCTGCAACAACACCCCCAGACGAAATGCATCGTTATCAGCATTCTTCAACTAAACTTGCTAGTTTCTTCACAATTCTTTGGAGCCAGCTGCTGGTGGCTTCTTCTGGGTTATCCTCTGGCCGTTCAACTCTCTTCATTTCTGGTCGAGGTGAGAACCTTGGGGGAGTCCATAGTCTGTCTCGAGGATCCTGTGGTTCCAGGTCTGGATCTGGAGGCAGGAATTTCTCACTTCCATTTGCCACTGCGAGTTTGAATAATGAACTATTTCGAGTTATTTCCTTCTTCATTTTTGGCTGTCACCATAGTTCCTTTTAGAGGCTGGAGAGGCTGTGGGGCAAACCGAGAGTCAGTTTTCTTGACTGTCGTTTGTTGTACTAGCACTTCATCTCCCACCTGAAACTCTTTCGGGCGTGTCCCTCTTCTTTCGTCTGTCTGTGTGCGAGTGTCAAAAACACACAATAATGGAGGAGAGAAATCGACACTCTTCCCCGAACCACAGAAGCCGAATGAATTCCACCCTCCCACGGTGGTTGGCACAAGTGTCTGAAGTAGTACACAGGGCACCACGTGGCAGCCAATGGGGGGAAGAGGAGTTAGGGAGAGGTTGTGGATGGGGTGGGGCAAGTTAGGAACACCGGAAAAAGGGTTAGGGCAATCCTAAATTGGCTAGGTGAGGGAGAAGTGCCAGGGAAAAACCCTCCCTATCTGACACCTGTCTCCTGACACCTGAGTAATCTACTGCACAGAACTAGACCGTACATAAAAACACCTTAATACGTGTGAACATGACGCATGAACAAACACAGAGTATCATAATACACACATGTAGTAGCAAGCGGAATAAACACAGGACAATGGGCTCCCATATATGAAGCACAAAACACATGGCCCATGGGGCAAGCTTTAAGCAAAACATAGATACATAAACTTCTCTTCTCTGTAATCCTGATCCAGGGAAAGGGAACGGAATTTGAGGCTAGACCATGTAGTCTTATAATAACATGAAGGCTAGACCATGTAGTCTTATAATTACGAGTTAGCAGCACTCGTTATTAGCAATACTGCCGACATAACAGTTCTGTGGTTTTCTCCCCAGCTGATTATGAATGCCAACCGTAGCACCCAAACTTTTGCCGTAGTAGATTGCTGTCATAAATACTCAATGCAGGTGAACGTACTTCATGAACTTAGCTCCTCCCTGCAATGTAGCAAGCACTTATCTGAGCTCCGAGAGCCCCGCAGGACTTCTCGGAGGGAAAGTAGAACGCTGTGATCAGCCGCCGGCCCGCCCGCTTGGTCCTGTGAAAGCGAACACCTGCGGCTTCAGTGGTCAGCTTGTCAGAGCTTCGCCGTCCATGGATTCCTACAGCGCACCGCCGTACTGCTCGAAACACCAACCGCACCCAAGAATAGTAAGCCACACTGTTGCTCCTTTATGCTGCCCGAGATCACTGCAGCTGGCAACGCGCACGTGACAATGCGTCTGTGTCCTGGACTACATACTCCCACGGGCTGCTGGGAACTGTAGTCTCACCTCTGTATGCACCGTGCGCGTTTCAGAAGGCAAAGCTTGTCACTCCCTTGCGTTTCCAGCCCTTATGCCTCATAGCGAGCTCGTTCTTTTCGTTCAGCGTCTCTCCTTAAGACCTCAGGATCTGCTTCTGGCCCGTTTGCTGGATGTCGTATTATTCATGTGCAAACTTGGTATTTCACCATGAGTACCAGTGGTGTCTTGTTCGTGGCTTCGTGCGGCGTGTTACGGTAGTCGCAAAGCATTATGCATAGAGCTTGGTGCGGACCGACATTTTCAATTCGTGCTCGCTGTAATGTCTTTTTGATGGACGCCATAAATCTTTTGGCCATCCCGTTGGCTTGGGGCCAGCGAGGTGTAACTTTCTGGTGTCTAAAACCTAGGTGCTTGGCGAATGTTGCAAATTTATGCCCGCAGAACGGCGGACCGTTGTCTGATTTGATGAGTTCTGGTATTCCCCATTTGTGGGTTTCTGTTGGGTGTTGTGTATTGAGGGGTCATAGGCATTCGTTGCGTCGGAAAAGGTCTGCCTTCCCTGCAGACTAACTGAAAATGTCCTTCTCTGCCGCAGTTGCCACATCTCTGGGATAGTGCGGGACATGTCCCTGCCTGGGGGAAAGCCATCCCACAGCGGTAGCACTGTCATTAGGTTCTTGGGGTCGCCGAGTAGTTGGAGTTGGAGGGCGTCTCTGTAGTTCTGGTGACGTTTGGTTGTACTGTCGCTATCATTTCATTCTTGTCTTGTTTCGTTGAGGTGCTGCCTGCTATCTGTGTTACCTGTTTGTCGACTGTTTCTAGAATTCTGGCCATTTCACTTTCTTCCTCTATGGTGAGTGGCTTCTTGAGTAGTTGCTTTTTTAGGGTTTGGGATACACATCCTTCGATGACTCTTAGGCAGATGGCCTCATTGAGCGAGAAGGCATGAAATTGGCAGTGCGCTCCTTTTATTCGTAGGCGGGTGATGAACTCATCGACTGTTTCGTCAATTCTTTGAGTGCACGGATTGAATATGGATCTTTCGTAATCCCTGTTGGGCCCGATTACCAGCCTCTTGTTCAGAGCTGTATGTGATTAGTGCTGGAAAGTCAGTTTGTTCCGCGGATGGAATGGTCTTTAGAAGGATTTTGTTATCATTCCCTGCTAGATTCACGAACATACTGCATAGTCTAGGTGATTTCTCTTTGCCCACAGCTTCCATGAACATGTTGAAATCTTCTAACCACTCTACCCACCTCGGGCCCTTGTCAGCTTGTGGCGTCACGGAGAAGGGGGGGCATGCGCCATGCAGTGGCAGCCGTGTTCCCCGTGGGGCCTGGAGGAGTTGGAGCTTGTTGGTCTGATGGAGAGCTCATGGTGAAAGTGGCGGCGGTGGTGGTAGTGGACTTTGTGCTGGGGCAGCGGTTGTGGTCCTGTGGGCTTCGATGTGGTGGTGTTGCCGCTGTGTGCGTGTCGTCTGGGCCCCAGGCTGGTTACTATGAGGCTTTCACTTGCTTGGCATGCGAGGGGGGTCACAGTAGGTTGCCCACGTATGGGCCTTTCTATGTTCAAAAGTCAATGAGGTAGTTTGGGGTATCACCCACCTTGGATCTTGTATCTTGTGCCGGCTGGGCTGCCGTGCCATTGTGGTATGGTGGGCACTCCTTGAGCACACTGCTGGGGCTTGGCTCCTTGTCGTGGTGTGCACCCCTTGTGCACACCTCCAGGGCGTAGGGTGGCTGCACAGTGCGTTGGTGTGGAGGAAGGGAGCAGGAGTCGCCTTCACGCCGGCATGCGTGTGTCACGACCCTCGCCCAAAACCCCCTCTCGCAAACCCTTTGGCCAGGTGGAGTCAGGACTCGGGCCTCTAGAGCCTGGCATCCTCTTCAAAAGCCCATATGGGGCCAGTCCTGGCGCCATAGGCGCCATGCTCGTACACCATGAAAAACAATGTGCTTGGGAACTACTTTATTGTATTGTCAGCCAACATGGAGGCATCCACATAGCTTGGTTCCTAAGAACCAAGCTATGCGGTCTAGTGTTTTGAGTGTGGTAGCCTAGGGACTACTTTACCTGGACTATTTTGTTGGGGCTATTGAAACCACACCCGAGCAAGACAACACGCTTCGCGTTACTTTGCGTTTGCACCTTCGAACCTCAGAGAAGCAGAACCTGCAAGGAGACAAAAGGAACATCATTAGCAGCAGCATCTTACCTGCAGTCTTCATCTTTAAACACTCGCAGCTACTGAGAACAGCTCCCTCGAATCTGCACGCCTCCCGGACAGAACGACCTGAAAGAGGAAGATAGAAGCAACATTAAAGAAAGCAGTAGAGACATTTACAAATTACGAACTGCTCAAAAGACTTACCTTGCTGGTCGCCTCTCGGCTGGCACCACTCCAGACATTCCACTCGCGCTGAAGAACACAGCGACCTACAAGGAAGGAAAACGCAGGTTACTAAAGGCAAGACTTTGTAGTGCTGCGCATAGCGCTTACTTACCGCATCATAGCGCTCTTAATACGCCATCATTTACCAGCGGGGCTCAACCAAGCCAGTTCGCCGCGCTGAAGCTGCGCATACCTAAGGGAGAAAAAAGAGACATTTTAAACAAAGAAAGGCATGCAGGATAGCAACAAAACTAAAGAAAAGCATTAAGACCTACCTGAACAATATCAAACAGGCCGGCGTCAGGGAAGTAACTGGACCGCACTCGCCCATGAAAGACAACGCGCCCCTGCAAAGAAGGCAGGACGGAGAGCATGCCTGATTCTACCACAAGGCAGAACCTTCCCCGCAGACCACATCAGGGCAAAGCTGAGAAGCATTCCAGCGAGTAACCCGGCTGGGTGGCGTCCCTGTGGATACCAGGTGAGCGTAACAGTGTGTGCTGTTTGCGGCCGCAGGGAATTGAGGAGGAGGAGGCAGGGCTGCGCAGTGCATTGCTGTTTGCAGCCGTGGGGGATTGAGGAGGAGGAGGCAGGGCCCGGGATCGGGCGGCCCAGCCGGGAGGAAGAGGCAGGCAGGCAGCGTTTCACTAGGATCCCCGCCGGCGCATGTGTAGTCAGCGTGGCCGCGGGGAAAGGAGGAGGAGGAGGACGGGCCCGGGATCAGGCGCACTCATTGGCGAGCCGGGATCAGCTTGAAGGACGCACTAGAGTGGGATCGCTCATGCGATGAGGAGGAGGAGGCGGCGGGCCTGGATAGACCTCGTCGCCAGTTGTTAGGCCCCCTGGGCCAGGATACAAAGGACAAACATGCCGAGGGTTTTTCAACATCCGTTTATTCGAATTAACAAGAATTAACTGACAAAACATCTCCCTCCCCCTGTCATCATGAGTCACGTGATGTTACCCACGTGACCCTGTGTCTGTCTCTTAAAGAGACACTAGCCCTCCAACAGGTCCCTGTGAGGGACTGCTTTCTACTTGCCTGCTCCTCCAGGGCGTTGGATGCAGTACCTGTGCTTCTTTCCGGCGTGGCATTCCATCTTTGGGCACACACCCTTTGCCCCGCCAACAGGCCACGGATTACTTTTAACATCTTCCTGGGCACAGCCCACCCGAAGTCCGACTAAGTCTGGGCGTAGCGGTCTGCAGCTGTCTGCAGATGGCAGATGTTTATTTCAAATATTCTATTTGATTTTTGTTTGGTCATCTCTGTTAGTAGCCCTAATGCGGTGCTGGGTAGCTTCGCCGGGTCTTCCAATGGCAGCCCGCCCAGCATATATCCACTTGCTAGTTATTTTAATATTTGTTTACCATCGCAACACTCACACCATTGTTCCTCCTTTTTCCTGATTGTTTTGTTTGTCATGACATCAATGTTATTTATTAATTTGATGTAATTTTATTAATTTATTGTTGTACATTTAGGAGCAACTTCTCCATGTCAATATGTGCAATTTATTGTTTGTGGATTAAGTGTCATTACTGTTTGTTATGCCAAAAATTGCTGATTTTATACTTCATTAACTAATTAAAGCTTTATTTGACCTTTCTTGCTTTGAATCTTTAGGGGGCTATCTATATATGCTACATTATTTAATTGCATATGATGTTGCATTAAATTAATGTTTTGTCTTGCACAGTCCCACCTCCTATACTCTTATAAACTACACCACACCCAGGGAGCTCTGAGTTTCAAGAAGCACAGAGTGTTATAGGACGGCCCTTGACAACAAGGACGAGTGAAAGGTACACTCATGTTTAGACCTGGGATCTTTAACCTAGGAGACCCAGCAGTATGACTAAAACAGCACATTGATATCCGTGTTATGTTGCGTGCATTTTCTGCCTATCCTTTTGAAAGTTGTTCTTATTCTGTACATTCCCCCCCGAAACGACTCTAGTCTTATTTATCCTCCATGCTCGTCACATTTTCCTTACATTGACCTGGCTCTATGGAATGCCTGATCGCTTTGTAATAAGTCTGCTTCTGTCTTAGATGTATTCTTTCGTTTGAATTTGCATTTTCTTTGTATTACTGAGACCTATATTCTTTTAATACTGCTACTTCTACTGCTTTCTCTATGCCTTACTTCCTTTTGTCACACTGCGCCCATCTACTCGTGGCAGGGGTGTTGGAATCTTGTACCGTTCTTCTTTTGCACTTTCCCCTACAGTTTTTTTCTCTTCCAGTCTATTCTTCATTTGAATTATCATTTATTTAATTCTCTAAGCCTTACGCTTTATCGTTTTTATCGTTCTCCTGGTTCTGTTGGGTCTTTTTGTCAAGGTATTGATAAACTGCTTTCCTTTATTCTCCCTTCTAGCACTCCATTTATTCTCATGGGAGATGTTAATCTTCATTTGTCTTCTGTTCATTCAGCTCTCCCGTTTCTTGCTATTCTTGATTCTCATTTTCTGTCTCCCCTTTCTACCCCTCCTTCTGATGTCTGGTTCTTGCTTAGACCTTATTTTCACCTCTTCTCTTTCTGTATCTTTCGTTTCCACACTCCCGGCGTATCTCTCTGATCATTATCATCTTTTGGTATTTATTTTACCATCTTTTTCCATATCTTCTTTTTCTCCAGTGACATCATCATATGTCAGCTGTGATTTACAAGCTTTTAATACCCCCATTTGTTTTTGCTTTATTGTGTCTCACTCTTTATTTGTTGCTCTTTCAGCTGATGATGCTGCCTCCACTCTGTCACCTTCTCTTTTTTCTTCTCTGGACTATTGTAAAAAGCGCATGGTTCAACAATAGACACAGACACAATAGATGCAAGTTTCGAAAACATTTATTTTGTAGTTTACTGGGGTTGGTGCAATTCCTAACTGGCCTTATTTCTAAGGTGGGAGTAGTTGCACCCATTAAAATAACAACAAACAAGTCCAATCGGTCTAGTAAAAAAAAGGCCTATACTAAGAAAACCTAACCTTGCACTCCTTCTCAAATAACAAATGTGTAAAGGGAATACAAGAAAGGAAAAATAGTGTCTTAAAAGAAATGTCAGAATGGCTCATGTAACTATTCCCTTCCCCATGTTCAGAAGCAGCAGGTCTCAAGAGTTTCTGAATCAGGATAGGTGGACGGCACAGCTCTATCAGTCTTGCACACTCTGGCTTGCTGGTACTTTCCAACAGTTCAGGTCTCCTCAATTCTTTAGGTGTCAACCGCCTTACCACATAATACACAATTCTGTTTTTGGCTTTCACTTTGCCACCATTACAATTCTGCTCTTGGCTTTCACTTGGCCACTATTCAACAAAGTATATAGCGGCCGGCTGCTAGAAAGTGTGAAATTGTCAATTAGTTTGCCAAGTATCCATGGCAACCTTAACAATAATCAAGGGGTACCTGGCAATATGACTGCATCTCAGGCAATTACCCTTAAACAAATGGAATTGGTGTCACACCGAAGCACGATTAAATAACCAGCATGATACGTATTAGAATGCTAGATAATCATCTTTGGTCAAGAAAGATAATTATAAATGATACAAAACAACATGTTTTTACTGATTCATAAACATTAATGAGGTTTACTTTTCCAAAATTAGGCGGCCGAGGGCCGAGAAAGTGAGAAAGTGACGACAGGTTAACTCAGTACCCATGGCAACCTATAACAACAATCATGGGCTACGTGGCGCTCTGACTTCAGTTCGGAGAGCCGACACTGTGCAGAGAAATATTGATCTAAAAGTAAGTAATACATCTTTTAATGATACGCTCCTTGGACGTACGAGTATGCGTTCCTTCTGTAACACTATGAGAACGCACTGTTGCTCAACAGTATGAGAGACTTATTTAGCGCGATCGTATCAACACATGTGAACACCGAAAAGATATTATATGGATACAATTTGGTAAATGCTTGCAATCCGTGGTGACACGGTTTCCCCTCACTCTGACTTTACACACAAAAAAATGTCAGGTTCGTGTACACATGGGTCTCTCCCCGTGATGTCGGCTATACAGCATGCTATATCAATATAGCCATAACCACATCACTGTAACTGTAAGTTCCAGATGGACCAATTTTTATGTTTGTCCACTGAATAATACATAGTCCACAAAGAATAACTAGATTAATTATACTGCAGGTGGGATTTAACCCAGAAATTTTCTCCTATATCGTACTACGTGAGAAGGCTGACCATAAAATATACAGAGGAAGACATGAAATAAATTAACTACACAATTCTTGTTCTTGATATAAGTAGTCTATAAAATGCCAAATAATAGAGTACAAAAAAAAAACATCTGAAAGAGTTTGGGCATAGGTAATGTTATGACCCAAAATATGGGACCGAAGTAGGATTATGTGTGTTTTAGAGAATGCAGGTACAGTTGGCCAAAATTCGGAATATAGAAGTACAACATGGACACATGGGTATACAGTGCAACCTGGACTTCAGAATACAGTACTATGGATACAGTAAAGAGCAAGGAGAATCACATGGGTAACATAGGACTGGCAGATGACAAATGATAAATGCAATGGCTGCAAATACAGACTACATAGTACTCATGATAGGGATAGGACTATCAGAAGATCAAAAAAACAATTATATCTAATGGTACTTATTTGCTTTTTCTAATCCTTGGTTTTTGTTGATTTTTGTTTTTGTTTCTCAATATTTAATTTTCTCTGACCCTAAACACTCCTCCCCTTCACCACTCCCTGTTTTTCGGTCTAACTGTGAATGTGCAACAATGGTATTGTAATATTATACAACAGCATCAAAAATGTTTATGTTAAGATTAAGAAAAGCCCTGCTTTGAGAAAGGCACTGTTAGTGCTGAAACACGTGTAATCGAAGGGAACCTCCAGTGAGGTTTAACACAGAGGAGTGCACCTCCAGTGAGAGGTTTAACACAGGAGAGAGATAAAAATAAAAACAACTTTTATTTCAACAATTTTGAGTGTGGCACATTTTAATGTAGAGGACAATTACATTAACTACAAATTGGAGGTGGAGTCTTGACCTCTGTTCCTCACATTTTTGACACCACCCTAAACGGGGTACATCCAACCAGGTCGCAAAGCGTAAGAAGTTGATGTAACAGCCCCCTCAACAAACCTAACGCTATTCAACACAGGCTACCCCCCTCCAGGCTCGAGCCTGCCTCTCTTTTCACATTCATTTCTTCACTTTGCCGGGCTCAAGCCTGTCTTTCTCTGTCGTTCACACTTTTTTTTCACTGTCGAAGACTTTTGAAACTGCAAGGATTTTACGTAGACCTCTGCATGACCACTTCAACCTTCCTCTAAAGAATTTGACAATCAACAATGCTCCTTGGTACTTGTAGTTTTAATAATCTTTCTTCCATTGTGCCCTCTTGGCATCTTTCAAAGTTCACATGCAACACCAATACTTCCTGGTACTTCTAGTTTCACTTGTGCCCTCTTTGCATCTTTCAAAGTTAATACGTAACACCAAGTTCATGTAGATTGCTTTTCATTCAGCCAACTCTCGTTCGGGATTGTGGCTACTTCCTTGCCTTTGTTTCCTGCTTTCCATAACTCAGAACATTTCAGAGACTTTCGAGTGTGTGATTCCGCTTCGCTGGACCAATCTGTTACTTAGTATACTTGTCAAGTCTGCCAGAGTTGCGTGAAGCACACGAGGAATCTCGGAGGTCCGGAGGCTATGCCACTGTCTACCCTAATCAATAAGACCCTCAGACTGAGGCACAATATAGGGGACTCATGGACCAGGGCAGGAGTGCTATTGGACACACCCCCTTCAACGTAAAATGTATCAGGAGCTGTAGAGAAGAGACATAACCGTAATTTAGAAACAAATCCCCATATAATTATAACATATGCAAAAGGGTACACAGTGATGGAATCAGGCTTACCCAATATGAATGGCTCCTCGCATGAAACTCTAACGAATGATCCAGGCAGTGGAGACCTAAATACCTGAATTAGGATGGCTCTGGATGCCTAGGTTCTGGTCGAGAGTTACGACCATTACACGAAAAAGGAGGATTCGAATAAATGGTTTTTATACAAGGTCTGGGGTGCTAATCGTGGATTAGAGGAAAGGATCTAAATGCATGTACATCAGCTGACGTGTATTACGTGATCATGAACACTGGCCGGTGTCTTTCAATCTCTAGGGGATGCAGTGTCTTTGAAAAACGCTTCTCATCGCCTCATGGTCACTAAGCCGTGGGAGCGAAGTATGTGGAAGAAGTGAAGCACCCTGGACCTGTGAGAGGGACCGGGAGAACTAAGGCGAGTCAGGAGATCTAACAATACTTTTCTCGCCATTCAATTATTGTTCTCTTAATTACGTGTTTTATTGGCACACGCGCAACCTTCAACTCTCCCTACATGCCTTGTTTGCTCTTTACACAAACCAGGCTTTTGTTTGCCTTCCATAACTCACCGTTCATGTTAATTAGGCTTCTATCTTCAATGCTTTTTTTGCAGAACTCAAGGCCATTACTAATGCCTCCTCCTCTCCTCCCCAACTCTGTTGTTCACCCGGGAGGGTAGCAGGCTGCCTGGAAGCACTTTGAAGGTTTCTCTTTTCTGAGTACTCTTGGTTGCGGAACTCTTACGCCTTCCCGAAAGGATGGAACTCTTTACAGAAAAGTAACTTTTTGGTCAAAAGTTCAGACCTCCTCAATCCTTGACTGAGTCCTAGTAGACTGATAATTTAGAATCTTTGATGATGAAGTAACTGTGTGCCTTGAAAGACTTATTGTGCTGCTTTATTTATATTTAAATTGCCTATCTTAACAAATGGATTCTGGTTACGAAATATTTACAGTTGTATTCTTGCTACACCTAAGAGTTTTCAGTTAATATATTTTTAGGTTTTTCTTTCGAATTAATGTGCATTTGTAATTTATCAGTAAAACAGCTAGTCATTTCAGCGTTGCGAGCGCAAGCTGCTTCCTAAACTTTATCAAGCAATCGCTATGATTAGGCTGTGTGTAACAGTACTGGCTCATCTCACTATAACAGCTTTGCACGACCGCTGATGGGAAAAGTCTGTTTTCTATGTGAGCAGAGCGCCGAGCAGAGACGGAAACAAAAGAAACCCTCCTTCCATGTAATGCCGCTTCACATTTCTTCTCCTAAATCACTCTGGCTTGCTAATGCTGGGTGTTTCCACGCCGCCGGAATCAGATGCTATCTCGGTGGGTGAACATTCACAAACTACTCTGCCTTCAGCCAGATGCCTTATTATATTTTTTGTGTTTCTGCAACTACGCGCACCTTCTTTCACTCGAGCGCACACTGACGTCTTCTAAAGAGAGCTGAACAGGCTTCTAATTTACTTTTAAAATGAACGCTAAGCACTCTACTCTTTAACCAAATGGTATTTTCACTTTTAAACTCTAAGACTAGAAGGCATAACAAACATTTAGGAAATACTTCAAGTCTTTATTTTTAAACGTTACTGTCTCCGAAAACCACTTGCTCATATTTTCAAAACAAAGAAAAATCCCACCAGAGGCTACTGGAACATGTCCCACGAAGATCCAATGGCTTCTTAACTCTCAAAAGGCCTAAAACTAGGACCTGAAATTACTATATCCTATCACTTAAATTACAATCAACGAAAGGCAGTTTAGAACACTCCTCTAGAATCCTAGTCACATCCGAATTCCAAGGTGCTTCAATTGTTCCCTCTATCTTGCCTTGGGCTATGCATATCTTCCTCAAATGAGTAGTTAAGGAAACGTATGTCTGTCCCATTAAATAATATGCACATTTCTACATAAATAAAAATATAGCTAGGATCCTGACAGCTACCCACATCTTGCTTACACCAAAGTACTTTTTATAAATGTTTAATACCAAGAAGAGCACAGAGCTGCTCTACAGGCAAAATGTAATTGCACACAGCCCAGTCAATAAGCATTATTTTGATTTATTAACATGGCCCTGTTGTTTTGGTGGCCTAAAGTCACCACTCTGATACAATTTGATGTGAAGGTTTTCTGACTCCAACCTCTAGGACTGAATGCTCCATAAGTGTCAATTTCAAAGTTGTGAATTCAGTCACAGAGAACAACCCTACCATGTTAATGAACTACTGATCTCCATGGTCTATAAGAACTTGTGTTCTTCTTCTGTTGCATAAACGTCACTCAGGTTCTATTAGGGCACACTCCTAGACTACATACATATTATTAGCATCAGTGGAAAGCTGAAAAGTGTTCTATGGTGCAGTAAAACATTTTCTGAACAGGAATTAATTACAGATCCTAGGCTGTCAATTGAGAGTCAGTATTTTTTGTGAACGCTGATGAAGGCATTAATCTAAAATTCCAAACCGATGGTGGCCAATGTCGCAAAAGGCTATGAAGGATCCCTTCCCATCACTCACATTCAAAGGCATGGAGCATAGCACGAGCCTGCCGCTAAATCGCAAAGGTGCCAGGGCAGTGCAGCGCTGTGGCATCTCTATTAAACCTGTTGACTCTTCCATTTGTAAGTGCTAGTAAAAATAGTTGTTGCGAGAATATGTAATTAGTAACATTTCCATTTGGCATGTTATGTTGAGTTGAGTATTTTGAGTGGTGGCCTGAACCATCCAAAGGGCCAAGTAAGGAACACTGTGGATGGGAGCACTTCCCAAACCTGCAGACATACTTCAATATTGAAGTCAAGAGACAAAGAATGGGTATTTTGAAGAACATCACAATGTGCTGTACTCAAACATGGCCACTGCTTAAAGTACTCAGAAGCATCTCTTTGAATTGTTAAGTTATGACTTCTGATGAATAAGCAAGGGTCTACAACGAAATGCTAAAGTAGGTCCTTCAAGGTGGTCAGAAATGTTAGGAAGGGAATGGAGATATGTTTAAATGCCAAAGGATGGACATGTCACCAAGCATTGGGTGTGATTTACAGTCGGAACAGTCAGCAGTACTCCATTAACCAAATACTGAGTTTCTTTAGGCAGGCAACATTCTTTTTAAAGAGATTTTAAGGCATCCCATCAGGCCCCTATGTTGTTCAATACTTTGCAGTCTGGAAACAATGAGAAGTTTGAGGAATTATTTCTGTGGTCTGGATTTCTTTGTACTGGAAACAGCACCAGCATTGCAGTTATCCTAAAGACTGCCAACGATACAAATGCACACTTTGTAATGTGTCTTGCATCTGTTTGTTGATGATTAGTCAATCGTAGAAGCCTCTCCCCAGGCATTGTAATCAATTCAGAAATAGACCAACCTGATCCAACAGGAATCAAATGAGACATGGTATTCCCCTTTCCTTTAAGGGATACCCACTCCATTCCCCATGCCTTAATAGCATATTGTGATAAACTCCTTCCACTCCATGCAAAGTGAGAGAACTCGAACATTTTACATCTTTTGACACAATGTGTACTGAAACAAGGAAGAGGACTGCAATGAGCAAGAGTATGAACCATAATTTGAAGACTAGTGTTTGAGATAGTGTGATTGTCCAGGACACCTTCCAGCCTGGAGGCAGGAGTTTAAATCAGCTGCTGTGAAAAGATGGAAGGACGTTCCCTTTCCAAGCATCAGCTTGGTGGCCGGTGGGAGAAAAAGCATGCACTGCAGAGCCAATGTTATCCCAACCTGGAGGGGAACCCCCCGAGGGCAGGTGAGTGGAGGCAGTTAGGGAGGGAGCTGACACCAGCCGTGGCAGTCGGGCAGACCAGGAATTAGGTGGAACTGAGAGCCGTGGCTGCAGAATGCTGCCTGTGGGAGAAGAAGTGAAGAGGCGAGCTGCAGTCCAGCCACGTAGTGCAGCAATGTGGTCAACTGGAGAAATGCCAAAAGAAGGATGTTGCAGTGAGAACTGGAAGCCAGGATGGGCTTTGTTTCAATGCAAGGAGCAAGAACGCTCCATCACGCTGACTGGGGAAAGCCACTCAAGGCCATTGAACACTGAAGCAAGTATCTGAAAGAGTGTGAGTTGTTTGAAAGAATTCAGAAGTGGTCGCTGATCCAAGGGGGAAGGAGGAAAAGAGACCCTGAAAGAGTGAACTGGTTGCCATCACAGTACTTTGCCATAAAATAACTGTGCGAAGACCCATGACCCCTTGTGCTGAATGAGAGAGAGATGGTAATGTAAAGTACTCGCAGGAGAGTATACCAGGTGAAGAGCGGATCTAGGATTCACACACCAAAAAAATGGCAAAAGAGCCTGCCAGGGGAGTATACCAGGTGTCTAAGTGAAAAGAGAGATTGCATTTTAAAGTCCTAGCAGGAGAGCATACCAGGTGAAGAGTGGGGACACACCCATGAGAAATTGTAAAAGAGAATCTGGAAGGGGAGTATAGCAGGTGTTTAGCTGGTCTGGGGGCCCGCACCAAGTTGTGTTATCTTGGAGTTGCATTGAGTGTGGAAACCTGGGGAAGGGAGTCCTTTATTCTTTTTTTTGCCCTGAAACACTTGTGTATGGGCGTGATACAAATAAAATATATCATATAATTTCCCCTGGAGTGAGTTGAAACACAAAGAGGAGTTATCCTCTTGATCATTAAAACTTGGCTATTCTTTGAACTTTTGCTTTGGTAGAGGGAATCCTGGGGAAGGGAGTCATCCATCGCCTTTGGAACAGTGAACAATGATCTTTGGAAACCTGTGTTGGAGTTATACCTTTTGTTGAACTTGAACATTTGTGCACTATTGTAACAAAAGAAAATACCCCTTTTAAACATTAGAGTTGGTTTTAGAATGTTGCATCTAGGATAGGATTTCAGACACAGGACATTTTTGATTTGGACATTTTGACACATGACAGACCCTTCGTTTTGGGTTGAGGTAAGGAAATGCCTCCTAGATTAGGGACAGTCAGGCATTTTCCAAACCCTTTTTCATTTCAATAAAAGTCTATAACAACCACCATCAATCCTCTGTGTCTGTCTCATTCCTGGCTCCTCACAGTGTGCTGGTTTAATTGAAGTCCAAGTATTAAAAGTTCTTTCTATACTGATTAGTGGCACATGATCACATACTAGCAAATAGTCGCTGCGCCATGCCATTAGGCATGTTTATGATCATTGATGAAGATGCTGGACTTGCAAGTGGTGTACCCATTGGAGGTAACGCAGCACAAGAATGATCATGAATGAACCAATGAGTGTGGTAAAATCGTCCAGTGTACAGAAGGATTAAGGCATGTTACTCTTACTCAGTATTTTCAGTTCTACCACAAATGTGTCAATGCAAAAAATCATTTTGGAGACTTAGTCTGACAGATAATGGACAAAGCAAGACATTTAGTCAGAGTTTGCAAAATGAATACCAGCACGCCACCCAATTTAACCCAACCCACCTCCAACTCGCCTTTCCCTTACATCCCCAAATGGTTTAGCCCCTTGCATTATGCGTCACTTCCGCTTCATCTTTCCCACCCCCATTACGTCAAAATTACTCTTATTGTTTATCTCTTTAGTCTATCTTCAGTTTCCCTCTCAGTATTATTATAGTTATATGGGTATGTATTGAGCACGGACCTAGCTACGAGAAGCAACTGTGCACTTTACAGAGGTATACAACAATACAGATACATAACGTATCACTTTACAGAGGTATACAACAGTACAGATGCATAACGGCACGATTTTCAGAGGTAACAACAGAACAGAGATATAGCGGGGGCCTGGCATACAGAGGGGCACAGCGGTGGGGTACAGCTGTACCGAGTGGCAGGGAGGATAGGGGCTGGCAGCATCTAGCGAGTCATGTGGCGTAAGGGGCCATGTAATGACCAAGGTGCTGAGGCAGAGAGATTCCTTGAATAGGTGGGTCTTGAGTTATTTTCTGAATTGTAGGCATGTGGGGGCAAGTCTGATACTGATGTGAAGGAGGTTCCATGGTGCAGGGGCGTAGGCAGAGAAGGCTTGTTTTCTGGTCCTTTCCATTTTTTCAGCATCGGATTTCAAGTCTGCACGTGTCCTGGCTTCTGGTGGTGTGCTGTCCACCGGAGATGCTGAGTTTCTATGCAAGGTAGTTGGATGACTTGAGAGCGACTGCCTTATAGATGATGCAGCTAGACTTGAAGGTGATTAGTGTGTGCAGTGGGTGCCAGTGAAGATCGATGAGAGCCGGGGTGATGTGGTCGTATCTGCATAGACCCCTGATGAGGTGTGCGGCCGTGTGTCGGTCCCTTCTCAGGAGCACAAGGGAGGTTGACAGGAGAGCTTCAAGGTGTGCATTGCCCCCATACAGGTGCGATAGGACCAGTGCTTGAACGGTGGATCTAAAATCTCATCACTTGGTCTTCCGGGTTGGTTGCTCTGGTCTGACGATATCCAGCATCCACCTCCTTGGACGATGGGCATTGAGCCACCACCCCTTGATGTATTTGCGGAAATTAATAAGACCCTATTTTCTTATGTAGTCCAAACTGGCTGGATCCAAGATGGAGGGCCTAGTGGCCTCCACCCAGTACCCTCAAGAGCTCCTCAGAGCTATCTCAGCAGTCATCCAATGCATGCTTGGGCAAGTATTACAAAATCCAACAGGTACGTTTTCCCTATCCAGTGTCGGCAAGGATTGAAAATAAAAAAAAATACAAAACGCTTAGGGCTTTTTTCACATGACAAATGACGCTTCATGTATTCAAACTATTCCCGAGATTCCGGACATATTTATATATACCTTCCTACACGTTCATTGCAACCATGCACAATTATGAGGAATGTCTCAACACAATTAATATCCCCACCCAGGGAGTGATAGCGAGCCCTACCAAGATGGCTGTGCGCCTGTGAGCTCCTAAAAACCTTGAGCAATCCAGCGAATATCCGGAGGTTATCACGACTGCGCCGATGTTCCAGATGAGGTGACATGCAGCGAGATACCCACACCCTCCCCGGGGTGAAGTTTGAAGTCTGAAGGTGCTTGGGGAACTAAGATAGAGTCCGAGGGCCTGAGTTCCGGACAGCACAGGCTTGGAAGCAGAGGAGGAGGAGCCGTCCCTGGGTGCCAATCACTGAAGATCACCAGGCCCGGAATGAGTGAATACTGCTGCATCGGGCTGTGAACCCGGGTGCAGACCGACTGAAGGAGAAGATTGGACCTGATCCATGGAGAGCCCATAAGGGACCTTCTTTGAGCAAGTAACCTAGGTAGACCCTGACGCTGGGGTGCAGGGCAGGTTGTGGGGACACCCCATCCGCGAGCACGGGGTGCTCCCCAAGCTACATAGACCCACAGCACCTTGCGGGAGAGCAGCCGAAGCCAGCAACACCCATGAGAAACAGGAGCTAATGCCGGGAGCAATAGTAACCCCACCACACAGAGGGGCTAAAACCCCCAACTTCCGATGGGGTCCAACTCACAAGTTGCCCAGGAAGGGGGTGCAACCCCGGCAAACCCAGTTGGCAACTCCGGCAGATTCGGCTGGGGCCCCCGCCGTGGAGAGCGAATCTAGAGGTCCTCTGCGCCAACATGCAGTGCCCAGAGAAACATGGAAGCCCCCAACACTAGACACGAGGTGCGCTATAAGCCCTGCAGTCCTGCGGTCAATGGTGACTGAAGGTGGGGCGGCCGGCCTCAGCAGGGTCTACGTGAGGCTGGTGCTGATGTGGTAGACAGCGGCACCCTGCTGCACGGGGGAGGCTGTCACCCTCACTCCCCAGCGTACCCGGAGGTCCACACAGGTGTAGGGGAGAGGCGAAGACCTACAGTGCCATAAGTGAGGAGATCAGCCCGGCATCATATGCCAAACAAAGCCCAGACAAAGTAAGCAGACGGGGGGAGGGAGGAACACACCCCGGCAGCCCTACAAAGACGCAGTAGGTCACCAATCTGGGACAAGAGACAGCTAGCAACAGAGGACACAGACAGGAGAGAGGGGGAGCATGCCCAGTACTGTCCTGCTTTGGGATGATGTAAGAACGTTGGGGTGGAGTGAGCTGCCAGACACGAGGGGCAACAGGACAGCATCAAACAATCATTGGAGACTGCTGTGGCTTGCAAGAGGCCCTTGCTCTGTCAACATAAACAGCCTGGATAGCAAGCCCTGAGTCAAATCCGGGATGCGCCTTTTGTAAAGAAATGGAGAATACCTAATAAACACAGCATGGCCAATCACCTGTGCCGGGAGAAGGGTGGGCCATAGGGCAAATCACAGCAGTTTACGGTGGTCTAAGATCTAGGCCCTATCGACATAAGACTGTTGGGGTGGTGCATATCCCCCCTGATCAGCAGGGAACTATTGGGTATACATGGACAAGACCCGATGACTGAGAGATTGTGACCAGGTAGGCATGTAATCTCTCAGGAAGTTGACCCAAACCTGCATGTGGTTGACTTTACAAGTGAGGGTATCCATTTTCTTATCAATAGACTGTATGCTAGATTGAAGTTGGTTGAACACTTCAAATTAGCATACAGTCTATTGATGAGAAAATGGATACCCGCACTTGCAAAGATGACCACATGCATGTTTGTCTTGAAAAACATGGGGAGTGGCTTGATGAAGCAGGGAGGAGAGAGTCCAATGTGGAGTATGAATCCGTGTCACTGTCCAGACAAATGACACTTGTGAAACGGGCGCTGAAGGAGCTTACCGACAAACAGGATGACTTTGAATCCAGGTGCAGGAAGAATAACCTAAGAATAATTGTGTTCCCTGAGTCAGTGGAGCAGAGGAATATGGAGCCCCTGGTGGAAGAGATATTGTGGGAGGTGCTAGGACCAGAGGAGTTCTCTGCAGTATGCATAGTAAGAAGGGCCCACCGAGTGCCGAGTGGGAGGAAACCAATGCCCGGAGCCCCGCCGCGCCCGATCATAGTCTGTATGTTAAACTATCAGGACAGGGACGTTGCCCTCTGCAAGGCCAGAGAGAAAGAAACGGCAAACTACAAAGGAGACATTATCAGACTTTTTCTGGACTATTCGAACAAGGTACAAGCCTCTAGGAGAACGCATTCCGATGTCAAGAAATGGCTAAGAGAAAGGGGCATCTGTTACGCCATGCTGTTCCTGGCCAAGCTGTGGATAGAGCATGAGGGGCGAGCAATCTTTTTCCACAGCTCGGAAGAAGCCAATGCCTTTCTGGAACTACAACTGAGGAACCCCCGACAATGGGGATCAATGGGTGAAATGTAATGGTGACACATATCCTTTAGTAAAGCAAGATGCTTGAGACATGTGGGAAACAGATTCAAGGTTTCGGTTATGACCACAAGATAATGGAGGTGTGGTAAATGGCTGGACCCCAGGCTATCCCTCATGTGGAAGCTCAAGTTTTGTGCATTGGTGGGGAGGGGGCACTGTTGATGTGTTGGAGTAATCAGCCGGGGCGAGAGGGAGGGGCCAGAGTATTTACACATTGGAGTTGTTGATGTGGGATCAGGGGGGAGTAGGGGGCACTTGGAATACTGATGAATTGGGGTTGTCGGTGGGGGAGGGGGGCAAGGAGGGCAGGGAGGAAGGGGGTTGTTACAAACTCCGGGGTGAAGCCGATTCTGGGAGAAGAGTATCATGGCAAAAACCTGGGAAGTATCAGACAGAACCGTGTGCGATTTCAGAAATACGGCAGAGATGGGGTGTGCGTACTGATCCATAGCTCTGTAGGGTTTCACCAGATGAATGTGGTTAGAGAAGAGGGGGGAGAGGCGGGGGGAGAGGTCTAGTGGTGCAGGGTACCATACAGAGCAAGCTACATATCCTGATCAATTATTATGGCTTGAATCAAGACAAAGTGGAAACTCTGGAGTGGATAGAACTACTGGGGAAATTCACACTCGGGAGGTGATCTGGGCCTGGGACATTTATGCGGTCATGGACCCAGTCAGGGACCGTATGGGGAGCAGTAATTGCTCAGCTGCCAACGGGACAAACAAATTGCAGAGGATGTGCCTAACATGGGAGGTAGGGGACGTGTGGAGGGTTTGCAACCAGGGTACACAGCGGTACACGCACCACTCCTCTGCTCACAAATCAGCATCACGGCTAGACTTTTTTCTGGTCTTGCACACACTGATGGAAAGAATCACGGGGACTACAATCCTTGTACGCACATTGTCTGACGATGCTCCAGTCTTTGACAGGCCTGGAGAAAGGGAAGCCCCCCTTGCGATTCAAGAGCGACAGCCTCACTGGCCCGAGACGGCTTGGCTGAGGCAATAGATATGTTCTTCGAAACTAATGTCGGTTTGATGAGCTTCGCCGGGAACTTATGGGAGAGTTTTAAGTGTGTGATGAGGGGTGAGTGTATATCAATAGAATCCGGGGTGCTGAAACAAATTAGGAGTGAGATTGCTCTTAAGGAGCACTGTATACAGTCACTACAATCTGCATCACCCCCCGAACAGGTGGAAATCTTAGCAAACATGCAGGAATTTGAGGAACTTGCACAGAGAGAGGCCAAATTCATATGAGCAAGGGCAGCGATATGACAATATGGGGAGGGGCAGAAACCGGGTAGGGCACAGGCGAGGCAGGCCAAACTAGACGATCTTAAGGGCTGAGTTCTGGCCATTGCAGATAACCATGGGGTGGATACATTCGCAGACAGACACTTTTCAAGAGTTCTACTGCTTCTACAGTCAGTTATACTCATCCTAGACCTGGGCCTCCCAGCAGGAGTTGGATAGTCATTTAGATCAGGTGGTCTTACACTGGTGTACGGATGAGGAGAGGGAATGGGTGGCATGAACTGACGCTGGAGGAGGTGATAAATGCAATTAAGTCCCTCCCATCAGGGAAGTCCCCTAGACCAGACAGGTTCACAGCAGAATTTTATAAATATTATGGTGCCAAAATCGGCCCTATTTATTACAGATGTATCAACAGAGCCTAAGGGAGGGCCAGCTACCAGAGTCTGTTAGAGAGGTGGTAGTGGTGCTGTTACCCAAAACAGACATGCCCCACAACGATTCCTCCTCTTATCGGCCAATCTCTCTCATCAATCTAGACAACAAAATATTGCCCAAAATACTGGCCTCTCAGCCAGCAACATTAATTTGCACAATGGTGAGAGCTGATCAATCGGGCTTCATACCGGCGCAGTCCACCTCTCACGGGCTTAGGAGAATGTTCAGACTGATCTCTGCAGTATGGCTGGAAAAACCAATAGTGACTGCTCTGCTAATCGCCACCTAGACGTTTGACTATTGAGTGGCCATTTCTATTCACCACACTACATCGAATGGGGCTTGGGGAACAAGTTATAATCATGGTATCATCACTATATACATGCCCAGTATGTAGGGTACGAGTGAATGACCAGCTCACACCATATATAGCGTTAGAGAGGGGGTACTCGGCAATGGTGCCGTCTCACCTCTACTGTTCGCCTTGGCGATAGAGCCCTTAGCGGAGAGAATTAGGGAAATCCACTTACATCTGGGGGTTCACATGTACAACCACAGGGTGGTGATTTTGTTATATGCAGATTACATGGTGCTGTTTGTGAAGGACCCTAACAACAACCTCGACCCGATCATGCGAAATTTAGGGACCTTTCAGAATTAAAGGTAAACACTGGGAAATCTGTCCTGTTCCCTCTAACTGACAATGTGGAACAGTATCAAGACGGGTGGGGATTTTAATGGCACATGGACCACACCCATTTCCTTGGGCTTAATATAGCACAGTACAGGGAAGTGGTATATAAGCACAACTACTGAAACACATTAAAACAGGCAAGGTTCTTTTAGACATTGCAATTTGAACACGATGCGATGTACTGGAGATTGTTTTTGTTTGTTGTTAAAAATTTTAAATAAAGTGATTAAAAAAAAAAAGAACAGGCAAGGTTGGAGAGCATGGTGAGATGGATGAATCTGCCTCTGAACCTCTACAGCAGAATCGCGTTGGTTAAGATGATGTTACTTCCCAGATTCCTGTACGTCTTCCTCAATGCTCCAACAGCGGTGCCCAGAGAATATTTCTGGGAACTGAAAACAGCGGTATTGTGGTTTATAGGGGTGGGTAAACAAGCTAGAATCACCTGGGATATGCTGGTGGCTCCCATACACGAGGGGGGTCTAGCACTCCCAGAATTTGAAACATATTATAATGTAGCACAAGCAGGGTTTCTCCTTTACTGGTTTAGGGAATGGGGATGGACACAGAGGGCATGTAGAAGTAGAGTTAGCAGTCGTGGCACCCTTATTCCTGAGATCTATCATTCTCACAGCACCCAGCGGACAATCTCAGACACAAAATATGGTAGAGGTCACATGCAAAGCATGGACTCGTTTAGAATGTAAATCCAAAGGGGATGTTTGATACTCCCGTAGAATGCCGATAATACACAAACCTTGGGTCCCTGTCACCGCAGAGGCAAGCTTTGTCACCCTGACGATTCAACTGGGAATAACGAGCTCGCCAACCTCTTCCCAAATGGGTGGTTTGTGACACTGAAGGAATTGAAAGACAAAGGGGAACTCAGTGCTGGAGGTGTTCCAGTACTACAGATTGAGAGTAGCTATATGACAACTGTTCACCATATTCCCCAGGCAACTGTTAAGGATTTATAAGGCACGGTACACTCCAGACCAGGACTCGATCTAATGGCCGGGGATGCAGCACACAATTAAAAATACTTTTATTTATTAAAAATTCAGTTTGAGAAGGCTCTCAACGTGTCTCACAACCCCCTTTACAAATACCCTGGGTCGCAATGAACCAGGCTGGTGTGTAATAATACAATAATTATTTATTTTCTAATTCCAATGAAAATCACACGCATTTAATATAGGGCAGCAATCACCAGTGTGGTGATAATTACACTGTAAAATGAGAGAACGCAATTAGTTTGACCTTTTAACATAAGATACAGAATGCACAATTGAATAAAAGCAAGATTACTTTTCTGGTATTATTTTCAGATAACACCAGAGTTAGTATATTTTCCCCTGCAACACTCCCCCAAACCCCTGCTAACCACATTTTGTGGGTAGAGAGGAGTAGCAAGGAGTCAGGTATACTAGGCAACAAACAGAATGAAAATCTGACCTCCCACCCCTGAATGGGAGGCAAAAATAGTATTGAAAACCCTTGAAATTGAGCAAAATAGCACTCAGAATTACTAAATAGTTATTTTACATGTGCGGTTGAATGAATAAGGCAAAAAAGAGTGTGGCTGTATCAAAGACGTGAGAACACTAGCAAACTACAAGGCAATGTACTGATAACGGGCATACAGTTCAGAAAATTGACTTTGGAAGGAAAAACACAAGGCAGCAAAATCACACATTGAGAAATTCAATTTGCTTAGTTTCACGGGTTAGAAATAGCAAAACAGCTTGGAAAATAGGCTAAACAGACAAAATCGGAATGTGGTTTTAATGCTAAGGTACAAAGAAATCTCACAGGTAGGATATGAAAGTGAAAGGGTAACTCTAAATGGATGACGGTATGGAATTCTTAAAAGGGGAAGAAAAAATTGTTTCTGAAAATGCAAGCAGTTGCACAGGAAAATCGGTTTGGAAGGGAATTGACAGGTTTTACTGAGCCTATATTTTAGTGGATAGAAAAGAGGAACACAACCTGTGAAACAGGTTACTTTGCAACTGCAACCCCTTCACTCTGTGTGTCTCTTTAGATGGGAGTTTAATTAATATGTTCCAAATAGTGCTAAGGACATATATCACAGACTGGAATGATTGGGAAGGAACAGCGCTAACACATGGAAATCACTACTGATTTTCCTAAGAACAGGGTACACAGAGGATCTGACCATTTTAAGGATTTTGCTAGGGCAGTCATAGGATCTGTATGGGATTAGACCTAATCCAAGGTAACAAAGCACGGGATGCAATTTGTGGTTACTGGGGAAGGGAAATGCTCACAACAAGCACTTGAATGGGGTAGCTTGGACAGCGGACCAAGTTCCTGGGCAGCAAGGCAAGATCTGGACACTGCGCTCGGGCTCTCCTGGAAAGGGACAGCTGGGCCTTGTCTGGTCACTGTAGACAGCACGGTGCATCAGCTGGGCTTTCCCTGAATTATTGGAATGTTTGTAGGGTTTTAATTCTGGATCACAGGTTCAGCCTGGGTAAGGACAGCTGTCTCTGGCCTGGCTTCTGGAATCTGGAATCATGCAAGGTGAATGGGGAATATCTGGATCTCTGGAAGTTGATTTATGAATGCTGGATTTTCTTGAATGTCTGTCTGTCAGATTTTCTGGACGGTCTGTGTGTCCTGAACTTTGAATGTCTCCACCTTTATAAGCTGGATGACATTAGATTATTTTTACAATGTGGGCAGAACTAAGTGAGAAATACCTCTAAATCGGATAGGTTTGCCTATGGAAGTCGCCTCCTCCATGTAAGCAGATTGGACTGAAGGAGCCGTCTCAATTTTAGCGTGGGTGTTTTATGATGTACCTTTGTTTCAAAGTTATTTTTGCCAAAATAAATTATGGAGCAAAACACTTATTTTTATACACGTCACCCTTATAAAAATGAGATAGACAGATCCCATATTTTACAAAGAATATACCATTCAAATCACAAAACGGTCCGATGCTGCTTAGTCATTCTGGCAATTTTTCGCCATTTCCATGGAAACCATTTCTCATAAATCTCATGGCCATTTCACCTAAAAGTCTACAATTGTATATATGTATGCATATTATCACAGGGCATGTTTTCATTAATTTTCAAAACTATACCATATATGCTTTCCCCAGAAATGACATTTTCCTGGCGTTTGCATCCCCAACATGCTAGGAAAACCTACAATGTCTTATTTTAATGGCGCAAACATGACATTTAAACGGTCATAATTTCACATTAATATGTCTTTTGATTACTGAAATAAATGACATTATCTGAACTGTCTCTGAAATCAAAAGGGCTGGCTTTGTTTTCCAAATATGAGCAATCTTTCCAACCCCCAGCCAAATGACAGGCTCTGGTCAGCTTAGCCTAGTGTTGCCATGGATTCGCCTTCAAAGTCCTTCAGTTTGAGTTGAGGGGAGGTGTCACTAGGAATTCACAACTGTGTGCCATGGAAGTCCATTGTCTCATGCTGGAGTAATGCCGCTCCGCCAGACGAGGTTGCTAGATTCTCCACCTTGGCCCCTTTCATGTGTCATGGGGCTGGTCCACTTGGGGAAGGTGATTCTGTTCCCAGGGGAAGCAGGGCCAGTTTGAAGCCAGGGTCTGCTCAGCCCCCTTTGTTTTGCTGTTTTCAAACACACACATTTTTTTGTCTTGCTTTCTGTCACCAAAACCGGTCATTTTAGGAATAAATCTCATGTTCATTTTAGAGCAAGCCCCCATCACATTTCGATGCAAGCACAGGGCCTTAGTTTAACATTTCACTTTTTAAAAGGCATTTTCATGTTTGGCAAAAGCACCCTTTTACACATGGATTAATTTTACTTGGATGTCCCTTTTACAAATGTGTTTTTTTCTCGCATCTATATTCTGAACATTATTTGTAGCCCTAGTCAATTTCTAATCCACAGAAATCTGTCCAACACAAGGATTCTCTGAAACTGTCATCAAGCAAAAGGAGGAAGAGAGCTATTTGTGAAGAGTTTGGACTGTGTTAGATTGTTGCAAAAGTAAAACGCTTGCCGTACGGCCTGGAGTGAGTTTCTCTGCTAGTTCACAGATTTCTTTTGACATAAAATGCCTTTCAGATAGGAATGCCCTCCTTTGCTGATATGTTTCCTGAAGATAGATGGGCATGAATGTGTCTTATCTGGAGCCATACTGTGTAATGTTGAAGGATGAAAAATGGCACCAATGCAAAGCCATTTTAAACACAGAACATTTCCTTTTTTTTAGTTGGAAGGTTTAAGCTGGCAGCTTAGCAGCGCTGCCTTTGAATTCTTTTCTTTGGTGCACATGAAGAAAATAACAATTCTCGGGGTGTTCTATGTTTCATCTCGTCCCACATGTGTCCGGCAAAGACAGCGCAGCCATCATTTTTGTAGCTGCAAAACAAGTTTTGATGCAAGGGAATAGCGCTCAGCAGAGCCAGTGCTGCAATTCTGCGTGTAACTGCTGAAAGATGCAGTTTGGTGATGTTGGGGAGTTTGCTGGGCTGGGAAATGTACCCCACAGACCCCCCCTCTGCTTTCCCGAGACTTTTTGTTGAAGGAAAGTAGGGAAAAGTGGGGTTCTTTCATCAGGGAGCGGTATGCCATGAATCTCCCTTCGTCTTTCGTTGGAGTGTGGAGCGATACCCCCTTTCCTTCCTTCTCTTTCCGGGTCCCCGTGGAGGTCCTCATCAGTCTAAGAGGGAATAGAATTAGTACTCTAGTAGGAGATAGATAAAGACAGGTTTTAGAATCTTTCACTAATCGTCTTCCCAGAAGGTTGACGTCAGTGGGACAAAAATACATTACATTTATTAAAGTACTTGAACAATATCAGCAACAATTACTTAACAATCTAAAGACAGGATTGAACTTTTACACCATTTATTCATAACATATTTTTTTCCCAATAACACTGAAGAAAATCACTCCCTGTTAGATATATCTATGGACCTACCTATTCTCTTCTGCTTTTTCTTTTTCTTGCTTCTTATTCTCCAGGTGTCTCCTCTACTTGACTTTCCTTGGGCTCCTCTATCAGCTACAAAGTGTCTCTAGAGTGACAAGTCTGTAACTGATTAATGTGGACTCATTTCTCTTCTGACAGCTCTCCTTTGGGGATGTGGATTCTGTAGGCAACAGGTGATATTTTGTCTACAATTTCAAAAGGACCACGCCAGGAGCGGAGAAATGTTATCTCCTTAGTCTGGTTCCTTTGAAAATTGTACAAGTAGACCCTGTCTCCTACTTGGTATTCCTTTCTGGTTGTTTTTAAATCATATTAAGTTTTCATCCGCAAAAGCATTCTGAAGGAGTTTTCTTAGATTCTTTTCAGTTTCTGCTCTTGTGTTTTCTAAAGAGCAGATGCTGAGGTAGCACCCGTTCATTAGCGCAAATGGAGACATTTTGTTCGCAGAAGATGGTGTAGATCTGATGGCCATCAGGACAAGCAGTAATCTGATGTCCCAACTTGGTCCCGAATCTGCCACAAACTTTTTTAGAATGCTCACAATGGTTTTATTGTACCTCTTAACTCCCCCACTAGAGGACTGGTGGTATGCAATATGAAGTTTCATTTTTACCCCAAGTATCTCCCACATCTTTGTCATCCCTTCATTGGTGAAGTGACTTCCTCAGTCTGACTCAATCCTTTGGGGTAGGCCAAAATGCGAGAAGATGTGGTTGATCATCAGGGAAGCTGCTGTTTCTGCCTTGCAATATGGGGCTGGAAGACATTCCACCCATTTGGTAAACATGTACTTGTTCCCCCTAGAGAAGCGAATCATGGGCCCTATGAAATCTACTTGTAAATCTGACCAAGGCAGTGTCATCCCCCTCTTCTGGAGGGGAGCTCGTTCTATGAGTGAACTTGGCTGAAATTGTGCACACACAAGACACCCCTTCAAATATTGGTCGAGGTCCTGCCCCATGTGTGGCCAGTATGCAACCTCCCGATTTCTAGACTAGTATGAAAACCCAATGACCGGCTGTGGCCTCGTCATGGCCGTGTCTTAGCATCAGGCTTCAGAATGAGGTAGGTACCACCCACTGGTGACAACCAGAAATGGATCTCCTTACCAAAAAAACGTCTTGGATTCTGAACATTTTGGGACACTTCATCAACACCCTGGGGTCCTCTTTCCCAATGTAATTGGTTTCCATCAAGGGAAAGTTCTCAGGGTCCTCAATGTGCCAGGATTAAATCAGCATCTGGAGTCTCCTTACTCCACTGGGCAGTTGAGAGTTAATTGTGAGCATTTGTCTGGGACCTGGTGACAGCAGTGACCTGTATTTCCCCTAACAGGGACTCGATCTCAAGGAGCTCCCCATGGATGGCTCTGGTTTTGACCAACTGATCTGCCAGGTCGTTTCCAGTTTTGTCTGGCCCCTCTATTCGAGAATGACCCTTAATCTTTTTCCAATAGATGGTCATCCCATTAGACGTGACCAGATCATCAGTATTTTGCATGAGCTTGCCATGTTTAAGTGGTTTGTTATTTGCCCACAGCATGACTCTGGTTCTCCAATTGATCAGGTGTTCCACGAACCCGTTCCGGACATAATCTGAATCAGTGATTATGACCAATTCGTGGAGTCAGTATTGCATGGCAGTGAGAATGGCCTGATGAACTGCCATCAACTCCACCTCCTGAATACTGAGGGGACTGATTATTTACCCAGCGAGGGTTCCGGGGGATCATTCACCGAGGCATTCCAAATGCCAGCCACCAGTTCCTTCTCCCTGTTATCAACATGGTAGGAGCACCCGTCCACAGAAATTCTGGGCATCCCTTCGCACTTGTCTTCTTCATAGACTTTGTGCAGGGAATTCAGGTACGCCTCCATGTTGTCTTGGGTTTTGAGACTTTCGTCCTCGAGACAGTTTTCTCTGACACAATCATGCAAGTCAGCTAGACCTTGCGCAAGGGGACTATTCTTGTTTTGACCATATCTGACCTCCACAGGAAAGCCTTGCATTGACAGAATCCAGGAGGTAATTCTGGAATTACTTACATTTCCTGCCCGGATCCTGTCACTTCGGAGGTATTGCAAAGGCTGGTGTGGAGTCTCCACTGGATGAACGGGCGGTAATTTTTCAATGCCCACACCGTTGCTAGGAGTGCCTTCTCACATTTGTTGAATTGTTCCTCAAAAGAGAATAAAATCTTACTTGCATAGGAGATTACTTTATTGACCTTGTCATGCTTTTGATATAATTCTGCTGTCAAGCATGTATTCGAGTACCCCGTCTCCAAAAAGAACTCCTTGTTTTTTACAGGGTAAGCTAGACAAGGAGCATGTGAGAGACTTCTTTTGAGTTGTTTTACTGCCTCAGCTTGTTCTGAACCCCACTCCCACTTGACCCCCCTTCAACAGATGGACCAGGGGTCTTGTGACCTCTGCGTAATCCTCAATGAACTTCCTACTGTAATTAGTCAGTCCAAGGAGGCTTCTGAGCTAACACAGACTTGTGGGGTCTTTCAGTTTTAGTAGTGCTTCCACTTTCTTCTCCTGGGGACAGAGACCCTCAGGAGTTAGTTCATGTCCCAAGAGGTTGACATGGGTCCTGCACCATTGTGCCTTCTGGAAGGACAGTTTTGCTCCAGCAACCCTCAACTGGGTCAGAACATGACATATTTCTGCTGTGCGTTCCTCCACAGTTGAGCATTTAATCAAAACCTCCTCCACATAGGCCAGGTTACCCCTTTCACCCAAGTCGGGCATGGCCTTGTGTAGGAAGATGTTAAATTAGTTGCCAGAGTTTATGTATCCAAAGGGAGTTCGGGTCCATGTGTACTGCTGCCCCCCCAAAGGTAAAGGCCACCTTGTATTGGTCCTCCCTACTGACTGGCATGGTCCAGTATCAATTTGTCAGGTCAATAGCAATGTATACCTTTGACCCCTGGATCTGGGCCAGTCCTTGGTCAATGTAGGGAAGAGGCCACCGGGACATGTGGAACCGTTTGTTCAGCTCTCTAAGGTCTGTGCAAAGTCTCCATTGGCGATTTGGTTTTAAAATCCCCAGCACCGGTATTTAAAGGTGCTGTGGACTGGACGAATTATCCAACGGGACTCTACCTTTTTGATTATTTCTGTCAGGGACTCCATGGATGCGAGAGGAAAGCTATAATGCTTCACAAACACAGGAGTCATTCCAGGTCTGTGGGAATTGAGGTAGTATGTATCTGTTTGCGACCACAGGAATTGAGGTAGTATGTCTCTCGGTGTGACCACAGTCCCACGAGTCCACAGCAAAAATATCTTGACAATCTAAGAACACCTGTTTCAACTTTTGCTTTTGTTCGTCAGTCATCAGCAAGGTTGACCCGCTCTTCAACCATTTGCCTGAAGCCTGGAAAGACTTTGGGTTTCGCAATCTCAGCAGCTTCCTCCAGCTGGGTGGAGAGGTCTCTGGTTAAAGTGTTGACATGAATGGAGGGTTTCAGGTAGGAGAGACAGTCTTTGTGTACCTGGAATATCACCTAATCCTGCTTGATGTCACAGGTCACCTCTTCCTCACCGTAAGGGCAGGAAGAGTACACCAGGAAATTCCCCCCCTTACCGTGTGAAGATCCTGTCTGGTGGTATGCCATTGTCATTGTCATTATCATAGCAGTCATTGGGGAATGGTCCTATCAGTTAATTTCCTAGATCCATGGAAAAATGCTGGTCTTCAACCGCCGTTCCAATAATGGTGCCTGCGCCCAGAGTGATACTCCTGAGGTAGCTGTTATCCACCACTATTGGAATGGTGTTATGTTCCATATTGACTAATGGGGTTGGGTTTAATCCCAACCCCTGCTGTTGAAGATTGGCATTGAGGTGTACATATGCGTCTGGATTTTGTAGTTTCTGTCCTCTTAATTTTTAAGTCAAGTGGAAATTGTCGGGTCCATCTGTCATGACCCTCGCACAAAACCCCCTCTGACAAACCCATTGGCTAGGTGGAGTCAGGACTCGGGCCTCTAGAGCCTGGCATTCTCTTCAAAAGCCCTCATGGGGCCAGTCCTGGCGCCTATGGCGCCAGGCTCATACACCATGAAAAACAATGTGCTTGGGACCTACTTTATTGTAATGTCAGCCAACATGAAGGCATCCACATAGCTTGGTTCCTAAGAACCAAGCTATGCGGTCTAGTGTTTTGGGTGTGGTAGCCCAGGGACTACTTTACCTGGACTATTTTGTTGGGGCTATTTAAACCACACCCGAGCAAAACAACACGCTTCGTGTTACTTTGCAGCTTGCAACGTGACGCTCACCGTGTCCAGCTATTCCCTCGAATCTCGGAGAAGCAGAACCTGCAAGGAGACAAAAGGAACATCATTAGCAGCAGCATCTTACCTGCAGTCTTCATCTTTAAACACTCGCAGCTACTGAGAACAGCTTCCTCGAATCTGCACGCCTCCCGGACAGAACGACCTAAAAGAGGAAGATAGAGGCAACATTAAAGAAAGCAGCAGAGACATTTACAAATTTCGAACTGCTCAAAAGGCTTACCTGGCTGGTCGCCTCTCGGCTGGCACCACTCCAGACATTCCACTTGCGCTGAAGAACACCGCGACCTACAAGGAAGGAAAACACAGCTTAGCAAAGGCAAGACTTTGCAGCGCTGCGCTGCGCATAGCGCTCTTAATGCGCCATCATTTACCAGTGGGGCTCAACCAAGCCAGCTCGACGCGCTGAAGCTCCGCATACCTAAAGGAGAAAAAAAGAGACATTTTAAACAAAGAAAGGCATGCAGAATAGCAACAAAAGTAAAGAACAGCAATAAAACCTACCTGAACAATATCAAACGGGCCGGTGTCAGTGAAGTAAATAGACCGCACTCGCCCATGAAAGACAACGCGCCCCTGCAAAGAAGGCAGGACGGAGAGAGCACGCCTAATTCTACCACAAGGTGAGGAGAGGGCGCCAGAGGGAGTGAAATTATATGGGGGTGGAGGGAGGATACTTACCCCAGTCGGTCAGTCCTTAACACAGTCCTCCTGTATTTTCAGGCAGAACCTTCCCTGCAGACCATATTAGCGCAAAGCTGAGAAGCATACCAGCGAGTAACCCGGCTGGGTGCTGTCCCTGTGGATACCAGGTGAGCCTAACACCATCCTGGGATGGTGACCTCCTCTCCAATTTGAACTTCAACACCATACGGCAGCAACTAAGCTGACCTAAATGCCTTTTCAGAATCATTAAAGCTCATGGGATTGACCCCTAACGGGACCAGGCCTTGTAATTTATAAGGTCCAAATTAATTGCAAACTGATTGAGAATGTCACTGCCTAAATAGAATGCAGCAGGGACATCTCGCATGACCCAACAATTATGCGCTATGCTTTTGTCGCCTATAGAAATTTTGAGCATACACCTGCTAGGTAGGAGATGTTTGGAATTGGGAGTTTCAAGGCCCATTTCCCACTTATCAATCAATTTAAATGTGGGAATGGTTGGATCTTTTGGGAGTTTCCTGAACATGGCTTTGCTGATGAAGCTCTTTCAGTTGTTCAAGCACACTCTGGCGAGAACAGGCTCCTTTCCCTCATTTAACTGAATAGGGAGGATTGGTTGATTTTCTGAATGTCAGCTAAGCTTTGAGCTGGTTTTTCATCACTTTTGACTATAGAATTTGGATTTTCAGATTGGCAATTGGTATACATTTTCAAGGTATTTCCTTCCAGTGTGGAATGCCACTGGAAACTGGAAGGAAGGTTGATTTTCAAGAATAGAGAGTAATTCCCATCACCAGGTATGTCAGGTATTTGATTATTTTGGAAATGAAACCCAATTTGATCAGATTTTTGGTCATGTGGCATGTGTCATTTAAACTAACATGGTTGACACTTTGTTTTAATTTTATTGGTCGGTTAGTCTGAGTCCAGAGGACCTAATTGACACAGTCTATTAGGGGGGGCCAACCTCCAGAGGAGGTCATTACCTAATAGAAATGGGGTGCCCTCTGGAGTCACGACTAAGTCCGGGTGCTTCACCTTATGTCGCCCAATTTTAATTTCGAGATCTGCAGTCCCCTCGACGGCCGTTGAAGTTTTGGAGTTGTACAGGAAGAGGGGTGAGAGGGATCTGGTGTCTTAGCTGCTCAAAGGCCCTTCTGGACAGAGGAGTGGCTTGGGATCCAGTATCCACCAGTGCTGACAATGCACATTGCCTTTGCACTCGGACGGGGGTGTAGAATCTACCTTCTTTCTACTCCAAAGGGCAAAGGTTATGGGAATTTTGGGCAAGCTGGCGGTCAATTTCTTCATTTTGGACTCTGACAGAGTGGGGTTTTGGACATTTTTCGGTGCCGGAGTTTGGGAATCTGTAACAAAAATATGGCATCCTGAAATATGTGGGTTTTTGGAATCCCCCTTTTCCCTTAGATCTCTGCTACCCCTTTACCTGGTGGCAGTCACTAGAACCGGTTTATGGGGAGGATCCCTCCATTCATATTTTGTTCTCAGGATGACAATTCTTGGGTTCAGGGATTGGTGACTCTGAATCAGTCCCCACACCCACCCAGTCTTCATTCAGGTCTCTTTGGACCCATTTTTCTTTGGGAGGAATTCCCCCGTCCCTGAAGGAGAAGATTTTCTTCCCAGAATCCTCCAAGGATTCTTTCCCTTCAAACTGGAGGACACTAACTTCCTCCACAAAATGGGTATTTTTGATTTCTTTATTTCTCCTACCCACCCTCTGTTCCCGGGATTGCAGGTTCTCAGGGGCAAGAGATTTTAGTTCCTGTTCCAGGGTGTCCAGGGGCTTTACACAGGTGAGGAAGGAAGCTTCCTCTAGGGCTTTGCACCCCACTTCCTCCCGTACCTCCTCCTCTGGAACCGGTGGGTTGTCAGGGTTCTCTCCCCGTCATTGTTCTGGGGTGCCAGACCCAGGGTTGGAAGGGTTCTGAGCCACCATGCTCATCTGTGGGTTTTGTTGAGCCCTCAACATGTAGCTCAGATCCTGTGTGAGGTTCTGGACCTGGCGCTCCAGTTGGGACACCCGTTCCAGCTGGTACGGGGTCTTTGCTCAAACCTAGGTGGTTCTCAGGAAGGGTTTTTTCCCTTCTCCCGGAGTACCCTGAGTATTGGGTATTCCCTTGGTAACCCAACACCCTTGGCCTCTCCTCTCCCGGATTGGTCTGGACTCCTGAAAGCGGGGAAAGAAAGGAGGGTTGTCCTGCATGTTCGGGTTTGGAAGGTACCGGGGAAAGAAACTTAACCAAGGATTTGGGGGATTACTGCCCTCCTGATGGTAGTTAGGAGGGAAGTTTCTTGGGGCAGTACTGACTTGGTTGGATCCCCCCCTTAGGCTGGGGGAGTCCATACTGTTGCCCTTATATCTGGGACTGATGTAATCAGCAGAGTTAGGGGTCACATTGGTTGGATTACTTACCTGACTACCACCTGCTGCTGATTGGCCAGAAGGCCTTCTTTGCCTCTGATTTTGCTGGTTTTGGGAAGATGTGTTTTTAGGCCCCCGCCCCATTTCTAGATGCAAAATGGGGGCAACCTTCACATCCACCACCTTAGCAGCAGCGGGGGTGTTGGTTGTTTTTATTTTTGTTGGGTTTTTGTTTTCTGCAGGTTTTTGGGCCTCATAGATCGGGTAGCCTGCTCTACTACCCAGTCCAGGGTCCTGTTGTCGTGAAAATCCCTTGCCAGCTTGGTCATTATATATTTTGGGAGCGGATGAAAATAGGTGGTTATGAATTCTCTACTATTCATGCGCAACCGCCTAGTAGTTTGCGCAAAGGTGCGTTTTATCTCCTGCACGAATTCTCTTGGGGCTGATCCTCTCCACACTGCAGATTGTAGGCCACTTTGCGAGCCTCCTGGGGGTTTCTGTGGGCGGGAGAGTGCTTCAAGATGGCTGCCTTATAGGTGTTACGCTCACCTGGCTCCCACAGGGGTGTCGGTCAGACCCGGACTGCTGCGGCCTCCACCCACGTGATGCGTAGTGCAGCGATGACTGACTGGATCTGCCCTCCTAATCTTGTCTGCTTGGCCCGTAGAAATATTCTCCTACAAGTGGAGAGATGGATTTAGCCACTTGTGGATTCAAGTGATAGCACCCCCACTGTCCTCCCTACTAATAACCTCTGAAGCGCCCTCTCAGCAATCTCACCTTATATTCTTTAAGGATGAGCCCATCATGTGAAGCATGCAGGGGCGCGTTGATGACCAGTTACTTCACTGGCCTGAAGATATTGGAAGAGTTGTAGACGAATCCTGACTCCAAAAGGTCCTGGCGAAGAGCTGTAAGTATATAGTTTGTAAGAGTTCAAAATGTCTGGAATTCACTCCTGTCCAATTCCTCTTTTATCTTGCAGCTTTGACCCAATAAGAAGATTGACAGCTGAAAGCGCTCCGGTAAAAGTCTGTGTTACCCAACACTGTCCGGTAAATAATGCCAAAGGTTAAACTTGCTGCTTTCTCCTTATCTTACAGGTGTGGCATAAGAAGATGTGGCATGCTGATGAATTATACCTCCGGTGGTAAAATCAGGTAAGCATATGGCGGCTAAAGAGATTGTCTGTCTGTTCTCTCTGCTCACCTTGTTGTTTCTTGTCCCCCTTAGGTGCCGGGATTCGGCGATGTAAAGATGAATACAGCGCTGGATCGAAGAGATGCTGCGTGGAACGGTGAGTATGGTGCGGCGCTGCTGCTGGCGATGCGACGCGTTTAAAACAAAGTCTTTCCTCTGGTTTGAAAATGCGATGAATCCGGAATCAGGTAAGAAATCGGGTAATACTCTTGTTCTAACCTTTGCTTCTTTCCTTCTTTCTAGGTGCTCCAGGTTCGAGGCGGGCGTGGCAGAAGGCTGGATGCTGCTGCTGGCACAGTGAGCGTTACGCTACTGGATGCAGAATATTGTGAAGCCTGTGCTGCTCTTCGGGCCTGGTTTAAATAGCCTCCAAAGTAGTTCCAGGTAGGTATTCCTCTCCTACCACACCCGAGTAACAAAATAGTCCTTAAGGTAAAGTAGCCCCTTCCAGGCCTCACATGGGCTTGGATCTTCTTGCAGCATGGTATGCTGCAGGTAAGTGTGCACCCATGAGCCTGGCGCCATAGGCGCCAGGACTGATGTCCCATATGAGCCTGGTGCCATAGGTGCCAGGACTGAACCCAGACAGCCCCTAGCAGGGGTTGCTGGGTTTTCTCAAGGCGACATGATGCCTGCTCCCGGGGCTGATGGACGTGGTCTGGATGCCCGGGGGTATGCATCATGACAATAGGTGGAACACCTTGGATGGTTCTGGTCTTCCAAGAGGAAGCTGGAGTACTCCGGAGAGAACGTCCATTTGGCATAGTCTATGCAGTTCTGGCCATTTTTGATGCAAAAAGAGTCCATCATCTGTTCATATAGTTCCAGATGCTCCCAGACAGAATATCTTGCATTTTTGTGATACAGGGTTATGCAATTCCTAATAGTCTTAATCTGCCTAATGGGGTCTTTCACCAGAGTTCTCTTTTGTTTATTGGCCTTCTTTTGCCGCTTCACCTGAGTCCACTCGCCCTCAGACTCTGAGCTGCTACTGTTTGAGGTCTCATCATTATCTTCTAGGCGCTTCCTAATTCTTTGAGCTTGTGAGTGGCTCGAAGAATGGTGGGGCCTAGTTTCTTCTACCCTGTTGTACCTTGGGCCCTCTGGGTCACTCCCCTTGCACTCCCTCTTTCGAACAGGAGAGTGGTCTTCTGACTCCTCACTGCTTCCAGGGTTAGTGGAGGGACCCCCCCACTGCCTTGTTTAGATGGAGGTTTTTAGAATGCCTTTAAGGGGCCTCATTTCATGCTGTTTCTCTGCAAAGTGAACCAAAGGTTTCCTTTGTAAGTGATGCTTCTGTAGGTCTAGCTCCCTGAGTTTATCCTCATAGAAGTCTTCCTGATCAGATATTTCAGCCATAACACTTCAGAATGTGTACAGGAACGCCCGTCCATCAATCTCTGATGGGCGTGGCCTGCCTGTTCAGTCATGCTGGGCCTACTTGAGTCTGGCTGCCTCATGCTTCCCTGTTCTTGTGAACCAACGGGCATGAAGTCAGCAGTGCCTTGTGCATACAAATTGGTAAATGGGTTTGAGGCCCTTAGTACAGAGGGCATCACACTGTGTTCAGGGGTTGCCCTGTTCCTCTCTACTTGTTCGAGCCTAGCATACTCTTTCTCTAACAGCTCCAGTTCCTTTCCTCTCAGCCCCTATTTCCTGATGGTAGGCAAAGGCATGAGCCTTTTGATCTGCTATCAGGGATTGACTTACTTCTATGACCTTTTCTTGAGCTGCTACCTGACTCTGGAGTCCACTGTTCTCACAGAGGGCATCATTGCCTTTTTGTGCTGCCTGTATGGTCTGGGAATACTGAGACAATTTTTGTTGCAGGAGATTCATCTCCTGATTTCGTGCATTTTTAGTTTGGGTGCTCTCTTCTAGAGCCCCAATAACGTTTCATATTCTACTTTTAGTTCATTTAGTTTCTAGAGGTCTAACTCTGTTTTCTGTAGATCCGTTTGTAGATTGCTCACTTCCTGACATAGGGCATCTTTTTCCTGATGCAAGGCGCCCGTCTGTTCAGCCAGGCCATTCTGCTGTTATATGGTTGTACTTAACGTCTGGCGTTCTTGGTTAAATTCTCTCTGGAGGTGGAGAGCTTTACTGATTAATTTCTTATTCTCTTCCAACTCTTTGATCTGAATTTGTAACATGGTTATTTGTTCTGAGCAGGCCCTATTATATTGTAGTTGTTGATTCTGTGTCAACCTTTTCCTAACACTCCACTTTTAATGGATCTAATTGGGCCTCTTGGTCTGAATTATGTTGTTGTTGTAGAGCCACGTCCTCTTTTAGCTGTTTGATGTAGTTTTCAAATTCTACCATAGAATCTTGACTCTCTTGCAATTTCTCTCTTACTAGTTTTAGTTCAGTCTGGATTTGGGTTAAGAGCTCAGACTGGTTTTGCGCAAGGGTTCTATTTTCTTCAGATTATGCCTCCATAGCTCCCATATGGAGATATATGCAGGCTGTGATTCTGACCATTTTAATCTGCTCCTCTTTAATTTTCGGAGTCATATACAACTCATTCAAGGCTTGATGTAATAGGCCACCGTCTTGCCACACATCTATGTACATGGCAGTGACCTGTTGCATCATTTCTCCTATACTATACAAAACCCAAGGTGGGAACCTCAGCAATCACTGGCACCTTGAGGTGAGAGCATACAATGAAACACAAGGTGGTGCCAGAAGAACAAGACTAAACTGGAGACGGAAGGTAGAAGGCTGAAAATCAAATCATTATTTCATTTTATTTTGATTTGAATATATAAAAAATCATGAAACATTTTAATCAATTTTGTTATAAAAAAAACTTCCTATACATCATGAATCCATACACTCATTCAATCTAAATACGTCCCTAAAACATTCAATTATTTTAAGATATTGAAAAAGAATATACAATTCATTTCCAATTCGTTTCACATATACAGCTAATAGTTGTTCATTCCAGAGTATCGACTATTGGTGCCCATAAATGTGGATCTTCTTTAGAGCACGGGCTTCCCAGTTGGTAAATAGTTTCGACTTGACAAAATATATAAGTCTTCATCAGGATGGGATGAACATTAACAGATTCTAAAAACAAACAGATAGACATATTGTTAAAAATAATTAAAATAGCTTACTGTCTCCCTTCACTCAGTAGTACTTGCAATCGTGTTTGACCGGGGGAGAAAACAATCAGCTCTATTTCTCTACCCATCAGGTTTGTCTATTAACCCACAATTTAGGTCCAAATATTCACTGAATACCTAAATACAGCGGATCAACCGAAAACAATGCCTCAAAAATGTCAGTAAATTTTCAGCAAACCATCTAGACCCTTTACTAATTTTATGGTCAATGGTATATAGCACAAAAAACATAAATTCCTTTCATTTGGTGCCATGGCTCACACTTTACACTCATCCCCGCCCCAAATATGTCATGACTCAGTGAAATAAAAATATAGTCATACCTGCAAACCCGACTAGGGCTCGCCTGGTAACTAGTACTCCAGTGGCCTGGTAACTTGTACTCCAATGGCCTCTGGTGAGCATTGGTGTTGCTCACTCTTCAGATACAGGCTAACCTAATGAGAATACAAACATTTACTTCAATGATGAGAAACTACCCACAGCCGTCTCACAAAGAAAGCGGCACAAGATAGCAAATAGCAAAAGAAAACCTTTGTTCGAAAACGCTAATACATCCGCACGTTAAAAATCATATATCAATGAGTCTCTCGCACGGTCTCCTTTTGGTGAGTCAAACTGCCTCCTGTGTATCCAGCTACACGACGCGGAACTGTTCGCGACGAGCGGAAATAGAGTGGTGCCCTCTTATCAAATCGTCGGGCAAATGCGTTCTATTCAAGATCTATAGGGAGTCAAACAATAGGAAATGCTAAAGTAAGTTTGCTTTGCTCCCTTTCCAAAAAGCCCAAGCCCACTTGGTCTAAGAGGCTTACCGTTCAATCAGAACCCCTGATTCGATTCATCAATTTGAGAAGGCTCCCAACCCGTCTCTCACACCCCTTTACACATACCTAGGGTTGCAATGGACCATGAACCAGGCCGGTGTGTAATGAATAAATCTCTGAAAGTTCTTCACTGACTGCTTTGAAATTTTGACAACATTGCATTCGGATAGGCGCATGTTTTTATATACCTGCTATACATCAATGTCAAACAGCGCCGTCTGTTAAACATAAAAGCAACACACGCTATACAAAATATTTTACTGAAAAACAGCGCCATCTGTTGGACGTAAAAGCAACACATGCTATACTAAACATTTTACGATTCCATTTCAATGTTTCCGATTTAGAATGGCTGAAATACGTGCCGAGGAAGCAGCAGAGCGACGTGCAGTGAGACTTCAGGCTGCATGGTTGCGAGCACGGCGATCACGTTCTGCAGCTTCATATCTGCTTCGTTCTCAAAAGAATGAACGCGACAGGCTGAGAGTGGCTGAGAGTCGTCAACGAGAAACAGAAGTTCAGCGTCAAACACGACTCTGTGCTCAGCAATCACACGATTACAATCGCCTTGCATTCTGGTACAACCCAGCTGATGATTATAGTTTCAGCCGGCATGTTCTCAGTGGCACCATGACTGAAGTGTGTCCTTATTGCAAGGCTCTGAAATTTAATGGAGAAACAAAAGGAATGTGTTGCGCCGCCTGGAAAAATTAAACTGCCTCAACTTGGAGAACCGCCAGAGCCATTAAAAACTACCCACAAGCACTGTGAAATTAAACATATTAGAAACGTGCACTTTCTCTTTTCTTACTTTTCCATTTAACCAGACTGAGCCACAGCAACACGTGGCCGGGGAGAGCTAGTAAATAATACAATATTTATTTATTTCTAAATTCCATTGAAAATCACACAAATTTAGTTTGACCTTTTAACATAAGATACACAATGCACAATTGAATAAAAGCAAGATTACTTTTCGGGTATTATTTTCAGATAGCACCACAGTTGGTATTTCCCACTGCAACACTCCCTCAAACGCTTGTTAACCACATTTTGTGTGGGTAGAGAGGAGTAGCAAGAAGTCAGGTATACTAGGCAACAAACAGAATGAAAATCCAACCTTCCACCCCTGAATGGGAGGCAAAATCGGATTGAAAACCCTTGAAATTGAGCAAAATAGCACTCAGAATTACTGAATAGTTATTTTACATGTGTGGTTGAATGAATAAGGCAAAAATTAGTGTGGCTGTATCAAAGAAGTGAGAACACTAGCAAACTACAAGACAATGTACTAATAACGGGCATACAGTTCAGAAAATCGACTTTGGAAGGAAAAACACAGTGCAACAAAATCACAGGTGGAGAAATTGCATTTGCTTAGTTTCAGGGGTTAAAAATAGCAAAACGGCTTGGAAAATGGGCTAAACAGACAAATCGGAATGCAGTTTTAATGCTAAGGTACAAAGACACCTCACAGGTAGGATGTGAAAGTGAAAGGGTAACTCTGAGTGGATGACGGTATGGAATTCTTAAAAGCAGAAGGAAAAATCTGTTTTGAAAATGCAAGCATTTGCACATGGAAAATCAGTTTGAAAAGGAAATGACAAGTTTTACTGAGGCTATATTTTAGTGGCTAGAAAAGAGAAACACCACCCGCGAAGCAGGTTACTTTGCAACTGCAACCCCTTTACGCTGTGTCTCTTTAGATGGGAATTTAATTAATTTATTCCAAATAGTGCTAAGGACATAGATAACAGACTGAAATTATTGGGAAGGAACAGTGCTAACACATGGAAATCACTACCGATTTTCCTAAGAACAGGGTAAACAGAGGATTCCGACATTTTAAGGATTTTGCTAGGGCAGTTATAGGATCTCTATGGGATTGGACCTAATCCAAGGTAGCAAAGCACAGGATGCAATTTTTGGTTACTGGGGAAGGGAAATGCTGACAACAAGCTCTTGAATGGGGTAGCTTGGACAGCGGACCGGGTTTCTGGGCAGCAAGGCAAGATCTGGACACTGCGCTCGGGCTCTCCTGGAAAGGGACAGCTGGGCCTAGTCTGGTCACTGTAGACAGCACGGTGCATCAGCTGGGCTCTCCCTGAATTATTGGGATGTTTGTAGGGTTTTAATTCTGGATCAGAGGTTCAGCCTGGGTAAGATCAGCTGCCTCTGGCCTGGCTTCTGGAATCTGGAATCTTGCAGGGTGAATGGGGAATATCTGGATCTCTGGAAGTTGATTCATGAATGCTGGATTTTCTTGAATGTCTGTCGGATTTTCTGGAATGTCTATGTGTCCTGAACTTTGAAGGTCTCCAACTTTATAAGCCGGATGGCATCAAAGTATTTTTACTATGGGGGCAGAACTAAGCTAGACATACCTCTAAATTGGATAGGTCAGCCTATGGAAGTCACATCCTCCCTGTAGACAGATTGGACTGAAGGAGGTGACAAATTCTTAGAGTGGGTGTTTTATGATGTACCTTTGTTTCACCAAAGTTATTTTTGCCAAAATAAGATATAGAGCAAAACACTTATTTTTATACACATCACCCTTATAAAAATTAGATAGACAGATCTGATATTCCACAAAGAATGTACCAATCAAATCCCAAAACGGTGTGATGATTTTTAGTCATTCTGGCAATCTTTCACCATTTCCATGGAAACCATTTCACTTAAAATTCTACAATTGTATATATGTATACATATTATCACAGGGCATGTTTTCATTAATTTATTTTAAAAGCTGTACCATATATGCTTTCCCCAGAAATGAAATTTTCCTGGTGTTTGCGTCCCCTTCATGCTAGGAAAACCTAAGTCTTATTTTAATGGCGCAAGCATGACATTTAAACTGTCATAATTTCACATTAATATGTCTTTTACTGAAATAAATGACATGATCTGAACTGTCTCTGAAATCAAAAGGGTTGGCTTTGTTTTCAAAATATGGGCAATCTTTCCAACCCCCAGTCAAATGGCAGGTTCTGGTTGGTCAGCTTAGCCCAGTGTTGTCAGGGATTCCCCTCTGAAGTCCATCAGTTTGAGTTGAGGGGAGGTGTCACCATGAATTCACACCTGTGTGCCATAGCAGTCCATTGTCTCATGCTGGAGAAATGCCGCTCCGTCTAACGAGGTTGCTCTATTTTCCACCTTGGCACCTTTCATGTGCCCAGGGGCTGGTCCACTTAGGGAAGGTGATTCTGTTCCCAGGGGAGGCAGGGCCGATTTGAAGCCGGGTCCTGCCCAGCCCGCTTTGTTCTGCTGTTTTCAAACACTCACATTCTTTTGTCTTGCTTTCGACACCAAAACCAGTCATTTTAGGAATAAATCTCATGTTCATTTTAGAGCAAGCCCCCATCACATTTCTATGCAAGCACAGGGCCTTAGTTTAATGTTTCACTTTTTACAAGGCATTTTCTTGTTTGGCAAAAGCACCCTTTTACACGTTGGTTAATTTTCCTTGGCTGTCCCTTTACAAATGCTTTTTTTCTCGCATCTATATTCTGAACATTATTTATGGCCCTAGTCAATTTCTAATCCACAGAAATCTGTCCAACACAAGGGTTCTCTGAAACTGTCATCAAGTAAACGGAGGAAGAGAGCTTTTTGTGAAGAGTTTGGACTGTGTTAGATTGTTGCAAAAGTAAAACGCTTGCCGTACGCCTGGAGTGAGTTTCTCTGCTAGTTCACAGATTTCATTTGACATAAAATGCCTTTCAGATAGGAATGCCCTCCTTTGCTGATATGTTGCCTGAAGATAGATGGGCATGAATGTGTCTTATCTGGAGCCATACTGTGTAATGTTGAAGGATGAAAAATGGCACCAATGCAAAGCCATGTTAAACACAGAACATTTCCTTTTTTTTTGTTGGAAGTTTTGCTGCAAGTTATTTTCTTCATGTGCAGCAAAGAAAAGAATTCAAAGGCATAGCATCACTGCCTTTGAATTCTTTTCTTTGGTGCACATGAAGATAATAACTTGCAGCAATTCTCGGGATGTTCTATGTTTCATTTCGCCCCATATGTGCCCGGCAAACACAGCGCAGCCATCATATTTGTAGCTGCAAAACACAGTTTTGATGCAAGGGAATAGCGCTCAGCAGAGCCAGCACTGCCATTCTGCTTGTAACTGCTGGAAAATTCAGTTTGGTAATGTTGGGGAGTTCTGCTGGGCTGGTGGAGAAATAGAACCTGACGTGAGATGGCGTTGATAGAGTATACCAAACAGATTCCAAAGAGTACACAGAAATGAATAGGGCTGATACTAATCCTGGCTAAATGACAACTTGCAATGGGGTAGAGGGGTAAACCGGGCCCCAGAGCAGAGCAATGGAGAGCTGACATTCTTAAATGCAATGACATGGACAATGGAAAATTGATATAGTTCCCTAACACACCTCTGACCTGGTAATAGTGCCTTGTAGAGCCCCTATGTACAATACCTGCTTAGACCAACCTAAAAATTAGGGAGACCACACAAACTATGAAAGACTAGAGAGATGGAGGTGAAACAAGATGCTTAGGCACCTACAACAGGACTAAGATGGGACAGAAGCGGAATGAGGAGGATGATACCAAGCACTGATCAGAGAATAAGCATATCAGCACTGCATTTGAATTATTTTCTTTGGTGCACATGAAGAAAATAACTTGCAGCAATTCTCGGGGTGTTCTATGTTTGGTGATGTTGGGGAGTTCTGCTGGGCTGGTAAATGTACTCCACATAACCAGAGATTGCACCATTACTAGACAAATTACTCCAGGGCGACTATTTACAATAAGGTAACCTCATTACTGTACATGCCGCAAGTCTTACATTGGGGGAGGAAACTAAAGCCTCCTGTGGAATAAATGGGAGTTGTCCCTGGGGGGGGGGATCTCAGAGGAAATGTGGGGGTATTGCTGTGAATGGACGAGGAAGGGGGCTATCAGTGCAAGGCTTAATTTCATCCACTTAAAATTTTTGCATCAATTCTACTACACACCAGCTCGACTGAAAGGGTTCTTCCCGGATACATCGGACAGATGCGTGAAATGTGCTGCTGCCCCAGCTCACTTTGTTCACGTAGCATGGGACTGCCCTTGCATGCAAGCTTTCTGGGGGCAAGTATTTGAATCAATAAATGGCATAGTAGGTGGAGAAATAGACTTGCAATGGGGTGGAGGGGTAAACCGAGCCCCACAGCGAAGCAATGGAGAGCTGACATTCTTAAATGCAATGACATGGAAAATTGATATAGTTCCCTAACAGGCCACACAAACTCTGAAAGACTAGAGACATGGAGGGGAAACAAGAGGCTTAGGCATCTACAACAGGACTAAGATGGGACGGAAGCGGAATGACCACTGAGTAGGATGATACCAAGCACTGATCAGAGAATAAGCATATGATATGTTGGATGTGTGAATGAGCCAGAACCACCTCTAAATGTGATGTTGATCTCTTGGGGGTGTGGGGGGGGGTAGGGGTTGAAGTTGTCATTGGCACCTCGGTGCTGGTTGTGTTTGAAATATGCCAATAAAAAGAAAGTAAAAAAAAGAAAAATCATATCCCCATCATGGGGGTCCTGAACATTCACAAATGGAATGAACATGCTGCTCAAGAATTCCTTAGGGATGCAGAAATGAGTAATTAGGTAATCAGACACCATTGAGATAACTAAATGAGAAAGCAAGGCATGTGGGAAACTTTCAAAGCTGGAAGCAATTTTTGTTAGAAATAGACAAAGACCTGGCGTGAGGAAACAGGCTTTGTCAGTGAAATTGGGGGGGGACCTTCCAGCAGAGATGTCCTTCTGAAACAACTGATGAAATGTCAGATGTATGCAATGTGGCTGGCCACTGAGGGCATAGCTGTAGAAAAGGAAATGGCTGCATCCTCAGCGTACAGGAAGGAGCAACTAAAGAAAATCCCATCAGCTCCAAAAGGGTAATAATGTCCTCACAGGAGGAAGTCTTTACATAGAGGATGTGCTTGCTTATAGGTTTTTCAGAATCATTAAGGCTCTTGAAGGGAAAAGATTTGTGAAGTATCTAAAGTTTTTTTTTTTTATCAGCCCCTGCATCTGATCTGGGAAATGCATACATTGCAAAAGAAAATTGCCGTAGATCTTGCCAACTAAGCAAGCTCAATCTACTGCCAGTAGCAAGAGTACAGAAAGTTATTAGGTTTCCAAGGGAAAACGTCAGTCCTCCCATAACCAACTAATTTTCAAAGCATATCCTTCTAATTGTTACTAAGAGGGAGTCTTTGGTCCTGCTGCTTCAAAAATGAAACCACAGTTAAGCCCAACCACCACGACAAGGTAACTCCCGAGGTTGGGAAAAACAACAGTACACATTTTTGTTTGGAACAGGGTTACTTTATTGAACTTATATTTGACATTCCAAATGCATTTGGATACAGGTGTTAACAAAGACTAAACTACTTACCTTAAATGAAGTTAAGTTCAGATTCCCCACCTTCAGACACTTATGTTTATTGGTGAAGGCAGCGTTCTTGAGATGCAAAAAAAAAAATCATTGGAACTATGCTACAGCTGAAATAAGGGGGTCTTCAGGCTTGGCAGTTAACAGCTGTGCTGCTTGTTTTAATGTTCCTGCTTGGCAATACAAAAAGTCTAGCTTACCAAATTCCCATGTGGGATTTGTATCCTGTGATGCTGAAGTATTAACAGATTACTCAAAACTTTTATTTTCAAATTTCAATATTCTTGGGATGTCTGTGGTGCATAATTTGGCACTTTAGGAACAGGGTTGTCAGTGCTTCTGTCTCTTTCTGGGTCTGGGGCATCACTAAACAACCATGCACAGTCTCTGGCACCTCACTATAGTCCTTAGCCAACCTTTCTTGGTCCAGGTCTTTATTCGCTGATGCAGAATGAACAGTGAGTGACCCTTCTGGATTCTCCCACCAGGTAACGCCATCTCAGTACCCTTGCATCGTTTGACGGGGGTCTGGAAATGCACATGGCAGAAACGGCTATGCCTCATGAAATTCAACTTCCATGTTCTGTGAAGACTTTAATGGACATTCTCTTGGGGTACACTAGGTAATCTCTATCTTCTTGTTGTCAATGTCCTCTGCTCCTTGGTCTGGCTCCAGTTTCACTGGCTTAGAGGCATCTTTCTTGCCTAGATTGTAAAGAGCACTCCTTTTTCATCGCCCCTTTTCTCCTCCTGGATTCTCCCTCCAGTTCTCTATTCTGTGCCTTTGTTTCTTCCTCTACCCCTTCTGTCATCTCATCAACCTTTCTTTAGGTGTTCCTCCGGTTTACCATCAATTCACAGGGGAAAAAAACGAATGTCAAAAGACGGAAAAAATGTTCTCCCCCTTTCACCACATATATATGTAATGGTATGTTATGGTATGTTATGTTATGTTAAAGGTATTTGTACAGTGCACCATCACCAACCGAATTGGCCCCAGCCCCTCAGGCGAATCAAAAAAAAAGGGGTGGATGGGGGTTTAGTAGGGCGAAGTGGGAGTTGGAAGCGAGAGCAGTGGTGTCCTGTTGGCAAATTCAGTTTGGTTTTCACTGTGCGCTGAGCTTGGTTGCTATTATCAGATGGAAGAGGATCCCCGATGTACTGCTGGTGCGAGTTGCGTTGTTTGTTGTTGTGGTGTGGTAAAGTATGTGCAGTTTTCTGTGCGGAGAAGTGGTTGTGTTGGATTCTATGTGAGAAAAGGATGAGGAAAATTGAATTTTGTTGTTCTTTATTTCTACTTTTTTGAATTTTTTTATTTGTTTTTCCCAAATCTTAAATTGTTCTATAGGGTTGCTATTGTGGTTTGTCTATCTGGTTGATGGGAGTGATTGTGGTTTGTCCGTCTGGTTGATGGGTGTTGGGATGGCAGCTTTCTTCTGAGCTAATTTGAAGTTTGTGTACCGGGTTGAGGCAAGCATTGTTCCCCTTCTTGGTACTGGCACTGTATATTTTACAGGGTTCTGCTCCATTTCCCTGTTGGTGATCCTTAGCTGCCTATGTTTCCTCTGTGGATTAGAGGTTATGCTGACATGTCATCCCTACTCTTCCCTCCAGATTCCTCTATATTAATTCCTAGCGGGATCCTAACCTACCTGCGTTCCCTTTTGGTATGGTGTTATGCGTGGAGTTGGTCCCCCCTCCCTCTGGTTATGCAAGCTAACGTAGGAAGAGTTGGGTGGATCGATTTTCTCTGGGTTTTCGTTCCTCTGAGTATGTGCTCTCCAGTTGTTCCTTCTAGTTATGGGGCAAAGAGCCAGGTTTTTAGTAGTTTCCTGAATAGAAGGTGATCTTTCGTGTTACGTATGTTTTTGGTAGCTCATTCCAGGCTTTTGGTGCAAGGTGAGAGAATGAGGATCCTCCTAGTTTTATCTTGTTGTATGGTTTTGATTCTAGGCAGATGTTGCTGCTTGATCTGAGCAGTATGGATGGGTGGTAGATGTTTATTTTCTCTTTTAAGAACTCTGCTACTTTGCCATGGACTGCTATGTGTGTTATGCACATTGATTTGAACTTTTTCAGCAGTTTTATTGGTAACCTCTGTAGCATTTTTAGTGCTGGTGTGATGTGTTCTCTTTGTGCTATTTTGAGCAGGAGTCTAGCTACTGCCCGCCACCATTGTGTTGGGGTTTTTGTAAAAGTCGCTCTGGCCTTCCTAGGTATAGGCTATTGGCGTAGTCTACTCTGGACCTAATGAGAGCGATGATGGTGAACTTTTTGTGAGTGAATAAGAGGTATGGTAGGATCCTTTTTGCTGCTCGTAAGAGGAAGAAGCGTTTCTTGATTAGACCGTTTAGTTGTGGCTCTAAAGTTAGTTTGCTGTCCATCAAGACTCCCAGGTTTTATACTATCATTGATGGAACCTACGCTGTACCAAGTTCCGGTGGCCTAGGGATGCAGTGATTGTTTTCTCCCTTCGTGGAGATGATCATTATTTCTGTTTTGCCCAGGTTGAGTTTGAGGAAGTTTGAGTTCATCCAGCTGTAGATTTCATCAAGGCAGCTCTCTAGTGTTGTGTTTCTATATATATGCTGTTGAATACCCCCCGCAACCCTCCCTTACCTCTCAACATGTTTTATTAACATTCCCCTCCACCCACATATATATACAGTCAAATTGGGCATCCCAAATTCGGTCTTTTGGTATTCAGTCTTTCTTCCTCGATCGTTCTGGGTATCACTGTTCCTCCTCTCCCACCTTCATCTAATTGTTTTTCCTTTTCCATATCCTCTCCTTCCACTCTAGGTGTTTCTCCTTTGCCTCCTCTACTCTCTTGCAAAACTCATACCCTCGCTTTCTCCCTTGCATCAGCAGATGTCAGTTTCATGACAGTTTATGGAATGTTTGTGGTTTATTTTTGTCACAAGTGCAAATGGATGAATGGAAGGCTAAGTCGGGCACTGATTGGTCTCTGTGGCGAGTATGCAAGATATGCAACGTTTTTTGTATTTGCCAACCTCAATCATTAGTTCAACATGACTTCAAGACTGCTACACTCCATAATCAAGCTTTTGAAAAAGGTCTGAAGTTTTGCTTGTGTGGCAAAGGGGATCCCCCATTTGGATTCTTGAAGTAACGATTCTGTTCTCGACCAATACTGTAATCAGCAACCATTTTAAGTATAATCAGATGCCTCTACTTTGGGTGTACAGGATTCTCTCTTGAAGACACACAGCAATGACGTCAGTTGCATCCTGCTGTTTATTTTTTAAATGCAAACTGCAGCAGAAGCTAATTGCATCATGTTGGACAGGTAGCTCCTGACCGAGGCTGCATTTCAGGAATGGAGACTCTATCTGCTAGGAACTTTGCATCTTGTGAACATCTTTACTGATTACTGGAATCTGTATTCTGGCAAAACATTAACCTCCAAGCAGTTGACAAGACCATTTACGTACACGCCAGGAAGACAGAATGGTATATTGGACTCCTTATCACGTCAATTTTAGGACAGTCTGTAAGTCGATTTAGCACCGATTATACCTTCTGGGCACTTTGTGGACAGTGTCATTTTTAGGTGAAATCCTTCAATGAGACATACAGGAATGGGAGGTATAAGAAGCCAAAAGACAACTTTGAGGTGGTTAGCCTTTATGGCATCACATTAATATTTGCTGGTCAAAGAAATGCATCCGAAAGCTTTCGGGGAGCATCATGAATCTTTTTGGCTGGCCATCTGCAGTACTTTGAGACTTCAGACCACATCCAAAGAAGTGAGCATTGGAAAACCATGAATTCTGACTTATGATATCATATGATATTGTATTTAAAGCGTGCCTATACACAAGTGTTTCAAGGTGCGACAAGGCAAGGGAGGGGCACAAAGGAGGAAAAACAATATTACTAGTCCCAGTGACATTGAGATTGTGCAAGTGCAGGGGAGAGGGAATGGGGAGAGTGCGGGGGTAGGGGAGGAGTGGAAAGTTCTGAACAAGGGATCAAGATAACAACAAGTGTGGCCAGCAGGTGGCAAGTGCAAGAGTTAAGCACAGACTACAGGTGTCTAATAAGTGCAGGTAAGGGGACTGTAGGAGTTGCAGATACAGGCCCAAGTGCAATGGTTGCCAGGAGGCAGTGTGGGTATGTAGCTGGGTGGACAGGGACCTAGGCGCAATTTTAGAGGGTAACCAGGTGCCCAGTTGCAATAGCAGATGGAGATCAGCAGGGGAGAGGAGAAAAGGCTGAAGCAAAGAGGAAGTTCTTGAGGTGCTTCCGGAACTGAAAATGGTTCTCTGGAAGGCAGTTCCCCAGCCGAGGAAAGAGATCTACCACCAACCCGTTGCTTGGAGAATCGACTGACCCTGAGGGAGTTGGAGGTGGAGGAGCGAAGAGCTAAAGTAGGAAGGTATTTCCGAAGGGAAAGTTGAAGGTATTGTGGGCCCAGACCCCAGAAGTCCTTGTGGACAATGCAGAGGGTCTTGAACTTTATCCTTGCATCCACTGGGAGCTAATGAAGAGATTTCAGGGCTGGAGAGATACGATCACTGGGCTTGAGGCCGAGGACAAGTCTCGCAGTCCTGTTCTGGATGAGTTGCAGAGGGCAGAGCATAGAAGAAGGCAGATTTTGAAAGATGCTGTTGCAGTAGTCCAGCCTAGAGAGAACCAGAGCTCTAGAGACCGTGAGCTTCTGGGGGAAGGAGAGGTAAGGAGGAATACATCTGAGTCGGTGCAAGAAGTTTGACAAGACCAAGCCACTTGGCTTTTTGATACCTTTTGATACCCATACCGCCATTACCATCTAGACCATGAAATACATTTTCAATGTGCCACATAGTAGACTTTTCCAATGAGAATGGATATCCAGATATACTGGTCACAGTTAATTAAGGCTAGTGAATTCATCCCGGCCAAGGGGGAGGGTTTGCCAGTTCTGGTACAACTATTCTCTGCTTGTCACACTGATTCTGATATATGAGCTGAGGGGAACCTTTCGTGGACCAGGACCTTATTCGCTGATGCAGAATGAACAGTGACCCTTCTGGATTCTCATCCCAGGTAACGCCATCTCAGTACCCTTGCATCGTTTGACAGTGGTCTGGAATTACACATGGCAGAAACTGCCAGACCCCATGATATTCAACTTCCTCCTTTGGTGAGAATTGGAAAACCATGCGTTCTGACATAGTGAGCTAGGTGGCCTCCTGTGAAGTGTGTGTTGAGGGCAAAGTCAGACAGGACCAAGCAACTTGGCTTTTTGCTACACCTACCGCCACTACCATCTAGAACATGAAATACTTTTTCAATGGGCCTTATAGTATACTGTTCCGATGATAAGGGATATACAGATATACTGATTAGTTAATTAAGGCCAGTGAATTCATCCCAGTCAAAGGGAAGGGCTACCTTGCCTGTTCTGGTACAACTATTTTCTGCTTGTCACAATGATTCCGACGGGTGAGCTGAGGTGAAATTGACTGTAGACGTACTGCTGCTTCTAGTAGTTCTGTCAGGGACATTTTAAGCATTTTATAATCCGGTTTCCGGTCACAACCTTCAGTGGCTCTTTTTTTTTTTTTTACTTTTATTTATTCAGCTTGGTAACACAGGTACAGGTGAGTTACAATCAGAGCACGTACAATCAAAGCAAAATATAGACAGTACAGATAAGTAAAGCGAATTAAAAGATCAGTAAATACACATGCGGGACACGCACAGGGCGGTCACAGGGCTGAAGTGTAGGCAATTCAGGCGATAGTAGGGGAGTGGCAGGGGGAGAGGGCTGGGGATGCAGGGTCTGAGTCTGTGTCAGCAGGGGACACGAATGAGCGAAATTTTGACCAGATAGCTCTAGGTCTGGAGTGGGCGGGCTGTTGTACGGCCCAGGATTCCTCGGTGTCCGAAGCCCACGTGACTGCCATGAGCCACTGTGCATGAGTAGGTGTAGTAGGGTGGAGCCAGCAGAGTAGGATAGAGCGCACTGCAAGCAGCATACAGAGGCCAGCCAGTTTCCTAGAATTACGGTGTAGTTCTGGGAAGTCGTGAAAGAGACACCTCATTGGGGAAGGGGTAATAGGGTGATCGAGGATAGCTGAAATGGTGTTGTATACTGCGTGCCAGAATTGAGTGAGTCTAGGGCTCCTATGATCCTATGATCCAGATCATATGAATATAGCCAGTGTCGTCACATCCGCACCTGGGGCACCTCGGGGAGAGCTCATTGGAGATGCAGTGGAGTCTGATCGGGGTGTAATGGTACCTGTGGAGTAATTTGAATTGGATCATTTTAAAGCGGGAATTAAAGTCTCCCCCGAGAAGATTGGTAACAGTGGGAAGCTATCGAGGAGGGCAGTGAGGTCTGTATAGAATTCGGGATCGTCAATGTTGGGACCGTAAATGTTTAGCAGGACCACCTCTTTTTCTGCAGAATGCCATGGACTAGCACATATCTGCCCTGGGGGTCAATCAATGTAGTTATGGGGTTAAACTTAAGGCTTCTGTGAATCAGGGTCATGACCCCCGGCTCTGGGTAGAGTAGGTAGTATAATACCTCTGAGGACCCCATGCTTTAGCAAAACTTTCACAGTACTCTGTGCGGTTATGTGTTTCCTGCAGGAACAGGATCTTAACCCCATGACGTGCGGCCTGGAGCTGTAGTAGCCTCATTTTCTTATGGTTTCCCAGACCCCGAACATTCTAGCTCATGAATGTCAGGGTGTCCTCCCCCAACAGCCCAGGGGCAGTCATCAGGGATTGCAGGTGAATGGCGTAGTGCCCCCCATGATATGTATATAGCACAAATGGATCTGCAGTACCATTGGCTCCACAGCACCCTGCACTCTACCTCCTCCATTGATACCAAGCCTTTTTTAACATAGAACCCAATTCCCCCCACCCACTCCCACATCCCTCCCCCAAACAGAGGAATGATAACTCCATAACTAAACAACCAAATCCAAACCAATGGCATCAGCGCCTGGGGGTCCTGTGAACCAGCCTGGTGGTAACGCTCCAAATCGGGAGGCAATATTAGGATAACCTTGGTGCCCAGGACTGTTGTCAAGTGGCACCCGGGGAGAGTCCCCCCAGGGTAGCCTAGGCACTGTTGCACGATCAAGAAACAGAGCGCTCAAGACCGGGTTCATAGTTTCTTAGACAGTCGGATCTTGACAGTATGTGAGTTCAGCTACACATATGGAGGAGGTGTTAGTGTTATAATAGTAGATGTAGAGAACGGTCTCCACCTACATCCTCACAGCCGGAAGTCTATACTGTAGTAGATCAGTGTCTCAACACATGAACAACATAATCAAGGAGCTAAACATTAACTATTGTTACGGATGCGGAGTTGCCGTGATAAGGCAAGAACCCAATCATGAGCAACCAGTTAGGAACATAGTGAGAACATCATACATTGCAAAGAGGCTTCAGCCAGGGAAGCGTTCATCTAGGAATCTGGAGGCCTCCTTCAGTGGCTCTTAAAACCCAGATGTTTCTGGGCCTAGGCTCTAAAGTCCTGGGCTATAAAGTGTGCATGCAGCCCAGGTGAAGGTGAGAGCACGTCCGTGTGTGCCCCTAAATGAAGGCCTGTGGATGCATTCCATGGCACTGCACAAGTCCACTTCACTTGTCCATTTCACTCCCAGTGGAAGAGAAAATAAAAGAAACTGCCACATAAGGCCTTGTTGTTCATGTCAGCATGGGCCATGGAGTAACTGGCACTTTGCAGGGTCACCCAAAGACATAAGACCTGCTGCTTGCCACACTGAATCCTGGGCAGATTTCTAACCTAACCTGCAGGTTTCTCTTTGGTCCTGCTGCTGCAAAAGTGAAACCGCAGTTACGCCCAACCACCATGACAAGGTAACTCCTGAGTTTGAAAAAACAAAAAACAGTACACATTACTTTATTGAACTTATATTTGACTTTACAAATGCATTTGTAGAGAGGTGTTAACAACGAATAGCTACTTACCTTAAATTAAGTTTAGTTCTGATTCCTTATCTTTCACACACTTATGTTTATTGAGGAAGGCAGTGCTTTATTGAGATGCAAATGTTTTCATTGGAACTATACTACGCAAGACATAATGTGGTTTTCAGGCTTGACAGTTACTAGCTTTGCTGCTTGTTTTAATGTTCCTGCTTGGCAATACAAAAAGACTTGTTTACCATAGTACTATGTAAAATTTAAATCCTTTGACAGCTTCTATTTTCAACGTTCTATATTCTTGGGATGTCTGTAGTGCAGATTCAGCAACATGTACCAGTGTTTTGTAAGTTGGCACTTTAAGAACAGGGTTGTCAGTGTTTCTGTCTCTTTCTGCGTCAGGGGATTCAGCTTGATTTGTAAACAGCCAGGCATAATCTTTGGGACTTATTTATAGTCCTTAGCCAACCTTTCTTGGACCAGGTCTTTATTCGCTGATGCAGAATGAACAGTGGCCCTTCTGGATTCTCATCCCAGGTAACACCATCTCAGTACCCTTGCATCGTTTCAAAGGGGTCTGGAATTACACATGCCATGAAATTCAACTTCCCCCTTCGGTGAAGACTTTAAAGAACATTCTCTTTGGGTACACTATGGCAGCACTTTCCTCTTGTTGTCAATTTCCTGTTCCTTGGTCTGCCTCCATTTCCACCAGCTTAGAGGCACTTTTCTTCCCTAGATCGTAAAAAGCTCTACTTTTTCCTCCCTCCTTTTCTCTTCCTGGCTTCCTCACTCAAGTTCTCTCTTCTATGCCTTCATGTCTTCCTCTACCCCTTCTGTCATCTCATCATCTCTCTTTAGGTGCTCCTCCTCTCCAACCTTCATCTAAGTGTTGTTCTTGTTCCATATCCTCTCCTTCCACTCTAGGAGTTTCTCCTCCTCCTCCTCTCTTGCAAAACTCACACCCTCGCTTTCTCCCTTGCATCAGCAGATGTCAGTTTCATGCCATTGTAGTGGAATGCTTGTGTGTTTTTTTTGTCACAAGTGCAAATGGATGAACGGAAGGCTAAGTCAAGCACTGATTGGTCTTCTGTGGTGACTGTGCAAAATATACAATGCTTTTTGTATTTGCCAACTTCAATCAATAGTACATCAACTACATCAAGACTGCTATCCTCCATAATCAGGATTTTGAAAAAAGTCTGAAGTTTTGTTGGTCTGGCAAATTGGATCTGCCATTTGGATTCCTGAAGTAGCGATTCTGTTCTGGACCAATACTGTAATCAGCAACCATTTTAGTCTAATCAGATGCCTGCACTTTGGGTGTACAAGAGGCTCGCTTGAAGACACACACCAATGAAGTTGCTTGCATGCTGCTGCTTTTTGTTGAAATTCAAACTGCAGCAGAGGCTAATTACATTGTGTTGAACAAGTACCCCTTCTGTCATCTCATCAACCTCTCTTTAGGCGCACCTCCTCTCCAACCTTCATTTAAGTGTTGATGTTGTTCCATAGCCTCCCCTTCCACTTTAGGGGTTTCTCCTCCGCCTCCTCTCCTCTCTTGCAAAACTCACACCCCCATTTTCTCCCTTGAATCAGCAGATGTCAGTTTCATGCCATTGTAGTGGAATGATTGTGTGTTTTTCTGTCACAAGTACAAATGGATAAACGGAAGGCTACTGATTGGTCTTCTGTGGTGAGTGTGCAAGATATACAACTTTATTGTTTTTGCCAACTTCAATCGATAAGTTATCAAGGCTGCTATCCCTCCATAATAAGGCCATAAAGGTCTGAAGTGTTGTTGGTGTGGTAAAGGGGATCCCGCATTTGGATTCCTAAAGTGACAATTCTGTTCTGGACCAATACTGTAATCAGCAGCTATTTTTAATCTAATCAGATGCCTCAACTTTGGGTGTACAGGATGCTCTCTCGAAGACACACAGCAATGAAGTAATTTGCATCATGCTGCTTTTTAAAAGAATGCAAACTGCAGCAGGGGCTCATTACATTGTGTTGGACAAGTAGCTCCTGACAAAGGCTGCATTTAAGGAATGGATACACTATCTTCTAGTAACTTTGCATCCTGTGACCATCTTTACTGATTACTGGAGTCTGTATTCTGCCAAAACATTAACCTCCAAGAATTTGAAAAGACCATTTACACACACGCCGGGAAGACAGATGGTATAGTGGACTCCTTATAACATCAATTTCAGGGCAGGCTCAAAGTCGAGCAGATGGACTTAGAACCAATGATACCTTCTGGGCACCTTGTGGACAAGGTCAGCTTTGGGTGAAGGTCACTCCATTAAGGCTGCAATGAGAAATGTGGGAATGGGAAGTATATGAACCCAAAAGACAGCTTTGAGGTGGTTAGCCTTATGGGTTCACATATTTGCAGGTGGAAGTTGTGCATCAGAAAGCGTTCGGGAAGTGTCATGACTTTCTTTTTGGCTGACCATCCACTGTACTTTGAGACTTTAGACCACATCCAAAGTGAGCATTGGAAAACCATGCGTTCTGACATAGTGAGCTATGTGACTCATGTGAAGTGTGTTTGAGGGCAAAGTCAGACAGGACCAAGTCACTTGGCTTTTTGCTACCCCTAATGCCACTACCATCTAGACCATGAAATCATTTTTCAATGGGCTTTATATTATACTGTTCCAATGATCAGGGATATCCAGATATACTGGTCACAGTTAATTAAGGCCAGTGACTTCATCCAAGTCAAGGGGAAGGGCTACTTTGCCAGTTCTGGTACAACTATTTTGTGCTTTCCACACTGATTCTGATGGGTGAGCTGAGGGGAAATTGACTGTAGAAGTACTGCTGCTTCTAGTAGTTCTGTCAGGGACATTTTAGGCATTTTATAATCCGTTGTCCAATCACATCCTTCAGTGGCCCTTAAAACCCAGAAGTTTCTGGGCCTGGGCTCTAAAGTCCTTTGCCATAAATTGTGCATGCAGCTCCCCCACAGGTGAAGGTGAGAGCAGGTCTGTGTGTGCCCTCAAATGAAGGGCTGTGGATGCATTCCCTGGCACTACACAAGTCCACTTCACTCGTCCATTTCACTCCCAGTGGAAAAGAAAAGAGAGAATAAAGCAAACTGCACATAAAAGCCTTGTTGTTCATGTCAGCATGGGCCGTGGAGTAACTGGCACTTTGCTGGGTTCATCCAAAGACCTAAGACCTGTTGTTGCTTGCCACAGTGACTCCAGGGCAGATTTCTAACCTCACTTGAAGGTTTTTATTTGGTCCTGCTGCTTCAAAAGTGAAACAGCAGTTAAGCCCAACCACCATGACAAGGTGAGGTTGGGAAAAACGTCAGAACACATTTTTGTTTCGAACAGGGTTACTTTACTGAACTTATATTTGACATTCCAAATGCATCTGTAGAGATGTTAACAACGACTAGCTACTTACCTTAAATTAAGTTTAGTTCCGATTTCCTACCTTTCAGACACTTATGTTTATTGGTGAAGGCAGCGCCTTATTGAGATGCACATTTTTTCATTGGAACTATGCTAAAGCTGAAATAATCTGGTTTTCAGGCTTGGCAGTTAATCCCTTTGCTGCTTGTTTTAATGTTCCTGCTTGGCAATACAAAAAGACTAGGTTACCATATTCCTGTGAAATGTAAATCCTGTGATGACTGAAGTGTCAACAGACTACTCAAAACTTCTATTTTCAACCTTCTATATTCTTGGAATGTCTGTGGTGCAGATTCAGCAACATGTACCAGGGTTGACAGTTCTTTCTCTCTGGGTCAGGGGAATGGACTATCAATCTTGGAACGATATCCTGCATTGATTTCAGCAGTGCAAATTGCCAATGTTTACAATTTCCTGACAAATGAGCAACTTGTTTAACTTTCCTTTTTCAGAGATTTTTGAGTTTTGTCTTAATGAAAGGTCCATTCCCATACGTTTCTTTACGCCGAACTCCTAGCCACTGGGCCCATCCTTTTCCTCCTGGTTTTCACACCTTTTATTTGTCCCTTCTTCACACCTTTACTAACCTTGCAATAGTAACCACATGTATGTAACTACATATATTTATGGAAAGTTGTCAGAATGGGGTCAGAAAATCGGGATTCATTAATTTTGTATTGTTTTTTTGAAAATATGAGATATGATTGGTTTAGGTTTTTATAATGTTTTTTTTTCCAATAGAACAGATCATGTAACCTTCTTTTTATGAATATGATCATTAGAAGTACAATTGTTAATATAATGAAATATTGCCCTCATATTCGTTGTATTTTATATTTCAGCAAGATCTGCTTTTTTCTCTGGATGCACAGCTGTCAGCAACTGGTGGGGTGGATCTAGAAAACTTGTACGTGGCCATGCGACTCTCAGGTCCCCATATATTTTTGTTCTTTAAGATAAGGAAAATTATGTTTTTTCTCCATTACAGATAGAATGACTTTTCCTGAGGCCTCACGCTATCAGGACACTAGGGTCTGCAATGCTTATTTTTTTGGTCTTTGCTTTTTTTGGAATAAATCTTGATGAAAAGTGTTAAAACAATAGAGTGCCTTCAAATACTCTGTTCATTGTTTTTTAAAAATGTATTTATGGGATATGCCATTGAAGTGTGAATCTCCATGTCTAGAGCAATAACTGATGCATGTCTTTTGATCCTTTTAGCGGATTTTCAATGATCTCCTGTTCATCTGTTATATGAAAGGTTGTTTGGTAAGCAGCACTCCAGTGGTGTAAAATATGTTCGATGTATTAATTAGTGTATTCATTCAGTATGGCATCTGACAGATTTGTGTGAGAAGAATTTACTAAGCTTATTTAATGTTTCCACGTTATTCCATGAATTTTGTCTTTTCAATTTCCACTAGTGTACATATGAATCACCTATTACCTTGTTTTCATGGTTTGTTAGACTAAATCATTAGTGAATGTCAAGAATCTAATGTAAGTGGGATATATTTTAATAGTCAAAGTCAAATGAAAGGTTGATGTCTTTATTTGCATACATGCATGTCATTTAGGGGCTAGTGGATAGATTCATATATTAAAGGTGACTGTTTTAGCTATGCAATTGTAACGTGGTCTTGCATAGCTTCTGCAATAAAGGGAGGGAGGGAGGGAGGGAAGTAGAGTTTAGTTGGGTGGGAGGAGAAATAGGCAGGTTTGAAATGTGAGGTATTGGTGGGTGAATGCCAGTAGTACCCGAATACTGTGTGCCAGTGTGATTCTACATGGTTTGTGGCATTAGCAAAAGCAAATCCATTTTGAATGATAAATCTGAAAAGGTATCTACCTACTAAAAACTAATAAAAAACAGAACGAGCTATCCCAGTGATTCTGCTTTTTTATATTTACATCGCACTGCAGAAGATAGATTACCCACTACAATCTAAACATGACTCAGTCCACTGTGTCCTGTTATTGATGTATTTTACTCCAAGTCCTGGTAGAACCCCCCTTTTTACTGCTGAGGATTTCAAACAAAGGTTTAGAATAATGTCAATCTAATGTTTCGAGTAATTACAATTTTGTCAGCCAGAGATATACCTGCCTTAAAGAGTTTGTCTTTGAAGACTGGATTGAGGATTGTATAACTCTTCCCTGCTTGGGAAATACTATACAAAAATGTTATCCCTTCAATTGAACCTACACATGTGTGACCAGTCTCTTCTTGTTCCTGACCAATCTAGTGTTATTGTTAATTGCAGTGCAGTTTGTCACTCTGCAGCAGCTGGATGCTGTATATTGTGTACTAATCCTGTAATGTATCCAGTTGCTCCTGATAGTAGACCTCTCATCTCCATTTGACATATAAGCTATGAACGGTTCTCATTTAGAAAAGCTTGCTTTTGACATGTAAATGTGAGCAGGGAAAGCCTGCCTGTGTCCAACAACCATATATGTTCAATCTGGGTCACCTGTACTAGTCAGTCTGAATATGGTGTCATTGGGAGGACTGACAATCATGTTTATTTGATTGTTTTGCATTCTCTATAGTACTGCATTTTGTCTGAGCACGTACAATACTGTAGCATCCTGTAAAACCCATGAAAAGGGCAAGGCTCAGCCACAAAAACAAAAAAAGGGAACTCACACATTCAGCTCAGGTTCTGTGCCATTTGCTGCTCTCTTGGCGGACTTGCCACACTTTCCTTTTCCTTTTGAGGCCCCACTGGTGGGTAGTTACCTTCTGGCTAAATGACAATTAATTGGAAGCATAAGATCCCAAATCTGCTCAAATCTTCTGTAGGGTGAGGGGAGTCAAGCCCCTATGGGAATACTAGTGCAAGGGCATCCTAGTACCTCTGTACATAATTCACACTCAGCTGTAATTGTGACTAAGATATTGTACATCCAGTGAATGGCCTCAAGGTTATGATAACCAGGCATTGTTTGAACTATTAACAAAACTGAGTTCTATTGATCCCAGCATGCTGCATTTTTGTACAGCACATGCATCCTGATGGCCCCAGAAGGATGATGGAAAAAGAAATTGGCTTTAATTGATTTGACATCAAAGGCTAGCAACATGTAGTAATATCTATAGAAATGCATTCAATAGGCATTTCCTAAATATATGTTGCGACAAAACTATCCTAATCCTCTTTCACTGTTGCTTCTTAGCTTGCTAGTCTCAGCATTTGCCCACTAACCGTCTAAAAGGTTTGCTAGTCCCATCTTAACTCTAAATGTACTTTTTTTTAATGATAAACTGAAAATTGCCCCAAAAGATTGCAGCTGTTTTGTTGGATCATCTATCCTAGGATTTATGCCTCCCAGGATCACGACCTGGCTATTCTACCTGGTATTCATCTTAAAGGGAGATTTGTAACTGAGGATCCCGGTTTTGTGGTATTCCATCCGTATTTATCCATATTTTTTAGTCATTTGATATTTATCCACATTTATATTTTCTCTGTAAAAAGAATTGCAACTAATGATTTTCTGCATTTATTCAAATTAAAAGCAGCACTTTGATGCCTATAAAGGGAAACTCATAGAGCTGAATTATTGGATTCTTACACATCAGTCCAAGATCAATTTTCACCTTAAGAACATACACCTACTCCTCATGATGATGTGATAAACATCTCTGTAGCCCTTTAAACTATTTCAAAGGTAAATGTATCACATTTTTAGCCTCTCCACTGTGTTACTTCGCACAGCCATTGGCTCGTAAGGAATAATTGACAAACTGAAGAGATACCCAAGAAATATGATTTTCTGCTTCTACTTTTTACATATAAATGCTGAAAGGAAACAGTGATTTCCATCTAAATGTGTAAAAATCGGAAAAATAAGAAAACTGGGAGCCCTATATATAACTGACGTCTTGGTACTTGTCAAAGCATTTAATGAATAAAGGATTATCATCACTTTTCTAACTAGAAAATAATGGAGATTTCACTAGTTGCAAAGCCTGAAATTTGTATTTTGTGAAGAGCAACAGAAGCTGGCATTATGCAGACTCCTCAATAGCCACTCCAACAGCAACAATTCACAAAGAATAAAAGTAGAAACTACAACCCAGTTTAGCCACAGCAGCAGTGCAGAAGAGGATTATTCAGAACACAACAGGTGGAGACCTTGACACAAACTTAAAGAAAATACAAAGTACAGTGAGACCATTCCTCAATCTGAGTACACGGAAAGAATAAAATGGACCAGGCAACCCCAATTACAAGGAAATGGAAGTTGAAATAATAAACCAACAAAGAAATCAAATGGCCAATTGTAAAAAAAAAATTCAAATCAAGTTTAGAATGGGCATGTGTTTCAAAATAAAGCAGCTAGTTGAATCGGTTTCTTCTCACAATAAAAAGGTGACAGGGAGTGGTGGAGTCCAGACACCCTCCAAGTACAAGGAAAAAAACATTTGGGTAAATGTGGGCCCAGGCACTCCCAAATACAAGGAAATAAATACAAGCTAAAAAAACAGACAATGAGAAAATAATATTAAAAATCAAAGAAAGAACGAAAAGCAAACAGAGAGCCACATAAAATGTGGGAACTCAAATAAAAATAAGCATGGAGCTAAAGAATAAAGCAGCCAGCTGCATCATTTCCTTGTGTAGTGGGGCATGCACTACATGTGCCATTGAAGATGTATCACCGAAGGGCACAAAAGGACGACTTGAGCTCTGCTCAGTAGCCTTCCATCTTATAATGGTAAGGTCTGCAGCCCAAGAGAAGGGAGAAGGACAACATAATGCTAAGTAATGAAAAACAGGTTGGAAGGGAGGAGTCCAGGCAAACTCCAACTACAAGGAAAGAAAATAGGAAAAAATCAGGACCAGGCAATCCCAGATACAAGGAAATAAATACAAGTTAAAACAAATGGTGAGAAATTGAAATAGTGCATCAAATTATCAATATTATATGGACAAATAAACCAATAATAGGAAGAAAGTGGAGTCCAGGCAATCTCCAAGTACAAGGAGCAAAACGAGAGTAAAAATGGATGAGGAAATTCCAAATAAAAAGAAACAAAAAGATGTAAGGGAAAATGATAATTTAGAACCAAACTCAGCAGCTTGTAATAAAAAAAACAATTGCATCATTTCCTTTTGTACTGGGGATGCTCATTATATGGCCACATAAAGGACAGATCAGACACCTGAAGGCAGGGACTGCCACATTGATCACTAGACCACCATCTTAGAATTGCAAAGGCTGCAAACCAACAAAACAAAAGAGGGCCTCATAAAAGAAACAGGAAGTAGAGGGACCAGTTCACGAAAACTACAAGTCCTGGGGTTGGCAATATAAAAGGCAATATAAAATATAAGTACAAAATGCAAGCTAATTAACAGGTAGAAAATGTAATGACAAATCAACTACAAGAACAAACATGAGCTACATGTAGTAAGAGGAGGGCCATTTAGGAACACAGGGACATTGGACCAAAGAAGAAAGTATCCTCATTGAGGAAAAACGTAAAAAGGCAAAGTAGAAAGAAACGTCATTAGTTGTCTAAGGATCTGCAGCCATTAAGGCTGTTATAGGCAGAAACTGATCAGTTTTAAGAGTTTGAGATTATGTGGTCTTCCTTGTGACATGACGTCTTTTGGATATTGCTCAATGCCAGTCTGATTCAACCACAAAAGTTTCTTATCAGTGCTACTCCCTTTTGCTTTAAAATCAACACTTTTTACTTAGTTCCATATAGTTTGTTCTGGGCCACTGCAAAATACATTGACTTTAAATCTGTATTCAGTTAACATTGAATATTCACTCCTTCCTTGTCAATAATAGTAAATATGCTTTGTTGCAGGGCTGGCATTTAAAGATGTACCTTTATGGGCTATAAACATCCTACAAGTTTTAGGAAATTATTGTCCTGGGCATGGCCATTTTGCCGCTAAGAATGTTGCTACTGTCATGCTTTGCCATCAATAAGGCTAGTGGGGTTATCTCGTGCTTGGACGTGGCTGCAACTAATGGTTACACATAGCTGAGTTTATTCTTACAGAATGTGTTTTTAGTCTATGCACATTTTCAATAAACTTAAGCTTTGCTCTGTCTCTCTCGAGCATCAGATGTTTGGTCTGTGGTATAGATTCAGTCTGTAGTAATGCATACAATCTACATAACAGGAGTCTCAAAGGTCCCAAAAGATTCCTGATTGTTGGGTGGCCTTCACAGATTTGTTTGGAGCAATGTTTTAAAATGTTCCCCCTACTTCAAAGCCCTATTGTCGCTGCCAAGCCTCGTGCTTTTCTGAGGGCTTCACCCTCATCCTCCATCAGAGGCATGAACCTGGCTATATTGTAGTTAGACTGACTGGGCATGCCAGTAACCTGATTCCATGTTACTGACAAGTGCTACATTCCCTTTGCATGGCTCAGCATTTAGCATGGTACCAAGGGACGCTCCAAAGAGCACTGTTGCAATCTTTAACACCAGGTCCCAAACCGTGCCTCACGTGTGCAACACCATGAAGAGAGCAGCTGCGGCCCCAGCATCCAGTGCATGCATGGAACTAACTGGGTGGGACCCCACTTAATGTTAAGGAGGCCCTTGGATACTCAGCATATTATGGTAATTCAAATGTTTGTGTAATGTAAAATAAGCACTCACACATGTAAACATGTAAAACATCTTTTAAATATTATAGAAATATATAACAATCAATGGTGCCAGCGTTCTTCACTAAACAAAAAAGGACGTTAGCTCAAGTGTCCGGGGCCACTGCCAATTTTGTGACCCTAGTGAGGTGAGTTGTATCGCCCCTTTTCCCCATCTTTCACTTTTTATTGTCACTTTAGTCTTTCTGCACAAAATTTCACGTGCCCACATAGAAGTGCCCATCTTGTGCCTGGGTTCCGTCATGGCCCTCAGACCTGAACCAAGTTGGAATAAGAAAATCCAAGATTGAAAACCACTCATCGCCTTCTTACCCATCCCTGCTTGTGGTTAAGGTATATAAGCTAAAAGTGGTACTGGGTGCACCATGTGCCCCGTCTCAAGTCTGCTCAGTGTCTTGCTTTGCTGCAAGCCCTTTCCGTCAGACACCCTCTAGAAAAAATACCCAGGGGCTTTTGGCTTTCCACGCGCATGGTCTAGGAAGTGCAGGGATTATGGGAATATGTCAAATGGAGATAAAAAGGGCAGCAGTGCTTAATTTCGAACTGGTTGGGGATGCATTTTCTGTAAATGTACCCTTAGTGTTCTAATTTTAATGCATTACCTATTTTTTGTGTAAGAGTACAAAGTATGTATTTGTGAAATGAAAATGTATTAGGGTGGGTTGCCTGTATATTTACTCTTGCAGTGTTCTAACTGTAATACATTACCTGCGTTTTGTATAGGAGTTAAACGTCTGTATATGTGAAATGAAAATGTAAAGGACAAGGGTGATTAATTTGGAATTGTATTAGGGAGGGTTTTCTGTAAATGTGTGTAAACAGTCTTCATATGTGTAACGAAAATATAAAGGGTGGTAGTACTCAATTTGGAGCATTGGTACGGTGGGTTTTCTGAAAATTAACCCTTGCAGTGTTCTAACTGTAATACATTATCTGTGGTTTGTGTAGGAGTAAAACGTCTTCATGTAAAATTCAAATATAAAGGGCAATTGGTGCTTAATTTGGAACTGAATTGGGATGAATTTTCTATAAATGTACCCTTGCAGTATTCTAACTGTAATTTGTAAAGTGTTTTGTAAAGACTTTATATTTTAAATGAAAATATTAAGGGCAACAGTGCTTGATTTTGGAACCATATAAGGGTAGCTTTTTAGCTGTATTTGTATGTGAGGAAACATTCTTCACGTGTAAAATGAAAATATAAAGGAAGACGTGATGCCATTGGATATTGCTTAATGCCACTGATTTGCCCACACAATATTATGGTCAGTGCTACTCCACCATGCCTTAAAATCCACACTTTTACAATATTGAATCTAATGCCATATTTATATTTATCCTCGGCTATGTATAATGAATTGACTTTAAATGAGCGTTCAAGCTTTTCTCTTCCAATGAAATGGATCCTTTCTTGCAGGGCTGGCATTGAAACAGGCACCTAACTGGGCTATTTCAATTAATTGGGAAAGTATTGTCTTGGGCCTCGTATTATTGCCTCTAAGAACTTTGCTAGTCTCATGATTTGCCATCAGGCTAATGGGATTATCTCTTGCTTGGAGGAAGTGTTGTGTCTAGAACCTGCTATTTGAAGTGGTTCTTACACCTTCTTTCTCTTTATCAAGTGAAGTAGTTCTTACACCTCATTTTGCTTAAACCTCTAATGGTTGCAAGTATCTGGGGTTGGTTCTTACAAAATTGGTTCTTAGTCAATGCATATTTTCAATAACTGTTTCTGTCTCTCCAGAGACTGAGCATCAGAACAGTAGTCTTTAGTATAGGTTCAGTCTGTAGTAATGCACTTATTCCTCATAATAAGAAGTCTCAAAGGCCTAAAAGCTTCCTAATTGTTCATACTTGAACCTGTAATTAACAGGTCTGTTTGTAGTCACGCTTTTAAATGTTCAGTCTTCTAAGTGCCTACATAGGCAAAGCTACTTCGTTTTACAAACGTCATTGAAATGACAACACTACTTAAGACATGTTCTAGTAACAGGTTACTCCTTGAGATCTAATTTCCTGCTGGCCCGTTATAGCTGCAGAACTATTTAGCATATGGAGTGCATTTGAATAATGAAATCAATTTCTCTTTTACTACTAGATGTAAAGCAGTGCCTCGCCTTGCAGGGAAGAAAACTAATGAGGATAACAGGAGACACAATTCTGTAAACTACCCTTTCACTCTTTTTTGTGTTTTGTAATTTGAAAATATAGGTATTTATTTATGTCCCTATGTATATGTTGTCACATATTCTAAAACCTGACACGTCACCCCAACATTCTCTAGGATTAAACAAGATGAACTGATGCCCCATACCATTGTGCCATGTGCATGAATCTGTACACTTGGGCCATAGAAAGACTTGAAATCTGCTGGTTTTAGACCAGTGTCCAGTATGTATACTTTTGTATACTTTTGTCAAGTTCAGTACTCTGAACGCATCAGACAATAAAAGCCACCATGGCAAGTGATTGGTTAACCTTTTCCACTTACCTAGTTCCACTCAACTTGCCTACCTGTGTTTTGTATTAAATTTGTATTTGCCATGGGGCCTGATGAAGTGTTGAAATCTAATGTAATGCAGGGTAATGCAGTTTTGCATAGAGCACTTCTACCATTTTGGTGGGCCCAATGCACATGGTTCTGGAATAAATGTTGATAGGAGCGAGCTTTAGTGGTGTAGAGCCAGAAGCACTGAGCCCCGAGTGCTTGTAAGATTCTACATAGTGTGTGGTGAAGACACTTGTGTATATTCTTTATTTAATTTAGTAGAGAAAACCCAACACCAAGTATCAGCCAATGCTGAGACACAGGGAAATCCACTGATAAGGGAGAAGGGGGTATGTAATAAAGCTAAAGATGTTGCAGGCTTGTCGATGAGATTTAGATTTAAGTGTTTTAAGGGTAATTAATGTGTGGTGCTTACAGGAGCAAGGCAGTTGTTGAGTGGGAGTCTCTATATAGATTGGAAGTGATAGTAGTTTGAGAGAATAGGACTTTTGGGGGCAGAGGGAGAGGAAGTTAGGGAGAAACCTGAGGCATTTGGACTACATTGTCTTACACCAAAGTGATTGGGTTCCAGTTTGCTGTCTAGGTTGAAAGTGGAGATCCTGATGTGTATATATGAATCGGGTGGTGAGTACTTCTTGCTCATATTGGTTCAATTTCATTATACTTTGAGGCTGCTGAAAATGTGTTTAAGAGATTGGAGCGACTTTCAATGGGCACAACCATATACTGACAAGCTTAGCTGGGAATTTTATTATTATCATTATTAGGATATCATTGCGCAGACCTAGCTTCAGGAAGCATTAGCACACTTTACAATCGTAGGGGGAAAAACACAGTGAGAGAAGCAGAGAAAAGGGGGCAGGGAGTTAACATAGGAGTGTGAGGGTGGGCAATTGGCAGCAATGGCTCTACCAGAAACTTGGGGGAGACAGTGCGGAGCAGATCACAGAGTCTCAGGTAGGGTGGGGAGTGCAGAATGTGTGGACTTAGGTAATTGGGATTAAGGGTGAGACAGCTTTGACAATGGAGCTTCTGTGGCTGTGGATCTGAGCCTCCATGGAACTTGCTGATATTAAGACCCACTTGGCAAAAATCAGGTCCAGTTGACTCAAGACATTTCAAAGGTGAAAGGCCTCTAATGGGATTGTTTGGAAAAGATAGTCAAGTGGAGCCCCTCCAGTCGAAGTCACCAGCCAAACTCCAGAGCCACTGTGAACATCATGATCCAGGTGAAAACCTGGGGAGGTGAGTTTATCCACCGCTTTGCCCCATCTGCTGCTTCTTAGTACCACTTCATTCTTTCTGCATCAGTATTCCTTCATGTTTTGGTCCATCGATCATCTTGGGCTCTCCACCGGCTTGGAATAAGTACATTTGAGATTGAAGGCCAGTCATGTCCCTCTCAAACCTACTGCTTGCTGTTGATTCCAATCCATACAGCCTTCACACCCATACTCCGTGGAAAAGCACCTGCTGTGCCCCAGGCCCTCTTGAGTTTGCGTTGTGTCCTTTTGTGCCACAAGTCCTCTGCAACAGGCATGTAAAAGAAACACTTACTGGCATGGAGTGCACAAAGAGGAGCTGGTGGGTCCTCATTAGAGTAGCAAAGCACATATAACATTGGCAGTTAATGGATCCCTAAAAAAAACTAGCTTCAAACCCAAAAATCTTTCACTATAGAGCAAGCCATGCAGTGGGAGTTCAGTTTCATTCACACATGGACTGGGGATACAAATTACCCACAGCTCTCTCAAACATGCCCACCAAATACATAATAATTTTGTCCAGCATACAAACTGGCCTACCATAGAGCTTCTGGTCATTTGTTCCAGCAGTCGAATCCTCTCAAATGACTTTTTCCGATTTTCGTGCCTGTTTGGAAAATAACAAGCTGTTAGAAATCTCTGCACATTGTTTTCAACCTGAGGTTCATGGGTAATAAATGTTTACTATTCACCCATTTTCATACCCTGCACTGCATCAATATATCATCTCCTTAGTGTTCCATTAATTAAGTGCTAAACTGCATCTGCCTCCCCTGCCTCCCAACTGGTCTTTGTTCTACTTTATCCATCACCTACAACCAAGATGCATTTTTTATCTTCCAACGACTTTACAGCCTCCCCTTCCACTTCGCATGATAAGTATCATAGTAACATGCTTAAAATGGGAACCCTAAACCAAAGAAACACATTATGGTTACATTTGTAACAATACTATGGGTGGATACCCAAAACTGACTGAAATCGAAACCTGAAATTAAGCCCTTTTCTCTGCTAACAAAAATTGGTAGCTGGGAGGACTGCACTCTATGACCCTCAGCTTCTGGGAAATCCTAAACACATTGTTTCAGTAGAGTGCACACAGAAACAATGTAAAATTCAATGATTTTATGTATTCATAGTCGCTGCATTAGTTTTCCTTCCAGATACCTTTGGTTTTGGTCTTTGCGGGCCCCCATGTTTGTTTATTTGTTTGTTTGTTTGTTTATTTATTTATTGTGCGCACCGGACCCTGAGGTAGCAGGGCGCATAAGACAAGAGGACTTACAGCTTGGTTACAGAAGTTACAAATATACAGAGCATGGTAAAAACAGTTTTCTTGGCTCCACAGGGTGAAGGTAAGGCAGTAAAGTGCATATGCAATACGGTGTGCAGACAGCAAGTCATCATATAGCTGACGTTTTACATGATAGCAAATCTATATAAGTACAGTACATGCAGAGGATACGTAGGGCGAATGCGGGTTACATAGCATTCTCAGTGAGCCATTTTATTGTGTTCTTTCTGAATTTGTTGAACGTTTGGTTGGATCTAAGAGCATGAGGTAGGGAGTTCCAAAGTTGAGCTGCCCTGACTGGGAAGCTGGACCCTCCAATAGTGGTCAGTTTAAATCTGGGCACTAGCAGGCAATTGGGACTGGCTGTTCTTGTTGGTCTAGTGGAGATTTTTCTAGTAAAATGTTCTGTTAGGTAACGAGGGGCTTTGTTATTTAAGCATTTGTGTCTGAGGGAGGCAGCTTTGAGGTTGATTTTTTCCTGGGTAGAGAGCCATTTGTGTTTCCGTTTTATTTCTGAAATATGTACTCTTCTAGGAATACTTAGGGCTGCTCTAAGTGCATTATTTTGGAGCACTTGTATTCTGTTAATGGTTTGTTTAGTTGCCCCTATGTAGAGGCAATTACAATAGTCTAATTTTGATAAGATAAGGGCTCTAGATAGGATTAGGCAGCTGTCATCTGACAGGAATTGTTTCCCGGCGCGTATTAATTTACATGTATAGGCCGTGGATGAGGCCAGTGAGTTTACCTGTTTGGTGAGGGATAGGGTTGAGTCGAGGTAGAAACCTAGCATTTTTACTTCTCTGGCGACCTTGATAGTGTTACCATCGATGATAAATGCTGAGTAATTTGGGTTGAGTTTAGAAATGCGGGCAGCGGTGCCCAAGATGATGAAAGTAATACATGTTCATGTCAGCAAAGCTGACATCAGTGCTTAAGTCAGTTTTGCTGACACAACCATGGCAACACTCTTCCCAATCCTTGGGTCAGCATTGTGGCAATATATCCCAAGACCTTCAGCCATTAATGTTACTTGTATTACTTTCATTACCACTACTTTACCCAATGGAATGTTAAATGCTCATTGTGATTTTGCCACTGTAAAGTCCTAAATCTTGTGTGGTTACTCATATTCTCTGTCAACGGCAGCAGCAGAACTACGATGCCACCTAACTAATCAGGAATGCACTTTTCTGGGTTTTGTTATTCTCATGCTACCTATGAATGTACAGGTCTTGGACTGCTCTTCCCTTTTTCTTTTCCATAAGCGCTGTGAAGGGCTTCCTGTATTGTTCATGCTATACGAAACTACCAACTTAAGCCTATGTCATTTCCCAAAGAATTGATAGTTTGAGGGCTTTTGTCCATATATTGCTGGCACTCAGTAAACAATGTAATAGATACCCAGGCTGTGCAAGTGGTGCTCCCTCTCTAGATTTTACATGTAGTGCTTTTGTATTACTTTTTTTCACCCAATATCAGAAAACAAATGCTTTCAAATGTTTTGCCGACCACCAAACTCTGAAAATGCCATAATGGAAAACAGAAATGCCTAGGTCCAAAACTCTGTGGATTCTTGTCACAATTGACACAAGCCTCCGCCTGCCACGATGCCCTATCCCAAACAACAAGCTTTGCCAATGAGGACAACTTTGGTTGATGCAGAGACATAGAGAACTTTGTCAGGATTCAGAGGCATTTCTCACAGGCCAACAAACTCCAGTAGATAATTGTGTGTCTTTTTAAAAGTCTTGTGGAAATTGGGACAGCACAACAATCTAATTTAAACATGTAATCTCCTTCGGCAACGGGGTTTGTGCACACATCTGATTCCAAAATCATTTCTTGAAGGAAAGGATTGACTAGATTGGGGGGGGGCTGGGGAGGGGGTGCTCTAGCAAGTGGGGCCAGTCAGAGTTGGTTTCTCTGCTAATACTGGATGAAATAGTTTCCCTTTGGCTACAAATTCGTTGACTCCTTTTTCTTTCTGCATGTAATTAATCCAGGATTGCACAAATCACAATAACCTCTAGAGGAATGTACAGGATTGTTAGTTTTGGAGTCCAGATGACCAGGTCCCCTTCAACCCACACACTAAACTCACATCCTAACTGATCCATTCCCAACTTCATGCTCAAGAATATTAGACACTTTATAAACATGGCAACCCTTGTCAGATTCCTTCAAAACATGGGCTTCCCATATCAACAACAACTGCTCAAAGATACAGCCACCAGAATGTTCTCCCAAAATCTCAGGAAAAATTTCCCCTTCATTAAAGTCTCCTTCTGACACCTCATTGAAAAATACATCCACCTCAAATCACTATTTAACCTCAATACATCCACCTCAAATCGCTATTATCCTCGTACCCCTCCTACCTCCATGTCAGCATCAAATAACACGCTCAGACCCTGCTAGCTAGTGCTGCTAAACCAAGCAAACCGGCACAGTGGGACAAATTAGAATCCTGTGTGAATTGAGTTCATATTGAAACTGTTATTTCCCAGATTTAAACTGAACCTTCAAGCGTGTCTCTTCCCCCAGGCCTGTAACTATTGGTGCACCTTGCATTTCCCCCTTCTGAATGAACCCTTCCCAATCCTTGTGTTGGCACTGTGACAATGTATCCATTAATGTAACTTGCATTACTCCATCATTTAAAACTACCTAACAATGGAATGTTATCGGCCCATTGTCAGACCTTGAGCAATCACAAAGTCTTGTGTTGTTACTTGCATTCTGTCAACAGCAGTAGCAGAACTAGGATGCCACCTAAATAATCGGGCCTGCACTTTTCTGTGTTTTGTTATTCTCATTTTACCTGTGAATGTACATGCCTGGGACTGTCACTTTGCAATTGATAACTTTTTTTCTATTCTCCTTTTCCCTTTCCCAATATCAGAAAACACACTTTAGAATCATTAGCCGCACCTCCAAACTCTCTGGGATGTGGCTCTGGACCCTTAAATAGATTTCCCTGAATATGCCTTAATGGAATTCAGAAATGCCTACACATTTGATCAAAACGCAATGGATTCTTGTCACCAATGTGACAAGCTCCAAGCCTGTCACTCTGTCCACATCCCGAAACAAGCATTGACAAGGCCAACAATGTGGGCTGATATGTAGGCATTGAAGGGAACTTTGTCAGAAATCAGGTGTTTTCTCACAGACCAACATGCTCCAGTGAGCCATTTTGTGTCTGTTTAAAAAACGTGTAGATACAATCTAACATAAACATCCAAGGCACACATATGATTCCAAAAACATTTCTGAAAGCATTGAAGGAAAGGGTTGGTTAGATAAGAGGATTATGAAAGGAAATGTACATCTTGACAGTTATCTCTACCTAGCTGTCTGCTCGTTCTCTGAAAAACCTTTTGGGGGGACTCTGGCAAATGGGGCCAATTAGAGTTGGTTGCTCAGTTCAAGCTGGATGAAATAGTTTCCCTTTGGCTGATAATTCTTTGGCTTCTTTTTCTTCGTGTAATTAATTCAGTTTTGGAAAAATTACAAAAACCTCTACAGGAAAGTTGGCAAACCTAGATCATCTGTTTTGGTATCAGGAATGTGTCGCAGTCTGTGGACCTCTGACCCTGTCCACCCCCTCAAACTACTTCTCTCAAAGGTAAAAAGCTGCATTATCCCGGATGACCAGGTCCCCTTCAAACCACAGACTAAACTAACATCCCAATAAATCCATTAATATATCTTGAATTGCTCCTTCATTTAAAACTCTTTCCTTAAGCGCTGAAAAGGGCTTAATTTAATGGTCACACTATACAAAACTACCAACTTAAATGTGCATCATTTCTTAAAGAATGAATAGCTTATGTGTCCGTCCAACTAATGCGGGCACTCAGGAAACAATGTAATAGATTGCTAGACTGGCCAAGAACCAAACAGCGCTCTCTAGGTTTATATGAACTACCTTTGCATTACCTTCTTTTTCTCCCCAATAAAAAACACACTTAGAATCTTCAGCAGCGCCTCCAAAGCACTGGAGCCGTTAAATGTTATTCCCTGAATATGCCATAATGGAAATCAGAAAGGCCTACATGTTTGATCCAAATTTCTGTAGGCATTTCTGATTTCCATTATGGCATGTTCAGGGATTAACTGTCCTGCCCCACTATCCACAGATTTTTTAAACGCACACAATGGCCCTCATTACGACCCTGGCGGAAAGTGACTGACCTCACCGCCATAGCGTAAATAGCGTTTCCGCCATTGCACGACGGAGTAAAGTGCGGCTAATTCCGACCCATCGGGCACGAGCACTACGCCATGGCGGAAGTGCAAAGTCCGCGATGGCGGAAATGTCCCCAAAACGCCCCTCACCGCCGTCGTACGGCGCCCTAGCTGCAATTCCGCCACCCATCATAGCGGTCACCGTAATGAGCGGCAATCGGAAAGTACGGTGACCGTAAATATACGGAAACGGAAGTAAAAACATGGTCCCGGAACGGGAAACAGCACGCCGTACACCTATAAAATCAGAATTCCCACACAACCATAAAAAATACTACCCTGAGACACATCCCAACCCGTCATCCACCCTAGTGAAAGCAATAAAATGGGAAAAGTAGCGAAAAAAGCGTGCGACCGCAAGCGGCAGGTCCACTTCTCCCGTGAGGAACTCACCGTGCTCACAGAGACCCTCCAGGAGAATGCTGCCGTCGTCTTCTCGACGCAAATGACCAGGACGGCACTTGCGAACAAGAAGGCCATATGGGCCCTGGTGGCACAGCGGGTAAGTGCGGTGGGGACCGCACCCCGCAACCCACAGCAATGCAGAAAGCGATGGGACGACTTGCGGATACGCGTATGGAGCATACTATCCGCCAACCGTAACATTGCCACAGCTACCGGGGGAGGATCTGAATCACCCATCAAGTTGACCCCCTGGGAAGAAATCTGTGCCTCCACCATTGGAATGGAGAGTATAGAGGGAGTCGGAGGGATGGAGAAAGGAGTGCAGACATCAGAAGAATCAGGTAGGTGGCCCAAATAAAACAATGCTAAATCCACAATGTCCAATCATGTGAAGTACCATGTGTCCACATAGTGCAACAGAAACACATGGCCAGGAGAACGTCCACATACATTTGCCTGATAGCGCACTTTAAAAGTCACATTAAATACATAAATAATTAAAAATCCTAAAAACACCCTCTACACGTGCAGCAGGCACACCCTAACTGTAGGCTGCAAAACAACTGCATCCTCATTCCACACAAAAATGAAACCACCTCCAAGGCCCTGACCCAAATCACCCTCAGGTACCACCCCAATGCATGTGATACATTGCCATTCCAATTTCCACAGACCCATTAATAACGCTCGCCCTCCTTTACTCCACCACAGGGTCCGATTCAAACGACGAGCCCCAGGACACCCCTACCAGCACACCTGCAAAGAGGGCCAAGACCAACGGCCAAAGACCCTCCACCTCAGCTGCACGGATCAAGACACGGCAGCAGCACAAATCAAGTGGCAGCACACAGGAGGGAACTTCAACAGGCACCCCAGCAGCCAGCATGCCCACAACAGCACCACCACAGGTCCCCCCAATGGATGCCACAGAAGGCACTGCTTCTGGTGGCAGCAGCACCATAGGTGACACTGCATTAATGGCAGCATGCTCCGACACAGAAAACGGGGATGTCGATGTAGGATCCATCCATGACCTGTCTCAATCCCCCTGTTTGTTTCATCCCGTACACCATGAGGATACCACGCAGGGGCACCCACAAGACGACGACTGGCCATCCCCCACAAGCCCTGTGGCAAGGCAACATGAGGTGATCAGCCCCTCTGTGACACCACCGCAAATGGCCATGGCACAGCAGAGGCAACAGTCCCTCGACCAGGTGATCGTGCAACAGCAGCAACTGGCCACGCTCCTCAAGGACCATGCTGATGAATGTGGGGGTACTAAGGCAGCCATAGAAACATCAACTGAGACACTTAGGGCAGAAATGGAGAGAAGTACAGAGACACTAAGGGCACAAATGGAGAGAAGCACCGAGAGCCTGAGGGGGGAACTGCATGCGACGTCCAAAGACGTATGTGCTGAACTTGCCGCTGTGCGCCGTGTGCTCACTGAGCTCTCACAAACCCTTAGGGACATGCATGGACGTGAGCAGGCAGAGACATCATCCGTTGCAAGTTCCGTCCAGGGCAGCCCCCAACGTAGATCTGGGAGGAACCTGCGCTCCACAGGCAGGGGTGCCCCTGATACCCGGAGAGGGGGCTTGCAATAGCGTCTGCCCACTGACAATGAGCATCTTTGGACACTGGTGTTCGGGGGGGAGGTAGGAGGGTGGAGGGGGTGTGTTGGGCTCACTTGGGTGGCGGGTCGATGGGGTGTGTAACATAATTTCACATATGCTATAAACATTGCACAATCATCCAATGAGATGTGTGGACATTGATCTTTGTGTATGAGGCCTTTATAGGCGTACAGTCCATATTGTGAATGTTCCAGACACACACAGTGCCACAAGTCCCGTGTCCATGTATCAGCCACCAGGCGTGAGTGCTAGAAGCATGAATCAATGAGAATCTGACGAATGTCACGGCCATCCTGTGCCTCGCGGACTCCTTGAGGTGCTGCCACATCCCCACCCTCATCATGACCATCTTCAGGTGCTTGCAGTTCTGCGTCAGGGGGCATGGGCACATTTCTACGTACGCACATGTTGTGTAGCATGACACATGCCATGACCATCTTTGCAACCTTCTCATGGCGGTACAGGAGTGCCCCGCCAGACCTGCTGAGGCAGCGGAAACGAGTCTTCAGTAGGCCGAATGCCTGTTCTATGACTACATGGGTACGTGAGTGGGCATGGTTGTAGTCCTCCTCATGCTGGTTCTGTGGGTTCCGGAGTGGTGTAAGGAGCCATCTCTTCAGTGGATACCCGGCATCACCTGTATGTGGACAATAAAGGATGTTTGTGGAATGACATTGCTACGTACGCACCCCCCCCCTTCCTGCCAGGTCATTGCCGCATCACATACCCCACATTATCATGCATGAAATGAGACTCACCGAGTAGCCAGGATCTGTTCCCTGCGTGTCGCTCCATGTAGCGTGGAATTGTAGAGTTCCTCAAGACCATAGAATCATGGGTTGATCCAGGAAATCGGGCACAACAATGTGTAATGATCCTGTTGGAGTCACACACCATTTGTACATTAAGAGAATGAAATTGTTTTCGGTTGCGGTACTGGGCCTCCATGGCATGTGGGACGACCAATTCCACATAGGTGCAGTCGATGGCACCAATGCAACCCGGTATGCCGGCAAGTGCATGGAATCCCACTTTTGTGTTCGTAATTTCCTGCTCCGAGCGTGGTAGAGAGATGTAGTCGTCTGCGTGCTTCAGGAGGCCATCGAGCACTTGCAATAGTGTCCGTGAGAACACTGGCTGTGAAATGCCATGCAACTGTCCGACTGTGTGCTGGTAGGTGCCTGTGGCCAGGAAGTGGAGTACAGACACCACCTTCAGTAGGGGTGGGATGGCGGTTGGGCTATCTATCATGCTGACAAGGTCAGCCTTTGTCATGTCCACAATGGCGGTTATGGTGTCCCGGTCCAAACGGTAGAGGGTGTGGATCTGCTCATCCGTGAGGTTGAACGGATGTGCTCGGAGGCGTGGGATTGCGGGCTGCCTGCGTGGTGGTAGTGGCTGTGCTGGCGGGCCTTGCTGGCCCTGCCTTGCCCTCCTCCTGCGTCTCGTCTGTGCGGCCGGTTGTTGTAGTAGTTGGTGTTCGTCTTCTTCTTGAAGTTGGAGTACTTGCAGTGCTATCAGGTCCCCCAGGGCCAACATCGCTAGTCCTGCCGGTAGCATTTTGGAGTGGGTGTGGTTGTGGGAGGGGGTTGGGTGTGCAATTTATGTGTTTTTTCAGGCTGTATAGCCTCCACCTGTGGTGATTCATTCCACCTGTGCAAGCTGCAATCCCCTTTGGGCGAGCACGTCCCGCACACAACGCTGCAATTCGACGCATGGCATCTTGCTATTACAATCATGTATTTGATCCCGATGGCAGTGAAATATTGGTTCATATGTTCATTCTGCTATGGTCCCATTGTTTCACATACTATCTTTGCAGTCGCGAACAAACTTGTGAAGGGTCAGTGGAATGTAGTACTCGATTAACGGTGGACCCTCATGCAGCACTGTACCGAGGTTCACCGACGGGTGGGGCGTCCCATTTGTGAGTGAAGCCAGTTGCCATTTTCACACACTGCCGCACTACATGGATGAATTTGTGATTTCAAGCGGTCACAGATGCCTTTTCGACGTGATGTTGCAAATGAGGAATTCGAAGGACGGCGCTTTCGGTTTTCAGCTAGCGGCGAGGAGACGCCCACAGGTCTGACTGCAAATATAACGTTCTATTGTTTAATGTCCTTGGGACAGGGGCCATGGCGAGAATGCAATGATTGATATGAATAGTATGGGATGCGCAATAGCGTAGTGGACGATAAGGCAGGACGTTCCCAAATACATGTTACTTCACAACACTAGAATTCCGGGCTGGGCACAGTGGATTTTGCAGACTGCATTACGCACAGACTCAATGGAAATTTCAAATGTTATGTGAGTAAATAATCAGGCGTTTTCATTCCGGGATGAGGGAATGATGTATGGATGCATGGACAGATGATTTAATGGAGAGTTTGCCGTGTACAGGGCTTTTTGGAATCTATCCACCTCCCCTGCGCTATGTGATGCAGAGCTGCCATAGTGGGACCATCGTCTATCTGCCCTTGTTGAACCCTCCCTGTCTCGACGCGCCTTCAAACACTTGTGTCTATGCACGTTACTAATCCCATCTAATGGATTCTGTTTTGACAGACGCATGCACACAAACACTCGTTTGTAATAGTGTTTTCACCTCGATTTTTATAGTTATGATTCGCAAGTGATTTTTGGGTTGGAATAATCCTTTTGAGTGGGCTAGCATGCATATGGCTGTGGATTTAGTGTGATCATTGAAGTGAGTAATTCAAATGAAGTTCTGATGCCCATACTATTCTTTTTCATTTCATTTGGGTGACAGGTATCTCCTCCCCTTTTGCCGCTGCCATCTGTATGCCACTCCTGCAGATGGCTTTTACTCCCAACACCTGCTGCTTCGTGTTAATCAGTGGAGCACCATTACGATCTTATGGGACGATCGCCAATGGGCCACATGCCCTTACGCAGTACTAGTGGCTAGGAGCAACATATCGACCTTTCAGCTGGACTAGTGCCTACCTAATGGGACGGCCCTGCGGTTCTAGGCGCTTCCATGTTGCCTTTTTGAACGTGAATGTAGCCCCTGTGTACCATGAAGGAACAGGGCGTCACACAAGAAGAAGCTGGACATTTATTGCGGATGCAGCCCACAATAATGAAATATATTTTGGAGTTCATGACCTAATAGCTGTATGGGCTTGGTGATTTTGTTGTGCATTAAATTTCTATTCTGATATTAACCGTGTAGCGTTCTTCTTTGCAAGTAATGTAGCATATTCCTATTTGTGGAGCGATGTATTGTGAGAAGATCTGCATTGGGTTCCGGCTTCTGAGTATAGTTGCGTGGTACTGTACTGGCCGCGTTTGCCTACGAAGCCCAGTGTGGTCATTGATAGGGGCTACCATTATGACTGTTTTAATGATGTCATGCTCAGGGGCGGGGGATTAGCTTTTGTGTAACAGATGCCGGTCAGCCAGGTGGATTGGTGGAATGATGTGATTATCAGAATATGGCTGGTCACAGGTGCCTGTGTTTGCGTGCGTTTCTTGGAGGGAGACTGAGGTCATGTCCATTGGAATAGCTTCTGTATTCGTGCCATCTGTGCCCTGCAGCTCCCATTGGCCCCTCTTGAGATGAGCCTGGCTGCTCAGTCACTCTGCCAACTTGTGTGGTACATGCTTATGCTGATGGTTGGTTTGTTTACTGGCAGGAGTACAGGGCTGGTGCAGTCTCACTCAGGATACTGCTTTGAATGTTGCCTTACACTGGTGTCAGTCGATGGGGGGGCCTGTTTTTGTTTGTCTCATATTTCAGTTCATGTTGCTGGACTTGAACCTTCACATGCCTGTGCTGCATCAGTACGGCAATGGTGCCATGGCAAATATGGATGGCCACTCACAAGGCACTTGGAGCCCCTAGATTCATTTGTTCGTTGGCATGCATGGGTGACTTGTACATTTCACTGGTTGCATTGTGTGACTTCATTGCACCTACGAGGAGTTGTGCAATGTGGCCAGGGAGTGGTGTACAGGCACTCAGTAGGGCCTTTTACGGTTGGTTCACGATGCCGTACTTCTCACCATGGCGGAATGGTACTTTCCGCCATGCTTGATGGCGTTAGGTACATGTCCGCTAGGGTCAGAATTCGCGTACCGTTGCGCCATGGTGGTAATTACGGTTTGGCATGGCGCGCGTGCGCGTACTTGGTGCAGTTACCATTGGCGTTCACTACGGTGTCGCTAATGGCATCGTACTTTACGGTGACGGGTCATAATGGCACCGAGCGCTATTCGATGGCGGTATTGCATTTCTGCCTTCGTTTTTCGATTTCCGCCAGGGTCGTAATGAGGGCCAATGTTTCACTGGAGTTGGTTGGCCTGTGAGAAAATGCCTCTCACAGGCCAAACCAACTCCAAGGAAACATTTTGTGTATTTAAAAAACATGTGGATAGCGGAGCAGCACCGTTAATTTAATTTAATTTAAACATCTAATCTCCTTCAGCAAAGGGAATTGGCACACATCTGATTCCAAAAACATTTAAAAAAAAGCATTAAAGGAAAGGGTTGACTAGATTAGGGGAATATGAAAGGAAATGTACACCTTGGGGTTACTTACCAGCTCTTGACTTTTCCCTCTACCCAGATGTCTGCTCTCTCCTGCCGGGGCCTCTGAATGTAACCAACTAAATGTACCTAGTACCTATCGTAAAGTCATAAAGGGCTCACAGCTTGTGACATCATGTGCCAACAAACAATGCGGCTGATGCTCCACCCCCTAATATGAAACCTGCCTATGGGCTTAGCTGTGTGTAGCAGGTGGTGGGGCAATCCACCATTACACAGGGAGATATGAGTAGGAAAGCAGATTCAGAAGCCTACAAAGTGGAGGGAAATGTAACATGGTTCTCCCAAACACTCTTCTTGGAGGTGTGGGGGGGCGCTCTGGCAAGTGGGGCAGTCAGAGTTGGTTTCTCTGCTAATACTGGGTGAAATAGTTTCCCTTTGGCTGCAAATTCATTGACTCCTTTTTCTTTCTGCATGTAATTACTCCAGGATTGCACAAATGACAATAACCTCTACAGGAATGTACAAGATTGCCTGTTTTGGAGTCCAGATGACCAGGTCCCCTTCAACCCACACACTAAAATCACATCCTAACTGACCCATTGCCAACTTCATGTGCAAGAATATTAGACACTTTATAAACATGCCAACCTTTGTCAGGTCTCAGCTAGATTCCTTCAAAATATGGGCTTCAACAAGGGGTTCCCACATCAACAACTGCTCAAAAATACAGCCACCAGAATGATCTTCTCCCAAAATCTCAGGAAACACTTTCCCCTGCATTGAAGTCTTCTTATGACAGAGGGCGCTCGAGACCCGAGCAAGATGGCCGCTCTTATGTGAGCTCCCGCGTGGCCTTCCTAAATCCTAATCAATCCTGACATTTTCGGCAGTGTGGCTCCCCGAATTGCTTATTGACGCTTCCACTGGTGCGCAATTAAGACATCCTGCCGAGCAGCGGCTCGTTCCGGAGGACTGGGCCGAGCGGGATCCGGTGACCTGGGCCGCCTGGGCCCCACTTGGCGCGCTGCGGAGCTCCCGGGTGGCAGCGGTGTCTTGGAGCCCCGGGGATTCACCGACACTCGCCAGCTTACCCCCCCCCCCCAGCCCCGAGGAGGAGCTGCAGCAGCTGGGGCACGGCCCTGCCGAGCGGGAAGGGGAAGAAGAGAAAGAAGACTGGACGGGCCCGTCTCCTGGCCTCACTCGCAACTACAGCAGCGGCCAGCCCTGTGGGGAGTGGCCGGGTGCCGGAGAGGGCGTGGGCCCCGGCCGGGCTCTGCGGACTATTTCACCAGAGGATCCTTTACCCCCGGGGCCCAGGCGGGACCCTGAGGTGGGCTGAATGCCCCCGCGACTCTCCTGGCACGGCCCGCTGCGGACTCAGCCGGTTGACACACGCCCAGCACCAGAGCGGGGAAGGCCCCTGCGGCTCCGGCGAGCAGACGGCACACCTGCCTGACCCTACCGCCGCAGCAGCACACGGCGGTTGAGGAGCCGGGACGCCTCGCGGCATTGTAGCCTCCCGCTGGCCGCTCCTCCGGCGACTTTCTGAAGGCGAGGCTGCGGTCAAGGACGAGGCACAGGTGAAGGGCCGGAACACGAGTGAAGCCCGAGCAGGTACAGCGCATGCAAACGGGGGGAGAAGGCTGAGTGGGGCGTGCTCAACTGACACTCTTTCAAGAGCTCAGCTCATAGCCCAGGCTCACTCCCCCAGGCCTCCCTCCGGGGCAGAATAGCTGTGTCCCTCCGAGCTGCTCCCAACAAGCGACCCGGCACCTCCCAGTTAAGGGCCCTGGCCTGGCAACATAGCAATACCACCGCAAACTTCCTGTGGAAGCCAACTGCTTTGTGACTCCGCTGGCTTGGGGGATAACCTTCACCCCATACAGGCTAACCATTACCCTGCGATCCCAGCATCAACCAAACCTCAGAGTGTAGGCTGAAAATTCCAGCACAGAACAACACCACAATTAGATAAAGCGACAAGCAGACCCTCCAAGGGGTACAAAGACCCCATTGGACAGTGCAGGCACCCAACATTCCAGCATCTTGCCGCAACTACCACCCACACTCAGCAGCCGAGAGGCAGACACACCACCCACCTGCGTCTGCAATGGGGAAAACGGACAAGCTACAACGAAAGCTAAATTTTGAAGCTGGCACATCCGCCAAAACCCAGAGACACCATAGCGAATCAGACTCTCCAACATGTGCGCCAAGCCAAGATGAGAATGACACCCAAACGCTCGACATCAAGGCACTCCTCTTAGAACTGAAATCCGGAATCAGCAATCTAGATAGTAAACTAGATGGCCTCTCTGCCAAAGTCGACCAAGTCCAGCACCGTCTGGACACTGTAAGGATATTTGGCGTGTTACAGCACAGAGTACAGCACTACTGCACAGGTAGCAATTTTTTATGCAGCACCACCACATGGGTGCGGTGCATTGCTATATGTGTTACCAGATTAACATGACATATAAGTAAAGCCAGGCTATTCAGTCAAAAACGATTTTAACATATAAGATGCAAATCTATTTTTACAGTTAAAAGCACATGTGCACATTCAAAAATGCACACTATTTTTCACCTGAAATGCCTATGGTGCAAGAGACACATTTGACAATTAATAACTAACATTATTAATAACTAACCTGACTAATAAAACTGCATTTAACATAACCCACTAATAAAAATGTGTCTCCACTGCAGAAATAGGCCTACTCTGAAAGTGAACTTTTAAACGCACATTCATTTTTTTCTTTTTCTCTGCTGCTCTGTCCACATAACTCAGGAAGCCAAGGACTCGAAGGTACAGGAAATCAGATGGTTACAAATGGTTACTGTAAAAAGGAGCCATTGTGTAGAGAGGGAGGATGTGGCATGATTAATTTCTGATTGGAGCAGCGTCATAGCAAGTATCATGCTAGAGGCAGTGATGAGAGTTTTTGCTGGGGGGAGTTTGAAGAGAGGGGGAAGACAGTCGGGATTTGGAGAGCTGGGAGAAGGACCTGTTTTCCTGGTTGGAGCATTTCTGCTGAAAAAGCTGAGAGTTCCAGGCAATAACCCCGGTTTGAGAACGTAAGACGCTTGTTTTCACCGGGGTTAATCTTCAAGGGAGCCACATTCAGAAAGAGAACAGCTGAAGAAAACTCAGGCTGAACAGATAAGGTAATTACAGAAGTGTGGGGGCTGAGTGTGTACGAGAATATTCAGTCAGTGTAGGAAAGGAGATTCCTGTGCTTTAATCACATGTTAATGTTGCAAATTGAGTTCTCGTCTCCGCCACTCTCTTTTCAGTGTATCACAGACAATGCTGTTACTGTGCTATTTTATTTATTTCTGTAAAGAGTGAGATCGTGTTTAAATGCAACTTTTATAATACACAAAAATATTTGAATGCAGACGGGTGTTGTGTTTTATATTTACCAAAGCAGTGCTGATGATGTGGGGAGATGTTTAGACAGTGCAATTGTCATTTTCAAGGTAGCTAAACATCAAATTTGGTTGCAGCCGTGTGCACAATGTAATTTAGTATGAGCAGTTATAACTAACTGTGTGTGTTGTAGTTTGTCGGAGGTCTATGAGTCGACAAAAAGGGAGGCCGGGACATAGTTCACTACCGTATATAAGATAGTGAAAATACCACATGATAGCTCGCTGCCGTAGATAAGACAGAGAGAAATTGCCCATGGTGGCACACTAAAAATGAAAATGTGGTGTTCCAGAAATGCAAGCCTGAGGTCTCTCTAGTGATTACACGAAAAATCTAAGCAAAAATAAGGGATTCTGGACATTGGGGCCACAAATAAAACAAGGGAATTATGCTCACCAAAATACCACCAACCACGCATACCAACCACGCATACCAAATATGCATGTCTGGGTGCTGAAATAATGCATGTCCACTGTATTATTGTTGTACATGGCCCAATCTGAATACAAGGAGTGATTGTTGCTAAGTTATTTTTCGGGGGTAAGAAAATACCGTCAGGCCCCAAATCTCCACAAAATACCCTACATATTTATGGTGCTTTGCAGGCCGGGAAGGAAAGTGATCATAGAGTACCTACTGGGCGTGGCAAGCGTGTCTCACACTGCCATTTGCACATTAAAGGGAACCCATTTTATAATAGCAGTGTGCCACTAAAAACGAATTTCAGAATGTCACAAAGGGAAACCACATTCTCAGATCTAGTGCAATATTTAGAGGCAAAGTTGTTTGCACATGGAAATTGGTCGTCGAATAGCACGTTAGAATGGCGTGAACGCATTCAGGGTGAGGTGCAGAAAGAAAAACTAGACAATATTTTTGCAGAAGGCAGCATAATTCAGGTCTGCCTTACAAGATTATTGAATGCAGCCGATAAAAGTGCAGAGAAAGACTGTTTAATATGGCTATGCAGCAAAATATGGTTTATTTTAAACAAGTCCCTACGAATGCAAGAGAATGATACTCAGCTAATTAACAGGTTAAAGACTGAATTAGATGGGGCAAGTAAAAATCAGGAAATGTTGAGAGCAGAATTGGATGTATGCCAAAAAGACATGCAATTAAAATGCAGAGACTTTGATACTCAGTTATCCAAAAGCAAGAAACAATTTGAGGATAGAGAGCAAGAATTGGTACACTTAAAAGCCTTAGTGGACCACATTAGACAGGATAAGGATGAGGTTGTTTCAGAAATGCAGATTTTACAAAAAGAACATTGTGAAAAAGAATGTGATCTCCAGAGCGCAGAACAAGAAATGATTAAAATGATTCAAGAAAGAGACAAGAGAAATAAAGAGTTCAATGAATGCCAAATGCAAATGTGCGACATGCAGGAGGTGATTAATAAGATGAGTGATGAAAACAACTATTTGCAAGATGAAGCCAACAGACTCCTTAAAAAGTGTAAGGACTTAGAACAGCAAATGTGCATTCCCATGTCCCAGGAGAGGCGGCAGGGTACCACATTCAATGGAGTGGAGGTGAATTCTAGCTCTGCCCAAAGAGCTAGTGCTCCAGTGACTGGGCCGGTGACTGAACTTGGTTGCAGCACCCTTGGGGGATTTGATACTCCCATTGGGGGCAGCCACCAATATCATACACCTGAAAACAGGATTGAATCACAAAATAGTGCAATTCCATGCATTGCAACAAATAGCCCCATAAAAATAATGAAATCCATTAAAGCCCTGATCAAACCATTTAAAAAGGGAGGTGAATGCTGCATTGAGGATCATTTAGAAGCAGTGCAGGACATTTTTAAAGCACTCCAGATACCTAAGGAACAGTACAGACAATATTTTCATTTAACTTTAGATGCCCCGACGGCCAGCATCATAAGGGGATTAAATGAACAGCAGAATATGACATGGTTGGAGTTTGAAAAATAAATTAGGCGTCATTTTTCTCCTTTTCAGTCATTGCAGGAGGCAAAGAAAGTCGCTTACACAATTACTGCTGGACCTAATACATCCCCTCGCCAATTTTTACAAGACTTAAAAAGAGCATTTTCTCGCTTTGATGTATCTTTTGACTCAAATTCCAATGAGTTTAAAACTGCATACTTCTATGGGCTACAGAAAGACATCATATCCCAATTGGTCCGTGAATTTGACCGTGACAAGTCCCTTGAATGGATTGTACATCAAAGCACAAAACTATATGAGGTACTTTATTGTCAGGGTAGAGAAAGTGATAAAATGAAAGATACTAGACCTAAATCTAAAGAACCCTCAGCCACAGTAATGGAAATCAGGTCAGCCAAAATGTCCCTTGAGTCTGCTCAAAGCCAAGGTAAAAATAATGTGACACCTGAACAAAGGGGTAATCAACAAAGATCGCCATTTCCTGTACCAATGTTCCAATCACATGATCCTAGTAATAGAGAGAGCTACGTCAGCCCTAGGTATTTAGGGGACAGACCCCGGGTAGGATATCGGCCTGACATGGCAGGTATGAACAATAACCAGAGACAAAATCAAGATCAAAGAAATGATGGTCCCTACCAGTCATTGGGGACACAGAGCAGATTTGATCCCAACACCATGATATATGGTAATCAGGATAGGCCCCGATATGTGGATCGATTTACTGATAATGGAAATCAACCTAGGGGCCAGTACCCACAATCTGAGAGACAGGACATGAGGCAAAACGTGAACTACAATCCACGCCAGTACAATGATTCCCCACCAGGGGATTATAATCAAAGGATGGGTGCAACCCGCTCCCCTCCACAAATGAATCAAGAGTTCAGAAACCATCCCAACCGACATCATTCACCTGAGAGGTATCAGAATAGATCCAATCAGGGGGAAAACAACCAATATCGACCTAGACCACAGAAAGAGGATCCTAGAGAGATGGAAAGGTTCCAGTGCCTTGAGGCCCAAGTGAAAATGTTAGCTGAGCAAATAGGAAAGCTCTGTACAGCGCAAAAACAACCTTCCAAAGAGGGGGCTGATGGCCATAGCAATGACCGGGGGGCTTCCGAAAAGTGACTAAGTACTCATGATAACGGCAGTGCCAAAATGACAGATTGCTCTGATATAATTTTGCATAACGACTCTGAGATGCCTAATGGATTAAATGTGAAAGTGCCAGTAAATGAACTTGTGACAGAAAGTGCAAATAATTCTAAAAAAGAGGTACGGTTTAACCTAGAGCTAAATAAAACAGTAAAGATTTGTACAAATGAAAAAGAAACATTAGGAATTCCAAAAGAAAAAAGGGACAGACTTAAGAAAAATGACTCATGCATGGGGAATACCAGTGGACAGGGAGTAAGTGGGGATGCTATAGCTCCTTCCCTGGGCAAGCAAAACAATGACCAAACACAGACAGAAAAAGGAAATACTCACAAGGAGGGTACAAGTCAATCACCTGAAGAATTCTTTGAGCCACATATTTTTGAAGAGACTGAAAGGGCTGGTATCACACTAAATGATCACAAATGCACAGAATTAAAAATTGACAAATTGATGAATGATGTTGTTACACATGTTCAGTTGGAAGGTTGTAATGTGGTCTCTGATGTTACCCAGATGGATGGGCGAACAGTGGCCACACTCCAAAAAACCTCTGATCATGGAGAAATGAATAAAGTCTCTCGCGCAGAAATGGGTAAAAAGGAGGGAAAAATGTCTTTCCATTTACCAATGTGTTTAGCCAAAAGTGAAAAAGACCTGAGAAAGGGGACCCTGAAATCAGTAAGAATTCACATTTCTTATGTGTATTAGAGGAAGTTGAGGACAGACATTATGCACCCATCACTGTAGAAGAAAAATGCCACACCTTTGCTATGATTGACACTGGCGCACAGGCCACAATTATGTCCAAGGAGCTGGTAAAGAGTATCAATGAAGGGAGACCCCCACGGAGTCAGATCACAGTGAAGGAAAATCAAGGCCCAGTGCATAACTTTAATGGGGAGGAGGTGCCCATCATAGGTGTAACTGAGGTTGACATAAAAATAGGAAAGCACAGAATGAAACAAGAGGTATTGATCACATCTATTTGTGAAATTCCATTTCTGATGGGGACAGATTGTCTGAAAAGATTGTCTCCTCTAATAGATGGGGTGAATGGAGTGCTGTGGTCCTTAACCAAAAAACCATTGAGGCCGAAGAAACTAAAATCACAAAACAGCAATATAAATGAATGTCACACCGTTGCCAAAACAAATGATGCTGTGGAGGTATATCTCCAGAATAGCTGCATACCTAGTGTCACTGTTATATTAATGTGTCAAGACAAAATGCAGAGCGACAATGAAAAACTACCTGTACAAATATACTTGGACCCAAGGAAAAATTGGCAGACTGCCATAGATGAGCACACATTACGTTTTTATTTAAAAGAGAAAACATGCAAACAGAATATTGCTCCTAAAACAGATTCAGAAAAACACATTACCACTCTGGCAGAAATACACATGGAAGATGAGCAACCATGGGTTCATGTTGGTATAAATGACTATTTTAAAACAATAAAAGCCACTTTAGCGCTTGAACATGAAAGGAGTTTCATTAATGAGAAATTGTTGCAAAAAATAATGGAGAGGGAAGAAATCCCGAGATTTAGGATTAAAAACCAATATGTTTCTGGGTTGGACAGTCCAGACTTTGAAAACTGAATTGCAGGCAGATGCATGCTCAAAATTAGCATTGGGCAGAAAACAATTTACCATAATGTATGGATAGTGAGTGGAGCACAAAATGAATTTTACATAGGCAATGACATCATGCACAGAATGTGTATGGTGTTAGATTTCCTTAATCAAAAAATATGGTCACGCCTAGGTGGTCCGGCACCTGAATTTGAAGACAAAAGAAGGGCTTATCATTGTGCACAACTGGTTCCTTATGCAATCGAATTCCAAATGAGGAAAGATACTATTATTCCTGCATTTACAAAACAGTTTGCAATAACACTGAAATGCAAAAATGGACAGCAGATGAAAGGCTCTGATGCATTTGTATGCCTGAATGAATCCATAAAACAGCAAGGCCTGGATTATGAATACATTCCATTGGTAGATATTGGTGAAGGATCTGTAAAAATTATGGTAAATAATAAAGGTTGTCAGGATATTCATTTAGAGGAAAACTCCCCATTAGGAATGGCCATACAAAAATCACATTATACGGCAGATTTAAATAACATGGTGATTGGAAATATTCCTGAAAAGTATGTAGATGCCAAGGGTGAGTTGCCAGAACACCTGGACTCTCAGCCCAAAGGAATATTTAAAATTCATTCTGTGTATCCTTATGATTCAAATGAGACAGTGTGCTGCCATCAAGAGGATTGCATAATATTTAATTTAAATGAAAATGAAACAGAAAATCAGCCCATTGAAGTGGAAGCTGATATGCCAAAATATTTAAAAGTGGCAGCTTTACAAAAAGACACAGCCCCACAGTTAGAGGAAAGTGCCGAGATTCCCTTACCAGAAGATTTTCCAGAATTTTCCAAAATGGTAGAAGAACAGATCTCCTTAGCGAATGCGTGTGAAAGCAATGAAGAGAGGGACAATCTAAAGGGAGATATTTATGGAGTTTAAGGATGTATTTGCAAAAGATGCTTATGATTGTGGTTTAACTGATTTACATGTGGCCACACTACCAGAAGGGTGTAGCAGAAATCCAGTGTTTGTACGCCAGTATAGACTACCGCTGGCATGTTTAGAATCATTGGCAGAGATTATTAAAAATTTGGAATCACGGGGAATCATCAGGCCCATTCATAGCACATCCAATACACCTATTTTAGGTGTGTTAAAGCCAAATGGTCAATGGCGGCTGTGTGCAGACTTGAGAGAGTTAAATAAAAGAGTACCAGTATCTAGATGGCCACTGCCATTCATTGATCAGGGCCTAGCTCAGATACATGGTTCAAATGTATTTACCACATTAGATCTCACCTCTGGATATTGGTGCGTGCCATTGGCAGAGGAGATACAACATTTATTTTCCTTTACATTTGACAGGACTCAACATGCCTGGCTTAGAGCTCCGTTCGGGTACATCAATAGTGGGAGTGAATTTGGCATATTTTTGAGAAAGGCCATGCCGGAACAATAGTTTATGTGGACGATGTCCTGATAAAAAATAAAAGCCTGAAAAGCCATTTTGATGAAATAAGACATGTACTTGGCCAATTGCAGAAAGCAGGCGCCAAAGTATCTTTGCAAAAAGCACAATGGTGCAAGAAAAAAGTGAACTTTCTCGGACATGAAGTGACTGAACATGGGCTAAATCCACAAAAGAAGAAAATAGAGGCCATACAAAGATTAAAAGATCCTAAAAATGTGAAAGGAGTAAACAGTTTATTAGGGATGACAGGCTATAACAGAAAGTTCATTGAAAATTATGCAGAAATCACTCAACCATTGACTAAACTGCTTAAACTGAATACTCCCTGGAAATGGGAAAAAGAGCAGTCTGATGCAGTGGCTAAATTAAAGGAATGTCTTGTAAAGGCACCATGTTTAGCATACCCCATAAAGGACAGGGATTTCTTTATAGAAATAGGTTTTTCTGAACATTGTATGTCAGCAGTGTTATCACAAAAACACGATTTGAATCACAAAACCATTGCATATGCAAGTAAGGCATTTTCCCAAGTTGAAATGAAATTTAATGAATGTGAAAAGGCCCTGTTAACCACTGTGTGGGCGCTACAACATTTCCGCCCCATTGTTCAGGGAGAAAAGGTGATTATTGAAACAAATCACCAACCTTTGCAATTTTTAGAGAGTAAAAGAATTAGATCAGGTAATCTAGCGCAATCCAGAATCACTTCATGGACGCTGGCATTACAAGGTTTTCCCGTAGAAGTGAGATATGGACAAAATAAAAAGAACCCAATTGCTCAAGGGTTAGCTGACTTACATGACTGTGCAGCTGAACAAATACCAAATGAAATGGAAGTAGAAACTAGTTTGCAGGAATTTGAACAATCACCACACAAAGCTTTTGATGAAAAAACATGCAAGGATTTGCCAACTGTATATGTGGATGGTTGTGCTCTTCACATTGAAAATGACAGTAATAAACAGTTAGTGGCAGGAATAGGAAATGTCTGGTTGAAATGTGAAGGTGTCCCCAGAATAGGGATGAGGATTGGAGATAGGAGCAGTCAGGTGGCAGAATTGGCAGCCATTTATAAAGCAATTGCTACTGCAGTTGATAAAAAGTTCAGTGAAATTGTCCTGGTGACTGATTCTGACTATGCACGGAATAGCTTTGTGGAGTATTTGCCTGGTTGGAAAGCAAGAGGCATGTTTACATACAACAAAAAGCCACTTAAGCATGGGAAAATGATACAAGCCATAGACAAATTGGTGTCAGAGAATAAGTTAACAATATACTGGAGAAAAATTCGTGGGCATTTAAAAACACCAGGAGAGGATAAGGAGGGAAATGATAAGACAGACCACCTGGCTAAGATTGGGGCTGTGATGGGAGAATTGCTACCTATTGATTATTTAATGGGTGAAATACAAATTGATGCAGTCACACGTTCTAAAGCACCAAAGGAGGTAGATCAACCGGTGGTGCAGTGGAGTCATGACACGCCAGACCAAGATTTGATTGAGGCACAAAAGGATGATCAAATTTTGGGAATCTATTATAATCATTTGATAGATCCCGAACAAAATTCTTTGACAGAAAATGATTGTATGGGAAAAGAAGAGTTGAGGGTGTTATTAAAGAACAAAACACGAATTAGATTACAGGATGGACTCATGATTAGAGAGTCCATAACAGGACAAATACAGTGGGTAGTACCCCGTTCATTCAGAGGACTAATGCTACACCATGCACATGATGCCATAACTGCAGGCCATAGAGGTTCACAAAAAACATTAGAAATACTAAAAGATTATGCTTACTGGCCACAAATGTCCCAAGATGTGGAATTATATACTAGAGGATGTCTAGTATGCGCCCAATTTAAACCTGCTTCACCAATGCATAGAGCACCATTGATGAAAAGAGGCCTAACTCTCCCATGGTCAGATTTGCAAATAGACTATGTAGGTCCTTTAAAAAGGTCGAGCAGGGGACACCGTTATATTTTGAGTGTGGTATGTTTGATGTCGAAGTGGATTGAATGCATTCCTGCACCAGATTGTAGTGCGCAAACAGCAGCCACATTGCTGGTGAACCATGTGTTCTCAAGGTTTGGGTTGCCACAAAGAATTGAGTCAGACAGAGGAAGTCATTTCACAAGTACTCTAATGAGTAAGGTATGGCAAATACTAGGTGTGAAAAGGAAACTACATATCGCATATCGGGCGGCGTCTTCAGGTACAGTTGAAAGAAGCAATAGGTCTGTTGTGGATATTTTAAAGAAATTTGTGGCAGAAGCAGGTTCCAGCTGGGATTTACGTTTACCGTTGGTTTTGATGGCAATCAGATCAACTCCTGCCAAGGCAACAGGTGTTAGCCCCCATGAGGTCTTGACAGGTAGGAAAATGGTGTTACCACAACACCTACTATACAGAACACATGAGCAGACACTTGTGAGTGCATCCACAGTTCATGAATATATTGATGAACTGAGGAGGCATTTGCAACATGCATTTGCTTTTGTGCAGAGAAATCTGGAAAGAGCTGCTGACAGTGCAAAGTCTTATTATGACAAAAAGACATCAGTAAAGGAATACAGTGTAGGGGATCAGGTGTACAAGTTTCATTTTGGAAAAAGTAAACAGAAAAATTCTAAATTTCTAGCAGCCTGGCAGGGGCCATTTCGAATTATAGATAAGGTCTCTCCTGTAGTTTATAAAATTTTGAAAAATGAAGGTGAAACGGCAATAGAGCAGTTTGTCCATGTAAATCAAATCAAACCATGCCATCCCAGACATGAGATCAGGCAGTTTGAGCATGTAGAAACAGATAAAGTCCCTTGAACACAAAAAGAGAAAATAAATGGGTACAATCAGGAGGCAGTGACAAAGAAGTTAAAAAGTTGATTGTTATAATGGCACATAAACACTGTAATATATGTAAAAATATATAATATAAAATAAATAAATAAATAAATAAAAATATATAATGGAAGCTCATGGTTGGTGTGCAGAGAGAAAATGTATTAAATATTGAATGCTGTTTTATATGTGCTTGTTTTCTTTTAACTTGTGTTTAATTTCAGAAGAAAAAAAAAAAAAAAGAAATATTTTTACCAAGCATGTTTTATTTTTGGCAAAAGGGTGAAGTTAGTATTGTGCTATGTACTTAATTTGTTTATTTTCTATTTGATTTAGAAAATTAACATTATTTGGTCGAAGGTTCTGGGATCAGAGCCCACGGGAGACGATGGAGTCCTGGAGCCCACGTGGACGGATTCCGGGAAAGCCCCAAAGAGGGGTGAAGACCAAGGCTGCAAAGCGATCAGCATTGAAGATTATACCGATGATATGGTTAATGATGATGATATTTGGAGGGATCTTCAAGAATTCAGAAGCACAGGTTGTCATTGAACCCGGACCAGCATCTGGTATCGCGGTGGAAGAGGCACCAGGATTCATCATGAGTGATAGAAGGATGATTTTCCAAAATATATACATACCATTGAATCCTGAGATTTTGATTGAAAAACACTTGAACAATACCGGAATTAAGATTGAACAGACTAAAGAGTGGCTGGAAATAAGAAAAGAGGACACTAAGCAGTCAATAAGAGATATATTAATGCAATTGGAAAAAACATTCGTGAATTCAGCAGACATTAAGAAGAAGAGAGGAAAGAGAGGTGCGGTGATGCTCGCGATATCATTGGTAATGTCTATAGTTGGAGCCATAATAGGTACCACAATATCAACAGCCAATTCTATTTCGGTAGGAACACTGAGTACTAAAGCGCAACAACTGAGTATTGACCTAGAAATAATACAAAAAACATTAGATGGAATTAGAGGGGGACTGGATGAACAAGTAAGATTCATAAATGAAACTGCAATCATTCTAAATGAACAAGCGGATGTAATGCAACGGGCGACTAAAATAATACTTAAGCATGACAGAACTTTAAATGAAATATTGAACATAATGAGTCCTGTTGATAGACTATTAACGAATTATATGAGAGAAGTTCAAACTGCAGTTTCACAATTGATTCAAGGACATATCCCCTTGTATTTTGTTTCGCAGGATATTATTCGTCAAATGATAGAAAGATTGACCAGGAGGGAAATTGATATAATACAGGTAAAAATTGCATTCGAAATGGGTAATGCAATGCCGTTATATGTGGACTTGGAAAGACTAGAGATCGGATTTTTGCTATGCATCCCATATGTAGCCCCTGAACTTATTTATCAAACGAAGTGGGTACACAACGTGGGATTTTGGCAAGAGGACAAATTTATTAAGATTAAGACTCCAGAAGTGGTGGCATTTCAGTCATGGGAACCTGAAGTTTATTTAATACCAAACCTGGAAACATGTGTAAAATTTAAAGAACAAAATTATATGTGTCCAGGTAAACCGTTTGTTCCTGATGCCACAGATGCTATTTGTGGTTTGAAATCTGACCCAAGTATATCAGAGGGATGTGAAGTGATTATTAGCAATATGGGGAGTGAAGAAATGGCACAGGCTAAGATGGTCAGAGGTAAATGGTTGATCAGCACCTGTTTAAAGAACATGACGGTAGTACATTTAAACCATGGAACATACGTGGTTAAACAGGTGAAATATAATGTTTTTTATTTACAGGTTCCAAAGGATACAATTGTGTCAATTGGGGGGTTAACATTGTTTCATGTAACAAATGATGTCTGGGAAAGCCAAGTGGAAAATATCGATTTTTTTCAAAGGGATACTTTTCCAATAGATCCGGATGTGGAATATTTATTGAATCACAAAGAAAGACATGTTATAAAAATGAATTTGAGAAAAAACAATATTACAATTAGTAATCTGGGGATAATAGAAGTGGAAAGATTTAATTGGGGAACCTGGGGGGAACGCTCAATAGTGGGTTTGGCTGTCCTGGTGTTAATCATGGGTGGATGGTTGATTGTGCTATCAGTAAAAATGAAAATGTTACTGATTTTACTAGCTACGTCAGGAAGAGAAAGATATCCCAATACACATGCATTTAAAAAAAAAAAAAAAAGAACAAGTTGTTTTTAGGAATTGGCTTGGATTGTAACCAAGTTCTAAAAACAAAAGGAGGGTATGTAAGGATATTTGGTGTGTTACAGCACAGAGTACAGCACTACTGCACAGGTAGCAATTTTTTATGCAGCACCACCACATGGGTGCGGTGCATTGCTATATGTGTTACCAGATTAACATGACATATAAGTAAAGCCAGGCTATTCAGTCAAAAACGATTTTAACATATAAGATGCAAATCTATTTTTACAGTTAAAAGCACACGTGCACATTCAAAAATGCACACTATTTTTCACCTGAAATGCCTATGGTGCAAGAGACACATTTAAAAATTAATAACTAACATTATTAATAACTAACCTGACTAATAAAACTGCATTTAACATAACCCACTAATAAAAATGTGTCTCCACTGCAGAAATAGGCCTACTCTGAAAGTGAACTTTTAAACGCACATTCATTTTTTTCTTTTTCTCTGCTGCTCTGTCCACATAACTCAGGAAGCCAAGGGCTCGAAGGTACAGGAAATCAGTTGGTTACAAATGGTTACTGTAAAAAGGAGCCATTGTGTAGAGAGGGAGGATGTGGCATGATTAATTTCTGATTGGAGCAGCGTCATAGCAAGTATCATGCTAGAGGCAGTGATGAGAGTTTTTGCTGGGGGGAGTTTGAAGAGAGGGGGAAGACAGTCGGGATTTGGAGAGCTGGGAGAAGGACCTGTTTTCCTGGTTGGAGCATTTCTGCTGAAAAAGCTGAGAGTTCCAGGCAATAACCCCGGTTTGAGAACGAAAGACGCTTGTTTTCACCGGGGTTAATCTTCAAGGGAGCCACATTCAGAAAGAGAACAGCTGAAGAAAACTCAGGCTGAACAGATAAGGTAATTACAGAAGTGTGGGGGCTGAGTGTGTACGAGAATATTCAGTCAGTGTAGGAAAGGAGATTCCTGTGCTTTAATCACATGTTAATGTTGCAAATTGAGTTCTCGTCTCCGCCACTCTCTTTTCAGTGTATCACAGAGAATGCTGTTACTGTGCTATTTTATTTATTTCTGTAAAGAGTGAGATCGTGTTTAAATGCAACTTTTATAATACACAAAAATATTTGAATGCAGACGGGTGGTGTGTTTTATATTTACCAAAGCAGTGCTGATGATGTGGGGAGATGTTTAGACAGTGCAATTGTCATTTTCAAGGTAGCTAAACATCACATTTGGTTGCAGTCGTGTGCACAATGTAATTTAGTATGAGCAGTTATAACTAACTGTGTGTGTTGTAGTTTGTCGGAGGTCTATGAGTCGACAAAAAGGGAGGCCCGGGACATAGTTCACTACCGTATATAAGATAGTGAAAATACCACATGATAGCTCGCTGCCGTAGATAAGACAGAGAGAAATTGCCCATGGTGGCACACTAAAAATGAAAATGTGGTGTTCCAGAAATGCAAGCCTGAGGTCTCTCTAGTGATTACACGAAAAATCTAAGCAAAAATAAGGGATTCTGGACATTGGGGCCACAGATAAAACAAGGGAATTATGCTCACCAAAATACCACCAACCACGCATACCAACCACGCATACCAAATATGCATGTCTGGGTGCTGAAATAATGCATGTCCACTGTATTATTGTTGTACATGGCCCAATCTGAATACAAGGAGTGATTGTTGCTAAGTTATTTTTCGGCGGTAAGAAAATACCGTCAGGCCCCAAATCTCAACAAAATACCCTACAACACCCACAATGAGCGCTTAGATGAAGTAGAGCAACGAATATCTAACTTGGACGACGGAGCATCATCCTTAAACGCTAGAGTGTCATCCCTCGAGGCCCAACTGAAAATAACCAACACAATTAATGAAGATCTCGAAGGGCGCTCTAGGAGGAATAATATACGGATAGTGTGAGTAAGGGAGAAGCAACCGCAAGGCAAAATGGAGGACCACGTTGAAGAAATGTGTAAAGCCCTCTTCGGTCCCGAAGCTCTCTCGCCCCTATTCGTCATTGAGAGAGCGCATAGAATACCGGCATCCAGGCCTGCTCCCGGAGCGCCAGCCCGCCCAATAATAGCGAAATTACTCAATTATAAGGACAGGGATGCGATACTCCGAATGGCCAGAGAGAAAGGCGAGCTGCAACACGATGGCAAAACTGTCCACTTTTATCCGGATTTCTCACCAGCCGTCCAGGCACAGAGGAAGACTTTTACAAGCGTCAAACAGAGGCTCTGCACAAATCAGATCCCTTACTCAATGCTGTTCCCTGCCCAGCTGCAAATACAACATCAGGGGAGAGCCCAGTTCTTCCAATCCCCCGAAGAAGCAAATGTATACCTTGATCAAACAGGCTGTCGCCCACCCGAGAGCAACCAAGCACGAGCTCAAGGAGAAAGGGTCCGGAGGAACCCACCATAGATGAACAGAGATTAAGGAACGCAGCTCACTGCGATAAATAACACTGCCGGAACATAAACTTTGGGGTAAAAACACCCCCAGGGCCGCGTGACTTGGGAGGATCCAGGTGCCGCTTGCACAGCAATGTTCATGTTCACGAGTTACACGTTAAGAAGAGGGGGATCCATGAAGAGCGAGTTGGGGGTTGCTCGTGAGAATCGGGAGGGGGACACACTTCAGTTGGGGGTTAACAAGTTGCACCAAGTTCGAGGCCTTCCACATGCACCGCCCACCCGGGGACCATGCTTCAACCTGTTTCCCCTCGCCACTATGCGCCGCCTATACCTTCCACCGGCAGACCACCCAAAGCAGCTGACACAAAGAAATCTGAAGCCAGCATCTTCACCGTAACCACATGGAACATTAAAAGGGGAAACCACCGGCCAAAGTGAGGAAAATGTCTCAATACCTACGCCGGCACAGGATCGATGTGGCCCTCATTCAGGAAACCCACCTGACCCCGACCACCAAGCACCTCTGGGCGAAAGAATGGGGTTGTCACTGCTACTTTGCGTCATTTTCGTCATATGCCAGAGGGGTGGCCGTCCTTATTAATAAAACATTAAACTTCAGGCTAATCTCAGAAAAAAAAGATACAGAGGGCAGATCGCTACTAGTACGTGGAACGATTGATGGGGAAGACATCACCCTGGTAAACTCATATGGGCCCAACACCGACAGCCCCAACAACTATGAATGGGCAATGACCCAACTGAACTTAATTGGACACTCCACGATCATATGGGGCGGCAACCTCAACAAAACACTCAACCCCGCCAATGACAAGTCACACAATCCAACGGCGGCCCCATCCAAAGCAAGCATGCAAATTAAAGAAATATGCGGCGCATACCACCTCGTCGATATTTGGAGACTCAAACACCCCAGACCAGAGACTTCACCTTCCACTCCTGGGTGCATAAAACCAGCTCTAGAATAGATTATCTCCTAGTGTCCGCACATAGTCGCCTGCAATGGGACACATGGTGTCACATCCACCCACGAGCACTATCAGATCACTCCATGGTGTCCTTAGAGTGCACCACCACGCAAACAATCAAACCGACCCCACACTGGACATTCAAACCCAGAGCATTACAGGATACAGTTTTCGCAGACGAACTCCGATCCGAAATAAACTCCTTCCTGGACAACAACCAAGAATCAGTGTCCTCAGCCAGGACTCTGTGGGAATCCATGAAGTGTTACACCAGAGGAGTCTGCATGGCAAAAGAATGCAGAATCTTAAAACTTATTCGAAGAGAACTAAGCAGTAGCAAATCTCACCTCAAAGCACTCGAGAGTTCCCTCCTGGTGGACAACACCCCACCGGTCCTTGCAGAAATCAAGGCAGAACTGGAGACCTTCAGGAACACAGCTGAAAGAGACGTGAAGTTCCTGGACCATCATCACAAAGTCCGCCAATATGGTGAGTGGCAACAACCTGGAGCCCTCCTTGCGAGACTCATAACAGCCGACAGAAAACCCACGACAATAGATGCAGTAACAGACCACTCCGGGAACACTGTACACTCTGCAACCGACATTGTGGAAACATTTCGCAGCTTTTATCAAAACCTGTACGACTCAAACTACTCTGTAAGCCCGACCGAGCTGGCGCAATACCTAAACACTGTGGAACTCTTCTGGGTCAACTCAGACCCCAGAGAACTCTTGAACGCCCCTATTACCCTCTGTTACGCTCACCTGGTTCCCACAGGGGTGTCGGGCGGAACTGGACAGCCACGGTCTCCACCAACATGATGCGTAGTGCAGAGATGACTGACTGGACTGGCCCACCTAGCTTCGTCTGCTTGACCCGTAGAAGTAGTCTCCAAAAGGCGGAGAAAGGGAATTAGCCACCCGTGGAGTTGAGTAATAGCCCCTCACTGGGTCCCCATTTATCACCTCTGATATTCCCGTTCACAAAGCTCACCTTATAGTTTTGAATGATGAGCTCTCCATCCTGCGAGGAACGCAGGGGCGCGTTGATGGCCAGTTACTTCACTGGCTTGAGGATATTGGAAGAGTTCTAGACAAATCTTGGCTCCAAAACTCCTGGCAAAGGGCCGTAAGTATATAGTTCTAAAGAGTTCAAAAATGTCTGAATGATCACTCTTGTCCAATTCCTTTGTTTATCTTGCAGCTTAGACCCAAATGAAGATAGTTCTGTGGCAGCTGAAAGCGTTCTGGTAAGAATCTGTGCTATCCCACACTGTCCGTTAAATGATGCCAAAGTTTAACTCGCTGCTGTCTCTTTTCTTACAGGTGCATCGTAAGAAGATTTGGCGTGCTGGTGAATAATACCTCCGGCGGTAAAATCAGGTAAGTATATGGTGGCAAGAGATTGTCATTATTTGTTTCCCCTCGGCTCACCTTGTTGTTTTCTTGTCCCCTTTAGGTGCTGGAATGCGGCAACTTAATGATGGAGACAGCGCCGGATCGTAGAGATGCTGCGAGGAACGTTGAGTATGGCGTGGCGCTCGTTCAAAGGTGCGATGAATCCGGAATCAGGTAAGAAACCCAATAATGTTCTTGTTCTAACCTTTCTTCTTCTTTCCCTTCATTCTAGGCGCTCTGGACTCGAGGCGGGCGTGGCGCGAGGCTGGATGCTGACCGCAGGCACGGTGAGCGTTACGCTGCTGGATGCAGAATAACGCGAAGCGTGTGCTGCCCTTCGGGCGTGGTTTAAATAGCCTCCAAAGTAGTCCCAGGTAAGTATTCCTCCACAACCACACCTGAGTAACAAAATAGTCCCTAGGTAAAGTAGTCCCTTCCAAGCCTCACATGGGCTTGGATCTCTTGCAGCATGGTCTGCATCAGGTAAGTTTTAACATATGAGCCTGGCGCCTGTGGCGCCAGGACTGTTCCCCCATATGAGCCGGACGCCATAGATGCCAGGACTGTACCCATATTGCCACTAACAAGGGTGGCTGGGCTTTGTCTGGGTAACATGATGCCTGCTTCCGGGGTTGCTGGACTTGGTCTGGATGCCCGGGGGTAGGCATCATGACAGCACTCCCCCCCCCAAGGCCCCTCCTAAAGTTGTTCTTCCCCTTGGTCCTGGTTTGTCTGGGAAATTCCGGTGGAATCTTCTCACCAACCGAGGTGTATGAACGTGGTCACTAGGTTCCCATGACCCTTCTTGTGGTCCGTAGCCTTTCCAGTCGATTAAATAAAAAAGTTTTGATTTAACCATTTTGGAGTCCAGGATGCTTTTAACTTCAAATTCGGGTTCCCCGTCTACAAGGATGGGGTCAGGTGGCTTGGTTAGTCTTGTTCCAGGTTGTACTGGCTTCAGAAGCGACACATGGAAGACGGGGTGAATCTGCATACTAGCAGGTAATTCCAATTTGACGGCCACTGGGTTGATAATGGCCTTAATAGAGTAAGGTCCCAAATATCTGGGGTTAAAGGTCTGCGTTCCCTTTAAAGGTATGTGTTTTGTGGCCAACCAAACTTGATCCCCAATCTGGTATTGTGGAGCATCACTTCTATGCTGATCAGCATTTTTCTTGTATTTTTCTTTTGCTTGCTTCAAATGTTCAGTTGCTTCCTTAAAGGCTTGTGTAATAGTAGCGTGCAGATGGTTCACTGCGGGCATTTCTAAATGTTGAGGTGAGTCAAGTTCTGAGGTTCGAGGATGGTGCCCGTATATGGTATAAAAGGGGCTTTGTCCAGTTCCAGAATGTACAGAGTTATTGTATGCGTACTCGGGAATCCATAGAATGTCCTTCCAATTACCTTCAGTCTGGTGTAACATACAACGCAGGTATTGTTCAAGAGTCTGGTTGGTCCTCTCCGTCTGACCATCGGTCTGGGGGTGGTGACTGGTTGATAACCTCACGTCGTTTTGCGCCAATTGACAAAATTATTTCCAAAAATGTGAAATGAATTGACTACCTCAGTCAGAGACCAATATGGAAGGAAATCCATGTATGCGAACAATGTTTTCGAGGAACTCCTTGGCCAGGATTGAAGCAGAAGGTAATCCCTTTAAAGGAATAAAGTGGGCTATCTTGGAAAAAAGATCCACAATAACTAGAATGGTGTTAAATCCATTACATGGAGGTAGGTCTGTAATAAAATCTAACGATAAGGTGTGCCATGGTGTAGGCGGGATATCCAACGGTTGTAAAAGTCCAGCTGGTTTTTTCTTCTGACTTTTGTTTTGGGCGCAAATGCCACAAGACATTACAAATGACTTTATGTCTTTTCGCCAGGTGGGCCACCAGAATTGTCTCTTAATTTTAGCTTCAGTCTTTGCGATACCTGGCTGCCCTTCCATCAGGGTGTCATGATAATTGGAGATGACTAGTTCTTGTAGTTCCTTGTGTGGCAGAAATAGTTGCCCTTGATAATAAGGTAGATCATTGATGACTGAGTAGTCCGGGCCTTTCTTTACCCAGTCCTGCAGGGCTGTTGGATCGAAGAGTTGTTGGATCTTTACCTGAACATCCTCTAGTGTCTGTAGAGTAGTTATGCCAAGAATTCTTTGTTCTGAAATTTCAGGTACCAGTTCTGGGTTCACATATGCTTCTCCCATCCCTATTCGGGATAAGGCGTCTGCCTTGCCATTTTTACAGCCTGGTCGATAAGTGATCACGAAATCGAACTCGCCAAAGAACAATGCACATTGAAATTGGCGTGACGATTGGGTCTTGGCTGTTTTTAAATACTGCAAGTTCCGGTGATCGGTGATTACAGTAATGGTATGCCTGGCACGAGAAGATAGTGCCGCTACGCCTTGAAGGCGGATTTGATGGCTAATAACTCTTTATCGGTAACCGCATAGTTTAACTCAGGTGCCGAAAACTTTCTGGACCAAAATGCTACTGGGTGAAGTTGACCAGTTTCAGGATCCTTCTGGGACAGGACAGCTCACATAGCTAAACTGGTGCATCAGTTTCAACTATGTATGGAAGTTCAGGGCGTGGGTGCGTTAATACACGTGCAGACGTGAATTTCGCTTTCAACTCTTGGAAGGCGTTTTCAGCTTCTTCAGTCCACAAGAAGCATTTGTTTTTTTCGCAAGAGTGCTGTGATAGGGTGTACAACATGTGAGAAATCCGGAATGAATCTGCGGTAGAAATTAGCAAACCTGAGCATGCTTTGTAGTCCTTTAACTGAACTAGGTGATGGCCACTTGAGAATTGCGTCCACCGTTCGAGAGTCCATTCGGACTCCTTTTGGAGTCAGGATAAATCCAAGGAATTCAACTTCTGTAGCATGAAAAACGCATTTTTCCAATTTTGCATATAACTTGTGCTGGCGTAATTTCTCTAGGACTGCACGAACGTGCTTCACATGGTCTGATTCTGAAGAGGAGTACACAAGAATATCGTCTATGTATACGACAACACAGATGTCAATGAGTTCACGAAGGACATTGTTCATAAAATACTGGAAGGCTGCTGGTGCATTGCACAACCCGAAGGGCATCACCTGGTATTCGAATAACCCATACTTAGTGCGAAAAGCAGTCTTCCATTCGTCGCCTTTCTTCACACATAACAGATGATATGCCCCTCGGAGATCTAATTTAGTGTAGATGCAAGCGTCCTTTACTTGGTCTAGTAATTCGGGGAGCAGAGGCAATGGTTATCGGTTCTTAACCGTGATTTGATTCAATGCGAGGTAGTCTATGCATGTTCTGAGGTCACCTTCCTTTTTTGGCCCGAAGAACAAAGCTGAAGATGCAGGGGACTTGGATGGACGAATGAAGCCATTGGCAAGGTATTGGTCCAAGTATTGTCGTAGGTGAAGGTTTTCAGGTTCGGTAAGGGCGTAGATCCTACTACATGGAGGTTGTGCACCGGGTATGAGATCAATTTGACAATCGTATGATCTGTGAGGTGGTAAGGAGTATGCCTGTTCTTTTTGGAAAACATCCTGGAATTCTTGATATTCCTGAGGTAACTGCACGAATGGAGTAGCGACTGCGGCCAGGCCTTCGTTCAAGGGTTTTTTTGGGTAATAAGTATGTGCACAATCCGAGAAGGTTATTCTCTTCTCTCGCCAATCAATACAGGGATTATAGTTTCCAACCAAGGTATCCCCAGTATTATTTGGAACTGCGGGGCTTTGATTAAATCAAACACAATAGTCTCTCGATGCCCATCCTGACCAAATAGTGTCATCTCTGCGGTGGAATGAGTTACAGGCCCAGAGGCAATTTCAGTTCCATCGACTGTGGTGATGACATCCGAAGTGGTCTTTCTGCAGAGAGGTAGATTCATCCTAGAAGCCAAGTCGTGGTCCACATAGTTTCCTATGGCCCCGCTATCAATGTATGCCCTTACTGCGTGCATACGTGATGGTTGCCTTGGATCAATAAGGACCATTGGTATGATAAAGTGCGAGGTCTGCGTATCCTTCTTCAAGCTCGGCAAGCAGACCTCTACGCTTGTCGGGTGTGGTCGTTTCCCGAGTCAGACTCCATATGGCTTTTATCAGCAGCTCCTTCCACTTTCTTGGGTGGTTTTACAGGGCAATCCTGTAGAAAAGGTCCCGAAGTTCCACAGTATAGACACAATTGCATTTGCCGTCTCCTTTCTCTTTCCTTCTGAGTCAAGGGTCCTTTAACCCCTCCGATTTGCATGGTTTCTGAGGCATCTGCTCCTTTGGGGGTAGCGTTGGGTTTAACCAACACCCGATTCTCGAACTTGGCTCGGTCGGCCTTTCTGTTCTGAAGTCTGTGATCTAACTGGACCATTAAGTCTATATATTCAGCACAGTCTTGAGGTGGGTTCACAACTTGAGCCAAAACATCTTTGAGTTCTCCTCGAAGTCCTCGATGAAATAACGTAATCCGTTTTACCTCGGGCCATCCAGTTTCCACCACCAACCTATTGAAGGTTGCGATGTAGGTTAAAAGGTCCTGGTTACCCTGTCGTAGAGACAAAAGTTTGTTATCCAGGGCCTGTCCTTGGGAGTGTCGGGCAAATAGTCTTTCCATGCTCATTTGAAAACCCTGAAAATCCCGAAGAATAGGGTCATCCTGATTGACTAGTAGAATTGACCAATCCGCTGCACTGCCGGTGAGATATGATAATACAAAGGCTACTTTGGCTTGATTGTTTGGAAAGGCTCCAGGTCTGCATAAAAAGTGCAAGCGGCATTGGTTCATAAACACGGCAAACTTTTTCGGGTCCCCAGCAAAACATTCCGGCGGGGCTAAAGGAATGCTCCCTGGTAGAACCACTTGCACAGGATTGCTTGATAAAACAGGAGTTGAATTCCCCCCGAGTCCAGGTAATGGTGTTTGCCCAGCTTGGTTTTGCAATAATTGTCTAGCAAGATCATCAGTGCGTTCCTTAGAAACAATCAGTTCTCTCCTGAGGGTATTCGTTTCTTGACGAGCGGCATGTACTTCAGCCCTAAGTTCCCCTAATAATAGGGGCAAATTGGTCAGTTTCTGAGGTATCCATGACACCCGGGTGAGGATTTGTAGAGAGGCTTTGCGTTCTGTTATGCTCACCTGGTTCCCACAGGGGTGTCGGGCGGAACTGGACAGCCGCAGTCTCCACCAATGTGATGCGTAGTGCAGAGATGACTGACTGGATTGGCCCATCTAGCTTTGTCTGCTTGACCCGTAGAAGTAGTCTCCTAAAGGCGGAGAAAGGGAATTAGCCACCCGTGGATTTGAGTAATAGCCCTTCACTGCATCCCCATTTATCACCTCTGATATTCCCGTTCACAAAGCTCACCTTATAGTTTTGAATGATGAGCTCTCCATCCTGCGAGGAACGCAGGGGCATGTTGATGGCCAGTTACTTCACTGGCTTGAGGATATTGGAAGAGCTCTAGACAAATCTTGGCTCCAAAACTCCTGGCGAAGGGCCGTAAGTATATAGTTCTAAAGAGTCCAAAAATGTCTGAATGATCACTCTTGTCCAATTCTTTTGTTTATCTTGCACCTTAGACCCAAATGAGATAGGTCTGTGGCAGCTGAAAGCGTTCTGGTAACAGTCTGTGCTATCCCACACTGTCCGTTAAATGATGCCAAAGTTTAACTCTCTGCTGTCTCTTTTCTTACAGGTGCGGCGTAAGAAGATTTGGCATGCTGGTGAATAATACCTCCGGCGGTAAAATCAGGTAAGTATATGGTGGCAAGAGATGGTCCTTATTTGTTTCCCCTCGGCTCACCTTGTTGTTTTCTTGTCCCCCTTAGGTGCTGCAATGCGGCAACTTAATGATGGAGACAGCGCCGGATCGTAGAGATGCTGCGAGGAACGGTGAGTATGGCGCAGCGCTGCTGCTGGCGAAGCGCCGTGCTTAAAATAAAGTATTTTTCTCGTTCAAAGGTGCGATGAATCCGGAATCAGGTAAGAAACCCAATAATGTTCTTGTTCTAACCTTTCTTCTTCTTTCCCTTCTTTCTAGGCGCTCTGGACTCGAGGTGGGCATGGCACGAGGCTGGATGCTTACTGCAGGCACGGTGAGCGTTACGCTGCTGGATGCAGAATAACGCCTCCAAAGTAGTCCCAGGTAAGTATTCCTTCACAACCACAACCGAGTAACAAAATAGTCCCTAGGTAAAGTAGTCCCTTCCAAGCCTCACATGGGCTTGGATCTCTTGCAGCATGGTCTGCATCAGGTACGTTTTAACATATGAGCCTGGCGCCCATGGCGCCAGGACTGTTCCCCCATATGAGCCTGGCGCCATAGACGCCAGGACTGTACCCATATAGCCCCTAACAAGGGTTTCTGGGCTTTCTCTGGGTAACATGATGCCTGCTTCCGGGGTTGCTGGACTTGGTCTGGATGCCCGGGGGTAGGCATCATGACACCCTCGAAGAGATCCTCGAGGCCATTAAAGAGCTACCTCACACGAAAGCACCACAAGCCGTCCAGTGAATTTTATAAAGCCTATGCAGATCTCCTCGCCCCGCTACTCCTACAGGTATACAACGAGGCCTTGGCCAATGACCAATTACCACCAACCCTATACATGGCTAATATCATACTCCTGCAAGGGCCCAATTCATTGTGGTTCATACAGACCCATATCACTGATAAATTTGGATAACAAAATCTATGCAAAAATCCTAACGAAGGGGCTGCTACCCCTGATGCCCGCCATGGTATTGGCCGACCAGGCAGGCTTCATCCCCAGAAGAAACACCTCCTATGGGATAAGGAGAATGTTCGGAGCAATAGAAGCACTTGACCCAGAAAGCCAGGCGCTGGCGGTGCTGTTGGACGCCGAGAAAGCGCTTGACTCGGTCGAGTGGCCCTTTCTCTTCACGATCCTAGAAAGGATGGAATTGGGTAAACGCTTCATACGCCTAATCTCTCTGCTCTACAAAAGACCAACCTCTAACATCATCCTGGGGGGCCTACGCTCGACTGACATCCACTTAATAAGAGGGACTAGACAGGGATACCCACTCTCCGCTCTGTTATTCGATCTTGTGATGGAACCCTTGGCATCCGATCTGCGCTTGCACCATCTCCACAGAGGCCTCTCATTCGGTCCCCACAAGATGATCATCTCCTTGTATGCAGATGACGTGGCCCTGTTCCTCCGAAACGCCGACGAGAGCTTAAACCCCGTTATGAGAGAGAGCAGTAACTCAATTCGTCCGCTTCTCTGGTCTAAGAATTAACAATACCAAATCAGTCATTCTTCCACTCACTGCCGCCACCGTCGAATTCACAGATGACTTCGGCTTCCAATGGCAACAATCAGGAGTGCGATACCTCGACATCTACATGTCCAGACTGAAAGATGACATCATATGCGACAACTACGAGGCCGCATTAGTCTCCATTCAATCCAAGATCGAGAGGTGGAAGTCGCTACTGCTGACCCTATGGGGCAGAGTATCCTGGGTAAAAATGGTAATTCTACCAAAACTTCTGTACTTATTCACGAACATCCCTCTGTTGCTCCCCCAGAGGATCCTGCAACACATTAAAAGTATGGTCCTCGACCTCATCTGGGCTGGCAAGGTGGCGAGGGTCGCATATACCACATTATCCCTGCCAACGCGACAAGGGGGCCTGGCCCTCCCAGATCTGGAACACTACTACTGGGCCAACCAAGCACAATTCTTGAGCCATTGGTATGCAACAAAGTTTATAAGACCTCACGTCCAAATCAAAAGGGCGCTCGCGACTCCACACCTTCTTCACGCTATAATTCTCAGACAACTCTCGGCCAGCCAACAATCAATGAACCCTGTCACCACCACATACGCAATCTGGTGGAAAATCGCTAAGGCAAGCGGAGTCGTGACTAGATTCTCCCCACTCCTGCCAATCAAAAACATTCTTGGAATCCCTGTTTCGTCAGAGAAAGTATTCTTGTTATGGACAGCAAAGCTGCAGTTAAACTCCATGCACGACCTCTTCCCAGAGGGAACCTTCCTAACACTGCAACAAGCACGAGAAAGAGGAAATAACACCCCCGATACCTTCATCTACCTGAGACTATGACACTCGCTCCAGGCGGCGCTCCCGACCTTTCCCGAACAACCACCTGAATGGCCGCTGCTACATAACACAATCCAAGCCCAAAGAGAAGGTCACCTGGTAGCGAATATCTACAAAGCCCTTCTCAGTGAACAGACACCACCTTGCTCGAAAGCTAAAAAAAGATGGGAAAAAGCTCTGCATACCAGAATCCTGGATGGAGAATGGGCATATATACTCAATCAGACACAGAAAGTCGAAATTAACCTGAGATTCAAGCTGATCCACTTCAACTTCCTTCATCAGACGTACCATACTTCCAAGAGACTCCATGCCCAAAGAGAGACAATATCAGCAGATTGCCACAGATGCGGTGAGCCAGAGGCAGATTTCCTTCACCTGGCATGGTCTTGTCCACCTGTAGCCTCCTTCTGGAGCGTGATCTTCGAAAATATAGCAGCAATAACAGGAACGGCCCTTGATATGGACCCAAAGTTGGCAATGTTGGGCCTGACACAACCACTACCTAATACTGTCAGGAAATTGACAGACTTACTGTTTATCCTGGCCCGAAGAAGAGTTGCATTCACCTGGGGCCGTGCCCCTCCCCCGAGCTCCCGACTCTGGCCTAAAGACATCACATACTGCCAAGACGTGGAGACTGAATTCATCAAGACTCTACCACTCCACTTGTGCCCTCCTGACATCTGGGGACCGTACATAGCCTACTTGCTGTCATCGACAGACGCCCTGGACTTGCAACCGTCATCTCCATCGCAGCATCCGGTCGCTAACACATCGCATAAAGCTACATCCTCTCAGGCGGCGACATGCTGACAGATGCTTTGGCTTAGAGACTTGGCTGATGCAAGGGGGAGAAGAGGGGGAGGGAGCGGGTCTCAAGTTGTGGTCGGCGCATGACCTCATTATATGTTATGTTGTAAATGCCAATAAAGGTAAATAAAAAAAGTCTTCTTATGACACCTCATTGAAAAATCCATCCACCTCAAATCACTATTATCCTCGTACCCCTCCTACCTCCATGTCAGCATTAAATAATAGGCTCAGACCCTCCTAGCCAGTGCTGCCAAACCAAGCAAACCGATGCAGTGGGACAAATTAGAATGCTGTATGAATTGAGTTCATACTGAAACTGTCATTTCCCAGATTTAAAATTAACATATAAGTGTGTCTCTTCCCCCAGGCCTGTAACTATTGGTGTACCTTGCATTTCAACTTCTGAATAAACCCTTCCCAATCCTTGTGTTGGCACTGTGTCAACGTATCCATTAATGTGAATTGCATTACTCCATCATTTAAAACGACCTAACAATGGAATGGAATTCGCCCATTCTGACCTGGCTGCTGTTAGAATTTAAGCAATCTCGTAGGTCTTGTGTTGTTAGTTACCTTCTATCAACAGCAGTAGCAGAACTAGGATGCCACCGAACTAATCGTGCCTGCACTTGTCTGGGTTTTGCTATTCTCATTTTACCTATTAATGTACATGCCTGGGACTGTCACTGTTTAATTGGCTACCTTTTTAGCTTTTCTCCTTTTTCCTTTCCCAATATCAGAAAAAACACCTTAGCACCTCCAAACTCTGTGGGATGTGGCGCTGGACTCTTTAAATGGAATTCCCTGAATATGGCATAATGGAAATCTGAAATGCCACATGTCTAATCCAAAACGCTGATGCTCCAAGCCCGTCACTCTGCCCCATCCAGAAAACAAGCATTGTCAATGCCATCAGCTTTGGGCTGATGCCTAGGCATCAAAGGAAACTGTCAGGACTAAGAGGCATTTTCTCACAGGCCAACAAACTCCAGTGAAACATTTTGTGTGTTTAAAAAACCTGTGGATAGCAGGGCAGCACAGTGAGTCTAACTTAAACATCTAATCTTCAGCAAAGGGAATGGACACACATCTAATTCCAAAAACATTTCTAAACGCATTGAAGGAAATTGTTGACTAGATAAGTGGAATATGAATGAAATGTACACCTTGGGGTTACTTACCAGCTCTTGACTGTTCCCTCTACCCAGATGTCTGCTCTCTCCTGCTGGGGGCTCTGAATGTAACCAACTAAATGTACCTAGTACCTATCATGAACCCAATGTATTACATCATAAAGGGCTCACAGCTCATGACATCATGCGCCAACAAACAATAAGGCTGATGCCTCTCGCTCTATTATGAAACTTGTATAGACATAGGCATAACTGTGTGTGTAGCAGTTGGCGGGGGCAGCAACCATTACAGAGGGATATGAATAGGTAGGCAGATACAGAAGCCTACAGTGTGGAGGAAAATGTAACATGGTGCTAGCAAACATTCTTCTTGGGGGTTCTGGCTAGCAGTGCCAGTTAGAGTTGGTTTCTCTGCTGAAGCTGGATGAAATGTTCTCTCTTTGGTTGCTAATTCTTTGGCTCCTTTTTCTTTCTGTGTGCAATTAATTAAAGATTAGGGAAATGACAACAACCTCTACAGGAATATTGACAAAACCGAGATCACCTGCTTTGGCATCCTGACAATGTTCCAATCTGGTGACCTCCGACCCTGTCTATCCTCTCCAATTCCTTCTCTCAAACGTAAAAATCCTATGCCTTGTCCGTTATAACCAGGTGCCCTTCAACCTACACACTAAACTCTCATCCCAACAAACCCATTTCTAACTTTGTTAACCACTGGTGCACCACTTTTTTAACACTAATATTCTCTAAAATGTATCTGTCTGGACCACACCTTACGCTTGCTGTTGTTTCAAAGTGGAGTGAAATCAGAATTGCAAGAAGGTCCTTGGGTATACCAAGCTTACTCAGTTCTTCCCGTAGGTTTTTCCTTCTTCCATTAACACATGCTGAGGTCAGGTCCACATATGCTAGATTTACTGGAACACCATCTCCACAAACATAGTTTGCACATAGAAGATACAGGCTAAAACCCTATTGTACCGTGCACAGAGCTTTACTAAAGACACGTTGGGCCTCATTATATGGATGGCGCTAAGGGATTACCGGCACCGGTAAGGGCACCGGTGCCGGTAATCCGTTAGCACCATACTACGAGGTCCCTGAGTGGGTCCCGTCCTTAACGTGTGGCCAGACCACACGTTAAGGAAGGGACCCGCTGAGGGACTTCAGGGCAAATAATGGTACCGCTAATAGCGGTACCGTTATTTGCTCCTTCCCCATTCCCATTGAGCCCTATGGGGGCTCAAATGTGAATGGGGAAGGGCCTTGGTTAACGGGGAATTACTGCCCCCACACACCTTGGAATAGGGCGGTAATTCCGCCATTCACCAAAGCGGACTCGGTAAAATACTGGCGGCAACCATGGCGCTAATAGCACCATGGTTACCGCCGTCCATGTAATGAGGCCCATTATATGTCTGCTAGAATGCTGTTAATATCTAGCTATTCCATCAGTCTCTGATATATTATTTATTTTTGTGATTCCATTAAATAATGACATGAATTGATATGATGTTGATTCTGTGCACATCCCATTGTTATATGTACTATAATAGCCGAGCTCCATTCTGCTGGAATCCTGTTACACTCTTTAATCCTGTATAATCGCAATAAACACACATTAACAGGGTATCCCATAGAAATGGCATATATTTCAATAGGTCTAAAGGTACAGTTTGCAGGCTGTGACTGTTGTAGTGAAGCCCTTCAACATTCACACCAGAAAAATACAACCTACTATGGAAAAAGGCCCAGCCCATCTCTTGCAAGAAGAACAGGATTTATTTCCATAAAAAAGACAAAGACACGCCAGCAAAATTATCTGTTGCCACGGAGCACTCTGACAAAAACACCATAAGCGACAAGTTATAAAGGCTCTATAGGGGATGCCAGACCCTTTGTCTCAGCCTAGGATGTATCGCTCAACGAGAATACATTTTCTTTATTTTCTACGAATTCGAATTGAGCCGATACCCAACCCGTCTCACACCCCCTTTTACAAATACCCTGGGTCACAATGGACCATGAAACAGGCTGGTGGATGGTAACACAATATTTATTTATTTTAAATTCAAAGAAAATCACACAATTTTTATATTGGGCAGCAATCACCAATAGGGTGATAATTACAATGAAAATCACTGAAATACACTTGGGTAACCTTCTACAAGAACATATCCAAAGCACAACTGAATAGGAGCACTTTTCCTATTTGGGTAGATAGCACCCAAGTTAAGCTTTCCCCCTGCAATGTTCCCTCTGACCCCAATTAGTGGATAGAAAGAAAATAAGAGGCACACATTTTAAAATCCCTTTGCAATGGCATAGAATGACACTCGGAATTTGACAAATAATTATATGTGTGGTTAAATAATGATGTACATATGTTTTATCACAATATCATGGATGTCATATCACTACCAACTATAAGGCACGGTATCACAAAAGGCATATAGTTCAAAAGCAATTTAAGTGAGAACCCAGTGCAGTCAAAATCACACGTGGAAAAGTTGCATTTACATTTTGTTTTCAGTTTTAAATGTCCAAATGTTTTTTTTTTTAAACAGGTGAAATAAACAGAATCGGAATGCAGTTTTTAGACTGGGGAATAGATGCACATCACAGAGATAATATAGCAGTGAAAGAGTAGCTCTAGCTGAAGAACTGAATGAGATTTTCAGGGTGGAAGAAGACTCGGTTTTAGGAAAATAAAGCAGTTAAAAGAGAAAATCGGTTGGGAAAGAAAAAGACAAACTTCACTTACGCTAGATATAATGGCTAGAAAAGGGGAACGCCACCTGTGAATAGAAAAGTTACGCTGCAGTTGTAACCCTTCAAGTAGTGTGGCTCTTTCCTTAGGGAGAATTCATTAATTTAATCAAAATATTGCTAAGGCGTTACAAGATGGGATGAATGAAAGGATGGCGCTAAAACTAAGAAATCAAGACAGGATGCAACAAGAATTCTATCAGTCTTAAACAAGTTACCAGAATATGGATAGAGTAGGGCAAAAAGAAAGAGTCAAGATGGGAAAGGCTAGGGGCCTCATTTCGAGTTCGGCGGTAACCGTGCCTGAAATTTCGGCAGGTTACCGCCGGACTCATATTACCATTCCGCCTCTGTGATTCCTGGAATTACTGGGGCATTACGACCCCGGTGACCAGGAAATTCCGGAGGCGGAATTTGGTAAATCCCCATTCCCATTGAGTCCCATAGGACTCAATGGGAATGGGGAAGTGGAAACACCGGCACCATCTCATGATGGTGCCGGTGTTTCCACGTCTGCCTGGCGGGAATTACACCTCCGCCTGTAGAACTCGAGATCACCCAGTATGGAAACAACTGTTATTTCCATACCGGGTGACTCATAATGAGGCCCTATGTGTTGCTATGGGATGGGGAAGTACTCGCAATCCGCACTTGAATTTGGGATTTGGGACAGCCAACCGGGTTTTGGACTCTAAGGGCTCTGGTCACAGGATGGCAGCTCTCAGAACAGCAAGCAGCTGGGCAAGTCTGGTCACTGAATGGCAAGGGTACAATGGGCATGCAGGTAGTGGGCAAAAAAGCCAGTCTGGTCACAGGATACTCCCAAAAGGTACCACAGCTTTCCCCCCTTGTTATTGGGATTTTTAGTGGAGTTTCTGGATCAATGGCCTTGCTGGGATAGGATCAGCTATGCTTTGGCCTGGCAGTAGAGTCTGGAATATTGCAAAGATGGATCTGGAATGTCTGGATACGCAGGCACTGGAAATTCATGAGAGAGTGTGTCCCTATTAGCTCCCACCACTTATATACAGCGGGTGACATCACCAAGTGTATTGTTGTCATAACTAAGCTGGACCTACCCCCAAGAACCGGATAGGTCAGCCTATGCTGGTCGCCTCCTCCAGGAGGGGACTCGGTGTAGGGGGTTGTGTTTTATGAGGTGCAAAGCCATCCCACAGTCCTTTTTGCCAACAATCCTTCTTAACATAAATCACACATTTATACAGTTGCAGCATTTTTGCAAATTACATAAGCAGATTACATTTTTCACGCAGATCATGGCAGTCCAACTCTCCAGTTTGTAGGACTTTGTTTCGTCCGTCTAATAGTGTTTTGTCATTTTCAATTAAATTAGTTTACCTAAAATTCTATAACCTTATACATGTGTATAGATTATCATAAGGCATGTGAATATTACATTTGAAAGTTGCATCATGTACACTCAGAATATCCAATTCTCTGCCATTTCTGTCCCCAATATGCCAGTGAAGGTTACCACGTCTTAAACTAAAGCCACCAAAATTGCATCTAGATTGTGAAACTTTCACATTACTGCGTTGTCCAATTTCGGAGATAAAGAGTCTTGAAATGTATTGATAAAATAATCTTTGGAGCCACATGGCCAGCATTGTCTACCACATAAGGGCATAGCTTGCAAGGCTGCTCTGGATTTGGCTTTCAAGCTCCCCAGTAGAAGTTGCGGAGGTGATTTTCCAAAAGTCACACGTAGGTGTCCCAGAATCTATTGTCTCAACCTGGAGCACAGACAAAAGTCTGACGAGCGTGTTATATGCTGCCTCCTGGTCCATTCAAAGTTTCAAGGGGCCCAATTAACACGTAGGCATCCCAGAAATCCATTGTGGCTTCTCTTGGGGGTAGGGCACTCCTGTTGTCAGCACCCAAATGTCCCTCGAGCCTCTGCAGAAAACCTGTTTGGGCTGATTTGCCAGTACGGCCAAAACATGTATGTCTTTATTTTATTTTATTTTGTTTTGAATCAGAAGCAAGCCTGTTGAATAAACATCCCATATATGTTTCCCAGCAAACCCCCTTTATATTGCTAGGCCAAGACAGGGCTTTATTCAACATTACACTTTTAAAACAGGTATGTTTCCTTATCAACAAAAGCACATTTTAACACGTGGTGAAGTCTGCTGGGCTGTCCCTTTCAAAAGGTTTTCTCTTCCCTCTGACTTCCCAACATTATTTCGCAGCCTAGTCAGGTTCTCGTATACATCAATCTGTTCAGGACACAGGTCCACTGAAATTGACATATACCCTTAGAGCTAGGGTTTATTTTGAAGCAGTGATTTTTGACATTTTCTAGCCCAAAAGTCAAGCGTTTTTCCGTGCGGCTAAAAGTAAAGGTTCTGTGGATTTCCCAAATCTGGCCTGACACAGCCTGTTATTCAGGGATAATACTCACATCTGCTGGATCACAATCTGAATATGGATGGACATGGCAGGGCCTCACTGATAAAAGCAGTGTAATGTAGAACAGATGAAAAGAGCATCAGAGCGGCATCATTTTAAATGTAAAATATTTCTCTTTTTCAATGTGAAACGTTTTGGCAAGCAGCAGAGCAACACTGCTTTTCACTTTGCTTCTTTAGTACACACAAGAACACACCCTGGCAGCCTTTCTCGGTGTGCTCCCTGTTCCAACTTGCCCAATGGTGCTTGGCAAAATGATGCAGCCATCATTTTGTAGCTGCAAAATGCAGTTTTGATGCGGGGCAGTGGTGCTCAAAGGAGCCAGCTCAGCCATTTTGCTGTTAACTGCTGAAGTGCAGCTTGGTTATGGATGGGAATTCTGCTGAGTGGGTGAATGTATCCCACAACCCCCCCGACTCTTCTGAAACTTTTTGTCGAGGGAGAGTAGGGCAAAGTGGGGTTCATCAGTAGGGCAAAGTGGGGTTCATCAGGTGGACTCTTTCTTCCATCAGGGAGAGGTACGCCACAATCCTCCCGTTGTCTCTCGTTGGAGTGTGGAGCTACACCCACAGCTTTCCCTTAGGTCTTTCTTTGTGGTGTGAAGCGACACCCTGTGACAGTTCAGCAAATTATCATAAATAAAACTCTGAGCCAAAAACGTAGTTTGAATGAGTGTCAAGGGGACTCAATTCTTTTATTAACATGTACTCTTCTCTTTCAGATTCACTGGTAAAGGATACGTTTCACAGAGATTTCTTAGGATTATTAACTGGGTGTCAACTGAAACTTTCGGGTAAGGAAGTTGTTTTTATTTAATTTTTTTTTCTCTTTCTCTGTCCACTGACTCTTTCATAAATTCTTCAATTTCTTTCTGTCTCCTTTCTCTCGGATAGTCTCTAAGGATTTTCCCCTCCTCCTGGTTCTTTCCGTTCTCCCTCTTCTTCCACTCTTTTCTTTTCCCTTTTCTTATTCTTTTTATGCTTGGACTGTTCCTTTGTAATGCCTACACTCTGAGCAGCCTAACACTTCCTGGCCAGAGGGGTCTTTGGGAGTAAACTTACAGGTCTTCCTGTTATTTATTCTCTCCTCTTTTGTATTCAACTATATTAAAGTTCCCTCTTATTTCAGTGCGTTTTCAGATGCAGTTCGTAAGCTAGTGCAGAGGCTCTTTCCCTTCCTCTGCATGTGTGGGCAACATTCGCCTTTCCTTGAACTATGCCCCTCTCTTGTAGCGTGTCGGTGCCACACCTCCTCTCACCCCTTTACGATGCATATTTTGTTTACGTTGCTTCTTCTCTGTGAGGAGAAGCGGCGCCAACTCCCACACACTACTACTGACAGGATTCACTAGTTCCCCATCAATCAGTCTCACATCTGAGCGCAACGGCGCCCGACTTTATATTGTCCAGCTGTCGACACGTTCGCGTCTTTACACTATCTGCAGGGCTCTGTTTTCGTCTGTGAGTGTCAGAATTCCTCTCCACTGGTTGACCCCGTAGTGTAGAAGAAGAATTCTTCCCACCAATGTACCCCTCTGAATGGTACAAACACACATACACAGGGATCAATTAATTGAAAGATGTTTGGATTTCCCTCCGAGACCAACCTAGCTGTAGAAGGAAAGAAGCACAATTAATATCCAAATATACCTTCTGGCTCCAAGCATTACTAACACTCCTCCCACACTAACCTGATCAGTGAAAGAACTGATCCTAAGAAGATTTACCACGATCTGAGTACGGGCCGTATATAGTAGGAATATTCTGCAAAACAAACAACCCCTCTGGTTTTACAATCACTTAAGTACAAGAAACAAGACTGCCAACAAATACGTAACTGCACAGAAATTCTTACCAGAGGGATTCCAAAATTGTTGAACACGAAGTATAACTGGCAAATGTTATTGATGAAACGAGGAAAACAAACTTCCGTTTGGTTTACAAGGAATACGTAAGCAAGAATATCTGTGGTATAACAATGGTGGTTACAACTCCCGCGATGCAGCAGATGCTCTCCCACGGTGCAGCGGAGGCTGTCTCGCGGCGCAGCTGATGCTATCCCACGTTGCAGCGGAAACTGTCCCACGGTGCAGCGGAGGCTGTGACGCTGGGCGGCGGATACTTTCCCACGGTGAAGCTGAGGCTGTTAACCAGTACAAGAAATGTACAAACAGAAGAACAAGAGTTACGTGAAATCAACGTTATCCAAAGAAAGAGAAGGTCGGATACCAGAAAATCACAGAGTTACCAAAACAGACTAGGAAGATCCAGAAATCAAGGTCGGGTCCAAAATCAGGAGGTCAAAGGTACCAGGTAATCAAAGAACAAGGTCAACAAACGAGAAGAGCCACAAAATGCTTGATCAGAAGCACTGAGCAAGCAGGGAGGCGGGGTTAAATATCCAGGATCACATGATCACCGCCGTGACCCAGCACGAACGTTGCGTCTCCTTAGCAACGTATTGCCTAACTTCCATGGCAACCTCCAGCCGCCTCGGAAAGCCGAGTTTTGAAGTAATCTCCCCCGCCATCCACTGCCTGATGTTTGGTTGGTTCTCCTATGTTTTTTGGTTACATGAAACGTACGTAGACCGTTACGAAAACCCGTACGCATAACAGTACCCTCCCCTAAAGACGGGTCCCGTCCCCTCGAGGCCCAAAACTCAGATATTAATCGAGGAGCATGTATATGACTGACAGGTTCCCATGTTCTCTCTTCCGGACCGTATCCTTTCCAATCCACATAATACATCCTGACACCGCTGGAAATCTTGGTATCCAGAATCTTGTGGACTTCATACTCATCTTCACCTTTCACAGACAGAGGTGGCGGACGTGAAGGGAGAGAGGTACCAGGATGAAAGGCTTTAACGAGGGATACATGGAAAACAGGGTGTACTCTCCACTTGGCAGGAAGAGACAGCCGTACGATGACAGGATTTATTACTGCCGTGATAACAAATGGACCAATGTAGCGTGGGAGAAGCGCCCTTCTACCAGGAATATGCAAATTCTTTGTGGACAGCCAAACCTTTCCCGCCACTACATACGTTGGGGCTGGAGAACGATGGGTGTCAGAGAAGCGTCTGGCACTAGACTAAGCATTTTCAAGGTGTAGTTTAACCTGCGTCTGTATCGAAACAAGTTGCTGAATGCAAGAGGAAGCCACGGGGTGACGTGCAGGTAGAACAGGAGAGAGAGGCATATGCCTAGGATGCCTACCATATAAGGCAAAAAATGGTGAAGAGCGCGTAGATGAATGGAGATAATTATTATAAGCAAATTCTGCCATAGAAAGCAATTAAAGCCAGCTGTTCTGATACTGATGAGTAAGACACCTAAGATATTGTTCCATAGTTGAATTGAGACGTTCGGTCTGTCCGTCCATTTGGGGATGGTACGAGCTGGAATACCTTTCATCAATTCCAAAAGAAGTGGTAAGGGATTTCCAGAAACGAGAAGTAAACTGTGAGCCCCTATCCGTAATGATAATACAAGGGAGACCAAAAAAACGAAAAACATTTTTCAGAAACAAATCCGCCAATGTTGGAGCAGTAGGGAGACCTTGACAAGGTATGAACAACGCCAGTTTGGTAAAATAATCAATGATCACCCAAATGGTGTTGAAACCAGAAACCGGAGGCAAATCCACTACAAAGTCCATGGAAATCATGTACCACGGATACTCAGGGACAGGCATAGACTGAAGCAAGCCTACAGGTTTGGAATGAGAGCTTTTACATTGTGCACATACATAACAATAAGCAATGTGTTTGGCAACATCTTTAGCCATAGAAGGCCACCAGCACCACCGCTGTATTAGATCTATGGTCTTCTTAGTACCCGGATGTGCTGCTAACATTGAATCATGGCACCACTTGATGGCCTTCTTTCGAGTTTCATCATCTGGAAGGAATAGCAATCCCTTGATATGAGGCAAACCATGTATGACTTCAATATTAAGTCTGGCCACTTCTGTAGGATTTTCTTTCACCCATTCCTGTAATTCATCACGCAAGGTAGGTTGTAAAGTACAAGCACAGATCACCTGATGTGGCAATAGAGGATGACCGTCTGCACTTGGAGGAGACGACTCACCATGGATGCGTGAGAGGGCATCGGCCTTCGTGTGTAATGAACCGGGCCGGTACGTAATGGTGAAATTAAACATCAAAAAGAACTCCTGCCATCTAGCATGCCGGGCAGTAGAACACTTAACTGACTGTAGAGCTACTAAATTCTTGTGGTCAGTGAAAACCTGAACAGGGAATGCTGTACCCAATAAATGATGTCGCCAGGTCAGGAAAGAGTCCCGTACTGCTAACAACTCTCTTTCAGTGATAGTGTAGTTTTGTTCATAGGAAGTCAATTTCCTTGAATGAAATGCCACCGGAAGCAACCCTTTGGTTTCTGGACATTCTTGAGACAAAATGGCACCAAGAGCAATGTCCGAAGCATCAGCTTCTACCACAAATGGTAGATTAGGATTAGGGTGCTGGAGCACAGGAGCGCTGGTGAATGCAGATTTGAGACTCTGGAAGGCTTGATCACAAACACTGTCCCAAAGAAAAACTGTTTTACTGCTTGTCAAAGCTGCCAATGGCGCGACTAAAGTAGAAAAATCTCTAATAAAACTCCTATAAAAATGTGCAAACCCCAAAAAGGATTGCAGGGCTTTCAAAGAGGTGGGTGTGGGCCACTCCAAAACCCCCTTAACCTTAGACTGGGTCATTTGAATTCCTTTACAAGTTATCTCATACCCCAGGAATTCCACTTCCGAAGCATGGAAAATACATTTCTCTAATTTAGCAAACACTTTTTTTCACGCAGTCTTTGTAAGACGCAAGAAACGTGTGTCACATGTAACTCATAGGATGTGGAATATATCAGTATGTCATCCAAATAAACTATTAGAAACTGGTCCATCATGTCGTGAAAAACATCATTGATGAAATATTGAAACGTAGCGGGAGCATTACATAGCCCAAACGGCATGACTCTGTATTCAAACAACCCATACCTGGTCTTAAAGGCTGTTTTCCACTACAGATTCTTACAAAATTGTAAGCACCGCGTAGGTCCAATTTGGTAAAGATAATGGATGAACCCAGTTGGTCTAAGAGCACAGAGATGAGAGGAATGGGATATTGATTCCGAACAGTGATGGAATTGAGAGCCCTATAGTCAATACACAGACGGAGGTCCCCCTCTTTTTTGGGCACAAAAAATAAGGGAGAAGCCGCAGGTGAACGTGAGGGGCGTATGAACCCTGATTTCAGAGACTGATCAATGTATTCCTTCAGAATGAGATCTTCCTTGTGGGTTAAGGAATAGATCCTACCTGATGGTAATTTTCCCCCAGGGATCAAATCAATAGGACAGTCGTAAGGTCTGTGCGGGGGCAAAACCAAACCACCTCCTTCATCAAACACATCCTTAAATTCAGAATATTCTGTAGGCAAAACACTGGTTATAACTGCTCCAATAGTAGAAGCAATATCCAATAGAGGATGGCAAGGACTATTCACTGGGACCTTGTTCTTCCAACACCGGTTCTCACAATATTCTGACATAAATTCAATACTGCATGTGTGCCAATCAATGGAAGGGTTATGTAACCGTAGCCACAGAATTCCTAATATGAGCCTGAACTGTGGTGCAGCTATAAGATCAAAGAAAATATTTTCTGAATGTCCCATTATAGTCTCCATTGCCAAATCCTCTGTCTGCTGGATCACCATTCCAGAAACCAGGGTGGATTCATCCACAGCGTTCACAATAACAGGATTCACTTTATCAATGATAGGAATGCCCAGATCCTTGGCGTACATGGTATCAATATAGTTTCCTGTAGCTCCAGAATCTATGATTGCTGTGGCTTGAACACTCTTGTCTTGTGATAACTTGAAATTTACCTCCATTTTAACAGGTTGGACTAATATGGAGTCCTTGGAAACATAAGTGCTTGGAAATTGGATTCTTATTGCCGAGCTCTCGCGTTTCCCTGCTTTTTGGAGGGTTTCTTGGTGCAAGCTTTCAATAGGTGTTTTCCGAAAGACCCACAATAGAAACACAAATTGTTTTTTCTTACGATGCTCTCTTTCTTCTTGGGAAAGAGGACCTTGTGTAGCTGCCCCAATCTGCATTGGTTCTGGTGCAACAGTAGACGATACAGGGTTGACGTGGACGTCAGGAGCCACACCACGTTTCTCCCCTTTTCTAGCAGCTTTACGGGCGTCTATCTGAAGAACTAGTTCCAGTAATTCTGGAAAGGAGGCTGGAACTACTGGCACCATAGCAAGGGTATCTTTTAAAGCTTTGGATAGTCCTTTATAGAACAATGAGGCCTTCTTATCATCAGGCCAACCCGTCTCAGCAGCTAATTGATTGAACTTCGCTAAATAGGCCAAGAGTGTCATATCCCCTTGCTGCAAACTTAACAATTCCAACTCCATGACTTGGGCTTTGTATCGAGTATCGAACACCTTGCCCATTGCTTCAATCAATGCGTCACAATCGAACAATAAAGGACTACCCTCTTCCAAAAGAGGGTTAGCCCAGGCAGCTGCAGTACCCCCAAGATGGGACAACAAGAAGGCTGTCTTGGTTGCAGAATCAGGAAAAGAACCTGGACGGCATAAAAAGTGCAAGCAACATTGATTTAGAAATGTCCTGAAATGTTTTGGGTCCCCATGGAACCTCTCCGGCGGAGCCAAAGGAAATTGTGATGTAATATACACTGGCCCGGCCTCCGCCTGTGCGGGTTCAACGACCGGGGCATTCGGTAATGCTGGTGCTGCTTGAGGCATTGGCTGTATGGCTGTTTGGAGTTCCAAAATTTGTTGTTGAGTGGTGGCATAAGCATTAGCCACATCTGTTCTCAAATCTGCCACTAATTGGAGGAGGTTAGCTAGGGTCTCGTTGGGGTCCATGTTAGGAGGCTTCTGATTATGTCAGAATTCCTCTTCACTGGTTGACCCCGTAGTGTAGAAGAAGAATTCTTCCCACCAATGTACCCCTCTGAATGGTAAAAACACACATACAGAGGGATCAATTAATTGAAAGATGTTTGGATTTCCCTCCGAGACCAACGTAACTGTAGAAGGAAAGAAGCACAATTAGTATCCAAATATACCTTCTGGCTCCAAGCATTTACTAACACTCCTCCCACACTAACCTGATCAGTGAAAGAACTGATCCTAAGAAGATTTACCATGATCTGAGTACTGGCCGTATATAGTAGGAATATTCTGCAAAACAAACAACCCCTCTGGTTTTATAATCACTTAAGTACAAGGAACAAGATTGCCAACAAATATGTAACTGCACAGAAATTCTTACCAGAGGGATTCCAAAATTGCTGAACATGAAGTATAACTGGCAAATGTTATTGATGAAACGAGGAAACCAAACTTCCGTTTGGTTTACAAGGAATACGTAAGCAAGAATATCCACGGTATAACAATGGTGGTTACAACTCCCGCGATGCAGCAGATGCTGTCTCACGGTGCAGCGGAGGCTGTCTCGTGGCGCAGCTGATGCTAACCCACGTTGCAGCAGACGCTGTCCCACGGTGCAGCAGAGGCTGTGTCGCTGGGCGGTAGATACTTTCCCACGGTGCAGCAGAGGCTGTCCCGCGGCGCAGCAGAGGCTGTCCCACAGTGCAGCTGAGGCTGTTAACCAGTACAAAAAATGTACGAACAGAAGAACAAGAGTTACGTGAAGTCAACGTTATCCAAAGAAATCCTTTAAGCAAAGCCGGGTCGGAAATCACATGGGCAAGACAAGACTAAGGAGTAGGCAAAACAGAATCCAGGGGCGGAAAGAGAAGGTCGGATACCAGAAAATCACAGAGTTACCAAAACAGACTAGGAAGATCCAGAAATCAAGGTCGGGTCCAAAATCAGGGGGTCAAAGGCACCAGGTAATCAAAGAACAAGGTCAAGAAACGAGTAGTGCCACAAAATGCTTGATCAGAAGCACTGAGCAAGCAGGGAGGCGGGGTTAAATATCCAGGATCACATGATCATCTCCGTGACCCAGCACAAACGTTGCGTCTCCTTAGCAACGTATTGCCTAACTTCCTTCGCAACCTCCAGCCACCTCGGAAAGCCGGGTTTTGAAGTAATCTCCCCCGCCATCCACTGCCTGACGTTTGGTTGGTTCTCCTGTGTTTTTTGGTTACATGAAACGTACGCAGACCATTACGAAAACCTGTACGCATAACAGTGAGCCGACAACCATTCATTCGCTCGGTACGGTCTCGTTCACTTTCTCATTTGAATAGTTTTGCTTTTCCCCGCAGGGTACTCACGTTCATTAAATCATCGGGACAACGGTCCCCTCGAACTGCTTCAAACATTCCTAGGTGCAACGGCGCAACAATACACGTACTTTGACTGGCGACAACGATCACCTGGATTTTTATATTAATTACTCTTCTTCATTTCACTGTCACGGCTATACAACTTTGGGAATCCAGGTCTCTTCTGATTGCCTCAGTAAGCCCAGCTGTAGCCGTTGGGCTCAACCTCCTCCTCGTCAGCTCTGGTTTCCTAGGATACCAGGATACAGATTTGATTAGAGGCAAGTCCATACAGGTATTACTTCCTGTTTCTATATCCATGCTTTAATAGGACTTCCCACTGTACATAAGCATATGTAAAGGCATGAACAACCCAGCACATTGTCACACCCCCTCTACTAAACCCTTACGTTCAGGAAGGGTTTCTGCCCTGGACAGGTAATCAGCTTGGGCCAATAATTTTCCATGTTTATGAATAGTTCTAAAAGAGAAGGGCTGGAGAGAAAGAAACCACCTGAGTATTCTCTGATTTGAATCTTTGTTACGAGCAAGCCAGACTAATGGGGCATGGTCGGTTATTAATGTGAACACTCGGCCCAGTAGATAATACCTCAGAGCGTCAATAGCCCACTTTACGGCCAAACACTCCGATTGTTGGATAACTCAGCTTGTGAGGTAATAACTTTCGACTGATGAATAGTATTGGTCTTTCCTTCTCTCCCTGATTCTTAAATAGTACAGCTCCGAGTCCCGTACCTGAAGCATCTGTGTGGAGGTAAAATGGAGCATCTGGGCAGTGTAAAACAGCTCTTTCGGTTAGGGCCTCTTTTAAAGTATCGAAGGCCTGTAATGTTTCCACAGTTTTCCAAACTTTCCTTGTTGATGAGCTCTTCCTTAACAGATCTGTTAGTGGAGTAGCTAATGTAGAAAAATGTGGGATAAATCTTCTATAATATCCCACAAACCCCAAAAAGGCTCATACTTGTTTCAATGTTTCTGGGAACTTCAACAGTTTGATACCTTTGATTTTCTCCTCCTGGGGTCTGATGATCCCTTGGCCCACATAGTATCCCAAATACTTCATATGAAATGTGGCCACGTGAGTTTTCTTGGGATTTATGTGTAATCCCGCCTGTTTCAGCATTTCAAGTATTTTACTAAGATGTTGCAGATGTTCTGACCAGGTGTTGCTGTAAATTATGATGTCGTCAAGATAGGCACCGACATACTGTTCATGACCCTTTATAATATAATTCATTAGTCGCTGAAAGGTTGCGGGAGCCCCATGTAATCCAAAGAGCAACACCGTAAACTGATATAAACCAGTAGGCGTGGCAAACGCTGTCTTCTCCTTATCTGAGGGTAGCAATGGAATTTTCCAGTACTCCTTGGTTAAGTCGATTGTGGTCAAAAATCTTGCCTTTCCTAGATTATTTAGTAGATCTTCTATTCTAGGCATTGGGTATGCGTTGAATTTAGAAATTTCATTCAACTTCCGGAAGTCCATACAGAACCTCACACTCCCATCAGGCTTCGGCACCAAGACTACAGGGGAACACCAGTCACTGTGGGATGGTTCAATGATTCCTAGATCTAGCATTTCCTGCACCTCCTGGTTGAAGGCCTTGATCTTTGACTCAGGTATCCGTTAAGGTCTTAGTCTTACTATGGCCCAGGTTTGGTGACTATACGATGATCAGTTAGGTTAGTCTTCCCTGGTAAGGAGGAGAAGATGTGTGAAAACCTTTGTAATAAGTTGGACAACTCATTTATTTGGGCAGGCGTTAAGTCTAGGTTGATGTTTAGACCCTCTAAACCTGTCTTCTCTTTTAATTGTGGAATTGTTCTTCTGAGGTTGTATCCAGAGATATCATGGCCATCGTTTGGGCTGATGGTATCCACTTCTTAAGTAAATTGACATGATATGTTAAGGAATGTTACTGCCTGTCTGTTTCACTCTGTACGTTAACGGACCCAGCACTTCTTGAATCTCATAAAGACCTTTCCTGGTAGCCAACATTTTGATTTCTGATGTAGGTACCAATACTAGCACTTGCTCTCCTTTCTTGAAGGTACGTAACTGTGCATTTTGATTGTAGTATCTCTTTTGTCTGATTTGAGCTTGAAGGAGATTATCCCTGGCAATACTTTGTAGATTTCCAACCCTTTTCTGCAACTGAGAGGCATACTCTGTTAATGTTACCTCACGTCTGGTTGCTCTTCCCAACCTTCTTTTAATATATCCAACAGAGTACGAATGGGCCTTCCAAACAGTAATTCAAAGGGTGAAAACCCTGTCGATGACTGAGGAGTGTTCCTTAGCGTCATTAAAATCCACGGAAGAACTCTATCCCAGTCTTTATTCTCTGGGGAAGTCGTTTTCTTCACGCATTTGCTTGATGGTTTGATTGTAATGTTCCACCAACCCATCAGTCTGTGGGTGGTATACAGCTGTTTTCAGATGTTCTATTTTTAGCGTCTCACAGACTTGTTGGAGCACCTTGGGCATGAAATTTGACCCACGATCGGTGACAATCTCCCTGGCTATCCCCACTCGACCAATAAAAGATATCAGTGCATCACAAATCTATTGGGTATTTGTTGCTTTTAAGGGAAACGCCTCGGGGTATCTGGTTGCATAGTCCACCACCAGAAGAATGTATTTGTGACCCCTCCGGGTTGGTTCCAAAGGCCCCACCATATCGATTCCTATTCTACTGAATGGCTCCAGGACTAGGGGCATAGGCTGAAGTGGCGCTTTCCTCACATTGGCTCTGTTCTTCAACTGACACTCCTCACATGACTGACAGAACCTGAACACCTGCTGGTACACTCCTGGCCAATAGAACCTATCTAGAATTTTTTTAGTTGTCTTCTCCGTTCCTAGGTGTCCTTCACCAACTTGAAGGTGAGCGACTTCTAGTACAATCTTACAGTATTTCTGGGGTATTAGTAACTGTTTCAGGTCTTCTGCACTCCTGAACTTGCTTAATCTGTAGAACAATCCATTCTCCTTTATGAACAGTGGTCCCTGACCTGCTGTTTCTTCTAGGGCACGGTCTCTGGCATATTGCAGTAAGGGATCTAGCTCTTGTGCAGACCTAAAGCTATCCCCGTCTTCCTCAAGCCTCCAATCGACTTCTACAGGGGAAACATTTTTAGCTCTCCATTCTTTCTTCAGTAACCGCTTGAACTTCCTGCTTTTCTGTGTCTTAGGAGACGGGATAGGTATTTCTTCTCTATGGAAAGGGGCCGTTTCTAACCAGCTCTTCTCAATTTTATGAACTAATTTAGAGAATTTTGGTATGTGCAACCCAATTAGCAGTGGTTTAGGTAAACGGGGTAATACTGCTGCCGTCACTCCCATTGTCTCCCCGACCAACTTAATCTATATTTCCTTTGAGGGATAAACCCTTATATCCCCATGGACACATCTGATAGGAATTTTCCCTGGAGAATAATAATCTTCACCTACCAGCTCCGATGTCACTGCTGTCTGTAGGCTTCCTGAGTCAATCAACGCGGTGGTGGGTTTTCCATCCACCTCTGCCTCACACGTATATAGGTATTGCGACTGTCTCCCAGATATCTGTTCCGGGGTCTCATTTTCCTTTGGGGATTCAAAAACTCCCACATCCATTGGTTCCTCTTTTGGTTTCTTCAGACAAAACCTTGCGAGATGCCCCCAGTCTCCACAGTCAAAACACTGCGGACCCCTAAGTGTAGGAGGAGTTTGACGGTAGTTTATAGGACCCTCACTGTTGGGTCTGGAACGTATACTTTCTCCATCTGGTTTTCGTAGCATTGAGTGTGGCCATCTTGGCTGAGTCACAGACTTATTCATCAAAAGGGGAGGTTTATTGCTCGTCGTATAGGTCAACACCTTGCCTTGTCCAGCTTTTTGGTATGCTGACGCTACTTCTACAGCCTTCTACAGCCTCGCTTAGTGATAACCTGGGATGTTGTTTGACCCATCTCTGTACCGGACCAGGGAGAGCTTCGATTGTCTCGGGGTTTTCTCCCCCTTCAATTTGACTTCTCTAAACTTGACTCGATACGTTTCCTCGTCGTGTCCCATCCGCTCCAACACTACCTTCTTCATGTCCCCATAGCTGGTGTCCCCCGCAGGGTTTGCAGCCTGGTATGCACATTGCATCTCACTGGTCATTAATGGTGCGATGTAATGACACCATCTCTCGGTGGGCCACTGTGCATTTCGAGCTAGTCTTTCAAAATTCACGAAATAGTGACCTGGATCCTCACCAGCCGAATACTTTTGTAATACTGACGTAGGGACCTGAGGATTGTTTCGTACGTTCATAATTTCGAGTAATTGAGCCTGTTGCATTTGTAAGGCTTGCTGGAATGCTAATCTGTCGGCCTGGGCTTGTTGGGTCTGCATTTGCAAGCCTTGTTGTAACAGTTGTTGACCTTCGCTTAGGGTCTTAATAAGGTCCTCCATGGCGTTCTCAGGATCCCACTTCCCACATCAAAATGTGACAGTTCATCAAATTATCATAAATAACTCTGTGCCAAAAACGTAGGTTGTATGAGTTTCAAGGAGAACTCAATTCTTTTATTAACATGTACTCTTCTCTTTCAGATTCACTGGTAAAGGATACGTTTCCACAGAGACTTCTTAGGATTATTAACTGGGTGTCAACTGAAACCTTCGGGTAAGGAAGTTCTTTTTATTTAATTCTTTTTTCTCTTTCTCTGTCCACTGTCTCTTTCATAAATTCTTCAATTTCTTTCTGTCTCCTTTCTCTAGGATAGTCTCTAAGGGTTTTCCCCTCCTTCTGGTTCTTTCTGTTCTCCCTCTTCTTCCACTCTTTTCTTTTCCCTTTTCTATGCTCGGACAGTTCCTTTGTAACGCCTACACTCTGAGCAGCCTAACACTTCCTGGCCAGAGGGGTCTTTGGGAGTAAGTTTACAGGTCTTCCTGTTATTTATTCTCTCCTCTTTTGTATTCAACTATATTAAAGTTCCCTCTTATTTCAGTGCGTTTTAAGTTGCAGTTCGTAAGCTAGTGCGGAGGCTCTTTCCCTTCCTCCGCATGGGTGGGCAACGTTTGCCTTTCCTTGAACTATGCCCCTCTCTTGTAGCACGTCTGTGCCACAACTCCTCTCACCCCTTTACAATGTGTATTTTGTTTCGTTGCTTCTTCTCTGTAAGGAGCAGTGGCACCAACTCCCACACACTGCTACTGACAGGATTCACTAGTTCCCCATCAATCAGTCTCACGTCCGAGCGCAACGGCGCCCGACTTTATATTGTCCAGCTGTCGACGCGTTTGCGTCTTAACACTATCTGCAGGGCTCGATTTTCGTCCGTGAGCCGACAACCATTAATTCGCTCGGTACGGTCTCGTTCACTTTCTCATTTGAATAGTTTTGCTTTTCCCCGCAGGGTACTCACGTTCATTAAATCATCGGGACAACGGTCCCCTCGAACTGCTTCAAACATTCCTAGGCGCAACGGCGCAACAACACATGTACCTTGACTGGCGACAACGATCGCCTGTATTTTTATATTAATTACTCTTCTTCATTTAGAGGTGAACCTACTCCGACAGGACGTGAGGACCCTGTCGGAGCGTACGGAGAGCCTGGAGAAAGAGGGGAGCGCGAACACGGCGGATTGCGCCGCACACAAGGCCGACCTGCATGTCTTGACGCAAAGAGTGCGCAACCTGGAGAATAGAGCTGAAGAGGCAGAAGGGCGCGCCCGGAGAAATAACATCCGTATTGTGGGCATCCCGGAAGGAACGGAGAGCCGTAACCCCACGGAGTTCATCGAGAATATGTTGCTCCAAGAGATCACTGGAGGTGTGCTGTTGCAGGGATTTGCAGTGGAGCGAGCGCATAGGGCATTGGCTAGGAGGCCTCCACCGGGCAGTCCGCCCAGGCCAATGATAGCCAAGATCCTTAATTATCGAGACCGGGAGAGGATCTTGGAGCATTTTCGTAATGGAGGAACCATCAAGAGGGGGGAGGCAACTATAACGGCCTACCCGGACTACACCATGATGGTGCAGAGGAGTCGGATGAACTTCGGGGTGGTCAAAAGGAGACTGAGAGAGGTGGGGAAGAAGTACATGCTCCTTTATCTGGCCAAATTGAAGGTGTTTCACAACAACAGATCCTTGTTTTTCGAGACGCCTGAGGAAGCCATGGAGTGGCTGGACATGCAGGGCAGCCCCCAGGAGCCGGATGTCCGAGCGGAAGAAGGCGGAGAAAGAGATAAGTGATCAACGATGGGAGAGGGTGCAGCTAGAGACTATGGGACTTGATTATAGTTATTGTCACGGCCCAAGAAAGTCGGGCCCAGAACTGGACGGTTAATGCACTGTTTGCACTGCAATTGTTGTCTTATGTAGGAGCCATTCAGGGCTAGTCTATACACCCCCGTTTAGTGTTTTTAGTTAAGTGGCCGTTAGGGCGACTTTACCCTACTGGGCTCTGTGCTTATCAGCCAGAACTAGATGTGGGGGGGCCTGAGATCCAGGGATGGAGCTGGGCAACAGTTGGGGAGGGAGTTGGGGGGGGAGGGACGGGAGGGAGGAGAGGAGGGAGTGGGGATTGTTGGGGTGTATATAGTGTTGGGAAGTTTGAGTTTGGTCGCGAGCCATAGGGGAGTATTTTTGACGAGATATCTGGACAGCACGGATGGGTGGGGGTGGTTCAGGGAGAGAGAGAGCAGGATAGCAATGAACTATGGGGGAGCTTAAATTACTGACATGGAACGTCAGGGGGCTCAACAGTTATCTGAAACGAAACAAAGTCATGCTATACTTGAGAAGACAGAAGGTAGACATCGCATTATTGCAAGAAACGCATCTGACCCGGGATAAACTAGAGCTGGTGAAGGGAAAGTGGAGGGGAACGGTGGTGGGATCCACGTACTCGGCCTATGCCAGGGGTGTGCTGGTCTGGGTGGCGCCACACGTCCCGTTCCAGCTGAGGCAGGAAATGCGGGACACTGAGGGGCGTCTGGTTATGGTAAGAGGGGTGGTTGAGAACAGAGAGGTGTGTATAGTGAATACATATGCCCCTAACCAGGGCACGGCAGAGTACTTCCGGACCATGTGTACCAACTTGAGCTGGTGTGTTGGGAGTGCGGTGATATGGGGGGGGGATTTTAACTGTGTGTTGGATCCGGGGATGGACAGATCCGACGATAAGGTGGTGAGGCCTGCCCCGGCAGCCCGGGCATTACAGGCGTTGCTACGTGACTTTGAGCTCGAGGATGTGTGGAGGACCAAGCACCCCGACGAGAGGCAGTACTCACACTACTCGGCCCCACAGCAGTTACACACTAGACTCGACTATATCTTTGCCACATCGGACGTATTGGTAGATGTTTCTAGTGTGGAATACAAAGCGAGGGTCCTATCAGACCATTCGCCTATGGTGGTAGAGTGGCAATATGGCTGCCCCAGGGCACAGATCCCGACGTGGCGTCTGCGCGCTGAGGCGCTTAAGGACCCGGTTTTTAGGGAGGATGTGCGGGAAGAAATTGTTAGATATTTTGAGACAAACGCAGGCAGCGTTGACTCGGCGGGGACTCTATGGGAGGCCTTTAAGGTGGTGGTACGAGGGGTGGCAATTGCCAAATCAAAAGGCTTGCAGAATGGGGTCCTGGCTGATCTACGTAGAGCGGAAGGCGAGCTGGAACAGACATTGAAGAGCGAGCACATAGATAATAAGCTGGTGCTTAAACTGCAGCAGCAGTGTACGGAACTTTGGGGAAGGCTCTGTAATCTAAATTACAAAAAGTATATTGAGAGGCGACACGCGGGAGGAGATAAAACGGGCCGTCTTCTGGCATGGCTATATAAAAGAGAAACCCTGAGACCCCCGATTAGGACGATAACCAGAGAAGATGGGGAGTTGATAGATACCCAAGAGGGCATAAACAAGGAATTTGCGAACTATTACAGGGAATTATACAGGGATGTAGGGGGTGGTGGCAGGGAGGACATGTTAGAGACCTTGCAAGATATTGGGTTGCCCAAGATAAGCATGGAAGAGAGAGAGGAACTAGATGCCCCAATAACATTGGAAGAGTTGGAGGCGGTCGTCCGGCAGTTACCCACTGGCAAGACCCCGGGAACGGACGGTCTGCCTAGTGAATTTTATAAAGCATTTGGGGCGGAAGTGCTCCCCCCGATGCTTGACATGCTTAATGAGGCGTTTGAGACGGGGAAGCTGCCGGAGTCGCTCAGAGAGGCGGTCATTATACCGCTCCCTAAGCCCAACAAGCCCGGACATAGTTGCGGATCGTATAGGCCATTGTCTATGTTGAATCAGGACAGCAAGATACTAACGGCTGTCCTGGCAAATAGACTGCGGAGAGTGATAGGCAAGTTGATCCACCCGGACCAAACGGGGTATGTACCGGATAGAAATATCACCCAAAACCACAGGCGACTCCATCGAGTGATCGAATTGGGATGTTATGAAGAGGGGGAGATGGCGATTGTGTCATTGGACGCTGTGAAAGCCTTCGATTCGGTTAGATGGGAATGGCTGCTGGCGGCCTTAGGAGAGTACGGACTGGGACCGGGATACATTAGATGGGCGGAGTTGCTGTACAATGCTCCACTGGCTAGAGTGCGGACGGGTACAATCATATCAGAGAGGTGGCAACTTAGCAGAGGCACTAGACAGGGGTGCCCCTGGTCCCCGATGCTATACATTTTGGCTCTGGAACCTCTGGCACTGTATCTAAGGCAGCAGTATAATATGGTGGGTATTGAGGTTGGGGGGGAAAGGCACCTGATATCCCTGTATGCGGACGACTTGTTATTGTACCTGAGTCATCCGGAGGAGAATTTACAGTATGTCCTGGCGTGATGGAGAGGTATGCGAGGTTGTCAGGCATAGCGGTCAACCCCCAGAAATCGAGCATCTTTCCGCTGGGCAGCTATAGGGGGGTTCCCATAGACAGGTTGCCAGTGTTGCAGGTGCCCTGGTCAGTTCATACATTTCGTTACCTGGGGATAGATGTCTGCCACACGGTGGAAGAAGAACATAGGTGTAATACTGAGATGGCTGTTGAGAAAATACGGGCATGCATGAGTTTTTGGAAGAAGTTGCCTTTGGCGATGATGGGGCGTGGAGCGATGATTAAAATGGTGGTTCTGCCTAGGCTGCTACATTACTTTAGCAACATCCCATACATGATCCCTAAGAGTTTTTTTGCTAAAATTAATGGGGTTTGCAGAGAGTTCTTGTGGCATGGTACTCGAAACAGAGTAGCGCTTTGGAAGTTGCAGAACTTTCATAAAAAAGGGGGAGTCAGACTCCCAAACTTTGAGGCCTATTACATTGCGAGCCAATTACAGTTTGTGACCAAATGGCTCTCCGATGAAGTAACTCCAGAATTTAGATTGTTTGGGCAGGAATGCGCCCCGTTTTATCTAAACAAAGTAATCTGGTTGCCCGAGGCTGTCACAAAGAAGTACCAGGGGATGGTGAGGCTGGGGTGGAAGATGTGGAGACGAGCCTGCAAAATGATGGGAGACCCACTCCCGTGCTCTCCGCAGGTGCCGCTAGTTGCCTTGGCAGGCGAAGATGGGCAACTGAGAGGGATTATCAGGACCTACTGGGAACCTGTGGGGCTGGTGACATTGGGGGACATGTGGCAGGAGGGCGCCATCAAGGGGTTTGTAGAACTCAGCGAGGAGGCGGGATTACATGGGGGCTAATATGTCACATATCACAGATTGGGGAGGAGAATTCGGGAACTATGGCCCGAGACTACCCTGGCAAATGAACCGGATGTTATTATGGGAGTGATATATGATACAGCGGAGGGGGGACATGAGACCTCTAGGCTATATGAGATGGTGGTGTCGAAGGTTGGAAAGGAATTGACACATTTACGATCGGAGTGGGAGAGTGAGGTGGGGACCCAGATGGAAGATGGGATGTGGGAGCGGGCTCTAGGATATCACAAGAGGGTGTCTAGGAATACTAGATTACAGCAAATACAGTTATACGTCACGCACAGGGCGTATATGACCCCGCTGAGGATATCCAAATTCCGGAACGCCGGAAGACAGGCGTGCCCTAAGTGTAACAAAGAGAATGCGGACATGACGCATATGTTCTGGGCAGGCCCAGTGATTGAGAGGTTCTGGGGGGAGGTGGCGCGCAAGTTGGGGGAGAGAGGGGTCACGCTTGCTGTAGACACCGCCTGGGCATGTTTGTTGGGTGGGTCTCCCAGACCTCGGAAGCAGAAGCATGTGGGCAAACTAAAAGACTTAGCGTATGTGCTAGCCAAACGAAGAATAGCCATGGGCTGGAAAAAATGTCACAAGCCACGGGTGGAGGTGTGGTGGAGTGACCTGCAGAAATGGGCGGAGGCGGAAACAGCGGTGTGGCAGGAGGCGAGTTGTATGGCTTGGGAGGAAGAATTGGGCTCCCTGATGGCATGGAAGACACTGATATCCTGCATATTTGGGACAGGGGTGGATTCGGAGGAATTGGATGGTAACGATGCCCAATCATGTGCGACAGATACAGAAAACGACATGGGAACAGGCTCGCGGAGGGGGGGGGATTAGGGGAGCAGTGCGCATTAATGATTGAATGTTAAATGTGATACTGTTAATTGCACTGCGGTTTGGTGTGTATTGTTGTTTGTTTTGAAAAATTAATAAAAATAAAATTAAAAAAAAAAAAAAAATTACTCTTCTTCATTTCACTGTCACAGCTATACAACTTCGGGAATCCAGGTCTCTACTGATCGCCTCAGTAAGCCCAGTTGTAGCTGTTGGGCTCGACCTCCTCCTCGTCAGCTCTGGTTTCCTAGGATACCAGGATACAGATTTGATTAGAGGAAAGTCCATACAGGTATTACTTCCCGTTTCTATATCCAGGCTTTAATAGGGCTTCCCACTGTACATAAGCATATGTAGAGGCATGAACAGCCTAGCCCATTGTCACACACCCCCAGATTTTTCTTTGATCTTTCCTTTCCAGGTCACTGGGGAGGTCCAGAACCAGTACAAATCTAGTGAATAAATAAGAACCGTTTACTACATTTTCCCACTGACTGCCGTCCCGGAAGGTTGACAGCAGTGGGACACACATGCATTGCGATCATTACAGTACTTAGACGATAAAGACAAATAATCACTCACAAGACAGAAATAACTATTGATTCTACTAGAATTTTGGGGATCCCTTTCATGCTGAAAAGGAAAAAAAACTCTCTATTAAGTAACTATACCTATAATCTTACCTGTTCCTTTCTGGTTCTTCTTTTTCTTGTTCTTATTTTCCCGATGTCTCCTCTTTTTGACTTTCTCTTGCCTCCTCAATCGGCCACAAAGTATGTCTGGGGGGACAACTCTTTAATTGATTAATATAGACCCATTTCTCTTCTGCTAACTCTCCTTTGGGGATGCGGATTCTATAGGTGACAGGTGAAATTTTATCTATAATTTCGAAAGGACCGCACCAGCTGGGAAGACATTTCTGCTCTTTGGTACACCCTGTCTTTTACTTGGTATTCCTTTTTGGTTGTTTTTAAGTCATATTGCGTCTTCATCCCCTCTGCAGATTTTCCAGGTTCAGCTGAGCGTATGCAAAAGCATGTTGAAGGTGTTTTCTTAGATTCGCAACATATTCATGAGTTGTGGAGGTGTTTATCAGTGTCTGCTCTAGTGTTCTATAGAGCAGATGCTGAGGTAGCACCATCCTTCGCCCATTCATTAGCTCAAATGGAGATATCTTGGTCGCAGAAGATGGTGTAGATCTGATGGTAATCAGGACAAGCTGATTCGGATGTCCCAACTTGGCCTAGAATCTGCCACAAACTTTTTTAGAACACTCACAATGGTTTTATTGTACCTCTTAACTCCCTCACTAGAGGACTGGTGGTATGCAATGTGAAGTTTCCTTTTTACCCCAAGTATCTCCCACCTCTTTGTCATCACTTTGCTGGTGAAGTGACTACCTCGGTCTGACTCAATCCTTTTGGGTAGCCCAAAATGTGAGAAGATGTGGCTGATCATCAGGGAAGCTGTTGTTTCTGTCTTGCAATTTTGGGCCCGGGAGACATTCCACCCATTTGGTAAACAAGCATGTTACTGTTAACATACACTTGTTCCCCCTAGAGGAGCGAATCACGGGCCCAGTGAAATCTACTTGTAAATCTGACCAAGGCAGTGTCATCCCCCTCTTCTCGAGGGGAGCTCGGTGTGTGAGTGAAGTTGGCTGAAATTGTGCACCCACATATCACTCCTTCCCATATTGGTCGAGGTCCCGCCTATGTGGCCAGTATGCAACCTCCTGCAAGATTTCTAGAGTAGTGTGAAACCCCTGATTACCGGTTGTGGCCGAGACATGGGCGTGACTTAGCATCAGGCTCTGGAATGAGGTAGGGACCACCCACTGCTCACAAGCAGTTATGGATCTCCTTACCAACAAACCGTCTTGGTTTCAGAACATTTTGGGACAATTCATCAACACCCTGTGGTCCTCTTTCCCAATATAATCGGTATCCGTCAGAGTAAAGTTCTCAGGGTTCTCAATGTGTTGATAACGTTTCCCAATAATTGGATCCTGTAGCATGGTACATGTGCTGCACTAGGTGTGGAAGCCAGAAGGATTCTAGAAGAGGAATGTGGAATGTGGAGGAGGACACTGAATCTGGCGGTTGGAGAGACTGAAGCATCCTCCTTCAGATACTCCTTTCATAGCCCCTTTCATATATATCTAAATAAGCCTTAATTATATCAATAAACCCTTTATAACATAATTGTCCCTCATTTATACCACACTTGGCGACGAGGAACGCAGATGAGTTTAACTAAGCAATCACCTGAAGAGCGGAACGTTTGGCGAAGAAACCAAAGATTAGCAGGTGAGCGGCAAGAAACCCAATTAGTGTGCATAATTGATAAAGAAGCACCATTTAACCGTGCCTGCAGTAGCGAGTTTAAGTAAAATGAGGCACTCGCCATCTATATTAATGTTCAAGTAATTACTCACAGTTGCCGTTATTAATCCGTGTGACCGCCTCGAGCGCGTATTATATGTAAACACTGTCTCGAGCAGATCGCGAGCTCTCATTGCAATAGCAAACGAGACTCTTTAGAAAAAAGGACCCACAACCTCATGACACATGTCATATGCGTGCGGCCATTTTGAATGAGTTACTGTGGCAATGGCAAAACAAGGCCACTGTGAGTACGACGGACGGCGAAGCAGCGCTGTCAATGAGCCTAAAATAAACATATTGGGACAAAAGTATACAATAACGCCACAGTTGAAAAGTGAAAGATAACAATCAACCGATGTGCGCGTAATTATACTAATAGAGCGGCACCCAAATAAAAAAAAAAAAACATGGAGAAGATAATAAAGATCAACAGATCTGCTCCTACTCGTCCCAGTACTTAAAGACAAAGAGAAATAGAGTGCAGAAAAATGTGTAAGTATAACATTTAGGAAATGTGATATTTCACCAGTATAGGAAAAGAGGAATTATAAAGAGAAGTGTGTGACTCCTTTGTCAATTTAAGATTTGATAGTAGCAACCATTGACAACAGAGGGGCAGGTGATCAATCTTCAGCCAGAAACATGACAATGCACACTGTTCCACCACCAGCCATGTTTTTGCTTGAAGCTGGAGAACCAAACTTACCATGGAAGAGATGGTTAAAATCGTTTGAACAGTATGCGTCAGTGGTCTGTGGAACGAACAACAGTGTAGAGAGGAAGAAATCATTGTTACTCCATTGTTTAGGACCAGCAGGACAGGAAACGTATGAAGATTTACCGATGAACTTACCAGATGAAGGGGATATGAATGAATATGAGAAATGTATTGCCAAATTGAATAAACAAAAAAGCTGAGCACAATACTGGAAAGATATAAGTTTGGTAAGAGATTGCAAGAAAGTGGGGAAAGTGGGGAACAATTTATAACTGTCTTAAGAAAACTGGCAAAGAATTGCAAATTTGGACCGCAATTAGATGAGAGACTCAGAGATCAATTCATGCTACAGTCTTAAAGTGCCAAGATTAGAGAAAGACTATGGGCTGAAGATGACCCTGATTTGGATGTAGTACTACGCATTGCTAAGGAAGTTGAACATATGGAAAATTGTGTAAAGACTTTAGAAGATAGAGTGAAAAGTACTACTTTAAAACCAGAAACTCCTATCAATGCAATTTAGACGACAAGAGTTGATAATGGAAACAGTCATGGGAACAGTCAAAGTTCTGTGATGAAACGGAGAGAAGAAGCCAAGATGAAAAGTACATACAAGTACAATGGTGATGTGAAGAGTCGAGGGTTTCGACGCGGATATGGAGGATACAACCCAGGGCGTTTCATGAATAGTCGTCGACCTCAAATGAGTCAAAGGGGCAGAGGAAGAATCAGAAAATGCTTTAGATATGATATTCCCATGCATTGGGCTAATAGCCCTGAATTTCCAGCTATCCATATAATCTACAAGAACTGCAATGTAAGAGGTCATCTGGCCAAGAGCTATAGAATTGATAAAGGAACATGAATTGGATTGGTGGTGTAGAAGAATATGAAGAGGAAGTATGTGTTTTTGTCATCAGTGATGGTGCAAATAAAACAGAACTGGAAAGTCCCAAGACCATCATCATGATAAATGGCTCTCCAGTAAAAATGATGACGGATTCGGGAGCAAAATACACATTATTGCCTGAAGCAATATGGAAAAAGATTGGTCCGAAATGGTTAAATGAATCGGATATTAATCCCAGTGCTTATGGTGGTGTGAAAATAGACATAATCGGGTGGTTTGAAGCAAAGCTAGCTTTCAAGGACAGAACCACCAATGGGAAAGTGTATCTATCAAAAAAGGGGCCATCACCTTTACTCAGCTGGACACAGCAAGCATGGCTTAAGGTTAGATTGGATGCAAGTGCGGAAGAATCTATTTATGTGATTGAATCAAATGAAATGACCGCAGAGACAATAAAGAAGGAAGTATTCAAGGATGGAATAGGATGTGTGAAAGGTATTACACACAGAATACAACTCAAAGAAAATTGCAAACCAGTTGCGCAGAAGCTGAGGAATGTGCCTCTAGCCATGAGAGAAGAAAGAAGGAATTGAAGAAACTGGAGGAGCAAGGGATAATTGAAAGAATTGATGCTGCCGAATGGGTGTCACCATTGGTGGTAGTGAGGAAGAGCTCAGGAAAAGTCAGAGTGTGCATTGATCTTAGAGAATTGAATAAATGTATAATTCCGGAAAGACACACATTACCTAATATTCAAGAGTTATTATCAACTATGGGCTCAGCCAGAGTATTTTCGACCCTAGATCTCACTTCTGCATATCATCAAATTCAGTTGCATAAGGACTCAAGGCATCTAACTGCGTTCATAACCCCGGAAAGTTTATATCAATATCGGAGAATGCCGTTTGGTCTTATATCAGCAGCCTCTGTGTTTCAGAAGACCATGCACCACATATTTGATGGTGATGAAGGTATTGTAACGCTCACCTGATTCCCGTAGAGGCGCCGGTCTTGACTGGGCGTATGCCGTATCTTCAAAGGTGATGTGTAACACACGGCTGGCTCTTTGGGCTGGACCTCTGTGCACTGTATGTCTGACTCGAAGGGTAAGATGTCTGCAGATAGAAAATATGGGATTAATGAACTGGGTTATTGAATGTCTCTCTCTTCTTCCCTTTCTCTTCTCCTGTAGAATCCCAAAGGTTAACGCTCTCACCTTAGGTAAGTGAACGCCGTGCTCTCCATCTGCCTCGGGGCAGGGTGCTGTAACCAGTTTCTTCACTGGATAAGGGGAGCAGGCCTCTTGACTTCAGAGGACTGCTGTCCGTCGTTTACTGCACGAACGGTAAGTTTCGAGTAATTCTAATGTCTTTAAAAGTCTTTAGTAATGATGTCTCTTGTTTTGCAGGGTTCCGGCGATGGCGGATGACGGGCTGAAGTGAGTTGAAGATGGAGCCCGTGTGATGAATAGAAGCGCCTGGAAGCACGTAAGTAAGCGCTTGTTGCCTGCTTCACGATGCGCTCTAACTGTCTTTTTATTTTGCAGGTACAAGTTCGGAGCGGCTGCAGGGTGCCGGAATACCCACTGGGTTATATGTGGAAAGGAGTAATGGCACGTGAGTATTAAAGTTCCCCAATGTCTTTAAACGCACCTTGTTTTGTCTTTCAGATGCGGGATGCAGCGCCGAAGACCTCCGGAGCGTGCGAAGAGTTGGTAAGCTTTTGTCTTTCAGATGCCGGAATGCAGCGCGAAGACCTCCGGAGCGCACGAAGAGTAGGTAAGCCTTTGTCTTTCAGATGCCGGAATGCAGCGCGAGGGGTTGGTGACAGCCGATGGACCAGGTAAGTGAAGCGCTGTCACTGAAGACCGTAATGCTAACCTGTTCTTTCTTGTCTTTATAGGTGTTGCTGAAGACTGGATTCAGGATGGTAAGCCTTTTTCCTTAGGCCCAGGATCAGATGCAGAAGACACGATGAGCGTTCTGCTGCAGAGGATGCAGAATAACGCAAAGCAAGATTCATCCATCGGGTGTGGTTTAAATAGCCTCCTGTAGTGCTTAGGTGTCTCCTTCCACAGCCACGCCTAGGTAAGAAAAGAGTTCCTGCTTTCCAGAAGAGTTCCAGTGTTCTGAACCTAGGGAGTGGCTCCTGCCCCACCCAACAGGAAAAGTAGTTCCAAACAGAAGAGGATCAGAGGCTCAACTGGCAGGCAAGTAAGCAGCATGGTCTGCTGCAGGTAAGTCCACCCAAGCATTATGAGCCCGGCGCTTCCAGCGCTGGGACTGGGCATATTTAGGAGCCTGGTGCCACTGGCGCCAGGACTGGGTCCAAAAGGTCCCAATTGGGACTGGTTGGCACTCGGAACCTGGGTTATGGATCTGCTTCCAAGGGAGTTGGGAAAACCCTGACCTTTTGGAAGCAGAGATCATGACAGGTATAATCTTCTTTCAGGATGACATTCTTATATATGACAATGATCAATCAGAACATGATAGAAGACTGGAAAAAGTACTGAGGAAATTGCACAAAATGGGCATGACATTAAGTAAGGAAAAGTCGAAAATTCATAGGAAACAGATTGAATATCGAGGCCATGTTATATCAGAAAAAGGGATTGCACCAAAACCAGATTTAATGTCTGCAATCAATACAATGGCAACTCCCAGCAATAAAGAACAACTGAGAACATTTTTAGGAATGGCTGAATACTATTCTAAGTATGTAAGAACATTTGCTGACCATACAGCCGTACTAAAAGATCTCACCAAAATGAATGTGAAATATGAATGGAGTGAAAATTGTGAGAAAGAATTCAATTACATAAAGAATGCTTTGACAACTGCACCAGCACTAAAAAACTATGCAAGAGGACAACGTACAATGATTACAACGGATACCAGTATTGTAGGTCTAAGAGCAGTGTTAGCGCAAGTGCATGATGGAGAAGAGAAAATAATTGCATTTGCTTCACGATTGCTGAAGGGAGCAGAAAAGACACATGCAACAATTGAAAAAGAGGCCTTAGCTATTGTATGGGCAGTAAACAAATTCAGAGGAGTTTCGTGTGGGGAACACAGTTTGAAATACATACGGACCACAAACCACTTGTAGACTTGTTCATGAATAAAGGATTAGATAAGTTGTCAGCAAGAATAAGGAGATGGGTCCATAGAATGCAATAATTTAATGTAGTAGTTAAATATATTCCTGGTGTAAGGAATTATGGTGCAGACTGTCTATCTAGGCTAACAAATGTTCAAGAAGAATGTGAAAGTGAAGAAGGTCAACAAGAAATGATGTGCATGCTGCAAGATACAGCTATTTCCAAAGATGAATGGTTGGAAGGAGTGAACAAAGACACTAAAATTAAGTTATGTTAGAAAATATCAACAGTAAACATATTCCTATTAATAAAATTAAAGAGGTAGAAGTACAAGGATTATGGAGTGTCAGAGATGGGTTAAGCATACAAGATGGATATCTACTTAGAGGAGACAGACTGATTCCACCAGAAGATGTCAGAAAGAAAATAATTGAACTGGGACATGAAGTGCACCAAGGCATTTCCAAAACTAAGAATAGAATAAGGAACACATATTGGTGGCCAGGATGTGATGCACAAATCGAAAGGAGAGTAAGAGATTGTATCCTTTGTAATAAGTCAGACAAGAATGATGTGAGTAATGAGTATCCTATGGTTATGACTGATATACCAAGTAGACCCTGGATGAAAGTAGGTATTGACATAATGGGTCCAGTGTGGAGTGAGGGAAATCAAACATTTTGTGTGGTAATAATTGATAATTAACGAGATGGGCAGAAGTAAAAATGATGCCAAGTGTCACAACCAAGAATATTATTAATTTCATGGAAGAGATATGTGGTCGTGAACGTTATCCAGAAGTTATGTTATCAGACAATGGGCCTCAATTTATTTCCAGAGAAATGGAAGAGTATTTGAGAGAAAAATCGATTAAGCATGTTACTAGTGTGATACATCATCCACAAACTAATGGTGTAGTGGAAATATATAATAGAATTCTCAAAGATGCCATTAGATGGCCGTGGGCTAATGGAATGAATTGGAAAGAAGCAGTCAGAATGGTGGTTATAGCACACAGGTTTACCCCACACAGTACGACTGGTGTATCACCATTTGAATTGAGTAGGGGTAGAAAAGCTACCACCAAATTGTGTCCAGGATGGATGACTGATGTGCTGAATATTGGAGTAATAACCAGTGAAGCGGCAGATATGATTAGGCAGAAACAAAAGAGTAACAAAGCATGGCATGACAAGAGGAGATTTAGGTTTAACAAGAACCTGGAAGTAGGATGTTTTGTGAGAATCAAACTTCCAGAAGCTTTGAGAGTGAAAGGCATTAAGTAGTCAAATCATATCCAAGTCAGTGAGGTGTTTAAGCATGCTGTGAGAACAAGTGATGGAAGAGTATGGAACAATGGGAGAATAATGGTAATGAAGGGAAAGGTAAATGGTGAGAGTGTGGATAAAAGTAATGTTGATGAAAATAGAGTGAGTCAAGAATTTTCCTTACCTGTAAATACCTCAATACATACACCAAAGGAGATGCAAACTTCAGTATCAAGGTTTAGAAGAAAGTATCAAAGACCGAAGTACTTAACAGACTATGGAGATTGAGGAAGTGTCTAGAAAGAAGAGGGATGTGTAGCATGGTACATGTGCTGCACTAGGTGTGGAAGCCAGAAGGATTCTAGAAGAGGAATGTGGAATGTGGAGGAGGACACTGAAGCTGGCGGTTGGAGAGAATGAAGCATCCTCCTTCAGATACTCCTTTCATATCCCCTTTTATATATATCTAAATAAGACTTAATTGTATCAATTAACCCTTTACTATTTATAACATAATTGTCCCTCATTTATACCACAGATCACCTTTTTGTGCTGTGATTAAATCAGCATCTGGGGTCTCCTTACTCCACTGGGCAGATGAGAGTTCATTGTGAGCATCTGTCTGGGACCTAGTGACAGCAGTGACCTGGCTTTTCTCCCAACAGGGACTCAATCTCAGGAAGATCCCCCTGGATGGCTCTGGTTTTGGCCAGCTGATCAGCTAGGACATTTCCAGTTTTGTCTGGCCCCTCTATTCTGGAATGACCCTTAATCTTTTTCCAATAGATGGTCATCCCATTAGAGGTGACCCGATCATCAATATTTTGTATTAGCTCACCATGTTTGAGAGGTTTGATATTAGCCCACAGCATGCCTCTGGTTTTCCAATTTACCAGGTGCTCCACTTACCCGTTCCGGACATAATCTAAATCGGTGAATATGACCAGTTCGTGCAGTTGGTGTTGGACGGCAGTGAGAATGGCCTGATGAACTGCCATCAACTCCGCCACCTGACTACTACGGGGACCGATTTTGTACCCGGCGGAGAGTTCCGGAGCATCATTCATGCAGGCATTCCCAACGCCGGCCACCGGTTCCTTTTCCCCATTGTTGTCAACATGGTAGGCGAACCCGTCCACATAAACTGTGGGCATTCCCTCGCACTTGTCTTCTTCATAGACTTTGTGCAGGGAATTCAGGTACACCTCCATATTGTCCTGGGTTTTAAGACTTTCGTCCTCGAGACAGTTTTCTCTGGCACAATCATGCAAGTCAGCCAGACCTTGCCCGAGGGGACTCTTCTTGTTTTGGCCATATCTGACCTCTACAGGAAAGCCTTGCATTGATAGAATCTGGAATTACTCACATTTCCGGCCGGATTCTGTCACTATGGAGGTATTGCAAAGGCTGGTGTGGAGTCTCCACTATGATGTGTTCCCCCTGGATGAACGGGCGGTAATTCTTCAATGCCCACACAGTTGCCAGGAGTGTCTTCTCACAATTGTTGATTTTTTCCCCCACAGAGGATAAAGTCTTGCTTGCATAGGATATGACTTTATTGACCATGTCATGCTTTTGATTTAATACTGCTGTCAAGCATGTATTCTAGAACCTTGTCTCCAAGAAGAACACCTTGTTTTTGACAGGGTAAGCTAGACAAGGAATTTGTGAGAGACTTCTTTTGAGTTGTTTTACTGCCTCAGCTTTTTCTGGACCCCACTCCCACTTGACCCTCCCCTTCAACAGATGGATCATGGGTCTTGTGATCTCAGCGTAATCCTCAATGAACTTCCTACTGTAATTAGTCAGTCCAAGGAAGCTTCTTAGCTCACGCAGAGTTGTGGACTATTTCAGTTTTAGGAGTGCTTCCACGTTCTTCTCCTGGGGACAGAGACCCTCAGGAGTTATTTCATGTCCCAAGAAGTTGACACGGGTTCTGCACCACTGTGCCTTTTGGAAGGACAGTTTAGCTCTGGCAACCCGCAACTGGGTCAGAAATTAAAGGATTTACGCTATGTGTTCCTCCACAGTTGAGCTTTTTATCAAGACATCATCCACATAGGCCAGGTTACCCCTTTAACCCAAGTCGGGCATGGCCTTATGTAGGAAGATGTTGAATTCGTTGCTGGAGTTTATGTATCCGAAGGGAGTCAGAGTCCATGTGTACTGCTGCCCCCGAAGGTAAAGGCCAGCTTGTATTGGTCCTCCCTACTAACAGGCACGGTCCAGTACCCATTTGTCAGGTCAATGGCAGTGTATACCTTTGACCCCTGGATCTGGGCCAGTCCTTGGTCAATGTACGGGAGAGGCCATCGAGACATGTGAACCCGTTTGTTGAGCTCCCTAAGGTCTGCACAGAGTCTCCATTGGCCATTTGGTTTTAAAATCCCTAGCACCGGGTTATTAAAGGTGCTGTGGACTGGACAAATTATCCCACGGGACTCAAGGTTTTTGATGATTTCTGTGAGGGACTCCATGGATGCGAGAGGCAAGCGATATTGCTTCACAAACACGGGAGTCATTCCAGGGTCCGTGGGAATAGTTGTAGTATGGATCTCGGTGCAACCACAGTCGTACGAGTCCACAGCAAAGATATCTTGAAAATCTAGGAACATCTGCTTTTGCTCTGGAGTCTCACAGGCATCAGCTAGGTTGACCCGCTCTTCAACCATTTGCCTGAAGCCTGGAAAGACTTTGGGTTTTGCTATCTCAGCGGCTTCTTCCAATTGGGTGGAGAGGTCTCTGGTTAGAGTATTGACCTGGATAGAGGGTTTCAGGTAGGAGAAGCAGTCGTTGTGGACCTGGAATATCACCTCATCTTGACTGATGTCACAAGTCACCTCCTCCTCCCCGTAATGGTAGGAAGAGTACACCAGGAAATTCCCCCCTTGCCGGGTGAAGCTCCTGTCTGGTGGTATGTAATTGTCACTGTCATTGTCAAAGCAGTCATTGGGGATTGGTCCTATCAATTCATTTCCTAGATCCATGGAAAAATGTCGGTCATCAACCGCCATTCCAATAATGGTGCCTGCGCCCAGAGTGATACTCCCAGGATCGCTTTTATTCATCAATATTGGAATGGTGTTGTGTTCTACATTGAGTAATGGTGTTGGTTTTAACCCCAATCCCTGCTGTTGGAGATGGGCATTGAGGTGTACATATGCGTCAGAATTTTTCAGTTTCTGTCCTCTTTTAATTTTTAATTAACGTAGGAATTGTTGGGTCCGTCCTGGGATGGTGACCTCCTCTCCAATTTGAACTTCAACCACATATGGCAGCAATTGAGCTGACCGAAATGCTTTTTCTGAATCATCAAAGTCCATGGGATTGCCCCTAGTCGGGACCAGGCTTTGTAATTTATCAGGTCCAAATTAATTGCAAACCGATTGAGAATGTCACTGCCTAAATAGAATGCAGCAGGGACATCTTGCACGACCTAACAATTATGTTCTATGCTTTTGTTACCTATAGAAATTTTGAGCAAACACCTGCTAGACAGGAGATGTTTGGAATTGGGAGTTTCCAGCCCCATTTCCCACTTATCGATCAATTTAAATGGCTGGATCCTTTGGGAGCTTTCTGAACATGACTTTGCTGATGAAGCTCTTTCCGTTGTTCACACACACTCGGGCGAGAACCGACTCCTTCCCCTCATTTAACTGAATAGGGAGGGAGAACTGTTCTCTAATTTTCTGAATGACAGCTAAACTTTGAGCTTGTTTCTCATCACTTTTGACTATAGAATTGGAATTTTCTGAATTTAAATCAGTATAAAATTTCCTTCCAGTGTGGAATGCCACTTGAAACTGGAAGGAAGGTTGATTTTCAGGAAGGAGAGGAGTTCCCATCACCAGTTTGTTGTCCTACAGCAATTACTGTCACATCAGGTATTTGATTATTCTGGAAATGAAACTCAATATGATCAGATTTTTGTTCAACCATGTGGCATGTGCCATTTAAACTAAATTGGTTGACATGCTGTTTTAATGTTATTGTCCGGTTAGTCTGAGTCCAGAGTTCCTTGTTCACACAGTCGATTAGGGGAGACAACCTGCGGAGGATGTCATTCCCTAGTAGACAGGGTGTTCCCTCTGGAGTCACGACTATGACCAAGTGTTTCACCTTATGTCGCCCAATTCTTATTTCCAAATTCACAGTCCCCTCGACAGGAATTTCATTACCGTCGAAGTTCTGGAGTTGTCCAGGAAGAGGGGTGAGAGGGTTCTAGTGTCTCTCCCCCCTTCCTGAATTTAGCTGCTCAAAAGCCCTTTTTGACAGAAGAGTGGCTTGGGATCCCGTGTGCACCAGTGCTGAAATTGTACATTGCCTTTGCACTTGAACGGGGGCATAAAATCTCCCCACCTTCTCCTCAAGTGGGCAAAAGTAATGGGCACTTTGGGCAAGCTGGGTGGTCAATTTCTTTATTTTAGACTCCGACACAGTGGCGTTTTGGACAATTTTCTGTGCCAGAGTCTGGGAATCTGTAATAAGAATGTGACATCCTGAAATAGATGGGATTTCGGAATCCCCTTTTTCCCGTCGCTCTTTGTTGCCCCCTTTTACCTGGAGGCAGTCACTAGGACCAGTTTCTGGGGAGGATCCCTCCTTCACTATTTCTTTCTCAGAATGGCAATTCTGGGGTTCAGGGATGGGCGGCTCTGAATCATTCCCCACACCAACTCAGTCTTCATTCGGATCTCTTGGGGCCCATTTTTCTTCGGGAGGAATGCCCCCATCCCTGAAGGAGAAGATTGTTTTCCCAGAATCCTCTAAGGATTCTTCCCCTTCAAATTGGAGGACACTAGCTTCCTCCACAAAATGGGCCTTTTTGAGGTCTTTATTTCTCCTACCCACTCTCTGTTCCCTGGGTTGCAGATTTTTGGGGGCAAGAGATTTTAGTTTGGGTTCCAGTGTGTCCAGGGGCTTTTCACGGGTGAGGAAGGAAGCTTCCTCTAGGGCTTTACACCCCCCTTCCTTGTGTGCTCCCCCGTGCCTCCTCCTCTAGAACCGGTGAGTTGTCAGGGTTCTCTCCCCGTCATTGTTCTGGGGTGCCAGACCCTGGGTTTGCGGGGTTTTGAGCCGCCATGTTCATCTGAGGGTTCTGCTGAGCCTTCAACATGCAACCCAGATCCTGTGTGAGGTTCTGGACCTGGTTCTCCAGTTGGGACACCCGTTCCGACTGGTATGGGGGTCTTTGTTCGTACCTAGGGAGTTAACTGGAAAGATAACTATCCCTTCTCCCGGAGTAACCTGGGTACTGGGGATTTTGGTATCCCTTCACCCTTGGCCTCTCTCCCGGATTGGGTTGTCTGGGCTTCTGGAAGCGAGGAAAGAAAGGAGGGTTGTCCTGCAGGTTGGGTTTCTGTGGATACCGGGGAAAGAAACTTAACCCAGGATTTCGGGAATTACTGCTCTCCTGAGGGAAGTTAGGAGGGAAGTTTCTTGGGCTGGTACTTACCTGGTTGGATCCCCCTTGGGCTGGGGGAGTCCATACATACCCCAAAAAAGGCCAGGTGCCCTTGTTTCTGGGACTTATATTATAAGGAGAGTTAGGGGTCTCATTGGTGAGATTACCCCCCTGACTGCCCCCTGTTGCCTTCTGGTCCTCCGATTTTGCTGGTTTTGGGTAGGTACATTTTTAGGCCCCCCATTTCTAGGTCCAAAATGGGGGCAACCTTCACCTCCGCCACCTTAGCAGCAGCAGGGATATTGGCTGGTTTGGGTTTTTTTATCTGGTTTTTATTTTCTGTAGGTTTTTGGACTTCATAAATGCGGGTAGCCTGCTCTATTACCCAGTCCAGAGATCTTTTATCATGGATATCCCTCACCAGCTGGGTCGTGATATATTTTGGGAGCGCATGAAAGTAGGTAGTTGTAAACTCTACTATCGGCGCGCACCCTCCTAGTGGTTTGTGCAAAGGCGCATTTTAGCTCCTGCACACATTCTTGCAGGGCCTGATCTTCCCCGCACTGCAAATTGTAGGCCGCTTTGCAAGCCTCTTGGGAAGTTTTTTTTCAGGATGGCCGCCCTGTAGACCATCTCGAATGGTTTTGGTCTTCCAGTCCTGCAAAGAAGCTAGAGTACACCGGAGAGAACATCCATTTAGCATACTCTATGCAGTTCTGGCTGTCTTTAAGGTTAAAAGTATCCATCATTTGTTCATAGTGTTCCAAATGTTCCCAGACAGAATATTTTGCCTTTTTGTGGTACAGGGTTATGAAATTCCTACTGGCCTTGATCTGCCTAATGGGGTCTTTCACCTGAACTCTCTTCAGTTTATTTGCCTTCTTTTGCCGCTTCATCTGAGTCCACTCAACCTCAGACTCAGAGGCGCTACTGTTGGAGGACCCCTCCTGACTCTTCTAGGTGCTCCCTGATTCTTCGAGATTGTGAGGGGCTTGCAGAATGGTGGGGCCTAGTTTCTTCTCCCCTGTGGCGCACAGAAGAGTAGTCTTCTGACTCCTTCTTGCTTCCAATGTTGGCAGAGGATCCCCCACACTGCCCTGATTGGGTGAAGGACTTCAGAATTCCCTTTTTGAGCCTCATTTCATTCTGTCTTTCTACAAATTGAACCAACTGGTCCCTTTGGAGGTAGTATTTCTGCAGATCTAATTCCCTGACTTTCTCCTCATATGAGTCTTCCTTATCAGAGACATCAGCCTTAATATATTTGTATCTAAACAGGAACCACCACCCATCAATTTCTGGGGGGCGCTGACCTGTCAGCTCCATTATGCTAGGTCAATTTAATTCTGACAGCCTCATGGTTTCTGGCTCATGTGAAGCAGTAGACATGAAGTCAGCAGTGCACAAAGTATTAAATGGGTTTGAGTCCCTTAGTACAGAGGTCAACATACTATGATCAGGGGTTGCCATGTCCCTCTCTACCCGTTCGGGGTGCCTCCAGTTTGGATTAAATCTAGCACCCTTTTTCTCCAACCTCGCTAGTTTCTCCTTCTCAGGCCCTACCTCTTGATAATAGGCAAAGATCTGAGCCTTTAGCTCAGCTATCAAGGCTTTACTGGCCTCTATGACCTGCTCTTGAGCTGCCACCTGCTGGTGGAGCCCCTCTATCTCCTCACAGATGGCCTCATTGTCTCTTTGCGCTGCCTGTATAGTTTGGGTACAATGAGACAATTTCTGTTGCAGGAGGTAAACCTCCTTTTTCTGCACATCTAGAGCCTCTATGGCCTGCTCTCACTTGAGTTCCATTTGTCTCCTATGTCCCATTAATTTATCACATTCTTCTTTTATGCCAGTCTGCACCTGAAGGTCTGACTCGCTTCTCTCCAGATTGTTTTTTAAACTGCACATTTCCTGGTGTAGGGCCTCTTTCTCCTTACACAGAGCGCCCCTTTGTTCAGCCAGGTCATCCCTTTGTTGTCTTATGGCACCCATTTTCTGGCGTTCTTCATCAAATTCTGATTGAGAATGGAGGTCTCTCATAATTAATGTATTATTTTCCTGTTCCAATTTATTTATCTGATCTTGTATTGTGACCATTTGCTCTGCGCTGGCGTTATTGTATCTCACTTGTTGTTTTAATTTCTGTTGCATCTCTTCCACAGAGTCAATCCTTTCCTGACACTCCCATCTTAAGGTATTTAATTGGGCCTCTTGATCTACATTATTTTGCTGGTATAGGGCCACGTCCTCTTTTAACTGTTTGATATAGTTCTCAACTTGGACCTCAGAATCTTTGCTCTTTTTCCATTTTTCTTCCACTAGTTTTAGCTCAGTCTGAATTTGAGTTAAGAATTCAGATTGGTTTTGCGCCAGAGTTCTATTTTCCTCAAAGTTCACCTGCATCACCCCCACGTAGGCTGTGATTCAGACCATTTTAATCTGCTCTTCTTTAAGATTTGGAGTCATGAGTAACAGGCCATCGTTCTGCCACACATCTGTGTCCATGGCGGTGACCTGTTGTATCATCTCTCCTAGCCAGACTTCCTCATCTTGTTGCTGCCATTCTCCCCTGACAAATAATTTGTGCAGAAGGTGCTCTGTAGCCATGCTTAATCTTAATCTCTACTGTGGTCATTTTGGAAAGTGTTCTTTCTTTATCAATTTATTTATGTAAGGGTAATCTGTATTCTGTTGCTTTTTGTCTAGTTTGAGGTTGAATTAGCTTAAATGTTTATGCACAGGCCTGATACTTAGGATTTTTGTTTTGGGGATGCACTTCTACAGCGTAACACAGTGTTCCAACCACACAAAGTATCACTACCTTGAAGGTTAGCCTGCTGTGTTAAGCTGTCACGGGTGAATACACAATCCCAATTCCCGGCACAAGCCCCCAATTTGTGAAGGATTCAAATCAGACGTCACACACCGGACCAGGACCCTTGTCATTAGCCTAGGATGTAGCGCTCAATGAGAATACTTTTTCTTTATTTCATACGAATTCAAATTGAGCCGATACCCAACCTGTCTCACACCCCCTTTTACAAATACCCCGGGTCACAATGGACCATGAACCAGGCCGCTGGGTGGTAACACAATATTTATTTATTTTAAATTCAAAGAAAATCACACAATTTTTATATTGGGCAGCAATCACCAATAGGGTGATAATTACAATGAAAATCACTGAAATACACGTGGGCAACCTTCTACAAGAACATATCCAAAGCACAAATGAATAGGAGCACTTTTCCTATTTGGGTAGATAGCACCCGAGTTAAGGATTCCCCCTGCAATGTTCCCTGCAAACCCAATTAACAGAATTCTGAGTGGATAGAAAGAAGCAGCAGGGAGTCGGGATATGAGGTAGCAAACAGAATCAAAATCTGACCTATCCTCACAAAATAACATTTTAAAACCCTTTGCAATGGCATAGAATGACACTCGGAATTCGACGAATAATTAATTATATGTGTGGTTAAATAATGATGTACATATGTTTTATCACAGTATCAGGGATGTCATATCACTAGCAACTATAAGGCAATGTATCACAAAAGGCATACAGTTCAAAAGCAGTTTGAAAGTGAGAACCCAGTGCAGTCAAAATTATACGTGGAAAAGTTGCATTTACATTTTTTTTTCAGTTTTAAATGTCTAACCATTTTTTTTTTAAATGGGTGAAATAAACAGAATTGGAATGCGGTTTTTAGGCTGGGGAGTAGATGCACATCACAGAGATAATATAGCAGTGAAAAAGTAGCTCCATCGGAAGAACTGAATGAGATTTTCAGGGTGGAAGAAGACTCGGTTTAAGGAAAATAAAGCAGTTAAAAGAGAAAATCGGTTGGGAAAGAAAAAGACAAACTTCACTTATGCTAGATTATGGCTAGAAAATGGGAACGCCACCCGTGAATAGAAAAGTTACGCTGCAGTTGTAACCCTTCACATAGTGTGCCTCTTTTCTTAGGGAGAATTAATTAATTTAATCAAAATATTGCTAAGGAGTTACAAGATGGGATGAATGAAAGGTTGGCGCTAACACTAGGAAATCAAGACAGGATGCACAAAGAATTCCATCAGTCTTAACCAAGTTACCAGAAAATGGATAGGATTACTTAGAGAGCAGGACAAGAACAAAGAGTCAAGATGGGATAGGCTATGTGTTGCTATGGGATGGGGAAATACTCACAATCCGCACTTGAGTTTGGGATTTGGGACAGCCAACCGGGTTCTGGACTCAAAGGGCTCTGGTCACAGGATGGCGGCTCTCCTAACAGCAAGCACCTGGGCAAGTCTGGTCACTGGATGGCAAGGGTACAACAGGCATGTAGGTAGTGGGCAAAAAGCCAGTCTGGTCACGGGATACTCCCAAAAGGTACCCCAGCTTTTCGCCCTTGTTATTGGGATTTTTAGTGGGGTTTCTGGATCAATGGCCTTGCTGGGATTGGATCAGCTATGCTTTGGCCTGGCAGTAGAGTCTGGAATCTTGCAAAGATGGATCTGGAATGGCTGGACACATAGGCGCTGGAAATTCAGGAGAGAGTGTGTCCCTGTGAGCTCCCACCACTTATATTCAGCGGGTGACATCACCGGGTTTATTGTTGGGCAGAACTAAGCTAGACCTACCCCCAAGAACCGGATAGGTCAGCCTATGCTGGTCGCCTCCACAGTTGTTGCCAAAAATCCATCTTAACATAAATCACACATTTTTACAGTTGCAGCATTTCTGCAAATTACATAAACAGATTACATATTTCAGGCAGAGCATTGCAGTCCAACTCTCCAGTTTGTAAGACTTTGTTTTGTCCGTCTAATAGTTTCTCATAATTTTCAATGAAATTATTTTACCTAAAATTCTATAACTTTATACATGTGTACAGATTATCATAAGGCATGTGAATATAAAGTTGCATCATGTACACTTTCCTCAGAATATCCAGTTCTCTGCCATTTATGTCCCCAATATGCCAGTGAAGGCTACCACATCTTAAATTAAAGCCACCAGAATTGCATCTAGATTGTGAAACTTTCACATTACTGCGTTATCCAATTTCGGAGATAATGAGTCTTGAAATGTATTAATAAAATAATCTTTGCAGCCAGGTGGCCAAAATTGTCTACCAAATAAGGGCATAGCTTACACGGCTGCTCTGGAGTTGGCTTTGAAGCTCCTCAGTAGAAGTTGAGGGGAGGTCATTTTCCAAAAGTCATACGTAAGTGTCCCAGAATCTATTGTCTCAACCTGGAGCACAGACAAAACTCTGGCGAGTGTGTGATATGCTGCCTCCTGGTCCATTCAAAGATTTGAGTGGCCCAATTAACATGTAGGCATCCCAGAAATCCATTGTGGCTTCTCTTAGGGGTAGGACACTCCTGTTGTCAGCACCCAAATGTCCCTGGAGCCATTGCAGAAAACCTGTTTGGGCTGATTTCCCAGTACAGCCAAAACATGTATTTCTTTATTTTATTTTATTTTGTTTTGAATCAGAAGCAAGCCTGTTGAATAAACATCCCATATATGTGTCCCAGCAAAACCCCCCTTACATTGCTAGGCCAACACAGGGCTTTAATCAACATTACACCTTTAAACAGGTATTTTTCCTTATTTGCAAAAGCACATTTTAACATGTGGTGCAGTCTGCTGGGCTGTCCTTTTCAAAAGGGTTTCTCTTCTCTCTGACTTCCCAACATTATTTTGCAGCCCTAGTAAGTTTCTCTTATACATCAATTTGTTCAGCACTCGGGTCCACTGAAATTGACATATGCCCTTAGAGCTAGGGTTTCTTTTGAAGCATTGATTTTTGACATTTTGTAGCCCAAATGTCAAGCATTTTTCCATGCGGCTGAAATTAAAGCTTCTGTGGATTTCCCAGATCTTGGCTGACTAATCCTGTTATTCAGGGATAATGCTCTCTTCTGCTGGAGCACAATCTGAATATGGATGGGCATGGCAGGGTCTCACTGATAAAAGCAGTGTAATGTAGAACAGATGAAAAGAGCATCAGAGCAGAATCATTTTAAATGTAAAACATTTCACTTTTTCAATGGGAAACTTTTTCACAAGCAGCAGAGCAACGCTGCTTTTCACTTCGTTTCTTTAGTACACACAAGAAAACAACCTGGCAGCATTTCTCGGTGTGCTCCCTGTTCCAACTTGCCCAATGGTGCTTGTCAAAACAATGCAGCCTTCATTTTGTAGCTGCAAAACACAGTTTTGATGCGGGCCAGTGGTGCTCAAAGGAGCCAGCGCAGCCATTTTGCTGTTAACTTCTGAAGAGCAGCTTGGTTATGGATGGAAATTCTGCTGAGTGGTTCAATGTTCAATGTATCCCACACCACTTGTCTAAAGGGATCCAAAATGTTCTGGTCAGCAACATACTGATGCAGCTCTGGTGAACAGGCTTCAGAAAAATGCTCAAAAAGCAAAAGGTGGGATAATTCAACAAACGTTTTTTCACCTTGTATCCATCAATCCACCCCATCATGTTCATATGTGCAGCACTCACCCAGTCAATCCAAAACACATTCTCTCTTTTCTTAAAATCCCTGAACCTTTTAAGGTATTGGGTAGGTGTCTTGCCAAACTTGGCAATCAAAGCAGACTTCATGCACTCATACTGACCCTTTTCTTCCACACGCAGCTTCAGAATACAGTCATACCCAGTCTGAGGCACTCTGCTTAACAAACACTTAGCCCAATCTCTTTTATCAACATCGTGAATTGCACAAGCAATTTCAAATGCTAAAATCCATTGGAGGATATCAGAACCCTCTACATACACACCAACCAAATCTTTCATAAACTTGGCGGCTGGGGACCTGACACTCTCAACCGGTTTAGCTGAAGTCTCCCCTCTAGCTGTATTCTCTGGTGCTCAGTGTCCCTATCTATGAGCGCTACTTGTTGTGCCAACTCCTCCTTCTTCAACTCAGCTTCTGTTTCCAACTTTTTGTATTGAAAGACTAACGGTTCCCGTTGTAGCTCCAATTCTAAAAGTTTAATCTTCAGGGCTTCCCCCTGAAGAGCAGTGCTGGGGTTCAGAACAGAGGCAGTAGGAATACCGGCGTTCCCTGAATCAGATTCAACAATACCCCTAGGGGTAGGGCCCTCATTGGTTACATCCCCCTCCCCTTTCAAGAGCTTCACAATCATTCTGGTAGTCCACCAGGGCAGCTATCATCTCAGCCCTAGACTTATCCAAAAAGTCTAATTCCCTGGCTTCACAAGCACTCTGGAGAGCCTCTAAGCTCATCCGAGTCAATTATCCATTCACAATAGATTCCATTGCTTGTAATTGAGTTATCTTGTACACAACTAAACCTCAATTTAACTAAGTTTAGATGTTATGTAAGTGGAAGGGTTACACACTGACTCTTAAAACCATAACATTCCCACCACTGCCACCAGTGTAAAGACTGGAGGGGGGTATCTGTACTCCTGCTCTCTATATGGTAGAGGAGAGGCACAGAGGACCCCAGCCAAGATTCTCTATTACGGTAGCAATGGACGAGCAATCAAGGCCTAGCTTCTCAGGAGGTGATGCAGTACAGTGTAATCCCCAAGCACCCACAAAGGAATGTCCACACACTGTATTAGTGAAAACACAGTCTTTATATAATTAAGGTTCAAGGTTAAATACACAATCACAATAACTCACTTTGTGCTCAGTTGATCTACAATGACAAATATATACAGTCTAAGTGATACCACAATTATTATCAGATTTTATTAAAGTGCATCAACTGTACTCTGGTCAAATGTCACACAAATCAATTCAAGTAACCAACAATAGACATAGGAGGAAAAGCAGTTGGTTAGAACAATTGGCAGAATAGTACTTTAGCTACTAAGTCACAGCTCTGTATGAGGATCCCCCCACCTGGGCAACCTGTAAAATAAAGATATACTACAATCCCAGTCCATATTTTGTTCAATTATTCTTATTTCCTTCTAAAAGGCTTCTACCACCCCAATGTACCTGGAATAGCAGAGTTCCTTGAGGAGGCGTCAATGGATCCTTCTTGAAAGACTCCCTGTAAAGCAGCCACGGATCGTCGATGGGCCTCAAACAAAGTGAACTTGGCATCGATGATTCTCGATGGAAAGTTTGGTGGCGTTGAGGCATCAGCTGTGGTCCTGGCGGTGCTCATCGACGACGAGTCGAAGACGTCCTGCAAGGATAAGGGGTGCGGGGCACCTCAATGCCGATAGTTTGGGACCGCAAAGAGTCTATAAAGAACTTTGGCCCAGCAAGGGCGTCGAGTCGTCCGGCGTCTCTGCGGTCTTCGGGTGGCGGGAAACCCATCGGCAGATTCTCCTCGGCATGTCGGCAGCTTTGACTTTTTCGGGTGGGACAAAGCAGTCGGAAGAGCGGTCGAGGGATTCCTTTGATTTGAATGTCATAATCAATGGAGCGTTGCGGCTCTGGTCATTGACGGCACAGCGTCAAGTGGTGCCCGCTTCTTGGGCAACACGGCTTCGAGGGGCCCCCAGCAGTTATAGCAAACCTGCGAACCCTGGTCGACGATGGTGGCCAGAATGTCCGGTGCTTCTCTTCGTTCTGCTCGGCGATCCCCGTCTCCGGTCAGTAGCCTGTTGAGGGTCTGACTTCCAGGGAGCTTCGGCGAAGGTTAGCTTTGCTCTCTGGTCCCTTGGAGCTCGGGAAAAGGGCACCTAACCAGGTCCTCTCTCGGATCAGTCGTCGAGGAACTTGACAGCTTTCAGATCGGGTCAAAGCAATTGCAGCAGCCAATCTTCTTCCAGCTGGGCTTCAAGGATAAGCTTCAAGTATCAACTTCAGCTTCTGAACAAATTCTAGCAGTGAGAGGCTCCCAGATATACTGTTCTGTCTCTCATTCATTCTGTTGGGTCACACGCAGGCAACCAATCACTCAGAAGGGCATTCAGGCAGTCAGGCAGCCAATCAGGCATACAGTGCATTCAGGCCATACTCCTTTCTCTCAGACACTCACAACAAGGAATGTGTATTGGGACAAGTACCCAGCCATTCAGCACTAAGCACTGCATTCATACCAGTTTCGGGCAGGGCTGTCTCAGTCACTGTGTTCCATACCAGAAACCAAACATCAACAACAAGAAGTGCACATTGGTCACGCACTCCATTCACCCAGGTCCCACCCACAGTGTGTACCCACAACATACAGTCACTGGGAAGGCTCCAGCCAGTCTGGCCTGGAATTCCCCACAATAACATATATGGCACTTCCACCCAACAGCCAGTCAGGCGGAAGGGACAGAGTCAGGGCTTCTCAGGTCTTTGGGAAAACAAGGTAACAGGAAATAGACAGCAAGAGGCCACAGGGGTCATCTTGTTTCCTATCAGAATTACTCATTCCAATGGCAGGGCCTGGGTATCCCCAGAATGGAGGATACTCAGAGCAACTGTCAAATTCAGCATGGAGCTGCCACCAGCCCATTCCCTGCTCTGTGGACCACACACATGTGCCCAAAAACATACACTAGGGGCACATGGTTGTACCTAAACCAATGGGTGCCATAAGGGTATCACATGGGTATGTAGACCAAACCAAAAATAGGAAGAGCTGCACTGCCAGGAGCCCCACATGGACTCCTGGGCAGAAAACAATACAGAACACAAATGAAAAAGGACTACAGGATAAGGACAGGGAGGCCCTGTCCCTCCAAGCATTTACAGCATCACAATGCCCCAGCTGCAAGCAAAGAAAATGTTAATGGACATATAGCCAACCACCCCCCAGGACGCATGGGCCACCCGATGATCAGAGGCTCACAAGTAGCTGATATCCCCACCGCCGTGTTGGTACAGTTTACTGACAAAATAGAACATTGCCCTTAGTGCCAAGACAGTACAATATGCAAATGTAAATGTTGTATCATTGTGTGCAGAGTACCCAGTGAAAAGGTCGTCTGCTAAAGTAGAAGTGACGATACAGCACGCACAATCTCATCAGGAATACACTGTGTAACACTATTTTCATGTTTTCACTTTTCTTCCGCACATGCAGGTTGCGATTGTAAATGTTGATGTGTAAGTAGTCAGACTAAAAGTTGCAAGTAACTAGATGCTGCCCTCCATTGACTACCCAGAAGCATTGTCTCACCAATACATTCATGTGATACAGAGGGGTGCCCGCACTAGACCGCGGCCACCCCGAATATACTACTACGGATTTCTCTAGTATTTGAACAAATACTATCCACAGCTTCCTGGGAGGAAATGTTCGTATGGTCACTAAATGCCCGGCTAGTTCCCAGAGCTTAAGATACTTACAAGTACTAACAATAATGCCTTTTATCGCGATTTTCAGCCAGGCAAATTTATCGCTACAGCGCCGATAAAGGAACAGGTAAAATGACAAGATTAATAAAAATTGCTATAAGAACTGTGTTGCTAGTACTGGGGGTGGATATGTTCATGATTGGTTGTCGGTACTTCTATGCGTGTCCCCACTGCTTCAACTACTAACATCTCCCCGACCCAAGCAGCAGAAGCTACAATGTCAGGTAGAATTTATACGGCTAAGGTAAAAAGAGGGAAACGTAGCGTGGGTTCTGACACAAGCGGAGTTAACACTTATCTCACAGACGCTGCACACATAGCCAACAACATGTGGTATAAACGCATGACCAAAATAGGTAAGGATGCAACAAGGGAGAGCTACTCTGTCTACTCGTTGATCCCATATGCCATGGGTGCTTCCAGGACCTATGTGGCAACGGAAATACCAGCAACCACAGCACAGTGTCTTTTATATCTCGCAAAGTTCCAGACACGGGGGAGATTCCAAGGGAAGACGGCAACCCTAAGGGGATGATCCAGAGACACATTTCCCTACGAAGATAACTTCATAAAAACGCTACCGATGATGGACAACTACTGGCAGCAGACAGAGGCCTTTCGGTACATTACCGACGGTCTGGAAAAGGGGGAAACTAAGGAGGTGACGTTACAATACCTACCATGCAAGTGGGGAGCAAAGGAGACAGGAGGAGAGCCTGGATGCTGGGAACAACCACAGATACTGGTGTATGGGAAGGTGTACACAACAGACGGATGGGAAGATGGAGTGGTGGGGAGCAAGGCATTGATCTCATCTAAGGCACCAGTAAGTAAGCTCTAAGAAGAAAACGACAAGTGCCTCAAGGAATGGGCCAAAAGTGTGAGCCTACTCACATGGGTGGACAAGGAAGATGGACCACTAACGATAATACCCCTGACCACACCTGCCCTATGATACCAGCAAGACGACACAGAGGAAGTGGGACGCAATGAGGGATGCAGGAGAGTAGAGAAATATCGCAAATGGGGACAGGAACAGCAGTACTAATGGACAACTATTGGACCTGTGGTTCGAAGGCATATGAGAAACTCCCACCAAACTGGGGTGGGGTATGTTCCCTGGCACACGTCAACATACCCTCACTGGTAGAAACTAAAACACATGTCAACATAGATAGGTTCCCCAAAATGGATGAAGGAAGATGCAGGAAGAAAAGATCATTAACTCCTATGTCAGACACCACAGACTACACTACAACAAAAAACAGAGTACTGAGAAGAGTGCAGAGAGGCAACTATTTGTGGGGACGGTTCGAGGTGGCGCTCGATGAAATACCTCCAGCTCACAGGTTGTGAGTGCAGGTGTACCCCTTTATTACTCTTTGTTTAGCACAGCCCGTGGCTGCAGGGGCATTTATTTAGTATACGTGAAGGAATTGTCTTTTTTGTTCTAATCACATGGAAACTGTGAATTTATTTTCGTTCACAGACGACCACTATAAGAAATTGTTGGAAACACAGATGGCTCCTTTTGGAGATGGACCAACAATAGACAAGGTGGTCGCTACAAATGAAATTGAAAAAATGTTACAAAAAATGAAATAATTAACCCGGACAGACTTACATGGTCAGTTCATGTTACAATATCTAAAAGCAGGGATTATCCCTGAAGGTTTACAGGTCAAGAATATCCCTAGGATATTCACTGATAACCCCAAATTTCAGAAAAACTTTAGCGGGGTCGGAAATAGGTGCTCAAGGGATTGGATCATGCTGATCATCGAAACAGCTCAGGAGGAAACTAAAAAACAGGGGGAAGAGCTTGAGGTGTTGGAAAAAGACTTCATGGATAGTACTACAGTAAGAGATGCCAAAAAACAACTAGAGGGGCTTGAAGAAGAAATTAAAACATTTAAAGATCTAAATTTGAAAAGGAAAATTAACAAGCTGAAAAAAGATGTTGCCAATTACAATGAGGAAAGAACATACCCATATTTGAGAAAAGGTTTCTTTACAGATCCTCCCGTAGGTGGTTTCAACTATCGGAGGAATAATCGTTACACTAACTTTTCAAACACCTCAGGATCTTCTAATGGATCGGACCCCTCCCTTAACGGACAACCCAGTACCAGCACAGGGACGGGTGGGGGAAGGGACCAAAATCAACAACAGGTTTTTTTCAGAGGGGGACAACGAGGCAGGCCCAGGCAGCGGCAACCACAATACGGGCAGGGACAAGGAATGAGGACTAGGCAGTGGTATTCCAACCAGTGACTCAAGGTACCTCTGACCTAATGCCCATTTTCAATCTATCTCAGTATCCTCTCACTAAATCAGATCTGGATTTGTTATCCAAAGGGCTTTCATATGTCACCACTATGAGAGCCGATGCCTTTAATATGGAACTCGAGCTACATAGATTTTTTAGGAATATTAGATTCAAACATTTTTTGGAGGTTTACCTTCCAGCGCACCCCTATGAAAAGGGTTCTGCTTCGGATACGGTACCCAATGTGAGTGGGCTCAAAACGAGATCTAACTTTACTCCACCGCCACATACCTGTACACCTGAAATTATAGCTTTCGAGAACATTGTTACTCGCGAAATACTTGCAGTTATCAAATCTAAGAATCATAAAACCGAAAATTTGACAAAAGCGGAAAGACAAAGCCTTATCAGATTATGCAGCGAAAATTCGATCACGATAAAACCTGCAGATTAGGGGGGTGGGATTGTGGTACTAGACACTGTCAAGTATGAAGCAGAATGTTTACGACTATTGGGTGACACATTGTCCTATAAGAAACTAGAGAGGGATCCTAAAGGTCGTCTACAAGACGAAATAAGCAGTTTAACTGATCATGCAGTAAGAGAACAGTGGATAAGTGAAGAAGAAGGTCGCTTCCTTAATAAAACTGAGTCGAAAAAGGCGGCCTTCTATATATTACCCAAGATCCATAAAAATATCACTGAGCCGTCTGGCAGACCTATAGTGTCAGCCATTGACTTGCTGCTCGAACCATTATCTGTTTATTCAGAGGTATTCTTTAAACCATTTGCATTGGGTATGGCATCTTATGTAAAAGACTCTACCCATATGATCAACATTATCAAAAACATTGAAATCAGAGAGGATGACATTCTCGTTACTATGGACGTAGAGTCGTTATATACAGCTATTCCCCAACTAAAATGCTTACATGTACTTGGCCAATTTCTGAACAAAGAACGAGACCACATTTGCCTCCTACTGAGTTTGTTCAAGAATGTATTAGGCTTGCCATGACAGAAAACTTTTTCTTGTTTAGGAAACAACTTACAAACAAGAAAAAGGCGTCAGTATGGGGGCTACTTTTGCCCCCGACGTGGCAAATTTATATATGGCTAATTTTGAGGATCAGTTTGTCCTTGGTGAAAATAATCACCTCATGAACCATCCCACCATAAACATGCATCTGAGGTTTTGGAAACGATACATCGATGATGTTTTTGTAGTTTGGAGAGGCTCAGTGACATCCCTAAATGAGTTTCATGCCTGGCTAAACCAATGTGATACAAATATCAAATTCACTATTGAATACAACTTTCGCCAGGTGAGTTTTCTTGACCTTGTGGTCAAAAAATCTGCAAATCAACTTATCACAACACTTTTCAGGAAATCCACCGATAACAATTCCCTACTCCATTTTGACAGCTTTCATCCAGCTACCCTCCGACAAAATCTAACCTATGGGCAGTTTTTGCGGATCAAAAGAAATTGTTCTGAGAAAGATGAATTCAAATTCCATGCGGAACATCTAAAGGAGAGGCTGAAAAACAGGGGATATCCAAATAGACTAGTGAAAGATCAATTAAAGAGAGTGGACAATACCAATCAGGAGATATGTTTGACCACCACAGAAAGAAATAAGAATGAACGCTTGGTATGTGTTACCACTTTCAATCCTGTGAGTACGGATGTAAAGAGAATTATCAACAAGCACTGGAATTTAGTTAAACAGCCTGGCACATTACTGAAAAAGCCGATGTTTGCGTTCAAACGCAACCAAAACTTGAGACAGAAACTCGTGCACACTTATTTAGAGCCCAAAAAAGAACCCATTATTAATGACCAATGGGGACTGCCTCCCATCATTGGTCATTATAAATGCAGTAAATGTGTTGCATGCCCGTTGACCGAAACCAAGAAAGAATTCCATTATGGCAATAGAATATGGAAGATGAACTGTCACACTAATTGTCTAACGAAAAATGTAATTTACATCATTAGTTGTCCATGCAAACTCCTTTATGTGGGTAAGACCACACGTGAAGTGAGACAACGGATATCCGAGCATAGGAGCTGCATACGCAATAAGGTGGCAGATAAGCCAATGGTAGAACATTTCGTGAAAATGCAACACAAGGACACAGATATGAAGTGGTTTATACTCCAACATATCAAGAATACCATGAGAGGGGGCGATATTGACAAAATACTGCATTGTACTGAACAAAAATGGATATATACCCTTAACACAGTACAGAAGGGACTGAACGTTTCAGTAGAATGGAACAATTTGGTTACAAAAAACTGAGGATGAACATCACTGTACTGTTGGGGAGGATAGATTAAACATAATGGAAATATACTTAATGATGTTAATAAGTTATGATAATCTATCCCCAGATGTGCATATATCATGAAAACAGTCCAACACTATGTCAGTATGTGTTACAATGGGCATGGATTTAATTCAGCTCGTCCGCTATTTTTGAAGTTTAAGGGTATCTACCCCAGATGTGCAGATACCATGGAAGTAGTTCAACGGGTTAGACATGTTCTGGTATACTGTGTTACAATGTGTTATTTTGGGTATGGATTTAATCCAGCTGTTTCGTTGTACTTTATGTCTAATGGTATCATATACTCAGTTGTTCACATAAGTATAATATACATATGTATGCAATTATCTTAGGTGTGTCCCAGTTCCTTTCATCAGGGTGTACATTTATTTGTCTACTCGATTGCTGTGTACGACTACATGCAGTACATGAAATACGTTTAAGTGAAATTTGGGGGCATTTTAAATGTTCGCATTAGCTTGATTTTTCGATGGCCGCATTCATTTTTTACCCCATTCTTTACCCTTCTTTATGTGTTGATTTTTTCTTGTGGTGTAATACTTAGAGTGTACATGTTTCCGTAATAATACATAATTGGTGCCACAGTATATATTATTCTTTATACTGTGCACCTAGTTTTGTGTTCTTATTGAATACCGAATGTGCAAGATACTGCTTTTCCATGCTTTAACAGTATTCTCTTGGGAAGACTGGTCCGCCCGTTCTTTTTTCGAGCCAGTGATGGTGGTCTTTTTTCGAGCCAGTGATGGTGGTCCTTTTTAAGTGTTTATTGTTAGTGTGGCTGGCAGGTATTCTGTGTCAGTCTTTCTTTGGTTTCCAGCCCGAGTGGGTGGGTTTGGAACGAGATTTGGAAGTTAGAAGTGTAGGTCCGCGGCAGCAACCATTGCATATTTTTGCTGTCATTGCTTGAGATTCCGGCGCTGTGTGAAAGCAGGAGGACCGGACGATAGGATTTATTTTCTATTCTGCAGGGAGCGGCGCGGTACGCTAGATAAGGTAGACAACTTTTTCGAGTCACTCATGATGTGATGACCGTAACTGAGTACTCGCATGTTTGTACATGGGAGCAGATGTATGCGGCATTTGGAAACTCCCTAGATGTAATTGATGTTTGTTACTGATTTGTCGCATATACACGCATGCAAGTGCGCATGTGAAGTGTGTTTCTGTTATACTACACGGCGGTAGCACTCGGAAACTCACTAGATTTAATAGATTTAATTGATGGCTGCTACGGACTCCCTGCATACACACGCATGCAAGTGGATATATGAAGCACACTGGAAGTGTGTTTTCGTTACAGCTAACGGTGGTGCCACCGGGACACGTCACATTGTTTGATACGTTTGGTATTTTTCCGATGGGTCCCAATATACGTCGGGTGCGAGAGTCCATAATATGGCAACAGGGGGCACACCCCTTTTGGGATGGGTGTGTTGCACCAATTTGATATATTTGGGAACTGTTTATGACAGAATTAACAGTGAGGTGTTGTATGGATATATTACAATTAGTACACACTGCAATTCTGCTTCATTTTGTTACAGAGGTACGGAGATTTTTTGTGTGACCGACTCATCTGACATAGATGTACGTGGACTAGAGGTGCTCCTGGGTCTTGTGAACGATAGGAGTCTCCATCAGCTACGTTGTTAGTGTAGGTTTTTTTAGTTATGTCCAACTGTGGATATGCCGCATTGGTACATATATGCAATGGAGTGTTTTATGACAAATACTTAGAGGTGTTTGTGTTGGTTCCATAGGCTCAACAGTCATATTGAGGTCCATGGAGGATTGATTTCCGACGCCCTGCCTCACCGTCCCACAAGTGGAAAACGTGGGAGTGAGTTGGGCTTTATGTGCGTATTTTGGAAAGCATATTGTGACATTGTTTGTCACCTGCGAAAAGAAATAGGGATGACATACTGGCTTTTACATTTTTTAGATTCGCTACTGGCCCAGATACGTGGAGAACCGGGCGGAGAAAGTGCTCCTAGCCCGACGCCCTGAAGAAGGTCTCTGACCGAAACACATGTCGACGTGATCTCTAGGAGGGATATCTGGTGATATTGGAAACCGGTTATATGATGACACCTGATATTATGGACTGGGTCACCATAGGAAATGTTAATTGAATATTTTTAGAAAGTAATTCTTGAACAACACAATTTGGTGTTATTATCACACTAGGGTGTTGTATCGATGGATGTTCGAATGTATTTCTGAATGTGGATACGTATGAAGGTATGAGTTGATGGAAGATTTTTTAGGTAATTTTTATGCAAGTAAAATAATTGTTCATGTGATGAGTTTTTCCAAATAAATATGTGATTTATATCTAACCAGTGTCATCCTATTCCACTGATCCACCTTTTTGATTGTTGTATACTCTACCTGAAGGATCAGGGATTGTGAGTGCAGGTACCCCTTTATTTACTCTTTGTTTAGCAGGACAGCAATGTTCTTCTCAGCACTTATACACCCTGGAATCCAGACAATGCAAAGTGGCTACAAATAACCTGCTGGGAGCTCATGATCACCATCAATTCGACTGTGAATGGTTTCAATGCAATAAATTAAGAGCTTTGGCCGATAAGGTTGGTGGCCCTGCAAAATAGGCATGTTTTGGACCTCCTCACAGCAATAGAAAGAGGAGTTTGTGCTGTGCCACGATTGGAAGTTCCTGCTGTACATTCATACCTGCAAACAATGAGGACAATGGAACACTGTCTGAAGCAGTAGCACAGTTGGAGAAAATGCACGCAAAGATGGAAGAAGAGTCAAAGGGTGTGAAAAAAGATAAAAGCTGGTTTTCGTACATCTGGTCCTGGATGCCATCTTGGCTGTCGGATGGCTTGAAGGTATTAGCAGGAGGACTAGTAATGGGACTAGCATCTGTGTTCAGCGTCAAGTTCTGTATAGCGAGATGCAAGAAAGCCACTGAAGAAGCAGTGGGAATGTAGTTATTAATGGCCATGGACAATGACAAACCCATGGATGAAGTACTAAAGGAACGCAAAAGATTGAGGCAACAGATAACACAAGCCGAAGTGCATCCCCCTACTATAAAGGTAGAAACCCTTGCAACCCGAGGAAGAATGTAGGGAAGTGGGTATATTGCAAACCTAGAGGTGGCTGTGTTTATATGTATTGGTCATTCGAAGATCACATGAACCATTATGGACACCTGGGCGGTATAACTAAGTTATGGCGGCGGATGGAAGATGGAAGATACCACGATGTAGTGGTCGACAAGTTGACCTGAGGGGGGACTGAAGAGGAGAAATCCGAACATACCCCCGCCCTGGACGGACCCACAACCCAGAAGAAGCCCCAGCAACACTGTAGCTGCCGATCCTATGAATTTATGCCGATCCCTACCGCCCCAGCCATGAACATCTACCACGAAAGGTACCCAGCTAGCCTACCACATACTCCTGTTAAACTGCGGACTCTGCCTAGGGTGGATGAAGAACAACAGGAACGAGCTGGAGCCAATCGCATGGACACACTTGACTAGACATTGAATAACAAACACCATGCTGCAGGTCGTTAGAGACACCATGACGACGTAGCCACTTTAGACATGAAGCACATATGCAAATCCGTGCAACTGGACACGTACGCACTAACCTACATGAACAACACAAACAGTTTGCTGAGATAGAGGACAGTAATACACACATACATCAGCAGCCCGTTTATTGTTTTGTCATTAGGCTGTTATAGCACCGCGTAACGCAAGAAGCAAGAAGAACTCTTACATACACTTGCAATGCTAGGAGGCAATTAACCCTATGGAAGGACGGGACTTGGCCAACCACTGAATACCCGCTAACCTATGGACATTACGGCGATCATCTAATGGGGACTACAGCAGGCCTCAGGGAGATACGGTAGGCCGTGATGGGCTCAGTAAATTTCCAGATACAAGGTACTGTGCACAGAAAGAACGAACCCTGGCAAGAGCCTCAGGCCATTGAGGCCGTCATCCCAAGCCAAGGTAACACCGGGAGCAACAACGAATATTCCCTGCAAACGCACCTTAATTCGAGGTAATTGAGCTTGCAAGAGTGGGCCCATGCCACGTGACTCAGAGAGGCTGACAACTGGTCAAGTCTCGTAGACCAGGAACAAGTGGCTGTCTCGCGGCTAGACAGCAGCTTGCAAGATAATGTTTACTCCAAATGCCTTGCAAATAGGAATGGAATGCTCTCATGGCATTAGCCGTCCTCACACCATTGTAATATGCAGGCACATAGTTGCAACCTGCTGAAACATATTAGACATGCACTTGAGAACAGGTGCCTTGCAGGGTGGGAACAGAGTTTGTCCCGGGCTTGGGGGCCCGCGGCCTGGCCAATCAGGGCTTTGGGTCTAGGGGAAGATGATGGGGGGGGGGGTGATCGACCAATTACAGAGCTTACCCAATGTATCAGTCTTAAAGTAAAACATTCTGGGAAAGTAACAAATTCTGGGATGGTACAAGTACGCCACCTGACATTGCTGTAGCCATTAACAGCACCTTCTATAAGTTCCTATAGGGGAACTACCACTCAGCAGCCTATCCTGAGTGGCGTTAGGTTTAGGGGAAGGGAGCCAGGAATGACGCAAAATGTGACATTACATGTTATTAAAACTGACCTGCGAGCCAGAGCTCGGTGTGATGTGCCCGGACTCTGTTGGCATCTGACCCCTGTGGGTTTTGTGAAATAAACCACAGTAAACCTTTTCTCCTCGTGTGGACCTCGGCTTCGTGGCACCCAGGAGGGAGTTAGGGCCCTCTGTGAGCTGGGAGTCTGTGGACCCTTGACGCGGCTCTGCCAGCCCCAGTAATTACCCTAACAAGTGATACCAAATATAACAGCTGATAAAGTGTTCTAATATTTGGTATCCCCTTGATTTTGAGGGGTAACATTTAACTAAGCACCGCTTGAACTATCCCTTGCTTCTGGCTGGTGAGTACATTGTTTGTCTACACTATGACTCCTTCTTTAAGAACTCCCATTCTTTTTTTCTGGGGATACCAAATATAATAGCTGATTTAGTGCTGTAATATTTGGTATCCCCTTCTTTTTGAAGGTTGACATTTAACAAAGCACTCCTCTAACTATCCTTTGTATTGGGGATGAGGGTACATCATAAGCCTACACGGTGACTCCATCTGGAAGCCATCCCATCCTTTTTCTCAAGGGGATACCACATATAACAGCTGATATATCGTTGTAATATTTGGTTTCCCCTTCATTTTGAGGCCTATTGTGTAATATAATATAACTTGATTTGACAATGAATTAGGAAGGTGTGGTGGAGTATATGTTTGCATTATATTGTCCTTCTTGGAGTCCTCCCATCCATTTGTGTTGGGATACCAAATACAATAGCTAATAGAGTGTTGTAATATTTGGTATACCCTTGATTTTGAGGGGTAACATTTAACAAAGCACTGATTGAAGTATCCCTTGAATTGGGGAGGGGAGTACATCATGTGTGTGCACTGTGACTCTGGGTGCACTGTGACTCCAAGGTGTGCTCGGGGCACCCAACACACAATTAATGTAGCAGGGATCACCATGATGGCAGTGGTCACACGAAAAGACCACAGTTGCCGTGGGCTACCGGACAAGCAGCTACTTTGCGATCACACAGAGGGTCAGTGGCATGGAGGCACCCAGTCTACACATGCTGGTCTGGGGCACCCAGACCGCACGCAGACTAGCAGGGCCGCAGGCCTGTGATCACATGGGTTAGGCCTGCAGGCCCAACACAATGAGACACAGAGACAAAGTGCCATTACATTAAGTCTGCCACCGTTGTAATGCACGTGCATGCGGAGGCTCCTTCTTTTTCCAGTCAGTCATGAGGTTGTCATGACACATCCTTAAAGGGGCAATAGATGTTCTTAAAAGGGAAACACCACAAATACTCCCACTGGGCTGTACTTTACACCACTGAGCAGCAGTAGAGCACTCACACTGTGTAGCTCTCAGAGAAACAACACTCAAACTTAACAGAACTCACGCTGAGTAGCATCTAGAGCCAGCAAGCACACTGAGTATCACTCACAAGCAGCACTACAATGGGAATCACTCACATTAAGCAACACTGACAGACAATACACCCACTGGGCTGTACTCTCAGCACTTAGCAGCAGAGCACTCACAATGAGTAGCTATCAGAGAGACAGAACTCACACTGAGTAGCGCCCAGAGACAGCACTCACACTAAACAACACACCCAGTTAGCAGCAATAAAGCTGAACAGATCTCACTTGGAGAAATCACTCCCACTGAAGAGCACTACAAACGGAAGCTTGCACAGCAACACAAAGCAGCAACTACACTGACATTGGCCGGCATTCACAAAGGGCAAAGGTCAGACAACTTTAAAAGCAGCACTCAGTAAATACTCACACAGAGACACCCCAAAGGAGGAGCAGGGAAGTTCTAAGACACCGAGCAGCACAAATCAGTCCCACTGAGATAGGACTCGGAAGGAACATCACTTGGAAAAAGCAGCACTCACCCAAGCACTATGTTCGCACTGAGAGCACTCAGCCCATGGAAACTCCTCACAGGCATAACAGGAGCCTCTGCAGCCCAATGCTTACTGGAAAGAGATGCCCCCATCTTCTTTCCCAAAACAAAGTGCTTTATTGTCCACATGCAGATTTAGAAAACAAAGCACTTTATTGTCCACATGCATGTTTTGAAAACAAAGCTTCATTGTCCACATGCAGCTTTTGGAAAGTGGTTGGTGTGGTTGGTGTTTTCCAGTGGAAAAAAAGGCAAATACATGACTTATGAAGCATTTCACCAACTAATTTTTATTAAAATATGAACCTGCCACATCATTCCACACTACAGCGTTTTTATAAGACTTTCCTCGGGTGTTCATGAAGTCTTAAAAACAGACTGCAGTGTGACAGACATCCTAAGGCTCCATTGCATTAAACAAAAGCTTGTATATACATGCATCCGGAGGCTCATTTGGAAAGAAATCGGTGCACAAAGTAATTTTTACAATGTGAGCCTGCCAATGCTTGCATATACAAGCTATTCACACTGCAGCGTGTTTATAAGACTTGCTTTGTGTTTTCATGAAGTCTTATAAATACACTGCAGTGTGAAAGGTTTCATAAGGCTCCATTGCATTAATATAAAAGCTTGTGTAAGCTCAAAATAATTTGTACAATGTGAGCCTGCCAATGCTTGCATATTCAAGCTTTTATATTAATGCAAAGGAGCCAGTGTGAAATGCGTCATAAGGCTCCATTGCATTAATATAAAAGCTTCTATATAAAAGCTTGTATATGCTCAAAGTAAATTTTACAATGTGAGCCTGCCAATGCTTGCATATACAAGCTTTTCACACTGCAGCGTGTTTATAAGACTTGCTTTGTGTTTTCATGAAGTCTTATAAATACACTGCAGTGTGAAAGGTTTCATAAGGCTCCATTGCATTAATATAAAAGCTTGTGTAAGCTCAAAATAATTTGTACAATGTGAGCCTGCCAATGCTTGCATATTCAAGCTTTTATATTAATGCAAAGGAGCCAGTGTGAAATGCGTCATAAGGCTCCATTGCATTAATATAAAAGCTTCTATATAAAAGCTTGTATATGCTCAAAGTAAATTTTACAATGTGAGCCTGCCAATGCTTGCATATACAAGCTTTTCACACTGCAGCGTGTTTATAAGACTTGCTTTGTGTTTTCATGAAGTCTTACACATACACTGCAGTATGAAAGGTTTTAAAAGGCTCCATTGCATTAATATAAAAGCTTGTCTATGCTCAAAATAATTTGTACAATGTGAGCCTGCCAATGTTTGCATAGACAAGCTTTTATTTTAATGCAACAGAGCCAGTGTGAAATGCGTCATAAGGCTCCATTGCATTAATATAAAAGATTGTATAAAAAAAAGCTTGTATATGCTCAAAGTCATTTTTACAGGATATACTGTGGCAGAGGTCCAAGTTTATTGGGGGCACTCAGGGGGTGGTCAGCACAGTGAGGGCACACTTCTGTTACATCAAGAGAATACCTTAGGAGGGCACAGGGTTACACAAGCAGTAATTTTCCAACAGCAGGGGTGAGGGGTGAGGGGTGAGGGAGCAGGTTTGTGGAGATGGAGGAGTTATGAGGCATGGTTCAGGCTGGTTCACACACAGGACTGTGATCTCAGAGGAAGAATAATATGATACACAGGCCCTCATTACGACCCTGGCGGAAATCGAAAAACGATGGCGGAAATGCAATACCGCCATCGAATAGCGCTCGGTGCGACTATGACCCGTCACCGCAAAGTACGATGCCATTAGCGACACCGTAGTGAACGCCAACGCTAACTGCACCAAGTACGCGCGCGCGCGCCATGCCAAACCGTAAATACCACCATGGCGCAAGGGTACGCGAATTCCGACCCTAGCGGACATGTACCTAACGCCATCAAGCACGGCGGAAAGTACCATTCCGCCATGGTGAGAAGTACGGCATCGCGAATCAACCGTAAATGGCCCCACTGAGTGCCTGTACACCGCTCCCTGCCCACAAAGTACAACTCCCCGTAGGTGCAATGAAGTCACAATGCAACCAGTGAAATGTACAAGTCACCCATGCATGCCAACGAACAAAAGAATCACAAGAGGGGCCAATGGGAGCTGCAGGGCACAGATGGCACGAATACAGAAGCCATTCCAATGGACATGACCACAGTCCCCCACCAAGAAACGCACGCAAACACAGGCACCTGTGACCAGCAATATTCCGAAAATCACATCATTCCACCAGTCCACCTGGCTGACCGGCATCTGTTACACAAAACCCAATCCCCCGCCCCTGAGCATGACATCATTCAAACAGTCATATTGGCAGCCCCCATCCCTGACCTCACTGGGCTTCGTAGGCAAACGCGCCCAGCACAGTACCACGCAACTAAACTCCGAAGCTGGAACCCAATGCAGATCTCCTCACAATACATCGCTCCCCAAATAGGAATATGCCACATCACTTGCAAAGAAGAACGCTACACGGCCCATATCAGAATAGAAATTTAATGCACAACAAAATCACCAAGCCCATACAGCCATTAGGCCATGAACTCCAAAACACATTTCACCATTGTGGGCTGCATCCGCAAGAAATGACCAGCTACTACTTGTGTGACGCCCTGTTCCATCATGGTACACAGAGCCACATTCACGTACGAAAAGGCAACATGGAAGCGCACAGAACCGCAGGGACGTCCCAATGGGGAGGCACTAGTCCAGCTGAAAGGCCGAAATGTTGCTCCGAGCCACTAGTACTGCGTAAGGGCATGTGGCCCATTGGCGATCGTCCCATAAGATCGTAATGCTGCTCCACTGATTAACACGAAGCAGCAGGTGTCGGGAGTAAAAGCCATCTGCAGGAGTGGCATACAGATGGCAGTGGCAAAAGGGGAGGAGATACCTGTCAACCAAAAGAAAAGAAAAAGAACAGAATGGCCATCAGAACTACATTCGAACAACTCACTTCAATGATCACACTAAATCCACAGCCATATGCATGCTAGCCCACTCCAAAGGATCATCACCACCCCAAAACCACTTGCGACTCATAACCATCTATATCGAGGTGTAAACACCATCACAAACGAGTGTACCTGTGCATGCGTCTGTGAAAACAGAATCCATCTGATGGGAATGTTAACGTGCATGGACACAAGTGTCTGAAGGCGCGTCGAGACAGGGAGGGCTCAACAAGGCCAGATAGACGATGGTCCCACTATGGCAGCCCTGCATCACATAGCGCAGGGGAGGCGGACAGATTCCAAGAAGCCCTGTACATGGCAAACTCTGTATCAAATCATCTGCCCATGCATCCATTCATCATTCCCTCATCCCGGTATAAAAACGCCTGAATATTTACTCACATAACATTAGAAATATCCATTGAGTCTGTGCGTTATGCAGCCTGCAAAATCCACAGTGCCCCAGCCCGTAATTCCAGTGTTGTGAAGTAACATGTATTTGGGAACGTCCGGCCTCATCGCCCACGTCGCTATTGCGCATCCCAAACTATTCATATCAATCATTGCATCCTCGCCATGGCCCCTGTCTCAAGGACATTGAACAATAGAACGTTATATTTGCAGTCAGACCTGTGGGCATCTCCTCGCCGCTAGCTGAAAACCGAAAGCGCCGCCCTTCGAATTCCTCATTTGCAACATCACGTCGAAAAGGCATCTGTGGCCGTTTGAAATCACAAATTAATCCATCTAGTGCGGCTGTGTGTGAAAATGGCAACTGCCTTCACCCACAAATGGGACGCCCCGCCCGTCGGTGCAACTCGGTACAGTGATGCATGAGGGCCCACCGTTACTCGAGTACTACGTTCCACTGACCCTTCACAAGTCTGTTCGCGACTGCAAAGATTGTATGTGAAACAATGGGACCATAGCCGAATGTACATATCAACCAATGTTACACGGCCATCGGGTACAAATACATGATTGCAATAGCAAGATGCCATTACTCGAATTGCAGCGTTGTGTGCGGGACGTGCTCGGCCAAAGGGGAGAGCAGCTTGCACAGGTGGAATGAATCACCACAGGTGGAGGCCATACAGCCTGAAAACACATAAATTGCACACCCAGTCTCCTCCCACAACCACACCCACTCCGAAATGCTACCGGCAGGACTCGCGATGTTGGCCCTGGGGGACCTGATAGCACTGCAAGTACTCCAACTCCAAGAAGAAGACGAACACCAACTACAACCGGCCGCACGGAGGAGACGCAGGAGGAGGAGGAGGCCAAGGCAGGGCCAGCAAGGGCCGCCAGCACAGCCACTACCACCACGCAGGCAGCCCGCAATCCCACGCCTCCGAGCACATCCGTTCAACCTCACTGATGAGCAGATCCACACCCTCTACCGTTTGGACCGGGACACCATAGCCGCCATTGTGGACATGACACAGGCTGACCTTGTCAGCATGATAGATAGCCCAACCGCCATCCCACCCCTACTGAAGGTGGTGTCTGTACTCCACTTCCTGGCCACAGGCACCTACCAGCACACAGTCGGACAGTTGCATGGCATTTCTCAGCCACTGTTCTCACGGACACTATTGCAAGTGCTCGATGCCCTCCTGCAGCACGCAGACGACTACATCTCTCTACCACGCTCGGAGCAGGAAATTACCAACACAAAAGTGGGATTCCATGCACTTGCCGGCATACCGGGTTGCATTGGTGCCATCGACTGCACCCATGTGGAATTGGTCGTCCCACATGCCATGGAGGCCCAGTACCGCAACCGAAAACAATTTCATTCCCTGAATGTACAAATGGTGTGTGACTCCAACAGGATCATTACACATTGTTGTGCCCGATTCCCTGGATCAACCCATGATTCTATGGTCTTGAGGAACTCTACAATACCACGCTACATGGAGCGACACGCAGGGAACAGATCCTGGCTACTCGGTGAGTCTCATTTCATGCATGATGATGTGGGGTATGTGATTCGGCAATGACCTGGCAGGAAGGGGGGGAGGGGGGGTGCGTACGTAGCAATGGCATTCCACACCATACGTTTATCGTCCACATACAGGTGATGCTGGATATCCACTGAAGAGATGGCTCCTCACACCAGTCCGGAACCCACGGGACCAGCATGAGGAGGACTACAACCATGCCCACTCACGTACCCGTGTAGTCATTGAACAGGCATTCGGCCTACTGAAGACTCGTTTCCGCTGCCTCAGCAGGTCTGGCGGGGCACTCCTGTACCGCCATGAGAAGGTTGCAAAGATGGTCATGGCATGTGTCATGCTCCACAACATGTGCGTACGTAGAAATGTGCCCATGCCCCCTGACGCAGAACTGCAAGCACCTGAAGATGGTCATGATGAGGGTGGGGATGTGGCAGCACCTCAAGGAGTCTGCGAGGCACCGGAGGGCCGTGAGATTCGTCAGCATCTCATTGATGCATGCTTCTAGCACTCACGCCTGGTGGCTGATACATGGACACGGTACTCGTGGCACTGTGTGTGTCTGGTACATGCACAATATGGACTGTACGCCTATGATGGCCTAGTACACAAAGATCAATGTCCACACATCTCATTGGTTGATCGTGCATTGTTTATGGCATATGTCATATCATGTTGAACACCCTATCGACCCGCCACCCAAGTGAGCCCAACACACCCCCTCCACCCTCCTACCTCCCCCCCGAACACCAGTGTCCAAAGATGCTCATTGTCAGTGGGCAGTCGCTATTGCAAGCCCCCTCTGCGGGTATCAGGGGCACCCCTGCCTGTGGAGCGCAGGTTCCTCCCAGATCTACGTTGGGGGCTGCCCTGGACGGAACTTGCAACGGATGATGTCTCTGCCTGCTCACGTCCATGCATGTCCCTAAGGGTTTGTGAGAGCTCAGTGAGCACACGGCGCACTGCGGCAAGTTCGGCACATACGTCTTTGGACGTCGCATGCAGTTCCCCCCTCAGGCTCTCGGTGCTTCTCTCCATTTGGACTCTCAGGCTCTCGGTGCTACTCTCCATTTGGACTCTCAGGCTCTCGGTGCTACTCTCCATTTGTGCCCTTTGTGTCTCTGTACTTCTCTCCATTTCTGCCCTGAGTGTCTCAGTTGATGTTTCTATGTCTGCCTTAGTGCCCCCACATTCATTGGCATGGTCCTTGAGGAGCGTGGCCAGTTGCTGCTGTTGCACGATTAACTGGTCGAGGGACTGTTGCCTCTGCTGGGCCATGGCCATTTGCGGTGGTGTCACAGAGGGGCTGGTGACCTCATGTTGCCTTGCCACAGGGCTTGTGGGGGATGGCCAGTTGTCGTCTTGTGGGTGCCCCTGCGTGGTATCCTCATGTTGTACGGGATGGGACAGACAGGGGGATTGGGACAGGTCATGGATGGATCTGACTTCGACATCCCCGTCTTCTGTGTCGGAGCATGCTGCCATCAATGGGGTGTCACCTATGGTGCTGCTGCCACCAGAGGCAGTGCCTTCTGTGGCATCCATTGGGGGGACCTGTGGTGCTGCTGTTGTGGGCATGCTGGCTGCTGGGGTGCCTGTTGATGTTCCCTCCTCTGTGCTGCCACCTGATTTGTGCTGCTGCCGTGTCTTGATGCGTGCAGCTGAGGTGGAGGGTCTTTGGCCGTTGGTCTTGGCCCTCTTTGCAGGTGTGCTGGTAGGGGTGTCCTGATGCTCGTCGTTTGGATCGGACCCTGTGGTGGAGTAAAGGAGGGCGAGGGTTATTAATGGGTCTGTGGGAATTGGAATGGCATTGTATCACATGCATTGGGGTGGTACCTGAGGGTGATTTGGGTCGGGGCCTTGGAGGTGCTTTCATTTGTGTGTGGAGTGAGGGTGCAGTTGTTTGGCAGCCTGCAGTTCGGGTGTGCCTGCTGCACGTGTAGTGGGTGTTTTAGGGGTTTTTAATTATTTATGTATTTATTGTGTGTTTTAAAGTGCGCTATCAGGCCAATGTGTGTGGACGTTCTCCTGGACATGTGTTTCTGTTGCACTATGTGGACACGTGGTACTTCACATGATTGGACATTGTGGATTTAGCTTTGTTTCATTTGGGCCACCTACCTGATTCTTCGGATGTCTGCACTCCTTTCTCCATCCCTCCGACTCCCTCTATGCTCTGCATTCCAATGGTGGAGGCACAGATTTCTTCCCAGGGGGTCAACTTGATGGGTGATTCCGATCCTCCCCCGGTGGCTGTGGCAATGTTGCGGTTGGCAGAAAGTATGCTACGGACGCGTATCCGCAGGTCGTCCCATCGCTTTCTGCATTGCTGTGGGTTGCGGGGTGCGGTCCCCACCGCACTTACCCGCTGTGCCACCAGAGCCCATATGGCCTTCTTGTTCGCAAGTGCCGTCCTGGTCATTTGCGTGGAGAAGACGACGGCAGCATTCTCCTGGAGGGTCTCTGTTAGCACGGTGAGTTCCTCACGGGAGAAGTGGACCTGCCGCTTGCGGTCGCACGCTTTCTTCGCTACTTTTCCCATTTTTCTTGGTTTCGCTAGGGTGGATGACGGGTTGGGGTGTGTTTCAGGGTAGTGTTTTTAGTGGTTGTGTGGATTTTGTGGTTTTATAGGTGTACGGCGGGATGTTTCCCGTTCCGGGCCCATGTTTTAACTTCCGTTTCCGTATATTTACGGTCACCGTACTTTCCGGTTGGCGCTCACTGCGGTGTCCGCTAAGATGGGTGGCGGTATTGCACCTAGGGCGCCGTACGGCGGCGGTGTGGGCCGTTTTGGGGTCATTTCCGCCATCGCGGACTTTGCACTTCCGCCATGCCGTGGTGCTCGTGCCCGATGGGTCGGAATGGGCCGCACTTTGCTCCATTGTGCAATGGCGGAAACGCTATTTACGCTGTGGCGGTCCGGTCAGTCACTTTCCGCCAGGGTCGTAATGAGGGCCACAGTATTAATTGTTGCAGTTAGCTTCAGTGCCTCTGTGAGAAAGGGACTTGGGCCATGCAAAAAAGGTCAGAGCGGTTGGTGCCTACTGTGCGCAGCGCTGCTGAGGGGAGAGGAGACTTTGTAGTGCTGAATCGCGGCCTGGTCCAAAGATGGAGTCAAGGGTACACAAAATGGAGTCCAACTGTGTCCTGCAATAGTCCCACCTCTGCTCTGGCTGAGGCCTCATTCCTCATGATAGCAGAAAGGCAATGGGGGCGTCCCCCACTAGTGCTGGAGCAAGCGGTTCATCTTGTGTAGAATATATGGGGGGGCTAATTCGCCCCTTCCTTCCTTACATTCGCCCTTTCATTACATCTAAAGTAACAAATTACTTTTTATCATTGTTTGTATTTCGGTAGTACTCCGCCTCCATTACCGCCTCGTCCCAAGCAGGTGTCCCTTTTATTGGCAACCAGGCCCTGCATGCCCCTTCTACAATACTCATCAGGGGTACAGGTCATGTATATCCCCCCATCCGCATCCAGATCCACCCATACCTCCTTGTACCATTGTAACTCCCTTGGTTCCTTTATTGTGGTGTGATACAAACTATCCACCCTGTTCTCGGGGTAACGGTATACTGCTGTCATCCTGTATTTGGGGGGATTAGATTCTCCTGTCTGTATTTGTGCATCATTCATTGTTTGTACCCTTGCCGGTTGCCCCATCATCACCATCATCATAGCGGAACTAGGTATTGATTTTGCACAACAACAAACGCCTACCTGACACACACAAAAAATTTGTAACAGGAAAACGATGAGTGGGACAAACATTTTCATCATCACGCTGAACCAGGAAGGTATCCAGTTGAACATGTCGTCAAACCAGTTGCTTGGGGTGATACCTCCTTTTTTCTCATCCTTTCACCCAAGTTGTGCACCATCGAGATCACATAGGACAGGATCCCATTGTCCGCATCTGCAGAAGGTACGAATGTACAACATGTGCTCCTGATTTTTCGGCAAACACCACCGTCCATTGCTGTGAGGAGGTCCAGGACATACTGGTTTTGCATGGACATCAACCGCAAGGCACGAAGTTCCACTTTAATGACGTTGAAACCCTCTTCTGTGTCGTTGGCCAGCTAGATCAATTCCCAGCGCATGATTTGCAGTCATTTTGCGTTTGTTCGCGCTTGGAGTCCTAGCACAAGCAGTGAGGCAAAAATGTTTCTGCAGAATTGAAAAGTTTGTACTGATCGGGAGCCTTTGCCAGGAGATCTGAGGATTTACTGGAGATGTAATTTGATGATCTCCGCTTGCGGGGTGGGGGGCTCTTTGGTTGCTGGCTGGGGTGCCGGTGATGTTTCCCTTGGCACTTTCCCCCCTTGAACATGGCTCTCCGGAATCACCATTAACGCTGAGTGTAGTGTTGCCATGGCACAGGTACCTCTCCATGATGGCGGGAGGTGTAGGTACGCTTGTTTGCCACACACCAAGTAAGTGTCCATTAAGGCTGCTGTTCCTTTTTTCATGTCTGGCAGGATGATTGTCTTGTTGCACTGTTTGTTGGAGCCCATTCGTACCTTCCCCGCCCCATGAAAGCAAAGTTTGTGCTGAATTTCTTTTTGTATCTTGATCGGTTTTTCAAGTGCGGTCACCCACGTTAGTTTGGCAATGTGCTGAGACCAGGCTGCAGTGCAAGTTCGTTTCACCCATTGAAAGTTCTCTTCTGTCAGTCGTCGCAGTGCTTCAACTTTGCATGTGATTGTCTCGTCTTGCCATTTGTTTTCTGGGAACAATGTCCCTTTGATTATAAAAAATGGTTCTTTCAAACATATCACTCCTTGAGGTTTGCTTGTGCACGTTTTTTCATTTTGCAGCATTTGTACTGTTACTGTGTGTGCCCGGAAGGTACTTCGTATTCTACATAAGGCTAAATGAATTAGACACTGGGCATCTGACATGGGTATCTCCTGAGGTATAAGTTTTTTAGGTGTGCCAGAGGCATGGGGTATGAGAGAGCACACATAACAGCTCTCATTTGTTGCTTCCTTAGCTGTAGCACTCATATCTGAATACCATTTGTTGGACTGATCTGGGTGGCGGAGGTCTTCAATTTCATCTAATCCCAACCATTGTATACATCGTCATTTTTCCCTCCTGCCCCCTTTTTCGTATTCTACCATGCCCCCTTACCATTATGTAACTTATTCACTTTTAGATGTCTTATGGAAAAAATGTTTGTCCATATTTCATCATTTTGTTTGCTTCCACTTTACAGTGATTGTGACACGGTGTGCGTTAGAGTAACTGGGACATAGAGTGTAAAGTGCATTGTATCACCATCAGAGGTAGGTTCTTCAGTTGTGTGCATATTTACATATGGCGATTCCGAACCACCAAACATAGGATAATCATCATCATATTCATTTGACACGTTATCAACATCATGACCCATAGCAGCATATGTAAAAACTGGGGTTTTGACAGTTCGTTTTTGTGCAAAGTGGTTAAATTAGCATCTACAGAAGCATTGTGGCTCCAAATAAGTTTAAAGCCATCTCAAATGAGACTTGACCCTTCTTGTATCAGGTGTACCCCACTCCCCCCCTCCTTTATATCCCCCAATATAAAGGACACGCTCAAATACATCCCAAGGCAGAACAACATTACTGAAAAAACGATAGCCACAAAATAAAGACCACAATCATAGTTATAGTTTCTATTACTGCTAACTTCTACTCTATCACTATCTACATCTGTGGTATTGTTAGTGAGGGCCCTCCTTTCCGTCATATTTCTACCTGAAGGGGCGATATAAATGGGTTAAGTACACAGATAATCAAGCTTTTTTTTTCTTTTCGTTTTCACTTACATAACATTATTATCTTCATTTACATATTTAATATATGATCTTTTAAACCAAAGATAGGAAATGTCAGACATCATAAGAGAAGAGAGCGGGGGCAAGCTATCTATGATGAGAAATATGTCGAGTAAAAAGTGACAGATATAAAACATATTGCGAGAGTGAGTGACACAGGGAAGTGAGAAGTGGCAAGGGGAGAGAGAGAGAGAGAGCATTTATATATATTTGAATTTACTTATAATCACTCTTCATAATTTTTCATTTTCTTGCTACTTTTTTGAGTTTGTCTGTTACACCTTGTGATCTTCATTTCATCTTTAAAGGGTTGCTACTTCGTCACTCTGTTGTTCTTCCCTCTGGGGTGCTGTGCTTTCATGTGCTTTTCTTACATCTGACAGATGCACCCAGTATTTTAAACCTCGGACTTCCACTGCGGATGGGGTGCAATAAATTACTTCATAAGGGCTGTGAAATCGTGGGGAGTTCCACCTCCGCACAAAGCTGCAAACATATTCTTTTCCGCAGGCATCAGCTGTCCTGTGGGTCTGTCTTGTGCTTGTGGTGTTGTGTTAGTTTGATTGTCTCGAGTGAATGCAGGTGCTATTTGTCTTGCTATACTCCGCACAGCCTGTGTAAGTTGGGTAAGATATTCCTTGAATTCATCCCCTAGCACTGTGGCAGCTTCATGAGCATCTGATGCTCTCCTTATTGGGGATAGTGGCGTATGAATGTGCTGTCCCGTCACTATTTCGTGCAGGTTCAAATGGTGGTCCTTACTTGGCTGTGTCTTGAGTTGGAACAGTGCTAGGGGCAAGCAATACACCCAGTTTCTCTTAAGTGTGTGACACAATTCGGACAATTTACTCTTGAGCAGGCCGGTGATCTTTTCTACACTTCTGTTCGCTTGCAGGTGATAAATCAAACAAAGTTTATGTTTCACTCCCAGCAATGTGGCCACTTCTTTAAAGAGGTCGTTTACAAAGTGCATACCGTCACCCGAGCGGATCACGTCACATATTCCCCACCTGGAAAATACCTCCCTCACCAAAATCCTGGCTGTGCATTTAGCGTCTGGGTGTGCACACGGCCCTGCTTCCACCCATAGTGAGAAGGGACACACTATCACCATGAGGTATCTTGCTCCGTTACATCTTTCTCCCATATCGGCATAGTCTATGTGTCATTCTCAGAATGGTCCTGATGGGCGTGGCAGCGTTCCTCGCAGTGTTCTTAATGTCATGCCTGAACTGTATGTCTCACATGTTGTGCACTCTATGGTCAGCTTTGTCAAGTGTTCCTGTAGATTGGGGACAAACCACTCCTTCTGGATGTCTGCTGCAATGTGCTGCTTTGTAACGTGTGTTGGAAAATGCAATTGTTGAAACGCTATTTGTAACAATTCTATGGGCATTACAATTTTTCCTGTCATCTCTTGCCACCATATCAAATCTGTGGGGGATTGTTTGCACCCTCTTTTCCCCTGTAGCTCTTGTTCTTCTGGGGGTGCGCGCCTTTGCAATTCTATTATCTGCAGCATGGGTGTAGAGTTGTATCCTTCCTCTCTGTCGTCTTGTGTGGGTGCTTTTACTATGCATTCTATTATTGGCAGGATGTTGAAGAACACTGCTTCTTTCGCGGCGGCGTCCACTGCGCATTCCAGACTGAGATTGCGTCTGTGTTATTTGTATGTGCCTGGCACTTCACTAAGGCCACTACTGATGGTTCTGCTAAAGCGTCAATGAGGTCATTCAATAATGCTGCATGTTATACAAGGGAGCCATCCGCTCTCCTGAATCCCCTTCGTCGCCAGCGTGACAAGCCCGAGTGTACTGTTGTTGTCACATATGCTGAGTCAGAGTATATTGTCACTGCACATCCTTTGGCTGTACGCAATGCTTCAATTAATGCAATGAGTTCTGCTGCTTGTGCTGAGTAATGTGAGGGAAGGCGTTTCTGCACTATCACTTCAAATTCTTCCCCTTCTATTCTTACCACAGCTGCCCCTACATGTTTTTCTCCTGTTTCACAATCAATAGATGCTGACCCATCTACAAAGTATATTTCTCCTCCTTCTAGGGCATTTTTATTTGCTTTTGGGATGTCATATTCCTCTCCCTCATATGTGGCGCAATCGTGTGCCTGCATGTCTTCTACTGTGCAGGGCTCTGTAATGAATGTGGCAGGGTTTACAGTTTTGACATCTGACAACGTGTACATTTGGGCTCGATATTATAATTTCATATGCAGTTGCTCTTTGTGAAGTGAGAGTGGACTTTGATCTCTCGAGTATGGCAAACAGTGAGTGCTCGGCGTAAAGTGTTACAGAGCAGCCCATTACTATTGTGGCACTTTTCTCTATCGCGAAGGCCGCAGCTGTGAGAGCTTGTTCGCATGCAAAATGACCTTGCATCACTGAATCTAAGGTGCTACTGTAGTAGGCTAGTGGCTTGTGCCCTAGCGATGTTTTGTGGTTGAGTACTGCCATCATCAGTATTCCGTTGCTATGTGAAAAGAGGTTGCACTCCCGATCATAATCGGGGTTCGCCAAAATAGGTGCATGTGTGAAGAGGTCCTGCAATTTGAAATAGTGCGTCATCATCTCTTGTGTCCATTTGAGAGGAGCTCTGTTCTTTTGTGCTTCTTTTAGCGCTTGGAAAAGGGGGCGTGTGTATGCAGCATGACCTAATATCCAGGCACGCAGTAGATACATATGTGGAGAAATTTCTGCATGTCCTTCACTGTCTTGGGTACCAGTTTGTGACTTATTGCTGATGCCCTACCTGGTATGATCCTCTTACCATCTTTTGAGATGAGCTGTCCTAGGTGCAAAACTTCTGTCAGGCAGTATTGCAGTTTTCCTTTGTCTACCATGTACCCCTTTGTTGCTAGCAGGGTCAGTAATATTATTGAATCCGCTCTACATTGCTCTTCACTTTCGCTGCTAATAAGGAGTTCATCTACGTATTGGATTATTATGCTTTTTACATCAACATTGCCGAGGTCTTTGTGCAAAATTCTGTTAAATATGCTGGGACTCTCACAGTAACCCTGAGGTAGTCTGCAATGTTCATATCTGTTCCCCCTAAAGTGAATGCCGTCAAGTATTGACAGCTGGGGTCAAGTGGTATTGAGAAGAAGGCATTCTTCAAATCCACAACTGTGAAACACGTGGCATTTTTTGGGAGGCTGCATAAAATGGATGCAGGTTTTGGCACTAGAGGGAACTCCTTCTGTATGACGTCATTAAGTGGGCAGAGATCCTGTATCATCCTCCAAGCCCCGCCCCTTGCTTTTTAATCAGATAAATCGCAGTATTGCATGGTGACTGTGATGACACAATTATACCTTGTTGTAGTAGCGCACTTATTGTTTCTTTTATTCCCTCTTCCGCTTCTCTAGACAGGGTATTCCACCTGGGTGGTATTGCACCTGGCTTTAGTTAAATGTTTATGGGCGTTACTCCGTGCCAGAGTCCTACATCATGGGGCCCTGTTGTCCATACTTCTGGTGGTACTTTTTCCATATCTTGATCAAATATGCAGGGTGGTGTACTGACACTAGCCATGAGGTGGTTATGTATCTCTCTGTGTTGGATCATTATATCACATGGCACGCACATTTCTATAATTATTTCCCCGTCAGTGTCACTATCAGTAAATAGCTCTTCATCAGTTAAATCTCTTAGCGCTATATTTGGATCTATGCATAACACTGTTCTCCACTCACATCCATGCGTGTCCAGTCCTATTGCCACAATACACCTCCCTGATATTTGCACCCCCTGCAGGTCAATTGAGAGAATGGTTCCAGGCAGGATTTATTACAGAGCAGAAAACAAAGTCAGATGGCACCCTCCATTCCTTTCGTGTGATCTCTGGTATCACCCTGGCCAGAACTTGTATCCCGTATATAAACATGTCCACATCTGTGGGCACCCCTCTTACAACAACCTTGTTTACCATGGTATTGATCATTAGCATCGCTCGCACTGGGCATACTCCTGAGTGGAGCACACTACTCCCCTTTCTGTAAATGAGATGGTCATGTTAAGCTTACTAAGGAGGTCACTCCCCAGCAAATTTATGGGTGAATCTTCGTGATACAGCAGGGGCGCTCGAACTGTTTTTCCCCCCACTGTTATTCCCCCACTGTTATATCCAAATATTTTGTGTAAGGAACTTTCAAAATAGCCCCAGAAAACCCCTGTGTTTCCAAATTTTTCCCCGAGAGGGGAACCGGCCTTCCATGAGGCACGATTTTTCCGCTCCTGAGTCCTCCATGAAGATGAACCGTTTGTTGCCTATCTCTGACCCCACCAGTGGTTCCTCTTCTGCATGTAGGGTAGTTGATAGGACTGGACATGCAAGTGCTTTCTGTGGGCTGTCCTAATCGGGGTATGTGTTTGTTCCTGGGAGAAGAGAAAACGCTATCCCCAACTACCGCTGTACATCGGAATGGAGTTAGCTGTGGTAGCAAAAATGTTAGTGTGTGTTTCCCATCATATTCTGGCATTCTACTTGTGGTTGCATACCTTGCTGTTGTGTTTGCTGCCTGGGTTGCATTTGTTGTGGTCCTTGTGGGCATTCGTTATTATACTGATCTTGTTGTCCACTACCACCCATTGGTAGCCCGTAGGGACTGCCCAGATGTGGGTGGTCAATTTGTTGTTCGTTTCCCATGGGAGGGGGTCCTTGGTAGTACCCCATAGGTCTCATTCTACATTCTCTGGAAAAATGGCCCCACCTTCTGCAGTTCCAACAAGACCCTTAGTTCCCTCCCCGCATGCCCTGCCCTCCAAACCTTCTGTTTCCAGGTTGCCCCAAATCCCCCTTGTTGTCCCTGATACCCACCTCATCCTCTTGCGGGCCTGCCCTGCCATTGGGGGCATTCGTATTGCTCCTCTCCTGCCCATTTATCCTGCTCGTTTGCAGACCAGGTGACTGCCATCCTTGCTGGTGTATTTCCAAACCTCTCCTCCCATCCTTCCTGCCTTTCTGCGGATATGGTTGCGTTAATCGCAGCGACCTTCACCAATTTATTCTGAACAACCTTTGCTTCATCTGCCAACCTCATCTGTGCTATTTATTTTTCTCTCTTTGATCCTCCTACAATGATGTACTATGATGCTCTGAATCTCTGGCCAGCCCTTGGCTTCTATCCCAGCTATTTTATCCAAGGGCCTTCTGCACCTCCTTTGGAAGCCCTTTTTTGATAATAAAATAAAACAAGGCAGTCAATTGGTCCCAAGCCGTGCCCATTTCTGATCTCCACAGGTCCTGCACCCGAAGAATGAACTGCGCAGCCTTCTCCTCCTCTCCCATAGTGCACTACATTACTAAATGTAAATCTCGAGTGTCTGGGAACGCCTTCCGCAGCGCATCCCACACTTGGGCCCTTACATTTTTAAACGATGACCCATGATGGTAGTCACAATTTATTGTTATTCCCGGAAAACCTGCTCTCACCCACACTCCGTCTGCCTGATCTCCCACTGCAGATACCAGCAAACTCTTTACATCTCTACATCTCCTATGGCCAGGGGCACTCCTGCTGTATTCTTTTCAAATGCGTGTATCCACTTCCCTGCTACACCCGAGAGTGGAGGGAGGAGTTTCAACAGGTTGTTTTTATCCATCTGTGCCCATGGTATGTAATGAGATCGCCCTGCTCCTTTGTGTGTAAGGGGCATTTGTAGTTTTGTTTTTCCTCCCTTTTTACTTACCGGTCTTCTCTTCGCCTTGCTTAGTGACATGTTTCCCAGCCTGCTCCTCAACCTCCCCTGCCACCTTTCCAGCCCTCCCCCTTCCTCAGGGTCCTGTCATAGTGGGAGTGATAGCCCTGCTGCTGCCGCCCCTCCTCATACTCATCTAAATCACTCCATACTTCATCTATCTCTCTATTCGAATCTTCACCTCCTTGTCCCTCCCCTCCCTGGCTTTCTTCAGGTCATGCCCGCACAATTCTTATTTGTTTGTCATTCAAGTGAAAGAAGAACTCTCCTGATTGCCACTCGTTTTCTGGTCCCTTAGGTATGTTGCCTTGTGACGGTGGCGACGGTGTAGACCCACCCGCTACACTGGGTGGGGGAGTCAACTCACTGGCTACGCTGGGCGGCGCCTCCCCTTCTCCGGGCAACATTTGTCACCTGTCACAAAATGCTCGTAATCGTGTCAACTCAATTTGTGTGCTGGCTAATTGTCGTTCTAGGTCTCCAGTGAGGCGTGCTAAGTGTACTGGAGGGGCACTAGTGGGTCCATATAAACCTTGGGGATCATAGGGTGGTGGAGCTGTGGCTGCAGGGGTGGTTGGGGCGCTCGGCGCAGGTACATACATGGGGTCACTGTACCCTGCAGCGGGCCTAGTGTCACGATTCCTGCCCCCAGCCCCCAGGCATATCAGGCTGGAGCCAGTTCACAGCCACCTAGTCAGCCCCTAAGGGCCGCTCCATCTCCCCAGACACCTACTTGGACTCGGACTTGGCGCCTTTGGCACCAAGCTCACACACAGTCCTGAGATCCACTTAGTATTGGACTTGCAATGTATTATGGGGCAATGGATGCCCCCATGTAATTCAGTTCCTTGAACTGGATGAGCAGTCTAGTCTTTCGGGTGTGGCTCAGCCCAGGGATACCTGGGATACCTACAGACTATTTAAACCACACCCAGCCTGAGAAACATGCTTTGCGTTTCTCTGCACCTGCAGCGTGACACTCACTGTGCTCGGATCTCCTGAAGAGGACCACTTCTTTCTTCAGTGCCAGCACACCTGCAAGAATAAGAACTTTGTTGCCAATACTCCCCTCGAAGAGCATCCAACTTCTGTCCAGCTCTTCCCAGTCTTGCGGATTCCTACGTCAGAGTCATCTCCATCTTGGCATGCCGCGCCCTACCAAAGGGGAGAAGAATAGAAGAAAAGACATTAGTAAGCATTCTGCAATACTTAGCTCTCTCGAATTTGCAAATAGAGTTTAATCCTTACCTGAACTCCCGTTGATCGGACAACTTCTGCTCCGGAGCATCCCGCCGATCTGAAAAGGGGGAAAAGACACATCAGGTTAGCGCAAAACATTTAAGAGGCGCTGCACATCGCGCTTTCTCGCCGCAGCTCATCTCCTCAGCTCGCTTCCATGCTGGGTTACTGCGGCACCTAAAAGGACACGGAAAAGACGAACATTGGTTAGTGCTAAGGCAGCCAATAAGCATCACGCTCCGCATTCCTACTTACTTCAGCAGCGCATCACCAGCCTCAAGACCTTCATCACCTAAGGAAAGAAAGACACAGTATTAAAGGGACTAGAGCCATCAGAACTTTTGTAAGACTCATTCCAATTACCGGTCGGGCTGAAGCCGCAGCAAGCCCCGTCCGCCGGGCCCGTGCAACTAGGCACCCTCCATCCCGCATCACCCAATGTACCCCTGCATCGAAGGCAGGACGGAGAGCGCACCACATCAAAAAACAAGGTGAGGAGAGGTCCGGGGGAAGGTTAGGACCCAGGGAAGAAAAGGGGGTCCCAATAGGGAATTGACCTCTGATAATACTGTGTTTCAGGCCCAGTGCTTGATTGAGCAAGTCCAGGGAAGGGTTCGAAGTGGTCGGAAGTCCGGACCGGCTGAGTGGCGTCCCCGTGGATATCAAGTGAGCGTTACACCTAGTCAACATTGGATAGAGCCTTGAAAGGTCATTTTCCCCTGCTTTTGATGTGGGGTTCTCTATTGTTACTCCCTCCTCCACTGCTGGGGCGGTCAGCGCTTCTGGGGATGTTTCTTTAGTTTTGTCACTACTAGGGAGGGGCATCTTTGAACATCCTCCACAAGTCTAATATTTCACGTCTGTTCTGGAGTTGTTGACCTCGGTATTTGGCCAGCAGGTGGGTTGTTACAAGATCTAGTACTCTTTTATTAAAGGACCCTGCTTCTTGCCATATCTGGGCAGATCCCTCTCCTTTTATTTCCGTAGCCATTGGTCATGGTACTTTTCTATTTTCTCGCTGTATAGGGGGAGGTGCCGACGAATATGTGCTAACGGGGTGTCTCCTTCCATGACTCCCTGTCCTGCCTGCGTGTTTGCTTGGGTGCTCAGGGTGTCACACAGTGTAGTTGGGAAAACACTTGCAATTGTTCTATTACCGCTTTCTGTCCCACATTGGGATAAACCACACCAACCTTTTTACTTACACCTTTTCAGGAACAACAAAGATCTACTTTCAACCAATACTCTTACATAAATGACATTATTACATATACATTTTTAGACAGACCAATACATTTAACTTTGATAACATGAAACATTTACTATTTCACTAATACTCCCTACACCGTTGCCTATTCTAATTACCTTCTCCCTTGATCTATTTTTTCATTCACTCCCCTCACCCAAGCCCCCTTGGGCTATCGACTACACCAGTTCTTAGTCACACAGAAAAAGTGTGACTAAGAACTTTAATAAAATAATGCTCAGAGTCTACTCAATATATGAGACTCCTATGTTTTTTATCTCCTCTTATTCCCAGCACTGGTGAAGACAATACTACACAGCGCCACCTTCTACCCCCCTTCGGAGCTAGGATCCCATATTCCTTTACCTCTATCTCCACAACCTTATAGCCACATAAAGAAAAGAAGAGAAAAAGCCTATCAGTCACATGCACACAGTTCCTAGGCCTCACAATCTGACTCCCCCAAGCTATCCTATTTTTACCCTTACACCAGTCACTTTGTAATTTTTCCCCTCTTTAAGAATCTCGCAACCGGTACTCACGTGTCCGTGGTGGTCCGAGAGCTTCTGTTCACGGTCTATCCACAATCGGGGCAGCACCCCAACCAAAGCCGTGGCCCGCCTTGGCAAGCAGTCGGGTATTTGCAAAGATGACGGGGACCCTTGGAACCTTTCATTTTGTGCGCACACTGGTCAACCGTGGAGGCAATGGTTTTGCTGGGGGCGTCCCGGATCTCACCGCACAGCATGGGGGCCTCTCTTGGCTCACCTTCTCGATCACGTCACGGGCGTCACCAAATGAAAGTGCTCACTCCCCACAATACCAATACAAACTCAGAATAAAAGACACATCCCAGTTGGGAATGAGACAAGAGAACGGATTGCGAGGTTGCCAAAATGTTTATAGAGTATTCAGCATCTAGAGAACTCTGCTGCCCTGTGAGCACTCTGGGACCCTTGGAACCTTTCGTTTTGTGTGCACACTGGTCAACCGCGGAGGAAATGGTTTTGCTGGGGGCGTCCCGGATCTCGCCGCACAGCATGGGGGCCTCTTTCGGCGCACCTTCTCGATCACGTCGCGGGGGTCACCAAATGAAAGTGCTCACTCCCCACAATAACAATACAAACTCAGAATAAAAGACACATCCCAGTAGGGAATGAGACAAGAGAACGGATTGCGAGGTTGCCAAAAGGTTTATAGAGTATTCAGCATCCAGAGAACTCTGCTGCCCTGTGAGCGCTCTGTAAAACATTACAATTACAATCAATTATATGGCAAAAAAGCGTCATCAGTGATGGCAGCTATAAGGGTTACAAATTGTGATATTATTGGTTACCAGGCGACGATGCATAGGGGCCTGTAGGTGCTGCTTCGTCAGGATTGGCTGCTCCTTTGGCGGGAGGGTGAGCCTCACCCTCACGTGGTTCAGCTGGACTTGTCCGGGTGCGGTGAATGTCGGGTCACCGGGAGATGCGGTTGACACTAGCTAAACTGGCATAAAAACATATTCTTAGCATACAATAAACAATGAGCATCAATATACCTTTGAGTAAATCTTGGAGGTGTACAGGTTGTACATACAAAACTCCATCATTTCACATTGGGTCATTCATAAGGTGTAGGGTGCCGGGGTCTTACTTTCTGCGATAACCTGGGGACTGGGCTGGTCTGGCACATATATGCGATATGGGGGGTGGAGTGACACATGTTAGTTTAGGACAGGATATACTGTGACAGAGGTCCGAGTTTATTGGGGGCACTCAGGGGGTGGTCAGCACAGTGGGGGCACACTTCTGTTACATCAATAGAATACCTTAGGAGGGCACAGGGTTGCACAAGCAGTAATTTTCCAACAGCAGGGCTACGGGGTGGGGGAGCAGGTTTGTGGAGATGGATGAGTTACAAGGCATGGTTCATGCTGGTTCACACACAGGACTGTGATCTCAGAGGAAGAATAATATGATACACAGTATTAATTGTTGCAGTTAGCTTCAGTGCATCCGTGAGAAAGGGACTTGGGCCGCACAGAAAAGCTGGGATGGTTGGTACTCGATGTGCGCGGCGCTGCTCAGGGGAGAGGAGACTTCGTAGTGCCGAATCGCGGCCTAGTCCAAAGATGGAGTCGAGGGTACACAAAATGGAGTCCAATTGTGTCCTGCAATAGTCCCACCTCTGCTCTGGCTGAGGCCAAGTTCCTCATGGTAGCAAAAGGGCAATGGAGGTGTCCCCCACTAGTGCAGGAGCAAGCGGTTCATCTCGTGTAGAATGTATGGAGGGGGGCTAATTCCCCCGTTCCTTCCTTAAACTATTAAGAAGTCTTTGCAGACCAACCTCAGAGCTATCGAGTAGCAAAAACTAATCAGCAGAAGCCAACCATGATACTTTACACGTACCCACTCTGGGTGTAATTAGACCCGCCTCTGCAAAGGATTCGGCCACATCAGACACATATTGATTAAAGAGCCAGGGTGCCAAACCACAAACCTGTCTTAGACCCACATAGGTACATAGCCTACTGGACAAGTCTCCTTCTTTGTTTAGTCGAATCCGAATATCAGAATTTTCGTATAGAGCCATCACAAAGTGCAGAAGGCCAAAGGCCAATCCCCAGCCGGCTAGCTTTACCCACAGTCGATTGCGATGAACTCAATCAAATGCCGCAGAGAGGTCAATTAAGGCCAAGTAAGTACACCCTGCAGAGTCAGACCAGGCCATTTCTTGGAGAGATTTCAGAATTAGGCCATCGATATTCGTAGGGTGTCCTTTACGAAAACCAGTCTGAAACGTATTTAGCCTATGCTTAGATGCAGCCCATTTCTCCAAATGGATTAGCAATAGTGAGGCAAAGATCTTACACTCAGCATCTATTAGAGCAATGGGTCGATCATTTTTTGACTCTGACCTGCTTCCTCGCTTAAATATTGGTACGATATGAGCAGTGCTCCATGAATCTGGCAAAACTCTAATGTTGAGGATGCTCCCAAATAGCAAGAATAACACATTTGTCCAATTAAACGGGTCAGCCTTAAAGGTATTATTAGTGAAGCCGTTCGGGCCCGGTGCTTGGGATTTCTTAAATTTTTTCATTACATTTTGAACAATTTCATTTTCAAAATCAGGCACCCAGATGTTATTATATTGGTCGGCCCTAGGGAACAAGTTATTTCAATTAGTCTTAGTTGCAGTTCCATATAAGTCTCGAAAGATCTTAATCCATTGATCTTCAGGCACTGCATTTAATTTAGAAGTAGTGAGAGTGGATCTTGCTTATTAATCATAGACCAGAACTCTCCCACATTGGAGTTCACCAAAATTTGGAGCATTCAGTTATTTATTTACTTATTTTTGCATTTGTTACAGCGCACAAAACCCTCAGGTATCTAGGTGCTAGGCAAAAAGAGAAGAAGGGAGGGGTGTGGGGATGCAGTAGTGGGATGTAAGAGTCTTAGGGGGAGCACAGTTAGTTGAGCAGCCAAGTCTTTAAGTTTCTGCGGAAGGTCCTGTAGGCCAGTTATTTTCTGCAGCCACGACCAGAAAGCTCTTGCCCCCTACTGAGAGGCGATTGAAGGTTAGGGGTCTTCAGGAAGTGAGTGTTTGATGATCTAAGAGGTTGGGCAGGGGCGTATTTCTCCACGCAGCGTCAGAGGTAAGTCGGGGCAGTATTGGAGAGACATCGATGGACCAAGGATAAAATTTGGAACGTAATGCTTTCCCGGATGGGAAACCAGTGTGCATCTCTCCTGACTTTGGACATATGGTCATATGGTCAGATTTGGAGTAACCAATGGCTCCTCGCAGAGCATTGTTCTGTATCGTCTGGAGTTTATTCAGGTTGTGTTCAGAAGTTCCGGTAAATAGGGTGTTACAGTAGTCGAGCTTGGCTCCTGTGATAACTCTTGTAATTGTGAGGCGGTTAGGAGTGGAAAGGAAGGGCCTGCTTGCTGGCATGAAGTAGTTTGGATGTGTAAGCTGCCGCTGAGGTGACCGAGTTCACTTGACGTGAGAGATAGATGCCAAGAGTTTTGGACAGAAGTAATACGGTTACCATCAATGATAAACTCCTTCTATGCTGGGTCAATGTTACGAAGTGTGGAGTTGGAGCCAACGCCCTCCTGAGGATTTCGTTTTTGTCTTGAGGCAAGTTGAGAGCAGAGGATTTGGTGGTCTACCAAATTGAATGCTGCAGAGAGGTCTAGCATCATCAGGAGGGCAGGTTTGCCAGTGTCTTTTATGGCATCGATTTGGATTTTCAAATCAAGTAGAACAGTTTTGGTTCCTAGTTTGGGGTAGAATCCTGATTGCTGTGTGCCCACGATGTTGTTTTCCTCAAGATACTGTTGAACCTGGATATAAGCAACACTATCCAGGATCTTCAAGAGGCAGGTTACTGTAGTAATGGGGTGGTAGTTTGACAGAATGGAAGGGTCGAGGGAGGGTTTCTTGAGGAGCGGTAGGACCCATGCTTCCTTCAAGGAAGTTGGCACCGAGTTGGTGGAGAAGAATGCGTTGATGATGGCTGTGAAGAAGGGAATAAGTGACTCAGCGCAGTCTTTGATGATTGGAGCTGGGCAAGTGTCACATTTGCAGCGTGACGGTTTGAGGCTCTTGCTGATCTTTGTGATGTCCATGTCTGAGACAGGGTGGAAGTTGAACGGGGTACCAATGTGGGTCGGTAAGGGGCTGGGTGCTGTGGACGATGGTGATTTAGTTAGCATATCAAGGTGCTTGGAGAGGATCTTTCTGTTCCGGTGAGGGCATCTTGGATGTTTTCACACCAGGTACTGTCTACTGTCAGATTTGTCTGGGTGGTGAATAGGGGGTCTCCAGCTCCTGGAGAATTGTAAAAAGTTCCCAGGAGTTGGATGAGGCTTACTGATTCTTTAGTTGTAGCTGTTGGTTGTGACAGTGAGTTTTGGCGAGTGAGGAGAAGAGGGTTTTGGGGGAAATTGAGTGTTTTTCCCCAAGCTAGCTCAGAGGCCCGCTTACTGGCACAGACTTCAAGGAGTTCAGGAGTAAACCAAGTGTTTCTTTTTTTAGTGAGGGTTTGTCTTTCCTGAGTTTGAGAGGGGCAAGTGTGTTGACTGCTTGCATTATAGATTGCTTGTAGAGGTCAACCAGTGCTGCTGGCTCTGTTACTGAGGATGGGGGGTGTTCTAGGGTGGTAAGTAGTGGTACAAGGTTGGTAGGGTTAAGGTTTTTGTGTACCCGGCCATACATTCAGGTTTGGCAGGGTGAGCTGGTCTCGGGCGTTCTGAATGCAGGATTTTGAATGCAATGGTATGATGGTCCGACCATGGGTAGGGGGAAGTGACGGGGTGGGAATGTTACAGTTGACGTCGCTTAACCAGTCTAGGGTGCCGCCATGGTCATGATTGGGATCGAGAGAGCGTTGCGTAAAGCCGGCATGGTTAGGTGCGTGGCTTCACTGGTGGCCAATAAGTCTGCTCGGTCGTGGAGGCCTAGAATGAGGTCCCCAAAGATTACAACTTTTGAGTTAGGCTTGATGGATGAGAAGAACGGTGATAGAATCTGTCAGAGACATGGAGATCTTGGCGGGTAGGGATTCACAGTTGGGGATGACATTGGTTTGAGTGACTCATAGTGAGGGTGTTTTTAAAGATGAGGGTGACGCTGCTTCCTGTTTTAGGAGATCTGTCACATTTTAGGATGGCAAAGCCAGGGGGGATGGCAATCTAGAGGGCTGGGCATGCAGAGGGATGGAGACAGGTTTCAGTAATAGCAAGCAAGTCGAGATCGTTGGAGGTTAAAAGATCCAGGATTTCAGCTGCGTGTGCGGGACTGCTCTTGCATTGATTAACGCACAGTTGATGGCTTTGCGGATGGGGCTGGCAGGCGTGTGTGTTTGCGAAATACGCAATAGCTGGGGGGCATAGAGAGGGAGGCATGGGATGAACTGGGTGCGGAATCTGAGGAACCTGTTCCTTGTGAGATTCGGAGGGGGCTAGGCGATGGCCGAATTGGGGATATCGGTTAGCATGAGGCCGGGTCTGTGAGTCTGCGGTGGTCTGAGTGATTGAGGAGCGTGGTGTGGGAGGCACCAGTGAGCCGAGTGTGCAGCCAGAGTAGGCTGTTGCTCGTAAAGATCGACAGAGGCATATCAATGGTATAGTCGAGGTTTTCAAGTTGCGTGGGGCCTGGTCTGTGGGTCTGCGGTGGGCGTAGTGATTGAAGAGCATGGTATGGGAGGCACGCAGTGAGCCGAGCGTGCAGCCTGAGTAGGCTGTTCCTCGTAAGGATCGGCGGGGGTGTAGCGATGGCAGAGCCGAGGATTTTGGGTTGCGTGGGGCCTGGTCTGTGGGTCTGCGGTGGGCAGAGTGATTGAGGAGTGTGGTGAGGGACGCATGCAGTGAACCGAGTGCATAGCTTGAGGAGGCTGTTCCTCATAAGGATCGAGGGGGACATGGCGATGGCGGAACCAAGAGTATCGAGCGGATAGGGGAGTGGGTGGGGTGGCCTTGGGGTTCACAAGAGGAGTGGCCAGGTGCTGAAGGGTGAGGCCCTAGGGCGCCTATCTGCGATCTATGTGGAACGGGCGTCCTTACTGCTGAATGTGTTTGCATAGAGGGTGCTGAAGTGGTTCTTGGGTAGCCAGCTGAGGCCTCTGATCTGGTTGGGATTGTTACAAGTCCAGGGTGAGGGGGTTCAGCTGACAATGAGAAATGAGGTCCATAATGGACAATTTCAGCAGTGCCACTCTGCGGCGCCTAACAACTGCGACACTCAACACTGCGCCCATGGCCTGCGTGGGCTTTCACGCAGAGTGTTCGGCACGCAGATTTTAGCAAAGCAGAGTCGGACATAGATGCGTAGCACATAGTGGACGTGGGTCAAGCAGCATGCTCTGCAGAGCTCAACACTGTGCCCTTGGCCTGTGCAGGCTTTGCCAAAGAGCGTTTGGCACACAGGTTTTAGCTGCATCGCACTGCATCATATGTCCTCTTCTTGACTTGCAAACATTTTTGTATTTTTGTTTTCTTTTTTTAATACAATCCAATTTTGTGGTCAAGTTACGTTTCCTCATCTCTTTTCTCATATTAGCTTTAACATGGGCCAACGCTTTTTTGTAAATATGAATAGTTTTTGAGGATTTCATGGGTCGAAACTTAGGATTTGATCTTACCCGATTAATAATTTCAGACATGAAGTTGTCAAAAGGATTCACGTAGAAGACCTCCATTTTACATTCTAGCAATGTGGATCGCATAATAGAATGCAAATCCTGGTTCAGAATCGCAATATTAGGCTCAGACCATCGAATGGCATTGCCTGCGGTGGGAATTCTTAAATGTGGTAGTCTAACTCCTTCCCGAGTAGTAATTCAAATATTAAATACAGCGTTTAAAATAGTAAGTACAGCAATTCAACAAACAGGCATCAACTAAAATCGAGGAACTGTCAACTCTGAACCATGTTTGCATGTTGGTATCTTTGCCAAAATCTATCCCATTTAATGTTTAGAGTCCCAACACCTCTAAGGCCATGCACCAACTCCTGCCCACTTGGGGTTTAAGGTTAAGAGGGAACATATCCGCAGGCATTTCAAAAAGATCGATTCCCAAAACGTACCTCTTTTATCTATCAAGTCTTTTTCAAATGTACAATGGTCGTTGCCATGGATTCATATTCGAACCTGAGTTCACAGATGAAGAAACGCAGGCAAGATAAAGGCAAGAACCATCAGAGCAAGGCAGTGTCACGGAGGACAATTTTCCTGTACCGGGAGCCAATCAAATGGAAGATAACACCACTTGGGCCCTTATTCACAGAGCGTTTTGCAATGGGATTTTGCCATTATAAAACTCTTCTGTGAATTAGGCCTTTGGTGTCAATGACATTGGCCCTCATTACAACTCAGGCGGTGGACCATGGTGCTATTAGCACCATGGTCCATGCCGGATTCCGCCATGGTGGATGGCGGAATTAACGCCCCATTCCAAGGTGAGTAGGGCGGTAATTCCTCATTCACCATTTGCCCTTCCCCATTCCTATTTTTGCCCCATAGGGCATAATGGGGATGGGGAAGGCGCTAATTACGGCATCGTAAATTACGGTGCCGTTATTAGCACCAAGGTCGCTTAGCGCCTTGGACTTTAACGCCTGCAAAAAGCAGCCGTTAAAGTGTGAATCAGGCGTTAAGGGTTAACGGCGCCGACGGCGCAGTTAAACCCTTAAGGCCTGACTTGTAATGAGGGCCATTGTTTTGAACTGATGGCCACATTAGATGAAAACACCTGCTGTCAGGGGAATGTCAATGTAGGGCCAATCTATCCAAGAGATCTCCTCCTTCCGCATTAAGCACCAAAGTGACTTTAGGGAAGCCTGTCTTACCCATTCCATTCTTGGAATGCTGATGGTTTTGATGCATGAACCTTGTGGCATTGTTCGTGTGCGTATCCCCTCTGAATGAGTGTAGAACTACCTTGTTGCAAATGCTTTAAATGTTACTGTACTTTCACTGGCCAGACAGGATGTATTATTTTCAATAGGATGGCACTAGTAACTGACTTCTCTTGATCCAGTCATCCAACTGTTCTCACCTGTAATATGAATATATCTGTCTTTAGCATGTGCGCTTCTAAATGGTTATTTCTTTGTTATTTAATTTATTTAATAATGTGAAACAGTTTAAATATAAACTTTACACATATACATAATAATAAACGAATGATGAATGTAACAGATAATAGAAAGAAAATAGAAGATAAGAGAAATAACATTAAAGTAGAAATAAAATATTATTATAAAAAACAGAAAAGAAAGAAAACAGAATCAAGGAAACTCAGGCAGAATTGGAAAGACAAAGGGCCTCATTACACGGAAGGCGGTGATCCAGGGTGCTATTAGCACCCTGGACCATGCCGGTAAATTACCGGCACCGCCTTGGCGGAAAGGGGATTTACCGCCCCATTCCAAGGTTGGTGGGGCGGTAAATCCCCCTTCCGCCATTGCCCTTCCCCATTCCCATTTCTGCCCCATAGGGCTCTATGGGAATGGGGAAGGCGCTAATTACGGCACCGCAATTTTGCGGTGCCGTAATTAGCTCCGAGGTCCCTTAGCGGGTTGGTTTTTAACGCCTGCAAAAAGCAGGCGTTAAAGCACCAACCCGCTAAGGGACCTCGTAGTAAGGCGGTAATGGTTAACGGTCACCGTTACCATTAACGGTGGCCGTTAACCATTACCGCCTTCCGTGTAATGAGGCCCAAAGACCTCATTTAAAAAGAAAGACAACTAATAATTCTTATCACAAAATGTCATAGATGAAGAATCAATTTATATAACAATAACATAATAATGCTACAATAGCTAAAAACAAAAAATAATAAGTACAGTTAATAGTTCTGTATAGTGCATCATAAGAAATATGCTTCATTACATTTACAGGGATCAGAGTCTTCCCTTCCCCCAGTCAGTGTAGCTGTAAATACTTTAGTTTCAAAAGGATCGGACATTGTGCAGCAATAATCCTCAGTGATGATAACGATCTCTGTAGGGTGTATGATAGAGGACATAACCTGCTGGTTCGGTAAAGTATGATGAAATTCAATTCAGTTGTTCAATAGGCTAGATGGTGATTGCCAGAGATTTCTCAATTTCTTTGTTATTATTTTGTTTGAATCCATGCCGCATTCACTATGGCAGTATGGTATGCTCACTAGTCGCTGCAATGGTACATATGCATTCCATTGTCAAATCTTAATTTTTTAAACCTGCTGTTTCATAATGTGGAATTTATGGGTAAAAACAGTTCATGTACTGTGGATTTAAATTAAAACATGTCTCATCAACAGTGGTCAAAGGTGGAGGCTAAAAACTCTAACTTATGAAAATGCCACACTTTAACCAGAAAAAGCAGCAATGTAACCATGTTGGACCTGCACTTTCTTAATTGCCATGTTGGCATAGATGCCTGCCCCCCCCTGATGCCACCTTATGGTTTGCATTCAGGGTAGATGGGAGCACAGGCATGCATGTCTAGCATGGAAAATCCAAATGTCTCATAGCCAATAGTTTTTAAAAATCAGTTTCAAGCAGCATCCTTTGAACCTCTCTTCTATAAATTGAGCATTTCACATTCTCTGAACAGATGGTGACGTGGCACACAGAGTGTATACTTGCAGGATTCACAGAAGTCTTTATCAAAGGACATCGAGTTACTCCTGCGTGCATCATTCATGCCATCAGCTCTGTACTTACAAGCTGTACCGGTCACGGCTTTCGCAACATACACGATATTCAAAAAACGTGCAATACCTAGCCTTTATATTTATTTTTTATTTTAATTAAATAATTCAGGGCCAATATTTATATTCTCAGTGCAGTACACATGGCTAGTGAAGTATTTATTTGTAGTCCTGTATCTCTTGTTATTCCTCAACTCATCCTTGCTCTTATAAAATGTGACCTAAAGATGAAACAATGTGTCAAGCAACCAGTTAACAATGAAAAAGCGAATCTCGAGGCATAGGGCTGCTTTTCATGTGCACACAGTCATGTTCTATTACTATTTGACACTAGCAGCTATACTGTCCCCAGAAAAAAACACTGAGCACCAAAGATCTCAACTAATGATGACACTCTGGAAATATGTTCCACGACTTTCATCACTGTTATACTGACAAATCACAGTATGTATCTGTGATTATCTGGTTGATGTTTCGATTACCAACAATACAGACTCAGCTTTTCATTTCACATTTGGTGTACCAATTCATTAGCAATTTATATCAGGTACTGACACATTTGGCAAGCTGCTTTTCCACTGCTTTTCATTTTCTAATTTCTAAACCACCCTGGTAGTTGGCTTTGTCAGAGTTTTGGGAGTGGCCACAGATCATGTAAATACACCGCATCATGTGTGATTCGTATTTGAAATTTGCACAGAGTTCAAACACTAAGACATTGGGCCTCATTACGACCCTGGCGGAAGACCATGGTGCTATAAGCACCATGGTCCATGCCGGCAAGTTACCGACTCCGCCATGGAGAAAGGGGGAATTACCACCCCATTACAAGGTTGGTAGGGCGGTAATTCCCCCTTCCTCCATGGCCCTTCCCCATTCCCATTTTTCCCCCATAGGGCTCAATGGGAATGGGGAAGGCGCTAAGTACGGTGCCATAAATTGCGGCAGTGTAATTAGCACCAAGGTCCCTTTGCGGGTCCCTACTTTAACGACTGGTCTACACCAGCCGTTAAGGTCGGGTCCCGCAAAGGGACCTCGTAATTAGGCGCTAATAGGTTAACGGCACTGCAGCCTTTTACGACGCCGTTAACCCATTAGCGCCTGGGTCGTAATGAGGCCCATTGTTAAGAAAGTGTCTCTTGCAAGTTGATGCCCAAAATGTGTAACTATACCCACACCCCACCACCAAAAAAGGAGCGCACTGTTAATGTCCAGGGTGGGCAGCGTGTGGTGGAGTAGGGATTGGGGATTGGGGATTGTGTGAGGCAGTATGGAAATACAAACAAATCACTACCTCCAACAGAATTTGTAAACAGTGCTGATATTTCTGGTTGCCAGTTGGAGGCTTTAACAGTCATATGCACTGAAACACCACATACTGAAAAGTAAAATTGGACTGTTTTTGAAATTTGCACAGTGATGTAATGGTAACCAATGAATCAAAAAAAGTGAGAGTTTGGAGGATTCACACCATGGTATCCACTAGGAGCAAAGTGCGTTGTGTCACAAACTCTCAACACCATAAAGCATCATCCAAACATCTAGTATCTATTCAAAACATGAATAGCTTTATTAATAAAACAATTCAATTGAAAATATGAAAGAAGGTTTAAAATGCTACATACGGAGGCCACCAGGGGGCGCAGGCAAGATGGCCGCCTGAGCTGATAGCTCTGCACCCAGCCCCGGGAAACTTGCAGAGTTGAGCAAGAAGAAGAAGCCCATCCCTTACAAGCCCCTTAAAAAAGGCTGTGTGAACCCTTGCTCCCCCAGGGGGTCCAAACCAGGAGTCTCTATGACAACCACGGGCTGAGTTCGGCCGCCTGGCGTCAACGCGGCCCCCCCCCCGCGGTCCCGAGCAACACACAGGCGGCGCACGCCAAGGCCCGCCAAGGCCGCAGCAGAGAGCAGGAGCGGGGAAACACTGCGGCCGCCTGCTGGGGGTGTATCCACCTGGAGCGAGGAGAAGCCAGGGGCAGAGGACCCTGGAGGTTCTGCCGAGCCGCGCTGAGGAGTGCCTGGCGGTCCGGGCCCCCCCCGTCAGAATTCATCAGAGCGGTCCTCCCGTGCCCTGAGGCCTCTGGCTCACCGCTCCCAGGCACGGTGAAGCGGTGCGGGGCCGACGCGAGGACACACCCGACACTGAACAGAGACGCCTGAGGAGCTGAGCACGGACCCTCATCGCTCCAGCGAGAATCGAAGCACCCCGGCACACCACTTATCCACAGGCGGAGTTGGACGGACCCGCCTACCTTCACACCAGAGCTCCCCAGTCTGGGCCGTCGCGGGAGCGCGCTCACACTACATCTGACTGGGGGGCATTGGAGACGGTATGTTCCAGGTGAGAGGCCCTTAGGCCAGGACTTTATGATCTAGCCCCCACAAGCGCCGCTTGATTAAAGGGCCCCCCCATACCCCTCCACAGAGGACACCCGCTCCCCACCGACCACGACCAGCCATCTAGTGGTTTCCCTAATCGCAGGGGGGGGATAAACCCGCTCTCCCACTGGCGCTGAAGCCCTAGAGTTACTCGGCCGGCACATCCATAGACAGTCACTCCGAAGGCACCTCCCCACCGTGGATAGCTCTGGTTTCTCCTCCTACACGAGTCCCACTGCGGCTGTGGGCCCCACGGTGGACAGTTGTCACACTCTGCCGCAACCAGCACCCCATGAGTTGGAAGGAGGCCCTTTCCAACTACCAATTTGCGGCCGGAGGGGACAAAATGGCCGCCGGGTGCCCATCAGTGCTGCCCCCCGACCTGGGAACCATCCAAAATAATATCCAGATGATCTTGGAGGAGATACGTAGGATTCGGACCGACATGGGAGCTAAGCTGGCTGACCTTACCACTAAAGTTACCACTCTGGAAGACCGCGTGAAGGGAGTCGAGAACAACTAACCCTCTACGGACGGAACATAAGAGCCTGCGGGGCAGGCTTACCCAGGAGGGGGCTGACAGGGAGTCCCTCCTATCGGAAATGCGAGAGAAGCGCCAGGTCCTACATACAGTCCTCATAGGGGAGGTGGTCAAGAAACTGAGATACATGCGACAAAGGTACTACGAAAAGGGAGACAGGGTGGAGACATTACTGGCACGTAGAGCCAGGGGTTGTAGACTGGAGAGGAGGGTCGGACCTATTAAAGACGGGGAGGGTAAGGTCCTCAATAAAAAGGCAGAGATAGTGGGCTCCTTTGCAAACTTTTATAGGGACCTGTACGCAAAACAAGGGGGGGAATCGTTGGGGGAGATCCGGGCATACCTGGAGGAACACCGGCTACCCCGATTAATGGAGGCTGAATTGCAGTCTTGAGGGGGACATAGCGGTGGAGGAGGCAGCCATCAAGAGACTTAAAGCAGGGAAGGCCCCGGGGGGAGATGGGTACACGGCTGATTTCTACAAACAATTCCAGCCCATATTGATGGAGCCCTTGGCCAAACTGTTCAACCAAATCCGAAACAAAGAGACGATCCCCCCCACATTTCTACAGGGCCTCATCACGGTAATCCCCAAGCCAGGAAAAGATCTGACAGAGTGTGTCTCCTATAGACCCACCTCCCTCTTGAACCTTGATGCTAAAATCTTTGCCCATTCGCGTGGAGAAATGTCTGCCACCCAGATCAGACGGGCTTCATAATAAATAGACAAGCCTCAGACAGCATGCGCAAAACTCTCCATGTGCTACATTCAAGGAAAACCCGGGACGAGGGGGTCCTGCTGCTGTCCCTGGATGCAGAAAAGGCCTTCGATAGGGTGAGTTGGGCTTTCATGGGGGAGGTTCTCTCAGCAATAGGGATGGGCCAGAGGTGGTTGGGATGGATGGCGGCACTATACTCCGCCCCCACGGCCATGGTGGCCGCCAATGGGATGGAATCAGAGGCCTTCCCCTTGGGGCGAGGAACGAGACAGGGCTGTCCACTATCCCCCCTGATATATGCCCTCGTCATGGAACCCTGGGCGATCTCGGTGCGCAACAATGAGGCTATCACTGGAGTTCAGATGGGCAGCTCCCACTGTAAGATCAGCTTGTTCGCCGATGACGCTCTCAATGTCACTAAACCATCACAGACGATCCCTCTTGTGTTGCGGGCTTTGGAGCGCTATGGGGACCTTTCGGGGTACAAGGTTAACCTAGGCAAATCGGTGGCTTTCATAGGGAGTCGACTGCCGGAAACTGAGAAGGAGTATGTGGAGGGTCTCCCCTTCCAATTGCAGAGAGAGGGGCTCCGACAACTGGGAATCCAAATCACACCTAACCCAACGGACCTCTTCCCGAGCAACCTCACCCCTTTTTTGGACAGAGGTCAAGAGAGATATAGAGAGGTGGGCGTTCTCGGGGTTCTCATGGATGGCACGACTCAACCTGATCAAAATGGTGGTACTACTCAAATTTCTGTTCCTCTTCCAGATGCTCCCCACTCAGGTGCTTACCACGTTCCTACATTCAATGAAACACACCCTGCTCATGTTCCTCTGGGCGGGAAAGATACATAGGATCTCCTACGATGTCCTAACGAGCCCCAAGGAAGACGGAGGGGTGGGATTCGCAGATTTTGACAAATACTACAGGACTTCCCAGTTGAGGATTCTGGTTGACCACTTCAACCCTGGGTCAGAAAAGCAATGGGTGGCACTGGATAATAGGCTACTCGCCCCGGTCACGCTCGACAAGTGGTTATGGGTCCCGAGAGCACATATCCCCAGGCGGGTTCTGGACCACCCGGTTCTATGGTCCGTCTGGAAGGAAGGGAGCTACTACAGATGGCTCACAACCTGGCCCTCTCCGTTGAGTTGTATTTGGGCGCTACCATTCCTGGCCAAAGTAGCAGAGACTGCCGCCTATCAGAGGTGGTACGAGGCGGGCCTCGTTAGGGCCTGCCACTTGTGGATGGGTGGGTCCTTCATGCCCCTTCTGGATCTTGAGGAAGCCCTGGGGCTGGGCAAGCTATCACCTTTCCGCTACCTTCAACTGAAGGGAGTTCTCTCCAAACCCTCATGGGGGGACACCCTCAGGAAGGACCTCACAGACTTCGAGAAAATGATCATCTCCACTTGAGGTTCCAAGGGGGTCATATCCCGTTTGTACAAGCGCCTCTTGCTCTCGATACCAAGGGATCCCCCGCCAGCACGGACACAATGGGAAAAAGACCTGGGCATGCCAAAAGATGACAAAAGGTGGACCAAAATATGCATCCGGGCCCACCGCTCAACAACCTCCCCCCAGTACAGACACCAAGCTCTAAAGGTTTTACACAGATGGCACTACCCTCCACAGTTGATAGCCAGAATGAGCCCGGGTTATGACCCTCACTGATGGAAATGTCGAAAGGAAAAAGGGGACTACATGCACATGTGGTGGTCTTGTCCAAGGGTGCACTCATATTTGGGAGAGGTCGTGTCCTGGATCAAGGGGGTGGATGGAGTCACTAGACCCATGTGCCCCTGGTTGCTTCTCTTTGGCATCGAGGTGGGAGATGACCAGGAGGACACCCAGGGCCACATGCTACAGGTCATGCTTGTGGCAGCCAGCAGCTGCTGGGCCAGAAATGGAGGAACCCGCACATGCCCGAGGAGCAGTGGTCGAAGTGGGCGGGAGCGGTCGGGAGCGGTGCTCCTCTACTTCTTTTAATTAAGTTTTACCGTTCCTATACTTTTATTTTAAAAAGAAACCGCTCCGGAACAGTTTTGTTTTAAAATAAAACTGTAGGAAGAAGTTGAAACTTGCACTTTCAGTGCACTGCACAGGACGTTTCATTAAAGAGCAGGCACATGTGTTTTGGGGTTTTAATTGTGCATAGGAGGGGTCGCAGCGATGAGGTCTGTGGGGAGCGGTGCAGGCCAGTAGGGAACATAGTTCCACTACTTCTTTTCGTGCACTTCGACCACTGCCGAGGAGAAGGAATGGGTTGTAAAGGTTTGGGCGATATATGACATGGAGTTCCTAACCCATGTCCTGGATGAATCCAGATCTAACATTGAGGAACTCTGGTCCCCTTCTTTGAAAAATACGAACGGCCGACCTGAGGGGTGAGCCCTTGATCCATTGACCTGTCCAGGTTCCAGGCCAGGAGGAGTTTAGGGACTTTATAGGTACCTATTGTACGAGGCACGCGCCCCCTCATGGGCCGCCACTAAGTTGAGCTCTAGACTATGTGTGCACCAGACTATCCGACAGTCCGAACTTAGAAATGCACAATGCGACCCCGCAAGACAAGTTTGAAATCAATACCTGTTCACTGGCGATAGGGGGTGGGGGGAAAGGGTTATTGACTGAACGTTCTTTCTGGGACTGGAATCGAATTGAAATGATTTGTTTGTTGTAATAACCTAAAAATGCCAATAAAAATTATATTTAAAAAAAAAAGAAATGCTACATACATCAAGTACTGCTTGGCAGACGTTTTACTTTGCCTTTCCTCTCCTTCCCCCAGAAGCTCACAGTCTCCCTAGGATGGACTATTGTAACAGCATCTTTCTAAATCTACCTGCCTCTACTCTCCGCCCTTTACAACTCACCCATAACAGGACTGCGAGACTTGTCCTTGGCCTCAGGCCCCAGGATCGTATCTCTCCAGCCCTGAAATCTCTCCACTGACTCCCTGTGGACGCAAGGATTAAATTCAAAATGCTCTGCATTGTCCACAAGGCTTTCTGGGGCCTAGGTCCAAAATACCTTCAGCTATCCCTCCATAAATACCTCCCATCTCGAGCTCTTTGCTCCTCTACCTCTAATTCACTCAGGGTCAGTCGTTTTTCAAAGAAACGAGCTGGGGGTAGATCTCTGTCTTCTGCTGGGGCCTCCCTCTGGAACAGCCTCCCTGCCACTCTGAAACTTGAGGAGAACCATCTTTGGTTCTGGAAGCACCTCAAGACCTTCCTCTTTACTTCTGCCTTCATCCCTCCTCTCCCCAGCTGATCTTTTCTCTCTCGGCACCGTGCACCTGGCCTTCCCTCTGACTTCCGGGCCCAGGTGCCTGCTCACCCTGCCAACCACCCGCACTGCCTCCGGGCAATCCCTGCACTGGGGTCTATATCTGTAACCATACAGACCCTCACTTTTTTCTGCACTTATCAGACATACCCTGTCTGCTGCCTCTACCCAACACTTGCCACTTGCTGGCTGCACTACCAATGTTTTGTTGCCTTTGTTATTTATTTTATTATTTATCTGTTTTTCCTTTGCTCCGCGCTCTCCACTTCTCCCCCTTCCATGCACTTGCCCGGGGGTAGAGAATAGGGATGGGGAAGAGGTGCTTCTCAGCCAAATGAACAGGGCCAGGGTAATGAGAGATATCACATGAATGCTTACAGTGACCAGTGCAACTATTGCAAAGAGTTTGGGCACTGGAAAGCTGAATGTCTGAATTGGCTTCAGTATGACGTTTGAGGCGGTCAGCCAACCACACGGATCGGGTTGGCTTTGCCCTGCCTCCACTGCCACAGAATGATCATTAGGATTGCCAACGGGTTCAAGAACTTGTTGCACCATGCATACAGCTTAATCCTGCTGCTCCCTATGTTAATTGTACTTTTGGCAGTCAAACAGTATCATGATTGGTTGACACTGAAGCATCACGCTTGGCACTATTGGTGTGTGAATTTCTGCATATTGTGTATTCTTATGATATTGACAATGCAGTTGGCATTGGAGGTACGCTGATACGTCTCCCGTATATATACCCCTCTTATGGTCACGTTCGGTCATATTTCAGATAACCATGCATTCCTGTTCAGTTCCTGTTGCCTTGATAATTTGTTTGGGTTAGATTTGCTGTGTAAACTGATTTGTTCCATTTACTGTTCCCCTCATGGCATATTTCTTGCCATTCCTGCCCACAGACAACATGAGGTTTTGGCTGTGCTACAGGAGACTCTACATTCAAAACATGGTGACCGAGCCAGTGCTCCCTTGTTGTAGCAGGTAGTGTTGGACCAAGTTCCAGCCAAATTGTGGTCTACCCATGCAAACGAAGCTGGCTCCATAAAGAGCCAGCCAAGATCACTCTGAACCCAGCCAAACTGCTATGTGTGCCTCAGTATCCTATATCTAGACAGGCAGACAAAGGTACCTGCCCTGTAATAGAGTCCCTGCTTGAACAGGTTATTATTGTGACTACACAAAGCCCCTGTAATACCTCAGTGTTGCCCACCAAGAAGCCAGGTAAGGAGGTCTACCATTTCATACAAGACCTGGGGGCAGTTAATGATGCTGTCCTACCAGCCTACCCAGTGGTTCCCAATCCAGCCACCATCCTGTCCTGTATCCCAGCGTCAGACACCTATTTCACTGTTGTAGATGTGCACTCAGTCTTTTTCTCCATTCCGATCCATTCTGACAGTCAGTATCTGTTTGCATTTATTTATAAATCCACTGAATATATGGCCACATGTCTCCCTATGGGGTATGTAGAAAGCCCCATCTTGTTCTCTGAAATCCTGAAGAAGCAGCTTGACTCAGTAGTGTTCCCAGGGGGTCCACGCTGGTGCAGTATGTAGATGATCTACTACTAGCCCCCCATCCTTGGACGCATGTGAGCAGGACTCCATCACTCTGTTGACAGCGCTTGCTGAAAAGGGTCACAAGATATCTAAAGCCCAAGCTGCAGCTGTGCTTACGCCATGTACAATAGTTGGACCATGAGATTTTAGCTGCGGAAATACACCTGTCCCAGGATTGTATTATAGCGATCCAAAAATTCCCCAAGCCCCAAACCAGAAAACAAAATTAGAGGGTTTCCCTGGATTGTCAGTTACTGCTGTTCAAGGGTCTCAGGGCATGCCATTATAGTTATGCCCCTTCTGATGCTCATGCATGATCGACCCCAGAACCTTTACCATGGTCCCAGGACGCTGAAGATGCCTTTTTCACCATAAAGCAAGCACTCACAACTGCCACAGTTTTGGTTATGCCTGATTGTGATAAGCCATGCCTTTTGTACCGTGATGAGTGTGAGGAGTTCACCAAACGGGTGTTAACACAGATGTAGGGTGATAAGCATTGGCCCATGTCATACCACAGTGCCTAAATCCATTAGCAGCAGGACTCCCAGCTTGCCTGCAGCTATTTCTGCTGCTGCCCTGTTGTCAGTAAAGACTGATTCATTGGTACAGAGTCACTCTGACACAGTTTCTGTACCCCGCTCAGTACCGGCCTTACTGCTTAAGTGAAAGACACATTGTCCTGTTCCCACCTTACTAAGTACGAGAAATTGCTCATATCTGCTGTGAATGTTACTTTAAACTGCTGTTCCGCCTTGAACCCTGCCTTTCTGTTACCCACCCCGCAGTTCGGGGAACCGCATGATTGACTGGCTGTTGTCAAAACACTTCTGTCACTCTGTGCTGATTTGTTAGATGTCCCACTGCAGAACTCTGACCTGATACTCTTCATGGACGGTTCATGTCATCGTATCCAGAGGACAGGAGAACTTGTCTCTGGTTACTCAGTATGTACACCCACTATGTCCTCAATGCTTTTCGAGTAGCAACTGCCAAGTCTGCACAGGTCGCAGAATTTGTTTCGTTCAACCAGCATGTACCCTGGCATGGATACGCTCAGTGTTGTGCACGATTTCAGTGTCATCACCACCCCTATATTGAATGAAAAATATGTCTCAGCCCTATTGCATGCGCTCATGCTTTCATCTTCTACAATCTGCCCTGGCCATGGTTAAGTGCAGGGGCACAATCCCTCCCAGTCTTCGCTTCCCAAGAAAATGCCACAGCAGACAATGCACTCATTCGACAGCAGGGATGTCATTTAGGGGTCACCAGGTGTCATATCTGCGATCCCTGAGGTCTCCCCTGCTACCCCGTGGTCTCCCTTGGTACACCTATTAAAAAAACATTTTATTTTTTTGTTTTTACATTTAAGACAAGCTTCTGGGCTTTGGCCAGTGCCATGTTGCTCTTTGTTTCTGGAGTGGTTGGCTTTCTTGTTCAGGTCTCTTAAAAAACAGGGGGTTCCACAAGTGACCCTAAATAAGAAATAATAGGAATAACAAATACTTTTTCTTCCTGGAATTTTATACAATAATTGCCATTAACGGTTTATTTCAGGCACACTTCAAGGGGTGAGTCACTGATCTTAAACACCTCAAATTCAAAATACAGACAAACACTTCCAAAAAGCATTTAGTGTAGACTAAGCATACATTTCGGACTATGGGCCTCATTCTAAGTTTGCTGGTCCGGTAACAACGCTACCGGTAAGCTTGTCGGTACCATTGTTACCGGACTGGCAAACTACGAGTTCTGCTCGCGGGTGCCTTCCCGCCTGTCAGATCAGACCTGGCGGGCGTACTGGCACCCGCGAGCAGACCATGTCCGATGCACTGGCACCATTCAAGAATGGTGCCGGTGCATCCGACCTCCCCATTCCCATTGAGCCCTATGGAGCCCTTTGGGTCTCCTATGGGGAGCATTTCTTTTCCGGGGCCCGTGAATGGGCAATTACCAGGTCCAGCGGGCTGTAATGACCCAGTAATTGCCCATTCGCGGGTGCCGGAAAAATTAGCAAGTTTGACGGCCGCCTGCCGGTTTTACCGGCAAGGCTACCACCAAATATGTAATGAGGCCCTGTGTAATTTTGGCACATTGCAGTTGTAGCATGTTTTTTTTCTGCCATTGTCTCTTTTACGAACATCACAAGACATTCCATCTTAAGACATTCCATCGTGGTGTCCTCGGTCACTAGACAAAATTCTTGTGCCTAAAAGCTTGTGTACAGTGTAGAAATGGTTCACCATAGCACATAAAGTGGCCCTTGATTTCATTGTGCCACAATGAATGCTTTGTTTTATTGTGTCTTTCTTTCCCATCTCCCAGGCATGCTGTTCAGGATGTTTGTTTGCATGTATGAGGTAAGGAGTGCCTAGAGTATGGGATGCCATGTGAGTGCGCTGCTTTCCCTGCGCTACTCTAAATTCTTTAATACACGGTTATGAACCCTCCCAATGGTATGTATTTTGCCATCCTCTGAAGCCTGAGAAGTAGATCCACACAGGCTTGACATGTGGGCAACTTTGCACCAGACCTGCTGATGAACTGTAGAAGAGAAAGTGCTGGGTTCTAGATGATGAACACTCCTGTGCTGAGCTCTGTGTATAGTTCACTTGGATTTGCAATGTCTCTGCAAGGTCACAGGTTTGAAGAGGTAAACCCTATACCTCTTAGAAAGAGAGTTTCAATACAAACGTCCTGGTTACCTCGCAAGAAAAGAAATTGGGTCCTTACTTATAGAAAGAAAGGATCTCACACGTTTCTGTTTTGTTCTTTACATGAGTGTTTTTATTTGCACTTGGAATATTGTCTAGAGAATTTGTCTTGGGGGGTGAAGGTCAGCCGACACGTGTTTCAACCCCTAAGGGTCTTTCTCAAGGCAGTGGGGGCAGTATTCTGAGGGTACAATCCCTATGGTTCAAGGAGCCAATGGCTATGGAAAGGTCCAGGTTTCCTGGTTTTTTGTAGGCTGATGTCTTCCAAGCTTGTTGCTTCTGTGCGATGAACTGGCCTGCTGTTAAATCTCAGTTACCAGTTTGATGGTATCCACTACAGAGTGTAATTTACTTTCTGGTTTTGAGAACATTCAGAGATGTAATTGCTCATTTTACTATAGCCTGCTAAGATAGCTATAGCTGCTAAAATATCTCAGTGGGTTGAGTGCTCTCTGCTGCGATGTTTGTGTGATCTGTAGGTTTCGCAAGGCCAACTCAGCCTTTCATCCTTCTGAGGTTGATAAATGAGTACCAACACAGGTTGGGTGATATTGTATGTATATTTGTTCTATATAAAACGCGTATGTGTGAGTGCTATATAATAACACATCATTATCATTTGGCCTTGGACGTCTGCTTGCACTCACAGTAATTTAGTAATATGGGCCTATACACACTAATATTAATGATGCATATGATGATCCATTCTTGTCTGAAAAGTATATTACAATACAGTGATATTGTAAACATAGTTTTCGTAGTGTACATAGGAACAATGCTATGTATTGCCACTTCCTATTTTGTCAGGGGGTGAAAGGACGTGTTCTATCGCTTCCTGTGAGGTGACTTCAGGGTGGGGTCAAATGAAATCACTTTCTGTGATGCCGTCAGCGGTCCAGGGTCATGTGATGTCACTTCCGCTACCCCTGGCATTTTGGTGAAATGACGCCCTTGTTCGGCAGCCTTAAGTGGGACCCTGGCTCCTTATGATTCTCTTCTTTGTTGGAGTCCAACAGTCCCAGATTGCCTCGCTTTCCAACCTAGCCATACTCCAAGACCTAGCTCCCGATGCAGAAAAGATGAGCTGGACTTATGTAAGTTGGGGCAGGATTCCCTTTGGTGTGCCCCAGGTGGCCGTCTGGTGGCACCCAATGTACTACTCCCTTACCTCGCCCAAGAGGCTCATGGCATTGCCCACTCAGCTAACAATGCCATGATTACCACAGTGAACCGAGACTGTGTTGCCCCTTGTTGTGCATCCATAGCGTAGGATTATTGTGAAGATGCACCACAAGTCTAACTCATAATGTTGGGCGAGCAGTGAGAGCAAAGCTGTCTGCACGTCCCTTCTTAAACATGAAGACAGATTTCATGCAGCTACTTAGGTGCATGATTTTGTCCTATTGTCTAGTGGTAGGTGATGTGTTCTTTGGGTGGGTGGAGACCTACCCGTGCAGGAGGGTGGATGCTGACACAGTTGCAAAGAAATTGCTTGCTGAATTCATACCTCAATTTGGACTGCACCTTGTTATAGACAGTGGCCCAGGTACCCACTTCACTGGTTAAAATTGTTAAAGTTTGTGAAGCGCTAGGTATCTCACAGCAGTTTCATTGCACGTACCACACCCAGTCCAGTTTAGGCTGTCCAAGGGGTGTCGGGAAACAAGCCTGAAATGGCCACAAGCACTGCCCTTATCGCTGTTTGCCATGTGCAATAACACCCAGCACAAGCATGGTCTTTCTTCCCATGAGATCCTAACAGGGTGCCCCATGCTGGTAGGAACTGCTGCCCCTGCAGCACAACACCTCCTGAATCTGCACCTAGAAAATGAATTTGTTCCTGAGTATTGTCGCACATTGGTGAAAACTGTTCGCTCTCTTCATGCCCAGGTCAAAGAACTGGCGACTGAGCTCTGCCACCTTCTGGCGATTGTGTCCTCGTAAAAGATCACCTGTGGAGTCTGCACTCCAGCCCTGGTGTAACGGACCACACCAGGCATTGCTGACAACGCACACCGCAGTGAAGTGTTCCAGATTAATGTCCTGGTTACACACTGTCCACTGTCACAAAAAGCCCACACCCTCCAAAGACACCACCTCCACTTCGCCTGAACTTCTGTGGCCATGACCCGTCTGAGCTCTCCCGCGGCCACTGATGCCTTCGCCAGTGGCCCCATCTCCAATCTGCCAGTGCTAGCTCAACACAACCCAGTACTGCAGGCCTTCCACAAGCAGCGCCGAAGACAGACCGCGGCTCCACGTGCACAAGTACAGCCAGATACTGATCCAAGAGCCCACACTCCACAACTTATTCACACTTGTGAGGTCTCTCAGGGAGCTGCGGCTCTAGCTCCAGCAGCAAGCCATTGAAGCACCGGAGGGAATAACCATGATTCAACGTCCTTTTCTTGCATACCACCTTCATTGCCTAACCCCACTGGATCTCTCGACTCAGGCTTTGGAAGGTGCGCCCAGTGGTCCCTCTGAGGGCCCCACCAAGGACCAGGATCAGTAACTCAGGAAAGAGTGCCAGCCAGCATGCTTACTCGCCCCTGGATCTGACCAGTCAATGACGATGAATCTTCCTGATGTGGAAGTACACTGACACAAATTGGAAGCTGCTACGACTGATATGCCAGTGCCTGCTGTGTTTGGATCCTGTTGTTACCACTTCTTGGTCTTTCTCTTTGTCCTGATGACCACTGCGAGCTTCTGGCTCTGGTATCTTGGATATCTCTAGCTTGAACCTTTTTAGTAGGGAGTACACTGATACAGCCACGTACACTGAACTGAGGAACTTTTGCTTAGCATCCGGTCCAGGTTTTCAAACATTGACTTCTGCCCTGTTGCAGAACTTTCGAATTGTCATATCCCGAATTGAAGCAACTCTTGTAAACTACATTGTCCGCCCCATATGAACTGAATTTTATCCCCTGCCATGAACTTTGATTTTGCAGTAAGAGCCAGATCACCTGGATTCCAGCATTCAGGCTCCGCCCTTAGTTCACGCCATGTCTGTTTATGTGACTATCATTGTCCATATTGTCAGTTTATTGATTCATTATTGTCTCACTTTGACTGCTGCTTTTAAATCCGAATATCATGAACACAATGGTGCCCCTGAACACCCTTGGGTTCACAGTGAGGAAACATGCCTGCACCTCACCTCATCTGGCAATAAGTCTGCATCTTCAATGTCACTGATTGCTGGTTTTGAGCACACCTAACTCATGACTTGTCCTTGGCCCCCATTGCCTTCAACTGGGGGGGGGCATCTGCTTGGACCTCACACTGGTCACCAGATCCCAATCATGTAGCGATTCACATTCTCAGATGGAGTTTACAGGTCCTCCACATTTCCTACCCCAGACCAGGGACTCAAAAGACCAGCAGAACGTCACCTCTGGTCCCAGGCTACTAACCTAGTATGTTATGTCAACTGGGGTACACTATTAATGGGAAACTGCAAGTGTTGCTATCACCTTTCAACCAACATCAGTATAATCCTCAGCAATGTCACATTTGCCTTCGACTCCGATTTCTGCTTTACGCCACTTATTCTGAGTTCGCATGAATTGGGGAGGGAGTTATTACATGGGATGTGTCCTACCCGTCATCTGGCATACCCACACCTTCCCAAGGCAACCCAGTCCAAAGAGAAGCATGGCTTGGGAAAGGTATGTCTCTGGGATAGGTTATCTCAAATCAGCCCTCAGGGTTAAGTTGATCTGGGAACGCATTACCCGATTATCCAGATTGATTGAGGATATTTTGAATGCCACTGCCTCCTGTGATAAATCCTACGATCCCTCACTAAAGCCCTGCCTAAAGTCACTTCCTAGGTGGCCAAAGGAAGGCATACGCTTCCTGATCCTGACCTGCGGGGTGGTGTACTGCGGGAGGATCACCTGGGAGGAGACAGGGCCCAGGGTGGTGAGGAGATCCTGTGGGATTAAATGCAATATTTGTCCTATAAATGGGAGAACTTTTTAGAGTTGCCAAAGTAGGTAATGGCTAATTGTCATTATGATGTGTTTGAACCACATATAATATCAGTGGATCTAGTCCCAAATGCCATAAAAGCTCAGCAAGCCTTAACAACAGAAAGACCATTTGAGGTAACTCAGGATAAAAATCCTCCTTACTCACAAAGGTATAATGGAAAGGAATTTAGAAATACTGCCTTAAATAAACTGTCTTCCTCTGTAACAATGAGTTCTAATGGTTCATCCTTAAATGACTCTAGGGGAAATAAGCCTATCCTTAAGAAGTTACTGAAAAGAAATGACTTTGTTGTTGGGGACTATAAGTCCCATAGTCCCATAAGGGGACTAGGAAGAGGGCTGAAGAGACATGCTGTAGTAGTAGTCAGGCAATTAAGCCAGATAGCCCACACCTTAGGGAAGCTGAGAGGCTTAAAAGGCACCCTCAGGTGCAGGCAATAGGAAGGAGCTGGAACTGTGGCTGGAGTGTATTGTAAGGAAGGCATGGTATCAACAGTAAGAAAGACACAAGTGACCACAGTTCAACAGTGTTTATTGAACTTCAGAAAAGGTTTGGAAAATGCCTATCTAATTCTTAATCTACAGATGGGACCAAGCTACGACCATCAAATAATAATTACTAATAATGCTAATAACCTATTGCCAATCCTTACTTCTAAATACAAACAGTGTGGGAAACAGTGTTATGAAAAAGAAAGAAGTGTTCACAAAATGATATGTCAGGATGTCCAAACCATTGGCTTCCCTTCCCCACGTTTTCAGCACGGGACAAGCTAGTACACTTGGCGTACCACAGTCTCTGGCTTCTCTAGCACGAGGATACAGTTCAATCATTAGCATCAGGGCCTTCCATGCCCAAGTTTCTTTGCCTTTCAAAGTCTCTTCATTCAGAGGGCCTTATGCGACAAACAAACAATAAGTTCCTTTCCTCTTTCTGATTTTCACAAGTACTCCATTTCTCAGGCGATTCACTATTTACCTCAGATCCCCCTCAGCCAGGCTCAGATCCTCTCAACACAATGTATGTAGATTATTTATGCATCCAATTTCTCATAGGATATTTTTCTCAGGTGACTCACAGTTCATTCCGGATCCCCCTCAGTAGGGCTCAGATCCCTGATCCCCCTCAGCCGGGCTCAAATCCTTTTAACACAATTGGCACTTTGTCGCAAGACACAGAAGAACTATGGGTGATGGTCCAGAGGCAGATAGCGAGAAAGTGTCCTATTGATGTCTATTTATGGACCAATGGCGGGCAATCCATCCTTTTTTCCACTGATACAGTCACAACAACAATCACATCTGGATTGCCAAAAGGTTGTAGGTGATGATTGGCATGAGGTTGTTGATTTTACCCCAGATATATCTGAGACACCTTACTACTTTTCCTCTCAGGCAGTTAGAGCCTTCCAGAAAATTATGCTGTCCCCGCTTGGAGAATTCTGCACCCAAACAGCATCAATTGGAAACTCTCCAGGGGCACACAGCAGCCATATAGTCAGGTCTCTGCTCCCTCTCTTCCAATACTTATGTCACACTGCAATGACACCAACTGGGGTACGTTGGAAGGTAGAGACAGACCAAGAAGTGCCATTTTCAAAGCTATTATTTCAAATAATAATGATATGATAGTTTATTTATATAGCGCATATACACAATGTTTTTCAAAGCGCTTCAAGGCAAGGGAGGGAACAAGGGAAAATGCAATGACATTATTACAGGCCATGAACAGTAAGGATGTGAAATTAACTATCGTACTCATCCTGACGACATTCAGATATTGCAAGAGCCAAGACAAAAATAAGGAAGGGAGGGGGAGAGTGGGAAGGAAACCGTACTAGGCCTGACGACATTTCTGGTAGAGCCGGAGAAAAACAAAAGGTGAGGGAAAGGGGTGCAGAAAGGTAGGGGAGGAACAAGCGACTATCATACTAGGCCTGACGAAATTTCAGATAGTTCTGGAGGGGGGTGGGTAGGAAAAAACAGTAAGGGGATGGGGGAGGAGGCAGACGAGGTTGCTATCATACTAGGTCCAGGAACAATTCTGATAGAGTGAGTGCATAGAAGAAAGTAAGGGGAGGAGATAGGAAAAGGGAGAAGGGAAAGGAGGAGAGAACAGAGAGTTAGCAGTCAAAAGGCAAGAGGGGAGAGTGAATACAATTGCAGAAGTCAGTAGTAATACATAATGTTGCAAGCCAGGATACAAGATGAAGATGGGACCAGCCTAACAAATAGGCCTAACTTTCCCTATTCTAAGGGTTTCCCTACCTAACACAACTAAACTAGGGTGCTCGTCGTCAGGATGAAAGTCCAAATGAAAAGTCTGTCATCTGTCTGAAACTAGTCTAACTGACCCTACCACTAATACTACAGACAAAGGTACCAGGAGAATGTCTCCTGTAAGGGTGCAGGAGGAGACGGACACAAATGCAGCATGTTGATTGCTATAGACCTTTATTATTCAAGAAAATAAAGAGAAAACCTAACTTTCCCTATCTGTAAGAAGAGTTTCCCTGCTTCAACTAAAACACTAAGGGTTCTGTCAGAATGCCCTTGTAAACCAATAGTGCACCATCCTGTGTCGAAAACCCTACTTCTTACACTTACACTTAAAACTTAACTAAAGTTAAAGTAGACCTTGTTGGTCCAGAAGAATGACTCGTTTCTTCTGGACTGGGGATACAAGATTACTTCCAGGTATTAGCTTCTACTTATCGGAATGGCACCCTTCCATGTGTCAAAATGGTCCTCCTGTGCAAAAAGACAAAGTTCCAGCACTTTTCTTTGGCAGACACAGTGCTTATCCTTTAACACTTTGTATCAGAAAGTCTTTTCAGCTTGTGTTACCAGGAGATTGACTCCCTTCTCCTGGTATCTGGAATTTATAGTTCTACGCAACCAGGGAGAATGACTCCCTTCTACTGGCCTTGGTTACAAGGAGAATGGCTCACTTCTCCTGGTATCTTGGCTTTCGGGTTCGATACAACTAGGGGGAATGACTCCCTTCCATGCTCTCTTTTCACTTGGTTGCAGAGTCCAACACCACCAGGGGGAATGTCTCCCTTCCCCTGGCTTCTCTTTTACTTTGGTTTCACAGTTCAACATTTTCAGTGTTTCCTTTTGAGGTTTACAGACCCAGGCTTCCTTGTCTCCAGACTGGGGCAGACTTGGTCAAATCCCCTGCCAGGTACTGTCAAGAGGAAGATGGTTTGTACTCTTCTTGTGGGTGCGGCTCCCAGGCCCGAGTTTTCTGCTGCTTTGATTTGGGAGACCTGGTTCACTTTCCTGCCAGGTACTGCCACAAAGAAGATGACTTGTAGAGATCTTCTTTTGTGGGTGTGGGTCCCAGTCCCGAGTTTCTCTACTGCTATGATTGAGCAGACCTGGGGCCCATCGACTGCCAGGTACTGTCGCAAAGAAAACGATGTGTAGGGGTCTTCTTTTGTGGGTGTAGGGCTTCCTCCTCACTCCTACTCTGTGGGTTAAGAGTCTCCTAAGACTCTGCGGTGCCCCCACCAACCCTCCCAGCAACCCCAGTACCTTTAGGGTCACACAGCATGGACAGGTCAGCCTCAGGCTCTTCTGCTTCTATTTTGGGTTTCTCGTGGCTTCTCCTGTTCTTAGTTGTGCTGCGGTGTCTCTGCTGCATTTGATTCCTCGCAGAACACGTGTCTTCACTCGACCGCACAGCCCACTTTGTCGCATGACTGGACCTCTGTTTCTCCCTCTTTCTGGTTGCTCCATCCTCAGTGGACTGGACAGGTATGCTTTGGCCCACCAGTTAGCCTCTCGGTCAGCAGCCTCTTCTATTTCCCACGCAGGATGACTCCTATGCTTGCGGTTCCTCATGGGAGGACTTGACAACATGTCTTTCTTTTGTTTTTATTGTAAGTGGACATAGAAGACTAGACTGTTTTTTCAAGTTCTCACCATTACTGTTCCTTGTTCCGCACCTCCTCCTCTTCCCAGTACTTGTTAAATAGGTGTCCCTAAGGTAGTCCCTGTTCTTCCTTGTCTCAGTAGTTATTACATTTTCAGACCTACAAACATACATGGAAGTATGGGATATGGAGTTGGGGTTCATGGAATAGGAAGGTGTGCAGGGTGTGGGTGGAGGGATGGCATACCGCATTTCGCCCGAGATGTTCTCTCCGGTCCCCAGAGGGGATGTCACTCCCTGTGAGATCCTCCCGCTGAGTACCACCCCCAGGGGGAGTATCAGTTAGCAGCCTCACCTCCCTAGCCTCATGGGAAGGGGCTCCCCTTCTCCTGGATTGCTTCTCGGCAAAGTTCTCATCAATATGGGATTCTTAAATAGTCTTTTTCTATTTCTTGCAACAAACTCCTCTATTCTTTCAGGGGGCTTTCCCATGCCATTTTGTCCTGTCTCCTTGGATTCTACAGACTTCTTTCTGGGCTTTCTCTCATAATTACCTGAGCCTCTGAGTATCTGTTCCACTTCACAGTCTTTCTTATCATTTATTATTTACACACAGGCTTTTGGACCAACCCTCCTTCCTTTGGCTCGGTTTCGCCTCACTGAAATATACAGGTAAAGTCTCTTTTTGATGGTTGCTCCTTTTATGATTTTGCCAGTCACTGGGACGAGTATGATGAGTCCCTGAATGAGTTTCACTCTTCTGGTAATCTTGCTTTTCACTGGGACGAGTTTGATGAGTTCTTGACTAATTCTCACACTTTATATATTTGGACCCCTACTAGGATGAGTATGATGAACCCTAAGTGATTCTCCCCCTTTTGGTTGGGAGGAGGGGGGCTTTCTCCAATTGTTATATTTGGTTTGCTTATAGCTTACGATATCTCTGTCCCTTTTTACATATACACCCTGTTCCCCAGGTCTCCCGCTCTCCCCGTTACCTGCTGTGTAAGGAGTCTGCATCACCGGGATGGTGTTCTCTCTTTTGTCTTTTCACTCCATCAGAGATGCTCTCTGGCTTTTCTCTAGCCACTCTTCAGACATGCTTCTGTGTCTAATGATGGTATCAGCGGTGGAAGGGTTCTTCACCTGTTTTGCCTTCCAACCCACCACCTTCCTGCTTGGACACTTTACTCGAATTCTCCTACAGTAGACATACCTCGTGAGGTTCATCCTTGGCCCCTCGCCTCTCCGGCATGCCAACGACAGGCTTCCTCCAGTCTTTTGGTTGGTACTTCTCCTCATTAGCTATTCCTCGACGTGTGAAACAGCATCTTCCAAGGTTTACCAGCCAGGGTTTCCCAGCCTCCTTGATCTGGCGGTTTGAATCTCCCGGGTCTTACTTCCTTGTTCTCCTGGTTCTCCTCTATTTATGACAGAGTGCTGGGGCTTCAGCAGCTTCTCAGGAAAGTCCTTCCTTTGTGTTTGGGCCACGTTCAGCATAACTCCTCTTGGCTTCTTCATCTCAGTGATTGCCAGACAAGCATTCTGAATGATTCCTGTATCCTTACTATTCACAGTACTATAATGATACTTTCCCTCTGTCATTATATCACAGTAACATAGAATCTAGAGGTTTGTGAATTAATACATTGGGTTTTGGGGGATAATGGGAAGGGAGTTCCTCAGTGGAAAAGTCATTTGGGGTCATTACAACCCAGGCGGTAAGTACACCAACTTTACCACCATAGTGTAAACTACGTTTACACCATGGTGGATGGCGGATTTACCGCCCCATTCCAAGGTGAGTGGGGCGGTAAATCCCCATTTCCCATTTACCCTTCCCCATTCCCATTTTTGCCCCATAGGGCATAATGGGAGTGGGGAAGGAGCTAATTACGGCACCGTAAATTACGGTGCCGTAATTAGCACCAAGGCGGTTTAGCGTCATGGATTTTAACGCCTGCTAAAAGCAGCCGTTAAAATTGGAATCAGGCGTTAAGGGTTAACGACGGCGTTAACCCTTAACGCCTGAGTTGTAATGAGGCCCATTATCCCCAAGAGGGGAGTCTTTCCCTGTAAGGTCACTCTTACTTCCACCCCTAGGGGGAATGTTGCTTAGTGGGCTCACCTTCCTAGCCTCAAGTGACTGAATCCCAAAATTCATCACACAAGACATAACACCAATGTTCAACCACCAAAGTCATTAGTCCCAGATTCCTTGTAACAATTGGCACACGCCTACCACAGTTTAACTAAACCCTGCCATTAGTTGCACCTAACTTGTGTTCTTTTCGGGCTTCTCTCCACACTGGCCCCAATACTCAACGTATTAGTGAATTCAAGCTGCAAATGATAAAACAGATTCTTCAGCCATCTCCCAAATGTGTATACAATGCACACCGTGGGGCTCTGCTTCCTTACAAACCTACCTAATCTCAGAGAAATACCAACTAAAGTTTCTGTTGCAGATTTGACATGGATAGAATACAAGCTGACCTAGGATGAATTTGACATGGAAACGTGATATGGGGAAAGCCACGTGATGAGAAGGAATGAAGCTTCTTCTTCTTCTTTTTCTTCTTGGGGGGCTCCTAAAGGCAGGAGCCGGCGATAACCATCTGCATAGATGATGTTCGCCTTTTTCCTCTCTTGTCAACTGAACACTGGCTCTAAATTTCCTTCCACATTGCCATAAATATTGAAGTAGGAAAATGCATTGCTTGTCCTCTGTCCCCTTCTTTATGTGTAATAAATCCCACAGACTCCTCACTTCCACCCTGATGCCACTCATCCTGGCTTTCAGCAACTCACTCTGCAATTTGAACTTTTCAGACACCATCAAATAATGATCCACAGTCTCTGGGCTGCCACATGTCTTACAGTTCTCAGAGGTAGCCCATCCCATCTTAAACTTCCATCCTTGCAACCCTGCATGCCCCACTCTTGGCCGATTCAAGAGAGGTTTCCTCTGTGCATGTAATTTCTGCATTGCCATCACACCACTTACTCTGAACCTTCCTCTGTGCCGCATACAATTATCTCCCATTCCTGATATGGCCATCCCATCTTCCCTAATGCTCCCTTTTACAACCACCTGCACCTTATCCATGTTTAAGGGGATCTCTGTATCCAGAACTTCTCTTTTTGTGGCCTCATACATGGACGTGGCGACCAATTTGTTTCCTAATACTCCACAATGACAGGGGATCTATGCCAACTCCATCACCACTTCTCCACTTTGCATTTCTCCATATGCTGCCAAATATGCATTAAAATATCTTTTCTTTTGCCCGTCCTTTCCTTTATAGCTTGCAGTCCACGCAGCCAGTCCACAAACATCACCACTCTTGCCATGTCTCCATTGCACTAATCACTGCCGTATTCACTGCAATTAATTCTGCTGTGCAGATGGAGACATTATCCGACAACCTCGCTATCTTGTACTCCTCTTCCTCCTTAATTTAGTAGGCCAATACCACTTTGTTTCTTTCTGGGTCCCTGTACCCATTGTTGCGGCAAGGAATGAAGAGACTGACCAAGTGGTGCCACAGTGGTTGCTACAGACTTGTATTAACTAATAAACCAAACCTATTTATCCCTAACTCTAATGAGATTTCCCTACCTAAACTAGGGAAATTCAGGTGTTCGTCAGGGAGTCTGTGTGAGTCAAAACAAAAAGGAACAGTCCTGGTCACAAAGGCTTCTAGTTCTATCCCTGTCGCTACAACAAAACATCATAAAGTCCAGCCAGGGTTCGTAATCCAGGAGAATGACTCCCTTCTCCTGGATGTAGAACGTCCAAACGCCTCTCAGGTTATTCAAAGCAAAAGTTCAACAAAGGTTACTGGGTTCTCTGTGACCCCACAGAAATCAAACAGTCTCATGAAGTTCTCAAGGGGCAAGGAGAATGACTCCCTTCTCATAGATGGTTCCCTAATGTCTTGCTCAGTTCTCATCAAGGCTTGTAACTCTCTTAGGGAGGTTTTCACAACCTCTAGGTTTTGTACTATATTGGATCTGCCCCCACAAAGACGATGAAGCTGTTCCTGGTGTCCTTCTTGACTTTACGGTACTACACTTTTGTGAAATTGGCCTGGGAATTGTATCACAGAATGGTTTACTCCTCTATGGCTTACAGTCTCATACCTTTCCGGCCACCTCCCGGACTTGAATGTGTTCCTGTTACCTTTTCCCAGGGAACTCTTCACCTGTTTCACCAGGGGCTGCGGGTCCACACTTCTTAGTTCAACTTCTTCCTTCAGTAGTCTTCTGCGTCTCATGTCTCTCCACCTCGAGTAATTGTGGACCACCTCGGCATAGCTGTCAGACCCCTCAGTTCCACAGTGACAGGTTACACCACCTCCACTGTCTCTCACTCTCTCCTGATAGTTACCTACATGGCTCTGCTGTGGGCTATGTAGGGGAGGCATGGTATCACAAGTATGACACTGACACAATGGATACAATTTGTAAAACCTTTATTGAAATTGTTGTGGTTGGAGAAACTCCTATTTTGCCCTGCAACTAAGATGGGAGTAGTCTTGACCATCAAACAATAAATAAAACAGTCCTAGTGGAGTCCGTCAAATCAAAATGGCCTATACTAACAAAAACCTAATGCCTGCCCTATCTCTTGTACAAGAAGTGTAAATATATGCAAAAGGGAAAATCAGTGTTCAAAAGAATAAAGGTACTTGAACCAGCTCTCCTCCTCACCTTACACCTCACAGATTAAGGCTGTCCTAGTAGGCAGGATGACACACTCTGCCTCAGTTTCTAACACTCTTAGCATTTACAAACTGTGGACTGAGGCACGCCTGGCCTTCCATGTTAAAAGTTCTTTCTTGCCTTTCAAAATTATATTCCAACGTAAAGTTCACAAAGGTCCCCCTCTGCTGGGCTTATACCTTACAGTACACAATTCAAGTAGGTCCCCTTCTGTCAGGCTCAGACCTATCACATCACAGTTCAAGACAAACTTGCCAGGGGGCTCCCTTCCCCAAGCTTAAAGTACTTCGGGTCTCCCTCAATCGGGTTCAGACCCCTTTCGGATGTCGAAGACTTTCGAATGTGCGTGGCTCTCTTTACAGACCACTACAGTACCACTTCGACTCAAAGTTCACAGTTACTCTTGGTCAATTCACCTTTGCTGTTTGTTAGCTTTATAACTTCAAACAATGTACCTTTCACTGAGACTTTTGAATGGGCTACCTCCTTTTCCCAGAGCACTCTGTTACTTAGTATTGCTGATCTCACAGCTGCCTTTCACTTCAACGTTCATTCACAGGTCTGCCTTTCTTTGCATTTCATCCACACACACATGCAGCCTTCACTTGTGATATATTGTTGCTACTTCAGTCGCTTTAACACACACCGGTCTCTCAGGTTGCTTTCTAACTCACTGGCTGTGTTCGCTTTTTTCTTGTTTTGCTATTTCAAATTCACAAGTCAAGACTAGTACCACAGGCTTGGCCTCACTTCCCCAACTCTGCCGTTCACCCGAGAGGGTCACTGGCGTCCTTGAAACACAATGCAATCCTCACTTGTTGGATCTGGCCTTCTCCATGTGTCTTTCGTGGTCTGTCGGAGGCAACAACCTCCAGTTGGTGTTTTTGGCCCGCTGCTCTCGTCCCTTGGTCCGTTGCTCTGCTCCAGTAGGTGTACCTTCACCCCGAAGGTTCTGCTCATACTGGTGTTCCATCTTGCTCAGAGTGTGTCTTTAGGTGTTGCCTTTGATTTGTGTGTGGAGAGCTAACTAGTATCAGGTGCATACACTTAGTGTAAAGTGCCTGACTTTGCCAGACCCGATTAACGGGACATGTCCAGCATGATGTGAGAGAGTTAGTCTGGTTACTCTGAGTCACCTTCTTCCTCGGCCCAGTGTTTGTGTAAAAAAAGGGGAGGATTGAGACTTTCGAAAATCCTACAAAATAGGATGCGGTAGATGAACAAAAAAGGGGGGAATACCGTGTCTCACCATCGGCCGTCTCACCCCCACACCCTGAAGACCCCTCACCCAGGCGATCCTCCCACACTGGTCCTCCCCCAGGGTCTGGATCCAAAGGCGATGGATGTGCCCTGGCCACCTGAGAGAGTGATCCCCAGGGATTAGTGGGTGAGACACCCTCTGGTTTCTCACAGATACGGTAGGCGGTCTCAGCACCTTTTTCCGACCGCACGGTCCACCCACTACAGGTCGTGTCACCACCTCTCAGTCTGTGCAAGTTTATTATGCCAGTTCCCAACCGATTCTCAAGACACTTCTCGGGCGTCCTGCTATTTTTCATCTCAGCTTTGGAGACAAGCCTTTCTGCAGATTCTCAAAGCCCTGCATCAGCTTTCCATGCTTCGATGCAGCCTCCTTCGGTTGCCTGGTTATCTCTCTGGTTGTATCACAGCTTCCAGCATTCCAGAACCGCACAAACCATTGCCGGGCGAATCAGAGGTTGACGAAGCACACAGTCCATCTTTGCTGTTCAGTTTAAATATCGGGACTGCCCCAGCATTACATCCCTCTAATTGACGGCAGCTGTTCTTGCTTTCGTCCTGCTCAAAGGTAGTGGTTTTGAGCTCTTCTTCATCTCAGTACTTTTGTCATCAGATGGGTTCGATATTTCATAATAACACATCGTTATGGAGGGGATCTTATGTTGATAACATTTGGATGTTGTCGCCAGCCTACTTTTTCGGATTTCACAGGGGCTTTGCCTCCCAATTGCATCCTTATCCCCAGGAGAGGAGTCCTTCCCCGTGAGATCCTCCCTCATGTTACCAATCACAGGGGAACTATTGGTTAGTGGCCGTACCTCCCTAGCCTCATGGGAAGGGATTCTCTCTTGGGGATAAGAGATGCTATATGAATGATCATTATACCATATGTATACAATTGTGCACCTTCTTTCCCTGACGTACCTCATTGCCAATGTTTTGATCTCCCCTCTGTCGTCATCCTTTTTTTACCAATATCCTTGCCAATTCCATTGTGATCTTTGGGTTTTGCAATGCCAATAAGGGTACGATCACTTTGTCAACATTCTCCACAATCCATAGTGCCTCCACCCCAATACGCTTCACCAATCTGTCAGCATGAAACCCAAAGGTCCCCCTCTTCTCTCCCAACTTCTACCTTTATATTCATGCATTCAATTAACAATCATGCACTGCTTCAATGGGTGCCACTCACTGAAAGAGCTACATTTCAAATAATATTTAACATTCAGTTCCTTCCATCTCAGATCCAGGGTCAGCATCCCTGTCAACACCTGTACGGCTTTGTTAGGCAATGACCTTACTATGCCTGTCACAACCCTGTACGGGCGTGCATCCATTTACCTTAAACCAAAGTAGGCCCACCTCTTAAGAAACAAGTGCATATTTTATCCATAAGGCAAGTTTATTGTGCACACGTCAGGGAGAGGCTAGATGACCATATGGAGTCAAACTCGCCCAGGTCTCTCTGAACCACACAAGTTGACACATTATATACATTTTTGCAACAGTTAAAACACTCCGATATATTGTATTAGAAACCACAGCCCAAACGTGATTAGTTAAAACCTATACAAAGAAATCCAATCTTTCTCCAATTCCCCCATTCTCATTGGTACCTGTTATCCTATCATCTTCTGCTCTTGTGTAGAACACACCTCCTTTTAGAATTCGTCTGTGGTTGGTCATGACATCATCATAATTCATTACAAATCCCAGCTTGCCTGAGACCTCTTAATCCGAAATGTAATTTGCACATGATTTGCACAGATACTTCAAACGACATGAGAGGGAGCAGAATAAACAGGTTCCCTTTGAACTGTCGATAACCATCTCACCCACCCCTGCTTACTGGTGTCATTGAAAAATTCAGTAGGCAAGGCACATCTAGAAAACAATAGGAAAACAAGGAGTATCGTTCACCCCTGACCTCAGGTGTCCTTCACTCCTCCATTTATTGTTGGTCAAAAGTCAAATGTTCTGCAAGGCCCCCCGGCACTTACATCTGCCTTTGTGATACTACCAGGCCATAAAAACCCTGTCTGGTTTGTTAGCTGAGTTGACCATCTTCTAAGGTCATAGTTATTCCTTTATCCTTCCTCTGGCCTCTGAATCCCTAAAAAAAACAGTTTCTCCAAGTCACTTAAAATTCATCTTGCGCAACCCTGACTGCCGAGTTGAATCCATTTATAAAAAGCCCACTACGTGTAGATTTATAATTCCCTGTCTGTGTATGTATATCAGTGTGCATGTATGTTTATTAATTGTCATGTTTTCTTCACAATGGGTTCTCTATGACAAGTCCTTTTCTTTGCATGCCCATTAAGAAAATCCTTATTGCCCAGCTTCTAGGCACTTCATAGCACACCATATCTGGATTGTGTTTATATTTCATTTGGCGATTTTGACATTTATCTTGCTACACACGTGCAAATCTAATACGTATCAACTTGAACAAAAAGTAACACTTAAAGTAGCACATCTCATTCACATTTAACTACCTTGGATACATATATAAAATTGCAACCTCCCGTGAACTCTGCCGCACCCCCAGTCGCAAATATGGCACGTGCAACATGAACCCCTCTATCTCGGTGAGACCTTTCCTAACCACCCCAACATTCCCCCCTTTAGTTAATACTTTAACTAATAAACCGAATTCTTGTTCTTTAAAACCATCTTCTCAAGGACAAACCCTACCATCATCTCTCACATTGGTCCCAACATAGGCATACTCCTCTGCTGGGCAAATCCAACTCATCCCCCCACCATTTCTATAATCTACCCGCTGCTCCACACTATCATCCCAACTTGGTGGAGGACACAAAGCAGTTTCAGTCTGAGTACCCATGTGATATGAAATGGTAGTGGTTCTAGTTTTGGACAGGGTAACAGTCATCATGGCAGCTGTTTTCCATACCTGGGCAGAACAACATCGTAAGAGCATTTGACAGGAACAAAATATAATCAGAAAAAAGACAACAATAGGTACTAGAATTCTCGCAGTCAGGCTCATCCAAGACGGCACCCAAGAAAAAAGAAGGTCCAACCATGAGTCATTTGTGATTCCTGCCTCGTTCTACATAATCATTCTGAGCTTATGACCCATTCTTCGAATCACTGGGAGGCACAAATGTGCAGGATGTGCTCCCTATCCTCTGGTGGACCTCGCCCTCCATAGCAGTTAGGAGGTAGAGGATATACCTATTCTGCAAGGCCATAAGTGTAACGCTCACCTGGTTCCCACGGAGGCGCGGCGTCGAAGGCGCAGAACTCTGAAGATGGACAGGAAGGGCCCCTCTATTCTGGCTTCCCTGGCTCGTTGGATACCCTCCTTAGGGTTTGGAAGGATGAGCTCTCCATCCTGCTTCTGATGCAGGAGCGCGTTGAAACCCAGTTACTTCACTGGATTGAAGATTGATGGGAGTTCAGGTAAGCTTGACTGTTCAGGTAAGGCGCTGTAAAAGTTCTGTTCAAAAGTTCAAGCTTAATAATAATGTTCATTGTCTAATTGCAGCAAGCGCTAATGCTTATGTCTTTTTCCCCTTAGGGGCCGGGGTTCGGAGTGCCGGAGATATGGCGCCGACCCGAAGTGAAACAGTTCTGGATGAGCGCTCAGGTAATGTCTTTGCATTCGCTCATTCAATATCTTTGTCTTTTTTCCCAATAGGGGCCGGGGTCCGGAGATGCCAGGAAGCGGCAGGACCCGAAATGCAGTGGGAATAATCCAACAGGTAAGACTTAAAAGGAAACTGAGCTTTCCTTATTCCTTTTCTCCCTCTCACCTTTGTTCTTGTCTTTTTTCCTCTAGACACCGGGGCGTAGCTGAATCCGGAAGATCGCTGCTGAAGATGGAAGCGCCTTGCCAAGGTGAGTAAAATGCAGCGCTGCAGCGATCGAAACGAAATGCCTTTAAAATGATGTCTTCCTTTTCAGGGCCGTTGGAGAAATGACTCCGGGATGCAGATTTAGCAGGTAAGGGCTTTTCTTCTCCTATTCTCTTCCTTTCTCCCCTTGCAGGTGTCCCAGGGTGCTGGCAGGCGTGGCTGAAGTCAGGATGCAGGAGCTGACATGGTGAGCGTCCAGCTGCTAGGTGCAGAACAACGCGAAGCATGTGTGGCTGTTCGGGTGGGGTTTAAATAGCCTTGGAAGAAGTTCCTGGTATGTATCCTTCCACCAATCAGGTATGTATCCTTCCCCGACCACACCCGGGTGGTGAAGTAGTCCTACAGGTAAAGTAGTCCCATTCAGGCCTCAAGAGGGCCTGGATGAAGCAGCAAGGTCTGCATCAGGTAAGTGTGCACCCAAGCACTTAAACACATATCCTCTTCTATGAGCCTGGCGCCTAAGGCGCCAGGACTGGGGTCCGCTATGAGCCTGGCGCCTAAGGCGCCAGGACTGAGTCCAAAGGGCCCCAACTTGGGCCTGCTGAGACTTCCCTGGGGAAAATGATGTCTGCCTCTGGGGTTGCTGGGCCCGGCCTGGCTCCTTAGAGGTAGGCATCATGACAGTACCCCCCCTCAAGGCCCCTCCCAAGGTCTTTTCCTCCGGGGGTTTTGGTTTGTGCGGGAATCTTCGATGGAATCTTTGAATTAATCGTGGTGCGTGAACATAGTTACTGGGTTCCCAAGATCTTTCCTGAGGTCCATATCCTTTCCAATCAACAAGATAGAAGAGTTTTGACTTAACTATCTTGGAATCTAAAATGTCTTTCACTTCGAATTCTAATTCTCCATCAATTTGGACAGGGCCTGGGGGCTCAGACAGTCTGGTTCCAGGTTGTACTGGTTTTAGAAGAGATGCGTGAAAAACGGGATGAATCCGCATGTTGGATGGTAAATCGAGTTTAAAGGGTTGATAATAGCTTTGATGGGGTAAGGCCCAATGAATCTGGGATTAAAAGTTTGCTGACCCTTGAGGGGTAGATATTTAGTTGCTAGCCATACCTGATCTCCTACTTGGTAAGGAGGAGTTTTACTTCGGTGCAAATCAGCGTTTTCTTTATACTTTTTCTTGGCTTGCTGTAAGTGGGTTGTAGCTTCTTTGAAGGCTTGGGTTATTGTGGAATGTAGGTGATTTACTGCAGGCATCTCCAGGGTCAGAGGTGGATCTAGGTCAGAGGTCCGAGGATGGTGACCATACAGGGTATAAAAAGGAGTCTGTCCGGTTCCAGAATGCACTGAATTGTTGTATGCATATTCTGCAATCCAAAGGATGTCTTTCCAATTTAACTCGGATTGGTGTAACATGCACCGCAGATATTGCTCGAGAGTCTGATTAGTTCTCTCGGTTTGTCCGTCGGTCTGGGGGTGGTGGCTGGTGGATAACCGCACGTCTATTTGTGCTAGTTGGCAACATTTCTTCCAAAAGTGTGAGATAAATTGACTTCCACGGTCTGAGACTAATATGGAAGGGAAACCATGTAACCGCACTATATTTTCCATAAATTCCTTGGCCAAGGTGAAAGCTGTCGGCAATCCTTTTAAAGGGATAAAATGGGCCATTTTGGAGAATAGATCCACTATTACGAGAATCGTGCTGTAACCACCACAAGGAGGCAGGTCAGTTATAAAGTCCATTGACAAGGTGTGCCAAGGTGCTGGTGGAATGTCCAAAGGTTGAAGTAGGCCGGCTGGCCTTTTCTTTTGACTCTTATTTTGAGCACAGATTCCGCAAGACAACACAAATGACTTTATGTCTTTTCTCCAAGAAGGCCACCAGAAGTGGCGTTTGATCTTTTCTTCTGTTTTCGCGATACCGGGGTGTCCTTCCATTAATGATTCATGATGACGGGTAATGACAAGTTCCTGCAATTCTTTACTTGGCAGAAATAACCGCTCTTGGAAGCAGGGTAAATCATCCTTAACGGTGTAGTGAGGACCCTTTTGACTCCATTCCAGTAAGTCAGAAGAGTCAAAAAGTTGTTTTACTTGAGCTTGGATGTCCTCAATGGTTTGCAATGAAGTCAAGCCCAGAATTCTTTGTTCCGGTATGATTGGCACAGGTTCTAAACTCGAATTGGGTTCTTCCATGCCTATCCGGGATAAGGCATCTGCCTTACCATTCTTGCAGCCAGGGCGATAGTTAATTACAAAATCAAATTCCGCAAAGAATAAAGCCCATCGGAGTTGACGCGAAGATTGAGCTTTGGCCGTCTTTAAATACTGCAAATTTCTGTCGTCCGTAATTACGGTGATGGTGTGTCTTGCACCGAGAAGATAGTGACGCCAAGCCTTGAAAGCTGATTTAATAGCCAGTAGTTCTTTGTCGGTAATTGCGTAATTGAGTTCAGGTGGAGAGAATTTTCTGGACCAAAAGGCTACAGGGTGTAGTTGGTTAGTTTCTGGGTCTCTTTGCGACAGGACAGCTCCCATGGCCGAACTGGATGCATCGGTTTCCACGATGTAAGGGAGATCTGGGCGCGGGTGCTTCAATACAGGTGCAGAGGTGAATTTGGTTTTCAGGTCCTGAAAGGCTTGTTCAGCCTCAAGAGTCCATTCAAAGCATTTATTTTTCTTTAGGAGAGCTGTGATGGGTTGAACAGTTCGAGAAAATTCCGGGATGAACCTTCGATGGAAATTGGCAAAGCCAAGCATGCTTTGCACTCCCTTCACAGAGCTAGGAGATGGCCATTTGAGAATGGCGTCCACTTTCCGCGAGTCCATTCGGATTCCTTGTGGTGTCAGGATGAATCCGAGAAACTCCACTTCTGTGGTATGAAAAACGCATTTTTCGAGCTTGGCAAATAATTTGTGCTGGCGCAATTTCTCAAGAACTGCCCTAACATGGTTTCTCTGATCAGATTCTGAGGAGGAATACACCAGGATGTCGTCAATATAAACGATGACACAAACATCGATAAGTTCCCGAAGAACATCATTCATGAAGTACTGAAAGGCGGCAGGTGCGTTGCACAAACCGAAGGGCATTACTTGATATTCGAAGAGCCCAAATTTGGTGCGGAATGCAGTCTTCCACTCGTCGCCCTCTTTTATACGTACCAGGTGGTAAGCTCCTCGGAGATCTAGCGTGGTGTACACACGAGCATCTTTTACTTGGTCGATAAGCTCAGGTATCAGGGGCAAAGGGTAACGATTCTTAATCGTTATCTGATTTAGGGCGCGGTAGTCAATACAGGCCCTAAGGTCTCCTTCCTTTTTTGGTACGAAGAACAAAGCGGAAGAGACTGGTGACTTTGATGGGCGAATGAAGCCATTGGCCAGGTATTGGTCCAAATACTGGCGCAAATGCAGGTTCTCAGGTTCAGTAAGAGCATAAATCCTACTACAGGGTAGTTGTGCATTGGGTACCAAGTCGATTTGGCAATCGTAAGATCGATGGGGAGGTAAGGTATTAGCCTGCTCTTTCTGAAAAACGTCTTGGAATTCTTGGTATTCAGATGGTAGCTGTACAGGGGTGGAAGTTACAGAGGCTAGACCCATAGCTGGATTCCTTGGGTAACAGGTTGGTTCACAATCAGGAAAAGTTATCTTCTTTGCTCGCCAGTCTATTCTCGGATTATGTGTTTCTAACCAAGGGATTCCAAGAAGTACTTGAAATTGTGGGGCCTTGATCACATCAAACACGATTGCTTCCCGATGTCCGTCCTGACCCACCAGAGTGATTTCAACTGTGGAATGCGTTACAGGCCCTGAGGCTATTTCGGTTCCATCAACTGTAGTAATTACATCTTGGGTTACTTTCGGGCGGAGAGGAAGCTTAATCCTGGAAGCCAATTCACGGTCTATGTAATTTCCAATAGCTCCACTGTCAATGTATGCTTTTATAGCATGCAACTGCTGAGGCTGTTTTGGGTTCACAAGCACCATTGGCATGACAAAACGCGAGGTCAAAGAGTTTGTTTTCAAACTCGGCAAGCGGACCCCTACGCTTGTCGGGCTAGGTCGTTTCCCGAACCAGGTGTCAATAACTCGTTATCAGTGGCTCCAACCACCTTCTTGGGTGGTTTAACTGGACAACTTTGAAGAAAGTGCCCAGAAGTTCCGCAATACAGACAAAGTTGCATTTGTCGCCTTCTCTCTCGTTCCTTCTGCGTTAATGGTCCTTTAACACTGCCAATTTGCATAGGTTCGGAAACGTCAGTACTCTTGGAGTTAACGTGGGTCTTGATAGGTACTCTGGTTTCATACTTGAGCCGATCAGCTTTTCTATTTTGAAGTCTGTGATCAAGTTGAACCACTAAGTCTATGTAGTCTGCGCAGGCCTGGGGTGGATCTACTATCTGAGCTATAACATCTTTAAGATCTCCGCGCAGGCCTCGATGAAACAATGTGATCCTTTTATTTTCAGGCCATCCGGTTTCCACAACTAGTCTATTAAAGGTGGCGATATAGGACAAAAGATCCTGATTACCTTGTCGTAAGGATAGCAGTTCGTTGTCAAGGGCCTGTCCCTGCGAGTGTCGAGCGAACAATCTTTCCATGCTGGCCTGGAAGCCCTGGAAATCCCGGAGAATGGGATCATCCTAATTTATCAATGGAATAGACCAATCGGCAGCACAGCCACTGAGGTAAGATAGTACAAAGGCTACTTTGGTCTGGTCGTTGGGGAAGGCCCCGGGCCTGCATAAAAAGTGTAAACGGCATTGGTTCATAAAAACGGCATATTTCTTGGGATCCCCCGCAAAACGTTCCGTCGGGGCCAAAGGCATGTGTCCAGGTAGATTGATTTGTACCGGGTTATTCGAACCCATTGTTGTAGAAATATCCCCGGAAACAGGTAAAGGAGTGTGCTCTGCCTGGCCCTGCAATAACCTTTTGGCCAGATCATCAGTTCTTTCCTTGGATAGGATTAGTTCCCTTCTGAGAGCATTAGTCTCCTGGCGGGCTGAGTGCACTTCTGCCCGTAATTCCCCTACAAGATGGGCCAGCTGATCTGTCTCAGAAGTCTCCATAGCGCCCAGGTGGGAAATTGTGGTAAGGCTTCGCGTTCTGTAACGCTCACCTGGTTCCCACGGAGGCGCGGCGTCGAAGGCGCAGAACTCTGAAGATGGACAGGAAGGGCCCCTCTATTCTGGCTTCCCTGGCTCGTTGGATACCCTCCTTAGGGTTTGGAAGGATGAGCTCTCCATCCTGCTTCTGATGCAGGGGCGCGTTGAAACCCAGTTACTTCACTGGATTGAAGATTGATGGGAGTTCAGGTAAGCTTGACTGTTCAGGTAAGGCGCTGTAAAAGTTCTGTTCAAAAGTTCAAGCTTAATAATAATGTTTGTTGTCTAATTGCAGCAAGCGCTAATGCTTATGTCTTTTTCCCCTTAGGGGCCGGGGTTCGGAGTGCCGGAGATATGGCGCCGACCCGAAGTGAAACAGTTCTGGATGAGCGCTCAGGTAATGTCTTTGCATTCGCTCATTCAATGTCTTTGTCTTTTTTCCCAATAGGGGCCGGGGTCCGGAGATGCCAGGAAGCGGCAGGACCCGAAATGCAGTGGGAATAATCCAACAGGTAAGACTTAAAAGGAAACTGAGCTTTCCTTATTCCTTTTCTCCCTCTCACCTTTGTTCTTGTCTTTTTTCCTCTAGACACCGGGGCGTAGCTGAATCCGGAAGATCGCTGCTGAAGATGGAAGCGCCTTGCCAAGGTGAGTAAAATGCAGCGCTGCAGCGATCGAAACGAAATGCCTTTAAAATGATGTCTTCCTTTTCAGGGCCGTTGGAGAAATGACTCCGGGATGCAGATTTAGCAGGTAAGGGCTTTTCTTCTCCTATTCTCTTCCTTTCTCCCCTTGCAGGTGTCCCAGGGTGCTGGCAGGCGTGGCTGAAGTCAGGATGCAGGAGCTGACACGGTGAGCGTCCAGCTGCTAGGTGCAGAACAACGCGAAGCACGTGTGGCTGTTCGGGTGGGGTTTAAATAGCCTTGGAAGAAGTTCCTGGTATGTATCCTTCCACCAATCAGGTATGTATCCTTCCCCGACCACACCCGGGTGGTGAAGTAGTCCTACAGGTAAAGTAGTCCCATTCAGGCCTCAAGAGGGCCTGGATGAAGCAGCAAGGTCTGCATCAGGTAAGTGTGCACCCAAGCACTTAAACACATATCCTCTTCTATGAGCCTGGCGCCTAAGGCGCCAGGACTGGGGTCCGCTATGAGCCTGGCGCCTAAGGCGCCAGGACTGAGTCCAAAGGGCCCCAACTTGGGCCTGCTGAGACTTCCCTGGGGAAAATGATGTCTGCCTCTGGGGTTGCTGGGCCCGGCCTGGCTCCTTAGAGGTAGGCATCATGACAATAAGTGTTATGAATGGCCGAGGCCGTTGGTCGCTATGGCGACGTTGGAGACATGTCCATGGTATCAGTTTCGGTTCCCTCAAGATGACCTCCTTGTCCCAAGGTGACGTTACAGTTCTTTCCCCTGTGTCACGCAAGGCTCCGCCCCCATAGTAAGCAGAACCAGTTATGAGGAGGCAAGCTCTGCAGGACTGCGTGACACTACTCCTTTCTTAAGACGCACCATAGGTTTTGTTACTAGAGCTTTCCTAAGACTTCTGAATTCCTAGTCTATTCTGATCTGTCCCTTTTTTCCCTTCTAACTCACAGTTTCTCCCCGAGCCTTCATAAAGTGTGGTCCACAGAAACACAACAGCTGTTTAATTTCCTGGGACGCTGCCACATTACCAGGCAACAGTACATGGCTTCACATTACACTATCTCTCTCGATCAAATACCCCTGTCAGACTCTACACAAATTCCATGCACATATCTCCTTCTTCCCCTCAGACGAAACCGCTCCGATGGGATGTACACCAGATGCACTGTGTTCAAAGATCCTTCCACGACGCCATTGAGTTGCTCGCGCTTATGGCATCTGGGAACTTAGCAATGGTAGGATGCAACTTTGCACATACCCTGTTTCCACTCCTTGCTGTGAGCAGATTTACATGTTACTTTTCCATAGAGCATGGGCATAATTTTAGGGGAGTACAGGGTTGTTTGTCGCCCCCAACTTTAGTGGCAGACCATTTTGTCCCACTCATTTGGCATGGGGCCCTTTTCATTTAGAAGTCATGTCCCCCCCAACATTTTCAGCAAAGTTACTCCACTGCCATAGGGCTCAACTATCCAGAAGATCCAGCTTATCACTCGATGCAGCCCTTCTTTCGCTAAGCACTTCTCTATTACTGTTATGGAAAACTCCTCTCCGATCACACTGTGTCAGGTTCTACATTTTTGAAGACTCATGGAATCCGCATAGGTATAGCAGGAGATCTTTCAGACCTCCTTTTCTAAAATTGGAATCTTTACTAACGCCCTCTATTTGCCACTTAGGTTAATGATAGAAAAGTCCCCAGAGAGAAGACTACCCAGACAAAGAGACTGTCTGCACAACTGAAGACATTTCACTGAAGACTGAAGACATCCAGGGTTTTCTTCTCCAAGAGGGTTTCCCTGCAGGTTCTGGGTTGCCTACTGCAGGTTTGGTGCGGAGAGTGGGTCCACAGCTTGATGGGTAACTTTTCATAGTCGTCCTCTGCTGCATCTGATCCAGGTTAGCGCAAGCCTTTCTTTAATTATCGAGTGGCTTATTAGCATAGTCTTAACAATAAGCCCCAATGGCACTGAAAGCTGATTCAGAATTGACAAACAGCAGCAGATCACCTGGAACCACATGGCATTTGCCACGGCTTGGACGCCAGGTGCCAGGAATGAAGAAAAGAAGGTCACCATGTGACTAAATTGCCAATACTGTTAAGGGACGTTCATTAAAACCTTTGATGATGCTGCTGAAATGTAATTGGACTGCTTGGTCCATTGCAATAGTCCATACTTTCCGTGGTCAGACAGAGTCAATGATATGTTCATGTGTGGTAATACAGGGGACGCAAGGGGCACAGGGGACAAAGGGAGCACAGAAGTGGCTTTGGGCATCGGGTGGGCCAGGATCAAATGTTCCTCCAGAATGATAAGGATAAGCACATGTAACGTGGTGAAACGGCACACACCTCGTCAGGCTGGAGGCAACTGCCTCTAGGCGTATGATCCGCAAGTCCAAAACATTTCCAGTAGAGCAACTGTACCTCCAGCCTGGTCGGGGATGCAAAGCGTATGGCTGCAATTCAGGCACTGTGCTATCACCCTTAATACACAGAGTAAAATGGTTAGTGTCTGTATCTTAACTGGTTTTTCCTGACTCCATGAGTCACATCAGATGCTGTAGATAGTGTTGCCACACATTTCCACATTCTTGGTTTTCCCGTGCCACCCCTTCTTCTGAGAGACCCTAATTCTTCCAGCTCTGCAACTCTTCACCCATTGCTCCCATCGGTAATTGGTAATAAATGCCCCTTTCAAACTCAATTGGAGTTTAAAAGGGGATATTATTTGCGTACACCAAACATTCTTCTGCTCTTTACAATCTGAAGCTGAACATTCTTCGTCAACAAGTAAAATGGATGCTGTGACTGATTGCCCTATAAACTGCCCTCGGACCTTGCACAAAGCTAGATGCACTAGACACAGTGCATCTGCTAACTCTATTTGATTCAGAATAAACGTTGTCGGCACACCAGAAGCATGGGGGTGAGAGAGCAGATGTAGCAAAATTCTACAGATCTCTCTATCCTAACCCTCCTAATGCGGCTGTAACATACATTATCTGCTGCAAAAACATGCGCATCTACTATAAGGTCCACATTTTCATTATACTCATTATTCAGGAAATCAACATCAATATTCATTTTTGGCCTCAATAATATGTCCTCAATTTTCATGAGACTGGATACATTTAAACCATTCATATACACATTGTTTGCCATCTCTGACAAAAAAAGAAACACAAAAAACATGTAAACAATTATTTTAATATACATTATAAAAAGTTTCAAAGTTTTTAAAGTGTTCTTTTTAAAACAAGGAAATGTAACTGCTGGATTTCTATCTGCACTCCCCTTTTCTACTGCAATGAACTACAAATCTTTAAGGCAATACTTAACTTTGCGCTTGCTCCTGTGCCGGTGGAGTGTGAGAGAAACCTGAGGGTATTCTCACTCCTACTCCCCTGGGATCCTCTGCGCAGGTGGCCAGAGAAAGGCGATCGCATTTGGATCCTGACACTGGGGTTGTGGGGGTGGATCGCCTGGGTGGAGGTTTCTTGGGAATTGGGAGTGGGGATCCTGCAGGCGAGACATGGTATCCCCTTTCACTTTAGAAAGTCAACCCAACCTCCCCCAAACCTTTATGGGCTATTACAAATCATCTCCTATCATTTTCTCCACTTTTGTCCTTTAACAGAACTGTGACGAGGAAGAGGTGACTAGGAGTAAGGACCACTAACAACTCCCATGTCCACTTTAACAATAGGATGAGGAAGAGGCCTGCTAAAAGCTATTGGGGCCAGGCATGTCCTCTTAATCAAAGCAGGCAGAATTGGACAATGGTACAAACCTGCATCCTATTGGATCACTACAGGTGTATAAATGAGAAACCAAGAAGTGAACAGAGAGAGAGACCTGGGGAACTGTTGAGGCAGAAAGCAGCAGGAAACCCTGGAAGACTGGAGGCAGCCGTGGTGGGACCCGAGGTTGAGCCGGGATGCCGGCAGACATTCCCAAGCCGCAGGGAGCCTCCGATACAAAGTGGGAGCAAATGGAGCTGTAGTGCAGCCAGAGCGAAGAGGACCCGATGTTCGTCCTCGCAGAAGCAGAGGAGCTGCCTGCGCCAGCCGAGCTCCAGTCCACAGGCACATAGAGATCATGGAAACAGAAGCAGAAACTGGAGCATAGGAGAAAAGCAGCAAGAACCGCTGGAGGAGGAAGCCGACGACCGGTGAGTGATGGAAAAGCCACTCAAAAACCGGGACGCTTAAAAAGCATAGAGCAGCGCCGAAGGAATTACTGCTTCAGTTACAGATGAATCTGTGATATTAAGTGAATGCAAGAAAGGCAAGCTGCATGTGACACAGTAATTGCCAATATTGAATACAGAACTGAAAAAAAGTAGCAAATCAAGTTGAATTCAGGACTCTGAGAAACCATTTGTTTGTTGAATAGCAAACTGATTGAACCCTAAAACCGTGCTTAAAGGACAGTAACCTACAAGCTAAGCAAAAAGGGGTAAAAAGGGTCACCTAAAGTAAAGTGTGAATAAGAACCTGAAATACAATGAGACATTGAATGTGTACAGAACAGGGATGCCAAGGACTGGCTTAGAGATATGTGGTTCTCTATGGAAAACCTAAAAGGTTGACGCAAGGAAGCCAAGTTAAGGAAACTCAAACACAGAGGCAAGATACTGAGGTGCCTATGTGTGAGCAGAGCTAAGGGTTTCTGGTTGCGTGAACTGTGATGGGTGGACCATGTGGTCTGACAACTGCGCCCAGACCAGAGAACCCCAACGGGTCGGAAAAGGTCAAGATAAATATGCAAAGAGTCAAGAAGGAAAACTACCATTGTTGCATTTCAACATTGGGGAAGGAAACCCTGAGCTGTGAAGAATTGTTGAAATTTACCTTGAGGATGGAGACTGTATTACCTTGAGTCCAAGAGAAGGTAACTTGAAAACTGTAATGAACTTGTTTGTACTTGGGGAAGGGGAGCTGAAGAAGAAGCCTGAGTTGGAAATAGCTCAGAACTTTAGTTTTGGAACACTGTTCCATTTATGGTTGACATCCCTACACATTGTTTTCATTTAGGTGTGAGGGCAAGCATAGGTTTTGGACACAGACAGACTTTTAACTTGAACTTACTGACACAGACTATTCTTAGTTTCTTTAGGTAGGGAAATACTACCTTAGGATAAGTCAAGTTAGGCCTTACACATACTGACATTTAAGTTAATAAAGTTATTTTTGTTAATATTGAACCTATTGTCTGTGTCGTACTTCATGATGCCTTCACAAGGGGTACCGGTATCTCTTCGTATATCACTGATGCGCACCCAGCTCTTGTTACCCACCACTATCACAGCTGTTTGAGTGGCATAAATCACATGCTGTTACGCTCACCTGACTCCCACGGAGGCGCTGGCCTGGTTCGCGCTGCTGTGACCTCTTCTAAGGTGATGCGCAGGGTTCGGAAGACGGACTGGACCGGGCCCCCAAATCTGGCTTGTCTGGCTCGCAGAAGTATCCTTCTGTGGGCGAAAATAGGGGATTAACTGTCTGCGGGGTAATGCCTCCCACTTTCCCCTCTCACCCTCCTCGAAACCCTTCTGTGATTTCTCGCAGCGTCTCACCTTAGGGTCTGGAAGGACGAGCTCTCCATCCTGCTTCTGATGCAGGGGCGCGTTGGTATCCAGTTACTTCACTGGATTTTTGGATTGGTGAGAACCAAACTTGCTTGGCTTCCAGGTAAGTTTTTTGATAAGAGGTTCCACTTGTGTCCATGCATTAATGTACTAATGCTAGTGCCTTTTTCCCCATAGGGGCCGGGGTACGGAATGCCGGGGAACAGGCACCGACCCGAGATGAGAGGTGAAATCCTTGTAGAAATCAGGTAAGTCTTTAATGAGCGTTTTTTGGTAATGTCTTTTCATTCGCTCATTAACGCTGATGTCTCTTGCCAGGATGCGGCGCGGACCCGAAATGAAGAGGGAATGAATCAACAGATAAGTCTTAACATGGAGATTTAGCTTTCCTTATTCCCTTCTGTCTCACCTTTTGTTCTGGTCTTTTTCTCCCTAGGCGCTGGGGTGTGACTGCGAATCTGGATGATCACTGCTGAACATGGAGGCGCCCTGTAAAGGTGAGTGGAATGCGGCGCTGCAGGGATCGACGCAATGAGCTTTTAAATTAAAGTCTTCCTTTTCAGGATTGTCGGCGAGATGTCTCCGGGATGCGGATTTAGCAGGTAAGGACTTTTCCTTCTTCTGTTCTCTTCTTCTCTTCCTTTGCAGGTGATCCAGGATGCTGGTAGGCGTGGCAGAAGTCAGGATGCAGGAGCAGACACAGTGAGCGTCCAGCTGCTAGATGCAGAACAACACGAAGCACGTGTGGCTGTTCGGGTGGGGTTTAAATAGCCTTGGAAGAAGTTCCAGGTATGTATCCTTCCTCCAATCAGGTATGTATCCTTCCCCGACCACGCCCGGATGGTAAATTAGTCCCACAGGTAAAGTAGTTCCTTTCAGGCCTCAAGGAGGCCGGGATCCTGCAGCATGGTCTGCATCAGGTAAGTGCACCCAAGCACTCCCATAATGAGCCTGGCGCCTATGGCACCAGGACTGATGTCTTTTATGAGCCTGGCACCATAGGCGCCAGGACACTGTCCAAAGGGCCCCTATATGGGGTTGCTGGGCCCTTCCTTGGGGACTGGATGTCCGCTTTCGGGGACGCAGGGCTTGAACCGGCTCCCCGGGAGCGGGCATCATGACAGCACTCCCCCCCAAGGCCCCTCCCAAGGTTGTTCCCTCCGGGGGGTTTTGGTTTGTCTGGGAAGAGTCGGTGGAATTTCCTGATTAATCGAGGTGCATGCACATGGTCGCTGGGTTCCCACGACCTCTCCTGAGGTCCGTACCCTTTCCAATCAATTAGGTAGAACAGTTTTGACCTAAACATTTTTGAGTCTAAAATGTTCTTCACTTCGAATTCGGGCTCCCCATCTATTAGAATAGGTTCTGGAGGTTTGAGTAGTCGGGTTCCGGGTACCACTGGTTTCAGAAGTGACACATGAAAAACAGGGTGAATTCGCATACTAGTTGGAAAATCAAGTTTAACAGCCACTGGGTTAATTATTGCCGTAATAGAATAAGGTCCCAGATATTTTGGGTTAAAAGTTCGAGGCCCTTTGAGTGGTAAATGTCTGGTAGCTAACCACACTTGATCCCAAATCTGATACGGAGGTGCTTCACTCCGATGTAGATCAGCATTCTCCTTGTATTTTCTCTTGGCTTGTTGTAAATGCGTAGTTGCCTCTTTGAAGGCTTGGGTAATTGTAGAATGCAGAGGTTCTATTGCAGGCATTCCGAGGTTCTGAGGTGGGTCAAGGTTTGAGGTTCGAGGGTGATGCCCAAACAAAGTATAAAAAGGACTGTGGCCAGTTCCAGAGTGTACCAAATTATTATATGCGTATTCGGCTATCCAAAGAATGTCTTTCCAGTTGCTTTCAGATTGCTGTAACATACACCGTAAGTACTGTTCAAGGGTCTGATTTGTTCTCTCGGTCAAACCATTGGTCTGAGGGTGGTGACTGGTCGATAATCTTACGTCGATCTGCACCATTTGACAACATTTGCGCCAGAAGTGGGAAATTAATTGGCTTCCCCGGTCAGAGATTAGTATAGATGGGAATCCATGTAGCCGAACAATATTTTCGAGGAATTCTTTGGCTAGGACACAAGCTGAAGGTAAACCTTTCAAAGGAATAAAGTGGGCCATTTTGGAAAACAAATCCAAAATTACCAGAATAGTATTGTACCCCGAACAAGGAGGCAGGGCCGTAATAAAATCCATTGATAGGGTGTGCCAGGGTGCTGGTGGTATGTCTAGAGGTTGAAGTAGACCGGCTGGTTTTTTCTTTTGACTTTTATTTTGGGCGCAAACACCACAGGACATCACAAAAGATTTAACATCTTTTCGCCAAGAGTGCCACCAAAATTGTCGTTTCACCTTTTCCTCTGTCTTGGCAATACCGGGATGTCCCTCTATTAATGTATCATGATAACCGGAAATAACTAGTTCGTGTAATTCCTTATGTGGCAGGAATAAGCGTCCTTGGAAATAAGGTAAACCATTATCTATGGTAAAGTCTGATCCCTTTTGTATCCATTCCTGTAAGGTTGTAGGGTCCAGGAGTTGTTTCACTCTGGCTTGAATGTCTTCAAGCGTCTGTAACGAAGTCATGCCTAGAATCCTCTGTTCGGGAATTATTGGTACTGGTTCTGAGTTTGTATCAGATTCTCCCATTCCAATTGGGGATAAGGCGTCTGCTTTGCCATTCTTGCAGCCAGGTCGATAGGTAATCACGAAATCAAATTCAGCGAAAAACAAAGCCCATCGGAGCTGCCGTGATGACTGAGCCTTGGCGGTTTTCAAATACTGTAAATTCCGGTGATCAGTGATCACTGTGATGGTATGTCGAGCGCCAAGCAGATAATGCCGCCAGGCTTTAAAAGCGGACTTAATGGCTAACAGTTCTTTGTCCGTGATTGCATAATTAACCTCAGGTGGCGAGAATTTTCTGGACCAAAATGCTACGGGATGCAGTTGGTTGGTTTCGGGATCTCTTTGGGACAGGACAGCTCCCATGGCTAGGCTGGGTGTGTCAGTCTCGACGACATAAGGGAGATCAGGACGCGGGTGTTTCAATATAGGTGCGGAGGTAAACTTAGCTTTTAAATCCTGAAAGGCCTGCTCGGCTTCTTCAGACCATTCAAAACGTTTATTTTTCCTCAAGAGTGCAGTAATGGGGTGTACCACACGTGAAAATTCCGGGATAAACCTGCTATAGAAATTGGCAAAGCCGAGCATGCTTTGAACCCCTTTTACAGAGCTAGGTGATGGCCATTTGAGGATGGCATCCACTTTTCTTGAGTCCATTCGGACTCCTTTGGGTGTCAGGATGAAACCTAGAAACTCGACTTCTGTGGTATGGAAAACACCTTTCTCCAATTTAGCAAATAGTTTGTGTTGGCGCAGTTTTTCAAGTACTGCCCTGACATGTTTTCTGTGATCAGATTCCGAAGAGGAGTACACCAGAATGTCATCGATCTATACGACAACACAAACATCGAGGAGTTCCCGAAGGACATCATTCATGAAGTATTGGAAGGCAGCCGACGTGTTACACAATCCGAAAGGCATCACCTGGTACTCGAATAATCCGTATTTAGTACGGAAGGCAGTTTTCCATTCGTCACCTTCTTTAACTCGTACCAGATGATAAGCCCCCCGGAGATCTAACTTGGTGTATATGCAAGCGTCCTTCACCTGGTCAAGGAGTTCAGGGATCAGAGGCAGAGGATAACGGTTTTTAACCGTTATCTGGTTCAATGCGCGGTAATCGATACAAGTTCTAAGGGTGCCTTCTTTTTTGGGCACGAAGAACAAAGCCGAGGATGCCAGGGACTTTGACGGGCGAATAAAACCATTAGCTAGGTATTGATCCAAATATTGTCTCAAATGCAGATTCTCAGGTTCGGTAAGGGCATAAATCCTGCTACAAGGGGGTTGTGCAACGGGCACCAGATCGATTTGGCAATCGTACGATCTGTGAGGAGGTAACGTGTTGGCCTGTTCCTTTTGGAACAGATGTCCTGAAAGTCTTGGTATTCCAGAGGTAGTTGCATGGAGACAGAGGTTACTGATGCTAGACTGATCTTCAGATTTTCTGGGTAGCAGGTTCGTGCACACTCCGGAAAGGTTATTCTCTTTGCTCGCCAATCAATTTGAGGATTATGTGTCTCTAACCAAGGGATTCCAAGAATAACCTGAAACTGTGGAGCCTTGATTACATCAAAAACAAACCCTCCCGATGGCCGTCGGGACCAATAAGAGTCACCTCAGTAGTGGAATGTGTTACCGGTCCAGAGGCAATTTCAGTTCCATCGACTGTGGTGATGACATCTTTGCTGGTTTTAGGACGGAGAGGGAGGTTAATCCTAGAGACCAATTCACGATCCACATAGTTTCCAATAGCCCCACTATCGATGTATGCCTTTATTGCATGCAACCGCTTAGGCTGTTCTGGATCTACGAGAACCATTGGCACAATGAAATGCGAGGTCTGAGAGTTAGTTTTCAAGCTCGGCAAGCGGACGCCTACACTTGTCGGGCGGAGTCGTTTCCCGAAACAGAGTCTTCATGGTTTTTATCAGCAGCTCCTACCGCCTTTCGGGGCGGTTTTGCCGGGCAATCTCGTAGAAAGTGTCCAGAATTCCCACAATAAAGACATAATTTTAGCTGCCGCCTCCTTTTACGTTCCTTTTGAGTTAAGGGTCCTTTAACCCCTCCGATTTGCATAGGCTCAGAGACATCAACTCCCTTGGGATTAGCATGGGTCTTGACCAGCACCCGGGTCTCAAACCTGGACCGATCTGCTTTTCTGTTTTGAAGTCTGTGATCCAATTGGACCACTAAGTCTATATACTCTGTGCATTCTTGGGGCGGATTTACAACTTGGGCCAAGACATCTTTAAGTTCTCCGCGAAGGCCTCGATAAAACAACGTGACTCTTTTATCCTCTGGCCATCCCGTTTCCACAATTAGTCTATTAAAGGTGGCAATATAGGATAGGAGGTCCTGATTGCCCTGTCGCAGGGATAGAAGTTCGTCATCCAGAGCCTGCCCCTGAGAGTATCAAGCAAATAACCTTTCCATGCTTGCTTGAAACCTTTGAAAATCACGGAGAATCGGGTCATCTTGAGTAACCAGTGGAACTGACCAATCTGCAGCGCGGCCGCTGAGATAAGACAATACAAAGGCTACCTTGGTCTGATCATTAGGAAAGGCCCCAGATCTGCATAGGAAGTGCAAACAGCACTGATTCATGAATACGGCGAATCGTTTGGGGTCCCCAGCAAAGCGTTCGGGTGGGGCCAGCGGCATGTTCCCAGGTAGATTAATCTGCACAGGTTTACTGGAAACCACAGGAGCGGGGTTCCCTCCGGAACCGGGTAGAGGAGTTTGCCCAGCTTGACCTTGCAAAAGCTGTCTGGCCAGGTCATCAGTTCTTTCCTTTGATATTATTAATTCCCTCCTGAGGGCATTAGTCTCTTGACGAGCGGCATGTACTTCGGCCCGTAATTCCCCCAGTAATTGGGCCAACTGATCAGTCTCAGAACTTTCCATAGCGCCTGGGTGGGAATTTGTAGGTAGGCTTCGCATTCTGTTACGCTCACCTGACTCCCATGGAGGCGCTGGCCTGGTTCGCGCTGCTGTGACCTCTTCTAAGGTGATGTGCAGGGTTCGGAAGACGGACTGGACCGGGCCCCAAAATCTGGCTTGTCTGGCTCGCAGAAGTATCCTTCTGTGGGCGAAAATAGGGGATCAACTGTCTGCGGGGTAATGCAATCGGCCTCCCACTTTCCCCTCTCACCCTCCTCGAAACCCTTCTGTGATTTCTCGTAGCGTCTCACCTTAGGGTCTGGAAGGACGAGCTCTCCATCCTGCTTCTGATGCAGGGGCGCGTTGGTATCCAGTTACTTCACTGGATTTTTGGATTGGTGAGAACCAAACTTGCTTGGCTTCCAGGTAAGTTTTTTGATAAGAGGTTCCCCTTGTGTCCATGCATTAATGTACTAATGCTAGTGTCTTTTTCCCCATAGGGGCCGGGGTACGGAATGCCGGGGAACAGGCACCGACCCGGGATGAGAGGTGAAATCCTTGTAGAAATCAGGTAAGTCTTTAATGAGCGTTTTTTGGTAATGTCTTTTCATTCGCTCATTAACGCTGATGTCTCTTTTTCCCCTTAGGGGCCGGGGTCCGGAAATGCCAGGATGCGGCGCGGACCCGAAATGAAGAGGGAATGAATCAACAGGTAAGTCTTAACATGGAGATTTAGCTTTCCTTATTCCCTTCTCTCTCTCACCTTTTGTTCTGGTCTTTTTCTCCCTAGGCGCTGGGGCGTGACTGCGAATCCGGATGATCGCTGCTGAACATGGAGGCGCCCTGTAAAGGTGAGTGGAATGCGGCGCTGCAGCGATGGACGCAATGAGCTTTTAAATTAAAGTCTTCCTTTTCAGGATTGTCGGCGAGATGTCTCCGGGATGCGGATTTAGCAGGTAAGGACTTTTCCTTCTTCTGTTCTCTTCTTCTCTTCCTTTGCAGGTGATCCAGGATGCTGGCAGGTGTGGCAGAAGTCAGGATGCAGGAGCAGACACGGTGAGTGTCCAGCTGCTAGATGCAGAACAACGCGAAGCACGTGTGGCTGTTCGGGTGGGGTTTAAATAGCCTTGGAAGAAGTTCCATGTATGTATCCTTCCTCCAATCAGGTATGTATCCTTCCCCGACCACGCCCGGATGGTAAATTAGTCCCACAGGTAAAGTAGTTCCTTTCAGGCCTCAAGGAGGCCGGGATCCTGCAGCATGGTCTGCATCAGGTAAGTGCACCCAAGCACTCTCATAATGAGCCTGGCGCCTATGGTGCCAGGACTGATGTCTTTTATGAGCCTGGCGCCATAGGCGCCAGGACACTGTCCAAAGGGCCCCTATATGGGGTTGCTGGGTCCTTCCTTGGGGACTGGATGTCCGCTTTCGGGGACGCAGGGCTTGAACCGGCTCCCCGGTAGCGGGCATCATGACACATGCTGCGTCCCATGGAAACGCTGCTCATTCCAGCATTGTACAAAGGTCCAGATGTAAATCCAGTCTTCAGGGAGTAGTAGTTGCTTGTTCTGATTATTGGTTTCCTTGCCGTTTCCTCCTATAGACTGTTGGTGAGAAGACACAGCCTGTGAATATATAATCTTGACTCTTTTGGTCAAAGCCGCAAGGTACTCCCTAAACTCCTCACCTAGGACAGCTGCGGTCTTATGTTCATCTGATGCAGTGGACTCAGGTGAGAGCAGTGTGAGTAATCTATACCCTGTCACCATCCTGTGAGGGCTGAGGTGGTGCTATTTCCCTGGCTGATTTCACAAATGAAACAATACCAGGGGAAGGCAGTGCAACCACGATTTTCTTAAATAGCTGCACATCTTGGTCAGCAGGCCTTTAAGGACCCCAGTAAACCTTTCCACAATCCTGTTGGCCTATGGGTGGTACACTGAACACAACTTGTGCTTGATTCCCAAGAGCGAAGTAATTTCTGAGAACAAGGTATTTAAAAAGTGGGTTCCATTGTTGGACTTCAAAACCTCACAAATTCCCCACTGTGGAAATACCTCCCTTACCAGAAGCTTTGCTGCAGACTTAGCATCAGGTTGTATGTAGGGACTGACTTCAAGCCACCGGTAGAACGGACAAACTATCAGATATCAGTAGTTATTACATTTCATAAGCATCTCAACAAAGTCTTTATGAAGCTCCTGAAATGGCCCAGATGACCTCAGCAAAACTCCCCTTACTAACCTCATGGTATTTCCAGGTTTGAATTTCCTACAAACTATACAGTTTCTAACAAATCTACTTACCTGTTCCTGGAGGTTTGGTATAAACCATTCCTCCTGGACCTCTGCTGCAATTTGTCATTGAGAAGTATGCACTGTGTAATGCAATTGCTCTAGAGCCACAAGAAGCAGTTCTACAGGCATTACTACCTTCCCTGTCAGCTCCTTCTCCACAGAAAATCCATGGTCGAGAAGGCACATCCTCTCTTTGCTCAAAGCTCCTGTTCCTCTTTTGGGGCTTTTCTTTGCGTGTGTATGATTTGAAGCACTGGGACTTGCGAGAAACCTGAGGTTGTTCTCACATCCACTCCCCTTGGATCCTCCACGAAGGTGGCCAGGGAAAGGCAATCGCTTTTGGATCCTGCCCTGGGTGTGGACAAGCAAGGGAGGACCACCTGGATGGAGGATCTTTGGGGATTAGAGGTGGGATGCCCCTAGGTAAGACACAGTATTCCACATTATCCTTTCAGGAGGGAGCCACTAACCCAAAAGGGGTTATGGGATATTTTACACCATGTTCCCTTGTCTTTGAAAAGGGCAGGAGATATTAACATCCCAGATATGTTAGAAAGAGGAGGAGAAAGATTGGGTAAGAGGTACCTTGGGACAAAACACAGTATCCCCGTTATTCTAGTGACAACCTACCAAACCCTTCCCTGTCCTTTATGGGTCATTATGAGGCAATTCACCTTTATTCTCCTCTTGGGGCACCTAACAGTAATGAGATGAGGAACAACTGGGAGTTACGAACATTACCCACTTTCCCTACTTCCTAAGTGAGGAAGAAGCAACTAAGAGTAATAGACACCACATACTCTCACTACTTTGATAATGGGATAAAGAAGATGCATGAAGGTCAGGCATGTCCTTGTAATCAGGCAGCATTAATTAATGGAATACACCTGCAGCCCATTAAAGGACCACAGGTGTATAAGAGGTGGAAGGCAGAAGTGCATTGGGAGTAGCAGGGGAAGAGGTAGACACAGCAGAAGGAGCCGTGCAGTAGTGCAAGAAGCCAAGATGCCGAGACATCAACCAAGATCCTGGGATTCCTACTGGTGGGACTATGCAGGACGGACATCGCATGAAAGGGAAGGCTGGCAGTAGGCGCTGCTGTGGAGCGGAGGCAGAGCTGTGCACAGGAGGCGGTGTGTGCTGAACGAAGCAACCGGCGAACAGGTTTTCCCGCTTGGAGAGAAGTAGCCAAGAGGAACCGCCGGGTCCTTGTAAGTGTTGGTGACACTGGAACCATCCGGACACTGCAAGGGACCGTGAATATAGTAACGGTTCATGAAAGTAAGGAACAGTTACATTTATTGAATACCGAATTGAATTAAACAAGCAAAGTTGCCTTTATTGAATACCAAATTAAATGAAAGACGCAAAGTTGCACTTATTGAATAGCAAATTGAATGAAAGAAGCAAAGTTGCATTTATTGAACACTGACTTGAATGAAACAAGCAAAGATGCATTTATTGAATACCGAACTGTATGAACTAAGCTAAACTGCATTTATTGAGTACTGAACTGAATGAAATAAGCAAAACCTGCACATATTGATTACCGAAGTGAAAGGAAAGGCAAAGACTATTCATTTTGAATACTAAACTGCATGAAACAGCACAACTGCTAACATTGAATGCCAAATTGAATGCACAGAACAAGCCTAACTAATATTGAACAATGAACGGAAAGCAAATAGGAAACTAATATGAATATAGGACTCTGAGTGCAGAGTTGGAGTCAAGGTTGAGAAACCACTTGTATATTAAAGTAGTGGAGCTGCATTTGAGAAACCACTTGTTTGGCTGAATATTGAACTGCTCAAGGAGAACTGGAAGTTTCTGGTTGCGTGACCTGTAACGGGTGGATCATGCGACCAGAGAACTACTACCCATTGAATGAAGAACTGTTGGAAGCGAATGCAAGGTTCCTGGTTGTGTGACTTGTAATGGGTGGACCGTGTGGTCGAACAACTGCGGCAACACCAGAGAATCCCTATATGCTAACAATGAACTTTGCTGTTGTGTAAAAAGGAAAACTACCATTGGTGCATACCAGACTTGGGGAAGGGAACCCTGCGCTGAAAAGAATTGTTGAAACACAGTTTAAAGACAAAGCTACAAGTTACTTTGTTTTTTTTTGTGTCATCTTTTGATATTGAACTTGGGGAAGGGAACCCTGAGGCGTGCTGCCCCAGAACTATATTAAACTTGAGGAAGGGCATCCTGACCTTTACAAAAGTGTGGAACATCATTACTTCAAGTCCACATAATTTCAAGTCCAAAATAAAGTAAACTGAACATTGTAATAAACTTGTTGACATTTGGGGAAAAGAAGCTGAAGAGTAAGCCCGAGCTGGAAATAGCTCAGCACTTTTGGAACACTGTTTAGTTTATGGTTGACATCCCTACAGATTGGCTTGTCTTAGTTATGAGGGCAAGCATAGGTTATGGACACAAACAGACTTTTCAGTTGAACTTATTGACATAGACTATCCTTAGTTTCTTTAGGTAGGGAAATCCCACCTTAGCAAAGGGCAAGTTAGGCTTTACACCATCCTGACAATTTCTTTAATAAAGCCTTTTGTTATACATTGAATCTTTTGTCTGTGTCTCCTTCCATGATGCCAACCTGACAGACTGCAGTATATGGAGCTGGCAACTGTACCTGCTGGGACACGGCTTATATTGCCTGGGAATCTGTAAATGGAAAATATGCTGTCTTTTTTGCCGCCCTGTCTGCAGCATGATTTCCAAGTGCTATAGAGTTAGTACGATTAGTATGCACAGCACATTTTACAATGCCTACCTTTGTGGACAGGGTTAAAGCTTTGATTAGTCTGGATAGCAGTGCGGCATGCTGGACAGGGGTCCCGTCAGATCTCCTAAACCCTCTTCTTTACCACCTTGATAACCCTAAATGTACAGTGGAGGTTACATATGCAGAGTCAGAATAAATAGTGACTGCCTTCCCCTTACTCATTTCTAGTGCATCTCTAAGTACCACTAGTTCCGCTGCTTGCATGGAGCAATGTGAAGGCAACCGTTTCTTCAATCTGACGTGGTATACCCCATCCACAAGGCCCACAATGGCTGCACCCATGTGCCTCTCAACAGTGTCCTCATTGATGATTGATACCCATCAACAAAAAGTCCCTTGCCTCCCTCCAAAGCATTTTTATTTATTTATTTATTTGTAGGGCACTGCAGGCATCAGGGCGCACAAACACAAACACAGGAAAAAGACCAAAAAAACGGGACAGATGACCAAGGTGGGCAAGAGAGGCAGAAGCGGGTGGGTTCTATTTCAATGAGGCATGGCTGAGGAGGGCATTAGTTGAAAAGGGCAGTTTTCAATCTCCGGCGAAAGGGATTTGTAGAGGTGGAGCCAAGTACCCCCACTCAAAGCTCCGCCCCCATGATGCCTCTATGTTGGGAGTCAGAGTGTGAGACACGTGCAGTGCCAGTGAAAATACCTATACCGAAAAGAATCCTGGAAGTGAGGTTCCCATTGAAGAAACCATATATGCACTCACGACAATATGATGGTCATTTGAATGAAATCCTGGAGGAAGTGTGAAAAACGAGCAAAAAAGAAGATCAGTGACGTCATGCGAAATAGAACTGACGGATCCAGAAAAGAGGCTGAAGACCGTAACCATTCTATTAGATCTAAGGAGGAGGTGTTAAAGATGAGCAACATTTCGGGCTCGAGATGAAGATGCTCATGCTACAGAAACCATGAAGAAAATGCCAAATCATTTTACAATTGTACAGATGCAGTAACGCAAGTAGACGGAGTATTCTTAAAGGCTGGCTACGAAGTGAATAGATTGCGGCAATGCGCCAACGTATATGCATAGGAATTTGTAGACTATGGATGTTCCACAACGCACTTTAACAGAGCTTGGCCCCAGTAAATAGAAAGGCTTTTTCAGTGTGGCGCAGTCGGAAAATGACTTAATGATGGAGGTACATTTACATTCAAGAGAAGCTTGGCTGGCCCAGTACCAGGAAGTCAGCTTGAATGTTCATGCAGTAGCTACAAAAAGTGTGAAAAGAACAAACTCCTGTCTGAGGTGAGGAGCAAGAACATTGAAGATGTCAGAGGTTCATCATTTAATAGTATTTCAAATACAGAAAAGCTCTGAAACATGGTCTGCAGTCACATGGTCGGATGGAAATAGATACTGAGTTGAGCTACATCGAAACCACAAAAGTAATTATGCCTATACTTCCCTTTATTCTCAGGCACAGAGAACATTTCCAAGGCCAATGTTCAAAGGGCTAATTGACTGGCAGACGGCAAGAGTGATGATAGATGGCAGGCTAATTAGGTGGGAAGCTATCGTTATGACGAACCCACCAGCACCTGGGTGCCAGCATGTATGCTGCTAGCGTGTGTAGAATATTACAGAGTGGTACAAGGGTGTCAAAGAATTGTAGAGGGCCACGTAATAGAGAGCCCTATAGTTTATATTACCAATAGGACATTGTGAGGTTCATAGTGATTTGCACTAGAGGGGGGCTTACTTGCCCACCTGATGTTAGAGACCCAATCACTTTCCCGAACAAGTATGGAACGTATACCTAGATGTTCCCTTTAAGCCTATCACTTTCCCAAGTAGGTTTTTGTAGTTTGCCACGTAGATTGACGTCAATGATGACAAGTTTTGTAACTCAGTGAGTGAGAAGATCGAGCGGATGTTCATTGATGTTCGTTAATACTCCCTATTTTAGATAATTGATATTAAAACAGACGTACTTTACCAACTTCCTGAGTTAGTCTGATTATTCCTGTTTGAGTATATTCTGCATCCCCATCTATCTCAAATTATTGCTACCTTGTCTTAAAGGGCCTAGTGTTGGGTACACGGGTTCAAGTGGTAGCAGAAAGAGGATGGTTAAAGACATATTGACCAAGTAGACTTCTAAGGGTCTCGAAATATCGGGTGTCCTCCGCCATTTAGCAGCCATTAGTAAAAACTTGCAAGTCACTGAAGACAGGTAGGACGGGTCCCTCGTTTCATGGAATTCCCCTCCCGATTTCTACAGGCAGCTGAGCGGACTGAAGGCTGAAGCGGCTGGTTGAGGAGGAGGCGATCTCAAGGGTCAGAAGCTGAAACGTGAATGGTGAATAGACTGAGAGAGAGGGTAAACGATGAATGGGCATTGAGTGGGGAAAGTGATAAAGGGATAACAGGGAAAGAGTAACAGAGGGTTGGTTGGGGTATATTTATGTTAAGGATGAAGAACAGCATAGTTTAAGGCATATGGACGAGGAGTGATCCATATGATAAGCCCGGAATCCTACGTCAAATACGTTTAGAAGGAGTTGTTCTAGAGTCCAAGTGTACATTCCTAGGCTATGAACGATCAAGGATCGTTAAAGAGGACAACTCATACTCCGATCAGAGTCATTATTAGGGTCAAGAGTAGTCACAAGGAGCGTTGACAGAGATTTATGTGGACTGCCCAGTCTGTCAGTTTGTCCGCCTGTCTATATGTTGTATATGGTAAAGAAATGATGATATATTGAAGAACGGAAAAGTAATAGATTGTGGTGAAAGGCTGACATTTTATTATTTGTTTATTTAGTTGACTGATGATGTTCATTGAATAGATGGATCGAAGTAAAGTGAAAAATAGAGGTTTGGAGCTGGACGATTGGTGCACGCTCATATTGTATTATTTTTCTGTAAAAATATTTATTAGTGTAAAATAACGGTAAGTATTGACCGTCGATTGTGACTAGTCATGATGGAGGATGTTACTCTGTTTATACACTTGTGCAGACAGCTGCCAAAACACACATCCAAGCTTAAACAGTACAGTGCAGAATGGGTTAAGGGCACGGCAGATAAAATGTTCATGCCTTGGCCACAAGGGGGATCACTGCCCAAAGCAGTTTTGCAACATATGATGACATATTTGCACGCAGCGTACATGGGTAAGAATCTAGAAAAGAGGTTAGCTAGCTTAGAGCTTTGAAGCTTTGGAAGGTGTACCAGGAGGAAAGGGACGACCAACCTCCTGAAGACTGGATGCTTAACCAGTGTAAAGAGGGGGGTGTTGAGCCTTCTGCTCCCCCTAACACGTATGAAGTAAATGGTGATAGTACAAAAGATGAATGATTATATCCTTTAAGAGAGCTTAAGGCAGCAACAGGGTACAACAACCTGATACATAAGTCACCTGCATGTAGCAGCGACGAGAGTCCCAAAAAGACTCCAGAAAGAGATGTGATCCTTAAAGTCTCAGGGGACAAGTAGAGAAGTAAACGACTAGGTATGTCTCTAGATATAGGGAGAGAAATAAAAAGATGGAAAAGGAGAGAAAGACAAAGCTGACAAGGTAGTGCTCATACAAAACGAATGGATGGGAGGTCAGATGTTGCTCAAACTTGATGGGAAGAGCATTGAGGAAGTAAGGCAAAAGGAAGATCAGGACAAACAAGATAAAAAAGATAGAGAACGAGAGAAATGATTGAAAGATGGCTAGGCTAAAAGAAAGAGTAGACAAAGTTGGGAGCAACTGTATCAAGATGAACAGTTGTGAAAGGAGGAGAGCCGAAGAGCAAAGAAAGTATGACGCAAAAGGCAATCGAAGAGCAAGATAGGTTCAAAAAGAGAAGAGAAGAAGAGGTAGAACAGAAATTGAGAGATAAAAGAATGCAAAGATGCAGAAATTAAGAAGTGCGTAGAGCAAATGAGAAAAGAGAGGTGAAAAGACAGGACGAGGAAAGGGTTAGGGAGGAGGCAAGGAAACAAAGAAAGGTTGACGAGGAAATGGAACACAAGAGCAGGCAAAGAGCACGCAACATTGATTGCAGAGAGAAAGAGTTAATGGAACCTAATCCAGTAGTGGCATGGGAGGACATAAAGGAGTTCCTCCCAACATCAATGCCAATACCCTCTAAAATAGAATTAGAAGATATTTTTGATATAGGAGCTATTGGAGACAGAATCGAGAAAGCTTATCAGGAGATGAGGACAAAAAAGTGAATCAAGAAATAAAGACGATCGATTTGAGGGAACGCAGTCGTGAGGCAAAGAAAGGGGTCTGTTTAGCCTCAAGCATAGAGCTTTGTCTTTGGACAAACTAACGTTAAACAGAGACGAGAAAGAGGGAAGTCACACTAGTTGGGGACAAGATATGTCAGAAGAAGAAAGAGAAACCTTCCGTGGGAGGAAGGCGCTAGTGCATGTGGTCCCGAGGGGTGTTCTCCGACAGACAGGGAAGTAAGTTGGTCAGATCGGAACCTACCTAAATCGAGGAAGCCAGAGCCCCTGGCGCAGTCAGATCAACCTAAAAGGTGACCTTTTAGTGAGAGGGGGGCTCGCCACCTTATGTGAGTAGGCTAAGGGCATTACCATCAATTAGACAGTGCAGAACCATTGTCCCTACTATGGACAGGCAGACGATGAGAGACAAGTGTGATTTTGGGATTTCACAGTTCCCTTTGTTAGAAAAAGGAGGGGCCAGACCACAGTATATACTGTGGCCCCAGCTCGATAAGGATAATTTAAGGTGTAAACTCCCAAGTTTAACTTCAGGTGCCGGGAAAATGGATCTATGAATCAGAAAAAATATGCTAGCCATAAGGAGCATTAAGGGTCTTCTAGCAGCTATCCTTGGGGAGAGGGCTGGTGACATTTGGTCAAGAGCAGCATACGTGACTGTCACCTCACAGAACACAGCGCACAATGGAGCGCCGTTTAATAATTGTAGAGCGGGAGTCTGGAAAGCGCTTTGAGTAGAATATCCTGATACGTCAGATATGGGAGCTATAATGGTATGAAAGATGCAGAAAGGGGGGATCCACTTGTTTACATTCAGAATTTTTAAGAGCAGTGGTCTTTGGAAACGGGGGAACCGTGGGGAAAATCTATACCTGTATTTTATCATATATTATGTTAGGGACTACCAGATAAGGTACAGAGACAGCTTAAGAAGCTGTTGGGTATGGAAGCGAAACCAAGGCCAGAAATACAGCGGACCATTGCGCATCATTGCCGATTGTTGAAGGAGAAAAATCTAAAGAGAGACAATGTTAGGAAGCTCGAGGAAGCGTAGCTAGTACAGAAGAAGCTATCGAAGTATGCCATAGAAGGGACAATGTTACTAGTGGAGAAGTGCCAGGATCACAACAGACACCAGGCATGCCGCAGCTGAATAACCAACGGCAGTTTGATCAAGGAGGGAACGGATTCATACTAAAAGTTAGGGGAACTTTCAGCGGAAGAGGAGGATTTTAGAATTATCAAGGGAATTTTCAGAATAACCAAGGTGGGTTTCAGACTATGCAGAATGATAATCAAGGCAAGGCATGCAGGGAGGGCAACTCAGAAGACTCCCTCCTGTATGTTGGGCATGTGGAATGACAGGGCACATAGCGTGAACATGTGGGTGCGAAGGGTATGTACCGAATGGGCAGTTTTCAAGAGGTGGGACTGCTTATCCGCCTACATATAGCTCACAAAGTATGGACGGGCTTGTCCAAGATCAGACAGTGTATCAAGCACAAGCACCTAGAATGCAACAGGATTTGCAACCCCAGCAAGCACCATTGAATCCGCCACAAGGGCAGTCACAGCACGCACCTATGCATATACAGCAGAGCGCAAACAGGACAGTTATTGACTCCTAGGATATGGGGTGTCACTGTAGAGGGTGGGAATCCTTTCACGGGTACAGGAATAAGTATGCACCCACAATAGGACAGGATCACTAGGTGATTTGATGTGTTCAATACTGTCTGTGACTCCAAATCCTCAAGAGGAACCGAGGGTTGACATCCCTATAGGGGGCAAATCCTTTTAGTTTTTTAGTAGATACGTGTGCAACTCACTCATGTATACGAGAGGGAACATTTTCGCTATCAGGTAATGCCATGAATACTCAAGGATTAGAGTAGAGGAGTAGAGTTCCTTTTAGTGAAAAATTGACAGTCTCTGTAGGAGAATGTGATATGTCTGTTCCACTGTTGTATTCACGACAGACACCAGTTAATATACTGGGCCGAGATTTAATGACAAAACTAAACATGACGATTTCTTTCACTGATGAAGGCATAGTGTGTTCAATGCTAGGAATACATTATTTAAACGTAGGCAAACTTATTATGGCATTTACAGGGCAAATAGCCATACGAGGAGTACTATTAGAGCCAGAAGTATTTCACTATGGGGTATGCATTGTTTGTTTGTTTGTTTGTTTATTTATTTATATAGCACTCCAGACCCAGGGGTAAAAGGGCGCTTAAAGGACAGGTTACAGAAGTACAATATATATAAGTTTTTCAGTTATAAAATTATAGAGGTAATATACAATATACAATATATACAAACAATGGTAGTTAGAGCAAGCGGTTAAACATGTGTATGGTATGTACAACTTATACAATTAGTACTGTGCTTAGTCTATCTTGGGATTGGTTTTATCCAGTAGCCAACTAACTACTAATTTCCTGAACAGTTGGAAGGATTTGGTCAATTTGATGTTCAACGGCAGGGTGTTCCAAAGTTGAGGGGCAAGGACTGTGAAACTCGAGCCACCGGCTCTTTTAGTGGTGAATCTGGGCACAGTGAGGCAGAGAGTATTGGAAGATCTAGTGATTCTAGTGCTCGGCTTCAAAGTGAGTTTGTTGGTGGGATAGGCGTGCTAGGTGGTTTAGTGCTTTGTAGGTGAGGCAGAGGGTTTTTAAGTCAACTTTTTGTTGAATGGATAGCCATTTGCAAGATATTCTTATGTGGGAGATGTGCTCTCGCATGGGAATGTTTAGTGCTGCTCGCAGCGCATTGTTTTGGAGAACCTGAAGTTTATTGATTATAGCTTGGTTGGCACCTAGGTAGAGGCATATTGTTAATATGCTGCCTGGTATTGTGGGTAAGACTATGAGAATACCTGGTGAATTTCTCTTTAGGCCATAGATTCCCATGGACGAAGAAGGGGGAACGGGTTTATCCCTTAGAGTTGCAAGCAGCTGTAGTGCGAAGAGAATTTGCCATGCTCATAGGATTTGATGATGATGGCAGATCATGGAGCACAGTGATTAATTGGAGAGGGTCACAGATTGACTAACGTCACTGATGAGGACATATTTAGAGATGACCCATCAGACGACAAAGTGGTATTTGACATGAGCATTACATATTGGGTTAGGGCAGAAAGACGCAAGGTTACACAAAAAATGATGATAGTGTGACACTGTCTTGCATTTTGTGATGGAGATATGGCGAAAGTGCCAATTTCTTTATGGACTACGGGCCCTTATGATGTAGGCCTATTACAGGGGGCTGGAGAAGTCAAGATCAAACTGAAGCCAGGATCAATTTTACCTCGAGCAAGGCAGTATCCCTTGTCTCGAGAGGCAGACTAAGGTATTTTAAGACAATATCCACCATGATGGATCAGGGAATTTTAGTGATATCAGAGCCACCATGCAATACAGCGGTGCCCCTATCAAAAAATCTAAGGGGGGTTGTGGCATTTAATTCAGGATATGGGCCCAATTAATCAGATTGTAGGGGCCGAGTTTCCTCTAGTTCCTAATCCAACGACGATCCTATGTAGTATCGCTGTTGAGGCACGATGTTTCACTGTGACTGACTTGAAAAATGCATTTTTTTCAATCCCATTGCATAAAGATTCTCAGGATCAGACATCATTTCTGTTTCATCAGACTAAGTTAAAAGCACAAGGTTGCCCCAAGGGTATTGTGAGTCTCCATCGATTTTCATTAGAGTCCTGCAGATGTACTTAAGCAATATTTATTTGCGAAGTGTTGTGTTGCAATACGCAGATGATATTTTGGTCTGCAGCACATCAGAAGAAGAGTGCAGACGTGACTCAGTTCAGCTAATGATTATACTAGCAGAGAAGGGATATAAAGTGTACAAAGAGAAATTGCAGTACTGCCAAGATGTCATGATCTCTGCTTCCAAAAGGTCAGGGTTTTCCCAACTCCCTTGGAAGCAGATCCATAACCCAGGTTCCGAGTGCCAACCAGTCCCAATTGGGACCTTTTGGACCCAGTCCTGGCGCCAGTGGCACCAGGCTCATAAATATGCCCAGTCCCAGCGCTGGAAGCGCCGGGCTCATAATGCTTGGGTGGACTTACTGTCATGATCTCTGCTTCCAAAAGGTCAGGGTTTTCCCAACTCCCTTGGAAGCAGATCCATAACCCAGGTTCCGAGTGCCAACCAGTCCCAATTGGGACCTTTTGGACCCAGTCATGGCGCCAGTGGCACCAGGCTCATAAATATGCCCAGTCCCAGCGCTGGAAGCGCCGGGCTCATAATGCTTGGGTGGACTTACCTTCAGCAGACCATGCTGCTTACTTGCCTGCCAGTTGAGCCTCTGATCCTCTTCTGTTTGGAACTACTTTTCCTGTTGGGTGGGGCTGGAGCCACTCCCTAGATTCAGAACACTGGAACTCTTCTGGAAGGCAGGAACTCTTTTCTTACCAGGAACTCTTTTCTTACTTAGGCGTGGCTGTGGAAGGAGACACCTAAGCACTACAGGAGGCTATTTAAACCACACCCGGTGGATGAATCTTGCTTTGCGTTATTCTGCAACCTCTGCAGCAGAACGCTCATCGTGTCTTCTGCATCCGGTCCTGGACCTAAGGAAAAAGGCTTACCATCCTGAATCCAGTCTTCAGCAACACCTATAAAGACAAGAAAGAACAGGTTAGCATTCCGGCATCTGAAAGGCAAAGGCTTACCATCCTGAATCCAGTCTTCAGCAACACCTATAAAGACAAGAAAGAACAGGTTAGCATTCCGGCATCTGAAAGGCAAAGGCTTACCAACTCTTCGCACGCTCCGGAGGCCTTCGGCGCTGCATCCCGCATCTGAAAGACAAAACAAGGTGCGTTTAAAGACATTGGGGAACTTTAATACTCACGTGCCATTACTCCTTTCCACATCTAATCCAGTGGGTATTCCGGCACCCTGCAGCCGCTCCGAACTCGTACCTGCAAAATAAAAAGACAGTTAGAGCGCATAGTGAAGCAGGCAACAAGCGCTTACTTACGTGCTTCCAGGCGCTTCTATTCATCACACGGGCTCCATCTTCAACTCACTTCAGCCCGTCATCCGCCATCGCCGGAACCCTGCAAAACAAGAGACATCATTACTAAAGACTTTAAAGACATTTGAATGACTCAAAACTTACCGTTCGTGCAGTAAACGACGGACAGCAGTCCTCTGAAGTCAAGAGTCCTGCGCTACCTATCCAGTGAAGAAACTGGTTACAGCACCCTGCCCCGAGGCAGATGGAGAGCTCGGCATTCACTTACCTAAGACATCTTACTCTACACGTCAGGCATACAGTGCACAGAGGTCCAGCCCAAAGAGCCAACCGGGTGCTACACATCACCTTTGAAGATACAGTAGTCGCCCAGTCAAGACCGGCGCCTCTGCGAGAATCAGGTGAGCGTTACAGAACGCAAAGCCTACCGCAAAACTCTCGCCCAGGCGCTATGGAAACCTCGGATACTGACCCCCTAGCCCGGTTACTTGGGGAACTAAGGGCAGAAGTGCATGCAGCTCGTCAGGAAACGAATGCTCTAAGAAGGGAACTAATTATTTCCAAGGAGAGAACAGACAATCTTGCTAGACAAGTGCTACAGTCACAAGCCGGACAGACCCCGTTACCCGCATCAGGGGCAAATCTTCCTTCAACATCCTCTATGAATCCAGTGCAGATCAACCTACCTGGGAATGTACCTCTGGCTCCGCCCGAACGATTTTCTGGTGACCCAAAGAGGTTTGCAGTATTTATCAATCAGTGCCGGTTGCACTTCTTATGCCGGCCAGCAGCCTTTCCAACTGATCAAGCAAAAGTAGCTTTTGTACTTTCGTACCTTAGTGGCAATGCGGCAGACTGGTCGATCCCTCTAGTTAATCAAGATGATCCGGTTCTCCATGATTTTCAAGCCTTTCAGCTTAGTATGGAAAAACTGTTCGCAAGACATTCACAGGGGCAGGCCTTGGACAATGAGCTTCTTTCGTTGCGACAGGGTAATCAAGACCTTTTGGCTTATATTGCATCTTTCAATAGACTAATAGTGGAAACTCAATGGCCTGAGGACAAAAGGATTATGCTGTTTTATAGAGGTCTACGTGGAGAGCTCAAAGACGTTTTAGCCCAAGTAGTGAATCCCCCACAAGACTGTTCGGATCATATAGACTTGGTCGTTCAAATAGATCACAGGCTGCAGAACAGGAAGGCCGATCGTTCCAAGTTTGATGCTCGAGTATTTTCCAAACCGCCAACTCCTTCCAAAGGAGTAGACTCCGGGGAACCCATGCAAATAGGGGGTCTGAAAGGTCCTCTAACACAAAGGGAGCGGGAAAGGAGGAAACAGTTGCAATTATGCCTATATTGCGGAAACTCAGGGCACTTTCTTCGAGACTGTCCGGTGAAACCTGCCAAGAAGGCAGTAGGAGCTGCAGTTACCAAAGTTACAAACTCTGAGCAGGGAAACGACCTCGCCCGACAAGAATAGAGGTCCTCTTGCCGAGCGTGAAAACCAGTTCCGTGACCTCGCATTTCGTGATACCTATGGTCCTCATTAGCCCTGATAATCCGGATCGATTACATGCAATTGAAGCTTACGTCGATAGCGGTGCCATCGGCAATTATGTGGATCATGAAATGGTTTTGAGGATGAATCTAACTCTTTGTCCCAAGGCTGTAAAGGACGTCATTACTACGGTGGATGGTACGGAGATAGCCTCCGGGCCAGTAACGCATACCACTCAAGAGGTGACACTAGTAAGTCAAGATGGACACCATGAGAAGATCGTGTTCGATGTGATCAAGGCCCCTCAGTTTCAGATTATTCTAGGAATACCTTGGTTAGAGAAACACAATCCTCTGATCGATTGGCGAGCAAGAACGGTCCAGTTTCCAGAATGTGTCTCTACTTGTCACCCTCCACCTGGTGTTGCACTGGCCGCAATTTCTTCAGAGACTCCCCAGTTACCTCCCGAATACCTAGAATACCAAGATGTTTTCCGGAAGGATAAGGCTAACTCTCTACCTCCTCATAGGTCTTATGACTGCCAGATAGACCTGATACCTGGATCTACTCCTCCTTGTAGTAGAATTTATGCCCTCACCGAGCCTGAGAACCTTCACCTTCGACAATACCTGGATCAATACCTGGCAAATGGGTTTATTCATCCTTCCAAGTCCCCTGCTTCTTCAGCTTTGTTCTTCGTTCCAAAAAAGGAAGGAGACCTTAGAACTTGTATCGATTATCGCTCCCTTAACCAGATCACCGTTAAGAATAGATATCCGTTACCTTTGATCCCTGAACTCCTGGACCAAGTCAGAAAAGCATGCATATATACAAAGCTGGATCTTAGAGGAGCTTACCACTTGGTACGAGTAAAAGAGGGCGATGAATGGAAGACGGCCTTCCGCACCAAGTATGGGCTATTTGAATATCAGGTCATGCCCTTCGGACTTTGCAATGCCCCGGCCGCCTTTCAATATTTTATGAACGATGTCCTCAGAGAGCTCATAGATGTATGTGTTGTTGTTTACATTGACGACATCCTCGTTTATTCTTCATCGGAATCTGAACATCGGAAACACGTGAAAATGGTCCTCGAAAGATTGCGTCAACACAAACTTTTCGCTAAGTTGGAAAAATGTGTTTTCAACGTGACTGAAGTTGAATTCTTGGGATTCATATTATCACCTGGCGGAGTGCGTATGGATTCAAAGAAGGTCGATGCAGTTCTCAAATGGCCATCACCATCCTCCGTAAAAGGTGTGCAAAGCATGTTAGGCTTCGCTAACTTTTACCGCAGGTTTATCCCCGAATTCTCTCGAATAGTCCAGCCCATCACTGCCTTGTTAAAGAAAAACAAACGTTTTGAATGGTCTACCGAGGCGGAACAAGCTTTCCAGGATTTGAAGACTAAATTTATCTCTGCACCAATCTTAAAACACCCTCGCCCCGAACTCCCCTACATCGTGGAAACTGATGCTTCAAGCCTTGCCATGGGGGCAGTTCTATCACAAAAGGACCCGGTAACCAATCAGTTGCATCCCGTGGCATTTTGGTCCCGCAAATTCTCGCCTCCTGAAATCAATTACACGATTACTGACAAGGAACTTCTGGCTATCAAGTCTGCCTTTAAGGCTTGGCGGCATTATCTGCTGGGGGCCCGACACACCGTTACTGTGATTACGGATCACCGAAACCTGCAATATTTGAAGACCGCAAAAGCCCAATCCTCTAGACAACTCCGTTGGGCATTATTCTTTGCCGAGTTTGACTTCATAATTACCTATCGACCTGGTACAAAGAACGGTAAAGCCGATGCCCTTTCTCGGATGGGAGTGGAAGAACACTTGGTCAACCCTAAACCTGTACCAATCATTCCCGAACAAAGAATTCTGGGTGTAATCGCCACAGAATCCATAGAGGAAGTTAAGGATAAAGCCAGGCAACTTGTAACTCCAGCAGACATACAGAATTGGCATCTGCAGGGAAAGGACTTTGCAGTAAAGGACAACTTATTGTATTTCCAAGAACGATTATACCTACCCAGCACAGATTTACAGAAAAAAGTAATCTCTTGTTATCACGACTCTTTAATGGAAGGTCATCCCGGTATAGCCAAGACCTCAGAAAAGATCAAGCGCTACTTCTGGTGGCCATCTTGGAAAAAAGATATCAGAGACTTTATAATGTCCTGTGGAGTATGCGCCCAAAACAAGAGTCAAAAGGAAAGACCAGCAGGCCTCTTACGCCCTATTGACATCCCACCTCGCCCTTGGCATACGCTTTCTATGGACTTCATCACCGATCTACCTCCATGCTCCGGATACAATACGATTCTAGTAATCGTGGACTTATTCTCCAAGATGGCGCATTTCATTCCGCTCAAAGGCTTGCCAACAGCAGCAACTCTGGCCCGAGAATTTCTCGAAAACATCGTCCGACTGCACGGTTTTCCTTCGGTTCTAATTTCGGATCGAGGTAGTCAATTTATTTCTCATTTTTGGCGAAGTTGCTGTCGGTCGGCTCAAATTGATGTGAGACTATCGACCAGTCACCACCCTCAGACCGACGGACAAACCGAGAGGACCAATCAAACTCTGGAACAGTATTTACGCTGCATGCTGCAACAAACTGAAAAAACTTGGAAAGATACCCTTTGGATAGCCGAGTATGCCTACAATAACTCTGTCCATTCGGGAACTGGGAAAACCCCATTTTTTCTTTTGTACGGCAGTCACCCTCGAACCTCGGAGTTGGATCCCCTCCAAGATCTTGAAACACCAGCAGTAGACTACCTGCATTCTACAATCACCCAAGCCTTTAAGGAAGCTGTTTCTCACCTTCAAAGGACTAAAGAACAATACAAGAAAGGAGCAGATCAACATCGGAAGGAAGCCCCTCACTATCAAGTAGGGGATCAAGTCTGGTTATCCACCAAATATCTATCTCTAAAAGGGCCACGCACATTCAACCCAAGATACCTTGGTCCCTATTCCATCACTACCATAGTAAACCCAGTAGCGGTCAAGTTGGACTTGCCCCCGCACATGAAGATACATCCGGTCTTCAACGTCTCTCTATTAAAACCCGTGCAACCTCAAACCCGACTAAACAAATCTCCAAAACCTATCCTAGTGGATGGAGAACTCGAGTTTGAAGTCAAAAGCATTCTGGACTCCAAGATCTCCAAATCTAAACTATTCTACCTAATTGACTGGAAAGGCTACGGCCCCCAAGAGAGATCCTGGGAACCTGCTGAATATGTCCACGCTCCTCGCCTAATCAAAAGATTTCACCGAACATTTCCTGACAAGCCAAAACCCCCGGAGAAGCCCGGTTTGGGAGGGGCCTTGAGGGGGGGTACTGTCATGATCTCTGCTTCCAAAAGGTCAGGGTTTTCCCAACTCCCTTGGAAGCAGATCCATAACCCAGGTTCCGAGTGCCAACCAGTCCCAATTGGGACCTTTTGGACCCAGTCCTGGCGCCAGTGGCACCAGGCTCATAAATATGCCCAGTCCCAGCGCTGGAAGCGCCGGGCTCATAATGCTTGGGTGGACTTACCTTCAGCAGACCATGTTGCTTACTTGTCCTGACCGCAGCCTCCAAGGAGTCAGGTTTAGCCCAACTGCCTCGGAAGCCGGGTCACAACTTCATTTCCAGGCTCCCATCGGCTCCCATAGGGGCCTTATGGACCTTGTCCTGGCGCCAGTGGCGCCAGGCTCATAAGGGGACCCAGTCCCGGCACAGGACGTGCCGGGCTCATGATGCAAGGAAGGGTGCTTGGGTGGACCTACCTGCTGCAGACCATGCTGCTCACTCACCTGCAGGATGAAATCCTCATCCATCCATGGCTGGAACTACTTTACCTTCTGGGTGTGGCCAGCACCACTCCCTGGGACTGGATACTGGAACTATTCTGGAAGCTGGGACTTCTTTCCTGGGCGAGGCTGCTGTGGAAGGAGACACCTAAGCACTCCAGTAGGCTATTTAAACCACGCCCGATCAGAGCAACGTGCTTCGCGTTATTCTGCAATAGCAGCAGGACGCTCACCGTGTCAGCTCCAGAGAATCTGCAACTTCTGCATCTAGGGAAGAGAAATCCGTAATCTTACCTTCTGAAATACCATCTTTGTCTTCAGCAGCATCGGAGAAGGGAAAAGAACACCAGGTTAGCACGAGATAAAACCAGCGCAGCACTTACCCAATCCATCGGTGCATCTCAAGCCACGGGCTGCAGCTCTCCATTTTTTGGCACCCTGTGGAAGCAAGGACATTGGTTAGTAACCTTCGTGAACCTTTTCCTACCTGCGCTGCATTCTTCTCGCTTCCGCCGACGCTGCTACTCGCATCTGTAAAACAAAAGGACATCATTAAGAAATACAAAACTCCATCCATACGCACGTGTTTTGGGCAGCTCTCATCTTTCTCACTCCTCGGCGCATTCCTCGACATCTGCAACCTGAAAAAGGAAAAGAGACATAACGAAGTGCTTTAAACTTCGAATTGACATTTCTTACGTACTTGCCTGCAATACCTTCGCATTTCCATCGCTCTCCATTCAAGCAACCGCCGTTCGTGCTGCTAACGACGGCCTAGCTCCAAACCTTCATCCTCTGCAACCAAGAGGCTGGACAATCAACCAGTGAAGTAACTGGCTTCGGCGCCCCTGCACAGACGCAGGATGGAGAGCTCCACTTTCACCTATATAAGGTGAGCACAGTTAGCCTACGAACTACGTGGGGATTACCAGGAAGGGGAGTCAGCTTGCCTGTCAGGCTTATATATCCTATTAACCCCTTGCTCTCACAATTGCAGACACCTCACCCTTCAGATCAAGATCTCAGTGAGGAGAGGGCCTTTCCAGGGTGGCATTCGAGGCCTGCGCGTGACCCTAGAAGACTCCGAGAACCCCCAGCCCAGACCTGCGCCTCCGAGGGATTCAGGTGAGCGTTACAGAACGCGAAGCCTACCGCAATATTCCCACCCAGGCGCAATGGAAACCTCGGACACAGATCAACTGGCTCAAATGCTTGGGGAACTAAGGGCAGAAGTACACGCATCTCGCCAAGAAACAAACGCCTTACGAAGGGAGTTGATCATGGCCAAGGAACGGACTGATGATCTGGCCAGACAGTTGCTACAGGCTCAAGCGGGACAGACGCCACTGCCTCTCTATGGAGGGGGCGGCACGCCTACAACTTCAAGTAATCCGATGCAAATTAATCTGCCAGGGAATGTGCCTTTGGCCCCGCCCGAACGTTTTTCCGGAGATCCAAAGCGATATGCAGTATTCATCAATCAATGCCGCTTGCACTTTCTGTGTAGACCCGCCGCATTCCCAACGGACCAAGCCAAGGTAGCGTTTGTACTCTCCTATCTTAGCGGTAGTGCTGCAGATTGGTCCATTCCTCTCGTGACACAGGATGACCCGCTCCTCTATCACTTTCAAGACTTTCAGACCAGTATGGAAAAGTAGTTCGCAAGACATTCACAGGGGCAGGCCTTGGACAATGAACTCCTGTCACTCAGACAAGGTAATCAGGATCTCCTGGCTTACATAGCGTCCTTTAATAGACTGGTGGTTGAGACCAGGTGGCCTGAAGATAAGAGAATCACGCTCTTCTACAGAGGCCTACGTGGGGAACTTAAAGACGTTTTAGCACAGGTGGTTAATCCGCCGCAAGACTGTTCAGATTATATCGACCTAGTGGTCCAATTAGATCATCGGCTACAGAACAGGAAGTCCGATCGATCCAGATTTGAAACCCGGGTACTTTCAAGACCTCAGAGCTCCGCTAAAGGGAATGACTCCGTGGAACCAATGCAAATAGGAGTAGTAAAAGGACCATTAACTCAGAAAGAACGGGAAAGAAGAAGGCAATTACAGCTGTGCCTATACTGTGGGAATTCTGGACATTTCCTTCGTGATTGCTCAGTGAAACCGGTCAAGAAGACCGTAGGAGCTTCTGATAAAAATGCTGAGAAACTGGAATCGGGAAACGACCTCGCCCGACAAGCGTAGAGGTCCGCTTGCCGAGCGTTAAAACCAGTTCCTTGACCTCGCATTTGGTTATGCCTATGGTCCTCATAAGTCCCAATAGACCAGATCGCATGCATGCTATCAAAGTATACATTGATAGCGGAGCAATCGGTAATTATGTGGACCACGACTTGGCTACCAGGATGGATCTTCCCCTATGTCCCAAGATGGTAAAGGACGTAATCACTACAGTGGATGGTACTGAAATAGCTTCCGGACCAGTTTCTCATACCACCAGGGAGGTAACGTTGCTATGTCAAGGCGGACATCGGGAGAAGATCGTGTTTGATGTAATCAAGGCCCCGCAGTTTCAGGTGATTCTGGGAATGCCTTGGTTGGAAAAGCACAATCCTCAGATAAACTGGCGAGCCAAGGTAATTCGGTTTCCAGAATGCGCTTCAACCTGTTATCCTCAGTCCGAAATCAAGCTAGCAGCCATCACCTCCGAGGACCCCCGATTACCTCTGGAATACCAAGAGTTCAGTGACGTCTTTCAGAAAGATCAAGCCAACACCCTGCCACCGCATCGGTCATACGACTGCCAGATAGACCTGATACCTGGGTCCACCCCTCCGTGCAGCAGAATATATGCCCTCACTGAACCAGAAAACCTCCATCTCAGGCAATACTTGGACCAGTACTTAGCTAACGGATTCATCCGCCCCTCGAAATCCCCGGCTTCCTCAGCTTTGTTCTTCGTCCCGAAAAAGGAAGGTGACCTAAGAACGTGTATCGATTATCGCGCCCTGAACCAGATTACAGTAAAAAACCGATACCCGTTGCCATTGATTCCTGAATTATTGGACCAGGTAAAAGGCGCCTGCATATATACAAAGTTAGACCTCAGAGGAGCTTACCATTTGGTACGCATTAAGGAGGGCGACGAGTGGAAGACGGCCTTTCGCACTAAATATGGATTATTTGAGTATCAAGTAATGCCCTTCGGACTATGTAACGCACCGGCCGCTTTCCAGTATTTCATGAATGATGTCCTCAGAGAACTTATTGATGTGTGCGTAGTCGTTTATATTGACGACATCCTGGTATACTCAGCCTCAGAAACTGATCATCGTAGACACGTCACAGCGGTTTTACAGAGACTTCGCCAACACCGCTTGTTTGCTAAACTGGAGAAGTGCACCTTTCACGCGAAGGAAGTGGAATTTTTAGGGTTCATCTTATCACCCAACGGAGTTCACATGGACTCAAGAAAAGTGGATGCTATCACCAAATGGCCTTCCCCAACTTCCGCTAAAGGTGTGCAGAGCATGCTGGGCTTCGCTAATTTTTACCGAAGGTTCATTCCTGAATTCTCTCGGGTAGTCCAACCTATCACGGCTCTTCTGAAAAAGAATAAAAAATTCGAGTGGACTCCAGAAGCCGAACAAGCCTTCCAAGAATTAAAAGCCAAATTTATCTCTGCTCCAGTCTTAAGGCATCCCCGTCCAGAACTTCCCTACATCGTTGAGACAGACGCTTCCAGTCTTGCAATGGGGGCGGTGCTGTCACAAAGAGACCCCGAAACGCACCAGTTACACCCTGTAGCCTTTTGGTCTCGCAAATTTTCGGCTCCTGAAATCAACTACACAATTACGGACAAAGAACTCTTGGCAATTAAGTCCGCCTTTAAGGCCTGGCGGCATTATCTTTTGGGAGCCCGGCACACAGTAACTGTAATCACGGATCACCGTAATCTCCAGTACCTGAAGTCAGCTAAAGCTCAATCTTCGAGGCAACTACGCTGGGCTTTATTCTTCGCAGAATTCGATTTTGTAATCACATTTCGACCAGGCGTTAGGAACGGAAAAGCAGACGCCCTTTCCCGGATAGGGGTAGACGAACTTACAGCTAATCCGGAGCCGGTGCCAATAATTCCTGAACAAAAGATACTAGGAGTAATCAACACATTATCCCTCGAAGAGATTAAAGCAAGGGTCAATAAGCTCATAACTCCTGAAGATTCATCGAATTGGCAATTGAAAGGAAAGGACTTTACAATAGATCAGAACCTATTGTATTTCCAAGGAAGACTATTCTTACCCTGCGCGGACTTACAAAAACAGGTCATCACCTGCTACCATGATTCTCTAATGGAAGGACATCCTGGAGTTGCCAAAACCTCAGAGAAAATTAAAAGGCATTTTTGGTGGCCATCTTGGAGGAAAGACGTTAAGGAGTTTGTGGCTTCTTGTGGTATCTGCGCACAAAACAAGAGTCAGAAGGAAAAACCAGCAGGATTATTACGTCCAATAGACATTCCACCAGGCCCTTGGCACACGCTCTCGATGGATTTTATCACGGATTTACCCCCTTGCTCCGGATACAACACAATTCTAGTGATCGTAGACCTTTTTTCAAAAATGGCTCATTTTATCCCACTGAAGGGTTTACCTACAGCTTCCATTCTAGCCCGAGAATTTCTTGAAAACATTGTCCGGTTACACGGTTTCCCTTCAGTAATAATCTCTGACCGAGGAAGCCAATTTATTTCCCATTTTTGGCGGAGTTGTTGTCGTTTAGCACAAATTGATGTACGACTTTCCACCAGCCATCATCCTCAAACTGATGGGCAGACTGAGAGAACCAACCAAACTCTAGAACAATATCTGCGCTGCATGTTGCATCAATCCGAGGGTACTTGGAAGGATGTCCTTTGGATTGCTGAATACGCTTACAATAATTCAATCCATTCTGGGACGGGAAAAACCCCTTTTTTCCTGCTGAATAGAAGTCATCCTCGAACCTCAAATCTGGACCCACCTCAAGCTCTCGGAACACCTGCTGTTGACCATCTGCATTCGACAATAACTCAAGCATTTAAAGAAGCCACAGCTCATCTTCAACGAGCTAAAGAGTCATACAAAAAAGGAGCAGACCAACATCGAAAAGAGGCTCCTCAATATCAAAAAGGAGATCAAGTCTGGCTGTCCACTAAACATTTATCTTTAAAAGGGTCACGCACCTTCAACCCAAGATACTTAGGGCCCTACTCAATCACGGCCGTGATTAACCCAGTGGCTGTCAAACTAGAATTACCTACTCGAATGAAGATACATCCTGTCTTCCATGTTTCTCTCCTGAAACCTGTGCAACCCGGAACCCGTTTGACTAAACCTCCTGAGCCAATCCAAGTTGATGGAGAATCCGAATTTGAAATTCGAGACATCTTGGACTCCAAAATTTCCAAATCAAAACTATACTACCTGATTGATTGGAAGGGATATGGACCCCAGGAGAGATCTTGGGAACCCTCAGAATATGTACATGCACCTCGTCTAGTCCGAAAATTTCATCGGGCTTTTCCCAACAAGCCAAAACCTCCGGAAAAGACAAGCTTGGGAGGGGCCTTGAGGGGGGATGCTGTCATGACCGCAGCCTCCAAGGAGTCAGGTTTAGCCCAACTGCCTCGGAAGCCGGGTCACAACTTCATTTCCAGGCTCCCATCGGCTCCCATAGGGGCCTTATGGACCTTGTCCTGGCGCCAGTGGCGCCAGGCTCATAAGGGGACCCAGTCCCGGCACAGGACGTGCCGGGCTCATGATGCAAGGAAGGGTGCTTGGGTGGACCTACCTGCTGCAGACCATGCTGCTCACTCACCTGCAGGATGAAATCCTCATCCATCCATGGCTGGAACTACTTTACCTTCTGGGTGTGGCCAGCACCACTCCCTGGGACTGGATACTGGAACTATTCTGGAAGCTGGGACTTCTTTCCTGGGCGAGGCTGCTGTGGAAGGAGACACCTAAGCACTCCAGTAGGCTATTTAAACCACGCCCGATCAGAGCAACGTGCTTCGCGTTATTCTGCAATAGCAGCAGGACGCTCACCGTGTCAGCTCCAGAGAATCTGCAACTTCTGCATCTAGGGAAGAGAAATCCGTAATCTTACCTTCTGAAATACCATCTTTGTCTTCAGCAGCATCGGAGAAGGGAAAAGAACACCAGGTTAGCACGAGATAAAACCAGCGCAGCACTTACCCAATCCATCGGTGCATCTCAAGCCACGGGCTGCAGCTCTCCATTTTTTGGCACCCTGTGGAAGCAAGGACATTGGTTAGTAACCTTCGTGAACCTTTTCCTACCTGCGCTGCATTTTTCTCGCTTCCGCCGATGCTGCTACTCGCATCTGTAAAACAAAAGGACATCATTAAGAAATACAAAACTCCATCCATACGCACGTGTTTTGGGCAGCTCTCATCTTTCTCACTCCTCGGCGCATTCCTCGACATCTGCAACCTGAAAAAGGAAAAGAGACATAACGAAGTGCTTTAAACTTCGAATTGACATTTCTTACGTACTTGCCTGCAATACCTTCGCATTTCCATCGCTCTCCATTCAAGCAACCGCCGTTCGTGCTGCTAACGACGGCCTAGCTCCAAACCTTCATCCTCTGCAACCAAGAGGCTGGACAATCAACCAGTGAAGTAACTGGCTTCGGCGCCCCTGCACAGACGCAGGATGGAGAGCTCCACTTTCACCTATATAAGGTGAGCACAGTTAGCCTACGAACTACGTGGGGATTACCAGGAAGGGGAGTCAGCTTGCCTGTCAGGCTTATATATCCTATTAACCCCTTGCTCTCACAATTGCAGACACCTCACCCTTCAGATCAAGATCTCAGTGAGGAGAGGGCCTTTCCAGGGTGGCATTCGAGGCCTGCGCGTGACCCTAGAAGACTCCGAGAACCCCCAGCCCAGACCTGCGCCTCCGAGGGATTCAGGTGAGCGTTACATTACTTGCCTGCCAGTTGAGCCTCTGATCCTCTTCTGTTTGGAACTACTTTTCCTGTTGGGTGGGGCTGGAGCCACTCCCTAGATTCAGAACACTGGAACTCTTCTGGAAGGCAGGAACTCTTTTCTTTCCAGGAACTCTTTTCTTACTTAGGCGTGGCTGTGGAAGGAGACACCTAAGCACTACAGGAGGCTATTTAAACCACACCCGGTGGATGAATCTTGCTTTGCGTTATTCTGCAACCTCTGCAGCAGAACGCTCATCGTGTCTTCTGCATCCGGTCCTGGGCCTAAGGAAAAAGGCTTACCATCCTGAATCCAGTCTTCAGCAACACCTATAAAGACAAGAAAGAACAGGTTAGCATTCCGGCATCTGAAAGGCAAAGGCTTACTATCCTGAATCCAGTCTTCAGCAACACCTATAAAGACAAGAAAGAACAGGTTAGCATTCCAGCATCTGAAAGGCAAAGGCTTACCAACTCTTCGCACGCTCCGGAGGCCTTCGGCGCTGCATCCCGCATCTGAAAGACAAAACAAGGTGCGTTTAAAGACATTGGGGAACTTTAATACTCACGTGCCATTACTCCTTTCCACATCTAATCCAGTGGGTATTCCGGCACCCTGCAGCCGCTCCGAACTCGTACCTGCAAAATAAAAAGACAGTTAGAGCGCATAGTGAAGCAGGCAACAAGCGCTTACTTACGTGCTTCCAGGCGCTTCTATTCATCACACGGGCTCCATCTTCAACTCACTTCAGCCCGTCATCCGCCATCGCCGGAACCCTGCAAAACAAGAGACATCATTACTAAAGACTTTAAAGACATTTGAATGACTCGAAACTTACCGTTCGTGCAGTAAACGACGGACAGCAGTCCTCTGAAGTCAAGAGGCCTGCGCTACCTATCCAGTGAAGAAACTGGTTACAGCACCCTGCCCCGAGGCAGATGGAGAGCTCGGCATTCACTTACCTAAGACATCTTACTCTACACGTCAGGCATACAGTGCACAGAGGTCCAGCCCAAAGAGCCAACCGGGTGCTACACATCACCTTTGAAGATACAGTAGTCGCCCAGTCAAGACCGGCGCCTCTGCGAGAATCAGGTGAGCGTTACACTTACCTGCAGCAGACCATGCTGCTTACTTGCCTGCCAGTTGAGCCTCTGATCCTCTTCTGTTTGGAACTACTTTTCCTGTTGGGTGGGGCAGGAGCCACTCCCTAGATTCAGAACACTGGAACTCTTCTGGAAAGCAGGAACTCTTTTCTTACCTAGGCGTGGCTGTGGAAGGAGACACCTAAGCACTACAGGAGGCTATTTAAACCACACCCGATGGATGAATCTTGCTTTGCGTTATTCTGCATCCTCTGCAGCAGAACGCTCATCGTGTCTTCTGCATCTGATCCTGGGCCTAAGGAAAAAGGCTTACCATCCTGAATCCAGTCTTCAGCAACACCTATAAAGACAAGAAAGAACAGGTTAGCATTACGGTCTTCAGTGACAGCTCTTCACTTACCTGGTCCATCGGCTGTCACCAACGCCTCGCGCTGCATTCCGGCATCTGAAAGACAAAGGCTTACCTACTCTTCGTGCGCTCCGGAGGTCTTCACACTGCATTCCGGCATCTGAAAGACAAAAGCTTACCAACTCTTCGCACGCTCCGGAGGCCTTTGGCGCTGCATCCCGCATCTGAAAAACAAAACAAGGTGCGTTTAAAGACATTGGGGAACTTTAATACTCACGTGCCATTACTCCTTTCCACATCTAACCCAGTGGGTATTCCGGCACCCTGCAGCCGCTCCGAACTTGTACCTGCAAAATAAAAAGACAGTTAGAGCGCATCGTGAAGCAGGCAACAAGCGCTTACTTACGTGCTTCCAGGCGCTTCTATTCATCACACGGGCTCCATCTTCAACTCACTTCAGCCCGTCAACCGCCATCGCCGGAACCCTGCAAAACAAGAAACATCATTACTAAAGATTTTAAAGACATTAGAATTACTCGAAACTTACCGTTCGTGCAGTAAACGACGGACAGCAGTCCTCTGAAGTCAAGAGGCCTGCTCCCCTTATCCAGTGAAGAAACTGGTTACAGCACCCTGCCCCGAGGCAGATGGAGAGCACGGTGTTCACTTACCTAAGGTGAGAGCGTTAACCTTTGGGGTTCTACAGGAGAAGAGAAAGGGAAGAAGAGAGAGACATTCAATAACCCAGTTCCTTAATCCCATATTTTCTATCTGCAGACATCTTACCCTTCGAGTCAGACATACAGTGCACAGAGGTCCAGCCCAAAGAGCCAGCCGTGTGTTACACATCACCTTTGAAGATACGGTATACGCCCAGTCAAGACCGGCGCCTCTGCGAGAATCAGGTGAGCGTTACAGAACACAAAGCCTACCACAAAACTCCCGTCCAGGCGCTATGGAAACCTCGGATACCGACCAGCTAGCCCAGTTACTTGGGGAACTAAGGGCAGAAGTGCATGCAGCCCGTCAGGAAACGAACGCTCTAAGAAGGGAACTGATTATTTCCAAGGAGCGAACAGATGATCTCGCTAGACAATTGCTACAGTCACAAGCCGGACAGACCCCTTTACCAGCATCTGGGGGAAATCTTCCTTCTACATCCTCTATGAATCCAGTGCAGATCAACCTACCTGGGAATGTACCTCTGGCTCCGCCCGAACGATTTTCTGGTGACCCAAAGAGGTTTACAGTATTTATCAATCAGTGCCGGTTGCATTTCTTATGCCGGCCAGCAGCCTTTCCAACTGATCAAGCTAAAGTAGCTTTTGTGCTTTCGTACCTTAGTGGCAATGCGGCAGACTGGTCGATCCCTCTAGTAAATCAAGATGATCCGGTCCTCCATGATTTTCAAGCTTTTCAGCTCAGTATGGAAAAACTGTTCGCAAGACATTCACAGGGGCAGGCCTTGGACAATGAGCTTCTTTCGTTGCGACAAGGTAATCAAGACCTTTTGGCTTATATTGCGTCTTTCAACAGACTGATAATGGAAACTCAATGGCCTGAGGACAAAAGGATTACGCTGTTTTATAGAGGTCTACGTGGAGAGCTCAAAGATGTGTTAGCCCAAGTAGTGAATCCCCCACAAGATTGTTCGGACTATATAGACTTAGTCGTTCAAATAGATCACAGACTGCAGAACAGGAAGGCCGATCGTTCCAAGTTTGATGCTCGAGTATTTTCCAAACCGCCAACTCCTTCCAAAGGAGTAGACTCCGGGGAACCCATGCAAATAGGGGGTCTGAAAGGTCCTCTAACACAAAAGGAGTGGGAAAGGAGAAAACAGTTGCAATTATGCCTCTATTGCGGAAACTCAGGGCACTTTCTTCAAGACTGTCCGGTGAAACCTGCTAAGAAGGCAGTAGGAGCTGCAGTTACCAAAGTTACAAACTCTGAGCAGGGAAACGACCTCGCCCGACAAGAATAGAGGTCCTCTTGCCGAGCGTGAAAACCAGTTCCGTGACCTCGCATTTCGTGATACCTATGGTCCTCATTAGCCCTGATAATCCGGATCGATTACATGCAATTGAAGCTTACGTCGACAGCGGTGCCATCGGCAATTATGTGGATCATGAAATGGTTTTGAGGATGAATCTAACTCTTTGTCCCAAGGCTGTAAAGGACGTCATTACTACGGTGGATGGTACGGAGATAGCCTCCGGGCCAGTAACGCATACCACTCAAGAGGTGACGCTAGTAAGTCAAGATGGACACCATGAGAAGATCGTGTACGATGTGATCAAGGCCCCTCGGTTTCAGATTATTCTAGGAATACCTTGGTTAGAGAAACACAATCCTCTGATCGATTGGCGAGCAAGAACGGTCCAGTTTCCAGAATGTGTCTCTACTTGTCACCCTCCACCTGGTGTTGCACTGGCAGCAATTTCTTCAGAGACTCCCCAGTTACCTCCCGAATACCTAGAATACCAAGATGTTTTCCGGAAGGATCAGGCTAACTCTCTACCTCCTCATAGGTCTTATGACTGCCAGATAGACCTGATACCTGGATCTACTCCTCCTTGTAGTAGAATTTATGCCCTCACCGAGCCTGAGAACCTTCACCTTCGACAATACCTGGATCAATACCTGGCAAATGGGTTTATTCGTCCTTCCAAGTCCCCTGCTTCTTCAGCATTGTTCTTCGTTCCAAAAAAGGAAGGAGACCTTAGAACTTGTATAGATTATCGCTCCCTGAACCAGATCACCGTTAAGAATAGATATCCATTACCTTTGATCCCTGAACTCCTGGACCAAGTCAGAAAAGCATGCATATATACAAAGCTGGATCTTAGAGGAGCTTACCACTTGGTACGAGTAAAAGAGGGCGATGAATGGAAGACGGCCTTCCACACCAAGTATGGGCTATTTGAATATCAGGTCATGCCCTTCGGACTTTGCAATGCCCCGGCCGCCTTTCAATATTTTATGAACGATGTCCTCAGAGAGCTCATAGATGTGTGTGTTGTTGTTTACATTGACAACATCCTCGTTTATTCTTCATCGGAATATGAACATCGGAAACACGTGAAAATGGTCCTCGAAAGATTGCGTCAACACAAACTTTTCGCTAAGTTGGAAAAATGTGTTTTCAACGTGACTGAAGTTGAATTCTTGGGATTCATATTATCACCTGGCGGAGTGCGTATGGATTCAAAGAAGGTCGATGCAGTTCTCAAATGGCCATCACCATCCTCCGTAAAAGGTGTGCAAAGCATGTTAGGCTTTGCTAACTTTTACCGCACGTTTATCCCCGAATTCTCTCGAATAGTCCAGCCCATCACTGCCTTGTTAAAGAAAAACAAACGTGTTGAATGGTCTACCGAGGCGGAACAAGCTTTCCAGGATTTGAAGACTAAATTTATCTCTGCACCAATCTTAAAACACCCTCGCCCCGAACTCCCCTACATCGTGGAAACTGATGCTTCAAGCCTTGCCATGGGGGCAGTTCTATCACAAAAGGACCCGGTAACCAATCAGTTGCATCCCGTGGCATTTTGGTCCCGCAAATTCTCGCCTCCTGAAATCAATTACACGATTACTGACAAGGAACTTCTGGCTATTAAGTCTGCCTTTAAGGCTTGGCGGCATTATCTGCTGGGGGCCCGACACACTGTTACTGTGATTATGGATCACCGAAACCTGCAATATTTGAAAACCGCAAAAGCCCAATCCTCTAGACAACTCCCTTGGGCATTATTCTTTGCCGAGTTTGACTTCATAATTACCTATCGACCTGGTACAAAGAACAGTAAAGCTGATGCCCTTTCTCGGATGGGAGTGGAAGAACACTTGATCAACCCTAAACCTGTACCAATCATTCCCGAACAAAGAATTCTGGGTGTAATCGCCACAGAATCCATAGAGGAAGTTAAGGATAAAGCCAGGCAACTTGTAACTCCAGCAGACATACAGAATTGGCATCTGCAGGGAAAGGACTTTGCAGTAAAGGACAACTTATTGTATTTCCAAGAACGATTATACCTACCCAGCACAGATTTACAGAAAAAAGTAATCTCTTGTTATCACGATTCTTTAATGGAAGGACATCCCGGTATGGCCAAGACCTCAGAAAAGATCAAGCGCTACTTCTGGTGGCCGTCTTGGAAAAAAGATATCAGAGACTTTATAATGTCCTGTGGAGTATGCGCCCAAAACAAGAGTCAAAAGGAAAGACCAGCAGGCCTCTTACGCCCTATTGACATCCCACCTCGCCCTTGGCATACGCTTTCTATGGACTTCATCACCGATCTACCTCCATGCTCCGGATACAATGCGATTCTAGTAATCGTGGACTTATTCTCCAAGATGGCGCATTTCATTCCGCTCAAAGGCTTGCCAACAGCAGCAACTCTGGCCCGAGAATTTCTCGAAAACATCGTCCGACTGCACGGTTTTCCTTCGGTTCTAATTTCGGATCGAGGTAGTCAATTTATTTCTCATTTTTGGCGAAGTTGCTGTCGGTCGGCTCAAATTGATGTGAGACTATCGACCAGTCACCACCCTCAGACCGACGGACAAACCGAGAGGACCAATCAAACTCTGGAACAGTATTTACGCTGCATGCTGCAACAAACTGAAACAACTTGGAAAGACATGCTTTGGATAGCCGAATATGCCTACAATAACTCTGTCCATTCGGGAACTGGGAAAACCCTGTTTTTTCTTTTGTACGGCAGTCACCCTCGAACCTCAGAGTTGGATCCCCTCCAAGATCTTGAAACACCAGCAGTAGACTACCTGCATTCTACAATCACCCAAGCCTTTAAGGAAGCTGTTTCTCACCTTCAAAGGGCTAAAGAACAATACAAGAAAGGAGCAGATCAACATCGGAAGGAAGCCCCTCAATATCAAGTAGGGGATCAAGTCTGGTTATCCACCAAATATCTACCTCTAAAAGGGCCGCGCACATTCAACCCAAGATACCTTGGTCCCTATTCCATCACTACCATAGTAAACCCAGTAGCGGTCAAGTTGGACTTGCCCCCGCACATGAAGATACATCCGGTCTTCCACGTCTCTCTATTAAAACCCGTGCAACCTCAAACCCGACTAACTAAATCTCCAAAACCTATCCTAGTTGATGGAGAACTCGAGTTTGAAGTCAAAAGCATTCTGGACTCCAAGATCTCCAAATCTAAACTATTTTACCTAATTGACTGGAAAGGCTACGGCCCCCAAGAGAGATCCTGGGAACCTGCTGAATATGTCCACGCTCCTCGCCTAATCAAAAGATTTCACCGAACATTTCCTGACAAGCCAAAACCCCCGGAGAAGCCCGGTTTGGGAGGGGACTTGAGGGGGGGTACTGTCATGATCTCTGCTTCCAAAAGGTCAGGGTTTTCCCAACTCCCTTGGAAGCAGATCCATAACCCAGGTTCCGAGTGCCAACCAGTCCCAATTGGGACCTTTTGGACCCAGTCCTGGCGCCAGTGGCACCAGGCTCATAAATATGCCCAGTCCCAGCGCTGGAAGCGCCGGGCTCATAATGCTTGGGTGGACTTACCTGCAGCAGACCATGCTGCTTACTTGCCTGCCAGTTGAGCCTCTGATCCTCTTCTGTTTGGAACTACTTTTCCTGTTGGGTGGGGCAGGAGCCACTCCCTAGATTCAGAACACTGGAACTCTTCTGGAAAGCAGGAACTCTTTTCTTACCTAGGCGTGGCTGTGGAAGGAGACACCTAAGCACTACAGGAGGCTATTTAAACCACACCCGATGGATGAATCTTGCTTTGCGTTATTCTGCATCCTCTGCAGCAGAACGCTCATCGTGTCTTCTGCATCTGATCCTGGGCCTAAGGAAAAAGGCTTACCATCCTGAATCCAGTCTTCAGCAACACCTATAAAGACAAGAAAGAACAGGTTAGCATTACGGTCTTCAGTGACAGCTCTTCACTTACCTTGTCCATCGGCTGTCACCAACGCCTCGCGCTGCATTCCGGCATCTGAAAGACAAAGGCTTACCTACTCTTTGTGCGCTCCGGAGGTCTTCACACTGCATTCCGGCATCTGAAAGACAAAGCTTACCAACTCTTTGCACGCTCCGGAGGCCTTCGGCGCTGCATCCCGCATCTGAAAGACAAAACAAGGTGCGTTTAAAGACATTGGGGAACTTTAATACTCACGTGCCATTACTCCTTTCCACATCTAACCCAGTGGGTATTCCGGCACCCTGCAGCCGCTCCGAACTTGTACCTGCAAAATAAAAAGACAGTTAGAGCGCATCATGAAGCAGGCAACAAGCGCTTACTTACGTGCTTCCAGGCGCTTCTATTCATCACACGGGCTCCATCTTCAACTCACTTCAGCCCATCATCCACCATCGCCGGAACCCTGCAAAACAAGAAACATCATTACTAAAGACTTTAAAGACATTAGAATTACTCGAAACTTACCGTTCGTGCAGTAAACGACGGACAGCAGTCCTCTGCAGTCAAGAGGCCTGCTCCCCTTAGCCAGTGAAGAAACTGGTTACAGCACCCTGCCCCGAGGCAGATGGAGAGCACGGCGTTCACTTACCTAAGGTGAGAGCGTTAACCTTTGGGGTTCTACAGGAGAAGAGAAAGGGAAGAAGAGAGAGACATTCAATAACCCAGTTCCTTAATCCCATATTTTCTATCTGCAGACATCTTACCCTTCGAGTCAGACATACAGTGCACAGAGGTCCAGCCCAAAGAGCCAGCCGTGTGTTACACATCACCTTTGAAGATACGGTATACGCCCAGTCAAAACCGGCGCCTCTACGGGAATCAGGTGAGCGTTACACAAGAAGAGGTATTATACATAGGACAGTTAATCTCGCATGAAGGAAAGAAAGTTACACCTGAACGGGCTGAGGCAATTTTGAAAACAGGACAAACCGCACACGATAAAGCAAATGCAACAGTTTTTAGGACTGTGCAATTATGTCAGAGCATGGGTATTTGATTATAGTTCTTAGACAAGACCGTTGTTGCAAGCCCTCAAAAGGACACAGAAGAATCAGGAAATTATTGTATGGACTGAGGAAATGGAGGAAGCATTTGATGAGTTAAAAAAGCCAATTTACACAGCTCCAGTTTTAGGGATTCCCATTTATTCTGAGGGATGTTTTTTATTTTTGCACATGAATGGAACAGCCATGACAGCAGTGCTCACGCATAGAACTACGTTGGGGTATAAGCCTCTATCATATTACAGTAGGATTTTGGATCCAGTAATGAAGGATCACTTCCATTGTGAAAAATCTTTGGCAGCTGCCGCGTTCGCTATTCAGAAGTCTACCAGCATAGTAATGGGGTGTTCCATGGCATTATTTGTTGAACATGCTTTGTTTGCTGTTTTGGAGAAATCTAAAGGTACACTGACATCTCAAAGAGGGTCTGCTTATGAGATAGTTATATCGAATCCAGTGATTAAAATAGTCAGATGTAAAACAGTGAACCCTGCCATGTTTGTAGCTGAACCACTAGCAGAGGACGAGCAGGTACATGACTGCTCGAATTATGAGAAGTTTTATGATGAGATCATGAGAGTGAAGGAAAATGCTCTAGCAGCGGGGAAGATTCTCTTTATTGATTGTTCCTCGAAGATCAATCAAACTTATGGACAAAGATATTCAGGTGCCACTGTGGTAAAACGCAGGGCTAACAGGGAATTTGAAGTAATGACAAGTGTACGACTACCATCTCACTTTTCAGCACAGGCTGCAGAATTAGTGGCGCTGATTGTCACCTAGGTGACGTCAACACTACACGCAGGGTTAGCACGTTGGAAAAGGAGGGGTTACCGCTGAGCGGAAAGCACTCCAGTGCAGCACGCCGCCTTATTGGACTGACATATTAAAGCACTACAACTCCAGGTAGCCACCGTAGTAGTTAAGTGCGCAGTGCACACTAAAAGAGCAGATTTTATTTCACGTGGAAACCAAGCTGCAGACGAAGAAGCGAAAAGAGTTGCATATTTCACCTGATATAATGAGCCTTGATACGCCTGACATGAAAGAAAGAATGATGGTGGTGATGATTATGAATGAAAGATTTATCCATTTGTCGAAAACACAATTGATGGAAGTTCAAGGTGGAGCCCCACAGGGTGAGAAAGATCTGTGGACACGGAGGGGGTGTTCTTTATCCCCTTCCGAGGCACTGTGGCGACAGGAAAGCACTTGTAAACCGGTGATGCCTGTAGCCTTATTAAGGGTGGCATTAGAACAGCTACACTCCCCAGCGCATGTCACTATGGAAAAGCCCTGCTGCAACCATTGCGGAGGACTGGTTTGTACTGAACCTGTTAGAACACGTTGCTTTTTATGTAGTAAATTGCATCGTATGTCAAAGGTTTACTGCTGGGCACACGCTGCAAACAGTCAGAGGAGTGATTCCTCGACCAAATGGTCCTTTTCAGCATTTACATATGGACTATGTTGATATGCTGCAGGTCTGTAATGGATATAGGTATATGATAGTGGTGGTGTGCCCCTTCTCTAGGTGGATCGAGGCTGGACCATGCACACACCCTGACGCCACTCGCGCTGCAAAGATTTTAGTCCGTAAAGTTTTTCCTAGATGGGGAATATGTGAGGTGTGGAGATCAGATAATGATCCACATTTTGTGGATGAGGTCTTTGAGCAAATAAGTTAATTTGTGAGCATTAAGCATACGTTTTCTTCTGCTTTTCACCCGTAAGCGAACAGAATATGTGAGAGACTCAACGGTCTGCTCAAAGAGAGGATAGCTAAACTAAAGGTAACATTGAAAAAGGGATGGCTGCATTGCCTGCCCCTTGCATTATATGCATTGAGTAACCAACCAGGCTCTGACCATCACCTCACACTCCATGAACTAGTTATGGGGAGGCAAATGTGAATGCCTCTCACTCCTCCATCGAAGACTAGAAGTGATGCCCAGATAACAGCAGAATTGTTAGGAAATGAGCTAAGTGCTTATTTAACATGTATAACCACAAGTATCTCTGTCATTTCAGATCAAGTCAAGCGGACGTGGTGTCGGTCTCAGAACACAGATGAATACCATATAGCAACCAGACCTGAGGAACTACCTGTACCTAGACTATTTCCAGTGACAAAATTATAATTAGGAATTTTACGCATAAATGGCACGTGCCCAGATTTAAGGCTCCTTTTGTAGTGCAGGACGTTACTCAATCGGCTGTAAAGGTCCTAGGGAGACGTGCTTGGGTATACCTGGGAGACACAAAAGTCTATGCTGGAGAGGCCACTGTACCCCCACCCCATTCGGAACAAGCCACAGAGAAGAAGTTCAGCACGTTCAGACTAGATCGATGACGAGGAAGAAAGACGCCGAGACTGTCAAGTAGACAGAAGGAAAGTGTGCACATTGGACGGACTGTGGTTCTTCCGAGACACTTTTTGTAGCTGCTAAGCAAGGAGTGAAAAAAGCTATTGTTCTTGAGCCACAGGAGTTTGCTAAACTTGGACTGTGAGGCATTGAGATCCTGAAGAAGAAAAGTGCCAAATCTCAAATTCCTTTTCTACGACTGGAAGAGGGAGCAGTTTTCCGACTCCTTTCTTACCGAATTTCTCTTTGGAAGCACACATGGTGGTATCTGATGGCAACACTTATCGGATAATTTTTGCTGTTTTCCTCTTCATTCTTCGTGCATATCCTGCGCTGGTTGGGAGAACTAGTGACATTCACCTGTTTCTGCAAGATCCTAAAAATTGTCTTATTATGAGGATACTGCTTGCAGCCATTAGTGAGCAGATCCTCCAGCTACCTGAGTTCTGTACGGAAAGTACAGATGGTCCTATCTGATGAGGATGTCCACAAACTGCTTGGAATTATCTTTTATTTTCTGCTCCACAAACATCCTTATCTTGTTGGACGACATACTACCACTTGCGTATTTCTGAGGGATCCCAGAAATCAACCTGCAATAAATTGGCTGATACATGAGATTTGCAAGCAGATTCATCTTTTACCTGAGCACCTGAGAAACTTGCCTGATTAAAGTTATTTTTTCCTTCCTTAAAAGTAATCACAGGCAAAATGAGAAATATTGATAGCAATAATAATAATGTGGCAAGCAACGAGAGATCACAGCGATGTGCGAGAAGCCACTGTTGCTGGAGCTGGACGTATTGGTACATAATATATGCATGTATTATATTTATCATTATCCTTCTGTTTTTCACGATACACGCTTTTTATTATATTGGTCCAAAGAGAGCAGTGGTTCCCATGTATCTTCCTGTGCAGAAGGAAAGTACAGACATAGCAACCATGCAAAAACCAAGGCCCTATGTGATTGTTCCTACACCAGTAGCTCATGTAAAGACACCGATTTTACTGCCAAGTGTTCCTATGATTCCCCCAGTAAGAAGGGACTAAACTGATATACTTCATGAGATGATCATAAAAGCTCACATGGTAAGAAAAACACCTAAGAGAAGTGCAAGGGAAAGGACAAGGACATTCACCAGAAATCATGTGATAAGATATGACCGACCTGGAGTGAAAGAAGATGGAATCAGATGGGTAGTAACCAGAAGACTTAAAAGCCCAGAAAAAACTGCAGAAGAAATTCAAAGATGGAAGGACAGAGGCCAGAAGCAGACCTGGAAATCACTACTTTCTCCAGACGGCTGGGAGGAAGGTTCGGTTATCTAGAGAGCGTGGGTAGTAATTGATTGTCGAAAACCAACCATTGATATTGTGGAAAACGGATGCAAACCTTTATGGCCAAGACATGGGTCAAAGACAAAGGAGGGCTCTTACAGATAGCGCCTATGGATAGTGCAAAGCTATGTTTCAGGAACAATTGTACAAGAAAAGTTGGAGAGAATCAAAATTGTGGCCGAGTCTTTGATGTGCCAGGAATAAACATTGGGACAGCAGTGATAATGGATCACTACTGGGCCTGTGGGTCCAGAGCTTATATGAAGCTGCCCAGACACTGGGGAGGACAGTGTTCTATACTAAACGTCCATGTTCCAGCGTTGGTGATTCCTAAAAGTGACTTAAACATTGGTGACTTTCCAAAACCCTGCTCATGAAGTAACTACAAACCGTGTGAAAAGAACAAACTCCTGTCCTGTCTGAGGTGAGGAGCAAGAACATTGAAGATGTCAGAGGTTCATCATTTAATAGTATTTCAAATACAGAAAAGCTCTGAAACATGGTCTGCAGTCACATGGTCTGTTAAGGAAAGCGTCTCGTGGGCGCTGAGTACCTGAACTTCCAGTTGATGGTCGTGGTGAAGTAGCCAGGCTGTCCGACTGATGGTTGCTGAATGTGTGACGCGAGGAACCAGCGCAACACCAACCCTGAATCAAACAAGGTTAGCGGTGTGCCGGCTCCCAACGCCACGGATGCGCACTTCCCTGATTTGCGTGGCGTCGGGACAGTGCAAGCACTGACAGGGAAGGCGGGTCTTGACTGGATGGATCCACGGATAGTAGCAAAAGGAATGCTCCAGTAGTAGCAGTAGTCCGATGGATGAAAATGGCAGGGGAGGAAGCAGGTGGAAGAGGCGGAGAACACAGGAAGGCAGGAGGCAAGAAACCGAACTAACAAGCAAGGGAAAAGGAAGGATCAGGCTCCAGAGCTGAACAAGGAGAGGAGCAGACAGGCAAAAGGGGGCTGGAAGGGTTTGGACCCCTGGGGCAGGACAAGGAACCGGGGGACCAACAGGAACAGGAAGGAACTAACAGGGAAGGACGAGGAGCAAGGACTAGAAGACTGGACAAGGTGTTACTAAAGAGTAACACGGGCGAGGACGCGATCCGTAAACAAACCGCGTTGAGACGCGGTTTGTTCCAACAAACTGGCCCTTAATATAGGGCAGGCAGCACCCGGGAGGCTTGGAACGCAATCTGCGCCGTCCCCGGGTGCTGACGCGCCCAGAACGAGGCTTGGGAAGCAAGCCTGCAACTTCCCAAGCGCTCTGTGGACTGCGCATGCGCGGAGGGCGAAAGACGGCCTTCCGCGCCTGCGCGAACCATGCAAATGGGAAAACCCAGAAGCGGCATGAGCCGCAAATGACCGAGGGCCCCCCAACCTATATCGGGGGTAGATGCGCCAGGATGGGAAGCGCCGGGACCTGCAGATGCGTCCCGCACCGCGCCCCATACCCCAGGTGAGTGGCATGACACTATGTCCCCTCCCAGAAAGGCCAGGGGACCCAGGTTTCCAAGGGAATCGGAGATGGAACTCGCGCACCAGACGGGGTGCATGCACATGACTGAAAGGTTCCCAGGTGCGATCACAGGCAGGGTAACCCTTCCAGTCTACCAAGTACTGAAGTACACCCCGTCGTATGCGCGATTCACAGATCTCTTGTACTTCAAATTCAGGTACTCCGCTGACATCAACAGAGGCAGGACGGGAAAAGGATCGCTGGAAAGTGTCAACCACGTAAGGCTTCAAAAGGGAGACATGAAAGACAGGATGAACCCGCCAGGCCTGGGGCAATTGTAGGCGATATGCTACAGAGGACAAACGCTTGGTAACCTTGAATGGGCCAAAATAACGGGGAGCCAATTTGATAGGAAGATTACGCACTGGTAGATTTTTGGAGGACAACCATACTAAATCACCCACATGGAGTATGGGTTCAGGAGTGCGCCGCCTATCAGCTTGTTGTTTCATGCGTTCCTGTGCCTCTGCAAGAGTTCTGCGTGCCAACGAATGTTGCTTCTGGAGAGTAACAACCAGATGATCAGCAGATGGAACTGCACTGGGTGGTACAGGATGAAAAGGCACCAATTTAGGATGCTGACCAAAAGAATAGAAAAACGGACTAAATCCGGTAGCGGAATGTTTTGTATTGTTGTAAGAGGCTTCGGCAAGAACCAGATGTGTTTTCCAATTGGTCTGAGTGGCATTAGCAAAGCACCGAAGGTAGTGTTCCAATGTTTGATTAGTTCTCTCAGTCTGGCCGTTGGTGTGTGGATGATAACCCGAACTCAAGGCTCTGTGAATGCCTAGATGATTGCACAACTGACTCCAGAAAGAGGACAGAAACTGGGATCCACGGTCGGATATGATTTTCTCTGGTAGTCCATGCAACCTATAAATTTCTTGGAAGAAAGCTAAAGCCATCTGGGACGCCGTGGGTATCCTGGGGAATGGGACAAAATGGGCAGTCTTGGTAAAGCAGTCTACTACCACCATAATGCAGGTATATCCATCAGACGGAGGAAGGTCCACGATGAAATCTGCGGCAATGGTATGCCATGGGTATGGAGGTATCTCTGTGGGATGAAGTAACCCCAATGGCTTTTTTCTTGGAACCTTGGTCTGGGCACACATAGGACAACTCTTGACATACCGCTCGATTTCTTCGGCCCAGCCTGGCCACCAGAATTGCCTGGAAATTAGTTCTTGAGTGGCTTTTATGCCACGATGTCCACCCACTCGGGAACCATGGAACCCGTGAAGTACAAGAGTCCGAAGAGAGACAGTGGGTATGTATAATCTGTTCCGATAAAAAAGCAACCCATTGCGTTCGGTGATCTGTGGTCGTTTCAAGAGACTCGACCGAGCTGGATCTATGCGGGTGTCTTGTACTATTGTCTGGAGATGAGGGGTGAGCGTAAGTAGAAAATGCTTCGGAGAGATCAATGGCTTGTTATTACAGTCGCTCTTAACGTCTCCTTCCATGGAACGGGATAAGGCATCTGCCTTCAAGTTCTGAGCACAAGGAATGTAGGTTATGTGGAAGTCATAGTGAGAGAAAAAGAAGGCCCATCGGGCTTGGCGAGAGGTACGGCACTGAAGAGAACGTAAATACTGTAAATTGCGATGGTCGGTACGAACTTCCACCGTATGTCGTCCTCCGAGGAGATGATGCCTCCATTCTTCAAATGCTGCTTTTATGGCTAACAGCTCCTTCTCTATCACGGCATAGTTCCGTTCACTGGGAGTGAGTTTACGGGAGAAATATGCCACAGGATGTTCCATGCCAGATTCGGATTGCTTCTGCAGGAGAACAGCACCAATAGCGAAATCGGAAGCGTCTGCTTCTACGATGTATGGTGTCTCGTCATTGGGATGACACAGAATGGGTGCTGTGCTGAAGGATTTTTTCAAGGTGTCAAAGGCCATGGTAGCCTGCAAATCCCAAAGAAAAGGTACTTTGCTGCTGGTTAATCGAGTTAAAGGAGTCGTAAGCTGTGAGAAATGGGGTATGAACTGTCGATAAAAGTTGGCGAACCCTAAAAATCGTTGCAGAGATTTCAGATCGAGAGGTTGGTTCCATTCCTGAATGGATCGTATCTTAGCGGGATCCATGAAGACGCCTGATCCACTGATTACATAGCCCAAGAACTCCATGCTTCCCTTGTGAAAAGAGCACTTCTCTGCTTTTGCGTACAGTTGATTCTGGGACAACCGTCGAAGGACCTCTCGTACGTGTTCCACGTGTTGTTCTTGGGAAACAGAGAAAACGAGGATATCATCCAGGTATACCCAAACTGAGATGCCGATCAGGTCACTAAATACGTGGTCCATAAAGCTCTGGAAGACCGCCGGGGCATTACATAAACCGAATGGCATTACCCGGTATTCGTAATGCCCGGATGGTGTTTTAAAGGCCGTCTTCCATTCATCGCCTTCCTTTATCCGGATCAGATGATAAGCTCCACGGAGATCTAACTTGGTGAAGACTTTAGCTGTTCGAAGTGATTCCATGATATTCCGGATCAATGGCAGTGGGTATCTGTCTTTTCGTGTAATATCATTCAATTGGCGGTAGTCAATACAAGGACGTAAAGTACCTTCTTTCTTCTTCACAAAGAATAAAGGAAAACCAGCAGGAGATTTCGAAGGTGTTATGTATCCTTTTTTGATGCAGTCATCCAGATATTCCTGTAAGACTTGTTTCTCGTTTAGGGACAAGGCGTAAATCTTCCCATGAGGTATTACCGAACCTGGTATCAAATCAATAGAACAATCGAATGTTCTGTGAGGAGGTAGAGGTATATCCCCAGGCTCGGAAAAGACCATCCTAAAGTCATCGTACTCTTGAGGAATGGGCAGCAATGAGCAAAGACCAGGTGGACTACTGCTTCTAGCAAGAGGTGTGGAGATGACGATGTTCTGAGACCTGCCAGGCGAACAACAATTCTGAAGGCAATGAGCGGAAGCAAAAACCAAAGTGCGTGTTTCCCAATCGATGGTGGGATTGTGGCATAGCAGCCACGGTAAACCCAAAACTACTGAATATGATGGTGATTTGATGACGTCCAGGGCGATTCTCTCACCATGTTCCTTAATCTGGACAAATAGACCCATGGTATGTTGACGTATAGGCCCCGAAGATAAAGGAGTCCCATCAATCACCTCCACTGGCAGAACATTCTTCCGGGAAAACAAAGGTATACCATGCCTTGCTGCGAAGTTCTCATCGATGTAATTACCAGAAGCTCCACAGTCCAATAAGCCGAGAACTTTCACCTCTTTGCTTAACCATGTCAATTTGATCTCCAGAACTAATAAAACAGCAGGTTGCATGGGCTGAAGCAAGGAGCAGAGGCCGGAAAGGACTGGAGGCGAAGAGAGACCTGTCGTTGCCTTTCCAATAGACGACAGGTCTTTTAGTTTTCCGACTTCCTTTGAGGGCGTGAAGGGCAGGTACCCAAGTAATGCCCAGCGGCTCCACAGTACAAACATAGTCTTAGAGACCTTCGGCGTTTCCGTTCTGCTTCGGATAACGGACCCCTAACAGCCCCCAACTGCATGGGTTCTGGACCGGATTCCGAAGACCCAGGAATCCCAGTAGACGTGTTTGTGGGTCTGGAAAACAACCTCTCGGTTCGACGTCTCTCTCCTCTTCGTTCTGCTAGTCTGTGATCGATCCGCAAAACTTGTTCCACAAGTTGTTGAAGGGTGTCGGGCTCAGGAATGTGTAATAATTCGTCTTTATATTCTTCTCTCAATCCCCGACGAAACAGAGTCTTTTGGGTTACTTCAGGCCACTGGGAATCGGTGGCCAATTGCCGAAAGCGGCCAATATAAGCTATTATGTCCATGGCTCCCTGCTTGAGGTCCATCAATTGATTCTGAGCCGCGGAGGCCAGATTGGGTGATTGAAAAACCTCTAGAAATGCTTTTTCAAACGCTGCAAAATCGTTGAGAATGGGACTATTGGCAGCCACCAAAGGCGTTGCCCAAGCAAGTGCGTTCCCAGTCAAATTACCCAGAATATACCCGATCTTGGCCTTGTCAGAGTTGAAGTAAGTGGACCTGAAGAGGAAGTGTATCCTACAATGATTACAAAACTCGACCACACGTCTTGAATCACCATCGAATTTGATTGGTGCAGTATGAGCCATTGCACCTTCACCCTGAGGTGTAGTCCCGGTACCTTGTGCCACCAACTGTCTCAGACCAATGTTCTCTTGATGGAGTGCAGTCATCTCGGCTCGAAGGGCCCGCATCTCTTCCCTGAGTTCCTGGGATTCATCCATCTCAAAATCAGAAGGCAGGCGTCTCAATCTGTTAAGGAAAGCGTCTCGTGGGCGCTGAGTACCTGAACTTCCAGTTGATGGTCGTGGTGAAGTAGCCAGGCTGTCCGACTGATGGTTGCTGAATGTGTGACGCGAGGAACCAGCGCAACACCAACCCTGAATCAAACAAGGTTAGCGGTGTGCCGGCTCCCAACGCCACGGATGCGCACTTCCCTGATTTGCGTGGCGTCGGGACAGTGCAAGCACTGACGGGGAAGGCGGGTCTTGACTGGATGGATCCACGGATAGTAGCAAAAGGAATGCTCCAGTAGTAGCAGTAGTCCGATGGATGAAAATGGCAGGGGAGGAAGCAGGTGGAAGAGGCGGAGAACACAGGAAGGCAGGAGGCAAGAAACCGAACTAACAAGCAAGGGAAAAGGAAGGATCAGGCTCCAGAGCTGAACAAGGAGAGGAGCAGACGGGGGCGTGGCTAACCGCCATGTAGGAAGGACGTGTTCGGCGCAGCTCCGCTCGATACGATTATGGATCCGCCACCAACTACCGCTTAAACTTGACTGCAGCCACTTGAAAACAGAATATAGGTCGGGTGAAGGAGTGTTCCGCCTGTTGACGAAGTTTGGGAGCCTCACGACCCTCTGAGGGCCCGCACCATCGAAAAGAAACGGAACGTCGTACGAGGACAGAAAATGGCGGCCATGATGATGCCCAGCCTGACGCTGTAGCGGAGCCCTGTGACCGACCGGGAGGAACCCGCAAGGGGCCAGCCTTTATGGGACTCGATCTGAAGTGGCAGAGATCGCCTAAGCTGAGACCTGTGCTCCTGTGTCCCGAAGAAGAGCAGCGAGGAGACGGAGGGGGGAGCGCCTGATGCGGCCTTAACTACACCCTCCCCGGGCCCTGCTGAGCGGCCCACTGGCGCAGCCCGGCGGGCGGCCGACGCACAACCCCCCCCACGAAGTATCCCCAGCATGGCGCCATCGGACACAGACTGTGTAGTGCCTGCCGAGGCCTGACGGACCACGAAGATAGGACATGACCACTAAGGGCGCCCGAAGCAGACACCGCCAAACTACCATGGAGTCCTTCGCGGCCGCTGGAGCGATCGGACCCGCGGAGGCTTCTGCCCCTGTGGAGGTGCCGGGCGCCGCGAGACCCGAGCCAGCTAACTCCCAACTGCTAGAGGCCATCAAGACACTCCAGAAAACCATGGAGGACAAGATTGATGCGGTTGCGATCGACCTGAATTTACTGAGGCAGGATGTGCGCTCTATTACCGGCAGAACGGACGCTCTCGAGATCCAAGTCCGAGACAATACCGATGCCAAAACTCAACTTTTAAAGGATGTAGACATTTTGGCGCAGAAAGTGAAGAACCTAGAGGACAGGGCTGAGGAGGCCGAAGGAAGGGCCCGCAGAAACAATATCAGAATTATCGGCCTGCCCGAGGGCATCGAGGGCAACGACCCTACCAACTACGTCGAGAACCTGCTCATACAGGAAATTGGGGCCGGGAAACTGTCGCAGGGCTTCACTATTGAAAGAGCCCATCGCTCCTTAGCCAGGAGGCCCCCACCGGGGACCCCACCAAGACCCATAATAGCCAAAGTCCTCAACTATAGGGACAGGGAATCCATTTTGGCCTTCACCAGGATGGGCGGATCCATACAGAGGGACGCTGCAAAGATAGCAATCTACCCTGACTACACCCTGCAGGTTCAAAGGAGCAGGGCCCAGTTCCACCACACCAAGGCGAGACTCAAGGAAGCAGGCCTGCGCTATCTACTCCTCTACCCGGCTAGACTCAAGGTCCTGCGCAACAACAAGGCCCACTTATTTGATAACCCAGCAGAGGCCTGCGAATGGATGGACAGAGAACAGATCCCGGACATCGAACGGAAGCAGCGCGGGCCCTAGCCGCCCGCAACATAGGAACTTCTCCACTCGTTGACTGCAGTCGCCGATTGTACATTCATATGACAATAGTCGTGGCGACACTGATGGAACCGGAGCCGCGCCGGTCGTGGCGCACCTCCTGACAACACCTTCGAAGGCAGCCCCTTTCCTAACCCCAGGATACTTTGGATGAGTTCACCCGCCCGTAGGGCACCGGAAGACCCTGGTCTGATGGGGCAGAAACGGGGATGTCAGAGCAAGGGCAACCTCGCTAGACGTGTTATGTTTGAAGTTGTGTTTTTTGTTAAGTTAGACGTTGTTGTTTGTGGGGGTTCGAACCCCAAGTTGGGATTGCAGTTTGAATTGGACACAAACCGGACCGGGACCAAGCGCAGCGGAATAGCAACCAGGACGACCAGGTTCGTCAAACCCCTCAACCTCACGCTTCCCACAGCCGCACGACCACACACAGACCATGGCTGAGAGGATCAGAGTCATGTCCTGGAACGTCAGGGGGCTAAACAGCTATATCAAACAGCGCCGCATCCACGCCTACATGAAACGCCACAGGGTCGGAATCGCCCTCCTTCAGGAGACCCACTTATGTGGCCCTAAGCTTGCAGCGTTGGCCAAGGTCTGGCGGGGCACCCTAGTGGGCTCCCCCTACTCCACCTACGCCAGAGGCGTCTTGATATGGATCGCCCCCTCTGTCCCAGTCAAGCTGACCCACACCAAAACGGACAATGAAGGTAGGATGGCCCTGGTTCAGGGCACCATAGAGGGGAGGGACGTCCGCCTGATTTGCACCTATGCCCCGAATCATGATGCCACTGTTTTCTTTCGCTCGCTGTACGCTCGGCTGACCCCGAGTGATGAATGCATAACGATATGGGGAGGTGACAATAACTGTACCCTGAACCCTTGCATAGACAGGTCGGATGGTAAACACGGGGACCCCTCCCCACCCGCCAAGATATTGAACGCCCTCACGCAGCAATATGCCCTGAAAGACCTGTGGAGAGTGCAAAACCCCGAAACCAGAGGCTACTCCTTTTACTCCCCCCCACATAAGGTCCATACCAGGATAGACTGCCTGTTCATTAGCGAAGAGCACGTGGCGGGATTTGAGGACACGCAGTACCTAGCCAGGGTACTTTCAGACCACTCCCCTTTGATGACCTCGTGGGTGACCACGACGCCCAGGCCCCCCATCCCCACGTGGAAATTGAGAAGCGAAGCGCTGTTGGACAAAGCCTTCAGCGAACAAATCAGGGAGGGTTCCACACATTACTGGCAGACCAACATTGATAGCGTCAGATACTTAGGCACAGCCTGGGAAGCCTACAAGGTGGTAACTAGGGGGGAAATGATAGCCGCGGCTGGAGGGGCCCTAAAATCCGTCACGTCCCTGCTAGCGCACGCTGAGACTGAACTCCAAGATCTCGAAGCCACCCCGTCCCCTGATCCCGCCCACTTGCAAAAGATGATTGATCTTAAACAAACATGCCTAACACACTGGGAGACGCTGGGGAAGTTGAGCTATACAAAATTCACGGAGAGGAATCATGCCCTGGGCGATAAACCCGGGAAGCTTCTTGCATGGCTTTATAAACGAGAAACCCCCAGATACCCCATTTGCTCCATTCGTAATGCAGACGGCCTGACCCTCCACACGCAAGTGGGTATCAACGCAGCGTTCAAACAATATTACCAAACCCTTTACTCCGATCCAGCCCCGCCCCCTGACCACGCGATCGAAGACGCCCTGGACGCCATCTGGCTCCCACGCCTGGAGGACCACTTGGCAGATCCCCTCGGAGCCCCCGTCACCCCCGACGAGGTCACAGCCACCATTAGGTCATTGCCCTCGGGTAAAACGCCGGGACCGGACGGTCTCCCGAGCGAATTTTATAAGGCCTATGAGGACATACTGGCCCCCCTGTTGTCCAAAGTATATAACGAGGCGTATGACATAGGCCACCTCCCCGACACCATGATTGAAGCCACCATCATCCCCCTACTTAAGCCCGACAAGGACAGCTCTGACTGCGGCTCAAACCGCCCACTATCCATGTTGAATGTAGACAACAAAATCCTCACCGCATTACTGGCCAGAAGGCTTCGTGCAGCCGTCCCATACCTCATACACCAGGATCAGACGGGCTACATGCAGGGTCGCTCTATGTCCGAGAACCTGCGAAGGCTGCACTACGTGATACACAGCACAAACGGCATGCCCGGTAAATATGCAGTTGTGTCCCTCGACGCCTCTAAGGCCTTTGATTCGGTCCGATGGACATGGCTTTATGCCACCTTAGCAAAGATGGGGATCGGAACGGCTTTTTTGAACTGGGTAAAACTCATTTACACCAACCCCACCGCCAGAGTGCGTACCAACAACACCTTTTCTGAAAAATGGAGCCTGGCCAGAGGCACTCGACAAGGGTGCCCCCTATCCCCTCTACTTTACATCTTAGCGATTGAACCAGTGGCAGCATACCTTAGGCAGGAATACGGTGACGGGGGAATAACGATAAATGGTGTGAACCACCTTGTCTCCATGTATGCGGGTGACATGCTCCTCTACCTGAGGGATCCCGAACACCTTCTCCCCTACATCCTGGAAACCCTAGACGGGTTCCACAGATGTACAGGGGTCCAGATTAACCACAGCAAGTCTTGCTTATTCCCCCTGGCTGCACTTAGTGGAACCAAGGAAGAACACCTCCCCCCTCTGGCCCTTAAATGGGAACCCACTACGTTCAAATATCTGGGCGTCGTGATCCACCGGGACCCTGAGACCGAACATGTTCTGAACACGGGCAGGGCTAAGGAGGGACTGGCTAAATCAATCGACCTATGGTGCAAATTGCCCCTTTCGATGGCTGGTAGGGCGGGACTCCTTAAAATGGTAGCACTCCCCCGTCTCCTACACTTCTTCACCAACGTCCCCTACAACATCCCCCAGCGTTTTTTCAAAGACCTGGCCATGCTATGTAGGAAACTCTTATGGCGGGAGGGGAGGCACAGAGTTGCCCTAGACATTACTCAAAGACCGTACGAGAGGGGAGGCCTGAACACCCCTAACTTTGAGCTCTACTACATAGCGGCCCAGCTTAAGCACGTGATCCAGTGGATGGCTGATGATGCCATGACGGATACACGCCTATTGCAGCCCCCAGATGCACCATGGCTGCTCAGGGACCTCCTCTGGATCGGACCAATGCCCAAAACGCTGGACGCGCACCTCATCCGCCTAGGCACTCAAATTTGGAGTCGGGCCTGCAAGTTGGTCAAGCTGTCCGACCCCTACTCCCCACAGATCCCTATAGCCGCCATCATGTTCACTAGGCCGGAAGACCGGAAGGCGATCCGGAATATATGGGAACCCTCCGGCGTCGCCACTCTGGGCGATCTGGTGGACGACCAGGGCATCCACACATTTCCCGAGCTGCACGAATTGACTGGGGTCCCACTGGGTCAGTTCCTTCTATACGGGGCGGTGCTGGACAGACTTAGGAGGCGATGGCCGGATGCAGAATCCCAATGCGCCGGACACGAGGCCATAGAGAACCTGATAGGTGTGGCAGAAGGGGGACACGAAACCTCTAGGCTTTATGAGATCCTAATTGACAACACCACACATAGCGAACTCACATGCAAGAGCAAATGGGAGGCCGAGCTGAACACACTATTCGGCGACACGGAGTGGGAAACAATAACACACTATCACAAAAAGGTTTCTAGGAATGCCCGATTCCAACTTATCCAATTTTACATCATCCATAGGGCCTACCTTACCCCAGCTGTCATCTCGAGATTCAATGGCGCTGGTGTGGTGCGGTGCCCCAAGTGCCAAGAACCTGCGGCCTCCCTGACCCACATGTTTTGGGCCTGCCCGAACATACGAACCTTCTGGTCGCAAATTCAGACCAAGGTAGCAGAGGAGGACATAACGCTAGACGTGCAATCCCCCAAGGCATGTCTATTGGGCTCGTACCCACGAGGGAAAAAAAACAAATCTCTCAACAGGCTCAAAGATTTGATGTACATCCTCGCAAAAAGGCGCATCGCAATGGCCTGGAAGTGTCCCAGGGCCCCTAAACTTGTAACATGGTGGGAGGACCTTCGCAGATGGACTGTGGCTGAAACCGGGGCCTGGGAGCTGGCGCAAAGACAGCAAAAAATAAATGACTCGGAGGACCTCCTGCAGTGGATTGCCCTCACGACGGCCCTGTTCAGTCCTAAGGAAGCCAGCACCTCAGGTGAGGACCCGGACAGCCCGGGCTCACCCTAATGCCAGCAGCAGACTGCGTAACCCCGGTCCGGGTTCACTTGGGAAGGGAGGGAATGGGAATTATTGCGGGATTTAATTGATTGTCGTGTTGATGATACTGGTTGTATGTTTCTTGGAAAAAACAATAAAAATATATTTAAAAAAAAAAAAAAGGAGAGGAGCAGACAGGCAAAAGGGGGCTGGAAGGGTTTGGACCCCTGGGGCAGGACAAGGAACCGGGGGACCAACAGGAACAGGAAGGAACTAACAGGGAAGGACGAGGAGCAAGGACTAGAAGACTGGACAAGGTGTTACTAAAGAGTAACACGGGCGAGGACGCGATCCGTAAACAAACCGCGTTGAGACGCGGTTTGTTCCAACAAACTGGCCCTTAATATAGGGCAGGCAGCACCCGGGAGGCTTGGAACGCAATCTGCGCCGTCCCCGGGTGCTGACGCGCCCAGAACGAGGCTTGGGAAGCAAGCCTGCAACTTCCCAAGCGCTCTGTGGACTGCGCATGCGCGGAGGGCTAAAGACGGCCTTCCGCGCCTGCGCGAACCATGCAAATGGGAAAACCCAGAAGCGGCATGAGCCGCAAATGACCGAGGGCCCCCCAACCTATATCGGGGGTAGATGCGCCAGGATGGGAAGCGCCGGGACCTGCAGATGCGTCCCGCACCGAGCCCCATACCCCACGTGAGTGGCATGACATGGTCGGATGGAAATAGATACTGAGGTGAGCTACATCGAAACCAAAAGATAAAGTATTCCTATACTCCCTTTTGTTCTCAGGCACAGAGAACATTTCCAAAGCCATTGTTCAAAGGGCTAATTGACTGGCAGACGCAAGAGTGATGATAGATGGCAGGCTAATTAGGTGGGAAGCTATGTTTATGACCTGCCCACCAGCACCTGGGTGCCAGGCTGCGTGCTGCTAGCATGTGTGGAATATTACAGAGGGGTACAAGGGTGCCAACCAATTGTAGAGGGCCACGTAATAGAGAGCCCTATGATTTATATAACCAATTGGACGTTGTGTATTTGATGACGTTCATAGTGACTTGCACTAGAGGAGGGCTTAGTTGTCCACCTGATGTTAGAGACCCAATCACTTTCCTGAACAAGTATGGAACATATATCTAGATGTTCCCTTTAGGCCTATCACTTTCCCAAGTAGGTTTTTGTAGTTTGCCACGTAGATTGACGTCAATGATGACAAGTTCTTGCTATATAACCTGCATTTTTTATGAAACTTGCTGAGAAGATCGAGCAGATATTCGTTGATGTTCATTATACTCCCTGTTTTAGATGATTGATATTAAAACAGACGTACTTTGCCAACTTCCTGAGTCAGTCTGATTATTGATGTTTGAGTATATGCTGCATCCCCATCCATCTCAAAGTATTGCTACCTCGTCTTAAAGGGCCTAGTGTTGGGTACACGGGTTCAGATTTATATGATATGATATGATATGATATGATATGATATGTCATTTATAACCCGCCTATACACAAGTGTTTCAAGGCATTCCTTTACCAGCCTGAGCTCCAAAGGCAAGGCCTTCCAGAATGTTATGGCCATGAATGGGAAGGATCTACCTAGACAACTGGAGAGGGCGAATTTAGGGATGTTGACCAGCGACAATGCAGAGGAGCGCAGCTTCTTTGGTGGCTCATAAAAGGACATCAGTTCTTTAATATGGACTGGGGCAGTACCATATAAAGCTCCATGGGCTAGAAAGACATCCTTAAATTCCAGCTGGGTGGCCACAGGGAGCCAATGGAGATCTTGCCGGCTATCAGAAATATGATCTCTTCTAGCTTTCTTTGTGATAATGCAAACTGCATCATTTTGAAGAGTCTGGAGGACATGGATGTTTTTCTTGTTGGCCTTAATTAATAATGCATTTCCATTGCCCAATCTGGACATCACAACTGCACGGGCCACTGAGGAGCAACTAGATGCTGATAGAAAGAGACACAGGTTTCTCAGCAGCCTAAGGTAGTAAGAACCATTTTTTACTGTCTGGTTGATATGAGCGTCTGCACTAAGCAGAGGATCATGATAGAAGCCCAGAGTTTTAACACTCTGTGAGACTGGAATTTTGGACAACCGTGAATGTAGAATGATCGATAGCTCGGGTCCAGTTTTGCTTGAGAATGCTTGGTGCCAAAAACCATCAGCTCAGTCTTATCCCCATTCAAACACATTCACGAGGCTCCTTTGTCCTGTCCGCTGACCGTCTTGCACCCTTCACCTTCCCCAGGTCGAGCCTTCCTTATTTGGGCATGTACTTTCCCGTGAAACACAGATGCTTTCGCAGGCTTCTACAGGCCTTGTGTGTGCCTCCAGGATGTGGGCTCGGATGTCTGGTCCCAATACACATCCTGGGTGCCAGAGAGTCTAGTGTGGTATGAACGTCTGGGACCACCGTGGTCTGTGATAGGTCCACGTATGGTGTGAGTGTTTGATGAGCGGATCTCCCATTGGGTCCCCTCCGTTTTGGTGCTAAGGGAACCGTGGATAAGAGGGGGCTGGAAACGCCACTACCATGTCGATCTCCTGAGTTCCCACGAACAAAGGAATACAGGAGCCAAGTATCCTGCAACCACGAGGCTGAACCGAGGAATCGCTGGTGACCCGCTGAAGGACTGCTCCTCTGCACTGCTGTCGATTTGTGAAACCCTTTCTACCTCTGATCGAACCAGAAGGCCTGTACTGGTACTTCGACCCTTGGAATAGCGGGGACAGCTATTCTCGGCATCTTCACCATCTCCTGCACGTAAGCCTTCGGAAGTGTCTCTGGGCCATCCAGCAGACTGACCAGCCTACCCAGGAGTCTTGCTCTGTAACCGCCGTCAGGTTGTGCTGTATTTCGAGTCCTTGTCACTCTCGCACGATTCGCACACTTGGCATTCCCAGGTCTGAAGTGAGTAGTGTACATTTGGCTGAGATACACACGGCCGCTCTGTTGCCCTGCTGTGGTAACAAACTGTGCGGGTTCACTGCGTTTGGGACGCCCTCAACTCAACTCTGCTGCTGCAGAATCTACACGACGACTAGACTTCCCCTGCTCCCCTGAACCTGCCAGCACTGAAACTGACACGGAGAAGCCTGGGTCTGCTTGCATCGGGGACCGGTGAGTAGCATAGCTAGGAACAGGTCGCCCTCCTGCAGGAGCCCATAGCTTTTCCCCGCTGTGTCAAACAGCACACCTTTCCGTACTCGCGCTCTGCTTCTGCCCACAGTGGAGGCTGCGCTTGAGTCACGGAACTCTGTTCATCCTCTTTTGTGCACCGAACTGAACTGCCTGATTCCCTCAAAGAGACTCCCCTTTTTGCCCGTTGGCACTAGCGTGTGCAGGTACTTTTGAGCACAAGGCTCCACTCTTCGTAGGGCTTGGACTTCCTTTTAGTTAGGTGCCTCTGAAGGCGAACTGGGTCAAATCATTATTTCGCACTGCCTGTTTTCCTTCCCTTCTAGTTGGACTACACATTTCGTGCAGCTAAGACTTTAGACTCGTTTGTATTTGTATAGGTATTGTATTGGTTTGGTATGTGTTGGTTTACTAGAGTTTTATTGTGATTTCTCGCTACGGTCATTGTTGCAAAGGCCTTGGAATAAATGTGTATATATTTTTAATATAGCACCTGTTTGGAGTAATTTGTAAGTGTCCTTGCTTTGTGTGCTCATTGCGGGCTTTCAGTCACCCTCACCCCTCTTGAGACCTAGTCTTGACCGCTGCGATCGCTACCCTGATTGGTCTGGCTTGTCCAGAGGTTACCCTGTTCCAAGTAATTAGGTTGGCCTTCTGAACCTCTGCGCCTCCAGGACAGAGTTCAGAAATCCGTCTTAACAAATTGGTGTACAGCGGTGGGATACGACTGAAGGTATCCAGTGTTGTGCACGAGCGAAGGCATTTCAAGTTATTCCTACCAGGACACGTAGTGAATTGTCGTAGTATAACTTTAAAAAGGCCATAGTCCTATCTAACAGTATGGAAACAAATACCTTGTTAACTTTAAATGCTTCCAAATCCGAAACATTGAAAAAGATGTGTGCGGAGAGAGGTGTTTCCTCTCAAGTCACCAAATTGGAAATGATCCAAAGAATCGTGGCGTGGCAAGAAGCGCAGCTTGACGCTATAACTTCTGAGGACAGTGCGGAAGGAGGTGGGGCTGCTCTCACTGGTAGAACCGACGGTTCTGCCGCTGCACTGATCCACCGCGACCACGAGGACAGGGAGGATGAGATGTCTAATGTTTCCTCTACCAGTGTTGATGGGGAGGCTATGCTTGAATTCAAGAAGCAAGAGCTGCGATTTAGGCAGAAGGAGCTTGAGTTCAGCATAGCCAAACTACAAATCGACCTGGCAGAAAAACAGAAAGACAGGGAATCACCAGTTGGAACTGGCCAAGCTTCAGGTTGCAAATGGGTCCAAGGGTCCTGGACATGGGTCTGGGGCCTCCTCTCATCCACGGTTTCCGAAAGATCTGCTCAGTGTTTATGAGGAAAGGAATGACATTATGGACTGGCTGAATACGTTTGAGTATGCATGTGAAGTTCAACATGTTGACAAAGCTGATAAGATTGCCTGGTTACTCAGCAGACTGCCCCATTGTGGCTGTAGTGCCATTATGGAAATGTCGAAGGCTGAGCGAGCTGATTTCGCAATGTTAAAGCAAACTCTCATTTTAAAGTTTGGAAAGACTCCTGCCCAATATTTAAAACGATTCCGAGAGTACAAGAAAAAAGAAATTGGTACTTGGGTATCTTATGTCACCGAATCCTTAAAAAACTTGACTGCCTGGGTCAAAGGTTATAAGGTTTCTACCTTTGAAGGCATGATAAATCTTGTCATGCTGGAACACATTTTTGCATCTTCTTCCCCGGAGCTTAAGCAGCATTTGGCCGATTCGACGGAGATAGATCCTAAGAAGCTGGCCATTGCAGCAGACTTATGGGTGTCACATCGAGTGTCCCATAAGGACAAAACTCATCCTGGTAAGCAGGAGGAAGGGACAAAGTCCAAATATAAGGAGGGTGGAGAATCTGATAAATCTTCGTCTCAAAAGGGCCAAAAAGAAAAATAAGGGTAAGACACAAGAGAACTCACAGGGTAGTGGAGGTCAGCCTCCGAAACAGAACTCTGGTTACAATAAGCCTCCCTATGTAAACAGACCCAATGCATCCTGTTTTGCTTGTGGAGCAACTGACCACTTGAAGGGGGATCCCCGGTGTAAGGTTAAACCTTTGGGGGTCCACTCCGCTAATCTGGCCTTCTCCTCCTACGAGGAAGAAGAGATTACAGGAGCATCCTTCTCCTCAGACTCCTTCCCCAGCGGGATAGAAGCTGAGATAGTTTTAGTTTTCCTGGGTTCCTGGGAGCCTAAAGTCGCAGAGGCTTATGCTAGGATTCCAGATAATACCAAGCACTACTTTAAAGACAGTGTGCTGATCAATGGAGTGGATACTCCAGCTCTTAGGGATAGTAGGTGCAGTCGGACTGTAGTGGATTCTACCTTGGTAGACTCAGAGGAAGTTGCCAGAGCTACTCTGATGCCCACTAAGTTGGCTGACGGCCCACCTCGCATGTTTCCAGTAATACCTGTAAATCTTACTTTGAATGGTACAGCAGTCAGGATTCCAGTGAGCATTCAGAGAAACGTCCCAGGAAAGGTCTTGTTAGGCAATGATCTCAGAGCTTTAGGGCTCGTAGGAGACACTGCCGACAGACCCTGCACACGGTCTCAAACACGGGCAGCATTGGCCAAGACCAATACGCCGCCCCAGCCGAAGGGGAAACCCAAGGCGAAAGGAGTAAACAAGTCAAGACGAGGGAAAGAGAACATTCCCCCGAGCTCGCTTACCACTGCGGTGGAGGAAGTTGGTCAATCGCCCAGGCCTGACGAGGAGGTGGCGATGCCTGAAGTATTTGACCCCAACGACCATCCTAAACTAAAAGACTTGTTAGTAGAAGGTGGTCCTGACAGGGAAGAATTCAGTAAAGGCCAACGTGAGTGCCCATCTCTGGAAGGCCTAAGGAGACAGGCCTGCTCCCAGCTTGAGGGTGAACCTCCTGGGAAGCATCAGATTTATTGGGAAGGTGGACTCCTGTATAGTGAGCCCACAGAGTCTACAGAAGGAGACCATAGGTGGTTGGTGGTTCCCCTTGCTGTAAGACCCTTCCTCCTGCAGTTGGTGCATGAAGTGCCCCTTGCTGGTCACCTTGGTATTAAGAGGACCAAGCAAAGGTTATCCATTCACTTCTACTGGCCCAAGATGGGGGTGCAAGTAGAAAGTCACTGCAGGAGTTGTGCCTCCTGCCAGTTATCTGGTAAGGTTGGCTCGACAATCCAAGCTCCATTGGTACCACTCCCAGTTGTGGGAATACCATTCGAAAGGGTAGGGATCGACATCGTTGGTCCCCTTGACCCGCAAACATCCTCAGGCAATAGGTTTATCCTGGTGCTGGTCGACCATGCAACCAGATATCCTGAGGCCATCCCATTGAAAACTGTAACTGCCATGTCAGTTGCAAAAGCGTTACTTGGCATATTCACTAGGGTTGGCTTCCCTAAAGAAGTTGTGTCGTATTGTGGCAGCAACTTTATGTCGAAGTATATGCAGGCTATGTGGAAAGAATGTGGGGTCACCTACAAGTTCTCTTCTGCATACCACCCCCAGTCCAATGGTCTGGTGGAACGTTTCAACAGAACATTAAAAAGCATGATTGGGGCTCTGGAAGAACCTCAGAGAAGAAAATGGGATCTTCTTTTACCATGCTTACTGTTTGCCTACCGAGAGGTACCACAGGAGGGTGTTGGCTTCAGCCCCTTCGAACTTCTGTTCGGTCATCCTGTACGGGGACCCTTAGCCATAGTCAAAGAGGGATGGGAGATGCCCACTCCCCCTGTTACTACCAACGTAGTAGATTATGTGCTGGGGCTCAGAAAACGGATGGTACTTCTGATGGGCTTGGCTAGTGATAAATTGAAGGGAAGACAAGCGCTGGTGAAACATTGGTACGACCAGAAAGCTTCCCTCATCAACTTTACACCTGGTCAGCAAGTCCTGATCATGAATCCCATAAGGCCTCGAGCTTTACAGGACAAATGGTCAGGCCCTTACACAGTGGTGGAGCCCCTGGGTGAGGTTAACTATTTAGTGGAACTTGGAAGGCCTGGACAGGCTCCAAAAGTGTTTCACGTAAATAGGCTGAAGGCTTTCGTCCCAAGAGTCGAAATCGCAGCACTTCTACTGGCTTCAGATGTTGAGGAAGAGGAGTCTGAACCTCTCCCCGACCTGTTCCAAAGCGGTCCTTCAGATAGCTCCTTTGAGGGTGTCCGAGTGGCCCCTCACCTGACTTCTAATCAGCAGGCTGAGGTGAAAAGTTTGCTTAGGCAGTTTTCCCCCCTGTTTTCACAGTCGCCTGGTTTGACACCTTGGTGCAAACATAACATAGACACAGGAGACAGTGTACCTACTAAAGGTAGGGGATACAGGATGTCAGACAAAGTAAGGTTTTATATTAAGACCGTGGTCAACAAGATGTTAGACCATGGGGTGATTGAACCCTCTAGTAGTCCTTGGTCCAGCCCTGTGGTTTTGGTTCCAAAGGCAGGCACTTCTGAATTGAGGTTCTGCATGGATTACAGGGCTCTGAATGCTGTCACCAAGACAGATGCACACCCCTTGCCTCGAACAGATGAGTTGGTGGATACTTTGGGTGCCTCCAAGTATCTCAGCACGTTTGACCTCACTGCTGGCTACTGGCAAATAGCTTTAGCGAAACATGCCAAGGAGAAGACAGCGTTTTCTACTCCAGACGGCCTTTACCAATTCAGGGTAATGCCGTTCGGGTTGAAAAATGCACCTGCCACTTTCCAGAGGCTTGTGAATCATGTGTTGAATGGGTTGGATGAATTCTGTCTTGCATATCTGGACGATATAGCAGTTTTTAGTGCCACCTGGGAAGACCATGTGAAACACCTCGGGATTGTGCTCCAGGCTCTTCAGAAAGCACACTTGACCATAAAGGCTAGTAAATGCCAGATTGCCAAGGTCAGTGGTTTACCTTGGATATGAAGTAGGTGGAGGGAGGATACAGCCTCTTCCCAGTAAAGTACAAGCAGCACAAGACTGGTCTAGCCCCACTACACAGACCCAAGTGAGAGCCTTCTTAGGACGCACGGGGTATTACCGCAACTTAGTGGCAGACTATGGCACCATAGCTGCCCCTCTGACTGCCCTCACCACTCCGAAGAAACCCAAGAAGGTAACTTGGACCGACGAGTGTGAGAAGGCCTTCAATGGCTTAAAAGACTCCTTGTGCCAGGCCCCTGTCCTCAGGGCCCCTGATTATCAAAGACCTTTTATTGTGCAGACGGACGCCTCTGACACTGGGATAGGAGCTGTACTGTCGCAAGTAGATGAGAAGGGTAAGGAACACCCTATTGGTTTTATTAGTCGCCAGCTTAAGGACAGAGAGCTCAGATGGTCCACAGTGGAGAAAGAATGTTTCTCTGTTGTGTGGGCCCTACGGAAGCTGAGGCCCTACCTCTATGGGACCCACTTCACTGTGCAAACTGACCATAAGCCCTTAAAGTGGCTAATGAACATGAAGGGAGAGAATCCAAAGTTTCCTAGGTGGTCCATAAGTCTACAAGGCTTCAACTTCACTATTGAGCATAGGCCAGGTGTCCAACATAGCAATGCTGATGGGTTGTCCAGAATGTTTAACCGACCTGAACAAGAGACTCATCCAGGGGTGGATTAGTTCCCTCTGTCCATAGTCTGGGAGGGGCGAGTGTTACGAAAGATTTCTTAATTTTGGGTAATTTTCCTTCCATGTGGCAACCCCTAAACTTTTTACTGTTGTTTTCACCATGATCTAGACTTTTCCAGAGAAGTGCAGCCTTCTGCCGCCCTCCTCTGGGCTTTCGCTCCATTCTTACGGGGAAACTGACATGCCCTTACGACGCTGTTTTCCGTAGTTTCTTTATCATGTTGCAGCTTTCGTGCAACATGACAAAAGAGGGCACTGTAGGCTAAGTTACTGCTCTCTTGGGACTCTAGTCTTCTACAGGCCCTAGACACTCTGTTTGGATGGTAAATGATCGGTGCAAGTGAATCACGGACGGGAATGGTGGCAGCGATCGTTTCTTGTGCTTTTGAGCTCCTTTTGGCGTTTTAAGCGCGTTTCTCGCGCTTAGCCCAAAATGGTGGCCTGGCTCCCAAAATGGCCAGACCACGAGGCTCCTTTGTCCTGTCCGCTGACCGTCTTGCCCCCTTCACCTTCCCCGGGTCGAGCCGACCCAGGGCCTTCCTTATTTGGGCATGTACTTTCCCGCGAAACACAGATGCTTTCGCGGGCTTCTACAGGCCTTGTGTGTGCCTCCAGGATGTGGGCTGGGATGTCTGGTCCCAATACACATCCTGGGTGCCAGAGAGTCTAGTGTGGTATGAACGCTTGGGACCACCGTGGTCCGTGATAGGTCCACGTATGGTGTGAGTGTTTGATGAGCGGATCTCCCATTGAGTCCCCTCCGTTTTGGCGCGAATGGAACCGTGGATAAGAGGGGGCTGGAAACGCCACTACCATGTTGATCTCCTGAGTTCTTACGAACAAAGGAATACAGGAGCCAAGTATCCTGCAACCACGAGGCTGAACCGAGGAATCGCTGGTGACCCGCTGAAGGACTGCTCCTCTGCACTGCTGTCGCTTTGTGAAACCCTTTCTACCTCTGATCGAACCAGACGGCCTGTACTGGTACTTCGACCCTTGGAATAGCGGGGACAGCTATTCTCGGCATCTTCACCATCTCCTGCACGTAAGCCTTCGGAAGTGTCTCTGGGCCATCCAGCAGACTGACCAGCCTACCCAGGAGTCTTGCTCTGTAACCGCCGTCAGGTTGTGCTGTATTTCGAGTCCTTGTCACTCTCACACGATTCGTACACTTGGCATTCCCAGGTCTGAAGTGAGTAGTGTACATTTGGCTGAGATACACACGGCCGCTCTGTTGCCCTGCTGTGGTAACAAACTGTGCGGGTTCACTGCATTTGGGACGCCCTCAACTCAACTCTGCTGCTGCAGAATCTACACAACGACGAGACTTCCCCTGCTCCCCTGAACCTGCCAGCACTGAAACTGACACGGAGAAGCCTGGGTCTGCTTGCATCGGTGACCGGTGAGCAGCATAGCTATGAACTGGTCGCCCTCCTGCAGGAGCCCATAGCTTTTCCCCGCTGTGTCAAACAGCACGCCTTTCCGTACTCGCGCTCTGCTTCTGCCCACAGTGGAGGCTGCGCTTGAGTCGTGGAACTCTGTTCATCTTCTTTTGTGCACCGAACTGAACTGCCTGATTCCCTCGAAGAGACTCCCCTTTTTGCCCGTTGGCACTAGCGTGTGCAGGTACTTTTGAGCACAAGGCTCCACTCTTCATAGGGCTTGGTCTTCCTTTTAGTTAGGTGCCTCTTAAGGCGGACTGGGTCTAATCATTATTTCGCACTGCCTGTTTTCCTCCCCTTCTAGGTGGACTACACATTTCGTGCATCTAACGCTTTAGACTCATTTGTATATATATTGTATTGGTTTGGTATGTGTTGGTTTACTAGAGTTTTATTGTGATTTCTCGCTACGGTCATTGTTGCAAAGGCCTTGGAATAAATGTGTATATATTTTTAATATAACACCTGTTTGGAGTAATTTGTAAGTGTCCTTGCTTTGTGTGCTCATTGCGGGCTTTCAGTCACCCTCACCCCTCTTGAGACCTAGTCTTGACCGCCGCGATCGCTACCCTGATTGGTCTGGCTTGTCCAGAGGTTACCCTGTTCCAAGTAATTAGGTTGGCCTGTTGAACCTCTGCGCCTCCAGGACAGAGTTCAGAAATCCGTCTTAAGATACTCCAAGCTCATCCAACAGGTAAAAATAAAAGTTGAATGTAAATGTTGAAAAGTAGGGGGGACATACATGCTCCCTGAGGGACCCCACAGGAGATAGGGTAAGAGGGAGAAGGGGCCTCACCCCAACATACTCGAGAGGTACGATTCTGGAGAAATGCTCTCACTCATAGAATTGAGTCAGGAGTGCAGCGAGCAGAAGTTGGTCATGGTCAAGAAGATCAAAGGCCGCTTATAAATCAATCAGAACTAGCATGCCAGAGTGAACTCCATCCGTGATTCTCAACATGTGCGTCTGCAGATCTAAAAGAACGGTCTCAATACTATGCAGTGGTCTAAAGCCAGACTATTTAGGATGCAGAATGTTAAACTTCTGCACAAAGGTTTGTAGTTGGTTAGTAGCACATTTATCAAGCACCTTGAGGAGAAAATGACAGTTGGAGATGGGGCGCAGGTTACCAGGGTCACTTGGGTCCAGTCCTCGTTTTTTAACCAGATGGGTGATGGTGGCTTTCTTTATAGAATCGAGAACGTGATTACTGGAAAAAGAGGAGTTAACAAATCTTATCAAAAAGGGTGCAAGGATATTCTTGCAGTCCAAGAAAAAATTATGGGGAATGGTGTTCTCTGGACACTGGGAGGGTCGTATAGTCGAGAGGGTGGCCATCATGTCGCCAAGAGAAACAGGAGTGAAGCTAAACATATACTCTGATTTATTGATCAGAGGATCAGGAAGAGGACAGAAAGGTAGATGTTTATCAGCCGAAAGTTTAGCTCTGATTTTGTACCATGCCTTGTCCACCTTGGCTTCGAAGGCAGTCTGTATATCAGCACACACTTGGTCCGTGGGAGCTATAGTGAAGCAAAGAGTACTGGGTTCCTCTAAAGACTTTACAATCTCAAAATGTTTTTAGATCTGTTGTTTGCTTCCTCTATTTGTTTGTTATAAAAAATCATTTTTTCAGCTTTGTTAATAGCCATCCTGTAGTCTTTGTCTAAGAACTTCCACTGGGCTTTGTTGTCTGCTGGAGGAATTTAAGCTACTGCGTCTCCGCCTGACGTTTCTGAATTTGCATTTGGCACAGATCCTGTGTGAACCATTTCTGGTGAGAAGGATTATCTCTAACAAGTTTGCTCCTAACCTGCGCTGCACGATTCAGCATGGAGAGCATAAGGTTATTAAAGGTGTCAGTAAGAATAGAAGGAGGGTCCAGATCAGATGTGGCCGACATGATGCTGTCAAGGCAGTCTTTCAGGTCCAGCTGCGTAATCTTCTTAAAGTTCCGGTTTATAACAATTTTCTGAAGGTTTAGTGGTTTAGGAGATGGGCCAGGAGTAAGAATTGTAAAGGAGACATGATAGTGGTTGGACCAAATGCAAGGGAGAGTGTCCATCGTATTAACTTCGAGATTATTTACTACAACCCAATCAAGCAAAAGTGTTTCTGACAGAAGATGCTGTAGCCATCTGGGGTGGCCAACTCAATCAGTGGGCCACTAGCTTCATTTAGCCATGCCTCTGTAAGGCACAGTAAGTCCAGGTCTCCTTCCAGAATATAGTCATGAATGTTAGCGGCATGCTTAGGGAGTGAGCAGGTGTTAAGCAGAGCACATTTCAAATTTGTGTTGACCTTATTGGTGTTTGCACTCTTAGCAGGGCTAAATGCAGGGTTGCCTCCGACTTAGAGTGAAGGAAATATTTATCATACATCTCAGAGTCTAAACTGCGAGGTAGGGGTAGAACGCAGGAATTTCTAACTGTAGTTAGTGGCTGAAAGTCACTCATATTGGCTAAAGGCAGGGCAGCTGGGGGGGGTCTAATCTCAAGGAGAGATATTTATACACAATGGCAAGACGATGTGCCCTTTGGGCAGCAAGCAGCAGATTGAAGCTGGGTAACCCATGTTGGTACCAGAGGTAGTTTGCCTGTTGCACACAGAGTACAGGACACAACTGTGCTATGGGACGACCCCCGTAGGCAAAAAGAGTGGATTAGATCAGAGTATAATGTCTTTCCATACCCTTCCAAGGAGTACCAGGCCACCGACAGTGTGCAGCAGCTTCCGCTAGAGGACGGAATACATTGAAATGTACAGCTATTAACACGGGACAGAGGTCAGCACACAATAAGTGCGAAGTATGTTATTCCTCACTACGTTTCAAAAGAGTGTAAAAAGCATACAATACCTGAAGGGCAGGCTCTGGGAAGAAGACGCCAACATGTTGATTATGGCGATGACTATTGAAGACTGGGCTTGTCTCAGGTGCGCTGGCGCAGGTGCACCAGGTTTCCTGATTTGAGGAGCCTGTGACTGCTGGGAAATGTAGTTTCCCTAGCCAAGTAGCTGAAGCAAAATGCAGAAAGCCAAATGCTGCTTTTAAAGTGAGTAGGTTAACCTCACATGCAGCCAGGCACACAATCCACAGAACGTGATGGAATTTCACAAGTATTTACAAAAGTACTTCAATATCAATTAAAGAACACCAAACACACATTCAGTTTTGGCAGCAGCAAGATAACACACACACAGATGCAAAAAACCTGAAAGCGTGCCCCACAGCAGATTAAGTAGCTCAGGAAGACTGGGCTTGTCTCAGGTGCGCCTGATCCTCCTTAACACTCGTCCTCTCTTCCTCTTCGCCCTTCGACCTCATATGTTGAACAATCATGGACAATGCCACTAGGTCTCACTGGCTTGGCTACAAATGTTGCCAGATTAACTAGGTGACACTGTATGGGATGTATTGATGCATTCGATAAAATAACCTCATGCCCCAAAACTCTTTAGGTTGTCAAAGTCGACTTGGATTTTTCCAAGATTGCAAAGACTGCATGCTCCACGTACAATGTCACCGGGCAACCCATGGTAATGGTTGAAGAATTTTGAATTGCAAAAGCCACTGCCGCTAAAGCTTGCTCAGAAGAAAACTGTACCTGTATCACTGGTTCTAGGAGTCCGCTATAGTATGCTAAAGGTTTATGGCCTAGCAATGTTTATGGCCTAGCGATGTTTGCTGGGTCAGGATTGCTGTCATCAACAGCCTGTTCGAATGAGAAAACAAATAAAATGGTTTCTAGTAATTTGGGGTCGCCAAGACCGTAGCATTGTTGACCGCTGCCTTGAATTCCCAAAAAGCAAGTTACAATTTCTTCGAGCCATCCTTTTAGACCCTTTACCTTTTGCACTTCCTTAAGTCCCTGCAGTAAGGGACTTACGTAACAAGAGTAGTCGAACATCCAAGATCTACAATAAACTGCTGCATTTGTTTCCATAAACTGCTGCATTTGTTTCACTTTGACTGGCTGAGGTGTATTCTGAATTGCAGTGGCTCTCTCTGGCATTACCTTCCTTCCTGCGGATGATATGACTTGCCCCAAATACACTACCTCTGTCAGGCAGTACTGCAATTTTTATTTCTCCACTTTGTACCCATTCTCCGCAAGCAGGGTGAGGTGCGTTATTGAATCTCCTCGTCACTGCTCATCTGAAGTACTACGGACTAGCATATTGTCCACATACTGGATTACTGTACATGTAAATTCCCCAAATCCATTTGAACCACTGTGTTGAAAACATGCTCAGAGATTCACAGTACCTTTGGGGCAAAATTGTGTGCTCGAATCTCTGACCACGATACGTAAACTCTGTGAGGTACTGAGAATCGAGGTGTAAGGGGACAGAGAAAAATGCATTCTTCAAATCAATCATCATGAAGTGGGTCGACGCAGTAGGAATAGTAGAGAGAATAATAGCAAGATTCGGTACCACTGGAAATTCCACCTCAACAATATGATTGAGGTGGTGCAAATCTTGGACCATCCTCCAAGTGGATCCCTTTGCCTTCTTCACACGGTAGATGGGCGTGTTACATGGGGACATAGGAGGTTGTATTATGCCATGCTTTAACAACGCCATAATGGTCCCATAAATTCCCTTGTCCACCTCTCTAAACATGGGTTACTCCTTAACCCATGATAATATCACACCAGGTTTCAATTTCATCCGCACTGCTCCAACACTCTTTAGCAGCCACACAGCATGAGAATTGCTGGTCCATAAAAGGTCTGGCACCTTTCTCAAATCCTCCTTCCAATGTGGGGATGCATTTCTAACGATAAGCATGGTCTGTGGTGTTTCCCTTTGCACTATCGCTAACTGGCAAGGTACCCCAATCTCAAAAACCATCTTTCCTGTGTCTTCGAAGAATTGCTCGCCGGTCACGTTCCTTAGCGATAAAGTCGGATCGATACAAAGAACTGTGCGCCACTCTCCACCTTCCTCATCAGTGCCTGAAAGAACCACCCTGTTCTTCTTGATCACTACTGCCTCAAGGAGAATTGTAGCAATGGTGACTGGTATTACCTCCTGCGGCACAACAGGCTGAAACAAAAACTCAATCGGTACCTGCCATGTCTGATCTCTAATTCCCGGGACCCAACTCAACAAAACCACTATCCCATAAAAAACAAAGTTCAATGTACAGGTACCCACCTTATTGGGCGGTCACTACAGTATGCATGCAAACGCACTACTTCTCTTACCGGATACAAACCTGGAGTAGAGCATTCTATACCTTCTTCTGTGAAAGCGATCGGCATTCAAAGAAATCTCTGCCCAAGAGATTCACTGTGGTATCTGTGCAATATAACAAAGGAACAGATACATTTTGTGTACCTACCTTGATACATAGATTTTCAGTATAAGGAACTGACAGGATAGTGTGATGAATCCTGCAGAGTCTTCACAAAAATCCTACCTAAAGTCTCCTCCCAGGTGGCCACGCGATGGCAGCTGCAACATGATCCTGACCCTGAGGGTGGTATTAGCTGGTTGGATCACCTCGGAAGAGAAGGAACCCAAGAGAATGGGAGAACTCTGTTGGGAGAGATGCAGTACTTTTCTTCCTCTGGGGAGGAAGAGTCAATAATGCCTGAATATGAAATGGCTTGCTGTCAGAGGGAGCTATTCCTTCCCAACGCTATTTGTCTGGGTGATGGTAAAATCTGTTCCCACCAATCCTGTATTGGGAGTCAATGGGCCTCATTACGAGTATGGAGGCAGCCATGCCCTTAATAAGCCATGCCCTTAATAAGGGCATGGCTGCCTCCATACCGGGTCCCAGTACCGGGTTCCTTCAATGAGGAATAACCGGGTCATTCCGACTTTGGAGGACCCGGTAATGTTTAACTTTGACTCCTTGAAGGAGTCTACCCCAAAGTTTTAACTTTCCTCCTTGAAGGAACCCATCCCCATTCCCATTTGAGCCACCATAGGGCTCAATGGGAATGGGAGGGAGCTAATAAAAGGCACTTTAATAACAGCCCGTTATTAGCTCTGTGTTCCCCTCGCGGGACCCGGTAAGGACGCCTGGTTTTACCAGACGTCCTTAGCGGGTCCTGCAAAGGGAACCTCGTAATTGCGCATCCCGTAATGAACGGTGCCGGTCCCGTACCGGCATCCTTCATTACGGGAGCGCAAGCCTCGTAATGAGGCCCAATATCTTCTTCCCAAAGTTAAACACAAAGGTAGAGGTGAAATCTCCCATGTTCAGCAGGGGAATCTATAAGTTGAATTGTTAAATGTTAACTTATTAGATTCTGAGAGTCCTACTTCCCCTAGAGAACCAATCATTCAGTAGAATCTTGTGAAACTGCTTTTATAGGGATAACTAAGGATACGTTAAAGGTGTGAATATGTATCCCCATTGGGGACTTCAAGTCCCATAATGCTAAAAGGAGTTGGTTGACGAAGAGGGATGCAGAGAACCTAAATTGACCGTCACAGGGCCTCATAACGACCCTGGCACTCCCGTAATGAAGGGTGCCGGTACGGGACCGGCACCCTTCATTACGGGAGCACCTATTACGAGGTTCCCTTTGCGGGACCCGGAACGGACATCTGGTAAAACCAGACGTCCGTTCCGGGTGCCGCGAGGGGAAGAGGGAGCTAATAACGGGGCATTTGTAATGTGCCCGTTATTACCTCCCTCCCCATTCCTATTGAGCCCTATGGGGGCTCAAATGGGAATGGGGATGGGTTCCTGCAAGGAGGAATTACCGGGTCCTCCAATGTCGGAATGACTCAGTAATTCCTCATTGCAGGAACCCGGTATTGGAGCCCGGTATGGAGGCTAATGAGGCCCACAGTTTAATAGGGTTAATGACCCACACCTGAGGGAAGCTGGGAGGCATAGAAGGCCCCCTGAGGTGCAGGCCATAAAGAAGAGTAGAAGTGGAAGGTGAAGTGGTCGAAGTAGCTCCATATTACAGAAGTTGCAGCTGAAGGATTGTAGAGATGCCATAACCACCGTGGCTTGCAGTACGGATGCCGCTGCTGAGAGGGATTCTTCCTTCAGAGACCTTAGGTGTAGGGATCGTGCAGCAGAAAGCGTTAACTGTACAAGCTTCCCCGCTGAAGATCGTGGATGCAGAGGTAGCGCAGTGGGAAGTTTGAAGCTAAGAAGCCTTCTCCCTAGCAAGGCAGACTCTGGTTGCAGGAGAGCACCAGAGATCCTTTTGGGCACCGAACGCTCCTGTTTTGCTCAAGCAAGCCAAGCAAGGCTGTTTTCCACATCGCCCATAGCAGAAGAAGCCGAGAACACAAAGGCAGTGAGGCCAGCGGACACGCACAGCAAACCCAGTGAGTTCACTTGTGTCTTATGACCTCAGAGCACTCTGTAAGTGCCTACTGGCCCGAAACTGGTCTTTTGAATATCGAATGAATGGAAAAGAAGCAAATTGGCAGAAATATAAGTCTAAAGCATGTCGAACTGATCTAAAGCAGAAAGATAATTCTTTTGCATACCAAGCAAATATAAAGTGGAGAAAGTGGCAGGATAAGGGATTGGCAAGCAGACTATCATTATGAGTTTAAGTCAGAACAATTACCAACAGTACAAGGGGGTAATATTGTTAGAAACCAACATAAACAACCATTTCCAAAGCCAAGAGGGAACAATTAAGAAACAACTTGTTTGTAAACCCTATTGTCAGAGGCAGAGATAGACAATACAGGGAACTGACCTAAATAGGCATTGCCTAAGCCAAAGAGGAGCAGAAGTGAGATTAAAAAAAACCTTGTCAACACTTGTTTAATGCCAGAGCGGGGTAACAAGAGTGGCGGGAAGGTTGTCCTTCTGGCAAAAGGTGTTCAGGAAGAGAGGAGCAAAACCTGCATTGCATGTGGCAATTAAAAGTGTGCAACTAACAGCATACATGTGTTTCAAGTTTTCCTCAAAGAAGTAGTCCAAACTGTTGTTGAACAAATTATAAGACTCTTTGGTCCTCATTACGACCTCGGCGGTAGCCATGCCGCTATTGGCGGCATAGCTGCCGCCAAAATCACGTCCGGGTCTGGGTTCCCAGAATGGGGAATTACCAGGCCATTCCGAGTTCGGAGGGCCCAGTAATTCCTCCCTCCTAGGACCCATACCCGGACCTTCCCCATTCCCATTGCAGCCCCCATAGGGCTGAATGGGAATGGGAGAGGGAGCAAACAACGGTCCGATTACGAGTGGCCCGTTGTTTGCTCCCTCTTCCCCTCGCGGGACCCGGTAAGCACGCCTGGTTTTACCAGGCATGCTTACCGTGTCCCACGGGGGGACCTCGTAAGGTGGCGGAACGGGTTTAACGGTTCTGCATCCTTTTGCGGCACCCGTTAACCAGTTCTGCCAGGGTCGTAATGAGGCCCCTTGAGTTGTAAAAAGATAAAACTAAACCACAAGAGTACTTGTTGAAGTAGTAGTCATTTTGCTAGTCCTAGCAGGGGAGTACACCAGGACAATGGACCTTGTAGTATAGGCCTGACAGATGAGTGCACCAGGCAAACGTCATTGAAGTACTGTGGTGTGGTTAAAAGTGTTGAAGAAGAAGTGTTCTTGATGAGCTGCGGGAACTTCCCTATACTTTGAAGAAAGGTTGTGTAGAACTCTCTGCTTCAAGTGGAGAGACCAAAGAATTGTTGAACACTTTGAACTGTTGATTAAATTCAAGTGAAGAGACCAAAGAATTGTTGAACACTTTGAACTGTTGGGTAAAAGAAACTTATTGGAACTACATTGAAACTTTGTTGCAAGACAGGATTTCCTTATTCTTTTGAACTGTTGGTTGAAATCCTGTTTGAATCTGGGGAAGGGAGATTCACCCAGGTTCTAAGAAGAAAGAGTTACTTGATTTGGATATAACTACTGATTTTGTTTAATTTGGATTGCCATATTTTAACTTATTGAGCTTGTTATATGTACAAGTGTGAGGGACAGAATCCTTTTGTTAGAGTGTTTCCTTTGGTTTACTTTAGGCAGGGAAATCCTCGTCAGGGTAGGGATAGTGAGGCGTTTATCAAACCCTTTTTGAGTTTAATAAAATGGCATCTTTTGAAAAACCCTCACAAAGTGTTCCGCCTCACATTTCTGTCCCCTCAAAATAGCCCCAGAGAATCCCTGTGTGTCCATCATTTTGCCTGACAAGGGGAACTCACCTTTCTTGATGCAAGATTTTGTAGCCCCTGTATCCACCATGAACAAATAAACGTTTGGTCACCTCCCTGCACACCTAGGGGGGTTCCTCTTCCGGATCTGTGGTGAGGACTGGACACATCAGAGATCCCTGTGGGCTGCCCTCCTCCTGGTACATATTTGCACCAGGGAGTGAAAAAGGATTCCCTCCAAAAACACTTGCTCCAGTGTAATGAGTTTCTTTCCTTGGGTTAAAGGATTTGTCTTCCATGTCCGCACCAGTGCCTGTGCTGGCATGATCAGTGGGATCCCATAGGTCTCTGCAGCCCTAGTGACTTCGGTTCAACCCGTACCTGCTGAGATTGCACAGAGCCTAAGGCATATGGCATGGTAGGGGATTGCATCTGCTAAGCTCCCATATTAACATAGAATGCACAGTAGGAGGAGAGGGTGGTTGCAGTGCTGGCCTAGCAGCTCTTTACCATCTATGCTCCACTGATGTGTGCAATGTGTTCTGCTCAACTGACTCTGTGCTCTGCAGCACTTCACTTAGCCGGTTTAAGGGCTGATCATCTGTTCTCTGGGATCCGGCGAAGTCAGGCAAGTCTCTACGCTGCTGCCCCAGCTGAGACACGCTCTCTGCTGAGCATGCGGTGGTGCTGGCATATGGGTTCTTTAACATCTATGATCCACGAATGTGTGCAACATGTTCTGCTTAACTGACTCTGCGTTCTGCAGCGCTTCGCTCCCTGGTGTGAGGGCTGATCACCTGCTCTCTGGGATCAGGGTCCTGTGACCACAGACTTTGACCACGCCCCTTTGGACTTCATATTGGCCCCATCACACCTGAGGGATGCCCACAGCAAAATCTGGGCAAGTCTCTACGCTGCGGCTGCAGCTGTCCGCAGAAGGGAGCAACATCCACTACTCATTTCTTCTTTTATATCTCTCTCGCTTCTGCTTCTGAGTGGCAGTTAAATCTATCCAATCAGTTGGGGAACTTTGACTTCCTGGCTTCCCCGAAGCCACATACCCAGCCCACCCAGTAACTGGTTTCAGAGCTTGTTCCGACCTAGTGCTGGTTATATTTGTACTCCTGCAATCTGCTTTTCCTTCTTTCTTCACTATGTTTGATGCTGTTTTTCCCATTCCTACTCGTTGCACATCTCATTCCTCTGGTCCTTATTCATCTGCACAAAACTTAAATAATCTTACCTATCCTCCTTGTTCCCTTATTCCACCTCTAATAATCTAGCTCTTTGGAATGTTTACTCGCTGTGTAATAAATCCCATTCAGTTCTTGATATATTTCTTCGTCTAAATCTTCATTTCATGTGTATTACTGAAACATGGCTCTCATCTTCCAATGCCTCTAATCCTGCCTTTCTTTCTACTCCTGCCACTGCTTTGTGCACACTCCTCATCCTGCGGCACATGGGGGTGGTACTGGCATTCTCGATTCCTCATCTTTTGTTACCTCTCCTTCACCTTCTCTCCCTACCTTTCCGTCTTTTGAATATTCCTTAACTACCTTTGTAAAACCGTATTCTCTTACTTTTCTACTTGTTTATTGCCCCCCGGGTTCGGCTGTTAATTTCTGTGAGGATATTGATGCATTACTCTCTGCTGTTTTACCTTCTTTTACTCCACTCATACTCTTAGGTGACTTTAATCTCCGTCTTTCTTCTATTCACTGTTCACTTCCATTTATTGCTACCCATGATTCCACCTCTCTGTTCTTCCCACTCCCCCTTCCCACGTTGCTGGCTCTATTCTGGATATTATATTCGCCTCTTCATTAATGAGCTCACCTGTTTCTGCTTTGCCTGCCTATTTCTCTGATCACCATCTTTTAGCGTTCTCTATTTTTCCTCCACCTATTCTACCTTATCCGAGATAACCACCTACTTCTGTTGAGATCTCCTTGCTTTCAATACCCCTTTATTTGTTTAATCTTGCATTTCTGCTCTTCTGTCTCCTTATGCATTCTCTGCTCTCTCTGCTGATGATGCTGCAACTTCTCTCTCCTTCTCTTTCCTCTTATCTTGATATCTTGTATCTGGGATTTTCCTTCTCTCCCTCTGTCAAGCTCACTCTTGATTTCCGTCAATTCCACTCCACCTTCCTGAGTACCCCTCGTGCCCTTCTCCTCACCTGTAGTATCCTGGTCTGACGCAACTCCGAATCTCCAGATTCTCAATGCTTCTTCCCTGGATAGTCGATGTGGTCTGCCTCGAGAGGAAGCCACCCTGCCCCTCTAGCTCGGGGCCAAGGGGGCCCCCGTACCGGGGCAGACCGGTTTAGGGGAAAAAGCCAGCGGGCATAAAAAACCCCTCGTAGCGGAACCAGGTAGCCGGATAGCTGACACAAGATACTAAATGCAGACCAGCAGGATAACCGGAAAAGGACTGACTGCTCGGAGGAGTGTGAAAAGACAGTCGAGGTAAAGGGAAAACCAGGAAGCGCTACCATAGATAGCAAGGTACGCCAAGAGAGTGCAATCTCGTAGAAAGGAGAAAGAAAAGAGCGGCAGGGCGCCGCAGAGGAAAGACCTACAGCGTCTCAACCCGAAAGCCTGACGCGGAAGGTTGCAACGCATCTGCTTCCGGGTTGGAGCCGGCTAAAAGGAACTCGTCGGTCTGAAGACTAGACCGCTGCGGACAAGAACGTAATGCGTAACGGCAAGGTTAATGGCCGCTCCATCGCCAGCGTTTCCACAATCGCCAGGGACAGCGGTGTGTGACAGTATATCCCCCTCCCAGTCCGAACCCTCCAGGTTTCCCTGGATGTGTCCGGTGAAAGCGCCCGATGAGTCTAGATGCATGTATGTACGACCTGGGCTCCCAGGAGTCCTCAGTACTAGGATAGTTCTTCCATGACACCAGGTATTCTAGCCTGCCCTTATGGTATCTAGAATCAAGGATGGCAGACACCTCATACTCTTCTGGTCCTGAACCGAAATTGCTCAAACGCCCAGTAGTCTTGCCCATCGGGGTGTTCGGATCAACAGGGCTGAGAAGGGATGAGTGAAAAACCGGATGTACCCGGCCCAAGGACTTAGGTAGTTGCAATCTAAATGCCACTGGATTAATCTTCCGGATAATCTTGAAGGGACCTATATTTCTGGGGGTCAGTTTGGTCGGATGAACCCACCTAGGCAAGTATCTAGTTGACAGCCAGACCCAATCGCCCTCCTTCCATTCCGGACAGGGCAATCGAGCCCGATCGGAATGGTCTTTGTATCTGCGCCTGGCCAAAGCTAAACTCTGTAATGCAGTATCGTGGGCTTTGGTGATTTGATCAAGAGTGGATTCGATGGTGGGTATGTTAGTATGAGAAGGAAAAACAGGAAGTATGCTGCGAGGGTGATGTCCATAGGAACTAAAAAAAGGACTCAGTCCTGTGGCCGAATGTACAGTGTTGTTATATGCAAATTCAGCAGTGGACAGAAGGTTAACCCAATCGTCCTGGTTCTTGTTTACATAACACCTGAGGTATTGTTCCAGAGTGGCATTAAGCCGCTCTGTTTGTCCGTTGGTCTGAGGGTGAAAACCTGATGATAAAGCCCTCTCGATTCCTAACCGTGTACACAGGGCGTTCCAGAACCTTGAAGTATATTGACTTCCTCGGTCTGAGATAATCTTATCGGGAAGGCCGTGGAGCCTAAAAATATCCCTGAGAAACACCTCAGCCATCTCGGAGGCTGACGGCACACCCTGTAGTGCGGAAAAATGTGCTAACTTGGTGAATGTATCAATGGTTACCATAACGCAAGTCTTCCCCTGAGATTTGGGCAAATCTACAATGAAATCAGTGGAAATCTGGGACCATGGCTGATTTGGCAAGTCTGGCTGCGTAAGCAACCCATAGGGCTTATGCGTGGAGTTCTTGTTTTGGGCACAGACTACACACGTTTTACAGTGTTGCTTAACATCATGCGAGAGTCGAGGCCAAAAGAAAGATCGAGAGATCAGCTCAAGGGTGCCTCGAACTCCCCTGTGTCCAGCAGTAACATGATTATGACCCCATTCTAGGACTTTAGATTGTAAGGACCTAGAGGGAACGTACAAACGTTGTCCTACCAATAGAAGTCCTTCAGACCAATGGATCTTGGATTGCAAGTCACCGGGAACCGTGATTGCCAAATCGGGTTTGGTTACCGATCTTATCTCCTGCAGAAATGCCGAAACCATTCCCACAATCTTGTTTCGAGGAAACATTGGTTGGCTAACTGAGGGGGAATGAATGTCCGCAGACCGGCTTCTAGACAGAGCATCCGCCAAGCTGTTTTGGGTGCCAGGAATGTACGTGATGATAAAGTCATACTGACTAAAGAAATGTGCCCAGCGGGCTTGCCTTGAATTGACACATTCCATGTTACGGAGAATCTTCAGGTTCTTATGGTCTGTGCGTAACGTAAACGGATGCCTTCCGCCTTGCAACAGGTGTCTCCACTCCTCGCAGGCCACCTTGAGAGCCAAAAGTTCTTTTTCTATCACTGAATAGTTCAGTTGGCTGGAGGAAAGAGTCTTCGAAAGATATGCTACAGGATGTTCCCTCCCGTCCTTCTGCTGGAGTAGTACAGCACCCAAAGCGCTTGCAGAGGCGTCAGCCTCTACCATAAAAGGTTGGGTTTGATCCGGTTGAGTCAGGATGGGTGCAGAACAGAATCTCTTCTTGAGGTCAACAAAAGCTTGATCCGCTGACTCCGACCAGAAAAACGGTTTAGCGTCCTTCTTAAGTAATGAGGTTATTGGTAACACAATCAGTGAAAAATGACTGATGAATTTTCTGTAGAAATTGGCCAGGCCCAGAAACCGTTGGACCTCTTTCACCGAGGTGGGGATGGGCCAGTCCAAGATGGCAGATACCTTCCTTGGATCCATAATGATACCATCAGGGGAAAGAATGTATCCCAAATACGGAACGGATGACTTCTTGAAGACACACTTCTCTGGTTTAACTAATAGATGTTGTAATTGCAAGCGATGCAAAACCGTCTGGAGATGGACCATATGTTCAGATGGGGATTTTGAGAAAACCAGAATGTCATCCAAGTATACTATGACACTGAGGTATAGCAGGTCAGAGAATAGACGATCCATAAAGCGCTGGAATATGGCAGGAGCGTTAACCAAGCCAAAAGGCATCACTCGGTACTCAAAGAGACCAAACGGAGTACGAAATGCGGTCTTCCATTCGTCTCCATCCTTTATACGTAGAAGGTGATATGCACTCCGGAGGTCCAGCTTAGAGAAGATAGTAGCACCCTGGACCGCTTCCACTATATCTGTTATAAGAGGCATGGGGTATCGGTCCCGAACTGTAACCTTATTTAGCCCTCTATAGTCAATGCAGGGCCTTAACTCAGTAGAATCCCTCTTAGGTATGAAGAACAGCGAAGCTCCAGCCGGTGATTTGGAAGGACGAATGAGGCCATTGGTCAAATGAGAGTCCAAATATCTGCGAAGCGCCCTTTTTTCTAGTAGAGACAGAGAAAACATGCGGCTGAACGGCACCAGGGCATCGGGCACCAACTCAATAGCGCAATCCTCCGGCCTATGTGGAGGTAGATCCAGGATTGGATCATCCTTGAAGACTTCCTTGAATTCTGCCAATTCCGGAGGCACCCTACTGATCTCATGTACTCCTTCCTTTTGTGGAGTAAGGACTTGCACCATTTCCTCTGAAGCAGGGGATAAACAATACTGTTTGCAGTATGGGGAGGAAAAAGCCAAGGTGTTTTGTGCCCAATCGATGTGCGGGTTATGCCTCCTCAACCAAGGAATCCCCAGGATCACAGGGAAATGTGCAGCTCGTATCAAATCAAATTGTAATTCTTCCGAATGCTGGAACACCCGGACCTTCATGGTTTCCGTGGAATGGGTAATCGGTCCTGACGAGAGTGGTGAACCGTCAACTCCCTCTACTTTCTGACATTCCTTTCGTTGTAACAGAGGGAGGCCTTGTTGGTGAGCCCACAAGGTATCCATGAATATGCCTGCGGCACCACAATCTACCAGAGCCATGGTTGTAAGAACCTCTGTAGGAGTCTCCAACTGAATGGGAACTGCCATGAGACGAGAGTCCATCGAGACGGCTTGTGAGGCTACCGTTACAGTGACATAGGGACTAGCACTCTGTCCTCGGATACTCGTCCCCTTTAGTTCCGAGGTTGATCGTTTCCCGACCGCTTAGGTGGAACTTCTGGACAGTTTCGTAGTAAATGAGTGCCTGATGCACAATACATACAAAGGCCAGCATTCCTCCGACGTCTTCTTTCTTCAGGAGTCAAGGAAGATCTAGCAGACCCCACTTGCATTGGTTCTTCCTTGTTCTCGGAGTCAGGTAGGGAGGGCAATGAGTGGGTACTCGGTAGAAACGAGGCCGGGGCTCTTTGCTTCTTTCTCTCCGCCTTGCGTTCACTAAGGCGATAGTCAATTTGAGTAACAATGGAGAACAAATCAGACAGGGTGGTGGGGCGAGCTATCCTTGCCAGTTCGTCCTTTAATTCGTCCTTCAAACCTCGACGAAATATGGTGTATTGAGCCCGTTCTGGCCATCCGGCTTCTGTAGCCAAACGTTTAAATGTGGATATATAAGTCTGTATATCTCTAGAACCTTGGTTAACATCCAGGAGTTCTTCCGCAGCAACATGGGTAATCTCTGGTTGCTCGAAAGCCTGGCGCAATAAGGACAGAAACCCCTCATAATCTCTTATGACGGGGTTATTGTTAGTCACCAACGGGGCAGCCCAGGCTAATGCATTCCCCGTTAAGTTGGATACCATAAATCCCACCTTGGTATGATCATTCTGGAACAACAGAGGTCTAAAGGTGAAGTAAATGGTACAAGCATCCAAAAATTCCTTTAGTCGTTTCGGAGTGCCATCGTACTTGCCAGTGGATAAAGCCATGGGAGGTAAGTCAGAATCCCTTGTATCCCTAGTAGAGACCATCTGTCTCAATACAGCATTATCCGCTTTCACATTCTGGAGTTCCACATTCAGGGCCTGGACAGCAGCCACTAATTCCTGTATTTGTTCTGAAGTGGCCATCCTTTTATCCTGGCGTTGCAAACTGTCAAGCTCACTCTTGATTTCCGTCAATTCCACTCCACCTTCCTGAGTACCCCTCGTGCCCTTCTCCTCACCTGTAGTATCCTGGTCTGACGCAACTCCGAATCTCCGGATTCTCAATGCTTCTTCCCTGGATAGTCGATGTGGTCTGCCTCGAGAGGAAGCCACCCTGCCCCTCTAGCTCGGGGCCAAGGGGGCCCCCGTACCGGGGCAGACCGGTTTAGGGGAAAAAGCCAGCGGGCATAAAAAACCCCTCGTAGCGGAACCAGGTAGCCGGATAGCTGACACAAGATACTAAATGCAGACCAGCAGGATAACCGGAAAAGGACTGACTGCTCGGAGGAGTGTGAAAAGACAGTCGAGGTAAAGGGAAAACCAGGAAGCGCTACCATAGATAGCAAGGTACGCCAAGAGAGTGCAATCTCGTAGAAAGGAGAAAGAAAAGAGCGGCAGGGCGCCGCAGAGGAAAGACCTACAGCGTCTCAACCCGAAAGCCTGACGCGGAAGGTTGCAACGCATCTGCTTCCGGGTTGGAGCCGGCTAAAAGGAACTCGTCGGTCTGAAGACTAGACCGCTGCGGACAAGAACGTAATGCGTAACGGCAAGGTTAATGGCCGCTCCATCGCCAGCGTTTCCACAATCGCCAGGGACAGCGGTGTGTGACACCCTCTCACAAACCCCCTCAACCTTGGCTCTGTTCCATATTTGCGCAATGCGGCGAGTTCTTCAACCCCTGGAGCATCATTGGCGCAAGTCCCTCTCCGAGTCTGATTCCCTCTCTTTCTCATCCAATCATTCTCTCTAAGATGGGGCTCTTCTTGCAGCTAAGCATGCTCATTACTTCAACCGTCTGCATGCCCAGTTTACTCACGCCAGGCGTCTTTTTCAATCTCTTTCTCGTCTACTTACACCTCATAACCCGATCATTCCCTCCATTCTACTCTCACTGCTTCTGATCTTGCAACTTATTTTTCTACTAGTTTAGTTTAGTTTAGTTCCTAGTTACTAAAGTTGCTTATCTTCGTGCTGCTATTGTTCCGTCATCCTTTTCCTCAGATTTGTCTTCCCCCACCTCCTTAATCTCTTCTTAGTTCCTAGTTACTAAAGTTGCTTTTCTTCGTGCTGCTATTGTTCCATCATCCTTTTCCTCTGCTTTTTCTTCCCCCTCCTTCTTAATCTCTTCTTTTTCCCCCATTGCTAATGCAGGCGTGATTGCCGGCTTTGGAAGGTCTGGCGCCGCCATTTGAATGTTCCATTCTACAGCTTACTTCCTGGTTATCGCTCTAGTCTCTTGTCCTGTTTCTTCCTCTATTTAATCCCGCCCCTGTTTCCGGTTCGGTGCGTTGCAACTTCGCTTCCTGTTGTTGCCGTGCTCCGCTTAGTTTCCTGCTTCCTGATTACCCGCTCTCTGCCCTTTTGGAGCTAGCTTCCTCGCTGAGTTCCACTTCAGAGTCCTCTGTCGGCAGCTTTCTTTCCACCTGTTTTTCCTTTATTCTTTTTTCTCCTCCTCTGTTTCTCTCTCGTAGTTTTTCTTTCCCTCTCCTTTCTTTGCCTATTGTCTTTTTTTTTCTCTGGTAGCGGATCCGCTCCTCGGTTTGCTACCGACTTCCTCCAGGTTCTTACCTTTTTTCTTTGGAGTTTCCTTCCGCTGCTGTTAGCGCTTCCGCTCCTCGGATCGCAATCGACATCTTCCTGGATCTACCCTGTTCACTGGAGTTTTCCTCGCTGCAGTTCTGGTTTCGATTTGTCAGCTACTCTCTTCAGACTCGTAACCTGAGGCTTGATCCAACCTGTTCCACGCCTTTGCTCCTCGTGGTCCTGGAAATTCTTACCTCACCACACTCCAGTGTTTCACTCCGAGAGAAGAGGTTTTTTTTTAAGCTTTGGCTTTTTTCCTCTTCGTTTGGTTTCTGCGGAGGGGGGTCCCCAGCTTCCCTGTTTTTTCAGGGAATCAGGGTGGCTTCCTACCGCGGAAGACCGTTTCTCTTCACGAAAAAGAAGAGGATCGAAAGAAGACCCCATCAACACGGAATCTCTCCCGAAGAAACAGGTGAGGAGGAGGGGGAGGTGGAATTGGACATAACCGATACACAGCCGGCTACAGCTGAGTCTGACACCCACTGGTTCACCCTCTGATCCTATTCCTTCTTCTCTAATACCCAAAGTTTATCCTTATCTTGTCTCTTGTCTTACCACTATTCTTAATACCTCTCTTCCCACATCAATCTTTCCTTCCTGCTTTAAGCATGCTTCTATTCTTCCTATTCTCAAGAAATCATCTCTTGACCCCTTTCTTCCTTCTAATTTCTGTCCAATCTCTCTTCTTCCCTACCTTTCTAAACTGCTTGAACCATTAGTCTATACTCAGGTTTCTACCTTTGTTAATGATAATTCCATCCTTCCTTCTCTCCAGTCTGGCTTCCGTCCATGCCACTCAACTGAAACTGCTCTTCTCTCTGTTTGTAATTCCTTGCTCTCTGCCTGTTACACTAAACATTCTTCTCTTCTTATACTTTTGGACTTGTCCGCTCGATTTGACACTGTTGATCACATTTTACTCTTATCTTCTCTGTCCTCTTTTGGGTTTGCTGACTCTGTTCTTGATTTCTTTCATTCTTATCTTTCTAACTGTACTTACTCTGTCTCCTAGGCTGGTTCCTCCTCTGAAACTTTTTCTCTTCTTCATGGCATCCCCCAAGGTCCTGTTCTTGGCTCCTTCCTCCTCTCTCCTTATACTTCTACTCTTGCTGTAATTATTTCATTATTTCTCACCACTTTTATGCTGATGGCACACAACATTGGGCCTCACTACATTGTTGCCGGTCCAGAAACAAGGGTTGTTTCCGGACCGGCAAACTACGTGCTTGCCTGCTGGAGCCGCTGTGCCCAACAGGTCTGACCCTCCCAGGTGCAGCAATCACATTAGACAAACCCTTCCTGGAAGCACCCGCATTGTTAGCAATGGTGCCAGTGCTTCCATGTACCCACTCCCATAGAGTACTTTGGGACTCCATGGCAATGGGGATTAACAAATATACCAGCGCTTGACTTCCCAGCCACCAGATTCGTAATGAGCCAGTGGCACCAGGAAGTCAGGTGCTGGTACATTTTTAAGGGTCCGGTGGCAACCCGCCGGTAGCACCTGCAGGGTTACCGCCGGACCCGTAATGAGGCCTATTGTCTCTCCTTATCTTCGTTTACTCCTGCTATTCACAATAATTTACCTTCCTGTTTGTTTCCATCAAGTCTTGGATGTCAGACTACTTTCTTGTCCTGAACTCATCAAAAACGAAGTTCTGTTCTTCCCTGCCACCACTATTCCCCTTTCCCCTCCATCATCCGTCTTTTTCCCTCCTTCTTCCTTACCTCATTCTAGCATTGCTTGTAATATCGGCCTCTACCTTGACACAGACCTATCCTTTTCTCATCACATTCCTACTATCTCTTATTCTTGTAGCTTCCATCTCTTTAATATTCGCAAAGCATGTTTTATTCTGACCTCTGGTGCTACTAAGTTCCTGATCTCATCTCTTATTTTTTCTCGCCTTTTTTACTTTCTACTATTCTGTTTGGTCTTCCTCTCTCTCGCTTGGCCCTAGTTAAGTCCATTTTCAATGCTTCCATTCGTCTTCTCTACCAGGTGTCCCCCTGTGATTCCATTTCTCAATTTCTGTCTTTGCTTGGCTGGCTTTCCTTCTCCTCTCGGCAGACATCTTTTTTATTTGTTGCATTGTGCTCAAATACCTCCATGGTCTTTCTTGCTCCCAGTTATTTGTCATCTTTAGTTTCTTTCTGTGCCCCCACTCTCTCCCTTCGTTCTCAATCTCAGTTTTTATTATCTGTCCCTCTCCCTTCATGTGCTTACTGCTGATTCCGTTATGTATCTCTTCTTGCCCCATACCACTGGAAATCTCTCCCTTTCCCTCTCCGTTCTACTACTTCTTACTCTTCATTCTGTACTTCTCTAAAGAACTATCCTTTCCAGTATTAATTCTCTCCTTTGAAAATGTTTGTAATTGAATGAATCTTCATTTTTATTGTACTGTAACTATTCTTTCAGCGCTTTGGAGTAAAGCGCTCTATAAATGCCAAATAAATACAAATACAAACCTGTCTCGACAATCTCGTGACACGTGTCCCATCTTTGCGTAAAACCAACACTGAATCCCATACAACCCTCCATATTTATTTCCCATTGGCCCATTAAACAGGGGGCCCCAATCCTCTGAACCTACCAAATGACCCACTTCCTCTTAAAAAATCCTCCCCTAACCCCTGCAAACCCTCTCATTTGCCTTGGACCAGGAGCAAACCCGTCCATCCACCCTTGTGTCATACCTAATTCACCATGTCCATGTTGTCCCAATTGCCCCTGCTTTCCCTCCATGGAGCTACTAATCACTGCCCCTTCCAAACAGACAAAAATGCACAATGTGGGCCAGAATTTCTGGCCAACTCTTGGCCTCCATCCCTACTACTTTATCTAGATTGTGCTGGGCTTCCTTGAGGAGTCCCTTCTTTAGCATGTGGTAATAAATCGCCACATTCGTATCACACACTTCTGTGTATGCCCCGCACATCTCCTGAATTAACTGGATGTGTGTGGCAGTTTCATCGTTCAAGTTCATTGATTTGCCTAGAATCGAATTTATAACAAGCGTAACGGGATACATATTCTGCAAGGCTCCCAATACCTGTGCCTTGCAATTATTAAAAACTGCTCCATCGTGAGCATTTGAATCCAACTGAACTCCCGGATACCCTGCTCTACTCCAAAGCTCGTCTGGCCGGTCTCCTATAAGAACCGTGAATACACTTTTCATATCCCCTATGGCCATCATGACACTGGCGGTATGTTCCTCTAATGCATAAATCCACTTCCCCACGCCTGCAGTGAGGAAAGGGAGGGCCTTCATCAAATGATTTGGGTCCATGTGTGACCACGGGACATAATATGCCTTTTCCAGACCCTTCTGGAGCAACAGAAACTGAGTTACACCCGCTTTTACTGTGGCTTCCCAATCTCTCCCCTGCAAGTACCACAGCGCATCCTACGATTTCATGGTATACTCTCTGTCGCTGCTACTGGAGCAGAAAGTGGAGTGGCTACACCCTGGCCCTCCTTGCTTGACATCCTATTCCCACTCCTCTTCATCCCCTACTCCTGTTATCACTTCCCCTGACACTTTTACAGGCATGGAAGCATACTCAGCACTACCGTAGGGTGCTGGCTCCCGTTCTCACTTCCCGAATCCTGTATCTGAAGCAGTATTTTTTCATTTTATTGGTCACTTGTTAGGTGCTTATACAATTACCAAAACTGTTTCAAAGCGCCCACAGGGCAACAAGTTAGGGACAGGGGAAGAAAGACAATGAATTACAACAGAGATAAATAATTGAATTAAAAGTACAAACAAATCATGAGAATAACAGGGAGGGGAGACAAACCTGCTATGCCTTGTGAGTGTTCAGAACATGCAAGCGCAGAGGGGAGTACATAAGGGAAAGGTGCTGTGGTGCTCATGGAGAAGTGCTCGGGTGAAGTGCTAAGAAAGAAAAAGAAAAACGTAAGTGCAACATCCCGTGGGGAGGGTGAGCCTAAGCAAGTGCAGTATATAGACATCAGCTGGGATGAGAGATGTGGGGGGGGGGGTCAGGGACCCGAGGATACATAAGGGCCTGCACATCAGTCATGCTACTGTATGATTAGCAGGGAAGAGAGGAGAAGGAAAAGGTAAAGAGAAAGGTCTTGAGGCTTTTTTGGAACTTAAGGAGGTCCTGCTCAAGACGCAGAGGAGGAGGGAGGCTATTCCACAGAAGGGAGCCCACTGAGGAAAGTGGTCAACCACCAGCTCTCTGTTTAGCAAACCACTTCACACGCAGGGAGTTGGTGCCAGAGGAACGCAGGAGTCTAAAAGGGGAGTATTTGGTCAGGAAGTATTGAAGATGGAGTGGTCCCAGGCCTCAGATACCCTTGTGGATGATAAAGAGGGATTTGAATTTAATTTGTGCTGAGACTGGGAGCCAGTGAAGGCTTTGTAGGGCAGGAGAGATGCAGTCCCTGGGCTTGAGGCCAAGGATAAGTCTTGCTGCCCTATTCTGGGTAAGCTGGAGGCGTCACAGGGTGGACGAAGGAAGATTAAGGAGGAGGATGTTGCAGTAGTCTATCCTGGAGAGAACCAGAGCACGGGTAACACTGAGCCTCTGGGGGAAGGTGAGGAAGGGTAGAGTTTCTTTGAGAAGGAAGAGCTGAAAGTGTGAGTTCTTGACAATGTCCTGAATATGAGGGATGAAGGAACAGGAGGAGTCGAAGATGACTCCAAGATTCCTGGCTTCAGAGGAGGGGGCAGGGGCAGAGCCCATGGAGGAAGGCCAGAGTGAATGGAAGAAGTAGGGTGCAGGGGACCCAATAGGGAGAATCTCTGTTCTGCTGGCGTTGAGGCAGAAGTCACTAGCAGTGCACCAGGCCTGTATGGGATGGCAGTCAGGGATGAGGGAAGGTGCAAGAGCGTCAGTAGGAAGTTTGAAGAAGAGTTGTGTGTCGTCAGCGTAGCACTGTAAATTGGGGGAGAAGGAGGAATATTTCTGTTCTCCAGGTCCACATTGACCTCTTTGATAACCGATTTATTCAACCTGACAAGAACTTGCCCATGCTTCCACCTTCCTTCCCGCTCTTCATTTCTCTGCCACCGTAACAAGCACTACCTCTTTCTCTGCTGGTCGCAGTGCTTCTTCCGATTTATCGCGCTCCTTTGTCACTACTGCCATACGCAACCTATCTTCTATCCTAGAGGTAAATGGCATAATCTCCTCTTTCTCAACCCTTCATCTGCTCTTCTAGCTGCCGGGCTAACTCTCTCTCGTTCTTCCACCCTTAATCTCTAACCTAGCAGTCAGTGGAGTTATTCCCTTTCCACTCTCCATTCTCAACCTTCCTTCAGCCCTAACCATTGAAGGAGTTACCCTTCCACTTTCCTCGCTATCCCACTTCCTAGAGATTGTAGCTGATGAAGGCAATACCTGCGTTCGTCTTGCAGCCACTGGAGTGGCCGCTGGAGGTTCTAACTCAGGGTCTGTATACCCCTCTACAGGCGATAAAGGATAACACCCATATGGGGTTGGTGCAGAAGAAATTCCTGCACCCTCCTTTTTTGGCCCTTCCTCTGAGACTTTAACATAATGGCCCTTCCCACCTTTTTTATACAGCTTCCATAGCTCTACGATGTTTAACCCCTTCTCTAACTTCAAATCCTTGTGTCTTGTAGTTAGAAAAAGTATGCAAGTTTCCCAATATCCCCTTATCATAGGTCCCCTCAGTAGGCCAAGAATTGAGCATTTTACCCTGACTTTCCCAAGCCATTCCCGGTGGTATTTCTAAATCTTTATCTTATAGCCAGGAAGTACCTGACACAAATGATTCAGCTAAGTCTCCATACTACAAACAAATGTACCCAAAATAATTTCACAAAAAATAACACCAAAGCCGAAACTGCGGCACAACATTTCCATCCAAGGAACTCACCTTACTCTCTTACACCACAATCACCTATCTTAGCTATTTACTTTAGTTATACTTCTCAATACACAGCATCCTATCCAAAAAAACACCAGCCAATATCTCTGAGATATCTCCTTCACTCGTGCATAGAAAGAGCACAATGTTTTCCACTACAAGACCGCTGCTCTTGCTCTCTTTGTCACTAGTACGGTATTCTCTAGTACAATACTGTATTTTCCTGACTACTGGAAGATTCCCTTCACTACTTCGACTAACCAAGAAAAGCGAGGCGTGGGCTCTGTCAGCATTGTCAATACAAAATGAAGGGTGCCAAAGGTATATTTCAGGAAGGTATCTGTGGGTGGATTTACCATTAGATGCCACCTCACCACTAGGTGAGGGCTCCAGCTAACTAGACAAGCAAACTGAAGGAGATTAGGACACATCTCACAATGACATGCTGGGTGGGAGACCACCTCACACCACTAAAATAATAAACTAGGAAAAATATATACAAATGACTTACAACCAAATATAGTTCACTCACTCCTTCAAAGCATTAACTCTTTCAATTCCTGTAATGTCAGTTAACTCAATGCAGACACTACAAATGTACCCTTACCAAACCCCTTAAATCAAATCAAATAACCCTCTTTGTCCCCTAGTTCCCCTCTCGCTCTTCCCACAAAAGTGCACTCATGTGAACCCGAAGCGCTCTGATTTGGTGCTCCGTCAATTTGTCCTGAACAGCTGGACCACAGTATCATGCCTCCAAGGAGGAGACAGGCCTTTAACCAATATGGCGCCCGTAAACCTCTCTTTTCACTGTGCACGGAAGACTGGTCCCCGCAGAGAGGCGCTGCAGCCAAGTTGTGCGGTCAGGAGAACCCCAATGTCTTGGAAAGCCTGGGGTCCCTTTGTGGTCTCCTAAAATGTAGGGCCAGGCCTCCAATCTCCTTAACCCAAAGTAGGCCCACCTCTTAAGAAGCAAGTGCATGTTTTGTCCATAAAGCAAATTTATTGTACAAACAGCCAGGAGAGGCTTGATGACCTTATGGATTCAAACGAACCCAAGTCTCTCAGAACCACACAAGTTGACACATTATATATATTTTTGCAACCGTTAAAATACTCCCATATATTTTATCACAAACCACCCCCCACCCGTGATTAGTTAAACCTATACAAAGAAATCCATTCTTCGTCCAGTTCCTCCATTCTCATTTGTAGCCGTTATCTTAACTACCATCTTCAGCTCATGTGTAGAACACACCTATTTTTAGGATTCGTCCGTGGTAGCTCATGACATTATCATACATTTATACATTCACATACAAACATAATTAATTATAAGGCCCAGCTGGTTTGAGACCTCTTAATCCTAAATATAATGTGCACATGGTTTGCACGTATATTTCAAACGACACAAGAGAGAGCAGAATAAACAGGTTCCCTTTGAAATGTCGATAACCATCTCACCCACCCCTGCTTACTGGCGTCATTGAAAAATTCGAATCTACTGACTACCAATTCAGCACACAAGGCACATCCTGAAAACAATCGAAACACAGGGAGTATCGGTCAACCCTGTCCTCAGGTGTCCTTCACTCCAAGTTTATTGTTGATCCAAAGCAAATGATTTGGTCCCTCTGCAAGGCCCCATGCACTTAAAAAATATTATATTTGCCTTCACGATACTAACAGGCCATAAAAACCCTGGCCATTTTGTTAGCTGAGCTGACCACATTCTAAGGTTGTAGTTACTCATTTACCCTTCCTCTGGCCTCTAAAACTCTGCAAAACAAGTTTCTCCAAGTCACTTAAAATTCATCAAAACCCTTACTTCTGAGTTGAATCCATTTATAAAAGAGCCCACTACGTGAAGATTTATAATTCCCTGTGTATGTATATCAAATTGAAACCTTGCACTGTCTTTGCCGCCCTCCATTCACAAATATGGCATGGGCAACATGAACCCCTCTATCTCGGTGGGACCATCCCTGACCACCCCAACAACCAGAAATGCCCTTGTCTGAATTCTGTCCAGCTTACCAAGTTGAGTTTTACTGTAGCTAGTCTGCAGTTGAAACTCATGTTCCAACACACTCCTATTTGTTCCTATATACAGCAATCTCATACTCTTTTGGCTTGTTCCCACTCCTGACCTAGCACTACCCTTTACAAATACTCAGATGCACTTTACATTTCGCCATCGTCTTTCCACATTTGTATCCCAATTCTAACGTGTGTCCAGAGACACTCCTAGCTATCTAAATTCTGCTACCTCTGTCAACACATTCCCTCTCAACCTAAGGTCCAGGCTTATTCCTATGTTTTGATTATTAAAGTCCATACACACTGTTTTGCTACTAGACACAGTAAAACCCCATTTCATACACCACTCCTACATTTTATCCAGTGTTGTTTGTTAAATCTCACCCAGATTACCCATAATCAATGCAAAACCCCACCTTGCAACCACTCTCCTGGATCTGTCCTATGAGACCATCCACCGCTATTTTAAAAAGAGCAGGGCTAATAACATTGCCCTGAGGAGTCCCATTCCCCATTAGAAATTCCTGGGGATAATGCATCCCTCACTTTCACTCAAAATGACCCATGTTCCAAGAAATTCTTCAACCAAGAAAACAATCTCCCTTTAACACCTTTTTCCATCAATATGTAGAGCAGCCCATCCCTCCATAGCATATTGCAAGCCTTCTACATGTCTATGAAGATTGCGCCTGCCATTTACCTGCAGCTCAGGGCCTCTTCAATGTCCATTGTCTGAGTAATCACTGCATCCCTTATTGACCTATGTTTCCTGAACCCATGCTGGAACATACTCAGTTTTTATTTGGACTCCAAGAAGTACACCAATCTATCACACACCATTCACTCCATCACCTTACAAGACACACATCAGAACTATAAGCCTATACGACCCACAAGAAGCGGCTGGTTTCTTTGCTTTCAGTATTGGGGAAGATGATTGCTCTCTTCCAGCTATGTGGCAGCATTCCAAAGTCCCATACCATATTATACAGTCGCAAAACCACTTCCAAACGGCACATTCCCTACTTCCCTTCAAGGCTTTGCGTAACTCACTCAAAATGAAAGGCATTTCCAACCAGTCAGTCCACACTGCCACACTTTTCAATATGCTCACGTTCACAGTCATGAAATTTGTCATCTCTTGTTTAGCTATGTGATGGTGTCGATCGTGGACCTCCTTTCGCTCTCACACATACGCCGCCCTCTCACTCATGCATACCAGTGAATAGAGAGTCGGAGCACGGAGCGGGGGTACAACATATGGAGCATCCCATGGAGTGGGCTCGTCACTCAGGTTTGTGTCACCTAAGGCTGGGGCTCTCGACACCTTTCTGAAGTGGGATGAGTTCCTTGTTATGGTCTTTCGGTCTCCTTCCGCGGTGATGAGGGGATCCTTTCTTGCGGATGATGAGGAGAGGCTCCTCGCTGAATGGGGCTACGTTTTTCCGAGTCTGGGGCAGGCGGACTATCACCATGTCTCCTGGCACCAAGTCATTTGTCTTGGCTTGCCGTTTTGTGTCCGCGGCCCTTTTCATGGTTTCCTTCATGCGTGCATCCTTCTCCCTCATTTCTGCGTCCCTTGCATAGTGATCTTCCTCAATGACCGCATGTGGTATTCGTGTTCTTATTGTTCTCCCGAACATCACTTCTGAAGGTGTTTTTCCCGTGGTGCTGTGTGGCGTATTCCTGTAGTCTCGCATGAGTTGGTATAATAGTTTCTCGACAGGCTCTCCCGTGATGCAAGCAAATTGCGTGGTGCGTTTGATGTTGCTCATGAACCGCTCAACGGTCCCATTGGCTTGTGGCCATACGGGTGTTATTTTTCTGTGTCTGAAACCCATGTATTCGGCAAATCTTTGGAAGTCCTGTCCTGTGAATGGAGGTCCATTGTCTGATTTAACTACCTTGGGTACTCCGTACGTTGCGAACATCCGATCTAGGACTGGTATGGTGTGGTGTGCAGATGTTGATGGGACTATCTGTAGATCGGGGTATCTCGAGTACTCATCTACGGCCACCAGAATGTATTCTCCTCCTTCCATGGGCCCAAAGTGATCAATGGCTATCTCTTCCCATGCCCCTTCAGGTAGTGCGGTCATGCTTAGAGGTTCTGGGGAGGTGTGTGGCTTTACAAGTGCACAGGTGGGGCAGTCTTGTAGTAGTTCTTCTACTGCGGTATCTAGCTGTGGGAACCATAGCTTCTGCCTCAGCATCCTTTTGGTGGACACAATGCCTCGGTGTCCTTCATGGGCGAGCTCGAGTACCTTCTGGCGCAGGCTGCGCGGTATCACTAGCTTTGTCCCTTTTAGCAGCATCCCTTCGTCTGATTTTGCCAGTTCTTCTTTTACAGCTAGGAAACAGGTGAGATCCCGCTTGACGTCTTCGTTCATGGTTTCCCGAATTTGCTTGGCATGCTTCCATCGCCCTGTCTCTAGGCATCGGAGGATGGTTTGTATCCCTTGATCAGTGTTTGATTCACTAATGATGTGATCCATGTCTAGTCCTTGTGGTGTGTTGCTGTGAATGACATATCTTATGTACTGGTCAGCTATAGATGGTTCTGGTCCACACGCGTCCTTCGGGTGTCTCGAGAGGAAGTCGGCGGGGTTCTGCTCTTTTCCAGGTCTATGAGTGATGGAGAACTGGTAGTCTTGTAGTCGGAGGGCCCATCGAGCTATGCGTGGTGGCATTTTTGCTTGAGGGTTGCCATAAATGAAGATGAGGGCTTGGTGGTCCGTTACTACTACGAAAGGTTTCCCGTATAGGAACAAATGGAAATGTTCACAGGCCCACACTACGGCCAGACCTTCTTTTTCCGCCTGGGAGTAGGCTTGCTCTGTCTTGGAAAGGCTTCGACTGGCATAGGATATGATATGTTTTTTGTTTTCTTCTCTGTCGTCGAGTTGTGTCAGGATGGCGCCTAGGCCTACGGGGCTGGCGTCGACAACAAGTTCTGTCGTTCTTTTGGGGTCGTAGTATGCCATATTCCGGGCGTCGGATATGCGATCTTTAATCGCTTGGAATGCTTCTTGGCACTGGGGAGACCATGTGAGTTCTGTGTTGAGTTTTGTGAGTGCTCGGAGGGGTTCACTGATGGATGCGAAATCTCGTATATATCTGGTGCAGTAACTCGCAAGGCCTAAAAAGGACCTGAGGTCTGAAGTGGTGGTGGGTGGCGAAGCTTCTCGGAGTGCGCTCACTTTCTCCGGGTCGGGTGTCATTCCCTTCTCGGAGAATATGTGACCAAAAAAACGGAGCGTTTTCTTGCGAAATTCACATTTGTCTTTGTTTAGTGTGAGTCGTGCCTCTTCCAGGGCCATGCACACTCTCATCAGTGTATCGTCGTGTTGCTCTTGAGTTTGACCGAACACCAGGATGTCGTCGCTGTAGTTCAGGCAGTTGGGTACATGTTTGATGATATTGTGAATTTCTGCTTGAAAGATTTCAGCAGCGGACGACACACCGAAACTTAGCCGCTTGTAGCGGAAGAGTCCTAGGTGGGTGGCAAAAGTTGTTATATATCGGGAGCTTTTGCAGAGTTCCAGCTGATGGTACCCTTTGTTAAGGTCCAGTTTAGAAAACACGGTTGCCCCGTTTAGCAGATGTACCATGTCCGTTATCCTAGGGGCTTGATGGCGTTCCCTTAGTATGGCCTCATTTGGCCTTCTCATGTCCACACATATTCGGATGTCTTGGGAGTCCTTTTTGGGTACGGGTACAATTGGGGAGACCCATGGTGTGGGTCCTTCTGCCGGCTCAATGATGTCTGCATCCAGTAATTTTGTTAGTTCATCTTCCACTTGTTTTTGAATGTTTATTGGTATTCCTCGATAGTGTTGGGCTATGGGTGGGACCTTGGTGTCAATGTGGAGTTCTATTTGCCTGTCCCTCAGCTTCCCGAGGCCTTTGAATAGTGATGGGAACACTTGTTCTATGCTTGCTGTGGGGTCTAGGTATTTGCGTACCATGAGGCGGTACAATATGTGTATTAGTCCCATTTCTATTGCTGCCTGATAACTCAGTATGCATCCGCTCTCCGTCGCTGCCTCTAGGACGTGCATGGGTATCTTCTTTTCATGTTCTTTGTATCGGCACGAAGCCATGAAGAAACCTTTGCATGCAAGCGGGGTCTTTGATCCATATGGGAAAATGAGTGTTCGAGCTGGTTGCAGTCGGGGGGCGTTTGGTATGCTCTCGTAGACTTTTTCACTGATCACGTTTACGGTTGCCCCCGTGTCAATTAGGAATTCTGCTGCCGTTTGATTTACTTGTATTCTGAGGATTGGGCTATGCTCTTTTGCTGTGCTGTTTCCTAGAGCATAAGGGTATCCCTTCCTTCTTGGTACTTCCGGGTGTTTTTCCGATTTTGATGTTTTCTCATCCGACGAGGCACTGGACACGCTGTCAGATTGTGACTGTTTGATGAGGCACCGTACGTATCTTCGTGGTCTTCTTCTCGTCCTGGGGAGTGGAGTCCTGTTCTCCCTCCATTCTCTCTTGTCATGTCTCTTTTCCGTCTGGTCGTCATGATGTTTGTGGCGCCCTTGTTCGTGGGTCTGGTGTGATCCTCGATGATTGCGGTAGGATGTTATTTGATTTTGTTCTTGTTCTGGCATGGGCTTGTGGCTCCTTCCAGCCCCTCTCATCTTGCTGCGGAAGATCAGACATACGGCTTTGTAGTGGTCTTCACCACCGCACGCGGAGCAGTTTTGTCCTATTGCAGGGCACATTCCTTCGTGGGGGTATTCGTGTCCGCACCGGTAGCAGAACGGATCACTGTTTCTTGCGGTCCCTTCCAGTTTGTTGAGGCTTTCATGTTTTCCATGTGTTATTTTTATGTCGTCCAGACCTTCCACTTGTGCGGCCAGGGCCGCATCCGAGCGCGCCAGTCGAAGGATTTCTTCAAGGCTGCGCAGTTGTTGCAGGAGTCGTCTGCGGAAGTCGGCACTTTCACATCCCACTATGATCTGTGACCTGAGGGCCTCCTCATTTGAGTAATTATTGAAGTCACAGTGTTTCATTTTTGCACGTAGTCTCATGACGAATGCATCTATGGTTTCACCCTTTTGTTGTTTTGTGGTATGGAATATGTGCCGTTCATAGTCCACATTGGTGTGAGGTGTGAAATATTCCGTGAGCGTTGTTTTTAGCTTGACGTACGTGTCTATGTTGTTCTCGGGAATTTCGTCCAGAATGTCTCGGACATTTGGTCCTACAGCATGATTTAAAAGATTGAGTTTTTGTTCATCTTCTAGTGCGCCTGCCGCCTTTAGACATACCTCAAAATCCCTCAGCCACCTCTTCCACCTTGATCCAAGGGTGCCAGTGTCAGTGAGGTCGAAATTTGCTGGTAGCTGTGTTAGGAGGCTGTCTGTCATTTTTTTATGGCCTGTGTTGCTTGGTGTCACTGGGATGGTTAATGAGTCTTCCTCTGAGTTACTCATGAACGTGTTTCTGTGGCTAAATGGGCTGAGCCGGGTGTGATTGTCACTCTGCAGCAGGGGCGCTGAACATTAATTCTTGGAATTAATAAGTAGTATTTATTAGTTAGTATAGTACTTGGAAGTAGTACACATGTACTTCCTAGTGGACAGTCTTGGCGCGGTGGCGCCTTGTTGCCAGCAGGGGGCGCTGCAAAATGGGGCCTTAGCTGCCGATGTCTGCAGGTGCGTGGTGGGTTTGATTTTATTTTTTATTTTTTTTCTGGCAGAGGGGAAGAGGGTTCGCTCTTACCCCTTTGCGTTGGATCGTTGGACCGGGAGGTTCTTCTTTGCCTCCTCCGCTCGTGCGCGTTGCCGTTGGCGGGAGGCCACTCCTCCACCGCCCGGTGATGATTTTTCGCGGGGAGCCGGCACCTGCTCCACCCGCGCGGGGAGTCGCTGCTCCACCCGCCGATGTCTTCTTGTGCTGGGCCGGGCCTTCACAGGCGTTTCCGTTGGCGGGAGGACGCGTCCTCCACCGCCCGGGAAGAGTATATATGCGGGGAGCTGACAGCTGCTCCTGCTCCACCCGCTCGAAACGCTTGTGCCGGAGATTGGGAAATGGGGAGCCTTCGCGCTCCACCCACTGCTATGGGCCCGCGTGCAATCGAGGTCCGGGCTCCCAGTGGTGACAGGGGACGCACCACGAGCAGCGGACCGACGATTGAGGGCATGGCGGGAACTTCTTTCCCTCGTCGCCAGTGTGATGGTGTCGATCGTGGACCTCCTTTCGCTCTCACACATACGCCGCCCTCTCACTCATGCATACCAGTGAATAGAGAGTCGGAGCACGGAGCGGGGGTACAACACGTCTTTATTCATGAGACCCCGGCTTGTAACCAACTCTTGGGCGGTAACCCCGCCCCTCAACATACGCGGGTCTCAGCCCGCAGACCAAACATAAACAGAGGACTGTCGTCCTTGGATGAGGAAGTGAGGACATCACATCCTCCCGTCACTAAACCTTAAGTCCAAACTTAGTTCATTTCCTCGATGAGGCGGCGAGGCTTTTTCTTCGTCCTTGTTGGTCGACCTTCTATTCTTGTCGAAGAGTCTGTCCATGTCTCAGCATTCACTTCTCCGTCGGAGTCTTCTCTGTCTCCTTCATATGGAGCATCCCATGGAGTGGGCTCGTCACTCAGGTTTGTGTCACCTAAGGCTGGGGCTCTCGACACCTTTCTGAAGTGGGATGAGTTCCTTGTTATGGTCTTTCGGTCTCCTTCCGCGGTGATGAGGGATCCTTTCTTGCGGATGATGAGGAGAGGCTCCTCGCTGAATGGGGCTACGTTTTTCCGAGGCTGGGGCTGGCGGACTATCACCATGTCTCCTGGCACCAAGTCATTTGTCTTGGCTTGCCATTTTGTGTCCGCGGCCCTTTTCATGGTTTCCTTCATGCGTGCATCCTTCTCCCTCATTTCTGCGTCCCTTGCATAGTGATCTTCCTCAATGACCGCATGTGGTATTCGTGTTCTTATTGTTCTCCCGAACATCACTTCTGAAGGTGTTTTTCCCGTGGTGCTGTGTGGCGTATTCCTGTAGTCTCGCATGAGTTGGTATAATAGTTTCTCGACAGGCTCTCCCGTGATGCGAGCAATTTGCGTGGTGCGTTTGATGTTGCTCATGAACCGCTCAACGGTCCCATTGGCTTGTGGCCATAGGGGTGTTATTTTTCTGTGTCTGAAACCCATGTATTCGGCAAATCTTTGGAAGTCCTGTCCTGTGAATGGAGGTCCATTGTCTGATTTAACTACCTTGGGTACTCCGTACGTTGCGAACATCCGATCTAGGACTGGTATGGTGTGGTGTGCAGATGTTGATGGGACTATCTGTAGATCGGGGTATCTCGAGTACTCATCTACGGCCACCAGAATGTATTCTCCTCCTTCCATGGGCCCAAAGTGATCAATGGCTATCTCTTCCCATGCCCCTTCAGGTAGTGCGGTCATGCTTAGAGGTTCTGGGGAGGTGTGTGGCTTTACAAGTGCACAGGTGGGGCAGTCTTGTAGTAGTTCTTCTACTGCGGTATCTAGCTGTGGGAACCATAGCTTCTGCCTCAGCATCCTTTTGGTGGACACAATGCCTCGGTGTCCTTCATGGGCGAGCTCGAGTACCTTCTGGCGCAGGCTGCGCGGTATCACTAGCTTTGTCCCTTTTAGCAGCATCCCTTCGTCTGATTTTGCCAGTTCTTCTTTTACAGCTAGGAAACAGGTGAGATCCCGCTTGACGTCTTCGTTCATGGTTTCCCGAATTTGCTTGGCATGCTTCCATCGCCCTGTCTCTAGGCATCGGAGGATGGTTTGTATCCCTTGATCAGTGTTTGATTCACTAATGATGTGATCCATGTCTAGTCCTTGTGGTGTGTTGCTGTGAATGACATATCTTATGTACTGGTCAGCTATAGATGGTTCTGGTCCACACGCATCCTTCGGGTGTCTCGAGAGGAAGTCGGCGGGGTTCTGCTCTTTTCCAGGTCTATGAGTGATGGAGAACTGGTAGTCTTGTAGTCGGAGGGCCAATCGAGCTATGCGTGGTGGCATTTTTGCTTGAGGGTTGCCATAAATGAAGATGAGGGCTTGGTGGTCCGTTACTACTACGAAAGGTTTCCCGTATAGGAACAAATGGAAATGTTCACAGGCCCACACTACGGCCAGACCTTCTTTTTCCGCCTGGGAGTAGGCTTGCTCTGTCTTGGAAAGGCTTCGACTGGCATAGGATATGATATGTTTTTTGTTTTCTTCTCTGTCGTCGAATTGTGTCAGGATGGCGCCTAGGCCTACGGGGCTGGCGTCGACAACAAGTTCTGTCGTTCTTTTGGGGTCGAAGTATGCCATATTCCGGGCGTTGGATATGCGATCTTTAATCGCTTGGAATGCTTCTTGGCACTGGGGAGACCATGTGAGTTCTGTGTTGAGTTTTGTGAGTGCTCGGAGGGGTTCACTGATGGATGCGAAATCTCGTATATATCTGGTGCAGTAACTCGCAATGCCTAAAAAGGACCTGAGGTCTGAAGTGGTGGTGGGTGGCGAAGCTTCTCGGAGTGCGCTCACTTTCTCCGGGTCGGGTGTCATTCCCTTCTCGGAGAATATGTGACCAAAGAAACGGAGCGTTTTCTTGCGAAATTCACATTTGTCTTTGTTTAGTGTGAGTCGTGCCTCTTCCAGGGCCATGCACACTCTCATCAGTGTATCGTCGTGTTGCTCTTGAGTTTGACCGAACACCAGGATGTCATCGCTGTAGTTCAGGCAGTTGGGTACATGTTTGATGATATTGTGAATTTCTGCTTGAAAGATTTCAGCAGCGGACGACACACCGAAACTTAGCCGCTTGTAGCGGAAGAGTCCTAGGTGGGTGGCAAAAGTTGTTATATATCGGGAGCTTTTGCAGAGTTCCAGCTGATGGTACCCTTTGTTAAGGTCCAGTTTAGAAAACACGGTTGCCCCGTTTAGCAGATGTACCATGTCCGTTATCCTAGGGGCTTGATGGCGTTCCCTTAGTATGGCCTCATTTGGCCTTCTCATGTCCACACATATTCGGATGTCTTGGGAGTCCTTTTTGGGTACGGGTACAATTGGGGAGACCCATGGTGTGGGTCCTTCTGCCGGCTCAATGATGTCTGCATCCAGTAATTTTGTTAGTTCATCTTCCACTTGTTTTTGAATGTTTATTGGTATTCCTCGATAGTGTTGGGCTATGGGTGGGACCTTGGTGTCAATGTGGAGTTCTATTTGCCTGTCCCTCATCTTCCCGAGGCCTTTGAATAGTGATGGGAACACTTGTTCTATGCTTGCTGTGGGGTCTAGGTATTTGCGTACCATGAGGCGGTACAATATGTGTATTAGTCCCATTTCTATTGCTGCCTGATAACTCAGTATGCATCCGCTCTCCGTCGCTGCCTCTAGGACGTGCATGGATATCTTCTTTTCATGTTCTTTGTATCGGCACGAAGCCATGAAGAAACCTTTGCATGCAAGCGGGGTCTTTGATCCATATGGGAAAATGAGTGTTCGAGCTGGTTGCAGTCGGGGGGCGTTTGGTATGCTCTCGTAGACTTTTTCACTGATCACGTTTACGGTTGCCCCCGTGTCAATTAGGAATTCTGCTGCCGTTTGATTTACTTGTATTCTGAGGATTGGGCTATGCTCTTTTGCTGTGCTGTTTCCTAGAGCATATAGGTATCCCTTCCTTCTTGGTACTTCCGGGTGTTTTTCCGATTTTGATGTTTTCTCATCCGATGAGGCACTGGACACGCTGTCAGATTGTGACTGTTCGATGAGGCACCGTACGTATCTTTGTGGTCTTCTTCTCGTCCTGGGGAGTGGAGTCCTGTTCTCCCTCCATTCTCTCTTGTCATGTCTCTTTTCCGTCTGGTCGTCATGATGTTTGTGGCGCCCTTGTTCGTGGGTCTGGTGTGATCCTCGATGATTGCGGTAGGATGTTATTTGATTTTGTTCTTGTTCTGGCATGGGCTTGTGGCTCCTTCCAGCCCCTCTCATCTTGCTGCGGAAGATCAGACATACGGCTTTGTAGTGGTCTTCACCACCGCACGCGGAGCAGTTTTGTCCTATTGCAGGGTACATTCCTTCGTGGGGGTATTCGTGTCCGCACCGGTAGCAGAACGGATCACTGTTTCTTGCGGTCCCTTCCAGTTTGTTGAGGCTTTCATGTTTTCCATGTGTTATTTTTATGTCGTCCAGACCTTCCACTTGTGCGGCCAGGGCCGCATCCGAGCGCGCCAGTCGAAGGATTTCTTCAAGGCTGCGCGGTTGTTGCAGGAGTCGTCTGCGGAAGTCGGCACTTTCACATCCCACTATGATCTGTGACCTGAGGGCCTCCTCATTTGAGTAATTATTGAAGTCACAGTGTTTCATTTTTGCACGTAGTCTCATGACGAATGCATCTATGGTTTCACCCTTTTGTTGTTTTGTGGTATGGAATATGTGCCGTTCATAGTCCACATTGGTGTGAGGTGTGAAATATTCCGTGAGCGTTGTTTTTAGCTTGACGTACGTGTCTATGTTGTTCTCGGGAATTTCGTCCAGAATGTCTCGGACATTTGGTCCTACAGCATGATTTAAAAGATTGAGTTTTTGTTCATCTTCTAATGCGCCTGCCGCCTTTAGACATACCTCAAAATCCCTCAGCCACCTCTTCCACCTTGATCCAAGGGTGCCAGTGTCAGTGAGGTCGAAATTTGCTGGTAGCTGTGTTAGGAGGCTGTCTGTCATTTTTTTATGGCCTGTGTTGCTTGGTGTCACTGGGATGGTTAATGAGTCTTCCTCTGAGTTACTCATGAAGTGTTTCTGTGGCTAAATGGGCTGAGCCGGGTGTGATTGTCACTCTGCAGCAGGGGCGCTGAACATTAATTCTTGGAATTAATAAGTAGTATTTATTAGTTAGTATAGTGCTTGGAAGTAGTACACATATACTTCCTAGTGGACAGTCTTGGCGCGGTGGCGCCTTGTTGCCAGCAGGGGGCGCTGCAAAATGGGGCCTTAGCTGCCGATGTCTGCAGGTGCGTGGTGGGTTTGATTTTATTTTTTTATTTTTTTCTGGTAGAGGGGAAGAGGGTTCGCTCTTACCCCTTTGTGTTGGATCGTTGGAGCGGGAGGTTCTTCTTTGCCTCCTCCGCTCGTGCGCGTTGCCGTTGGCGGGAGGCCACTCCTCCACCGCCCGGTGATGATTTTTCGCGGGGAGCCGGCACCTGCTCCACCCGCGCGGGGAGTCGCTGCTCCACCCGCCGATGTCTTCTTGTGCTGGGCCGGGCCTTCACAGGCGTTTCCGTTGGCGGGAGGACGCATCCTCCACCGCCCGGGAAGAGTATATATGCGGGGGGCTGACAGCTGCTCCTGCTCCACCCGCTCGAAACGCTTGTGCCGGAGATTGGGAAATGGGGAGCCTTCGCGCTCCACCCACTGCTATGGGCCCGCGTGCAATCGAGGTCCGGGCTCCCAGTGGTGACAGGGGACGCACCACGAGCAGCGGACCGACGATTGCGGGCACGGCGGGAACTTCTTTCCCTCGTCGCCAGTGTGATGGTGTCGATCGTGGACCTCCTTTTGCTCTCACACATACGCCGCCCTCTCACTCATGCATACCAGTGAATAGAGAGTCGGAGCACGGAGCGGGGGTACACCACGTCTTTATTCATGAGACCCCGGCTTGTAACTAACTCTTGGGCGGTAACCCCGCCCCTCAACATATGCGGGTCTCAGCCCGCAGACCAAACATAAACAGAGGACTGTCATCCTTGGATGAGGAAGTGAGGACATCACAAGCTACAGGTAATAATTACATATTATGATGTGTAGACTTGCAAAATGTTCTCCCAAAGCATTCACTTTACTGTAGTCATCCACCATGCTACACCCCTGTACATAAATGGTCGGACTCTAGACCCTCCTTTTTCCCTGACGAGTCACGCATTTAAATTTTTCCCAAACCTTTGCCATGCTTGTGTCTCCATTAATAGTACCACAATATTTCCTCCAATATTCCCTTTTATGCATCCTGATTACTCGTTGGACAGTTGCCCTCGCCTTTTTCGATTCCACAACTTCCTCCAGCCTATTAATTTTCAAACTTCCCTATGTTTCCGGTTTCCTGTCCCTTACAGCCTCTGAGCATTCCAACGTCCACTGGGGAACCTATGGTTTCCTAAACTGTTTTTTTCCGAACTGGAGCCAGTTCTTCCACTACACTCCGAAACATGTGGAAGGCACTACTGTGGAAGGCATGTTCGACCTCTGCTCACCACCTTCTTCACTGCCATCAATAATTTCTCCGCATCTCACACCAAACTGCACCTAGTCCATGATTTTATTGTTATGACCCTGAGGGGCATAGCTGGTCTCTTTTACTATCCTGTCGTTCACTCGGCATGGACTGGAACGGACCACCTTACACCGTGGACGTGTGAGTACGCCTCTGGTGCGCTTGGCTGTGCCTCGGAGTCTCTTTGCAGTTTCTGTCCCTGCCCGCCTTGCCCTACGTTGACACTCGCGCCTTCCTGATGTTTGGGACGGCCCCTGGGACTGCACCTCCCGGCGCCCATTCTCCTGTACTACTTCTGGGTGGGCGGCCCCGTCCGTACTTCGCCAGTGGCTGTGTCCGGCTCTGGGCGTGGAGGGTGCCACTCTGCACACAATCACTCCACGCGGGGACCTCAACTAATTTACCTTTGGCCTGTGACATGGTTTGCTGGCCTGGACTGGCCTTGAGTGACCTGCCTTACAGACTGTTCCAGCACCCACCTCCATGTGGGGGTCCTTATTCCTCTGTGTTCTTGTGGTGGTTGGTCTCCGCTGGGGAATGCCACCCTCACCCTTCTTCCTAGGGGTCCTCCGGATGCTGCGGCAGGGCCTGGGGTGCTGGCAGTGGCTGACTGCCTCCTCTTTCCCCTAAAATCTTTCACTGTCACTCGCCAGGGGCTACACCCAGGTTTGGGCGCAGAGGGTGCCACTCTGCTTACAATCGCTCCGCGTGGGGACCTTGTCCAATTACCCCTGGCCTGCGGCGTGGTCTGCTGGCCTGGACTGGCCCTGGTGGGCCTGTCTTGGTAACGGCTTCTGACGCTTCTTGTTTTGCTTGTGGCAGTTGATCTCTGATGGGAAACGTCACCTTCCCCCCTCATGGGTCCTGCTGACGCTGTGGCTGGTCTGGGGGGCTGGCGCTGGCTGACGGTCTCCTCTTTCCCTTAAAACCATCTCCTGCAGTTTCCACGATAACCCTCCCCCAACCCCCTACATCATTGCCTGAATTTCACAGGGCAGAATGGGGAATAATAAAAGCAGGCGAAACTGGACCAGTTCGCACACCAGAGCCAGCATTCTCCTCCACCAGCCACATCCTCTACTTATAACGCCATTGATGTTTACACTCTGAATCAAACTTTGTAGGCCCTGAAGAACAGTACGGACAGTGTTGGCTCCAAAATAGACACACTAACCTGCAGGATCAAGACGATGACCGAAGCTGAGCAGCGCAGTATAGCGTTCCTGCAGAGAGAGGTGCTGACTCTGCTGCAGTTGGTGCGACGTGTGGAGGCCAAGAATGACGACCTGCAAGGGAGATCACGCAGAAACAATTTCTGAATTGTGGAGGTGCCGGAACAACTAATATTGACAACATGGAACTGTTTGTTGAGAAGCTGTCAATGGATGTACTGGACCACCCCCCAGTGTACAACATGTTCCTAATCGAAAAGGTGCATCGCTCTCTTGCCCCCAAGCCACCCCCTGGGGCACCAGACAAGCCCATCGTCGCAAGGATCCTTAATTATATGGACAGAGACATCCTTCTTTGAACTGCGAGGGACAAAGCTGAATTGCTGTACGGTTCAGCAATCATCAGGCTCTTCCCAGACTTCAGCCATCAGGTGCAGGAACAGAGGAAATCATTTCAGGAATTAAAAAACAAGCTCAGAAAAAAGAATCTCTGTTTTGCCATGCTTTTTCCTGCTAAGATCCAAATAGTCCACAATGGCAAGACCTGGATTTTTACCACCTCTGCCAATCGCTTTGTCTCTGAATTACCCAACCCTGTGCTCACCCAGGCGTCACCAAATGGCTGACCTTGACACACTTGTTTGTTCTTTTGTTCATGGTTGGGTTGGTCATTGCTACGACTATCACCTATAGGTCTTTCTTCTTATATTGAGGTTAAATGTTGATCCTTGCTATCTGCTGGTTCTTGAGTCCCGAAAAGGGATGTAGTTGTGCCACGATAGGATGAAAATGTGCAGTTGTTGCTGGTTCTTCGAGCTGTGTGGCCGCGACCAGCATCCCATCGGCACATCCACTACATCTTGTTTCTTAATAGTTAATTCTGGCATGGGTGGGAGGTCCACGGGGGCTGTTATGTTTATGGTGCATATGTGAGTATTGTTTAACACTACAGAAACACTTGGTTGGGAGGGTACATGGTCTTCCTGAAAGGACTTCTGATGTGGAGGCCCGCATGTGTCGGGAACCCGAGCATCGGTCCACTATGTACACTGCAACGATGGGCGAGCCCCTAACTATAATGTCCTGGAACATCAGGGGTGTCTCCAATAATACAAAATTCTGTATGGTGGTTAACTGTGCTAAATTACAAAGCGCAAATGCTCTATGCCTACAGGAGACACACCTTACGAGGGATGGTCCGCTCCCATTGGCCATGGGTTGGGGAGTGCATAGATACGGGTCCTCCTATTCGTCCCAGTCCAGAGGTAGAGTAGCGATTTACATACACCAGTCCCTCAAGTTCCGTCTGCATGACTGAATACACGATCCTGAAGGGCGTTAAATCTTGCGTGCTGGTTAATGTTTGGGTTCGAAAATGCTGTTTATCAATATTTATGCTCCTAATGTAGATTCACCAGAGTTTTTTCAGAATTGTGCTGCCATTCTCCATACATTTGCTATGTATGAGGTTGTGTGGGACGGGGATTTTAACCTAGCAATGTCCCTGGATTTGGATCGATCCACAACTACACAGAATACATTCCCAAGGGCGGCTATAGCCTGGGCCGATTTCGCTGGCACTCTGGCCTGGTAGATATATGAAGGTATATGCATACAAACAACAGGGAGTTCTCATTCTATTCGGTGGCACACGGTAGTGCCTCCAGGATAGACTATGTCATGCTGTCAATCCCATTGGCTAGTAAGGCATTACATGCGAAAATGCTACCCAGAACCATGTCCGATCATTCCCCGATATTGGTTACAGTCTCTGTCCCCTATGTGACACATCACCCTCCCCTTTTGGCGCTTTCGCCCGCAGACCCTGGAGGATGTGGTTTTCTAGGATGGTATCCGGGGGGATATTATTGAATACTTTTTGGTCAATGGTGAACATAAGGCGTTGTTGTATTTTCAGGGAGGGTGGGGTACTTAAATCCTTTAGATCTGGACCGTGTGCCATTGGGATGGTTGGACTCCGTAATTGCAGATTTGATGAATTCTCCCCCTTCCACAGTGGAAATCCGTAGTGTTATCAATAACCTCCCAAGTGTCCAGGCTCTGGGGCAAGACGGCATCTCTGCTGAATTCTATAAGGAATATGCTGACATCCTTGCCCCACAGTTATGTCGTATGTATGAATTCTCTTTATCCGCGGGCCTCTTCCCCGAATCCACCAGGAAAGCGGTAATCACACTTCTTCTGAAGCCCAGCAAGGACCCAACCAATTGTGCATCGTACAGGTCTCTATCCCTCATTAACACAGACAATAAAATCCTAGCCAAATTGCTGGCCGATAAACTCCTCCCTCATATGGGCATGCTGGTTCTCCCGGACCAAACAGGTTTTATCCCAGGTAGGTCCACACAAAACAATTTCTGACACCTCTTCACCATGATGCATAATGTACAGGAGGAAACCCCATAGTTGTGGCGGTCCTGGATGCTGAAAAGGCCTTTGACTCTCTTGAATGGCCATTCCTATTCGAAGTCTTACGCAGATCGGGTCTGGGCCTCCAGTACATTCGATGCGTCAGCTTGCTGTACACTCTACCTCAGGCCTCAATCCTATCGAACCAACTGCTGTCAGACAGTATATTCCCTACGAGAGGAACAAGACAGGAGTGCCCTTTCTCTCCAATTCTTTTGCCCTGGCGGTCAAACTCCTAGTGTGCGCCATAAGGGAATTCCATTCACACAGAGGGGTAAAGATCTACTTGCACATATGGATAATCTCACTGTATGCAGATGATATACTGTTGTATATCAAAGACCCCAAAAAAAATCTACCCCCTGCTGGTTCAAGAAATATATGATTTTGGGGGGTTCTTGGGTTTGCTCATAAATTGGGCAAAGTCTGAGATACTGCCGATAACCCCAACAGTGCTCCCGGCTGATGTCGGTACTGAGTTCCGATGGTGTCCAGAGGGCATGAGGTACCTGGGTGTGGTGGTTTCAACGTCCCCTTCCTGGCTCTTTGAGGCAAACTAAGTGGCGACCCTTGTACAATTGGAACAAAAAGGGTGACATGTATATTTTTAATAAGATCCCATTAATTCCCCCTTGATGGTTCTGGAGACGTGCCCGGTCATTGTTAACTAGGTTGGTATGGGCCGGAAAACAGGCATGCATAGCACTTGACACTCTGACACAGCCATACATTGCAGGCGGCCTAGATTACCTCGACCTTTATATATACTTTTTGGCTGCGCAGATCCAGTATGCGAGAGAGCAGTAGCCTACCCAGACAACCTGAAGGGTACGCTATGGGGAAACGCCAAACGAATCCACAAAGACAAAATACAGCCCATCGATGTAACCTGTTGTTCGTGGGACCAGGCCCTCGCGGACAGGGGTGCCTGGGGAAACTACCACATTGATTACGCCATATATTCGGTGCACAGGGTCCCAATCACCTCTGAGGGAATACTCAAAACGTAATTCACTAAACTGAGTGTTGACGCTCTTGGGGAGCTAGTCCTGGATGGCAAGTTTATGCAATAGGACAACCTGAAGAATTGAGATCCTTGGAATGCTGTCTCTATGCTACTTTATTATAGACTGCGGGAAAAGCTTTGGGGGTTGTGGGTGGATTTCCTGATGCTGCCTAGTCCTTCCCCTCTTGCACAATTCGTGACAAAGCCCCCAGCTTTTCGGGCATTGTATCAGCACTGTATAAACGTAGAAAGACACTTTGCACGGCTCCCCAGGGCAGGTTCATGGCCAGATGGGACAGAGTGCTACAGGACCTGCTAACAGAGACCCAATGGCGGGTGATCTGCTCGATTAACTGGTTGATATCTATTAACTCCAGGTTCCGCCTCATTCAGTTTAAGTTCATACACCAGTTGTATCTCTCCCCTGCACAACTACATAAACACTACCCTGAGAGAACTGCCTCCTGTCCGTGGAGCGCCCTAGACTCTGCCGATTATATACATATGGTATGGAACTGTAGGCATGTATAGACATTTTGGAGAGGAGTGTATGATACAATGGGTAGAATCATCCAGGGTTGCCCTCGGAACTCCCCTACAGCCTGGCTACTAGCACTTTTGAAATCCCCCAAAAATGGAAAGGAAACTATTAGCAATGGCCTATGTGGTCGCCAGAGCCCTAATGGCTAAAACATGGAAGAGAGCAAGGCCTCCTACAGTGGAGGAATGGTTCAATATGCTGAAAGTCTGTGAGTCCCGAGAAGCAATGTATGGAGCGTCCCTCCCTGGTGGAACAAAACCGGGCGATTATTGGGCTCCCTTCCGTTCCTATTTCCTTACCAATAGAGACCCTACAGTGTTACTAAGCGGCTGGAAGCGGGCCTCCCACGGACCATACGTAAGCTTGTACCAAATTGCTGTTGACCTGTAAAGCAAACACCATTTCCTTCCAGTGTTCTGTTGACAATGTATGTATCTCTGATTGGACCGTATGTTTTGGGTTATAAGGAGGGATAGGGAGCGGGGACTGGGAACGGTTATGCCGACTCCGTTCCGTTGTTGTTGCATTGATCTAATGTCATGAAATAATAATAAAAAGAGAAGTTAAATGTTAAAGGTATTTGTACCGCGCACCGTCACCAACGGAATTGGTCCCCAGGCGCTCAGGCGGATCTGTAAACGAGAAAGGTGGGATGGGTTAGTAGGTTGAAGAAGGGTGTAGGATAGTGAGAGGAGTGGTGTGCTGTTGGCAGCTTCAACTCAGTATACACCAGGTGCTGAGCTTTGGTGCGGGTATCGGATCGGAGTCAGTCCGCGTGTGCTGTTGTTCCGGTTTATGTGTTGTTGCAGTGTTGTGAAGTGCGTGCAGCTTGTTGTGCGAGAGATGGTTGTGTGAGTTTTTTGAGTGAGATAAGTATGCAGAGTTTGAGCTTATATGGGTTAGTGGGTTACCTGACCTTTACCAATGCTAGCACTCGTAGTTCTGAGGAGTGTGGCACTTGTTGGCCCTCACATTCCCATCTAGACGCGGCACAGGCCAATGTTTAGGGCTCCATACAGGTGTGGTCGTACCAACATTCACACTTTTATCTAGACGCGGCGCAGGCTAGTGTTTAGAGATCAGTCCAGGTGTGGGCAAGCTAACATTCACAACTCCATCCGAACGCCACGCAGGCTGGTGTTCACGGCTCTGAGTGTGGCACATGCTAGCATTCACGTTTTTTCTAGGCGCGGGCATGTTATCCTTCAATCGATCCTATCCAGATGCGACGCAGGCCAACGTCCATCTAGGTGCGTCTGCCGGTCTGGGTGTGTTCGTCCGGTACGTACGAGCCGGAGAGTCTAGGTTTCGTCTGGGTCTAGGTATGTGGTCAGTCTCTGTAGCCTTTTTTGTGGCTGTTTTCCATGATGTCTTATGCTCTGTCGAGTGGTTGGTTCTTTGGCTTGAGTGTTTGTCCAATATGAGAGTGGCCGAGGTTGGAGTTATTTTAATCATTGTTTTAATGTATGGACATTCTAGTGCATCTCCATAGTGGTTATGCTTTGAAGAGCCATGATTTGAGGAGTTTCCTGAATGCTAGGTGGTTAGTTGTATTCCGTATATTCTTAGGTAGGTCGTTACAAGTTTTGGGTGCCTGGTGAGAGAAAGACGATCCTCCGAGTTTTTTTCTGTTGTAGGGTTTTGGTTCCAGGCGTATGTCGGTGCTTGATCTTAGTGTTCTTGTCGGTTGATGTAGGCGTAGTTTGTTGCTTAGGAATTCTGCGCCTTGTTTGTGTATTGCTCTGTGCGTGATGCACATGGCCTTGAACTTTATTCGCTGTTTCAGCGGTAGCCAGTGTAGTATTTTTAGCGCGGGTGTGATGTGTTCTCTTCTGGGTAGCTTGAGGAGGAGTCTGGCTGCTGCATTTTGTATGCGTTGCAGTTTTTTTAGAAGTCGTTCGGGCATGCCCAGGTATAGGCTATTGGCATAGTCTACTCTGGACATGATCAGAGCGATGATGGTAAGTGTTTTGTTGACGAACGACAGGAACGGTAGGATCCTTTTTGCTGCTCGCAGGAGGAAGAAACATTTCTTGATTACCGAGTTTACTTGTGGCTCCAGGGTGAGGTTGTTATCCATCAGGACCCCTAGGTTTTTTACAGTTGATGATGGTTCTGGTGTGGTGCCGAGCTCTCTTGGCCAGGGGATGTAGTTGATATCTCCTCCCTTTTTTGAAACAATCATTATCTCTGTTTTGCCTGGGTTGATTTTGAGATGGTTGAGGTTCATCCAGTTGAGTATGTCACGAAGGCAATTCTCTAGTGTGGTGTTTTCTTCTCGGGTGTCTTGTATGTTGAAGATTATTTGAGTATCGTCGGCGTAGTTGTAGCATGTGAGGCTGTGTTTTTTGATGAGTTTGATTAATAGGTACATGTAGATGTTGAATAGAAGCGGGGAGAAGGATGATCCTTGTGGTACTCCGCACATGGAGACTCTGGGTTTGGATTTCCAAGGTTTCATCCATGTTGTTTCTGTTCTGTTTGTTAGGAAGGATTTGATCCATAGTAGGGCAGTGTCTGTTATCCCTAGTCCTTCTAATCTCTTTATGAGGATGGCGTGGTTGACAGTGTCGAAGGCTGCAGACAGATCAAGGAGAATCAGGGCGGTGCTGTTGTCTGAGTCTGCGTTGGTTTTTAGGTCGTCTCATATTGAGACGAGAGCCGTTTCTGTTCCTCTCATAGGACTGAAGCCAACTTGTGCCTGGTCTAGTAGGCAATGCTCTTCTATGAATTCTTGGGTTCTTTGGTAGACATACGTTTCTAGCAGTTTGGCTATGTAGGGTATGTTGGAGATGGGTCTGTAGTTAGATGGGTCCTCCACGTTTCCTGTTGTGTCTTTAAGTAGTGGCTTGATGTAAGCTGATTTGAAGGCCTGCTGTACTTTGCCTGTTGAGATTGAGAGGTTGAGGAGATTCCTGTGGTATTCTTGTGGTAGATATTTAAAAAAAAATGGCAATCCAGCATTCAACGGGAGATGCCCAGACTGTTTTTGGCGGGTGAGAGTCCATTGAAATGAATGGGCGTGCAGGAGGCTTGGCGGGTAGGTCAGCTCTTTAAAAGGCAGGTGACACCCGCCAAAAGCTTGTGAGTTGAGAGCTATACAATATTCTGCATCACTTTGGAGGGAGATTGTCTCACAGAAATTGGGAGAACCAAATTCTCCCATCGGATTGTATTGGGGTTGCCATTATTTTAGGTGGGAGAAATGAAAAAGTAGCAATGTTTTCAAATGCTCCCGCCTAAATCGGGAAGGTTGTATACATGTAGCCCCAATGCATTGCTATGGGGAAATATGTGTCTCTCGATTTCCCTGTGGAAATCTCCCTCCAAGGAGCATCTGAATGTTGGCATGTATGGGGTTGGCTGGTATGCATAGCTCTCAACTCACACGCTTTTGGCGGGTGTCACCCGCCTTGTTAAGTGCTGACTCAGCCGCCAAGCATCCTGCACACCCATTCATTCCAATGGGCGTCTCACCTGCCAAAAACAAAATCGGGTGATTTCACCCCCCTTTGCGACACAAATGGTTGAGAGCTAAGCCTGTATGTACCTGGGAACTATGCAAGGGGGCCAACGACAGAGGGGTGACTGACTCAAGAAGATGAGGACGAAAGGAGAGCAACTCACCAAAGACCAGTTGGGCAATGGAGCAGAGAAGGCAATTATACATAGCTCTCAACCATTTGTTTTGCAAAGGCGGGTGAAGTCACCCGATTTTGTTTTTGGCGGGTGAGACGCCCATTGGAATGAATGGGCGTGCAGGAGTCTTGGCGGGTGAGTCAGCCCTTTACAAGGAGGGTGACACCCGCCAAAAGCGTGTGAGTTGAGAGGTATGATTATATACTTTTAAATAACATACATTCAAGAACTGGAATGAAGAGTTACTAAAAGTGTATCCTTTCTCCAACCTGCCTTTGCATTCTGTAAATTCTTCATGACCTGTAAATATACTGCGCTCACCTTAATATTATGATCTTGTCCTTTTGGAAATTCTGCAAAACTCCATGTCCTGTATATATGTTACATCTTCTCAAAATTGTATAAATCACTGTATCTCATGTTTGTACTGTATATAATCTACGTATTTTATATTGCACTGTAGCTAATGTGTGTAACTATGTACTTCAAGAAAAAAAGCCCATACACCTCCAGGCTCGGTGCGCTATATAAGCAAATAAATCAAACAGACTTAATGTCAGGAAAATTCAGTTCTAAAAAAATATTTTTGTTCGAACACACTGTGTTTTCCCTATGTACGTTATTTTGTGATCAAAATAGCATTATTCCTCCTCTATATAAATAAATAATGCTTTTGTGTTACGTTTCTTACTTTTGAGACCTAACCAAGGCGTTTTAGGTGTGCGCTCGTTTTTCCTGGTTATTTGGATGGGTGTCAGCTTGTTTTGGGCTTGTTTTGGGAGGGAAACCGGCTTTTTTTCTTTCCGCCCTGGCAACATGGGAGGTACAGCCTGGATCACGTGAGGACAGGGCTTTCCCTAGCTCCATTCCTCTAATAGGAACTAAGCGCTACTGTATTCGTTTTCGGAGTTGTGTGGTGTGGATCCTCCCACTGCAGGTATTGTCATTGATTTTGTCCCTCATTTGCAGAAATATAAGCATTAGTACCTTGCATGTGTCTGTGTGATTGACTCGAATCCCCAGGTTTCGTTTGTGTGTCCCTGTGCTGTCCTGTCATATGTGAGTGTTTCTCAAGCCTTGTACCCACTAGTTCAGTGTGTGCCCACAGTCTTATGGTGATCGCTTGTCACGGAGCCAAGACTGTCCTTGGTGATCGTAAAAAGGCAAGACAAAGCGCCAAGTTCAACTATACGCACACAACCCCAACACATAGGTATAAAAGTCAGTAAGTAAGCAAGCAGTATATATATATATATATATATATATATATATATATATATATAATGCCATCAATTTTAGATACAGACAATGTAATGTTTACCATTTTTCATAGGCCAGTCGATACCCCGTCAATATTTCTATGCAGAAAATATTATCCTTCAGATGCCGAGGGGCTGAAATCAGTGACTGGTGGTCAGTATGAAGAAAGTGCTGGACCCAATATTAGATATTGCTATGCAATGATGGGGTGTGTGGAGAATGTTCACGGAGAGACCTACATGTGCTGTAATTCCGGTTTACTTATCTGTTATCGTAACTACCCCTGCAAGGATCGAAATAAGAATTAAGATAGCAAGAGGTGAAAGAAGCCCCTGAGTAGTCGGCATCACTTAGAAGGAGCTACCTCCGGGGAACCAGGAGCTGTTATGTATTGTTCCGAAAATGTAACTCCCATATAAGATGCAAACTATGATATTTCCTATTATATACGACCATTTATGCTTTAAATGCCTACTAGAAGTGTCCTAATGTACATTATTCTCATTTCCAAACACACAGGTTTCATGTCACATAGGTATGTTTGTCTAGGAACAGTTGGCTTGAGGAGCCAAATGTAGCCCCTGATAGCTGTTGGTGTCAAGCAAACCAGGCTTTCCTGTCTATGACTAGGTACTTGATCATTCCCAGCAATTTCAAACCGTGCCCTATGTACGGGTGACAGTTTCCACCAGTTCGAATAGGCCCTGGCCTCCGCTAGAGACACTGCCCTTCCGCTAGGCTGAAGCAGAGCCCAGCATCGCTCTCCAGCCCCTTGCCCTGGCATCTGTTGTAAGAATCTTTGGAGTAGGACTGACCAGTGCAAAACCCTTCAGAAGGTTGGAATGGGACAACCACCAATGGAGATCTTAAATGATGGGCCCCTCAGGGAAATCAGAAGGGAATAGTCCTGAGAAACTGCACTTCTGAATCTCAACATGTGGACCACCAGATGATAGAGAAGAGCCCTGACCCAGGGGGCGAGGGGCTATGAATACAGAGGCTGCCATGTTTCCCTGACTTTGAAGCCACGTCCAGACTGGTGCTGATGACCTGGAGAGGGAAAGATTTCATTCAGCTGTGAAGTTTGATAGTGATGTGAAGAGGTAGAGATTTGACTCTGGAGATTGTTGAAGTCAGCCCCTATCTACGCTAGGCTAGATTAAGGCACCAGATGGGTCTTCCCCAGTTTCAAATATCAACCAACTTGATCATTTTCGCGCCTTTAAACACATGTGTATAGGCGCGTTATAAATGCCATATCATATCATTGTTTGGCAGACAGTAGTCGGGTCCCAAAATGCCTTCTCTATGGATGGAGCATGGACCAGCCAATCTTCCAATCTTCAAATGACGCCCCCCCAAATGAATGATCGGATAGGAGAAAAGCCTGGAGTGGCCCAGGATAGTCAGGCAGAAGCATTGGCTGAGGTGGCAGTCATGGGCTGGTGAGGTTTAGATGCAGAGGAGGAATGCCTGCCTCTGCCCATACCCCTGAAATACCCTCTCTGGGCCACAGAGGCAGGGCAGAAGGGCTGATATCTCTATTGCCTCTCGGAAGGGAGATGCTTCTGTTTGATGTGGAAAGCAAGGCCGATTCCTCCTGGGCTTGTTTCACTAGTTCTACCATTCTCTATCCAAACAATTTCTGCCCTAGAAATGAAAGATGTAGACAAATCGCTTTTTCCAAGGATTCACTCTTCTAAACACTCAACCAAAAATGTCTGTTTCAAGCCACAGCTGATAATTCCTCTAAAGCTAAGGCACGAAGTACATCACAGGTAATGTCGAAGGCAAGCATTGGTTCCTTTTTAAGAAGCTCAATCAAAGCAGAGAGTTCTGAATTCTCCTCTAGCGCTGCTAGTAGAGCCTGCAAGGCTGTGAGGATTGTCTGTGATAAGCAGGCTGCATAGATAAAGGCCAAGTATATATGTGCTTTTTTGAGAGATCCCTCCACCCTCTTGCCAACCTCGTCTGACACAGAAATCTGGACTGTCACACAGGGTAACAGTTGGCCAATCTTAAGGTGGTCTGGAAAGTCAGCATGAAATCCCTCAGGAGGTGTAAAGATTGGAGGGGGTATCTGTACTTCTGCCCGCTATATGGTAAGGTAAAGGCACAGAACACCCCAGCCAAGGTTCTCTAAGTGGTAGCTATGGACGAGCAACCAAGGCTTAAGCACTCGGGAGGTGATGCAGACAGGTTCTTAAGTACAGTGAGTACACAAGCCCAACGAAGGAATGTCAATACAGTACGTTAGGTGAAAACACAGTTTCTTTATATAAAATCAGGTTCAGCAATAAATATATATATATATATATATATATATATATATATATATATATATAATATAACACTGTGTACTCAGGCAGTTTTATTCAAAGAATGGCAAATATATACACTCTGTGGTACCCAACAATACTTGCATTCAGTAATAAATGCTTCAACTGCAGACCATATTAAATAGGCATGTGCATCCTTAAGTGAGGTGTAACAGCATAGATTGGGGAAGAAAGGCAGGTTAGTTATGAACAGTGGAAGAATGCTTTCTTTATACTAGATAAATAATTCTCTGTGAAGATCTCCACACCTGGGCAACCTGTAATGGAAAAGTTAGGGAGTAACTTATGTTGTCTTTTACAGCCCAGTCCAAAAATGTTCAATAACCCTCTACTTAAAGGTTCTACCATCCCAAAGTACCCGAGAGGCCACAGGAGAAAAGGATCCAAGATGAATCTGGGACCCCTGGATGACTCCTGAGGCTAGAAGATGCTCTTCCTTGTCACAGTATCTTTGGTGCTTTGGCAGGCGAAGTGATAGAGTTTCTCGGTTTCACTCGACGATTCCCCTGGAGGATGGACGTCCCGTGCCCCCCCCCCCCATGGAAGAAGGAGCCACTGGGATGCTGAGTACAAGAAGACAATTGGAAACAAAGTCTTTCTGAATTGTAGCAGTTTTGCTCTTCGTAGTGCTCTCCGTTGGTCGATCATTTCTCTGACTGTAAAAGTCCTGGGAAGATTAAACTTGCTGTGGGCTCCTTAAAGGCAGACCCCTGGGGACCTTCGATGACTTCTGGTGGCGATGGGTGCATAGGTCGCTTTTGGTGCTGGGTTTCGGAATATCACGGTTTTCCCCCATTTTGGTTCTTCAGTGCTGCAACACGGACCTTTGGGATGGCTTCTGGCGACCTGGACTCAATCACTGGAGTGGACCATGGACCCTCACCAAGTCGAGACCATCGGGACGGCTTTGTTTGATTCTGGTGGCGGGAAACCGGCCGGCGGACCTTCCTCTGCACTCAGCGACCCTGGACCTTCTCCAGTGAGAAAAAGTGGTCAGTGATGACGGAAAGGATGTCCCTTGAAATGTTGTTTGGCAGTTTGGAGCTTTCGCAGGTCTGGGTGTCCGGCAGCACTATGTCGAGGTACCCCCTCTTCTAGACGGTAGACGGCAAAGGAGTTCCATCGGTCACAAACTCTCCTCCGGACCGTGGGTGACCCCAATGGACTTCTATGACTCGAGATGTCCGGGCACTCCTTGAGGACTCACAAAGACCCCTTTTCCGGACTCTCTTCCAGGGCACTTGCGATGAAGAGTATTATTATTATTATTATTATTATTATTATTATAAAATGTATAAAATGCAGACTATGGCACGAAAGTATCTAGGCGCTGAAGGGCAGAACGGCTCAGACAAAAAAATCAGACCTGAAGTAGACTAAGAGGCAAAGGACAAGCTGAATAAGTGAATCTTTAGAGCCTTCCTCAATGGGAAATACTCGGCCAAGGCTCTCAGATATAGAGGAAGGGCATTCCACAAACTGGGGGCCAGCACAGAAAAGGAGCGGCAACCTAGGTGCTTCCGATGAAATTTTGGGACTTAATGTAAGACATGCGCTTCTGAACGAAGGCTGCGTACTGGACAGTAACTCTCCAGTTTCCTTGTCAGATAATGAGGTCCTGCATTAGGGAGGGCTCGATGGACAGTACAAAGAATCTTAAACTCGAACCGTGCTCCCACCAGGAGCCAATGCAGTCACTGAAGTAGAGCAACAGAATTTTGCTGAATTTTGAAGAACCTGCAGCCGCTGGATCTGGTACTTCGGGTGCCCCAAATAGTTCCCATTACAATAGTCTAAAGAGCCCATTATAGTGGATGTGACCAATGTGATACAGTTTTCCTAAGGAAGCAAGGGAATAATTTTCCTGAAAGCTTTCAATTTTACCAAGCCAGCACTGCAGATGGCACAAATCTTGGCTTCCCGTGATCCTTTGGGAAGTAGTTTCACTCCCAGGGTCTTAACCGAAGCACAGGGTAAGGGCCAAGAGATTCAGGCCAGTATTGGGAATTCCAAAGGTGGTCCCTACCACGGGTCCCCACCACCAGAACCTCTGTTTTGTTTCCATTTAGTTGCAGCCAATTGGCCGCCATCCAGGAACCCACTTTCTTCAGACATTCGAGCAGGTTCTTAGGTAAATAGCTTGAGAAGAGTCCAGCCGAAAAATCAGTTTATCAGCTTTGTATCATCCACATTTGTAATAGAAGAGTACTCCGCGCTCTGTAATGAGGTCAGCCAACATTCGGACATATAAATTAAACAAAAAGGAGATAAAGCCGTCCCCCGCAGGACTCCACAAGAGGGTTCCATGTCATTTTATCGTGGGATGTTTTTTCGTGTTTTTTTTTTTTTTTACAGCAGATTTATTAACAAAAAAACATTGATTTAATTTTTTCATGTTTTTCTTAATTCTTTTTTTAACCCCTTTAATTTTTTTTATATATTCCCGGACACCCACGCATATATTTTTCTAACCCCCCCCCCCACCCCCCAAAAAAATTCAATGAGTTTTTTTCGGCAACAAATTTGTGGTAAAAAAAACGGCGAAATAACATCACGCGATGAAAGGACGTACCCACAAGAGAACTCTGTGGGAGAAGAAAAACATGCTTGGAAGGATACTGTTATGGAGCGGCCCTCCAAAAAAAAAAACAGAACCATGCCAACGGAGATCCGATGACACCCGATTGCTCCAACAGAGTTAATAGAATTTCATGATCTACTGTATCAAAGGCCGCAGAGAGATCCAGGAGAATACGTACTTGGGTCTCTCCGCAGTCCTGGAGCAGCGCAAGATTGTCCAGCAATGATATCATTACGGACTCAGTCCCCATCTTGGGACGAAAGCCCGATTTGAAAAGGGTGAAGACAATCATTATCTTCAAGAAATCTCGAAATCTGAAACCTGAGTGTAACTATCACCTCCAACAGTTTCATCACTGCTGGAAGCAGGGAAATAGGACTATAATTAGCAGGTACCTGAGGATCCAAGTTAGCTTTTTTCAAAAGAGGAAGAACTACTGCATGTTTAAGAGCAGACAGCACAGCACCCATTGCAAAGGAAGTTTGTACTTTAACAGTCAACGAGCCCATGGCCTCTTGAGGAAGAGCTTTTAAGACATGAAGAGGGACCGCATCAAAGGGTGAATGAAGCTGATATAAGGCCCAGGAGAGCTTTCCAAACTGTTTCTACACATATTGGGTCAAGTTTAAAGTTATATATGGTATTTCGAATACCTGAACCATTAGCAAGACAGATTTGCTGAGTTCCCCCCTGCCCCCGCTTTGACGATCTTCGATGCCCTTGCGAATGTCCAGAATCCTTTCAGAGAAAAAAGTGCTGATTTCATCGCATCTAAGTTGGCAGTAAGGAGGTTTAGAAGAATTACTTACCGGGCAAACCAAAAGCTCTTTAGCTACCCTGAACAACTCATGAGAAGCACAAGCTGCTTCGGTTATTCGAGCAGCATAGTGTTTGGCTTTGCTTGCTCGGATCATCTGATAAGAGGGCCTGCTTATACAAGTTGCGAGCGTCTTTATCATATTTTAGTTGCCAGTTTCTCTCAAGACGTCTGCACAACTGTTTGAGTTCAGAAATAAACCACGCCTCGGAAGGCTTCAGTCTGCCAAAATGGGGAATGCTAGGTGCCACTCTGTCAGCTACCAACTCCAACGAGCTCAGGAGATAGGACAACGGGTCAACACCCTTCTCCTTAGAAATTCTGCATTCCTCATAAAGTAGCTCAGTAAACGAGTAGCGGGCTGCACGATGGTCCCTAGCAGCTCGGGCAGAGGTCTCCTTTGCAGGTCCTCTCTCGATTTGTTCTTGGAAGAACACAGCAGCTTTTGGATTACATGAAGAAAATGCAGCAGCAGACATCTCCTCCAGCTGGGCTTCTAAGAACAGCTTCTTCGTGCTTCAGATTCGACTTCAGCTTCTGAACAAATTGGTGAGGGAGAGTTCTCCTGTTTTACACATTTGGTCCCCATTCACTCAGGCTGAGCCAGGCTCAGTCAACCAATCGCACAGAAGGGCATGCATGCAGTCAGTCAATAAGGCTCACAGGCATTCAGGCCCTTCACTCCACCCAGACACACATAACAAAGAATGTGGATTGGGGTAAGTACCCAGCCTTTCAGCACGCTGCACTGCATTCATGTCAGCTTCAATCAGGGCTGTCTGTCATTGTTTCACACACAAAAACTAGACACCCATAACACAGATTGGCAGCCCCAGAGCCATGTATGGTATTTCCACCCAACAGCCAGTCAGAAGGAAGGGGCAGAGGCAGGGCTTCCCAGGACTTTGGGGAACAAGGTAAAAGGCAATAGAAGACAAGAGGCCACAGTAGCCATCTTGCCTTCCTGCAGGAATCCATTGATTACAATGGCAGGGCCTGGGTGTCCCAAAAATGCAGGACACTCAGAGCCACTGCCTAGTCAGCATTTAGCTGCCACCAGCCCATACCCTGCTTTGTGGACAAAGGTGCCCAAAACACACATAAGGAGTGCAAGGGGGCCATAAGGGTATTCTATGGGTATTGTTCACCAAAAGGAAAACATGAAGAGCTGTACTGCCAGAGGTCCAGGCTGGACCCCAGTGGCAGAAGAAATAGAGAAAACAAACAGAGAAGTGGTTGGACAAGGTTAAGGACTAGGAGGCCCTGTCCCTCGAAAAGAATTTCCAGTATCGCAGGACGGTACATCTTTGACCAATGTGTTGGAATAGCTGCCTTCTTCAGGTCCCTCCATTCCCTGTAAATGATGTTCTGGACACCCTGGAGAGTAGGCAAGCCCTGAATCTAGCTGGGAACATATCAGCTATAAGCCTCTGGAATCTCGGGAACCACTGGTATTGGGGTTTTAACATCAACTAGATCAAGATTAGACAGCAGAAGAGCCGTGACCTCTTCAATCACATCTGGCTTGATGTTCTTCCCTATGATATCCCACCCTTCATGATGATCTGGGATCTGGGTGAATTGTCTGATTACCTGTCCCTGCGTTTACTAGACTGGCATGGGCAGCAGAGGCCTCAGGCAATGGAGTATTTTGGCAGACTGGAACGTAAAGTCTCCTGCCAATCACCTCCTCTACTGGTAGCAACAATCAGGTTTTTAACTCCTTTACCGGCATACAGAGGGGGGCCAGGGGAGGTGGAGCCACAGGGGAAGGTTGATGGTCCTTTCTGTGGTGGTGGCGATGAGGAGACCTCTCCCCTTGCCTAGAGAGGTGTGGTGCTGGGGACCTACTCCAGCTTCTGCACTGAGACTGCACGTACCAGAGAGTCCCTGCGGCTGGAGCACAAATGGGTCCATGTCCTGTGCCTAGAGCATGAGCACACATGGACCTGGCTCCTCTGTATTGTTGCGCCCAAGGACAAGAAGTCATTAACATGTTATGGTCACATCCCCACCTCCCCACCTCCCCAACCACCTCCTGTATTCTCTCTCGTGGTGTCCCGTACATGCCTCAAAAGTACTTGCCAGTATGTTGCAAGTGGCAAACTCTGGTCCTGACTGCTGTAAGGGTGCAGAGGTAGGGAACTGGCACACGGGTGCTATCTTTATTGGCATACATGTTTATTAATAAGAAGATGAAACAAAAACCCTATCTTACCCTAACTCTAAGAGGGTTTCCCCTACCTCAACTAAAACTAAGGAGTCTGTCAGCATTTCTTGTATAAATCAAATAGTCCAATGTCGTGTCCAAAAAACCTATTTCCAACCCTTACACTAATAACTAAACTAAAGCTGGTACCAATGTTCTTGGTTCAGGAGAATGACTCCTTTCTCCTGGATAGTTCTTCTCCAAGATGTAAGGTCAGAATCCAAATGATGTAACAAAGAAAAGTTCCAAGTTATGCAAACCACAGTTTCAAAGAAATACATTTTGCTGGTTCCAAATTAAAACAAAGTTGCATCTAAAATATTGGTGATGCCAAGAGAATAATTTTTTTTCTCTTAGTTTCCTCTGACCTATAAACTATGGTTCCTGATTATCTTCTTTAATTTGCTTTCCTTGGCCTCGCTATCCACGAAGTACTGCGCTTGGAAGATGACTAGCAATTATTTCAATTTCTTTGTATTAAAGGGATAGTTCACTATAAAATGTTATTGTCCCAAAAGATGGGCAATAATCAAAAATATATGTAAAACATATTTTTAAAGAAATATCCTATGTAAAGTTTTGAGAAAATGAGGCTCAAAGTGTTTACATGGGGGCATCCATTTTGTGATTCTTAGTTCTACTTTCATGATTGGTTAGTCCAAGCATGGGGTTTGATAACCCCATTCCTGAAATCGTTGACTCAGTTTTTTACATGTGTGTTAGAAACATTTGGTCTCACTACAGTTTCTCCTTGCCCTACTACACTCTCCCTTGGGAATATTATCTATTGTGTGTCTATGAGGACAGCTTGTGGCACGAAGGGTAAAGTTGGCTTCTGTACTTTTTCTAAAAGTCTTAGTGTGAATTTCTGTGTTTCGAATATAGATCTTGAGATCGAAAAATCTCTGTAGGGTTGATCATACATGTAAATTGAAGCCCAAAATCATTCTGGTTTATTAATACTACAACATTCTATAACTGATGCAGGGACCCATTCCATACCATGGGGATACCTATGCAACAGTGCCACGAGATGATGGATCCCACATGGGTATTATTACTAAGTGCAACGGTTTGCTCGAACTGACCCATTAAACGGGTTGTCATGGGATGGAGCCTATATGGCAACCATGGCCACACCCTTACTTTGTTGATACAGAATATCGTTAAAGATTAAAATGTTATGTATAAGGGTGAATTCCAAAAATGTCTTGAGCATCTTGACAAGCATGTAACAACTGGCTGGTGTGTTGGCAAATGTATAGTCTATTGTTTTTAAGGCTAGGTCTTGCACTATCAAAGTATATAATGCCTTTACATCTAGGGAAACTAATCAATGATATGTCTGCAATATCATATTCTCCAGGAAAAAGAGAATATTCTTGTAGTCCCTCACATAAGATAGTAGCTCTAATACCTTCTTTTTGATAGCCATGTCAATGTATTCCGACATGTCTCAGTTACTCAGCCAATTCTGCTCACTGTTGGTCAGACATCCAGTAATTCTGGTAATGTTTTATGTATTGTAGGTAGAACATGTATGACTGGGATGGTTGGATGGTCTATGAAAAGAAAGTCGCTTTCGTTTTCAGTTAGGTCCCCACTCCTATACCATTTATTGAGGATATCGCTTGCTAGATGTCAGTCTATATACAAGGCATAAAATAACCGGTATCTCATCACAATTCACTAGACCATAATGATTAATTGCTTTTCATTTTATAAATCATGTGGCACTAACTGTGATGTAATTTCAGAGAAGATGAGCATGTTTATTGTTCTTTGCACCAAGCTCCAGGACAGTGCAGGGCCTATACAAAGGAAAGCAGAGATTCGGGCTGCAGGCTGACCCCAATGTTTACTTTTAATGAGCACTTTGGCTGATGGAAAATGCAGATAAGGTGACTGTGTGGGAGCTTGTCTGTCTTGCACTGTAAAATTTGGGAGGGAGTCAGGATGGTTTCTCTAATATGTAATTTCTTCCACCTCTGTTCCCCAGCATTATTCAATCTAATTAATTATTTGCTCACGTTTTCACCCTTTATTGATAGTACTCCCCTTTTTTTGGTTTAATTTGCTCTCCTGTATCCACCAGACCCTGTAACTTTCTATCTTGCGCATCTCCCCTCGTCTCTTCTGAGAGGCTCTTCTTTAATCTATTTCTTTCTCGCACATATTGCTTCCTAAATCAATGGTCTTCTAATTTCCCTCTCTTTGCTGCCCACCTTTGCTGAGCTCTATATTCCACTCTGACTGCAATGGTCTTAAATATAAAAGGCTTTCATGTGCACATGCAAAATGCTATTGTGTGCATGCATCTGAAAAGAGTGAAAGGCTGAATGTGCACATGTGAATTTTTTGTATGCCTGAAAAGCTATGCTGCATATGAAAGGCTAGGTGTTCACATGTAAGTCAGAGGTCTGTGTGCATGTGAAAGACTGCATTGCTCATGCAAAGCTGTGGTGCCATGCTATGTGTTGCTGTGGGTATTGTACATGTTACAATTTGGACACCATCTTAATTCAATAACCGTACCAAAAGCTAAGATTATGGTTAACCCATCTATTACCAGGTTCTATAGTCCGGACCAAGCATGCTAGTCTTTTTTAATTAATGCACATGCCTTGTGATGGGAACTTGATAGGCATGCTGACATCCAACTTTCATGACAAATGTGAACTTTGCTTTCCATTGAAAGTTGCCAGGTTTATAATTTGCATGGCTGTGCGAAAAAATACATGAAGCCTCTTCTAATTTGCATATGTATTGACATCGCTGGAAATTATACCACAGAAAATGATCTCCTATGTAGCCTTAGATACTCAATGTGATGGTGGTAAGTTACATTCAGCCCTCCAGATAAGGTGCGTATTGTACCTTTTTTATGCATGTAATTTTAGCCATTACGAGCATTTAATTTTCTACTGCGTACCATTTACGCTGTCTTCAATTTCATTAAAAAACATACTTTCCTCGTCTAGATGGCACTGTAGTGCAAGCAAGGGAATGAAACATTTAACACTCAACACTTAAAAGATTTCCTAAAATCAAGTAAGCTGAGAATCTGTTTGCCATTTTTTGGAGCAGTGTTCATTGTTTCTCCAGTTTGACTTCTAGGGGAAGCTGTGTGTTTGTGTTTTGAATGCTGAATTTGAGTATTAATTTGGGGAGGTAACTTTTTACTAACTTATAATGATTCCTCGAAGAGCAGAGGAACTCGCAACCCTTGCATGTCTTCATAAATCATCCCCATCACTGCTTGTCCTAGTTGGTATGATGAATGACCAACACTGTGGGGATCCCGAGGGCGAAGATCTGTCCTGTGGCCCAGACCATGCCCTCTTTTGCCTACCCTTGTACATTGGAGGAGTTCACAGTCTGCAAACTCCTCCTTGGGGTTTTTGCCCGAGCTCCGCTTTGTGGTCTCGGAGGTGTCACAGTTGTGGGTATGGTCCTGGCCTTAAAGTGAAACTGCAGGCCATGAGCATCTGTGCCTGTGTGGAGACCCTTGACCTGAAAGTGTGTGGTACACCTACCCTTTAACCTAGCTTCATCATTCATCCTTGTCAGAAGCAGCATGCACAGCACTGCGCCAGCCTCATTACGTGATAATTTCTCGGGAAATCGATATTTGTAGATTGGGGAATGCTTGCTTTGTTTCTATGTTGCCTGTTAAAAATGCTTAATTGATAACGCCAGTCAGAGCTGCTAATCATTACTTTATAGCGATGCGGTTAAAGGTTTTATTTATATCGTGCATTGCTTTTGCATGGTCTCTTGGCGCTATAGGATTCCTAAGAAATGAGTTTGGTTTGGTGAGTAGGGACAGGGAAAATGCAATAGAGCGTGCTGTTATGCCATGTGTGCAAAATACCCAGGCTCTCTGAAGGTGATTTGTAAATAGTACTTGAGCTATTAGTATTCAGATGCTGCTGCGCTGGCTGCCCTTGTACCGTAGTGTTAGGGTGCATGGGCTGATCAGTTTATAAAAGTTGATGTGCTTTGTGAAGACTACTGATATTCTTATATTGGGAGTGGGTGTTCAGTTGTTTAGTGGTCTAGTCAATGTGCTGGTATATGTTGGAATGGTTTAGTAAGAGATACTTCGTCAAGATCCCAGGGCGCTGAAGTACCATACCTAATATAACAGCCCACCCCTCGCCCGCTTGATTTTGAAAGGAAGCCTCGATGCTTGAAGTGTAATAAAAATAATTGGTACGCTGACCGTACCACTAGTTAGTTTGCTGTTTACAGGGCTCAAGAAACACGTTGGACGCCTTTTGTTTCTCCCGAGCCAGTCATAGAATCGGCCCAGGCCGACATCATTCAAAATGGTACACCCTCTTTCGGTGCAGCCATTTTGGCGTGGGTGGGTTCGGTGCGGCTCCTTTGCCGCAACAGCCAATTCGGCACGCTCATTTCGGTGCAGAAGCCTTTCTGACGCCGACAATTTGACGAGAGGGACGTTTGGACGTGGCTGACATTGCAGCCACGTCTAAACGCCCTCATGTCAAATCCTCGCCCACACTGACGGCACTAGGAAGCATCTGTGAGGGTTAGCTTCAAGGCACCAGGTCACCGACATCGCGGTTCTGAGGCTTAGTGAACCTCCTGCTAAGATATGTGTGTAACTTGCAAGTCACAGGTTCAAATACCAGTGGTGCGGCCTCCCCCTTTCATCCTTCTGAACTCGATAATATGACTAATATTACTTTGGGTGATGTTAAGCAACCATTGTTTTTGGAGTTGTGACGTTTAAGGACTATATTAAAGTTTATAAAGATAATTTTTTTATGAAAATGACATCACTGATGGGACAGAGCAATATACAATCATGAACTCTGGACATTGCAAATAATTTCTTTTGTTTGCTTGGCTATTGACCTGTCATACATAAGCACACTTGTATTTTCATTGTCCTTAAAGAGTGTGCAACCTTCGCTGGACAGACGTTTAGGACAACCACTCCCATGATCCCTAGTCAGCATAGGTCACAGTGATGAATCATGGGGGTTGTAGTCCAAAACATCTTGTGAGCTGCTGGCTGCATACCCCTTAGAGCATGAATCTGCAATGTTTGGCTTGTCATCTGTTTTGGAGTACAACTTTCATCAGCCCTAGACAGTGTTTTCTACGGCGTGGAATTATGGGCATTGTAGTACAAAACATCTGAACTGCAGCAGGTTGCAGACCCCGGCCTTCAAATGATTGTGAGTGATGGTAAGTGTTAGTGATTACTCAAATATTAACTCTTAAAATAGTATGTTCAAACTACTGTATAGTGCCTGAAACCATAACATTCACAATATTCACCTTAGTTAATTCAATTATTATCCCACAACCTTTTAACATACATACCTAGGCAGCGAGCTAAGTGTCCTTTGAATCAAGCATAAGAAGTGGGGCTGTCGGAATAAACACATTTACTGCTCAATGCAGAATGTGCACACAGCACCAAGTAAATCTAGACCACTTTTTGCTGTACATTATGGGAAGGACTGGCACGCTTAGTGATACTGGGAAACACTGGTAGTTTTTGTAATGGAGCAACTTCCCGCAAGGTTTTCGGAGAATTTGAATTGTGAAAAAATGAAAGTAAAATAATGAACAATAAACACCCGGGGATGGAGCTGAAGCGGCAGGTGTCGAGTGTGGTAAGCTGCTGTGACAATATTCTGAGTGGAGCATTATTTGCCCAGGCCTAAAGCCTGTTGGGGGTTTGCAGCTGGCGCTGAGTGAGGTGGCAGGCTAATACTGGTGCTCTGGGTAAGTAACTGTGCGAGTTCTGCACTTTTAGAAGTTATATACACAAACACAATCGCATATCGGTATGTAGTATAAGGACACTCCTGAATTATACACATACACTGCACACTCCACATCGGCATCTGCAATGCACACTTCACAAGTGCATAATTGCATGTCGTTTGAGCGGTTCACTTCAAAGTAATTGACAACTGCGCGTGCCCAACACGTCCCAACACTATACAGCAGCACTGTACACTTCACAGTACTATAAACATATGTTGTCTACACCTCACACCACTATAGCCGCCACACAAGATTCACCATACACTTTACAGCAATAGACGCCTGCCTGCGATCTTTGTATTTCTCAACTCTGTAAACGTATGCTCTGCAATTCCCAGCAGTGTACACCTGCTCGCTCTCTGATCTTTAAGCCAAATAGTCACTGCATGTGCATATGCAATCCTTAGTTGCGTGCACTTGAAACTGCACTTTTTACCTCTGCAGCTTAATGTGCTCTGAACTTTACAAACTTGAAACACCTGCATGCGTCGTGTACTGCACGGTTCACTACACATGCAAGTGTCCTGCTCGTGCCCAGCGGTCTTTTATTCCAACGTGCGTTCGTTTATTTGAAGGCATCTGCTAATTATTCACTTATGTAGTGGCACAGGTCATTTGTCTTGTGCTCAACATGTACTCGATTTTTCCCATTATTCTTAGAGTGCATCACGATATTGTGGTGTTGTGCCGCACAAGTCGCAATCATATGCAGTTGTTATTTAGTTTAATATTTTACAAAGTGTTGTACATATGTTCACATGCCTGTGCAGGTCACCGTCAAATGCAATCCCAGTGTATTCTTCTTTAATTTGTGATATGTATACCTAATTGTACTTGCTCAGTTTAGCACTGAAACATCCAGGGGCCAAACGGTCCCCACGCCAAACCGGCTGCGGCCAACAGTGCACGCCAAAACGGGGGCCTGTGGACAAATTAAATTACTGCGCCGAAAAGTCCCACGCCGGATCGGTCGTGCCTAAACGTCTTGCCCCGCATTAAACACGGCCAGTTTCCCAGGTCTCAGCTAGGCTGGCACACGTGGCTCTGCAGGTCGTAAAGTGCTCAGGTTACACATGCATTTCTTTTACCAGTGGCAGAGCCTTTCATATGCATAATGGAACATTTTCAACTGAAAGAGCTCGCAAAGCCCTAGTTACCTTGCACATCTGTGATAGTTCAAGTGAGCAACACAAAGCGTCCGCTTAATGATGTGTTTACACTATAAACACATCATTAAATAGGTGCTTTATATCCATGGTGTCTACTAGCTTGACCTGCAAAAAAAATTGTCCCTAATCAAATATTTTCAACATCATGAATAACAAGGCGCTGGAGGTTTGTTGCAAAGAATCTCCATATCTGAGTTTATTACACAACTTCTTTTATTACAGATCTTAAATCACTGAAAGTACAGTGGGGTTAACTAGATTTTTGGGATTTACAGTTTACTATTCAAGAAGTGAAAATTAAAGCCACAATGATATTCATTTGGCTTAACATGTTGCTGTAAGGATTTACATGTTGTCTGGTGGCGTTATTATGCTTTTTGTGCTTATTGTAAGTAAACTCTATAAGACATTACTGTCTGTAGGCCTTGAAATCCAAACTATGTGTACAGAGTAAAGCTTGGAAGGTAGGTGGTAAAATCTGCAGAGTGGATTAAAATCCCTGCTTCACTGTTGAACCAAGGTTTGTAATCATCTGTCCAGCCATCCCACTCCCTTCTTTTTGGATGCAGCCTGAGTACTACTAGTTCCTTTTTTCCACTTCCACCACTGCTTTAATCCCCCTGATGTGATTAGCGATCACAGGCTGAATTGGCTGTGATGCGTGTTATGCCAGAGATGCAGATTCTTGACTGCCTAGGAAGAAACCTATGGGGCAATCAAGACTGCTCACCTAGGATTCCTGGGTGAGCAGAAATGTAAGCAAGTTCTGTACTGCTAACACTTAATTACTCACACTCTCTCTGCAGGTAATACATTAGTCTCAATCAATAGTAGTTCTTAAGAGTTTCTAGGCTCCAGAATTTTGAAAATGTAGCTGTGTATGTAGCATGTACTTTTATGGCAGAATATTTTCTTTAAGTGTAATAAAATGGTTAAAGGCAAGTTGTACAACTTTGATCTACAAATCATTTGGTCTACGCTTCTGATTTTACGTATGCATTGGGTGTATGTTGGATATGTTTTACTCTCTTGCAGAGGAGAAAACTCATTTTACTCTCTTGAAATGGCATTTACTCTCATTTGAAAAATCGTGCGTAAAAAAACTCACACCTCAAAATCTTATCTGGAGCACTGGTTACATTACAAAACATTTGTATAAGTACCTTTAATGAGCTTTTTTGTGTAGTGTACACATGTCAACTGAATGGCTTGTGGGCACTTTTAATTCTGGCAGATAACACACAGTGAAATAAAATGATTTGCCTAGGATCACACTTTTTAGTTAATTGTGAAGCTGGGATTTGAGACCAGTTTGCAACATAATGCCCTTATAGATATTCTCAGCTTTAGTTGGTAGAAATAGTTCTTTGGTTTTAAAGAATACTTTTGAAACTTACAAAAAAAAATCATCATCCAAGCTGAAAAATATATAAATTCATATAAAAATAAGTTGATAACAAATAATATGGCTTTATTTGCCCATTCTTTAATGGAAAACGACAAGAATGCAAAGTAATGTGAAGCTAAAAAACATCCTATGAGTTTGGGAAATTATTCGTTTAAGACTTGGATACACATTAAAAGGTATTGTATGATAAGGTCACCTTCTTGTAGTCATTGTTTGACCGATTCATGCTTCCTACTGCATATCATGTGAAGGGAAATTGAACACTTGTCAGAAACCATGGTTCATCAATGAACCACCACTAACAAGGAACTTGCCATTTAAATGCGCTGCCGATAGATAAGTGTGTGTTAGCGGGGGAGAGGGAAGGAAGAAGAGAAAAAAAGGGACTTGAGAAGCTTATGGAACTTCAGGAAATCCGGCTCAAGCCTTAGAGGGTCAGGAAGGCCATTCCAGGGGGTGGCTCCTGCGAAAGAGAGAGATATGCCCACCTCTCGAAGATTCTGATCTGCAGAGAGTTGGAGCTAGAAGAATGTAGGGTTCTAGCAGGGAGGGATTTAGGGAGATTCAGATGTAGCGGGGTCCCAGACCCCAGAAAGCCTTGCAGATGATGCAGAGTGTCTTGAACTTGATCTTCGCATCCACCGGGAGCCAGTGGAGAAATTTAGGGGTGGAGAGATGCGGTCACTGGGCTTCAGGCCAAGGATAAGTATTGAGTCCTATTCTGGATTAGTTGACGGGGGCGAAGGGAGGATATAGGCAGGTTGAGGAAGAAGCTCTTACCGTAGCCCAGCCTAGAGAGAACCAGAGCTCTGGAGACATTGAGTTTCTTGGGGGAAGGTGAGGAAAGGGAGAATGCCTCTGAGGAGGTGCTTCTGAAATGGGCCTTCTTGGCAAGGTCTGCAATGTAAGGAGAGAGAGGAGTCGAAGATGATGCCAAGGTCTTTAGCCTCACGAGGGTGACGGGAGAGGACCCATGGAGGGCAGCCAGAGATTAGAAGGGACGGAGGGAACAGGGGTCCCAATGTGGAGGATCTCGTCTTACTGGCATTGGAATGAGAGTTGGAATCAAGATTTGAGAGTGAGTCTTCACGGGTGTGTTAGAGAGAATTCTCTGTAAAGGCTAATTTCCCAAACCTAGTGAGTCCCCCAGCAGCTTTGCTGGATTTTTGGGGTTTATTTTTTTCTCCTGCTAAGAGTGAGACTCTTTTCCTCCCACTCTTAGACATGATTTGAGGTGTTCCTTTGACTTTGTATGAGTTTTATGGGCTATGGGGTCCTTTACCCCATAGGGCTTCATGTGTTTTTGGTATGTGGGTTACACAGCACCCTCCGTGCCGTAACCCAGGGGTGTCGTAGCGACCCCCAAACATAGACTCCATACCCTGGGACTGACTGTCTCCCAGGGCATGTAAAGTCACCATTGGCTTTACTAGTCTCAAATTGTGAACAGAACTAGTGCAAACCATCCTATTGTGGACGTACTGGTCGGGGCAATTCGATTGCCCCGGGGTCTGTTGTTCGAGGGGGCACTGTCCAGTCCCCCGCGACCGAGTTTTGGCTGGTGGCAGTGGATACTACTTTTTATGTTCGACGGCGAATATATTCCTATGGGATTTTCCTATTGTTCGAGGCTACCACTTTTTAACATAGCCTCGAAAATACTGCCGGTTTATTAAATTAATATAAATTCACCGGTTGGTATTTTTTGCCGAAACTTGGTTCCAAAATGGCGTTTATGTTCGCTTCTGTGACTCCAACACAAGTCGAGCCCTTTGTTCCACTTTTTGGCGGGCTTCTCCACAGAAGCCTCCAAAAGTGGTGCCACTCTGTCTGGGTACCACAGGGGGCGTGGGGGGGGGGTTTAGGCACCCTGGACTGAGTTGCCTCGGCAACTCAAGTCGCACTCTTGCGTGATTGGCCCAGCATGTTTGAGTGACAGCTAGGCTGAATGAATGAGGGTTTTCTGCATAAAAGCAGGGCTTTGGGGACTGGAACTTCAGAAGTCGCCACAGGACCTAAAGAATCCGAGGAGGGAGAAGCTGAGTCGACCTGCAACGACGACACCACCGGTGGAGCCCTGCTGAACCGTCTCACCACTTTTCCCGACGACAGGAGATCTCCAGTCCGGAGAGTCTTCTTCCTTTGACTGGTGGGGATAACCAGTTTGCCCGTCTTTTCGCCTTCCTGGACCATCTCGTGGCCGCCTTGCCGTGCCAAGCACCCCGGCAACCGGAATACCACGGTTTACCACTACCGCGAAGAAAAGGGTGGTACCTTGTAACTGGGAAACTCCGCGGATGGTTTCTTCCCTGGCAGCGCAACGACCTTCAGCTTTCCTCAATGTCGAGATCTCCACTTCCTCTGGACGAAACACCGACTTGCACCCGCTGCCAGGAACAACTGCCCCCTCTGGAGCGTTCTTCCCACTTTCAGGTACTGTGTCCCGCCTGGCTTCCCTTGCGACAGATCGTTCGGGTTGACAGTAAATCCTCGACTTTCTAACCTGGGCTAGCCTGGGACCTGTTAACTAACCTTTCTTGACTTGATCTCAATCTTTTGTGAACTTTCTACAAAGACTCTTTGGGCATAACCCCACTGTGTGATCCTGGACACATTTCGCTTGCTCTCTCTAAGAGAGGGCCTGGCATTTGAACTTCCTTGTTCTCCAGTAGACTTTGCCTAACCTGCCTCACTGTGGTGCTTTGAAAAGTATTGAAATTTGTGTGCTTTCATAACTCTGCCTTTTTTCCCTCCCTTTTTTATAACTTATTAGAGTGCCATCTTATGTTAAGCGCTCACCTCTGTCTGAAAATAAGTGGTGTTTCTCATTAAGACTTGTCTAAGAGGTAATTAGGGTTGTATATATATAATAGTGACTGTGTGTTTAATTTATTTACCTCTTTGTGCTAGTGTAATTTACAAGTGTGTCTTTAAATAAATAATTATATACTTTTACACCAAAGTTCTGGTCAGTGTTTGCTTGTGCTTCTGTATCTCTGTACCTATTGTGTATACTCTATATACTGCCTAATTCATCTTGAGAGAAGTCTGGCTGCTCAGCCACAGCTACCAGGTAAATCTGGGTGGTACAGACTGCTACCAATTGGGTTTACTGCCAACCACCTGTAGTCCTAAATCTTTTGCAGTCGTCCCCAAGGGAATTGCACAGGTTTCTGCCTAACAGGGTGTTCAGGAGAGCAGGTTACTTGCCTTTGGCTCCTCTGAAGTCAGACTGGTGGTTGTGGAGACAACCAACAGATTCCGTTTGCCGGCCTCTCTTTCTCTACCTCCTCTTCCTCCTCCTCTACCATTACTGGCCTGTCCGAGGCCGTCTTTCCACCTCATTTCTCCTACTTTCTCCTGTTCACCCCTGACGATGTTTCTTGGCAAGTCTGATCTATGAAAGTCTTGTCAAAGCAGGTTCTCCCATGCACATCCAGAACAATCAAGTACCACATTGACACACTTGCTCCAGCCTTGGCTGATTTCTGCAGTCACTCCTTTGCCACTGCAACTTTCCCCTCCCCCTTAAGCACTCTCCTGTGCACCCCTTCTAAAGAGGCTCTCTGCCGATCCTTCCTCTCCGGCTAACTATCGCCTGATCTCCATCACTCGTTTCCTGGGCAAACTTCTGGAAAAACTGGCCATCGCCCAGCTTAATCTACATACTGAATCTGTTGGTTGCATCCATGACCACCAGTCTGGGTTCAGAGCTACCAGAAGCACGGGAACTGCTCTCCTGAACACCTGTAAAGACTTGCTCTCCAATCTTGACTCTAATCTCCCTTGTGTCCTCATTCTCCTCAATCTATCCTCTGCTTTTAACACGGTCAACCAGGACATCCTGCTCAATCGTCTCCGTGACAACCTTGGTATTACTGATCAGGCACTGGCCTGGTTGACCACTTTTCTCACTGACCGACACTCTCAGGTGCAACTAGGGTCTTTCCTCTCTTCTATCACTCTACTTGTGGTGTTCCCCAGGGGTCTAACCTCTCTCCCTGGCTCTTCAACCAGTACCTGGCACCTCTTGCCCACTGCATCGCTACTTTCTGCTCCAACTTTCAATGTTATGCGAATGACACTCATTTCTCTTTCAGGCTTCCCTCAGCAACCTATGCTTCTTCTCTCATACCAGACTGTCTGGCTGCAATTCAGGAATGGTGTGCCACCAACGATCTCTGCCTTAATGCCAGTAAGACTGAGCTCCTCCTCATTGGGACACCCGCTCCCTCCTTTCCTCTCTCTCTGACCGCCCACTCTTGGGCCCTCTTCCTGCTCCTTCCTGTGTGGCTAAGAACCTTGGTGTCATCTTCGACTCCACCCTCTCCTTCTTTCCCCACATCTCTGATGTCTCTAAGAAGTCAAACTCTCAGCTGCACCTCCTTAGAGGTATTCATCCTTTTCTCACTTTCCCCCAGAAGCTCACTGTCTCCAGAGCTCTGGTCCTCTCTAGGCTGGACTATTACAAAAGCCTCTTTCTAAATCTTCCTGCCTCTACTCCTCGACCTTTACAACTTATCCAGAACAGGACTGCAAGACTTGTCCTTGGCCTCAAGCCCAGGGATCGTATCTCTCCAGCTCTGAAATCTATTCACTTGCCCCCCGTTGCTGCATGGATCAACTTCAAGGCCCTCTTCATCATCCACAAGGCTTTCTGGGTCCTGGGACCGCTCTACTTCCAACTTTTAACTTCCAAAATATCTTCCCTCTCGAGCTCTCCGCTCATCCACCTCGAACATTCTGAGGGCCAGGCGCTTCTCCATGCAGAGAGTTGGGGGCAGATCTATCTCCTCGGCTGGGGCATCCCTCTCTCTAACTTGAGCAGAACCACCCCCTGTTCCGGAAGCAACTGACGACCTTCCTTTTCACTTCCTGCTTTCTCTCTTCCTCTCCCCTGCTGATGCATCGGACTGATCCGCGCACTGTTCACCTGGTCACCCTCTGAACTCGGGGCCCAGGCTCCTGCATGTACAGTTGTCCTTGCACTGCCTCTGGGCTCCCCAGCACTTCTGCAACACTACAGTCCTTTCTCTCTGCACTTATGAGCCACCCGCTGGCTGCACTTGTCACTTAACTGCACTTCCCCTTTCCCCTCCCCCCTGGCACTTCTCCCCTTCCCTCCTCCCTGCACATGCGCAATCTGAATGACGGCTTAGTAAGATTGTTATTTTATCCTCCCTTTGTTTCCCCCTCCTTGTCTTGTCGCGCATAGAACCACTTGTGTACAGGTGCGTTATAAATGCCACATCGTATCATATCTTATCAGTTGGGAGATGACCAGCTTCTCCAAGAGTTTGCCCAGGATGGGGGTAATGGAGACAGGGCGGTAGTTGCCCGGGCAGGAAGGGTCAGCAGAAGGCTTTTTGAGGAGAGGGTGCACAAGGGAGTGCTTGAGGGGTAGTGAGAAGGAGCCAGTGGCAAAGGAGTTATTGCAAGAAGGAGGAGAGTAGGAGGGGAGGGGAGATGAGATGAGAGAAGAGGGGGTAAAGGGGAAGCCAAGGGAGGCCTGGGAGCGGATGGAGGAGGAGGGGGGGAGGGGTAGGGGAGAGTGAGGACAGGATGTCCTGAGTTTTGGTTGTGAAGTGAGAGGCCAGTTCAGTGCAGAGGGCCAGGGATGGCAGAGGAGAAATGAAGACGGCAGTGGGATTGGCGAGTTCCTTGCAGATTTTGAACAGTTCAGCCGTGTTTTTGGTGGCCCCACAGATGCAGGATTAGATATGGGCCCTCGTCTTTGAGCGGATGGAGAGTCTATATTGCCTTTGGAGCAGACGGCAGGACAGTCTGTCAGTTGATGTGCCTGGAGCCTGCCACTTCCGTTCAGTAAATCTGCACTTGTGTTTCAGAGAGGCTAGATCAGAGTCATACCCGGAGTTACGCTTGCAGGCAGGCTTCATGCGGATCCTCATGACGGGCAAGTATGTCCAGAGTGTTGGAGATGGAGAGGTGAAGGTTAGCAAGGGCTGTGTCGGTGTGAGAATCAGTGGCTGGAGTGGGAGGGGGAATGAAAGTGACAGCAAAAACAGCAACTGACACTCGCTTCATTGGTCGAATGGCAGAGAAGGAGGCTGGCAGTGCAGGCTGAGGCTTAGCCGGGGGACCCAAGAGATCCTGGTGAGGGGACAGGAGAGCATGGTCCAACCAGGAGAGAGGTGTGGTGAGAGGGTTGGGGTTGTCAGTTGAGATGAGAGCATCCAAGGTGTGTTCAGCTGAGTGCGTTGGACCAGAGGTAAGAATGGTGAGGGAAAGCGAGTTACAGCGGCTACGGAAGAGTCCAGTGGCCCTATCGGGAGAGTCAAGGTGAATATTGAAGTCTCTGAGGAAGGAAAGCTTGGAGGTAGAGGCCAGGAGAGAAGTGAGGTCAGATCACGCCGAAAGAAAAAGAGGGAGTCCGGACTACGGGTATATAGTCGGTTTTATTCAAGATCACTATGTTTTCACCCTTGTCTGCCTCCTTGACTATTATCATTGTCATTTGGATAGGCTAGTCAGAGCTCTTCTCTCACCGCCTTTTGAGTACTTTGTTATCACTATATTTATGTAGATCTTGAATGACTACTTTATGAGAAGTGTCAATAATACTGTCAGGTGGTAGTGTTGGGACACATTTAGATTTCTTTTTTAATTCGTTCATTGGTAAGTTACTGGAGTCAATGTCTAAATCCTGTAGTTCTGTGTATCTGTTCGTTCGGAGCCTCCTTTTGAGGATAATAATAGTTTAGTGTATGTAACATCTTCTACATTGTATATGCTAAGTGGTATATTACTTGATGTTGCCTTGGTCAGCAGATTTGTTCATAAAGAACTTCTTTAGGTTAAGTCTTTATATGAATTTAAGTAGATCTATTTCCGTCTCTATATGGTCACTGCTGGTAGTTATGAAAGCCCTTTGTTAAGTAATGATTCCTCCAAAGGCGATAGCATTTCTTTAGAACGTTTCAGTACCAGGTTCAGTTCCTCCCCTGTCTCTTGTTGTCACCCGTGATGTATTTGGATCTCTTTCTATGTCTTCCCCTACCTCTGCATCTGGGTTCTCATATTTGTTATAAGGGCTTCCTCAAATCTCACATGCTTTACTTGTGCCCTCTGATTGCCCTTTTCGTCTCTTTTTTATTTGGTCTAAAAATCTTTGCTTGAAGTTGGGGGTCAGTGTTTGTGCGTTAGTTGAACTATCTTGTGTCTCCATGTTCCTGTCTGAGTCACTATCCCCATCAGAACCTGCAGGAGAAGAGGCTTGTGTGCTGGCCGTAGATTCCAGCCAAAATGTGACATATCTAGAAAGGAAAGTATAAATCCTGTCATCTCTGTAGTCCCGTCCATCCCTGAAAATGTTACAAGACTTTCCTAGTTTTACTTCACCCTGATGGATTTTGAGACTTATACTTTTGTTTGGTTGTTTCTGGTGCTGGTATTTCTTCTATTTCCTTCATGGTTTTCTATTTGCTCCTCTGCCCTGCGGTGTTCTCAGGTTGCATGTTCTATGAGCATTTGCGTAATGGTTTAGATTTTCTTCCCATTTTTGTGCAATATCAGCATCTTCCGTAATGCTGAAGTCAGGGAAAATAAGGACCTGTAGGCCTTTTACAATTTTATTCTGGTCCAAATAATTTTGCATGGTGGTTTTCTCCCAATATTTGTAAATTTCTTTTTTTAGAAAGTTTCTCTAATCTATGACTGTGTCCCATCTTTGTAACTGCTATGCAGGTTACCAGGCACCGAGAAAGAGAAACGTAGGAAAAAGATTGCCTGCTTACTCTTGGTATTGGCGAAATGAAGGTTAGCTATAATGTGGAAGTGTCCCATATTGATTGATTGGGGACAACTGTTTAACAATCTCATGACTTCTCCAGATTTAAAATCACCTTCAGCATGCTCTGCTTTTATGGGATCAGTATTGACCAATCCATTGTTAGAGCGAGCATTGGGAAGTGTGTTGTTTAAGTGTTATTTAGGGGTAGTTGCCAAGAGATGTTAGATGATAAGCTGAAACTCGCGGATCTGTTTGACTGAAGTGGTTGACTTTGTGGTCAGGAATGTGCTCACTTTGACATTTTTGTTTGCGGGAGTCATGCAATAGAACTGGTGGACTGTGTTATAAGATATATATTATGTATGTCACCAATACTGTACATTCACTTACTTTTTTTTCTTGGGTATTTTCTTTTGTTTTGTCCTTTTTTTTGAAGAAAAAAAAAGTTCTTGTAATTCTAATAGTTTAGAAGGCAGAAGAATTTCTTTTGCAACAGTGTATCTCGCCTTGCAAATTCGTGGGAATGAATAAGGTTCAATGTGATTTGGTAAGAGTGTAACAGAAAAGGGCATTATATGCCCAGTGTTGTCGGCATTTCTTCAAGTGGTGGTGAGGGAGCAGGCATTGCAAATTCTTAAAAAATCTAACTAGACCTGCAAGAAGAGTTCCTTAGTTTACATACTCGACTTAAGAGAAATGCACTCTTCCCACGGTGGCAGCTGACAAAATATTTACCGTTCCTTTCTGTAAAATGGTGAATTTCACGGTAAGCAAACTTTGTATTTGGTGAAATGCGGCCAGCCAAAGCCCAGCCATGCGTAGTGAAACGTTTATTCGACAGTTACTGCAAACAAAGTTTGTTTACAGTAAATGTCAAGTTTCAAACATCCACATACTCGCCAGCAAGGGCTAGTACCATGGGAGATTGTTGAGACTGGCGAGAGTATGTCTGATGTGTTGCTGTCAATAAGTGAGGTGCGTTCAGGAGCTAGAAACAAAACATATGAAGGAGTTTTCCGTTAATGGGATAGTTTTAAGGTTTGTGGATATTTTGAATTTTTGGGGAATTTATTTTGAGTGTGTCTGAAATTTGCATGTGTTCTTATGTTGAGCAGCCCGTTACTATCCTGAGGTATTTGAACACTAAGATACAATTTCTGGATAGATGATTGAATGTTACAATTATGTGGCAAAGAACGGACGGAATTTATTGGGTGGACTGAATAAAATATGTTGAAGAGTAAGCTCAATTTCTAATGAGCCGGCATTGGTGATGGAGGATCCTAGAATTGCACGGTTGAAGAATGAAAGAGATATGTTTTTTTTCAAACAATTTTTATTGTTTTTCCAACAAACAAATTTCAATCAACATTCCTGACAGTTCGGTTGCCAGCTTTTTATCATAAGTTTGCATAACTTTGTTACTGTCTTCCCCCCTCGCCCCCTTAACTTGAGCTTATTTCCATGTTCTCCGGTTACCCTGTCTCAGGGGGCTCTTCCTCTCCGGAGCTCTCAGCTTTGTCATGTTCATTTGGGCTGGTCTGGGTGGGTCCCAACAATGTAGCCACCAGTTGTCTCCATGCTAGCAGAGGTCCCACTTCTTGTTCCTCCCCTCTGCTAGTTGCCTCATACCATACTACTGTTTCTGCCTCGGCCCATTTGAGGAGGTCATGCCACCATACTTCTATTCTGGGTCTGTGGCTTGTTTTCCAACTCGTGGCTATTCTGCGTTTAGCCAGAATGTAGGCCAGGTCCCTGAGCTTGCTTACACGCCTCAAGTTACGTGGTCTGGTGAGTCCACCTAGCTTACATGCCCAAACGGACTCAAAATCTAGCTTGATCCCCTACTCAGTTAGGCGTTGATTAACTCCCCCCCCAGAATTTCCCCACCATGTGGATCATCCCCGCGTTCACTTCCCCGCATTTAGGGCATGTTTGTATACTTGTGTTCCCAAATCTAGCAATTCTTCGGGGGGGTCATATATGCCCTATGGGTTATGTATAGCTGAATCTGCTGTAGTCTAGCGTTCCTGGACACTTTTTTGTGATATCTCTGTGCCCTTTTCCATTGTCCATCTTGCATTGGTGCCCCTGCTTCCTCCTCCCAGTCCAGTCTCAGCTGGGTCACCTCCTTGTCCACTCTAGACATCAACTGTTCGTAGATCCGGGATATCTCATGCCCCCTTCCGAGATATCGTATATTGTTTCTATTGCAGTGTCAGGCTGCTCTGCTAGCGCTATTTCTGACCACGTTTCCTTCACCCGTTTAACCACTCTGGTGTATGTAATGTATTGCCCCGGGTGTAGCCCAGGTTCATTGACTATCGTTTGGAATTCCAATGCCTTCCCCTCTTGCCATATGTCTCCCAGGGTTGCCAGGCCTACCTGCTCCCAGTACCTGCGGATCTCCTTTCGTAGTTGCTCATCCACCCCACGTAGCGTCACAAGTGGTGCCTGAGGGGAGCACAAGGTCGGGTTGCCCATGACTCGGCACGCTTTGTGCCATGTCTCCAAGCCTAGTTGCAATAATCTCGGACGCCCCGTTAGCTCTGATTTGGGTAGCCATATTGGTTCTTTCAAAAAGTACGGGTCGCATTCATCCCGTAACAGTCTGGATTCTGCCGTCATGTCTTTCCGACAGCCACCTAGCAACATAATGCAGCTGCCCCGCAGATGGTATATCTCAAAGTTCGGCAGGTTTATGCCCCCTCTGTCATATGTGTTTTGCAATTTCCATAAGGCAATTCTGTTCCTAGTGTTGTGCCAAAGGAAACCTCTGCACAGGCTCTGGAGCTTAGCAAAAAAGCATCTGGGCAACATGAGTGGGATGTTTACAAAAGAATGTAATAGCCTGGGCAAAACCACCATCTTCAGCAACACGGCCCTCCCCACCATAGGTAGGGGGACCTTTGTCCAGAACCCCATACTGCTCTTGATATTTTCTATTGCTTTTTCTGTGTTATTTTTGTGTTCGTCTTCTATTGTATGGTATATGTTAATCCCAGGTATCGAAAAGTTTGGTTTCCCATGCTATTTGTAGGGTCGGTGGGATTCCTTTGTATCTTCCCAAAGGGAACATGCATGATTTCTTGGGGTTCACCGCTATGCCGGAGAGTGTCGCGTAGCGCTCCATCACCTCCAGGATGTATTGTAAATTCTCCTCCGGGTACTGCAGGTACAGCAACATATCGTCCGCATATAATGATATCGGATGCGGTCCCCCTTTAGTGTGAATCCCTATTTTGTCATATTGTTGCCTTAGATCACTAGAGGTTTGAGTGCCAGGATGTACAGCATCGGGGACCACGGGCAGCCTTGTCTAGGGCCTCTGCTGAGTTGCCATTTGTCTGAGATGACAGCTCCTGTCCTGACTCTAGCCAGAGGGGAGCTGTACACCAGGTTCACCCACCTCAAGTACCCAGGCTCCATCCCATACTCCCCCAACGCTGACATCAGCCAAGGCCATCTTACAGAATCAAAAGCCTTCACTGCATCTAGCAAGACTATTGCGGCTTCACTTGGGTCGCCTTCCATCTGTTCAATTATGTGGTGAAGCCTTCTGTGGTTATCAGATATATTTCTGCCTGGGACATATGCAGTCTGGTCGGGGTGTATGAGTTTGTTTATTACCCGTTTGAGTCTATTGGCCATCACCGCTGTAAGAATTTTGCTATCCTGATTTAACATGGACAGCAGTCTGTATGACCCACATTCAGTACTCGGCTTGTTGGGTTTGAGTAGCTGAATTATTATCGCCTCCCTCAGGGATTCCGGCAAGCTCCCCTTCTCAAAGGCCTCATTTAGCATTGCTAGTAACGCGCGGAGCACCTCCTGTCTGTATACTTTGTAGAATTCGCTAGGGAGCCCCTCCGCCCCAGGGGCTTTGCCGGCGGGCAAGTGTTTGATCACTATCTCTAGCTCCTCTATTGTGATTGGGGCTTCTAGGTTCTCGATAACTTCTGCGCTCAGTTTTGGTAATCCTATATCCTCTAACGTCTCCCGAATCTCCTGCTCTGCTTCCTCCCCAGTGTCCTCATATAGGTGCTGGAAGAAGTTGAGGAATGCCTCATTTACGCTCTCTTGGGTGTCCCTTAGTTGGCCTGTTTCCACCTTTATATCTTTGATCACGGGTCTAGGTGTCTCATTTTTATATAACCATGCTATCAGTCTCCCTGCCCCTCCTGCGTGTTGTCTTTCAATATATTTTCTATAATTTAAATTACATAACCTGTCCCAGAGCACGCTGCTTTCTTGTTGTAATTGACTCATAGTCTCAGCATCCTCCTGTGTGGTATTCCCCCTTTTCATGATTGTTTCAGTCTTCCTTTCAGTCTCTTGTAATTCTCGCGTAATGCCCCCTTGGAGCCCTTTGGACTTGGATATGGCCGCTCCCCTCACCACTACCTTAAACGCCTCCCATAGAGTGCCCTCTGACTCTACACTACCATTATTGTTTTCAAAATATTCGATTATTTCCTCCCTTAGGTCTTCCCGAAATGCGCTGTCTTTCAGGGCTTCGGCTCTGAGCCTCCACGTTGGGATTCTGGCCCTGGGTGGCTGGTTTCGCCACGCCAGAATCAAAGGGGAGTGGTCTGATGGTATTCTTGCTTTATATTCTGAGCTCACAATTTCCCCTATGAGTTCTGGAGTGGCGAACATGTAGTCTAGTCTCGTGTATAGCCCTTGGGGGGGGGGCAGCGTAGTGTGAGTAGTGTCTATCGTTCGGGTGTTGCTGCCGCCACACGTCCTACAGCTGAAAGTCCCCCAACAGGGCCTGTCGGGTCCTAGCTGCGGGAGTAGGTCTGCCTAGTTTTGTGTCTGATCTGTCTATTTTGGGATTTAGCGTACAGTTAAAGTCCCCTCCTCATATGACCGCACCTCCCAGATGTGGGCTAATTTTGCTATAAAGTGTCTTAAAATAGGTTACTGTGTCCTGGTTAGGGGCGTAGGCGTTAATGATGCACAGCTCTCTATTTTCAAGCATCCCCCTCATCACTACCATCCTCCTGCCCTGCTCCTCTGTAGCCTGCAACATCTGGAAGGGCACGTGTGGCGCTATCCAGGTGATCACTCCCCTGGCATATGCCGAATATGTTGCCCCTAAGGTGGTTTCTCTCCACTTTTTCTTTATCACCTCTAGTCTCTCTTTTGGTGAGGTGGGTTTCTTGCAGCAGGGCAATGTCTATCCTTTGCCTTCTCAGGTACATCATGACCTTATTCCTTTTCATATAGCTGTTTAGTCCCCTGACGTTCCAGGTTACTATTCTGAGGTCTCCCATCTCCATTTATATCCCATCTAATTTCCGTCCCACTTTGTCCTGTGCCCTACCATGTTCTTTTATGTGAATATAAGCTTGTTCTCGAACTATGTTCACTACAAACTTTCCAACTCTCCAAACCCCCCCCCTTCCTCCCAGTCCCCAACTGTTTCCAATTCCTCAACTTCCAACCGTCACCCTCCACTTCCCCCCCTCTAACTCTCCCAAACTGTTGCCCAACTCCATTACTGGATCGCAGGCTACCCTGCATCTAGCCCTCCTCTTGGTACAACCGATATTCGGTACCCAGCAGGGGGATACCGCTCTGGCAGTATCCCAACTAAACTACCTATAAGCGGATGGTAGCGTGTATACCAGTGCTGCTTCCTGGCCAGCGCTACAAGCGTGTGCAGTTACGGATCCTATTGCATGTCTATCAATTCCTAGTGCCATCTACTATATTCCAGTCCCAATGTCGCATTGCGAGCTTTATTTATCTCTTGTGCATTAAACCTGTGCGTCCGCACCGACGTGGCAAGGCTCCGGCTCACTTTTCAGTCATCTTCTCTTTTTGGGCTCCCGTCCCCATCGGGCAAATCTTCTAATCCAGCCAAGCAGTCACACCCTCGGGTGTCTCAAAAAATAACGCTTTGTTCCCGTGGAGCACTTTCATTTTTGCTGGGTACAGTAGCATGTACTTGTAGTTTGCTTCGCGTAACCTTCTTTTCACTGCAGCGTAGTTCATGCGTTGCCTTTGCACCCTGAGGGTGTAGTCAGGGTACGCAGTAATGGAGGCTGATGCCATGTTTATAGTTTCCCCCCCCCTTTACGGAAGTGCTCTAGAACCTTCTCCCTATTTTTGTAGGTCCGGATCTTGGCAATGAATGGTATTGGCGGTGCTCCCGACGGTGGTCTTCTGGATAGGGCCCTGTGCGCTCTCTCAACTGCAAATCCCTGACTCGGGGCACCACCCGATATCTCCTGCAGTACCATGTTCTCCACATAGTTCGTTGGATATTCTCCTTCCTCTCCCTCTGGAAGCCTTATGATGCGTACGTTGTTCTGCGGGCCCATCCCTCCGCCTCCTCGGCTCTCTCCTCCAGGTTGCGCATCTGCTGTTGTAGCACATAGATGTCACTCTTGTTAGTCGTGCTTGTGGTTGTGTTGGTTTTCACCTCCTTCTCAAGGGTCTCTGTGCGCTCGACCAGCGCCCGCACATCCTGCCACAGAAAATTGACGTCTATGCTCAATTTGTGTATATTTTGGATTCTAGTGCTGTTCTTAGATCCGAGATGGCGGTGATCATTTTGCTCTCCCATGCTCCTTTCAGCTCGGATATGGCATCCAGTATCTGCTGATTGCTGGGCGCTGACTGTTCGTTTTTTCGCGTGCTCTGCCCTGTTCCATTGGCCCCCGATATAACCTGTAGAGTTTTGGCAAAGTCTTCCAGGGTGGACTGATTCCCTTTACTTTTGGGCTGTTTAGATGCCATCTTTAGTTTGGCCGCGTCATGGGCATAGGGATAATGATGGGACTGCAGGCATTTCGCTGCTAGGTCTCTTTGTGTAGGTGAGCCTCCATTTTGGTTTCCTCGGCTTCAAGCCCTCGTTACTTCGGAGTCCCGGTTCTTGTGTTTTTCTTGCTCTTTGTGCTCGCGCTTCTAGCACAGTGTACCGTATGCCTTCCCACACTTCTGCTTCCAATTTGGAAGATTACAGGCTCACCCCCATCTGGCTCTTCTATCCCACTTACATGCGGTCACAGTGTGTGTGCAGGGATTCTTGTGTGCACATTTCGTTGGTGGCCTTGCCAGTGTCTTAATGAGGCCCCCTCACCTGTGCCCTTGTTAAGGTGGTATCATATTCCTGACATATCCTCTTGCCCGCCCAGCGTCTGCATTGACTGCCGCCTCAGGGACTCGCTCGTAATGCCTGTAGTCTGTGTTTGGCTACAGTGTATCACTCAGTCGCCATCCAGGGTATCCACATGCGCTCGATACTGTAGCATTTCAATGCGAGCGTATCATCTGCCTCTGTGCAGGGTTAGCCTCGCCTGCCCTCCCCGGGTCTCATGTTACGGGCTTATTTCAATGTTATGTCAGCACGCAACACAGCACCCAGCTCCAACTTCGTTTGTGGCACCTCCCAGGACGGGGCCCGCGGATGCACGTCACAGCTTCCTACCGGGCCGCACACCCCGTCAGCTTATCCTCATCTCTCCTCCAGCGTACAACCCCAGATCTGGGGCTGCAGCTCACCGCTTCGTTGCCACATTCAGATGATTTCTCGGTGAGTGAGCAGCAGTCGGGCGCCGGCTTTCTTCTTGACCGGCCGCGTAGTTCCGTCTTGGACCTCCTTTGTTGTCACGCCACCATCTCTAACCCGCAGCAGAGGCTCCACGAACTTCAGATGTCCATAATGCGCTTCCTGCTCATCGGGTGTCTGTGGGCTTGCAACTGCTGCATACCCAATGTATTCATGCGTCCGTTGTTGTCGCGTGAAGCCTCCCTCCCTGCTTGCTTCAAGTGCACTGTATTTCCAGGATAATGGCTGGATCTGCAGGAGCACACAGGAAACGCCACCTCCTACGTGGCCATGTAGCCAAGCCCTAGGAGATATGTTTACTAAAGTTAAATGGGTGGTATTTTAAAAGATGTTTCGATGGTGTGGTGAGGATGAAGGCTTTCTGTCATCAGATACAAATTGAAGAATCAAGCGGTGCTGCTCTGGCTGTAAAGGCACACTATGTATTGAAGTTTGATGTTTTAAAATAATTAGAATATCTGAAAAGGAAGATATAATACAACAGGTGATAGAGGAGAGGTTTCCCTTATCTAATATCACTGGCTTGTTACATACCCCTGGTGAAGCTGTTCTCCACTATTGGCTTTTCTCTGCATATCCTCTGGTGTGGGTGCCTCCTCAAATATATATGACAACATTTATTACTTTGTTTGGCATCTACCACGTCAAACAAATGCCATTTTAGCGTTCAAAATTAAGATTCGAGAAGCAGGAGTGAAAAATCAGCTCCTGGGTGTCGGACATCACCCAGGAGGCAGGTTTTACCTCTGGGGACTCGGGAGCAAATGCACAGCGCACCGCAAAGCTAACATGAGATGCACATTTTAAGATTATGTTCATTATGCATGATTCAATATGTTTAAATGAGTACTAAACGGGTCCTAATTCTTCTTTATTAACATTCTCAAATACTCAAAAGTCAATTTAACATATCCATGTTTTTAAGACTCATTGGCCTAGGGAGACAACAGTAGCCCCTGGTAGCTGTTGGTTTCAATCTAGCCAGGCTCTCCTAGGCAAGAAGAAGGTGCTAAATAGCTCCCAGCTCCCCTCATTTTCAAACCCAGCATTTGAACTTATCTTGAAAGTGTCTGCTTCTGTTATCTGGATGATATCCTTGTCTTTTGTAGAATGCTCAAAGGTTAAAGCATGGGTTTTGAATATTGTGGGACTTAGCTTGAAAAAGTTAGAAATGTGTTGGTCACTAAACAAGCTTTTGTGGGCATTTCTGTGGGAAATGTCAGGCACACAGACACATACCCACACAACACATGTGTGGTACCTGTAAGAGTTCATGTCAGGAATGGCTCTACGGAGCTCATGTTTCTCGAGTATGTCATTTCACAGCGGGGACCTGATAGGTTTGCACTCCGATGTAGCCAGGTCCCCGTCATGCAAATGAGTAAAGGCAGCCTTTATTTTACTTGTGAACGTTTCTTGACATGCGCGCATGGTAAGCAGCGTTCACAGTTACAAGTAAATGCTGCTCAACATGGGGGGGGGAGGGGTGGCTAAGGAGCCATGCAGTAGGACACATTCGCGAAAGGCTCCTTCTTATCCTGTATGATCCTGGTCAACAACTGTTGCTACACGGTGCGTTCGTGCACCTAAACTGATGCCTGGGCGCATGACTAGGCTGAGCAGACATGCAAGTGAAATGTGGGCTGGAGGAAGCTGGCTCGACTGAAAAGGAGCAGCGGAAAGCTGGGGGCCTGACAAGCCGTGGCGAAACAAGATGGTGGATGCATTGTAACAAAGGACTGGGCAGAGGCTGACTGCGGCAGTGCGCCGCAACAGTAGCGAGGTCCCCGGAGGCAGTGGCACATCCATTCGAGTACTGCAGGCTGGACTGGAGCTTCAGTGGACCCATCAAGGACCCGAAGATGAGCGGCCTGTTGTGTTGGGAACATATTCCCAAGTGTATCCAGGACGGAGTTAGGCAAAGAGAGTGCGGCCGCCGCAGGTGGGCCTGAGGCCGACGCTGCCAGAGTGTCAGGGACATCAGCATCTCCGAGGGACAGAGTGCATTGGTTCCAGCCCGCAATGTGACGATCCCAGAAGGGCTAAGATAGCTGTGACCGGCGGGTGGCACGAAGGAATGTTGGAAACGTGTGAACAAAAGAAATTATCCTGCTTCCACTGTGGTTCGACATAAGAGGTACGCATGTGCGGCGTAGTGGACTATAACTGTTTGAGTTTCTGTTTTGGTCCGACCCTCGGCAATGATCGCTGCCGATGGTGGGAGTGAGACAATAAGCTGAAGGGCTCCATTGTGGTCCGGTCCATACGAAGGAGCAATGCATAACTGAAGATTGGATGTTGTGGGCGGTTTCCACTGTATCCGTCAATAGGCACCACCTGCAGGGGACAATTGGAAGAAGGGCTCCATTGTGGTCCAGTTTAAGAGGTGGAGCGTGGGCTAGGAATAGTAATTACAGGTGAATGCGGTATCCACTGTGGTCCGGCCTACAGAGCAAGTAATAGCAAGCTAAACAATTGGCTGGCTGGATCCATGGGGCTCGACCCTGCGTGATTTGTAGCCAGCTGATGTTTTCACTGTGGTCCGGCCCAAACTGACCGGGGTTCGCAGTTAAGCCAGCAAGCATGGAATGGGGGCAATTTCCATTGTGGCTCTCCATGGTTCACAAAGGCAGGAGCTGATGAGGGATTAGTGCCAGGAGCACAATTAACAAGCTGCCGTAAGTACGGATGCAACAGCTGTAGTAAGAGTGAATCACATGACTGCTGCAATGTGGAATTAAGGAAGAAAATACCAATGCAAATACATACATGGCAGATGCATGAAGAAGGCTGGTATAAAGGAACTGCGTCCGGCAGGTGTGAGATATAAGTGAAGTACAATTGCAGGAGCCAGATTGGTGCAATACACTTGAGAGTGCCTTTGTTGTGAGACCAGACTCGGGGGTGCCCTGCAACGCTGAAGCAGATTGACACAACTCGGGCTCGGCAGGCAGGATTGAACAGGAACAAGGCTGCTATACATACAAGCCTGGTGTGGACTGGATGAGTTGATCACCTCGTAGACCAGTTGGGTGCCACCATGTATAAACCAGCGCTATGCATCTCGGGAGAGTGTACACTGCAGGCTTCCCTGGTTGCTCCTGGACATAAACTGGCGGTGGAGCTTTGGTCCTGGGTATAACCATGCGCCCCGAGTGCCAACTCGTTACAGACTCCTACAGTGCCATCATACCACAATGGATAGCCCCAATCAGTCATAGATAGCTTATCGGGGGCAAACGCAAGTGGCATAAACTTAAGCGGCGCTCAGGCACGAAGGGAGCATCGGCACGCAGTGATGTGGGGACAGGACGCTACTATACCACTAGTACATCATATCAAGCAACAGCTGGGTCACAAGAGCAGTGGAAACGAGGGTTCGCCTGTTTGAGAACTGTCTCGTCGCAGTGGAGGACTAAGCGAACAGGGGGACATTGTACAGAACATGACCCCGACGCAGAAGTATAGTCATGGCATCCAAGCCCCAGAAAAGCAAGGCTAAGCAACCTACGCTGGATACGTTTAATAAGCCCACCACAGCGGCATAAAATACTGGTTGGAGGTCACCTCACAGAGAGGTGATGCTTGAGAAAGGTAAACAACGGATCTTGGAAGCTATAGCATCCCTGAAAGAATCTCTTGAGGCTAAAATAGATGCCATCAGCATAGATTTTAACTTTTTAAGACAAGACATTGGGTCATGGGAACACTTGACAAAGCAGTTATAGAATATAGAACAAAAGAAATCCAAATTATGGATAGCTGCGTCCTCTGCACACTTTCAATCAGGCATATGGCCTAAATGGATTAAACGAAAAAAGAGATTTTTTTTAAGAATCAGTCAATAATACAATTTAATATCTCTTTAAGATTCATATGTAGAGATTCCAAAAGAATATCACTGACGTCGCTCGCGCGTGTGCGTGGGTGACGCCATCATCTCTGACGCCGCCCACGCATGCGTGGGTGACGTCATCACTTCTGACGCCGCTCGCGCATGCGCGAGTGACGTCATAGGACCCACATAGCATCACTTCTGACGCTGCTCGCGCATGCACGGGTGACGTCATAGGACCCACACTTCATATATAAACTGAGGCGCAACAGAGACAGTCGGAAAGCTCCGCTTCCTGACTGCTTCTCTGTTACAGCCGCCTACAGAAATAAGGTAATATGGATGCCCCCCTCTTTTTTTCATCACACACTCCAATCTACTATCATAATTTTTGACATGCACTTTCTCAACTCCTTTAGGAGTCAGATTCTGACCTTTCATCACTTGAGACTTGGCTGTCTCCACTGTACTGATTACACCTGGGAGATTACCAGCTCCCAGCCCTGGCACCTATCTTCTCTTTCCCAGACTGTGGAAGAAGGGTGAGTCCTTCTCTTTTACTCCTTTCGGAAAAAAGACCTTTAGACTCACACAGCATAAGTGAGTTTGTTCATTTTAAACTTTAATCTGCTATCCTTTCGTTTATCAAGATGGGCTCTGGTTTAATACACCTTTTTAAAAAAAAAAATGTGTTTGATTAATAGATGGTTTAGATTAAGGTATCTTTAGATAATCTACAACAGAAAGGACATGTTATCCATACGAGATTAACCCTAGGTTTAGAAAAATAAAACACTGTTTTGTTTAAATTAAGGTCTACCTGGACAAGTGAAGTGACTTGGGGCAATATGAGTTCTTTTACTATTAAGGTATGAAATCTTTTGGACAAGACTGAATCATTTTCTATATATGTTTTTTGTAGATGCTTGTGATTTTTTGAAACTTAAGCCCCTGATGAAGAGAGAATGTTATCTCGAAACGCGTTGGGCAACTAGAAAAAATCAATAAATCAGAGAAGACTATCTTTCTCTAAAGAAAACGACTCCTGGAATTTTTCCTCTTTTGGAATCTCTACATATTGGAACTCTGAATCTTAAAGAGATATTAAATTGTATTATTGACTGATTCTTAAAAAATCTCTTTTTTCATTTAATCCATTTAGGCTATATGCCTGATTGAAAGTGTGCAGGGGACGCAGCTATCCATAATTTGGATTTCTTTTGTTCTATATTTGTATCCCAGCCTAGATACCAAGGCTGAGCCATTCTCCCCTGCACCTTAAATATTACTAACCTACTTTTTGAATAACAATTACCCATGTTTCTTGGAATCCTAATTGAAAATTGGTGTGCAAGTGTTACCTTGCGTTTTGTTTAAGGCAGTTATGGAAAACACAAGTGGCCTTAAGGATAAATCTGAAGAAGTCAAGGTACTGCAACAACAAGTGCATAATCTGGAAGACAGAGCGGAAGATAGAGTGAGCCGTAATAACGTAAGAGTTATTGGACTCCCGGAAGGATAAGAAGGGGCGAACCCGACGGACTACATCGAGATCCTGCTACAGTACGAAATTGGCCCTGGCGCCCTCACACGAGGCTTCACGATCGAAAGAGCGCATAGATCATTGATGAGGAAACCACCACCTGGAGCCCCGCCGAGGCAATGATAGCCCGAATATTGAACTACCCGGATAGGGAAAAGATCTTTGAGCACTTCCGCAAAGGGGGAAGATCCAACAAGCTTCTGCCATGATAACTGCATACCCGGATTACACCCTACAAGTGCAGAAGCAACAACGGATGAACTACATAGCGGTTAAAAGGAGATTACAAGCGTTCAACCTGAAGTACGTGTTGCTGTATCTGGCATGAGGCAATAATAGCCTGAATATTGAACTACCGGGATAGGGAAAAGATCCTTGAGCACTTCCGCAAAGGGGAACGATCCAACTAGCTTCTGCCACGATAACTGCATACCCGGATTACACCCTACAAGTGCAGAAACAACGGATGAACTACTTAGCAGTTAAAAGGAGATTACGAGCGTCAAACTTGAAGTACATGTTGCTCTATCCGGCCAGACTGAAAGTGATTTACAAAGGTTGCGCTGTTTTTTTTCGATAACCCTGAAGATGCACACAAATGGATGGACACGCGGAATCTGACAACTGGAACAGAGGCAGGTCAGAGTAGCGACGAGTAGACCAGTGCAGAAGACTATGACGACTACAGGTAGCAGAAGACTGTACATATAAAGCAAGGAGATGGAAGCTTCAAGATGGAAGCTTCAAGAAGACAAGATTGCAAACCCAGGAGTCCACGATGGGGTGCCTATTTAAGAGCGCACCATGTGGGAGTGCCCTACCTCTAAGATAGGATTTGTTTGGTTGGATACTAGCAGTTATGTATCCGACTACTGCGCCCACGCACCAGGACAAGACCCTGGAGCGGAGGGGAGAAGTGGGGATGCCTGAGCACAAAGAATTGAGCTGGGCAATTGTTGGGAGGGGGGTGGCAAAGGGAGTTGGTGTAGTTAGTTGGGAGTTGTCCAATGAGTCCACACTGTACATACTGAACTTTATCATCGATCTGCTGATATGTGTCAGAATTTTCAAATCTGATGGGGGAAACTTAGAATTGTACCCTGGAATGTCAGGGGCCTTAACAGTTATATTAAATGTCATAGAATTATCACTTACCTAAGGTGTCAGAAAATTGACATTGCACTCCTACAGGAGACTCGCCTCACAAAAGAGAAACGGAATGCACTTGCCAAGAAATGGAGTGGCATGACGCTGGGCTTGTCATACTCTGCTTACGCTAGGGGTGTACTTATATGGGTGGCACCGCTGGTTCCTTTGAGAGTGGTAGAGACCTTCCAAGATAAAGAGGGCAGGATGTTCGTATTGCGAGGGCGGGTCGAACACAGAGAATTTGATATAATCAACACATACGCACCAAACCAAGAGACTGCTGCTTACATTTGCACGTTATACCCATTAATAAGCACACATAGAGATGGTACATTGATATGAGGAGGTGACTTTAATTGTATGCTTAACCCTACACTGGACAGGTCGGATCATACATTCACACACCCTACCCCCTCTGCCAGTGCCCTCCACACATTGCTACAAGCATATAAGCTCTCTGACATATGGCGGTCCCTACACCCGTAAGACTGTGGATACTCGCATTACTCTGCTCCCAGGATCTGTACACTAGATCAGATTATATTTTTACAGGAGAGGACACCCTGCATGAATTCGAGGGGGGTGGGTATATAAAGCACGAGTGTTGTCAGATCATGTCCCGCTGGTGGTTACGTGGCGTCTCCTACCCCCAACGCCCCCAGAGCACGTATCCTGGCGTGCTCTGGGGAGGAGAGACGAAGCGTTCCGAGAACATTTAAAAGAAGGGCTGCAAGATTACTTTATTCACAATACAGGAAGCGTGGAGTCAGCAGGCACACTGTGGGAGGCCTTCAAGGTGGTGATCAGACGGACGGCAATCGCTAAGTCGAACGGGTGCAGGCAGCAATAGAGAATTACTTACGCAAGGCGCAAATTAAATTAGAAGCCATAAATGGTCAGAGTGATCTCTGTGGCGGGATTGCCCGAGAGGCTGTTGTCCTGCAGCAGGAGTGTTTTTAGTAAACTGGGATAGATTAGGTAAATTGAGTTATAGGAAATATGTGGAACGGCAGCACACTGAATGGGATAAACCTGGGCACTTGTTAGCCTGGTTGTACAAAAGTGAGACGGAGCAGGGCATGATACGAGCAATCACGGCACAGAACGGAGAGAATGAGACGCAACAGGACATAAGCAAATGTTTTTGTGAGTTCTAGAAGACGTTATATGAGGAGACATTAGAAACCCGGGAGTCAGAGATAGAAGAGGCTTTAGAGCTGATAGATCTTCCAAAGCTAGATGCAGAGGAGGCAGACTGGCGTGAAGCCCCCATAACTAAAGAGGAGTTGGAATACACCATAAGAGGGTTGTTGTCGGGAAAAGCTCCAGGTGCGGATGGGCTGCCTAGTGCGTTCTATAAAGAATTAATGGTAGAAATGATACCTCCATTATTGGCAATGCTGAATGAATCCCTAGATGAAGGCATCTTGACGCTGTCATTAAGAGTGTCAATTATAGTCCCATTACTGAAGCCTAACAAACCTGACACCAAATGCGGTTCTTACAGACCCCTCCTCGCTGCTTAATCAGGATGGGAGGATACTGACGGCTCTGATGGCTAACAGGTTATAACCAATAATCCACAAACTCATACACTCAGATCAGTCGAGTAATGTCCCAAATAGGAATATCACATGTAATCTAAGACGATTGCATCACGTCATCAAACATACCCAAGACGGCGCCCAGCTCATGGCGGTAACCTCGCTGGATGCAGTCAAGGCTTTCGATTTGGTCAGATGGCCATGGCTACTAGCGGTGCTGAAAGGTTTCGGTATTGGCCCTCCATACTTTAAATGGATAAAGCTACTATATAGCAACCCAGTGGCTAGAGGTAAGACAGGCACCACGATATCGGAACAATAGGGGGTTAAGCAAGGGCACCAGGCAGGGCTGTCCTTGGTCTCCTTAGTTATTTATACTGGCCTTAGAACCGTTAGCGGTATACTTACGGAAAGAGTATCATGAGGCTGGCATCAGAATATGGGGTGCAACACACCTGATCTCTCTGTATGCGGATGATATGCTTCTTTACCTACAGCAACCGGAGACCAATTTACAATACATATTGGATGTGTTTGCGCGCTATGTAGACCTCTCGGGGAATTACAATAAATGCACAGAAGTCAAGCTTATTCCCCCTTTCTGGATACAGGAGATGTCCCCGGGGGAGTTACCAGTGTTACCGATTAAATGGGAGATGGACACCTTTTAGATACCTGGGAGTTGACATTTTCCACAATCCTAAAGTAGAACATGTGCAGAAGGCGGTGAATAAAATAGAGAACTCCATGAAATTTTGGGCCAAGCTGCCGCTTTATTAATGGGGAGGGCGTTGCTGAAAATGGTAGTGCTTCCGAGGCTGCTTCATTATTTTATGAACGTCCCATATAACATACCCAGGTCCTTCTTTAGAACACTGAACACCACTTGTCAGTGGTTCCTATGGCACAATTCAAGATGTAGATTATCGCAGGAGAAATTGCAGAGACCATACGAACAAGGAGGGATAAAAGTGCCGGTTTATGAGGGATATTTTGTGGCGTGCCAACTACAGTTTGTCACATATAGGCTATCTGATGAACAGTCCCAAGATATAGAGTTATTACAACCGGCATGCACCCCATTATTTCTGAAAGAGATGGTGTGGACTATGGTACCACTGGTTCAAAGGCCCCCTCTATTGCTGAAGCTAGGCATGACAATGTGGCGAAAGGCCTTCAGCTTTCTGGGCAAAGACGCTCCCTATTCACCCCAGATCACACTGGTAACACTTAAGAGTGAGGCTGCGCATCTTAGGCTCACTGTTAGGAAATACTGGGAGCCTAGCGGAGTGGTGACATTGGGTGATATACTAAAGGAAGGACGGCCGAAGACCTTTAACAAGGTCTCTGCGGAATCAGGAGTGCGGATAGGGCAACACATAACCCACGCCTTACTTCTACCACAAGAAAGTGTCCAGAGATACAAAACTACAGTTGATCCAATTGTATGTTACTCGCAGAGCATATTTAGAAAATTGCAAATGCAAAATTTAATAAGGCGACAGAAAAAGCTTGTCCGAAATGTGACTTGATCAACGCAGACCTGATGCACATATATTCTGGGCCTGCGCGGAAATCCGCTGATTTTGGGTGGACGTGGCCCAGACCCTAGCTAAGATTGGCCTATCGGCAGACTTGATCTCCCCCAAGGCATGCCTGTTGGGTATTTTCCTGAGACCAAAGCAGACAAGACACGTTAGAAAATTGGGAGATCTAGCCTACATCTTGCCGAAACGTAGAATAGCAATGGGGTGGAAAGCACGTATAGGCCCAGTTATAAGGGTGTGGTTGAGGGACCTCCAGAAATGGTCACTGGCAGAAACGGCTGCGTGGCAAGAAGCATCCCGCCGGGGCCAGGTGCAGAGCAGAGTATGAACTTAATGACCTGGAAACATATGATACAAGAACTGGCACCTCCTGCGCATGATGACACTCAGACACACGCACCACCACAAACGGTGGAATAGGGCTATGGTGAGAAGTTCAAGCAGGTTAATACAGATCATAGGTAGACATTGCAAGTGGAATAGGCTGGAGGGATAGGAGGGGAGGGTGGCGTTGGGAGGGCTGAACAGATGAACAATGTGGTGTAGTACCATTGATGTGATTTACAAGGTATGTATGTTATTTTGTTTGAAAAATTAATTGTTTAACAAAAAAGAGAAAATGATGCTCAACATAGTTGGGGTGGTCAGGAAAGGTCCCCATGATGAAGGGTTCATGTTGTGTGCTATATTTGTGACTGGGTGCTGCGAAATCGGCACAATGTTGCAGTTTCATATGTATCCAGTGTAGTTAAATGTGAATGGGTATTTTACTTTAGTGTTTCTTTTTTATTAAGTTGATACACATTAGATCTGCATGCGCATAGAAAGATAAAATGCTAAACCTGCAAAATAAAATATAAACACGATTCAGACATGGTGTGCTACATGGTGCCTAGAAGCTGGCAACGAAGAGTTTCATAATGCGCATGCAAGGAAAGGGGACTGTCCTGAAGAATCCAGTGTAAAGAAGAGGCATCAGTTATTAAACATGCACGCACATTAAGTTACACACATAGGGAATTTATAAATCTGCATGCACAGGGCTTTCTTTATAAATGTATTACATTTCTGCAGCTGGGAGCTCACATGATGAATTCTGAGCATTTGGAAATAATTTGTTTTGCAGGCTGAAGGTTGAAGGAGAATCAATGATTAACCAAGCAGATAGTCAGCCGTTGAACAGGACACGATGTTTATGGTTTAGTAGTTCTGCAGAAATCAGATGTAATCTCTTTTAAGTACATGGGGAATTTTAGAGGGACCTGGCCATTTGTTTTGACCATAAACATGAGGTGAAGTGAAGCTCAAGGCTAGAGTAACCGATGGGGGTTTCAGTTGTATTCTCAGATGTGCTGTGCGTGCTGAAAAGGTAGCCATTTAGATTAGACTCATTAGAGTGTTATGCAATGCCAGTAAAGTTGGGGTGGATGAGATAGTTATCGCCATTTCAAAGGGAACCTGTTTTTCTGCTTTCCTCATGTTATTTGAAGTATCCATATGAACCATGTGCAATTATGTTTAGGATCAAGAGGTTTCAGGCCAGTTGTAGCCTGTAATGAATTATGTTTGGATATGAATGTGTAACCATGTGCTGATGTCATGACCTACCACGGACGAATCCCAAAGAGGGGTGTGCTACGAATACGATCGGAAGATGGTGGTCCAGATTAAAACAGCCAATGAGTATTGAAGGGTTGGAGAAAGATGGGATTTCTATGTTTAGGTTTTTTCCAATCACATGTGTGGGGGGTGGATTGTAATAACATATACAGGAGTGTTTTACTGTTGTGAAAATGTTTATAATGTGTCAACCTATGAGGTTTGGCGAGACTCTGGTTAGTCTGACTCGACAAGGGCATCTAGCTCCTCCCCCGTACGATTGGACAATAAACTTGCTTTGTGTACAAACATGCACTTGTTCCTTAAGTGGTGGGCCTACTTGGGTTAAGGTGATTAAGGGCCTATCCGGACAACATGCTTGCATGTCGGACAGCGTTAAATTGTAATTGTACACGCTATGCAGCATGTACAATGAATACCAATGGGGTCCACCGGCTTTATGCTGGTACAAAACAACGGCGGACCCCATAGAGACCTCCAGCATGTGCACCGGCATGAAACTCCATGCCAGCACAAATGCTGGAGCATATGTATGGCAGAGAGGAAGGAAGGAGGCGGAAACGCAAGTTGCATTCCACCCTTCCTCTTCACCATTCAAATGATTGAAAATGGGGTGTGGTCTGAGGCTTTTACGCCTTCCATTAACATAGAAAATAAGCTCCTATATGATCATTTTCAGTCGGCATACATCAAGGGGAACCAAATACAGATGCCAGTGTACTGGACTTAAATAAACTAGAGCCACCATTTTGGTGCTCTACCAGGCAGCAAGAAAAGCTCCCTGTGTTGCCAGATGGCCACACATGGCGAAGCCACGACATTAGGAATCGCTGCCACCAGCCAGTAGCTTTACTACTGCCACTTCCCCAGGAAATTGCAGGGACACGGGGAACTCATCCCAGTGAGACCTGGATAGAGACACACTGGGAAATGGTCAGGGCATCACAGGCAACAAGTCAAATGCCCAAAGTGGGTATAACTTGGAATGTCTACCATACAAAGGGGTTGACATTTTGTTGGACCCAGTTGCTGCCTAAGCCCCTGACATGTTGACTTGCATGAAAACAATGTGGTCAGAGTGTAGAGAAAAGACTTTCTCCACTGCCTACGAAACCCTGGGCAGTGATTATGGGAGACGTTTAAAAAAGATCTGAAAGAACAGCCCTCAAGGAGGAAACGTGATCACCTCCTCCCATGCTCATTGTTTGTTTGCACAAATGTGCCACAAAAAGGCATAGGCATCAGACCATTCAAACTATGTTGAGGGCATCCTGTTAGGGTCTCCCGTGCCTCGGTCGAGGTAGGCTGGAAAGCAACTCCACAGAGCCCAACCCAGGATGTGGCAGACTGTAATTTGGAGATACCTTTTCAACTAATCAAAGGTACATTTTTGGGCTCAAAGTTTGCTTTTCCACATCCTGGCATATTTATGGTATTACCCAAATTGTTCAAACACAATTGTTCGAATGACCCAATTGATCGAAAGTCAAGGGTCCGAATTGACCTTTGCACAATTGACCGTATATATGTGTGTATGTGTGTGTGTGTATATATATATATATATATATATATATATATATATATTTTGCTTTGGTTATATACATATATATGTATAATGTGGGGTTGCGGGGGGTTTCCCCCCGCAGATATGTAACAATTGCCCTTCACAATTCGGTCAATTGTGCAAAGGTCAATTGTAGTTCGAACAATTCGTATACATCCATATTTATGCATCTGCTCATATAAAATGGTATATTTCTCTCGGAGCCTTGGTTACAAGGGGGGCTAATATGGACTTGATGCATTTATAGAATGGCAATCCTCATTTAGCCAATTTGAATAAGGTTTTCAATGTCTGAATTCCATACAAAATATACAATAAAATGCACTTTTGATGTTGGTTCAAACCGAGTTAACTTGTTGGACACTGATGTCGATATTAGCAGCAATCCAAATTATATTTTTCTCTGTATAAAAGCCAACAGATCAAAATGCCTTTCTACATACGAAGTCTGCATACGAAGAACAAGATGTAGTTAGCTTAATAAACGTATCATCTGGATTATTTCTGATTTGCAGTTGTTTCAAAAAGAAATAACGTTTCTTGCCTGCACTCAAACACAGTTTAGTGGAGGAGATGATTCCTGCTGCACCCTCTCTCCATTAGCCCCTTTTGAACTTGCAGAGAGAAGAGCCTAGAGAGATTCCTGGGGTCAAGGGAGGAATGCAGAGTGAGCCGTCCTTTCATTGACCAGGGTAATTTAAATAGCTAGCTCTGCTACACAAGTGTTAATTGAATTAGCAAACCTACAGGACTAGTTGCCAACACCAACCCATCCATTCCATGTTGCCAGCAGTAAAGGATAACCTAGGGAAAGGGGAATTATCCAGGATATATGAAAACAGAACCTGGTGTTCCCCTTCTCCCCACTTTCAGTCACTCTAGAATTCCTCACCATACAAGAGTCATTATCGGTCTTGTACCGCTCCCCACTCCCCATTTCAAAATATACTGAGACGAGGAAGAGGTGTCCGGGAGTAAGAAAGATTACCTATGTTAAAAGCCCCTATAGTACTGTGGGGAGGAAGATGAATGCAGAGGCCTACTACACTACACACATATCCCTTAAATAAGTTCAGGCAGAGTCAGGCACTTGACAGCAATTATGCACACCTGACTCTTATTGAACACTGACCAAAGTATAAAAGGTGGAGTTTTGCCAGAAATGCAGAGCGAGCAGTGGAAGCTGAAGGCCAGGAAGCTGCAGTAGAAAGACCCTGAGGAGTACAGAGGAGACCGTGACGCTGAGACGCTGACCCGGTGTGCTGTAAGGGTTGCAACGTGGCAAGGGAGCTGTGTCTCCAAGGAGCCGGACTGGGGCATATGCATTCCTGTGGGCTGTGGCTGGGAGGAGTCCAGGACCCAGGGGTGAGGCCCTGACCTCAGTTTTGGGATATTTCTTCTCTGTCTCTGTGGAAGATGGTGAGCTAAAGACTCTGGGTAATCCCTCGTAACCAGGACTAATGTCTGGCAGAGGGACTCCCAGAACCCCCCTTGTCAATTTGCATAATTAAGTAACTTTGGGTCTCACCCTAAGTTACTAGGGTAATCCAGACGTGTACCCCTTGCTCACCATTCTTAGAGAGGCACAGCTCCTCCCTACTGATGAGGTCCAACCAGACCGAAACACGTGTCTGGGGATGCTGTTGGTACTCCCAGGACCCCCCTTGTCAATTTGCTCAGTTTTGAAGCCGGCGAGCCCTCCCGATAACATTGCGTTAACCAGTGAGTTTCTGTATGCTGAGAAGAAACCTGGTACAAGTGTGTTGCTGCATTCTCAAAAGTCTCTGTTACTGCCGACCCCGTGTTTAAATGTGGATACAAACAGCACCACTTGAGAGGTGGTCAATCGGGGGAGCTACACTAAAGGTGAAGTGGGAGCAAAATCTCAAAGTGTTGTAAAAGACTGCTTGAGCTTCAGAGAAAGCATTGTGTTTTACGAGTGAATTCTGGAAAGTTGAACTTTTGTGTTTTGGTGAACTTTGTGGTGAATCTTCAACCAGAGGGGCTTAAGCTTGGTGAAGAGATCCCGGAGAGGCCCGAGAGAGAAACTCTTTCTGAAACTGTCATAGCATGGATACAATCCTTTCTGGGGAACAGAACGTGCAGGGTGTGTAGTGACTCAGCTGAAACATCACCAAGTCTTTTGCATTTCGGAGTTCCACAGGGCTCATGCCTGTCGCCATCCTGTATAATGTTTTTACCGTTCCACTTTTCACTCTGCTAGATAAAAAAGGTATTGAGTTTACCAACTATGCGCATGGCACTCAATGTGTCATCCCATTATCTGGCAGGACACCACAAGATTGAATGAGGTTTATGACATCATTCAAGCATGGAGGGTGGAGAATGGTCTTGCGTTAAATAAAGAAAAAACAGAACTAATGGTAGTTGGGAAAGCAAACAAAATCAAAAAGCTTGGGGACAACTACAAGATGTTCAGGGTGGCAGGCTGTGATCTGGAAACCAAAACAAAGGTTAACACCCTGGGAATCCATTTGGACCAACATCTTAGTATGAAGGCGCTAGTGAACAGCTTGGTATCTTCCTCAGCATTTTACACAAAACTGCTTACCCAAATTCGGCCATTTATCTCAAAATCTAATTGTGAGATAATTGCAAGAGCCATCATTGGGCCAAAGATAGGCTATAGTAGCAGTCTCCTTGTGGGAATTAATAAGTCAGAGTATGCTAGACTTCAGGTCATACAAAACAGCTCAGCGATTGCGGGGCTCAGAAAAAGTGATCAAGTAACTAAAACATGAAGAGCTGTACATTGGCTACCTATTGAAGAAAGGATGAAGTTCTGTCTTTTAGTTATGGTGCACAAAAGCTTCACTTGCACTGGGCCCTCGTATTTGAGTGAGGCGTTGTCCTTAAAGACCAATACGAGAACGCTGAGATCGTAATAATACACAACAGCTAAAGGAGTCAAGATGTCTGCTCACCCAAGTGAAAAAAGGTGCGGTCTATGCAGCAGCCCCTACTGCCTGGAATGCCATCCCAGAAGAGCTCAGAAAGATCAGTCTGATTGAAATTATAAGAAGAAACTAAAGACATTTCTCTTCAATTAGCTGATAAATACTGTTAGGTGTAGCAGTTTTACTTTCTCCCCTGTCACCCCACATGTTATTTATGGATTTGTCATTGCACCCATAAGCCTCCGGGTCCTGAGGTGCGCGGTATACATTTTTAAAGTAATGTAAAGAGACTGTGAGCTGAGCTTTTGAAATCAGAGGCCTGGAATTGGGGAAGGGAACCCTGAGAGGCCTACAGAAATTGTGAGGTTTAAGAAGCTTGGGGAAGGGAACCCTGAGAGGTCGTGAGAAACTTGGGAAAAGGAAAAACCCAAAGAGAACTTAGGAACTTTTGTGAACTTGTTTGGTTTAAAACAAAGGACAGTGCCTTGAAGAATCTAAGGCATATTTTGTGTTGACCTGGGAACTTTTGAGAACTGATTTTTTTTGAAGCTACACGAACCGTGCCTGGGAGATTCCATGGGCACTTTTGGTTGAACTGTTTTTGAATTGGCACAGCTGAACCTGACAATAAGGACACCTGAATCCAGCCTTATTTTATACTTCTTTTTGGAACACTATTTTCTTTTGAGAAAACCCTACACAACATTTGTTCTAAGAGTGAGGGCAAGCATAGGTTTGACACGGACAGATCTTTGTTTTGGAACTTACGGACCTCGACTATCCTTAGAAACATCAGTTGAGGGGAAACCCAAACTAGAGATGGGGCAAGTTAGGCATGACACCGACCCGAAGTATTCTAAATAAAGGTTTTCAAACTGTTATCTCTTGTGTCTGTGTCTCTCTTGATGCCATGACTGCTCACAATAGCTGGAGGCAGCAATGTATACTGCGACTCCAGCTGCCTTTTTTTTTTTCTTTCAAATCAGCATTTTCCCATGCAGTTTCGTTTCCTCCTTTTAATTTACTTGTGTTTTCTTTTCAGTCCTCCTCTATCCCTTGTACGTGTGCACTCCTTTCAGGTTTCCAGTCATATTATCAGTGTATACAGACTTCGAAAACCGAAAACAAAATATACTGACTTTTAATGATCTTCATTAAGGAAAAATGTTGTCGAAGGATAGCTAAGGAAATACCTTTTTATTATAAAGCCACGGTGTAGGGCGGTGTTGTGAGTGGAAGAGGGCAGGGTGAAGGGTTTGGGGGGTGGGGAGGTCCCACTGTAAATTCATATTTATATTATTATCATTTAAAAGGATTGTTTGGGAAGTGCTCGTACTGTTTTCTCTGTGTTTCTGACCATTGAAGACCGAAAGGAAATAAAAAGAGCAGATATAACAACTTGGCAGTGATAAAGGATGACATTTGGGTCGATGAAAAAAGAGCAAAAAGTTAAACTGTGCAGAATTTAATTTTTGTTATTTTATTGAAAAGGAATTGTGGTAACTCGGACATAGAAGATGGACCAGAGCACATGTTTCCCATTAAAGAGTTTTTATTAAAGGAATGAAATCTTCATCTGTCTGTATATCTAAGATGATGGATTCCCTACAATTGAAAGAAAATAATAAACTAGTGTTCTTCTGGGTGTCTAACAAATAATCCAGCCTCTGGCCTAACCTATTATAACCCATCATCTGTCCTTACCACTAAAGACAAAAGAACATAAACATTGCCTTGGTAAGACTAATACCCCTTTTCCACATTTGAGGTGGCTGGTTTCTGACCTCCAGCCAATTGTGTGCTTGGTTCTCTTTTGTCTCATGCTTAAGCTACAACTCAAAATTGATGCTCAAGGTTTCTCTCCTCCTAGAGCCAATTGCTCTGTGCCTCCAAGAACATTTTCTGATCAGTTCAAATGGTTCCATGCTTAATTGGAATAACTGGTCTTGTGAGTCTATTCCTTGACTGTCAAAACAGGCTTTGTGAGTCTGTCTTAGTTTCCCTTGGTTCACCTGGGAGCGTCTTTTAGCCCAGCCCGTAGTATCCTATAGTCTACTATTTCTGGAATCCCTCTGTAGTTCACTCCTGCTTGGTCTCTCACCCTCTTGCAGGCTATTTTATGTTGTAGCTGCTCATGGGCTTCCTGGCTCTTCAGCCCAGTTCAACTTGTCACCATTCTCACCCCTTTGTGGCATGCCTGCATTCTCAGCCTTGCATAGGCATAAAAGCTTCTCAGCCCTTCGTGGCTCCTCTTTAGTTTCACCCCCTCATAGGCAAACCTCATTGCTTAGTCTGTCGTGGGCTATCCGGCCCCTCAGGCCATCTGAGTTTCGTAATGCGCTCACCCCTTCATGGGGTATTTCGGTACCTCACCGCCCTCTCCCGCTCCTCTCTGTCAGCAGCATTCCTGGTTCTTGGCGGCGTTGCTCGTCGGGGGTGGTAGTTTCTCTGTTCAGTGCATAATCACGACCCCGACTTCTTTGTGGTCGGGTCTCCCATTTCAGTTCCTCCTGTCGGCAACCAAAAGGACTTTGGTGTTGCTCCTGCTGCACACCACCGTTGTACAGCGTCGGTGGCAGCTCTGTCTCTTGATTTCTCGTCGGTGCATCGTTCCTTGTGCTCTCCGCATTCCTGAACTTGGCAGCGTTCCGTAGGTCTCTGGTTTACTCTGCCCACCACGCAGATGGAATGGCCCTACCCCCAGCCTTCTCCTGCAAGGGAGAGGTCCCGTCCTCTGCGCTCAGGCACAGGCTTCTGTCTCTCGCCTTCCGGCCGGTTCTTCCCCCTGCAGGGGTCACGGGTCCTTTATGTTCCTAACCAAAATGAGAGGAAAGGCTCCATTGTTTCCGCTACTCATGCAGAGAAGTTACCAAGGCTGGGTCACTTGGGCATTCCTTGTCCCCAAAGAGGGCGTGGGGGGTAGGCGAGGTTCTCCCCCAGTGGGATCCCGCTATTCCAGTCATCTAGCGGATGTTAAGCATAGGAGGCTCCCCTCCCGAGTCCCAAAAGGGCTGGATTACCCTTGGGGAGAAGGGTCAAATTCCTCAGATTCATTGCATGCCCTGTCTGTTGGTTTGGCGGACCCCTCTAGTTGCCCTAATGAAAAGCGACTGAGATAGTCCCCATTCTCTTGTTCCTTTCCCTTGCCTCATTACTCTGGCATTGGAGTCATTTATAAGACACATCTATGTTAGGAGAGAATGGTCAGTAATCGGACCAACTTTTTGCCCTGTCGAGTAATACTGTACTCTGGTAACGGGCCATTTTATAGCTAGAGCCTCCAATCCTACAGGTGCATAGGTTTGTTCTCTAGTGAAAGATTTCCTACTAGTGTAAAGGTTTGGATGCCCTCGCCTGTCATGCAATTGTGAGAGTACTGCTCTCAAGCCTACTTTGGAAGTGTCAGTCTCTAAAATAATTTCATGGTTGAAATGGGGCATCTTCAGGGCAGGTTCATCACAGTGTATCTGTTTTAACCTGTCAAACCTTTTCTGATCCTGGTGGGTGCAGACAAGCTTGCTTTGGCTGGGAGTTTTTGAGATTGTCTGTGGGATTCGGAGGTCGAAAGGTTAGTGATGAACCTTTGATAGTAACAGGCTAGTCCTAGAAAGGCTCAAAGTGCCCGTTTGGTTTTAGGGGGAGGTGCCAATGCCACTAACTTTACCTTTTTGAGGTCTGACGGTGAGCGTGTTTAGCAAGTGTGTTGACAAGTGTGCTGCTGTCTTGCTGGTCCCGCTGTTTCTCTTGCTACTATACTTAGATCTTTTCTACTGGGGTTTGGATACTCTTTGAGGACACTTAAAAGGACTATACACCATACTAGAGTGTAATTGCACTCTTTGATTGCTCAACAAGTAATATATTTCTTGTTTTGTTCTTTTTCAACCGCTGCATCAGCTGACCACACCCATTTCTCCCAGCATCCTTCATAACGTGAAGGGCGCGCGCGCGTTTAACAAGTGTGTTGACAAGTGTGCTGCTGTCTTGCTGTCTGACTGGATGCTGGGACTGGGCTTGGCATATACGTTTAAGTGCTGATCATTTTATGTTATCTTGCCTTGTTTCCTTGTGTGCATTGAGTTGCAAGGGACTCTTGTGAAATACTCTGTGTTGCGGATTTAGGATTGGAGCGTAGAACTCAATTTTTCGTATTGAAATAACTTGTAAAAATATAAATAACAAGATTTTCAGCTCGTTATAACCAGCTTGTCCTAAATTATTCGTAATGTCCCTGTGTCTCTACTCGTTGAAATCTGGCATGCCGCCTCTCAAAGATATAACTGGAAATGCCCCAACAATTACATTGTTGAGAAAATCCCTAGCGACAGCTGCGGTTAAAACGCACTGTTTGAAATGCCAACGCCGCCCCCAGTCAATGGGAGCTGATATTCGCGCTTACTGCAATAATGGTGCGTCGCGGGCAGCGCATCTGGGAGGAGAGTCCAAATCTGATGGTTCTATTGTATCTGGAGAATCATATATTGTAGCTCCCTATTCTAACATGCCTTTAAATGTAATAGTGGACAGTGCAGCATTTGTACCGGAGCTAAGAGACACAGCAATTGAAGCTGCCTACTTGAACTCCGAACTAATCTCGGATTCCTTAGATTCATTTGTTCCAGATACTACGCAACCAATCAAGGAACCTTCGACTTGCACAGTTGCTTCTCAGCGTGAACTATGTGAGGCATATAATGCAGTAACTGTAATAGGTCACGCTGATTAAGCTGCTTTAGCCTTTATGAACATAGATAACAGTAACTGGTCTGAGTCGCAGGAAATCCTCTTTATTCATTCGAATTCTGGCGACATAATGCAGGTGAATGCTGAATTGAAGGGCAATATGTCTATGAATCATATTATAGAAGGGCCTGCACCTATTTCCTCACCAAAACACCATGCAAGTGTGCACAATCCTAGTTCATTTAATGAATATTATTTATCGCAATCACCTGCCTTATTTGCACAATCTATAAATCACTCGTTGTCCTTTGCCGACCCCACTCCATGGCGCCCTAATCTTATTCCTATCACTGCTGGCAATCAACAACCTCATCAATTTCCATTGCCGGAGACTCTCGCCCTAAATAACACGCTTGCTGCAATTAATAAAGCTCTTATCTATTGCAAGATTGTATGAGGTACTTGATCAAAAGTTAAATAATCAGACAGACATGACCCAGCTGGTCACCGTGAAGGCGACATCCCAATATTGTGTTTAGTTTGGAGCCTTCATCAAGTACCCACAAACTTAACCAGGCTCCTGTATCTCTAACAGTGGGTACGCAAACTGAAGCTCTTATTCAAGAGAATCCTATATTTAGAAATGATAATTTAAAGACCGCTAATGCTGCAGAGTCAGTAATAGCAACTACGCAAAACAACATTGTAAAGGTAATTAAAGCTGTAGTAAATCAAGCAGCCAGTAGGGAGTTAATAATTCCTTTCGCAGAAACTACAAATCATAATCTAACTCAGGAAGTAATTGGGGATACCCAATCCTGTAATCTGAAAGTCCCAATGTCCCTAACGCAGCAAGGTATTGCTACACATCCTACTTTCAATATTTTTAATACATCAAAGCCAGTGATGGGGGGGGGGGAAAGATCTGCAAACTACAGAAGATGAAGAAAATATGTAAAAATCAAACATTGGGGTAAATACAAACTAAAACAAGGCAATTTATCAACGCCTTACCTATGCCAAAAAAAATGCTAAGCAATCTGGCTTCAGTAGTTGCTTCAAAAGCAGCCAGTATGCTGCCACAGGTCATTACAAATCAACCTATGCCATCTATATGTACTTTGAAGTACAAACCTTTTGGATGACCTTTTAGCACTATACACACATACTGAAAGACCGAAGAATACTATAGAACCGGTAGCATCCTTTGATGAACGACATTTGCCAGCCTGTACACAACTACCTTACCCTGTTAATGGGAATAACACCTCTATGGGTCTTGATGGTAAAACTGAGAGCGAAGTAGGCACTTTGATCCAACAGCACCAATTGCCAAATAACAAATTAGTAAGCAAGGCCCTGACAATAACTGCACTGGAACCTGTGCATCCTACGATTGATCAAATGCGTGAGGAGATAAAGAAGTCCCTAGCACAATACATGTCCCTAAATCAAGAGTTTTTAACTGAAAAGACTGCAAATAATATGAAGCATTTACCAGTTCCATCATACAATCCTGTGTTGAAAGGCCCTCTAGCATTACAGTCCATGTAAATAACTAAACAAAACCAGGAAACACCCACACCCATTAATAGGCTGACACATTAGCATCAACCCTGCTGAATAAAAATACCCTGTTGACACCGAATGTTAAGCAGTTGCAGTATAAGAGTTGTCATTGTTTATTAATAAAATGTTGATCATCCATATCCAAAATATGATCTAAATAGATCAAGTATATTAAATATGTGTATGGAAATACCAAGTTTAGAAGACATAACGTCATCTGATATTGATGTTGTAGAATTCACTGATTTCGATCTAACTGAAGCGAGATTGTTTATTCGTTCTGGTGTCGTAATGAATACCCTATGGGGAGCAAGATCTGCCTTATATGAGCTGGAATCTCTTGTATTGCAAGATAATCGCAATACCAATACTCTTACCGTTCCTTAACATATGGAGCCCAGAGAATCTTTGGTTCTGATCAGCAATATCCTAAGCATGCTTCTCGCAGCTCAGCAGCACATTTGAAACACATGGCCAATGACTCTGAAGTGCAAGCGTAACAACTCCAGAAACGGGAGATAATTCGATTGGTATCATGGAACACACAAGGTTTTAGACATTTGATTAATTCAACTACTAATGATATAGGCAAATTTGATATAATCACACTTCAGGAGACCTGGCTATCAACCGCCCCCGTTTGGGATGATTTTGGTGTGGTGATGGTACCAGCAATTACCCAGGCAAGAGGTCGGCCAATGGCTGGTAGCTACACAAATCTCTAGGAGATTCAATATTCAATTGTGTACATCTCCTACTCCTTATATACAAGTAGTGAAAATTGAGAGAGATATCTTTACGGTTGCCCTCATAAACCTCTATTGCGGCAGAGCACACCTCCAGTCTGACATCTTTTTTGAACATATCGAAACTATTCTCGATGCTCTTGCTCTTGAGTCAGCCTTAAGTCATACGCTAATAGTAGGTGATTTAAATCTCCACTGCCTGGCAGATGTTGGCAAACAGGACAATCCTGATGAAATACAATGGAATAACCTTATGTCAGAGAGCCAGTTTACAATGCTGAATGGTACCATTCAGGGTGACACACGCCACATTGTACGTGGCAGTGAGGAACCCAAAAGGCGATAATTGATTATGTCTACAGTGACCAGAGTTTTATGAATATAGCTCAATCTCTTCAGATAAAAACAAATTGACATAGTGATCATATTCAGTTTTGTCTTGCATAGTCTTGGCCTCTCCAACAAGTTGATCCAACGAGACCAATGTATCAAGATCGTATGTGCATTAACGATGTGAGGAATCTTCTGAGGTGGACGGCTAAGTCGCTACTAGACCTAGTACAAACTTTAGCATGTCAAAGTGTGGGCAACAATCGATATCAAGAAGGTTGCTATGTAACATCCATGCAAAAATATATATAACATCTACATGTGTTTGATCATGTTTTGAAAGCAAGAAAAGCACTCTTAAGACGAAATATACAACACCTCAAAAATCTCCCATATTTGGAAAGACTAATCCAAGTAAAGCATCTTAAATCGGTTTATAAAAACTGGGTCCGGGGTAGGAAGGCCCTCCAATATCAAAAGGATGGGGAATAGATGCTAAAGCATCTGCAGGAGTTTGGTCCCTATTAAATGAGGTGTCGAATAAAACACAAGCCTCAGTCCAATTAAATGCCATCACTGAATCCCGATAGAGGGCATTTTATGAATCCCTCTTTCAAACACCCTTGCCTGAATGCTACATAAATCTGCATAATGTCAAGCCGGAACAGCAAATATTAATTGATCGAGGTGACATCCTACTATGTATTTCAAGGTTAAGCTCCTCCAGAGCCCCAGGGCCTGATGGCTTCAACAGTAGTATGATGAAACAGCATCCACAAGCCTGAGCCACCATCCTTCACTTGATCTATAATCAAGTTCTGCACACAGGGACGATTCCACCCTCTTGGAAGAAATGGATTATTATTCCGATCTTTAGAAAACGAGATGGGACCGATCCTGCGTCCTACATGCCAATGGCACTGCTCGATTGTCCAGGGAAAATCTTTGCCTGCCTGGTATTGAGAGATTTTAACTCATGATAACTAGAGAAAACCTGCAAGATCCATTCAAGAAGAGTTTCATCCCTGGCCTGGGCACAAGCATTAACCTATTCACACTTAATGCCGTTAAAGCACTTGAACAGCAGAGAAAGCATCCATTGTATATAGCTTTCGTGGACTTTCGTATGGCATTTGATTCGGTACCTAGGGAGTTGCTATTCAGAAAATTGATGGACCTTCAATGCTCTTGCACATTCTAAAATGGCTATATGAATTTCACACTGAAACAACCGTTCAGATATGTTTAAGCATGGATGGTCAACTGTCGGCGCCAATATTGATTTGTCGAGGGCTGAAGCAGGGTTGTATTCTTGCTTCAGCCCTCTTCAACTTTATTGCCGATATGAGTAGGTGCTTTGTTGGGCTAGTGACTGCTTCGCCGATGTTGAACAGACAAACAATAAAATGGTTGTTGTATGCCGACGACCTAGTCCTGATATCCAAAACACCCAAAGATTTGGGAACTTTGTTGAAAGCCTTAGACAAATATGTTCAAAACAATTTTATAACCATCAACAATATGAAAACACAAATAATTCAATTTGGGAATCCAAAACAGCTAAATAAAAGAGGCACTGGCATCTTCAAAATACAAAACTCCAAGTGGTTTCAAACTATATCTATCTGGGGGTTAATGTAAATAACCATCCCTGGGATCTCCCTTATCATGTGAATTTGAAAAGCAAATTGACCACAGCCATGTCGCAAGTGAGGGTCATTAGTGGAAGGTATAGTACATTTTCAATTAGTCCGCTCTTAACATATTATAAGCAAAAGGTAACTCCTATTTTGTTATATGGAGCAGCGACCAAACAATGGAAGCCTTATACCTTTTGGGGAAAAAATGGAAGGGAGGTATTGGAAACCATTTTTAAATTGTCTCTATCTCAGCCGATTGCTATAATTGGGCATGAATTGGGTCTCATATCACTTAATGGCATTTACACTTGGAAGCTCTGTTCATTATATTGCAAATGGATATTGGCAAATAATTTGAATGGGCTGTTGTCTATATTATCTGATTATGTTAATACAACAAATTATGTTTTTATCAAGTTGTGGAGGTTGAAAGTGCATACTGTTCTTCACAATGCTGATATCACACTTGAGCTTCTCTTAACCAATCCTGATGAAGCTAAAATAAAATTGTGGCAGCACGATTGGATCAAGACAAGAGACCAATGCATGCTATATAAAGACTTTAGTCAGAATCCCTTCCTATTGAATAAGTATGGAGTTACAGCTTCATATCTAATGAAATCTCCAGATCCAGAGCATTGAGTTAAATGTATGCGCTTTAGATTCAATCTATGGCGGACAAATGAAATTGTATCGAGATGGCAGCTATCTCCTCAAATGAGTTCAATCTGCCGTTTCTGTCATGTAGGCTGTGAAACTTTAAAGCATCTTTTGGTTGAATGTACTGAGTTATTATCATGGTGAGTTTTCTTTTTTAAGCATCATTTTAAAGGATGTAATAATTTAACTGCTCAATGTTTGTGGGAAGCAATTAAATATGCAATTGTGAACTTCTTACAAACACTGAATTTGAACCAATGCAGTGCCACAAAATGATACTTCATTTATGAAATAATGTGTGTTGTACTGGTTTAATAATATCTATTCTTAAGTTGGGAGTAAATAGGATATGCAAGTGAACCTTTTTTGTGTGAAGTACACTTGACATTGTGATCATTCAGACTATCTTATTATTGTTTTATCTTTGTTACTTACTCCTTTTTATTGTGAGCTATTATGAATTTTTTGATGTACTTTTCCTTCTGTTTTATTTGAATTTAATTTTTTCTACTAAAAAGAAATGTATACATTTGATAAATGTAATTGGATACATTTGTGTTGAAAGGTTGAGTTTGTGACTCAGCCAAATCAATTAAAAAAAATATTTTATAGTTGTGGTGTTACTCCCAACTCTTGCTATGAATCACAATGTCATCAAGATAAGCCGCTGCAAAGGCAGAATAGGGTCTTAGCACCTTATCCATTAACCTTTGAAGGGTGACAGGGCATCATGAAGGCGAAAAGGAAGAATGGTGAATTGAAGCAACTCCTGAGGAGCAGAGAAGGCTGTATTTTCTTTGTCAGACAGGTGAAGGGGGACCTGCCAATACCCCTTTATGAGGACTCCGGTTGAGATGTACTTGTCGTTTCCAAGTCTTTCAATTAACTAGTTGATCCTGGGCATTGGGTAGTATTGAAGACTGTGTTGGGATTTAATCTCTGGAAATCAATGCAGGACTGCCAAGATCCATCAGGCTTGCGGACGAGTACAATTGGGAACGACCATGTGCTTTGAGGCTTCTATCGCTCTCAATTTTAACATGTTGGTTACTTTTTCTTCTATGGGTTTTCTGCATACTTCAGGGCTATGCGGTAAGGTGTAATGTTTACCGTCTGCCATGAGGTGTGTGAATGTAATGGAAGAAGTTCCTAACCTTGCGTGGTTCTTCAGAGTAAGCCTCTGGCAATTGTGTTAGCAGATCTTGGAGGTCCTGTTTTTGGATGGTGGTTAGATTCCCTGGGATCAAGTTGAAATCATGTTCTCTCTCAACCAAGAGGGTCACCATAGGGACTGTACTCTGCTCAACTGGGACTGCCTTCAAGGTCTTTAGGAGGTTAATATGTTATATCTGTTTTTTATGTCGCCTCTCTGGTTTGGAAATCAGGTAATTGAGGGGTCCTTTCTTTTAAAGTATATTGTTTGGTCCGTATCACTTTGAGACCATTTTATTCTCGTATGTAGGTAAGAGGACCAATACTTGATCCCCTTCCCTGAAAGATCTAGTTACTGCCATAATTATGTTTCTGGTGTTCCTGTGCCCCAGAGAGGTATTGGTTCACAATCTCCCTTGCCACTTTTTCATATGAGATTTTAACTTTTTAGCGCTTGGGTTATTGGTAAGGCTGCCTCCTCCCTCTATTACCAGGTTTCGCTTAACAATTCAAGTGCGTGTTTGGGCTCTCGCCCTTAAAAAAGTGTGGAGAGGGAACATCCCAAAGAAGATTGGAGGGTTTTCTGGACTGCAAAAAAGGGTAAGGATATCATCTGGTCCTAATTTAGTCCACCCGTTTCCACCAGCATGCTTAAATTACGCTTTAAGGAATGGTTGAAGCATTCTACCAGACCGTTAGTTTTGGGTGGTAAACAGAAGTTCTTTAGATGTTTATGTTTAGGACCTCCTTCACACCCTGCATAATTTAGGACATACATGTTGTGCCTTGATCAGTAAGGATTTCCTATGTGAAGTCCTCCCTGAAGAGGAAGAGAATGAGGTGCTGAAGGAATTTTGACACTTGTTTCTGAGGGGGAATTCCTCTGGATAACCAGTGGCAAAATCCAGAATGATAGGTTTATACTTGTTACTCAACTTAGATGGGTCCAGTGGTCCCACTATAGCCATTGATATTCTGAAGAACGGTACATCAACCGCAGATGATGGTTGTGGTACAGATGTAGCTAAGGTCTTTTGACAGATGTCACAGTTGGTTACATAGGTCTTACCGTCAGCATATACGCCTGGCCAATAGAATTTAAGGACCTTGTTTTGTGTTTTTGCCACACCCTGGTGACTGAACCTCAAGTGTTAATGAGCCAGTTCCATGACCACCCTCCTGTGGCTCGGAGGAGTTATCAGTTGGGTTTTCCTGGTGCTGCCTCGGTCGCTACAGACTCGATAGAGTGGGACCTTTTTCTTGAAGAAGCAGCGTTCATTCTGCTGTAGGCCCTGACTTTCGGGATAGCCCTTTCGAAGGTCTCTGCCAGAAGTTGTGGTATCGTCCCCTTTATTCTGGGAAGGTGGAGTCGGGTTTATATCGGCTTCTCCAAACCTTAGAGAATCTTGAGAGTTTTGTCAAAGATTGTTCACCCCCTGCGCATCTGGGATCATAGCTTTTTTCGAGGATTCCCTGGGCAATTGGCTCCCCTTCCTTCATAGCATATCTCTGGGCTCCTGAATTGTATAACACTACTTGAATCTCCCACTGGTAGTCTGAGTCTACATCATCTGCTGCTACATCAAGAGAATGCCGGCAAGCTAAGGAAGACTTGGCCGATAACCTAAGGTAACTCCCCTGGGGAGGGGAGATGCCAGTCAGCCATCTTACTCTACTGGATATCTCGATATCTTTGGTACTAAAGAAATCGAATTCGATAGATTGGGGAGTGGCTCTTTCGGGTAGTTTAGCTGAGGGATTCAGACGTTGAACTAACATGGGACCCAAACTTATATCGCATTGTCTGAATTCCACTTAAGACATGACTTGTGGTATGTCAGACATAGGAGACCGACAAGAGGACATGTTTTCCAACAAGGTGGTTTTATTAACTAAATGAAATCCTTGTTTGCTCCTAGCTCTGTGATGATGGATTCCCCAATCTTCAAAGAAAATAACAAACTAGTGCTAGTTAGGATGCCTCACACAAATTCCATCCTCATTCCAAACTTCATCTAACCTCATCTCTCCCTACGACTAAAGAGAAAAGAACATAAATCCTGCCTAAGTAGGACTAATGTCCTTTGTCTTGGCGTCTTGGCTTGTGGTGGCTGGTTTCTGACCTCTAGCCAAGAATATGCTTGGTTCTGTTTTCTCTCAGGCCACTGTTGCTACAGTTCATAATGCATGCTTGAGTCTTTCTCTCTGCCCAAAAGCCAATTGTCCTGGACCCTGAAGCAAACGTTCTGATCAGTTCAGATAGTTCCACATTTATTTGGAATAGCTGGTCTTTTGAGTCTGTTCCTTTTCTGTCATAACAGGCTTTGTGAGCCAGTCTTTGTTTCCTTTGTTGCACCTAGGAATGTCTTTTAGCCCAGCTCGGGGTCCCTGGTATTCTGCTACATCTGGAATCTGTCTCGTGTACACCCATGCTATGACTCTTACACTCTTGCGGGTTATTGTATGTTATAGCCACTTCTGGGCTTCTTTGCTTTTCTGCCCAGTTCCAGGTGTCACCTTTCTCACACCTTCGTTGGCTGCCTTAATTCTCAGCCTTGTATAGTCTAGAAGGATTCTCAGCCTTTCGGTTGGTCCTCTTTTGCTTCACCCGCTCGTGGGGTATCTTGTTGCTCAGCTCATCATGGGCTATCCAGTTATCTGGGATTTGTTGTGCTTTCACCCACTTGCAGGGTATCTCGTTGCTCAACATGTTGTGGGCTTAGGGCCTCTCATGTAATATGGGTTTCCTGATAACACTCACCCCCTTGTGGGGTTTTTCGGTGCCACACCGCGCTCCTCTCTCTCAGCCCTGTACCTGGTACTCGGCTGCATTGATCAGCAGAGAGGCGGCTTATCCATTATGCGCAGGGCCATTACTTATTCATGGTTGTGTCTCCCTTTTCAGTTCAACCAACAGGACTTTGGCATCACTCTTGCTAAACACCGGTGTGCCCTTTCAGTAGCGACTCAGCCTCTTGGACTCTCATCGGTGTAGTGCTTGTAGGGCTCTCCGCCTTCCTGATCTTTGCTGCTTTCTGTAGGCCACTGGTTTCCACCATCCACTACGCCTTCTACGTGGACCTGCCTCCAGGGTCCTCCTGGAAGGAAGACGTCCCTTCCCCTGCGCTCTGGGGCAGGCTTCTGTCTCTTGCCCTCAGGCTAGTTCTTTGCCCAGGTCATTTCTGGTCCTCCCCAAAATGAGGGAAGGCTCCTTTAGTCCCACTCCTCATGCAGAGAGGTTACCAAGGTCCGGTCAGAAACAAAACCATCCATCTTTAAAGGGCCCTGTACGCTATGGTACTGCTCAATACCCATATAGCCAACAAACACTGCTGAGTCTGTGTTGCAGGGAGGTGTAGAAAACCCTTTACTTGTGAGTTACTTGTCCCCAAAGGGGGCAGGGGAGTCATCCCAGTGGGATCCCGCTTACCCTGTCCCCTAGGGGATGTTAAGCGTAAAGGGCTCACCTCCATAGTTCCATAGTCCCAAAAGGGTTGGCTTCCCCTTTGGGAGAGTGGACGAATTCCACAGATTCTTCTGTGTTTTTGCAGCATTATAAAGACCTATAACCCTCCTTTGAGCAGTGATTACCGGAGTTAGTTGAGGAAGATTCACACTATTTTCATTTCAGAGACGTGGACGGACAAACAAGCCATGCAACATGGCACATCACTGCTTTCCAGGACATCTTTTTATCATCCCATTAAGGTTCCTGTACCTGTTACGACTGAAACCTATTTTACACTGTAAAAACTGACCTTAGCGCAAAAAAGACCTGATTCCTGGACCCTTTGAGCATGTTTCAAATTTCCTTTGAGTTTACAGGGTCGTTTGAGGGGGTGCGTACAGGATGCAGAAACCTTATCTAGTTCCAGGAATCCCCATGGCTGAGTAGTCATAACCATTGACTTGCCTCTTTATTCCGAGGATACTGGCCGCAGACTCGTAGACATCAGGCTTAGAAAAACCGCAGTCCTCCCATGGGTCACAGCAACAGTAAGTGTTTGAAGCAAGACTTGCTAAATGACACCACCAAAGGTTTATTTGGAGCAAGCCTGCCGAAGACAGGATGTGATGATAGTTATATAACATACTTCACAACTTGGGGAATTTCACAAGTCATCCAGAGGTAGGTTGGTTTATACAGATAACACGGAAGTCATTGTGAACAGGAAACTGACAAGGCAAGATGTACTGCTACACAGTTCACCATCCTGCCACGTCACCATGAACAGACAACAGACAAGGAAAGATGCACAATTACAGTTTGTCACGTGTTATCTATTTATATTGTTGTGAGTTTGCTGACAAATCAACCCCACCCCCCCAGACCCCTCAACATTTGGAGACCCGTTTCAGATATAGGAGGCCTTGCATGCTCACGATGAACCCCAGGAAAGGGCAACGGTCTGTTTCAACACCTCCGAGTGTGGGAATTACTGCATGGCCAAATAAAAGCCAAATAAGGTCCCGGACTTCCTAACCCTCAAGTTGGAAGCTCATAGTAGCAGAGTGTATGGCTGGGATTCCCTGCTAAATCCATAGCCTGAGCATTTGACCAGAACGAAGACCAGGAAATTTGAATGTGGCAACCATCCCTGATTGGGTGGGCTCTAAATGTTTGCATGATGCAGTGTACATACATCTCCCAAGACGTCTGTGAAGATCAGGTTTTTTTATCACATCTTTTGTTGTTTTTACCTGTGGCTGATCCCGCAGCAGCTGGAAGAAAAACGTGCCTGAAGAAGATAAATGCTGTGCTAAAATATCTCCTCCGAGTCTAGGGGAAAAACTGCTGGGCTATGCGCAATCCTGCCCTTGGTGCTCCCTTCCTGTGATTCAGCGGTCACAGCTAGGTTTCCTTCCCCCAGGACTTTGTTTCCTGTAACAGCAACATTTGCAGCCTGTGCGACGAGCACCAACTCTCCTGCAAGGGCCAGCGTTAGATATTAACTGTGACCTGCATTTGTCCAAGAGAATAGCATAGCTTCATTGCTTGCATCCATTGCCTACTGAAAGTGCAGTCCTGGCTACCGCAGTAGCTGCACATGCCACAACCGCAGCCTCAAGTTCAGCTCACAGCGTGGCAGCTACCTAGTGCAGCGTCCTTGAGTCATCATCCTGGGCAGGGGGTTACCACCTGCATACTTGTACCTTTTATCGTTGAACCGTTATCCTTAAACAGAATTTTAGCTTTTTGGCTCAAAAAATAAGATATGTCTTAATAAAAACATGATTATCTTCTCTCACTTTAGGAAATTCGGTATTGTTGGTCCTTCTCAGCCAAATTATTGGGTTTTCTCATTGAGACAGATTTGTCAGTGAGGCTTCATGTATCAAAAAAAGATCAGTTGGCTCTATATCATCTTACTCTTCTACGTTGGAGTTGGGACTTCCTTCTTCCCAATTATTTGGTGTTGTCTCATTTTGTTGGTGGGAATGCTGTACTTGTGGATGCCCCAAATAGTATTTATATGCCCTTAAAACTAGCTTTCCATGCTGCCGCAAAACATATTATTGGTGAAAAATAATTTCACTATGTGTTACCAATCTTAACTTTACATTGGCTTCCGCTTGAGGAACGTGTTCATTTTAAAAGCCTTAAGAGTAGGTTATCCCTCTTAGTGTGCCTCCAAATTATGTTTTTGGCCCGGAATTACATTTCACAAAACTGGAATTAATTTGTTTTGGAAATTCCCCCCATGAACAAAACAAAGTGTTTTCCTGTGCAGCCCTACAGTTTCAGAATAGTCTATCTGTTGCTATTTGGGCAGCATCTTCCTTGTTTCGTTTCAGGGGAAACCTGAAAATACATTTTTCTACACAAATGATTATTAATGGTCTTCTACCATCAGTTTTATCTCCATTGTTAATTGAGATTAATTCTACATGAATAATGAACATTTGTGTTCGTATAGCATGATTTTTATAATCATTTTATTGAGTTGCATTCTTGTATTGTGGTGATTCTGTATTATTTTTCATTGCTGTACAGTGTTTCGATAAATACCTTTAAATAAAATAACTAAACCACATGACCATTCTACACGGCCTTCTGCTCGTATTTGGCCCATAGAAAAGCATTGGGCATAAGTTGTTCAAAGTGGTGATACGTGCAGGCTTTACAAATCTTTGACAGCTGGATTTCACTTTAAAAGCCACACTTTTGATAACATTGAATTTAGACTCAAGAACTAAATCCTAAGCATTTGGTGAAATCGCTACCATACTTTTGCTGAAAAATCACTTACTGGTAATACAGTGCATATTTCTTCTTAATGAAACATACATAAAAAGTATATTTTAATGGATGCACTGTTTGGATAATACCTTATTGCATTTTGTTATATGTTACACAATACCATTTTACCTCCCTGTTCCACTGTTGATATTCTAGACTTGCAGCGCTTTTACCCCTGGGAGCGAGAGCTATATACAGAATAGCCCATCACACTCTCTGTTGCAGGACACAGACACAGTCAAATGCAGTAGCTAGGACGTCCAGCCTCTCATACAAAGAACTGGGACAACCACAAAGTCCTAGATACATACAGTATCTCGCTCTTTTGAAAAACTCCACTTGACCCAAAAGCAAGGCCATAGCACCCACAAAGATAGGATAGGCCGGGATGTCTGGGAAAGAAGCAACAGCGTACCATGGAGCAGAACCATGTGACCTTGAAGTAAGGAAACACTTGGGACTGCAAGGGTCACTTGTAATGTTATATGTTATGGCACCAACAAAGATAGGATATGCAGGGGTGTCTGTATAGGAGGCACAGACGTACCATGGAGCAGAACCATGTGACTTTGAAATAAGGAAACACTAGGGACTGCCGGCGTCCCTTGGATTTTATGTTATCTGCATTTTAGTAGAGCGCTACGTTTGTCCAAAGGCATATTGGCGCTGGCGTTAAGGAGTGCAAATTAGGGGATCAGAGGCGCAATTTTGATTGATAAGATGTCTTTAGTTGTTTCCGAAAGGCTATTAGATTATTTTCACATCGAAACAATGGTGGCAGGCTGGTCCACATTTTAGCCGTCAACACTGAGAATGAGCGCCCTCCTTTTCTTTCTCTTTGATAGGGATCGGATGCTGATGGTTTTTATTGGTTACATCTTTGGGTGTGTCGAGGTGTACGCAATTTGAGTCTAGTTGAGAAAGGAGAAGTATTTCACCAACTCAGGGTTTTGAAGGGGATGCACATAACTGCTATCCATTTCCTTACTGGACTGTGTAGTGCTCCAAGTGCAGGGTTGATGTGATCACAATTGTTTTATGTTCATTAGCACCCTGCAAGTCATTGTTGACCATTGAAAATGCTCGGAACGCGGCCTGTATTCACCAGGGACAAGCCCGCGTTCCAAGCATTGATGAGCTCTCACGCTCTGTCGTGAGTGTACTTAACCCTTGACCTCAACCTTCAGTGTAGTACTCTGCCTCAGCTACACACGATTTTGTAAAAAAAAAAAAAACACAATTTACCACAGCATACTCACAAAATGCTCCAGAGAGTTGGAATCCTCACTGCCTGCAAACGCGCACATAGTGCCGCCAAAAATGGGACAATTTATTTTTTGTCCCTCTGCTCCCCTCCTCACCGATCACACTTACCTTATCAGTGCCTGCATGAACAGCAGACGTTAGGATTTAGGAGTGCTGCAAGATCAACCACGCGCACACCGCCTCCAAACATAAGACCATTCCCTCGGCACATCTCCTGCAATCTCCAAACCAGTGTGACCACCATGGAAATGGAAGAGGGTGCTCATACGGAGCCCCGCCTTCCATTTCCATAGTGGCCATATTGGTGTAGTATTTTGTCTCCATCAACGGAACGCCGTAAGACATCCCATTGGCGCAGACAAAATGCTTTCCTTTTTTTTTTTTCCCCTTTTCTTTTTTAAAACCATTAGCACCCGGATAGTAAAACTACACTGGTGCTAATGGCGACATTAACCTTGGCCGCGGGCCGACCCGGTCTGTAACGGCACTGCCTCCCTTGTTAAGGGACCCTTGCTTCGCTCGGGCCCTTAACTTGGGTGGTGGCCGTTACCGACCGGGTCGGCCCGCCGCCTCAGTTAATATCGCCTCAGTAAGATTCTGGTTGTTTTGTACTGTACTCTTCAGACGCGATGAAGAAAGGATTCTGATAAACTTAAGAAGGCACTGTTACTGAAATCAAGTCTCAATAGAATCAAGGCATCTACAATGGTTACTTTCTGGGGGGAAGGAAAGTAGAGCGAGTATAGGTTTGATTTTCTTTTAAAAGGGGGAAAAACAGGATTTAGTTACTGCGTTTATTTGAGAGTTTAATGTAAGGGACCTGCCGACCTAGACCTCTAGATATGTTACCTCGTCTTTTGAGTTGGGACAAGTTCCTAATTCTTCAGGCCAGAATTCAAGAGTGTGAGGGCCATCCAGTTCTTGATATCAACTAGACGGTTTTTGCTGTAATTGATCAACTGGAGATGTACATTTTGGCTCTGGCACAATTGTTCGCGGTCGAATTGACCGTGGTCAATTCAGCCGCAAAGCCAATTTTGCCGTGGACAAAATGAAAAATCCCCACACAGCCCCCCACCGACCCCCTACTTAACTTTTTGCCGTCCGTGCATGATGTTTTTACCCTGCGGCATCGGATCCGTCCCTCATTTTGCGAAAAGGAGAAGCTTATGGATCACATTTTCCTTCATGGGTGCAAATGTTTCTAAAGATGTTATTGATGCTGTATCTGTGCTATTTGGGTCATACCTGGTAATGTTCCCACTATTAGAGGCTTTTCAAAATCATTCCTGATTTTTTTTCAATTGTTTTGGACAAATTGGGGTAGCAAGACGATCGAGCAGAGGTTCATAGGGGGTCAGATCATAGTGTGTCGGGCCATTAGAAAGCTTGTTTATCACAGTGAATAGTGTTGGAGCGCTATTGACCTTTGAACACATCTTTTGTCCACAGTAGGCCACCTTTATTTTGAGGATCCCTTTTTTTTGTATAGCAGTGCTGATGCTGTTTAAGTTCCCTAAGAGCAACTGGAACATATGCTCAGTGCCTTCATCTTTCCTTGTTTCTTACTTTGTGGCGCATATTGTTCAGATCTAGTGTAAACCATCTCTTTTTTACTCTTTTCTGATCTCATTCGTGACTGTAGCAATATTGTCAAGTAGCTCTGTGGTACATAGTTCTTGTGAGGCAATCAATGAGTTTGGGTTATTGATTGGCAATGAAGATGTCAAATAGGGTTTAAAAGTTAAGTAATTAGAGATGTTCTTTTATTAGTTGTTCCAACATTCGGGAAGTGGAGGAGGTGGTACATTGTCTCTTAGCGAGCATGTCAGGCTCTATAAGTCTTTTGAATGGTATCCCCACGTGATTGGACCAGGACATTTTTAGAGGACCATCAACTGTTGATTTAGATGGTGAGTAAAGAGTTGGTCTAACGTGTGACCAGCGTTGTGCCTGATACACTAGCAGCAATTTATGCTCTTTATCTTCCAGTGAATCAATAAGGTAAGTTGTTTCAGTGCTGGAGCGTAGTTCAGTCCAGTAGTTGAAGTAACCTAGTAAGATGCCTTTATTATATGCCAAGAATATATCAGTGTGATCAGATTTGTGATCCGGTGCCTATTTTTATACCTGTCTCCATCTTGCCTTACAGAATGACGGCCATCAAGCATGCACTGCAGAGGGACATCTTCACGCCCAATGATGAGCGCCTGCTAAGCATTGTCAACGTCTGTAAAGCAGGCAAAAAGAAGAAGAACTGCTTCTTATGTGCTACAGGTAATGATGATTGTATCTCAGACGGTGACTATTGCTCAACAGTGGCTGGAGAAGGCAGCTTCCATTTGCATTAAAGGCATGGTCTAGTAAAAATGTTTATTGTCCCTACGGGTCGGCCATGTTTTTTTAAGCCTAAGTGGCTCGATTTTAGAAAACTTTCCTATGGACCTTACCCAAGTTTTCGTCCATTAAACGCACGTGAAAACAGGCACCAGGGAGCCGCCATTTTGTGATAATCCTATCACTTGCCGCATCGCCCTGGCTGACCTGCTTTTGCGGCACTAAATCAATTCCCCCGCCCCTGAGCCTGACATTATCAAAACATTCATATTCCCCGCCTCTCTCTGTGACGTTACTGTGCTGTGTAGGCAAACGCGCCCAGTCGTCTTCTACGCGACTCCACACAGAACCCGGAAACCAACACAGACCATCTCACAACACAGCGCGCCACAATTCGGAATATGAAACTGTACTTTAAAATCAAACAGCAACACGGTACATTTGGTAAAGTACATTTATTTGACATTAAATGTTTACAGAATATTCAGCAATTGCCATATGAACTCCGAAAGCCATTTATTTTCTTTTATCTGTATCCGCAATGGTACACAGGGTGTTGCTTTTCGTTAAAAGAAGCACTTTGGAAGCACGGTGAACCGCAAGGCTGTTCCATCAACTAGGCACTAGTCCATCGTAAAGGTCGATATGTTGCTTCTAGCCACTAGTACAGCGTAAGGGCATGTGGGCCCTTGGCGATCGTCCCATAAAATTGTCAGTGTGCTCCAGTTGTTCACACGACTCTGCAGGTGTCTCACGAAGAAACTGTCTGCCGGTGTCTCAAACCGATGGCAGTAGCAGAAGGGGAGCAAATACCTGTTATGAAAACAAAAAAATTATAATTAGTCTCGCCAGCTGATCTTCATTAATATCACTCCTTTTATTTATTACAGCCGATCAGAAACTATTTGCTTGCAAGGATAGTTCAATGGAGTATGTTCGGCTCTAAAATCAATGCGAAAAGTAACGAAATAAATCGAGGCCAACACACAATGATAAACGACAGTTAGTCTACATGCGTGTGGAATGATATGATATATGATATGGCATTCGTAACGCGCCTATACACAAGTGTTTCAAGGCGCGACGAGGCAGGTGGGGAACAAGGGCAGACAGACAACGATCCTACTAGGCCAGGTGTCTTTCTGATCGCGCATGGGGAAGGGGGGGGAGGGGGTGTAAAAGTGCTGTACATGGTTAGTCGAATACAAGATAAATAATAGGGCCAGCTGGTGGCAAGTGCAAGGTAAATGCCGGGAGAAGGGGCTGAAGGATACAGAGACAGTCCCGTAGTGCAGGTAGGAAGTGCAGGGAAAAGTGGCTGAGCCAAGGACCGAGATCGGTGAGACCAGTGGACCTGCATGCCCATGTGCCCACTACGAACACGTTTTCCTTGCTTTTCCTTGCTCTTCATTCATTCATTTATTCATGCATCCATTCATTAATTCTTCATTCCGGTATAAAAGCGTCTAAAGATTTACTCACATTATATTTGAAATTTCCATTGTGTCTCTTCGTAATGCAGCCTGTAAAACGGACCGTGCTCTTGACAACGATTTTTCGTATACTGAACTAAAATGAACCTCGGTCTAGTTTCTGAATTTTCTGCCTTATCGTCTCTTACGTTATTGCGCATCCCCTTCAAATGTAGTTCTTTCGGCATGGTCCCTGTCTCAAGGTCAAAAAACAATAGACCCTTATACTTCCAGTGTGACTTGTGGGCCTCTTCTGGGCGCGAGCTGAAAATCAAAGCCGCTGTCCTTCGCATTCTTTATTTGCAACATCACGTAGTAAAGGCATCTGTGAGAACTTGAAGTTTAGAATCCCTCTATGTAGTGCGCCTCAATGTGCAAATGCGAACTGGCTTCTCTCCCAAATGCCACGGCCCGCTTGGCGCGTTCTAAGTCCCCCAATTTTGTCCCCGTTGTCTGCGAGCTTTGCAGCCCAAATGGAGACATTTAATTTTTGGTGGAAGGTCAGGGAAAGTATAAAGTACCACAGGAGTTGAGTTAAAAGTGAGATTTATTGTTTGTTTGTTTTATTATTTGCAATACACAAGCCTCCCCTCCGTTAACAGTGCGCAACAGTGCGCAGCATTTACATTTACATGAGATGAGACATGAGAAAATTATATACATACACATATATGAGGTGAATAGAGAGAATTCAAAGATGACACCCAGCTTGTTCGCCACCCATGATGGTGAAGGTAGGGGGTTAGGGTTACAGGTACACTGTACAATAACATTTCTTTACAAAAAGACAATCGTATTGCAATTATTTAAACCAGGATTTGTACTTCACAACCAGCTGTGCTTCGGGTGGGCATGGCACAGTCGCAATGTTCGGTGGCAATGGATCACTGCTCTGCACAGAAACGTCCAAAATTCCATATCTGTGCTTCTCTAACACAAAAACAATAAGGCCTTTCACAAAGTCGAACTGATCACTGCTCTGCACAGAAACGTCCAAAATTCCATATCTGTGCTTCTCTAACACAAAAACAATAAGGCCTTTCACAAAGTCGAACTGCATTTCATCATAGACTGGTTTGATCACCCATTGCTTACTTCGTTTTGAAAACACCTTAGTGTAGCGAAGCATCCTTACTTTACTCCTAGTCCTAGATTGTTCACGTCCGACATTGCTGTTATGGGCCAAGACCGCTAGTAGAGTGAGATGTTTCATGTCCCGAAAGCTAAAATGCAAGCGCGTTGGCTTGTACTTTAGGCACATATTGTGGAACACCTCCAAATCTCCTGTGTGACAGAATTCTGTCAGTCCTCTCAAATCTCTTGATAGAGTTTTGTCGAAAACAATCTTCTCAATGGCTTTGTGTGTCGGTGAAGATGGAATCAACCACTTCTTCTTCCGTGCCTCCTCTGGGGACAAAGGGCCATGTTCACATTGGTGGAAATGTTCATTTTCTGTCCAGCGGTGAACGTTGGTACAGTGGTGCATCAGTGACTGCCATTTTTCAAGTAGTATTTCCACTGACCATTCACAAGTTTTTGAGCTCCACCAAAGATGGTTGGTGATAGAATGGGACCACTGCAAAATACTTTCAAAACCTTTTTTTTTTTTTTCCTGCAGCCGAGATTTTCTTACTGATTGATTTAGCAAGATGCCATACGTCAAATTGATGATTAATATGTGGAAACTGCTCTCTCATTGTCTTGGCAATTGAAACGTCTGTCCGTGGCTATGAGGTCGATGGGCATTCCCCTTGATTGTAGATATTCCACTGATTTCATAAATCCTAGTTTCTCCATGGCCAATGACGATGTACATTGTGTTACCTGCACGACCACCAAACTCATTTTCTTACTATCCATGTCCTGAAAGTGGTTGGTGCAGTACTTAGCAGAAAATCCAGGGTGTCGTACTGTCCATCGCCGGCTAACCTGAATCGTTTGCCTTCGAATGTACTTGCTAGAGACAATTGTTCAATTTTCCAAGCATCACTAATGGCCGGAAACAGATAATCACGTTGGTATATGTAGTACAGCGCTTTAGAAATGAAATGGAGTCCCACAAACTGAAAGAAAGCCTCTAACTTTCTAAAACTGGAGCCACTAAAAAGTGATGCAGCTGCACACAGTAGATTGCCTGCTGGCATTTTCCCCAGCATCGTTTGTGCAGACCATGAGAACCTATGATTTAATCTACAGGCGGCATTTATTTTGACGTTACTGCCTTTTATTTGACGAGTCACATTAATCAATGGCTTCCCACATACTTTCCCTCTAACGGAATGCACACATTTCAGCATACTTATAATTTCCATCAAACAACTGTCGAATACAATGTATTTGCTCTCTTTCATTAGACTGTCATCCTGCGTCAATGTTGTTTTCGGCCTGTGACCTTGTGGAGATTTCAACACATTGGAAAGTAATATCGCTGATATCAAGTTCTGATGCGTCTATGGATGCTGGGGCTGGTTCATTCTCTGTCATTTCGACATCTATTACTTCAACATTGATGGGAGAACACAACAAGGTCGACAGGTTTTTGGGCGGCAAATTTTTGGCGGGTGTAGATTGTGTGAATTGATCTGCAACTACTTCAGAGCTATCTTCAATACATTCAATAACATCTTCTTTGCTGTATTCTCCAAACACAGTTAATTCATGTTCTGGCCATTGGACATGAGCATCTCGAGCCTGAACACGCCTCGCCTCAATTAATAGTTCCTCCATAGTGTACATGGTCTGGCAAGCAACATCTCTCATTCGCTTCACTGTCTGTGTATGTATAGTTCTGACACCCACGGGTAACTGGAAGAGAGATTGGAAAAGGGATGTTCAGTTTAAACACAAGATAAAGTGTAGTCCAATTGACTGGAAAAAAACATAAAATTCTCCCCAGCACAAACATTTTTTTAAAGTTATGAACTGTTTGTAACTAACCTTTTTTTTGTTTTTTTTTCATTGCAACTTTTTTTGACTCGACCTTCAACATCTGCACGCTGTAGCTCCGATTCGTTTCCGCATGTCCTCCCTTCCTCTTGCGCTGCAACAACTATATTTTCTGTATCCGCATAGACAGCACGGAATGAGGCTCCATCGTCTCCCTGAAACATAGTACTTTCATTACTATGTATCAAAATATTGTTAGCATAAAACACACGTGAGGACGAACACACGCCAAACACGATTTAAACATTGTGTGCAACAATCAAACGACAAGTATTCGACCAGTGATGATCTATTTCGATGGAGCTGTCAGTATCCATACCTCTGGCTCTGCATGGACTGCCATGAATGGTTGTATTGGAGAGGAGGCATCAGCATCTCCCTGAAACACAGTACTTGCATTAGTATGTTTTTCAATATTGGAAACATAACACACACTTGGGGTCGACGGCACAGGTACATATAAAGAGATAACCACAAATGATGCATTGTCTAAAAGAATCAAGGAAAATCTAAATATGATCACATTTCATCGACTTATTTCTCCGATTTATTTACATCTGCATCATCTAAATGGGATGTTGTGATTGTAGTGGAAGCTCCGTTGTCTCCCTGAAACACAGCACTTGTGGAAGAAAGTGTAGCAAATGGAATCACGTTATATGATCACGCATGATGGAGCTGTCAGTATCCATACCTCGTGCTGCTGAAGAATATCTATGGATGTTGCAAATGTAGTGCGCACTTCTGAAAGCTGTTGTGCCGATTCGTATACGCATGGTCCCGCTTCCACTTCCCCTGGAATTACTTGAATGTCGGGCTCTGCATCAAGTGCAGAGGTTGACGCTCCAACTGCCTGAAACATAGTACTTGCATTAGTGAGGATTACAATAGTGAAAACATAACACACACCTGGGGTCACCAGCACAGGTACATATCAACGGCTAACCACGAATGAAACATTGTGTAGAACAATCAAACGACAAGAATTCCAGCTCTGATGATGACGCTCGATGGAGCTGTCAGTATCCATACCTCCTGCTGGTGAAGAACATCTAGAAATGTTGTAGATGTGGCGGACGCTTCAGCATCTCCCTGAAAGACAGTACTTGCATTAGTATGGATAACACTAATTATAACTGAAAACAAACACCAGTGGACGATAACTAAGGTGTATATCAATTGGAAAGCACTAACCAAACATTCGGTAAAATAATTACACGATAGAATAAAACTATTACTTGACATGCATAAAACAAGTCTGTAGCGGATTAGCCTAGTAAAATTACCTGATACGCGCTAGAAGTGGTTGATAACTGCGACCACGTCAAGGATGTAGAATGTTCTTGCTTCAGATTCAAGGGATAGTCAAGAAGTTGTAAAGGTAAATTAATGATAGATAATGAAATGCCAATATTAAAAATAGCCATGTAAGGCGACAGAATACTTGAAAAATGCTCAATACAGGACAGTTCCCTGTTCCCAAATATATACATTGCGTTTGTGGATTATGAAATCGCAAAATAATATATTGATTAATGTCATTATTCAAAAAACTATACACTCATATCAATATCTAAATTATTACAAGGGATAGAACACCTACAATATCAATTAATCCATTTGGCTACCTACACACTACCGCAAGGCCTAAAGCTAAATCTGGACACTTGACTCACCGGTGGCGGAATGTGGACGAATAGAGTGGGAATAGCGTTTTCGAGCAATTTCCGTGTCGTTCACCGTTTATTCTTCTTTGTTACCCAAGATGTTGTGCACATGTCCAAGGAAAAGTGCCGGCTGCAGATGCGGTATCGATCACCCCTCTTGTCCTGTAAGACTTGTTGGACTCTACTTTCCAGCTCATCCAGTGGATATCCGCAATGTCTGACCCATTCTCTTATTCGATCAACAGTTTTTGGGAATACATGCATTGTAGTGCCTTCAGATTTTGCATGGGTCTTCGAAGGGCAACCGCTAATCGAACAGGCAGGCATTGTTGATAAATCTGAAAAGTAAATATCGACATTATTATACAATCTTCAAGAATAAAGATTTGATACAAAAGTAAATGAATCATACAATGATCAATGCAAGGTTTGTTTTGGTCGCAGGAACTATACCAGTTCATTATGTGCGGCTTAGTATTTGCATAAGTTGCAGAAATGTATAAATAATGTGACTAAAATCTGAACATGTGACTCGTCCCTTGGATGTTCTGTCTTGCACGAGAAGGAAACATGCTTACAGTATAGACTGGACCCCCGAAGGATGCAATTCAATGACAATAGACACAGATGAAAATAAATAGATCTATTGATAGCATAGCAATGGAAACTCGAGTCAATAGCAATGCGACCAATGAACATAGCACTATTGTGTACTCTACTCGCAAATAGATGGAAATTTAAAAATCTGCGAAATATGACTAGGATACATGGCCTTACCTTGACCAACAAACAGTTGGATTCAGCAAGCAGAGCAGTATGTTGCAGGAGAATAGGTGGGTGGCCACAGGTAGCACACTGATGGGTTTGCTCTAAGCGGTCATAGAAGTTCACAGATCGCACGACGACGAGCAGATTAGCATAGATCTCAGTGGTTGCCAGGTAGCACGTTCAGGAGTTGACTTGCAAAGCACAAAGATGGTCTCATGAGACTTATCAAGTGGTTTATAAAGTATTAGAAACGGGTGTGTTTGTGAATGAATGACGTATGTATGTCGTGGTATTAGGGGGGCGGGCTGCTTCAAGGGGAGGCCTGGCTGGAGACATGGGGTCTGAGGATGCCATGCGACCGATGGCCCCTTGGCATGGGATACCTTTTGAAGTGTACATGCAGTTTGGCACCTTGGCCTTTCGCGCCCCTGACAGCGCGCTTCCCCGGGTGCGAACCGCCTTTGATAGAGGGGGTGGGATGGATGGGCCTGGGGGTGCAGATAAGGCACAGGAAGACTGCTGAATGGAGACACACTTATGTGGATTGCAGGGGGGCAGCCTGCTTCAAGGGGAGGCCTGGCTGGAGACACAGGGTCTGAGGAGGCCATGTGAGCAATGGCCCCTTGGCATGGGATACCTTTTGAAGTGTACATGCAATTTGGCACCTTGGCCTTTCGTGCCCCTGACAGCCCCCCATGCCAGCGCTCATCCACTGGCGCGACCCGCCTTTGATAGTATATCGTTGCTTATCAATAACAAATGCCACATACCGGAGATTCTTGTGAGCACAGACCCACACTTCAACCGGTGTATTATAGTGGTCAAGACCCTAAGGCCTGTATAATCCAATGGTAATTGTTAGTATAGATAAATGTGTGACTTTTATAGAGACATAACCTACTGAAAGACTTTGAACAAGTGTTATTTAGTGCATGCATTATCGAGAATATGTTATGTTAGCTTAGATAGATAGTGACCACCCTGCTTCGCAGCAACCAGACCTTCACCCATTCGGAGAACAGATGTCTGACGTCCATCCTTGAATGGAGACACACTTGATTCATTTAAAAAATCGAAACAACCGTTGTTAAAATATATGTGGTGTTTCATTTTGTATCTTATTTTCATGACACAAAAATACAAGACTTTAAAGATTATGCAGGTCAGGTTGCAGCACAGCGAGAGAAAATCCCCTGTACTGACCGCTGTCACTCGGGAACGTTTCTCTAATGGCACGAACGGCACAGGCGGGTATCACTCTTCGAACGCGGTGTCCAAGCCTCCCGTGGAGCCACCATGTAAAGGAACGATAGGCCACCAGCCTGTACCACCTGTGAAAAGGAATGAAACAAACTGTTTTTAAATGACCAAGATAAGTTTAATAAACGTTTGTTGTCAATGACCATTCTTGTAACTAATGGCATTCTGCACGGACAAATGCTATCTAGACAATGCACACTATTGAACGACTTACATGCGTTACAATGATATGTAGATGTAATTTTGGATATAGTAGAAGAACATGAAATAGGAGTGGCATGACAAGCCGAGTATACTTACTCGTTACTCGGATTACGAGAACGAACAGTTGCGCGAAGTTTGTGCATAAGCACCATCATTATTCTCAACACGGCCCATGTGAGGCAGGCTGCCCTGAAGTCTGGCAGCTCAGTGATGCATTGTGGTCGTGGCTCGCCTTCTGAAATGTAGGCCAGGCATCCCGAGTTTTCTCGGCAGCAGCAGTTCTCATCCTCGGTTGGCATTAGCTCGCACCGATTGCATGTGCACCAGGTGGAGACGCCGTCCATGCGACTAGGCCCAGGCTCTTCATCTGTTGATTCGTCCTGCCAACTGCCGTCCGAATCCCCATCGTTTTCGCGTGCTTTCCTTTCCAGTAGTTCCTCCTCGGTATACTCGGGCTCGTACATGTAGGGCATTATTGTAGCCATTGTGTGGTAAACAAAGTAAAATAATTTACCGAGATGGTACAGGTGTTCATACGGGCTACAAGCGGCGAAGGTAGCTGACCAGAGCACACAAATGAGTCACAAAATACTCTAAGTAACACAGAGAGAGGAATGGAATCGAAAATCTGCTGCTGTGTGTTGTGAAACTGTCTGTTTATATTTATTGAGGAAAGAGGCGTCCTGCCATTTCCATGGCGACACGTCATTGGCTGAAGCGCAGCGAATGTTGACACAAGACGTGCTTTGGCGTTGGGAAATGGGCGGTACGAGTCTGCTGATGACAGGCTCAGGGGCGGGGGAATTGATTTAGTGCCGCAGAAGCAGGTCAGCCAGGGCGATGCGGCAAGTGATAGGATTATCACAAAATGGCGGCTCCCTGGTGCCTGTTTTCGCGTGCGTTTAATGGACGAAAACTCGGGTAAGGTCCATAGGAAAGTTTTCTAAAATTGAGCCACTTGGGCTTAAAAAACATGGCCGACCCGTAGGGACAATACAAATTTTTACTAGACCATGCCTTTGAGGTTAACTGTTCTTGGCTGTTCTACTCTGCTTGCAATCACTTTAAAATTCAAACTATACAAGGTTTATTTATATTGAAGTATTGAATGAATGGCATTTTATGGACCAAAAAATGAAGTTAATGTGGAAAAAGACTAATACTGTATAATTAACCTAGAAGTTTCAATTGTGTCAAAAGACCTAAAGGCCCCTGACTTGATCTGACTTGATCTGACTTGATCTGACTTGATCTGACTTGATCTGACTTGATCTGACTTGATCTGACTTGATCTGACTGGTTCAATGATCTTTTACATCAGTAGTCTTTACCAAGGTCTCACTGTGGATGCAACTCATTGTTGTGTGCTATTTAGGAGTCTCAGGGCAGGGATCCCCAAAGGTGCCTTGTAATCTTTTTACCTAAGCAGGTCCCCATGCTCGGCTGACTGTATTGCTCACAGGCTGGTGGCAGCTTTTTGTGTATTTTTGTAATGATGGCCTGGTGCTGTCACCATTTTCTCTTTTTCAGGCAACAGTGGCCTGGTTTTGGAATTCAGTGAGGTGATATAGCTGGGCTTTGTTTACCCTGACTGCATGTAAAGTAGTGTGTGGCTGGATACATGTTCAAGGCCTTGTTGAGACTTCAGATTGAGAGTTTAGGGCTTCCATGGAGGTATCTCGATGTTTGTGGGTTCCATGTTACTTTGCCAAAAAATTACTTTGAGGTAATTTACTTCAAAATGTCACTTTGATTTTTATTTTGTATTTGGGAGGTTCCCCCTCATGCCCCCATTTCACTACTACCCCAACCGCAAAACCCTCCCCAAGCTCTTTTTACCTGAATCCACTGCCTTAATGTTTTCCTGGTAAAATGCCCGGGAAGCTTTTGTAAGTGGTGGTGATCTCTCTACAGGGCCTTCAAACGTTGGACGGGTACAGTTTGTTATTGGAAGCTGAATGGTCATTCATCACCCACGATTGCTATACGATAGCTTATTCTGCACATTACCTGTATTGGAAACTTGGAGGTGCCCCAAAGCACCGGAGGAAGACTCCCTTTAGATATGGAGGCTCTGTTTTGATATTTATCCTGGATTCTGCAGCTGAAGGCGATGTGCCGCTGGCATATGCAGAATGCAGACTTCTTCTGCGACCACAGAGAACCAAATAAGAGCTCTCTTTCGTTTATCTTGGCTGTCAAGCAGTTTCAGTTTGGTTTGTTCTCTTCCAGGACTTGCTTTCTGAAACTCTGTAAACTCACTTGCTGGACTCTGCCTCGGCTCATCTTGTGGCTGGGCACAACTGAACGACTGGCATTGGTTATTGTCTGCAGCCTACAACTGTTCATATAAAAAACTAAATGGTCTCCTGGCTCTCTATGAAATTCCCGATCTTACTTTCCTTGTACCACTGTAGTGCAATTTGTTTCACTTGGCTACTGGGACTGCATTGTGGGCTACAAAGCTATCTGCATCATACCCATACCCCACCGTCAATTGCATCTGATTGTGGCCCATCAATTTTGTCTAAAGCCCTGGTTCCCACCCTGCACAGATGGATGTCTTAGGGGTATTCCCTGCATACCCTTTGTTGAACCTTACTTGTACTGACTGAAAACGTTGGCAACTCCTTTTCCCTTGAACCCCCAAGGTTTTTCCATTGGCCTTTGCTCATTTGTAAATATTGGATCCTGCCCGCTTTCTAAACTGTGACTTTTGATGCCTCTTAACAGTTGGACAGCTCTCCTTTCCTGTGACTACAGAACAGAACTTTCTTTTAGGATTTACATTGTTGAATTACATTGGGATTTCTAAACACTTTTAATGTTGAACCCTAGCACTGGTTTTGAACTCATAAAGCAAACTCCTGAACATTTAAGAAACATTAGCCGAAGTCAGTTGCCACATCTCTATTCCTAAAGGCTACATTTGCCACAACAAATATTGTGTGGACCTTCCCTTATTGTGTGTGGTATTGTTCTACTGCACCCTCTTGCCACCCTGTTCCCCTCCAATGAGAGAAGCCTTGATGGCTCAGTTACTTCTACTTATGTAAGAGTCAGAAAAACTTGGGGCAAAACCCTTCAGTCTAGGTTTAAGTCCATCTTTATTTGCCCTAAGCATATGTCACAAGAAAATCTTCCTATTATACCAGAACTATAAATAATTTTAAGGTTTGGAGATGAAAATACCTAGCCATGCAAATGGAAAAGAAAAACACAGTCCATTGAGATTACATGGACACAAGGCAGTTGTCTGTTATTGTCTGACATCTTCCCTTATTGAGAAAATACAGATTGTGTTGTAAGGGACAGTCCGGCAAATACAAACGAGCTTTGATATTTAAGCACTGCCTTTGGATGAAGTTCTTCAATTCTGATTAATTGATGCAAAACAGGATTGTATGATAGAACGCACCATTTAAAAACATGATTTCAGTTCTAAATTTGACGTGGTCTTTTTCAGTTCTGAGGGTTTTATTCATAGTGACCAATAAAACGTTCTTGCTTTACTGTGAAAGATTTATTCAGCAGGGGATTCTGTTCAGGTTCATGAGATTTAGAATAATTGCACACTACCAATTTAAATGTTTTATTTTTTCTTATTGTATTTCATATTACCAAAAGACCATTTAGCATAAGAGTAAACATGTATTCAAGAGCACCTGGAGAAAAAGGATCTTTGCTAAGAGCAAGATTTGTTAACATGAGTTTTATTATTTTCTGGGTTTTCTTTTTTAGATGGTTTAATTCCAGTACATGCAGGAGTAGGAACTAAATTTACGCCAAGACCCTCATGGAATGACATTTAAAGCTTTTTGCCAAGCTACATGAGCAGAATTACTTAACTGACCTAGGCTAGCTTCAGTTGACTTGCTTTCCATTGTGATTTTAAGCCTAGAAATTCATCTTTGCTGTGGAGGAACAGATGACAGGAAGCCAGCAGTAAGATAAGTATATTTATTTTTGCATGTCGGAGAGAGGTGAGCGTTTAGTGATTCGAAGGCAATGAAATGGCTGCCTGACGCTGAATGCTCCGGTGATTACATGCGGATCTTGTACGCAGGTGGCCAATGCGGACATCGTGTCATAACACATTTTCCCCCTTCACATTAACTTCTATAGAGTTGAACACGCTTCCGTTCTCAGTACAAAACATAGTCCTTGAACTTGAAAGGTGGTCCTCTAGATGCAGATTTCAGTCGACTTCTAGAAGTACCCTCTTCTACCTATTGCTCTATTCCTTTAGTATTTTTTACTGCTAACCTGGTTGCGAAACCCTTCTGTACTGATGACAGCCCAATGACCGCCTCCCCCCCGCAACTTGCCTCCATAAAAAATGTCCCTCTGACTGACATGGTACAATACTGCATGTGTTTCACCTGTCCCTATTATCTAAAAACACACAATCTCCTCTTCACTCTCTTTGAACTTTAAAATCTCGACATGCCCTTTATTATTTTTCCAGGCAAGTGCTCATGCACCCAATCTCTTTCCTATACATTTGAGGATCTCGCTCCCCGACTTGGATCTGTGTCATTGTTTTGGTATTCCTGTTTTGAATGCACTTTTCCTACGAACCCTTTCCTCGCTGAATCATCCCATTTGCGTTCAATTCCTCTATCTGGCCTCCAACCCAGACACAAATATGTACATGGCAGCCATCAATGCATGAGTTCAAAAGGTGTTATTTCTGTCGTACTCTGAGATGTAGTGTGGTAGGATAAAAGAAATTGAAGTAATTCCTTCTTGAAGTTCCAAATGTTCTTCAAACACATCTGCACCAATTCCTTGAGTCTTTGATTAAATCTTTCTATCATTCCTTTGAGCATGATACAAAAATGTCTGTCTGTGTTTTATATCATGAGTTGCCAAAATATCACTTTTTAATGATCAGGGGGGTATCAAACCCTTCATCACACAATCTCCTCGTAGATTTAACTCTTGTAAAGCTTTTTCAGAAGTATTTAATTCTCTCCTGAGATCCTTCCCAGACGGCCATCCCTTTAAACAGACCTCTCACTTTTACCAAAGGTTCATCTTTTGTTTTATTTGCTTCTTTCTACTCCCCTAAAGAAATAGTTGACTCCTCCATGCACCCAACCTCCAAATAAATGCCTGCTGCACCATAAACCCATGATACTTCAAATTCGGAATCGTGCAAATTTCTTTATTATTGTCACTGGCAATCTGCATAGTGTGAGGAGTCGGCAATTGGAGTCAGACACAAGGTTGTCATTTTGTAGCTAAAGACTTTTATTAAATGAAAAATGGTTTGGGGAAATCCCTCTCTGACCCTATTCCAAAGAGGAGTTTCCCTACCTAAAAGCCAAAAACTAAGGATCTGTCTTTGCCAAGATGTCAATAACTGAAAATCCGTCCTTGTGTCTAAAACGTCCTTTCTTGACCCTTGCACTATAAAAAAAAAAAATAAAGGATGCAAGGAATTGTCTTCAACCTGATATTGATAGAAAATGTGTTCACTACTATAAATAAGAATAGCTACAACAAAATTCCTCCAAGGTGGAAGGCCTTGGATCCACAGGGTGTTCCCCTTCCCCTGGATTCTTAAGTAGGATGTCAATTGTCTCTTTTACTAGCAGTTCCTTTGTGTCTCTCCTTGATTTGCAAGGTTCCTGTTTAGGCAACAAGTTCTGTAACCGTCTTTATTTAACACAAGTTTCTCCTCTGTTTAGAAAACACTTTATTATTTTTGGTAGCTTTGCAAATCGCCTGGTATACTTGCCTGCCAGGGCTCTGTGTGCAATTCCAACTTCCTGGTGTACTCTCCTGCCAGGATTCCTCCTTCAATACCAACTGCCTTGTGTATTCACATGCCAGGTCTTCTCTTATGACTTCGCTGCCTGCACTTCTTATGCGTTTCAGTTGCCTGGTATATTTTCTTTGCCAGGACTTATGCGTTTCACAGTTCCTCTGTATCACCAAAATTGTATGCGTTGTTCTTGATTTGGTATATATATCTGCTATAATGTTTGCTCAATCTTTGCCCCACACTTGCATCTCGTGCATCTGTAGCTCACAGGACTTTGATTCTATATTTTGCCTTTTGTGCATTGAAAGAAACTTCTTATTGGAGTTTGTTTGAATGCAGAAAAGGCAAAGTACAGAATCAAACGTCTTATATTCTGCGCAATGGTATCACATTCAAATTGTTGTTGGTGCGGTTGCTGGACTGCCCTGGGGTCCCCACTGGCTTTGGGTAAACTCACTCGCTCTCTCCAGCGTCTTCGGTCTGATTTGCACTTATTCAGTGAAGCTCTTTCACCCGCTTCCCATTCTGCAGTGCATAAATGTCCTTCCGGCTTCCTTCGCTGCTCCACGGTCACACACCTGCTTCCCTTCAGGTCCTCTACAAGGGGGGGAACAATGCCTGACAATGTCATTAAGGCCTTGGGCGTTAGAGGGTCTTCCTCGTGGGAAAGTGGGAGATACTGCGTCTCGTCCAGTGAAGTCATGACATCTCCCCAGTAGTTGTCTGCTTCCATTTGATCCTCCCACATGTAGCCGCCCCCAGGGTCAGGATCGGGTAGCGGCTGCTGTCCCCTGGCCACATGGTAGGATGTCGCCGCCAGAGAATCCATGATGACTCCATTGAATTCATCACAGTAGGCAAGCAATCCTCTTCTACATTATTCACCCGGATATGTATTTCGTGTTGAACTTATATAGTTTGGTTGCTAATCTTTGCAACCTTATTGTCGGTTCTGCACCACCTCCTGGTGCTAACACATGGACGAGTGATTTGTGGTCCGTCCTGATTGTGAAATGTGTACCCCAAATGAACGTCTTCAAATGCTCATGCAAGAGCCTCTCTGTCTCTGTCTCTCTCTGTGAATAATTCTGTTTTGTCTGTGATCGTGTTCTTTTTATTTATTTATTTATTTATTTAAACATCCTTTTATTCAACTCTTTTTAATTGTTACAGAGCCTGGTATATAACACAAAACCCCAAGAAGCCCCTCAACGCCCCTCCCAAACATGACAAAGTACAGCACGTCTCCCGATTTTCATTCTATTCCCGGTACTCGCCTTTCGCTCAGCTTTATGTCTCTTTTCTCCCTTGCATGGCATCTCTGTGACTCAGGGGGGTTTCAAATCTGGCGAAGATTGCAGTTCATTTAACAACTGGCTCCAATCCACCACCACCACCCCCTCTTCCAACATTGGGTCTCGGGTACATTGCAGGATATCCAATTCCACCATTCCCCACCTTCGTATATCTCCCAACCATTGCTTTATAGACGGGCCCTGGGGATTCTTCCAAGCTATGGCCACCCTCCTTTTGGCCAATATCCACATGAATTGGGCCAGTTGTTTGCGCTCTTTATGCCGTTTCCTGCTAGGCAGTAGTCCCCGTATACACACTTTCGGGGTGCATTTAAAACTGGAGCCCAACAGCCCATTGATCTTTGACACCACTGATTGCCAGAAACGTACAATCACCAAGCACTCCCACATCATGTGCCAGATCCCTGCCGGTCCAGCACCACATCTTAGGCAATCTGTTCTCCGGCATTATTCACTGCATGTCATTTCACTGGGGTTACACACACCCTGTGTGCAGGATATTGAACTGTATAAGTTGAAACCTGTCATTCCTTGAAACTTTTTGGATCTGCTCCCACATTGTCCCCCAGCCTGCCTCCGAAATATGTTCCCCCGCATCCTTTTCCACTTGCCCTTGACCGCCAAATCCTCCAATGGGACTAGCTCCTGTAGTGCGAGACAAATTCGTGAGATCCTGGCCTGCGTTTGTGGCGGCTCCTCTGGGATTTCTTCTCTTATTTTCCCTAAGCATTTAACTATTGTCCCATAGGCTCGGAATTGTCCTTCAGAGATCCCATATGGTTGTCTCCTTTCTTCGAACGGCATCACCTTCCCCCTTCGAACATAGCCCCCACTGTGTCCTGTCCTTTCTCCATCAATCCCATATCCTCAATCCGCGCTCCACAGTAAGTTTGCGCTATAAAGCCCATATCTGCCTGTTCCGCAACAGCGTCTTCCAAATCTCCTGCACTACCCGGAACACTATTGTGTCCCCCGTCCTCCTAATGTTTCCCCACACAGCAGCTCCACTCCACCCCTAAGGATCGGTAGGACTCCCACTAATTCCGCCAGGTACTCCCCTCCCCCCCCCTTCACCCCCCTCTTTTCGTATCCTTCCACATCAGTACCGCTTGGAGTTGTGCTGCCATAAAGTACCACTCATAATTCAGTAGGTTAAGACTCCCCTCTTGGCGTGGACATTGCAGCGTTGCTAGCGATACCCTACTGCTCCCTGAATTCCACAGAAGCTCCCCGACCTGTATGTCCAGCAACTTGAAGAACACTTTCTTAATGGTGTAGGGGATGTTAGTAAAATAGTAAAGAAGTCTCGGGATGATGACCATTTTGTACAGTGCCACTGTGCCCATCAGTTACAACAGTAATTTATTCCAGAACTGAATTGAGTCCCCTATTCCTGACAATGCCCCCCTTATATTATACACAAATGTCTCTTCGATCTTATGGAAGACTTGGATGCCCAGGTACCAGAATGCCTCTCATTCCTACCCGAGACCCCAATTTGGGAGGGTTGTGAGATCTCCGTTATAGAAGCCCCCCAGCGGGAACAGCAATTACTTTTCTTTATTAATGCTGAAGCCAGATCATTTCCGGAAATTGCTCAGTATTTCCAATAAGATTGGTAAATTGTCTAACGGGTTCCCTACGTATAGCAGTAAGTCATCAGCGTATAAAGAGACCACATGTCGTACCCCTCCCGCCAGGATGCCCGCCTCCCCCATCTCTACTCTGAGAAACCTTGCTAATGGTTCGAGTACCATTGAGAACAGTATTGTAGAGACCAGGCAGCCTTGCCGCGTGCCTCTTCTTAACGTCCATCGTTGCAACACCCATTCATTCGTCTTCATTCTAGCCATCGGTCTATTGTATAGAAGTCGTATCCACTGGCATATCGTCCCCGCCGTGATAGTGTTCTTGATGCATACATCACTGTTTTGAGACCCTTTCTCGCTTTGTGATAATGTGGACTCTAATCCATAACTACTTGCATCCACATTTAACACACATTCTCCAGCATTGGATCTTTCATGGATTCAGATGCTTAGAATATTCCCCGTCGTCAGGCTGGGAACCCTGGGTATATTTATTAAGACGTTTTCCATAGGAAAAAGTTCAACACTTCTGTGTCCTATCTACGTCGTTTTGGGCTGCTTACGCACGACCCAATAGGAGGTAGGGTATAAATAGCCCCGCCCCTGCGGCTCCCTTCAGATTTCAACTGTCTCCAAAGTAGCGGGAGCACCTTGTGTTTTTTCTACTTTACAAGGTTGAGTTCTACTCTTTAAAAGTCTTTCTTTCACAATATCTGGAAAGGCGTTGTTCCGTCCGTGCGCCACGTGCGGACTGAAGAAAGTCTATGAAGGAGATGGGCACATGGATTGCCTGTATTGTCTACACCCGCATCACTCTGCGGACAGCATTTGAGATTTGTAAGGGTTTCTCACAGAAGGCGCTGAAAAATCGGAATAGGTGCCTGGTGACGTGGCTTAATAAAGGGACCTGCCCTTCATCAGAGGTAGGATCTGCACACAGTCTGGCATTGAGGTCTAAATCTTCAGTAGTCAATCGCTGATCGTTGTCTGCAGAGCCCCCGGCGAAGAAGCCACATTGTACGGAGAAGCGTCCCTCAGAGAAACATCCGGCGAAAGAGGCCTCTTCGAAACATGGACAAGATCGCCATCAAGGGAAGTCTTCTTCTTCATCTTTGTCAAAAAAAGGGAAAGATCCTTTAAAGACCTCCTCCTCAGGAGACCATCACACTTCTTCCTCGAGTAGAGACTCAACGACACATAGGTCTAGCTCAAAAAAGGCAGGATCGCCTAAGGAGCCTGCATCACAGCCACCGCCATCACTCACAGGAGTTCCGTCATTGACGGGCTCATTACCACCGGCACAGGCAATACCTGCAGTGGCTTCGTCGACCCCGGCAGCGACGATTGAAGGGGCTCTGAGATTGACATCGTCAACGGTGTCTGCTTCAGGGGCTTGGCAACCAGCGGTATACAATGCGGTTTTGCCAGATACCCTACTGCAGCAGGAGCCAGCTTTCTCAATATCGTCAATGGAGGAAGACCGTGAACAGATTGTTTGTCCAGCTGATCTGGGATTGCAAGGTGTTGGCTCGTCGATGATTTCGGGAATGCAAAGTGTCCCTGTTCCATCGTCTTTGTTAAATCTTCAGTCGGTATTATCCTTACAGGTGTTGACCACGCTGCAGTCTCTTTTGAGCCAATTAGACGCAAGGTTACCCCCCGGGGGGTTGATGCTGGCTGACAACGATCCAGGTCCCGCTCCACGGTTAACGACTGGGATGCCGGCCTTCCGTCCAGTTAGCGAGGAACCTCCACACTCACACCTGGAAGAAGGGGAATTGCAAGATTCGGAGTCAGAACAAGGGCCTAGAGATTCTTTTTCTGATTTTTCATCGTCTCCTTCGAGGGATCCTACATGGGAATCAGAGGCAGAAGTGGAAGCGCCTAGAAGCCCGGCTCAGCCGTCTCTGCCAGATGACATAGGCTCTTTTCACGCGATGATGGGCAAAGCCTGTATTGAATTTGGTCTGACCCTTGAGGAAGAAAAGAAGGAATATGATTCTTATTCGACCATATGGGGAAGCGGAGGAAATCAGTCTTCTCTGTTCCCATTCTGGACCACGTCTGGCAGGAAGGTTTGCGAACCATGCGCCATCCATTTTTGGAACCGGCAATCAAGGGTAGATTGGAAAAGAAATTCAAGGCCCCGGATTCTACTCCTAAGTGTCTGACTGCACAGCCCTCCCCGGAGTCGGTAGTGTCGGCGGCAGCTGCTAGAAAAGCCAGATCGCAGCATAAGTGTACAACACCTCCGGACAATGAAGCTAGAAGGCAGGATGCCTTTGGTAAGAAGGTCTTGTCGGTAGGAGCGACGATGGTTGAGGCGGCTAACTTGCTGGCTATCATGGCAAAATACAACCGGGAGATGTGGCATCGTTTGGCCCCTATCCTGGAACACCTTCCGGAGGAGCACAGAATATCAGCCATGTTACTGGTCCATGAGGGGGAAGAGGCATCAAACCACTCTATCAACATCGCTGTGAACTTGGCGGAATCCGGGTTCAAGCAAATAAACAATGGAGTGGTTTTGAGAAGGCAAGCCTGGCTGAATTGTACAAACTTTAGACCGGAGGTCCAGTATAAGGTGCTCGATATGCCATGTGAAGGTGAGCAATTGTTCGGGGAGAAGGTGGACCTGGCCATAAAAGGCATGAAAGAAGATACGGACACGACAAGGTCGTTAGGAGCCCCACAGATCGGTAGAGCATTTCTGTTCTTTCGTCCCTTCCGCTGAGCATCCGGGAATTCCCGATTTACTGCATCCAGGGACCGGAATTTCAACAGGCCATCATACTCCTCCCAAGGTTCTAGGCGTGCTGTCCAAGCGACATGAAGAGGCCGAGACTACCAGGATTCGTGGAGAAGAGGAGGATATTCGTCATCCACCAAAGGCAAGCAGTCAAAGTCCCAACAATGATGAGCTTCAGGACGTCCTGGGAGGCAGTGTGTCCTGTCGCGTCGACGAATGGGAAAGGATAACAGACCGTTGGACACGGTAAAACTAGGCCACTCGTTGCAGTTCAAAAAGACGCCCTCACACATTCCACCTGTGTATTTGGCGCAACCCCATCTTCCCATATTACAACAAGAAGTGGTGCTAATGCTACAAAAAGGGGCTAGAGAATTCGTTCTGGTGGCCGAACGAGGTCTGGGAGTTTACTCTTGTTACTTCGTGGTCAAAAAACCCAACGGCAAGTGGCGACCCATTCTGGACCTTCAAGCTCTCAACAAGACTCTGCAAAGCCTGAAGTTCAAAATGCTTACGTTTCAGGAGGTCATCCGATCGATACAGCCAGGAGATTTTCTGGCGTCGTTAGACCTACAAGACGCATATTTCCACATACCCATGCGTCGACGACACAAAGTTTCTAAGGTTCGTAGTCGGTCAGTCTCATTACCAATTCAATGTACTTCCTTTCGGACTAAAGTCGTCTCCCACGACATTCACAAAATGCTTGGCTCCAGTGGCAGCATGGCTACGAAGAAAAGGTCATCATGTTTACCCTTACCTGGACGATTGGCTGGTAAGGGGCTCGTCGTCGAGAATGGCACAAGCAAGCCTAGAGGCCATCATGCAACTTCTACAGCGGTTAGGCTTTGCAATCAACTTCGAGAAATCCTTCTTAGCTCCTTCAAGAAGCTTGATATTTCTGGGCGCGGAATTCCAAACTCAATCAGGGCTAGTGAAGCCGTCCTTGGAGAGAGTTCAAAGACTCAAACAGAAAGCGAAGGAGTGGAAAACTGGCACCAGAGTGTCAGTCAGAAAATACATGTCACTGCTAGGGGCCATGGCGTTGTGTATCCCATTGGTCAACAACTGTCGCCTTTTCATGAGACCGTTACAGGAATTTCTGGCAGACCGATGGTCCCAAAGTCGCGGCTTGTGGTCCGACAAGTTGAACATCAGCAGCGATCTTCTACGAGCACTTCAGTGGTGGCAGCTCTCGGGCAATCTGATGAGGGGGATGCCCCTGCAGGAACCGGACTTTCAATCGACAGTGGTAACTGATGCATTGCTGAAAGGATGGGGAGCCCATCTGGGGTCCCTGCAAGTTCAAGGTCAATGGTCCCCTTCAGAGTCTTCTCTTCACATCAACGTGCTGGATTTGAGAGCGGTACGCTGGGCTCTGAAACATTTTCTGCCATGCATGCAGGGATCAGTCGTAAGAATTTTAACGGCCAATACAGCAACAATGTTCTACCTCAGGAAGCAAGGAGGCACTCGTTCCAGGACGCTCTCGAGCGAAGCTCAGGAAATATGGCGTTGGGCCCTCAAACAGGATATAAGCATAATGGCTTACCATCTTCCAGGGGTGAACAATGTGCAAGCAAACTCTCTCAGCAGGGAGATAAATCAACTGCACGAGTGGGAGTTGAACGATCAACAACTAGCAAACATCTTCAAGAAGTGGGGTCATCCTCCCCTGGATCTTTTCGCAACCGAGAGAACAAGAAGTGCAGACATTACGTGAGCAGATGGCCACAACCTGGCTCACTGGGGGAGGCATTCTCCTTCCCATGGACGGGCAAGTTCGCGTATGCGTTCCCTCCATTTCCACTCATCCGACGGACCCTCCAGTGGGTTCACAAATACCCATGTCGTGTGATTGTAGTGGCTCCTTACTGGGCGAGACAATCGTGGTTTTCAGACCTGCTCCAGCTGTCGATAACCGAACCAGTGAGGTTCCAGAAGGTTCCGAACCTTCTATCCCAAGAAAAGTGAGCAGTTTGGCATCACGACCTGACACCCTCAGCCTGACAGCCTGGCTCTTGACTTCTCTGAGTTTGGGGCCCTGAGCATTTCCTCGGAGTGTCGACGAATTTTACAGGCAGCGCGAGCCCCGTCCACGAACACTTCATATGCATGTTAGTGGAAAAGATTCCGTGTGTGGTGCAGGGATCAACCAGGTGTGGACCCCCTAAACATCACGTCAGAACAGGTCCTTTCATATTTGCTATACTTAGCGGAAAGAGGGTTATCTTTCTCCTCCATAAAGGTTCATTTGGCAGCCATTTCGAGATTTACTCGTAAAAGACTTGCAACTTCGTTGTTCAGCGATCGACTGGTTGAACATTTCCTGAGGGGCTTATTTCGGATTTTTCCTCCATCCAAAAAGTTTCCTCCTAACTGGAGTCTCAATCTGGTACTGTCAGCACTAATAAAGGCTCCTTTTGAACCTATGTCGTCGTCATGGTTGAAGTTTTTGTCGTGGAAAATTGCCTTTTTAGTGGCTATTAACTTCAGCAAGAAGACATTTATTGAACTGCAAGCATTGGTCATTGATCCCCCATACTTGCGGTTTTTCAAGGACAAAGTGGTATTGGCAACCAACCTTCATTTCATACCGAAAGTTCCAACTACATTCCACAAACATTCTTCAATTGTGCTGCCAACATTCTTCGCAACAGCCTCTTTCGCGGAAAAAGCTCTCCACACGTTGGTTGTCAAAAGAGCTCTGAAGTTTTACCTCAGTCATACTCAAGACTTTGGGTGTACGAGACAACTATTTGTGGCTTATGGGCCTTCGGTGAAGGGAAAACCGATCTCCAAAAAAGGACTAGCCCGCTGGGTGTCGCCGACCATTGCCTTCTGCCACTCTAAAGCAGGGAAGCCTCTGCAAAGACGTCCAAAGGCTCATTCAACAAGATCCACCTCGTCATTGGCGGCATTGTGGTCCGGAATCCCGATGGTGGACATCTGTCAAGCGGCATCCTGGTCGGTGCCGCATACATTTACTCTGCATTATTGCCTAGAGCAACCGCATGCAGCAGATATGCAGATGGGACGAGCAGTCCTGCAACGCCTATTTCAGTAAGGTAAGCCCCACAGAGGGGTGTATTCTCTTGTTAATGTACCATGATTGGGATTACTGTCAAAATACCATAATTGGGATTTTTGTACGGCTAACTGCATGTGCGGCTCTGATAATATTGGTTTGCATTGCACACCTCCAAATGAGGAGTACTGATATATAATCTATTCTAAGCATGTGAATCCATGAAAGATCCAATGCTGGAGAAGGGAGTAGTTTCTTACCTGTAACTCCATTTCTCCAGTGTTGGTATCTTTCATGGATTCACATGCGCCCGCCGGCCTCCCCTGAATGCAAACTTTATATGTCCCTACTACTTTGGGGGTTAAAATACGAAGGGAGCCGCGGGGGCTTGGCAATTTATACCCTACGTCCTATTGGGTCGTGTGTAAGCAACCCAAAACGACATAGATAGGACACAGAAGTGTCGAAATTTTTCCTATGGAAAACGTGTTAATAAATATACCTAGGGTTCCCAGCCTGACGACGGGGAATATTCTAAGCATGTGAATCCATGAGATACCAACGCTGGAGAAATGGAGTTACAGGTAAGAAACTACTCCCTTCCTTATCAGGCTCAAATCCTTTAAATGGTTGTGCTTGTTTGATTTCTGCTTTCACCCTCTGGAAGCGCTCTGCTTCCTTTTGTGGCCACTTAAGTTTCTCCTCCTTTCTTAACAGTATCTAAGGTTCTATTTTGCGGGCAAATGACTCCACGAATTGTGAGTAAAAATCTGATATTCCCAGAAAAGACCAGAATTGTTCTACATTAACTGGACCTAGGAGCCCTTTCAATAGTGTCCACATGATCTGGTTTGGGTTTTGTTCCCTCTGCCGATAGACTGTTCAAGGAGTCCCTCCTCCTCAACACCCAGGCCATAACGTCGCCCCTCGCCTGACTCACTAGACTCTGCCCGCCCCTCGCCTCCCTGCCACCCGTTACAGCTGTACCCCTCCTCTGTGCCCCTCTGTATCCTACCTCCCGCTGTATATCTGTTCTGTTGTTACCACTGAAAGTGCTCCGTTATGTATCTGTAATGTTGTACACCTGTAAAGTGCTCCGTTGCGAATGAAGTAGCAACATTATATTGCACGTGAAGGCTGCACGCGTGTGTCACGATTCCTGCCCTCAGCCCCCACGGCATATCAGGCTGGAGCCAGGTCACGGCCACCTAGTCGGCCCCTAAGGGCCTCTCCATCTCCCCAGACACCTACTTGGACTCAGACTTGGCGCCTTTGGCACCAAGCTCACACACAGTCCTGAGATCCACTTAGTATTGGACTTGCAATGTATTATGGGGCAATGGATGCCCCCATGTAATTCAGTTCCTTGAACGAGCGGTCTAGTCTTTCGGGTGTGGCTCAGCCCAGGGATACCTGGGATACCTACAGACTATTTAAACAACACCCGGCCTGAGAAACATGCTTTGCGTTTCTCTGCACCTGCAGCGTGACACTCACCGTGCTCGAATCTCCTGAAGAGGCCCACTTCTTTCTTCAGCACCAGCGCACCTGCAAGAATAAGAACTTTGTTGCCAATACTCACCTCGAAGAGCATCCAACTTCTGTCCAGCTCTTCCCAGTCTTGCGGATTCCTACGGCAGAGTCATCTCCATCTCGGCACGCCGCGCCTTACCAAAGGGGAGAAGAATAGAAGAAAAGACGTTAGTAAGCATTCTGCAATACTTAGCTCTCTCGAATTTGCAAATGGAGTTTAATCCTTACCTGAACTCCCGTCGATCGGACAACTCCTGCTCCGGAGCATCCCGCTGAACTGAAAAAGGGGAAAAGACCCATCAGGTTAGCGCAAAACATTTAAGAGGCGCCGCACATCGCGCTTTCTCACCACAGCTTATCTCCTCAGCTCGCTTCCATGCTGGGTTACTGCGGCACCTAAAAGGACACAGAAAAGACGAACATTGGTTAGTGCTAAGGAAGCCAATAAGCATCACGCTCTGCATTCCTACTTACTTCAGCAGCGCATCACCATCCTCAAGACCTTCATCACCTAAGGAAAGAAAGACACAGTATTAAAGGGACTAGAGCCATCAGAACTTTTGTAAGACTCATTCCAATTACCGGTCGGGCTGAAGCCTCAGCAAGCCCCATCCACCGGGCCTGTGCCAATGAAGCAACTAGGCACCTTCCAGCCCGCATCACCCAACGCACCCCTGCATCAAAGGCAGGACGGAGAGCGCCCCACATCAAATAACAAGGTGAGGAGAGGTCCGGGGGAAGGTTGGGACCCAGGGAAGAAAAGGGGGGGCCAGACAAGCAAGACCAATAGGGAATTGACCTCTGATAATACTGTGTTTTCAGGCCAGGTGCTTGGTTGAGCAAGTCCAGGGAAGGGTTTGAAGTGGTCGGAAGTCCGGACCGGCTGAGTCGCGTCCCCGTGGATATCAGGGGAGCATTACATCGTGTGGCTGAGATGCAAAGAAAGGCAGACCTGTGAATAAACTTTCAAGCAAAGACAGCTTTGAGATCAGCGATACCAAGTTACGGAGTGGTCCAGCGATAGGAAGTAGCCCACTCGTACGTCTGAGTGAAAGGTACATTGTTTGAAGCAATACATCAAATCAACAGCAAAAGTGAAGTAAGCAAGAGTAAACGTGAACTTGAGTCAAAGTGGTCCTGCGGTGGTGTGTAAAGAGCCATGCACATTTGAAAGTCTTCAACATGGGAAAGTGGTCTGGGCCCGATTCAGGGAGACCCGAAGTCTAATAATCTTGGAGAAGGGAGCCTCCTTGCAAGTTTGTGTTGAACCTTGACGTGAGAGGTCTGAGCCCGACAGAGGGGGACCTTTGTGAACTTTGTGTTGAAGTGCTATTTTGAAAGTCAAGAAAAGAGACTTTACCGTGGAAGGCCAGGCAGGCCTCAAGCCACTGTTTATAGTTTTGGAAACCGAGCCAGAGTGTGTCATCCTGCCTACAGGGACAGCCTTACTCCGTGAGGTCTAACGTGGGGGAGAGAGCTGGTTCAACCTCATTCATTCTGAACACTGATTTTTCCTTTACATACATTTTTTCTTTTTACACTTTTTGTACAAGAGATAGGGCAGGCATTAAGTTTCATTAGCATATGCCATTTGATTTGACGACTCCTCTAGGACTGTTTTGTTTATCGTTTGATGGTCGAGACTACTTCCATCCTCGTTATAGGTGAAAGTAGGAGTTTCTCCAGCTCCAACATTTTCAATAAAGGTTTTACAAATTGATTCCATTGTCTCAGTGTCATACTTGTGATACCATGCCTCCCCTACAGTCGGTCACAAAGAGTCTGGAATCCCTGAGTGCTGGTAACAGATGCACTCAAGTCCTATTGTTGGAAAATCCAAGAACTGCATATGTTTCATTTAGGCTCCACGGGGTCCATTTCTTACATGAACTTTGACCACTGTAACGTGCCATCATTGACTATTGACTGCATCTTAAATTAATATTAGATTGCCACTGACCAAAGTCTCTGATCACATCTAAAAGAAATGATTGCCATTGACTCGTGACCGCATCTTAAATTGGTTGCTGAAGTACATTGTTTTCTGAATCTGCCTGGTAACGGAACTGTGATGTCTGCGAACAGCACAGCTGCATCCTAACCCAGCATCAAGAGTTTGTCCTTCCTCTGGTTCAGCAACTACTCCAGTGCAACAACCATTGTCCCGCTTGCCCACAGCACCCTATCCTTGCCACCAGACCGCCACTAAAGAACTGTAGACTTTAGACCAGTTTCTGTGTATTTTCTGCACAGGATTCCAGGTGGGACTCCTGGCAGTGCAGCTCTTCCTCTTTTTGGTTTAGTGAACAGACCCTTGGGATACCCTTATGGCACCCATGAATGGGGGTACAACCCTGTACTCCTATGTGTTTTTGGGCACCTGTGTGTGGCCAAAAGAGCATGGTATGGGCTGGTAGCAGCTCCATGCTGAATTTGACAAGTGCCCTGGGTATCCTCCATTTTGGGATACCCCAGCCCTGTCATTGGAATCAGTTGATTTCTGATAGAAGACAAGATGGCCCCTATGGCCTCTTGATTTCTATTGCCTGTTAGCTTGTTTTCCCAAAGTCCTGGAAAGCCGCGGAGCCGCTGGACTCTTTATGGACATACAATTACATACAACGGGCAGAAGCAAATAACATCACCTTGGAGGATCATTCATACAATCAACCCGTTAAAGGAGTAGATGGCTGACCTCTAAATTTGGGCCCCATCACCAAGAAGTCTGGGAACCTCTTGATGACTGTCAATTACCACCAAGAAGAGGTAACCGTTGATATCATTAGGGCTGCCCATGTTCCTCTCATCTTGGGCATCCCCTGGCTATGGAAACAGAACTCGACCATCAACTGGGCTTTCAACCAGATACAATTCTTGTCAGAGAATTGCTTGAAAAAGTGCAATCAAGAAATTACCAATGGTCCTGTGGATACCACTTCTATACTGGGCCAAGATTCTTGTCATCTTACCATTCAAGAGATCACATATATTCCTGAAGCATACCAGTGCTATATGGATGTCTTTGTGGACAAGATGCCTCGAGAACTGCCGCCTCATCGACCCGAAGACTGTTCGATTGACATCCACCTGGACTCGGTAGCACCCTTTTGTCAAATGTTATCTCTCTCTTATTCAGAGAAACAAGCTTTGAGGAAATATTTGGATGACAACCTACAGAATGGTTTGATTTGAGAATCTAAGTCCTCTGCGGGGGCGTCATTGTTTTTTATATAAAAGAAAATACCAGTGAGTTTCGACGCTGCATAGACTATAGAGACCTAAATGAAGTCGCCTCAAAGATCGGTACCCCATGCCTTTTAATCAATTATATCTTGGAGGCTGCCCAGAGTTCCATTATCTTCACCAAGTTGGATCTCCGAGGGGCGTACCGTCTTCTCTGAATAAAGGAGGGGGATCCATGGAAGACAGCTATACGCACCCCCTATGGACATTACGGATACCGTCTTTTCTCAGATATCCTTTTTCCACATGTGATAGTCTACCTTGATGATATTTTGTTTTTTTCAGCATCACCAGAGTTACACCATAGTCATCTCTCGGGGGTATGACAAAGGCTACACAGGAATCGACTTCTGGTGAAGCCAGAAAAATGTCAGTTTGAAGTCCCTTCTGTCTCGTACCTTGCTTTTATTCTTTCCGAACAAGGTATAGAGATGGATCCACGAAAAACCTCAGCTATCGCCAAATGGCCAACCCCTAGAACCGTTAAAGAGGTTCGACGATTCTTAGGAGTGGCCAATTTCCATCATAGATTCATATAGAATTTCTCCAGGATCGTACTCCCAATCACTCATCTACTGAAGAAAGACGTTGCGTTTGTCTGCGATCCTGAAACAGAGAAAGCCTTCCAACTATTGAAAACAGCGTTTTGTTCTGCTCCTGTCCTTATCCAACCAGATCAAGATGAACCCTTTATAGTACAGACCGATGCTTCCCATGGTAACATTGGAGCTGTTCTCAAACAGGCGGGCAGGGATAAACTGAAACATCTGGTGGCCCACTATTTACGAACCCTCAACAACAAGGAAACAAACTATTCTGTTATCAAGAAGGAGTTGCTGGCTACCCGGGCGATTTGCATTGAATGGAGACATTTATTGTTGGGGTCTGTACACCCCTTTTGAAGTCTGCACGGATCACAAAAACCGCAAGATATTACAGCAAATAGTGTCACAATAGCCAACAAGCTAGATGGGCCTACTTCTTCTCACAGTATGATTTTACCATTACCTATCTCCCTGGGAGTCAGAATATCATTGCATATTTGCTCTCGAGAGGATATCATGATGACGACCGAACATCCTATCCCCCGGAGAAGATCTTGGGAAACAAACAAGTCATTTATGTGGTCAACACATTCTTGGACCTGTTCCGCATGGCCTACTTGAACCTTCTTCCATCTGTGGAAATTCAGGACCAACTACAACTTGTTACCAAGGGAGATCTTGTTTTTTTTAAAAGGGACTTTTGGTTATACTGTCACTTCTTTTGCAGGGGAAAATCTTGTATATTCGTCATGATAGTTCCAGAGCCGGACATAGGGGCATAGCGAGTACGGTTGATCTCATTTCCCGCACTTTCTGGTGGCCCACCTTAAAGAAAGACGTCAAGGAATTTGTTATGGCTTGCCCCATATGCACACAAAATATATACTCTACGCATAAACACATAGGAAAATGGCGACAACCCCCGGTACCAAGAGGTTCCTGGACTCCTATCTCTTCGGACTTTGTTGTTGACCTGCCTCCAACCAAAGGCAACACTATAATCCTGGTTACAGTGGACGCATTTAGCAAGATGGCTCATTTTTCGCCGTTACCCGGTATTTCTCAGCTCCAGTGATGGCCACAGTTTTTATGAAAGACATATTTCGTTTACATGGACCCACTTTCTATAACTACTGACCGAGGTTCACAATACACCTCTCATTTCTGGTCAACACTGTGTAAGCTGTTGGGCATCGAATGGGCGCGTTCATCGGGGTACCATCCACAGACAAACGGTCAAACAGAATGCCTAAACCACACCATGGACCAATACCGCCGGTGTTATGTCACGAATAATCAAGACAACTGGGCTGATATGAATAACAAATTTGTCTATAACAACACCATCCACACGGCCACCAATATGAGCCCTTTGTATTGTCTGTGAGGAATTCAGCCACAATCACTTCCTACCTCGGTTGTACCTCCAACCAACCTTTCAGTTCTAGACAAACTGTTGACCCAGATTACAGGTAACCATAAAAAGGCTAAGGAAGGTCTTCAGGCAACTCGGGTACGGAACAAAAACAATGCCGATAAATATTGCAGAGGCGACCCACCATGGAAGGTTGGAGATAAGGTAGTTCTCCATCAGATATTTACCTCAGTGGATATGCAAATCTAAACTCTCTATGAGCTATCTTGGACCTTTTTCAAGCTCTGCTAAAATCAATCCTGTTAACTTCATACTCAGCCTACCCAAGACCTGGAGACGCATTCATCCATTTTTTCATGCTTCCCTATTAAAGACTTCTATCCCGGACAAAAAAATACAACAGACCCATACTTCACACAGATATAGAAATCTCTGATCCGGATCCGAAGGAGTATGAGGTCTCTCGCAGTTGCGACTCCCGGTTCTTCCGAGGTGCATTGCAGTGCCTAGTGCATTGGAAACGATACTCAATTCAAGAAAGAACATAGAAACCTGCACAACACCCACATCCTCCGATACTTCTCAAGCAGTTTCACCAACGACATCCATGGAAACCGGGGCCAAAGAGGAGGGGGTCATACTGTTAAAGCGACATGGTGGTCACTTTGGCACCTTTGGAGGAGAGGAGGCCGACAAGTCCATCACATTACTCTGTAACATGAATTATCTGTCTAGTTTTCCTCCAAAATGGCATCCGCCGATCGGGATACCAGATGTTTCCGTATTCGGCCCGCCGCGTTGCAACCCTTTGTTTCTCCTGACATGGTAGATGCTTGTTTTCTTACTCGCTTTTCCTGTCCCCTCCTGATTTCTTCCACCATTGGCTTCCTTGCGCTCCTCTATATAGTGGATATGCTCCGCTCCCTTATCCTTCTCTCTGCCCTTCTTTGGTTTCCTGCTCACTATGGACTTCGCCTTCCACGGATTCCAGTCCATCCTGAGAACTCGCCTCATTCCAACACTCCAGATCTTCCTGCATCACATGTTTATTTTTTATAGCCACTCTGGCTTTTTTCCCCATACTTGAGGCGTTCACCTGCTGGCCCGCCCCAGTGTTTCCTCTGTTCAACAGGGAGATATTGTGGCAGCAAATGAGGATCAGCCTTACCTCTTCAAAGAACAACTTAGTGACAAGAAAAGAGGCAAACCTGACACAGGTTCTCGGTGGACTCCACCTAAAGAAAGTGCCTCCAAACTCACAGGTGAGGCTGCATTTTGGAAAAAAAACACACAAAAACACATGTGCAATGTTTTTTAGTCACTCATATAAAACTTTAATTGACAAGGCCGGAGATGAAGATGCCCAAATATCAGAAAGCATCCTACAACTCTTATCAAAATGGAGAAGTTGCATTCATAGAAAAAGTAACATGGAAAATATAACATCTAAAGGCAGCGAAAAATGAACATTAAAAAGTGGCAATGGATAGAAAGCAACCTGAATCAAGCATCAGCTATTAGTTTGAGCTTTGATATCTGTATTCTGCTCATGCCCACCGCCCCCAAAAAGAGATGTGAAAACAACTCCCATGCCTTCTAATGGAGATGCAGTGGTGTAGGATCAGCCATAAAGCTAACAACTGGCCTGGAACTTATTCACATGGAGGCTGGACCTTAAATAAATCCTAAGCCAGCGTTTTTATGGGTTGCATCTGTGTATAATGGGCCTAAAATAAAGATCTAATGGGAGTTCAGCAGATCTGTGGTGCCTAATGTGATATTTCAATCACCCGGCCCCTCATGAAGGCAGAAAAAGAAAATGCCTGGAAAAACAAAGGTTAATCTTAAAAATCGACAGGGTACTGTCTAAGGGGGGTGGGGAGGGAGGAGACAAGTCATAAAGCCCTGAAGAACCAAACTTCAAAGACCTTGCCACCTCCAGACCCCTGGGTCGTAAATATTATCCCTGAAGTAACCGCTAAAGAACTGAAGACTTCAGATGCTCTGTTGGTGAAAGGCCCACCTGCAGATGCTATTTAATAATGTAATCTTGTATTGGAAAATGCATTTTTCTCTTTTACAGTGGGATTCTTTATTTCATCCATAATACTTGAACAGAAACTCGTAGAACGTTGATTCTTATTTTGCAATGTTCAGCTAGAAATGCTCGATTAGGTGATTGAAAAGCGAAATTTGTGTGAGGTCATTTTGACTATGCAAATTTGCATTTTGTTGCAAAGAAATGGGTCACTGTAGTGTATCATATGTCATAACGGTTGCAGGGACTGTCACTCTGAGATGTAAAAATAATGTATACACAATCATTTAAAAGCCACAATCTAAGTTGTTAACCATTGGTCCTATCATGATATAATTTGCATCAATTGATTTGTGCTAGAGTGAGGAAATTAGTATAGCAGTGATATGTGTGGAATTCATTATCTGAGAATGCTATAATATTTAATGCAAAAAATCCCTGAGATGACATCAAATTAAATGGAAGGGGAAATGGGTGTAGAAGTTACTCCCATCAAATTGCCTCCATTAATATGCCCAATATTTACTGTAATGTCACTTTTGGAACACGGTCCAATCATATGCATTGACCAATTAGATTGGGGAAAGTATACACACCTCAAAATACAGTGGTACCGACAGTCATTCGCTTACTCACTGACTGATGGAGAGAAAGAAGAATTGCTAACAGGAAGGCAAAGGAATAAGATGCCTCTCCTTTTGGCCCCATTTTGGATTATCATCAGAGCCCTGAAAGTGAGGCCTAAGAGGAGTTCAAGCCCCAGGCTTTCTTCAGTGGAAACAATAGCAGACCGGCAGTGGAGGAAAGCTGATCCCATCTTGTTGACTGATGCCCACCTGTTCCTAATGGAGGAGAATTGAACCAGTCTTTAAGAGGCTGCCGACCTGCCTGTGATAAAGTCTAAAAGAAATGCATATGTGAGTATGATCTAAAGGGGAAACAATCCAGGGTAGTGATACTATAACTCCTGGCCCTGTTATTTGGAAGTACTGAGGATCGGGGTTTAGTAACTGACTGTACATCCTGGGAAATAAGTAAATATTTCATAGAGTATGTGGAATTATAGATCAATGAAATGGTACCCATGATCTGTATATAGTGAGCACCCCTGACTCCTTCTCTGTGCATTGTGCAAGAACAGAAGAGCAAAGGCCATCTCACAGTGTGCATGCCTAGAAAAATAAAGTAAATTCACTACCTGGATACGCCAATGGGCAGGCTACTGTTGTTAAAGCTAAGTGTTCCAGACCAAAGGGAGAGGCTGATTAGTCACTACCCATTCTCTCGCTATTTAAAGTTTCTCATTGAAAGTGAGAGAGGTGCGCTTTTACACAATAATTGAATAGAAAGGGCACTGAAGGGATTCTACGGCACTGAAGGGATTCTAGCCTACATACGTGTTGAACATGCATTTTCCTTTTTAACAAGCCATTTACATACCTGAAGGTCCAGGGGTTTGTTGCAGTTGAGTTTAAAATGCTGTTGAAATTCTGGCCTGCTATTGAGTAAGGGGGTGGTATCTATTTTGAATAAAGGGGAAGTAGCAAGAATTGGATATGCAGGGATACTTAGACTAATTTGTTGTTTTTCAGAAATGAAAGATTTCTCTGGGACTCATGCATTCAATCCATGGTGCATGCATGCTTAGGGGGAATGAATACAAGGCATAGTTACCTATGGTGATGTGTGTCACAAAGGTTTCTATCTCTATTACTATAGCATTGAAAACTGAGGTGACAAATGTGTTGATTATTTTTCATGTTTGGCATTAGAATCTCCTTCAATTATAACTTGTTTGTCTTTATATTGATTCAATTATTTCTATTTGGTTAATACACCTTCTGTGATACCCGGTGTGTTTCTTGTCCCAAAAGGGGAGGGGAGCTGTAAGGAATCAATGTTATTAAATTGGGGGTTCCAGATTCATAAAAAGAACTTGAGTAAATGAAGGAAAGTTGTGCATGCATGGTTTGGGGTGGGTGGAATGCTCCACTGAATTAGATGTCACCTGAACATCCTAAAAAACCTTGTAGCTCCCTGTCAAAAAGGTAGCTGGTGTTGTAAATCCAACCATCTGCAACTAGATGGCTGCTATGATAACCTTAGGGTTTGCAGGTTTAAGGGTGCTTGACTTGTGTGCTAAGCATCGGGTGTGGAAGGCTCTCTGAATGACAGCAAGTGAAGCATCTCAAGGGTGGTCTGATAGGGTAAGAATGTTTAAGCCCTAGGATGAGGCGTATTGTAACGTACCATAACGTTGGTGTTATGCAACAGGAAATCTGATGCAAATCGTGTTTATGGCATTGTTGCTCATATCCCTACAAGAAGGGGATGTGCTAAAAAAATGGTCTGTGTGTACCCCATCTAATAAAAGCCCCATGTTTGTGTTGTACTAATTACTGGTTTCTATTCTTCTATAAAAATTCACATCTGTGTTTTCCTTTTCAATTATTAATTGCCTATGTTCCCTTTCATGTAACGTATGAGAGTGAAAATATTGTATATTGCACATAAATCCAATGGTAATAGTTAAATGGTTCATGCAATTCTAACATATAGATTTTGTTTTCATCAGTCACAACAGAACGCCCGGTCCAAGTAAACGTGGTGAAAGTGAGGAAATCGGACAAGGGAGATTCCTACAAAAGACAGACTGCGTGGGCACTGCGAGACCTTGGAGTAGTGGATGCCAAGGATGCTATTAAAGTATGTCTCATGCTACCCACCTTTCAGACCTTCTCTTAAAATGCAATCTCGTTGTACATTTATTATAAAGCTGTCATGTATAGCACAAGACTGCCATTTTTGGCTAGTGGTTTTGCAGAAAAATATCGTAGTAGTGGGGTAGAAGGAGAGGCAGGCACAAAACCTGTGGTGTTGATGAGGGCAGGCCGAAAGTATCTGACGTAGAGTCCTGGTATGGTTGTATTTGCTTTGTGGCAGTGACAATTGGCTAGGGGCTTGAGGTCAAGAATGGGTCGAGACTGGTTGTCCCACTGGTGGTCCAGGGGTCGAAACAACGGTCCAGGTGTCAAAGAAGGGTCTTCTTGAGATCAGGCAGAGGAGCCGAGCTTCACCAGGACTTCACTGGTGTTGGTACTGGCCAGCTGCAGGGGTGGTTAATGGCTGCTATTCTTCATAGAGGGCTCGGCTCCAACTATGATCCGAAGAATAGCTGCAGATCTGGACTGGAAGCAAAGATCTGCACCATTCAAACTGGCAGTAGCTATCCAATCCTGGATAGCCACTTGCCACAACATCTGCCCAGCAACAGACATTTAGGCACCAGGATGTGTACTGCGACCAGACAATCCAAGCCCCTAAATCGGACCTCATACGCACCCACACTGCCTCTTTACCTGGGAAAAGACTTCCGAAATATAGCAATTCTAGACGCGAGAGGGAAGGAAGAAGGTCAAAGAGCAATAGAGCCAAAAGACCATCAAGAACCTCGTGGCACAGCCATCCTTGGGTGCTAGCCACCTTTGGTAGCCCTTTGCGATAAATGCAAAAGTGCACTAGTAAAAGAGCTGAAAACACAGTAGAAAAATATCTGTTGCCACCAGCTCATCCTTGACTAATTGTTAATGTAACCTAAAAAGGCAAGACATAAGAAGTTCAAAAGATACACTTCATGGTGATGTGTGCAATTGAGACGCGGACCTCGACAGACGCATTCGCGTGCATCTGCATCCCAGCGGTACTTTCTAGGCTGAATAAAGGCCCCCAGACCGCAGGGAATCAGCCCGGAACAATCGGAGAACTCTGGGATAGCGTTATCCGCAAGCAATCCATGTGCAGTTGCAGGCAGACGCCATAGGAACATTTCGAGGCTGGAGACGATTTAGTCACCGAATGGTACGCCCTTCCAACTCTTTTCTAGTCCTCTGCACGTGAATAGAATCCTGGACACAAACCCAGGGACAAGAGCAAACACTATTAGGAAAGGGACATTGGATAACCTGTTTCTTCACTTTTGAAATAAAGATGTACAGCAGCAACCGCACATGAGGGGAAAGGATGGCCTAGTACTCAAGACCAAACACGACCCAAGACTTGGGATCACATTATTGGCAGGGTCTTTAAATGAGACGCCCTGATGAAGGTGGACAAACTAAAAAGCTGAATGACCATCAAAAACATGAAGAGCTTGGTTGGGAACCAAGCCCCCACGTAGGCAAATAATTCTTTTACCATAAAAGACCCAGATACAAGGCTACATCAAAGCCCTAGGACAATTTTTGAACCTTTACAAGCTCCTTCCTCTTTTACCAAATAGAGTAATCGCCAGGGAAAGATACAGGGAGTTCTTCTAAGACACCCACAACAGTGTGTTAAAAAGGGAACTATATTCAAGTTTTCCTCTTTTATAACTCACCTTTAATGTTACACCTTGAAACTTTAATTTTGTTTGTCATGTTGTTTAATGTTTTTGTGTTATGAATCATGAAGACAAATGTTTTTTCTTTCATTACGATATGTTTATTATGGAATGTAACGCAGACTTCAATGTTGAGTTCAAACTGTCTTTGTATAAATCACTTTATTAATATGAATTAAAGAGCACATGTTAGTAAAAAAAAATGTTTTCCTCTCCAACTAGCTCAATTATGCAGTAATCTAATTAGAGGATTGATGCAATTTAGAGGTCACCCGGAAAGCAATTATCGAGTGATTACCCCTAAATACATTTTCTGCTTAGACTGCTTACATTCAGGGTGGGATACATCTATATTTACGGATGAGTGCAATTGTAACATTACAAGAAATTCACTAAACATAGCCTCTTAAAACTGAAAGTATTATGGACTGATCAGTATCCCCATAAGAATAAGCAAAACGACAATGAAAGTAAAGCAGAAGGCTTTACTTACCTTCCAGAATCAGGTCAGGCGTAAAAACAAAGCATAAAGAAAGGGTGTCCTATACAAGTCTGTGATAGGAAAGCAGCAAAAAACAAATACCAACCACCAATTGGGGAACATTTGAAGATGTCAGACCTTAGGCTGTCCGGTCCCGCAGCTTTTCAATAGTCAAGTGACTTAATACAAACAAGAATTTCCTCCTCAAACAAAACTATATCCTTTCCAGAATAATCCTTATTGATGTTAGCTTCAAACCACCCTCGATCAAAGAGGATATCCTGATAATGGCTGATTCACCTGTTCAAAGGAATTGGGCACTCTTCATTCTTATTAGTGGCTTCGAACCCCTTAGCAACTAACTTCTAAAAGAGTTTAAAGTCTTTCATGTAAACCGTCTTCTGCATTAAGTCCCACTGTCTGATGACATGTTCCTTAGTATTTTGTATAGGCTTTCTTTAGATTAAATCATTGTCCCTCTGTCATGCCGCCTTCCTTGACTGCTGTACATATTTTGCTTTACTTAAGTCTGCACTTGTGGTAATACCAGTGGTTATGCTTACTCCTGTATAAATTAGCATGAGGTTGGTCACTGCTTGTAAAGGTGCAATTTACCCATATTGCATCAATCAAATCTTCAAAACACAACCACTGTGGTGGTCACTTTTTGCTGTAGTTGCATATTTCTATAATATTTTTCTTTCGTAGATTGAATAATACTTTCCAAAAAGGCCTTCTGTACTCTTTTCAATGATTGATATTGATTAGGAAATGTTGTCTTTAGTGAGCCATTCAACTATTGCATACTCGCACAGGAATTGATCGAACTCCTGACCGCTCGAATCCTGCTTGGTTTTACTATGTTCCTGGTCGGCATTCTGAAAGATTCCTCTAATATCCGCCTTTCACTGTTTCTTGTTTCTTGTTAGTCGGTCCTATCTTAGCATTGACGTCTCCCATGGTTGTTTGTGTCCAAATCATGGTTTGTTAGCCCCTCAACCACATTCTTCAAACGTTAATGAACAAAGCTGCTCTTCTTAGGAGAAAAATGTACATTAATAATTAATAGCCCTTCAGTACCATTGGTAGCACTGAGAGCTATTGCCACAACCTGTTTGCATTTAACTGTGATTCTTTCAATCTTAAATAGCAGGGACCGTCGAACCAATGTTATAATTCCTGCACCAGGTTGTACCCTTGAACTTTTCTACGTCTATACGCCCTGAGTGGGGATACTGGCATAACCCTTTAAAGTATACTCCTCCTGCACCCAGGTTGCTTGCAAACGAATAGTATACTTCCTGATATAGGCTAACCATTCCTCATCATTCATTTGGTCTCTGAGCCCAGCAATGTTCCATGAAATCAAATTGAGGTGGTGATGTATAATAGTTAGCCGATGTTACAGGTATGATGGGGGAGTTTGATTCAAGCACCCGACAACTGTGTCCAAAGATTGTCTGGAGACCTCTTCAGTACTTTTTCTTTGCTGTAATGTGTGTTCTAGCACGCCTGTTGAAATGTCAAGCAGTGGGGAGTAAATGATGTCAAGCACATGCTCATGTTCCCCTTCCAGATGATACACTCACACGCACTGGCTATGTACTAAATTAGGGACAAGCAAGTCCTACCAAAATGCCAATGGCATTGGTTGGCCCTGTCATCTAAAAAAGTAATTTCGATACCCATATTTGTGACTATATCACTGCACTGAATTAAGCATGTCTTTAGATAAGGATTATTAAAACCAATGATTACATTGCACCCACCACAAAACATGCAATTCGACAGAATGCTTTTTGAAGAAAATAGCTTGAAGGAAATATCACTAACACCAAGAATTGTAAATTATGTGCTTAAAAGAGATCCTGTACACACGTTTTTGTTTCCATGAGTCTTTCCTTTCAAAGTACAAGCCTGGTGGTAGGGACAGATAGTTGGACAGGTTAGGACGGAGGACTGATTTTGTTATACTTGACATCCTAACGAGCACCATAATTTACGTCGATAGCAAGGGAACACCCTTTTAGCAATGAGGCTAAAGAGGCGTTTTCTTTTGTTTGAAATAAAATGTTCTGTGTTTTTAAGGGAACTGGTGTGCCGATGTCCGGGGTCACGGTGGCTGGCAGGCATTGGCTTGGTGCTGGAGGCCAGTGTGGCTGCGCTGGGCCTGGTGAGTGATGCCCTGGTGTGGGAAAGTGCTGCAGTTTTGCTGGGACTGAGGCCGGACCGGACAAAGGAGCAGGGATCCGGCTGCGGGGTGAGGTGAGCACCTGTGGAGGAGCTGCAGGAGGAGCGCCAAGGAAGTGGCTTGATGCGGTTCGGTGGAGAGACGACCGTGGCTCCTGCGGGGTCGAGGAGTGACTGGCTTCACTGACGAGTACCGCAGGGTGGAGTGGAGCACCCTTGCTGTGGAGATTACCACGGGTGGCAAGGTGACACACTTCAGAGAGCGGCGTCGGGTGAGGGTTGCCAGCGTAAGGGACCCGGCGCTGGCTTGAAGCGGGACCATACATAGGCCGCCGGAGTAATCCTGGGTGTCCCTGCTGCCAGAGGGGATTGAGTGGAGGGACCACAGTGACTACAGCAGTGCGGGGGTGGGGCGATTTGTCCAACAGCCAGCCTGGCTAAGCCCACTCTGGAGGATCACAGGCTGCAGTGTTGTGGCGCCTGAGGCTAGTGCGAGCTGCGTGGCTCTGCGAGCCGTAGCACATTACACGGCAGCCCATCTTCATTGTGGATGCTGCATATGTGATTGGGACAAGAAAACAAGTGAATGCGGTATGAGAAGCCCGGCTCCTGCAGACTGTTAATATGAAGGCACAGGGAAATAAAAGACTGGTGTGCTGGCACAGGCAGCTATTTGGTAGTGAGAATCCCTTAAGGTGTGAGTGTTTGGAGGGGTGGGTGGTCAGTAGGCCCCCCAGAGCACCTGCTTTTGTCTTGTGGTGCCCCTTCGCTCCCTGGGATCGGAAGGGGCCAGCCCCTCTGCCCTCATAAATACTTGTCAGCAACTGGACAAGGAGAGGGGGTGCCTGTATATGGCATTGGCCTGGCCTGCACCCCCTGTACTGTGAACGGAGGAGGAGGTCGTCTTGGTAGGATCCTACAGACTTCCGGAGAGGAACTGTTGTGGCAGGGGGTGAGACCGGCCGCTCTTTAGATACTGCGCTCTGGGGTACAGTCCAGGGGGCATTAAGTATTCTTAATCCTGCTAAGCTGCAAAGGCTGGCCACCCGGAGAGTCAGGTTGCTGCGAACTGGCTTTTTCGAGCAGAGTTGATCTAGAAGATTCTACACTCCCCTTTGCCCCCAAAGTGGCATCGGTCAGAATGGGGAAATCTGACAAAACCCAATCCAAACTGCCATATGCCACCCCTTCCCAATCCAAGCATACTGTGCGGGGGTCCCAGAACTTGGATGCTGCGGTAGAGCCCCTGGTGGAGACCTTGTCTGATGCCCTGCAAGATTTAAAAGGTTTATTAACACAGTTGCAGGCGGGCGTTCATTTGCTAGATAGTAAACTAGATACACTTACCTGTAAAGTTGATCATGTGCAGGTCAGATTGAACAAACATGGCGACAAACTGGACAAAGCGAAGCGATGCCTGTCCAATGTGGAGGATGAGTCCACAGCGACATCTCGTGAAGTAGCCCAGCTAAAAAGAACAGTCAAAGAGCTAAGCAAGAAGCATAACGACTTGGAATCGCGATCCAGCTGTAATAACTTTAGGATTCTGGGGGTCCCTAAGGCAGCGGACAAAAGCTCCATGGAAATGTTTGTTGAGATGATACTGCGGGAGCTCTTGGCAGAACTAACTTCTAGGTGACGTTCGTAGTGGAGATGGCCTATCGCATACGTGGGGGGAGGCCCCCGGTGTCTGGTTCACTGCCCAAGCCTATCATTGCCAGGCTGCTTAACTATAGAGACAGAGACTTTGCCCTCCGTAGATCAAGGGAACTGGGGGCCCTCACGTACAAAGGGGGCCAAATCCGTCTTTTCCCTGATTTTTTCCATCGAGGTGCAAGCGACTAGGAAAATCTTTGTCGAAGTGAAGAGGCTCAAGACAAAGGGGTTTAAATACTGCATGCTTTTCCCAGCACGACTACGAGTGGAGCATAATGGGAGGGCCCAGTTCTTTCAATCTCCGGAGGAGGTGAGTGAGTTCTTGGACAATGTGGACGGTGGGGCGGGGCCAAGGAAGAACAGAAAGGAACCAGACCGGCCTCAGACAAGAGACCTTGGATAACTTTCCTGCAGGGCAATGGTGCTCCCGTAATACCTGGTTTTGTTGGAGGTTGGGGTAGCCTGATTTGGAGGCACGCATTGACCTACAAGGCAGTGGGGTTGGCTAAGCCTTGAGAGGTTCCCATGCCTTTGCACTGCTTGTTGAATCTGGGTGGTTGTTGGGGTGGGGGGGTGTCTAACTGGCTGGTTGGGTTGCTGGTGCGGGGGGCGGTGGGGGTGGCGGTGGGCACTTGCAGTTGATTGCTTTGTTGTGGTTGTATTGTTTGATTGCAGACGTTCCACATGTATTAACCGTTCTGGCAGGATAGGTTTACTCTGGAGGATTGGAGGGAGATGGGGTGGGGGCGGATGGAGGGTGGCCTTGATTTGAGTGGGGTACAATTGTATTATTTTGCTGTCGCGGAGAGGCATTTACTGAATTAATATGGCTAAATTACATGTATGTCTTGGAACGTACAAGGACTACATTTCCCCTACAAATCTTGCAAAGTGCTCTTATATATGCAGAGACATCCAATGGATTTGGCTTTCCTTCAGGAAACTCACTTGTCACCTTCCACGGAGGCCTCCTTTGCTAGGTCTTGGGGCTACCATAGATATTTCTCCTTTTACACTCTCAACTCGCGAGGCGTGTGTATAGCCATAAGCGGTACATTAGGATTTCTGTACCAGGAGGTGATCGGGGACACCGAGGGGGAGGGCCTTGCTCTCAACCGGTCTTGTACAGAGGCATGGGTTCACGTTTTGGAAACGCTGGAGTTTATCGAAGAACAACTCAGGAACCACTCAGCGAATAACGTATTATGGGCAGGGGATTTCAATGCGGTTATGTGCTCAGCGCTGGATAGGTCGGGGGATGCCAGTAGGGGAATCACTAGGGCTATGCATAAATTACTGCAGATTTGTGCAACTGGGGAACTCGTGTGGAGGGATCGCCACTGGCAATATAGGGCTAGACATTTAGATCCTCTGTGCATGGCTCCGAGTCTAGGTTGGATTGTATCTTGGTTTCTGTCAGGGGGTCCCGGTGGGTCACCGATTGCAGTGTACTGGCACATACGGTCTCTGACCATGCCCCAGTGGTTGCCTCGCTCATCATACTAGGCAAGTGGCAGGGGGGGAGGGTACCAGTTGGTTTCTAAAAAAAAAAAAAAAAAGGGGAGTCTTCGTGATTTGGTCTTCAAAGAGACGGTCTGGGAGGGAATAACTAATTTCTTCCAGGAGAATGAAGGGTCTATAGCCTCTTATTCTACTCGTTGGGATGCCTTCAAGTGTGTGATCCAGGCGATATATATTGCGAAGGAGGTGGGAGTCCTCAACGTTATGCAGGCTGAGCTGGCTGCCAGTGAGAATCGCCTGAGGGGCTGGGAGGTAGAGGCAGAGTTCCTTACAAACTCTGCGATCCAGGTGAGCTTTCATAAGGAGTTGGGGCTTTTTAGGGAGATGGCTGAACAGGAGGTGAAATTCCTCAATTGACAAGAGCCATTCTGTGAGCTGTCTGAGGGCTTTACGTTTAGGCAGTACGATCACTGGCCGATCTTCGTACAGGGGGATGTGCAACCCCCCCTCCCCCCTCTAAAAATAAGCTCATCTAGGTGTCTGGCTTGCAACAGAATCCTCTCCTTTTGCTTGTAGAAATGCATGCTTGTCAAAAAGTCCTTAAGTAGGCCCTGGCGGGCCAGGCCTGTAGGCCGGACCCTATGAGTTCTGTCGATCTCGATCATCTTTTTAATTAAAAAAAAGTTTTAATTTAGCATACGGTTTCCTAATGAAACCTATCAGCTTTAACTCAATATATATACAAAAAATGTTAAATAAAAGGAAACAAAAGCAGCGAAACAATGCGAAAACAAAAGGGATGTAACATCCCAACATTCATTTAAGTACCACATCAGTTTTGTCAATTTTGTCAAAAATTATCGTGACTAGTTCCAACAAGGCAAATGTTACAGAAATCCTAGTCCCTAGCATCAACTGGGACCAAATGGCTCTTTCAGTTAAAGTGTAATACTCCAAGAAGAATTTTCCCAACACGTTGGATCTTGCATCCTCAACTCCTCAGCAGTTCATGATTAAATGGTACAGGGATTCCAACAAATGATTACAAAGTCTGCAATGATAATCCCTGTGCTCCTTAGGTTTCCTAGCCTCCAGCACTTTCTTTGTCGGGAATCTGCTAGATCCTTCTCGATGGTTGGTTATTGTCCGATTACAATGTTAAGCAACTCACAATTTATAAATGTTCTGAAAAACACCTTAAGAACTTGATCTAAATAACATGCAGATTACTGTAATAAGTAATTGCTCACCTCACTGTGAGTTGATAGAGCACTTCTACTGGCATGTTGATAGAGTACTTCTACTGACAGTAAACACGTGAATCCTCTTCCATCGGAACAGAAATAGCCTGCTTTAATAAATGTATGGACACAGTTCTTGATATTATGAGTCACTTACCATTGGAAATATGGGAGGACTTAACACAATAATAGATCAATGTGTTGTACCACGGTTTAATGAAATGAAGATGGTTTATTGATTTGAATGTTTTGAGGAGTATTGTTATATTGGTTGAATTATATTAGTTATATTTTTATTGTGTATAAATCTACCATCAATTGGTTGGGTAAAACAATGTTATCTATATTATTCTATAGAATTGATTGGAAAATTCGCCCCTGATGAAGAGAGAGATTTTTTTCAAACTCACTGCACCTGATCAATAAACACATACTGTAAATAACGTAAATTGCCTCAAAGCAACATTTGTTATGCCATGAAATATATCTGCTGATGAAATTATTATCCCTAACTTGCCTTTGAAACTCTAAGAAAATTGTAAAATTTCAAGAATCCGATAATCTCATTTGTAGAAAGTTTGGCTCCATTATTGGGCCCATGATGGTGTGCATGGGACAGGAGTTTTCAATTTGGTGACTTTTTTCTTTTCTATGTCCTACTACTATTATCAGGCAATTACTAACAATCACTCACACCTGACTTCCATTAAACTTCCCCACACGGATAAAAGGCAGAGCACGAGAGCACACTCCGAGTGAGGCAAAGCACACAAAGGTACAGCAGTTTAGAGTCGGCAGCTGAACGAGGGGAGAAAGACGGCAAACTAAAGAGGGTTTGTAAGAAGTGTAGCACCCTTGACCTTTTTGGCAAGACGCCGTTACTTTCAAGAACCCTTTAAGGCAGAAAACATAAGGCCGGGAAACCAGACTGAAGAATCCTGCATTGTGTGTCAGATAACGCGGGCCATCCTGCATAACTGACCAAGGCGGGGAGGAGCAGCAGACGCTGTGGAATCGTCCTTGACTCCAAGAATAAAGAAGCAGCAGAGAGATCAACACAGACGGTTGTTGCAAGGGGCAACATTGTATAACTAGCGTTGGAACGAACATTGTTAAACGCGTGTGATGAAAGACACAAGTAAAGCTTAACTGCTGATGAATGTTTGAACTTGAGAAGGAAAGATACGATACTGTTGACAGAGTGGTCCGGCACAGTGAATGTGCTCAATCGAAAGTCTCTGTAAGGTTTCCCGCTAAGAGAAACGTAAGTAGAAGATTGGTGAGAACAATTGTTTGAAGTGAATCAAAGTGGTCCTGCGACGGTTTAAGCAAATTCCCTCGCACATTCGAAAGTCTTTGATTCTGATATCAAGAGGATCTGCGCCTGAACAAGGGGGATCCGTAGTCCGAGCCGAACGAGGGAGACCAATTGCATACATTGTGGAAAAGGGATCTGAGCCTGAATGAGGGGGGATACATGGTCCAAGCCCGAACGAGGGAGACCAGTTGTGAACTTGTGAATGTGAAAACCCTGACAAAGGAAAGGAACTTTTGTGTTTTGTTTGTTACATCAGGCCTTCTGCAATAAGAGACTTTCATTGGGGGAGAGACTTTGGCAGAAGGCCTTGGTGCCTATGTTTTTAACTGTTACCACGTGGCCAAGAAGCCAGAGTGTGTGCGAAGCTCACACGTACCTCCTTGCCCTGTGCTGAAAACGTGGGGAAGGGAAGACAACTTCTCAACCATCCTGACATATTCTTTCTTGAACACTTTTCTTTTGCATACATTGTTATCCCACACCATTTGTATTTAGAAGTAAGGATTGACAATAGGTATATTAGGATAGGTCCTTTTCTTTTGACAGAGACTCCACTAGGACTGCGTTATTTATTTGATGGTCGTAGCTTGCTCCCATCCTTAGATTTAGGTTTAGATAGATGTTCATCCAACCCATTTGAAGTTCAATAAACACCCTTGAACTGTGATCACCTGTGTCTGTCTTCACTGTTTGATACCATGCCTTCCTTACAGAGGACAGGAGGTGAAGGAGGAGGTTTGAGAGACCAGAGGAGGAGGAGGAGGAGGAGAAGGAGGAGGAGGACCGTGCGGAAGGAGTATGTAGATTACTTCTGAGAGCGGTCTGTGGTGGTGTTGTGAGTTGGAGTGAGGAGTGAGTGTAGTAGGAGTGTAGCAGGAGTAGGAGGAGGTAGAAGTAGTTATTGGATGTGGGAGTAGTGAAGTGGTAGTGGGCACAGTGTGGTAGTAGTAAGTAGTAATGGGAGGGAGGGTGCTCATGGTAGTAGTAAGAAGTAGAGGTAGTAGCGGCCATCAAGTGTAGTAGTGAGAGTAGAAACGGTAGTAGAGGAGCAGTAGGAAGGAATTTGAAGTGGAAGTGGCAAGAGCACAGGGATGGGTAATGGTAATGGTAGTGGAGAGGTGGAAGTGATGAGTATTAGAGAGGAGGGAAGAGTGGTACATCAGAGGTAGTGAGGAGAGAAATTGAGAAGCAAGAGAAATAAAATAAAAGGGTGGAGGTAGGAAGGCAAAGTGTAATAGGGATAGTAGGGTCGTGGGAAGGGAACGTCTAAGGACCCAATGTTGAAGAGGGTCAGGTCAGACCGTGTGAGACTTAAGTGTCAGTGGAACTGCGTGCGAGGAGGCGCCATCCCTAAACTCACTAGAAAACCAAGTGGGGCTATGCGAGGGACAATTAGGAGGCCACTAGGGAGACAGTCAGCCAACGCCTTAGGGAAATTACGCTTAGACTAAGGGATGTGTTATGTCTTACCTATCCTGGTTCATTAGCTGTTTCCTAAGTATATGTGAGCCTGTGCCTGGAATGCTTGTATTATAGTGTTCCATCTAGAATGTTTTGGTGCGAGTGCCAAGGTTCTCCCTGTTCAGTTGGAAAATGAGCTGAACAGAGGGGGGACCGGTGGATGCTTCCCTCCCTTATGTACTTATCCTGCCTGTAACTTATTACCTGTGACTTATGTACCACGAACCCACTAAAGTCTCTTAACCCAACCTGGTCTCCTGGCTTATCATTACAACCCCTCAACTTGCGTTGTAACACTGGCGACGAGGATTTTGGTGATTGAGGTGTACCTGGGGCTGAAAAGCAGCAAGAAAGGACAGAAAAGAAGCAAACCTGTGCCAGAAGGAATATGGTGCACAGGAAGTTGCCCACCAAAAAGGAGTGAGGAACCAGATGGGGCTGAAAAGCAGCAAGAAAGGACAGAAAAGAAGCAAACTTGTGCCAGAAGGAATATGGTGCACAAGAAGTTGCCCACCAAAAAGGAGTGAGGAACCAGAAGCATCCACCACCCCCCCCACCCCCCGGACCCAAGGTGAGCGCGCCCCATGTCCTGCATGACTGATTAGTGAGGGACATTTATAGTGATTTTGGGGGGCAGCGCTGCTCACTTTCATTTGTTCTGCATCTGCCACAGCAAGGGCTTCTTAATATATGAAGGCATAGGCGGATTTTTAATTTGGCGCTTCACAAGAAGTCAATGGCGTGTTATTGGCAGAGCAAGGGGTCGGGGGAACAAAAGAGAGACTCTGCTTATCAGCAGTGCAAGTGGCTCCAGCGATAATGCGCATAGAAGTAGCCGGGCATTTGACATCACGCCCACGTTCATAAGACTTTTACAAGCTGCGTTTCAACATGCTGTAAAAAGGAGCGGCTGCAAGTCATATTAACACTGAGTAGGAGTTAAAGGCGCAGCTGGATTGACTGTTCATTACCTTCGGCATTACTGGAACGTTACATGTACTGCAATGACTGGAGGATGCATTTCAAGGCTATCAAAATGAAAGCGGCAGGCACTTATTTTCTATTAGCATTTCCATCTTGTCTGATCGGATCTTCAGGAAAGTGTTTCTGCCTTTCGATTTTCTTGAAAGTGTAATGTGCGAACTCAAAATGTTTTGCCTTATGTACATTGCAATTTTTTTTTTGTGACATTGCCATTTTATTGTGCTGATATTTAAGAGTTGAAAGCAACATGCAATGTACCCATGCAACGTTTCTTTATATTGTAAATGCAAAGGCCATCACATGCTAAAATGTTGTTTGGAAAATGAAAATGAAGGCAATGCATCACTTTGGGAATGTGATATATGAAAACATGGGTCACATTTTGCAGGCATTGTGGTGTAGTTTTTATGGTTTGTTATATGGCATTCTATAACATGCTTCTGGGAAAGGAGTTTCCTGTTTTTTGTGCCAATAGCGTTGGCAGGAGTGTTGATTTACAGTGGCCATGTGCTGTGGGTCTCTTTATTGGTGTGAATATAGTTATTGGTGTGTGCCAAACTTTAAGCATGAGTGTTACCCAAGGGTGGGCAATTGAATTATTTTTTGGAGCCACATGGTGGCTTTGTGCCAATAAGCAGTGTTTTATTATGGTGCCAATGTGTTTTGTTTGGCAAGTGCTTTAGTAATTGCATTGGACCTAAAGTTATGGTGCCAATGTTGGTTATTGGCAAGTTTTAATTGGAAATGGCTATGGCACCAATGTATTTAGCAGGTTTTAAGTGGTAATGGAATGGAATTAATGCAACCAAAAGAAATGGCAGGTAATAAAATGTATAGTGTAGTTTGCAGTAACTAACCCACAGTTACATATCAGCAAAGACTCTGCAGGCATAACATTTTGAATTTTTATTGCGGCACACCTAATTTTCTGATTATCAAAATTTGTTATGCTGAATTCGTCTTGTTGTTTTTGTGTGGATATTGTGAGTGCCATAGAACTACTGCATTTCTTTGATATGTTCACTTTGACAATGTTTTTATTAACCTAACAATTTTTCCACAGGTATATGTCAAAACTGAACTTTTCAAGCATGATTTTTGGGACTCGCTATGGTGGTGTAACTTAAAACGTTTTATATTCCCAAATGTTTCAAGCTGAATTCGTTCATTAGTTTATTTAACAAACTGTGTAGTTTATTAATAAGTCAGCTGTGTGATTGTGGTTGTGTGAACGTCTGTTTGCCAGTATGAGAACATGGTTTGCTCATTGTCTAGTAATAGGTTAGTTCCTTGACCTTTAAGCATGCCTATGTTTAATATGCTTAGTTGTGGCGAGCATTCTCTTGTTCAGGTAGTGAACTTACATAGGTTCAAATGTTAATGTGCTCAGTGGTGAGCATTGGTGTTTCAAGGTTAGTAGCTAGGTTACAGACCTGGTTTTATGTTGGCACATTTTTGTGTCAATGTGTTAGTTAATGATTGATCATTTGGTTGGGTATCAACATTGGTGCTATTTGTCACCTTTAATGTGGTTGGTGCTCAGCAGGATGTTATGTGGAGGCAATTTGTGTCTCTAAATGATATGCATTAGGCAGGTAGAGGGTATTAACCCTGTAGTTTCTTTCAAGAAGCTTTTGATGTTGGAGAATGTTGTAACAGGGTTAATGATATGATGTAGGTGGTCAGGTTTGTTTATTAGATTGTGGGCTGGTTCCCTGTAGCCGAGATCCATAAATGGCCATTATGGTTCTGGCGAGTGTCTTGTAGTGGATTAGCTATTTTTAACTATATCATGGAATTGGAAGGGAATAGCATATGACTATTAGTGGTTTGCTGGATGGGATATGGAAGGATAGTTTTATTTTAGATATATTGTCCATTTATGACTTTTCCTTCTGTTTCCTTCCTTCATTGTATTGTTATGTAAGGGGGGAGATGTGTTATGTCTTACCTATCCTGGTTCATTAGCTGTTTCCTAAGTATATGCGAGCCTGTGCCTGGAATGCTTGTATTATAGTGTTCCATCTAGAATGTTTTGGTGTGAGTGCCAAGGTTCTCCCTGTTCAGTTGGAAAATGAGCTGAACAGAGGGGGGACCGGTGGATGCTTCCCTCCCTTATGTACTTATCCTGCCTGTAACTTATTACCTGTGACTTATGTACCACGAACCCACTAAAGTCTCTTAACCCAACCTGGTCTCCTGGCTCATCATTACAACCCCTCAACTTGCGTAGTAACAGGAGACACCGACAGATAGGTGGCACCGATCAGTAGAACTAACTACGTTCAGGACGACTGCGTTAGGGAGGTGGGAAAGTCCACAGGAGTCTTGAGAGAGAGGGACGGCTGTAGTACCAAAGTCCTCAAACCCCTGTTGGGCCTTTGGGCGTATAATTTCACAAAGCCAATCTTATTGTAATGATTCAGTGAACACCCTTCAAGTGTTGGGAGTGATTACTTGTGGCAGACCCCATCACAGTAATGGAAGTGTGAACACCACAAATTTATCAACAAGTATCTCTAAAGATCATTCATCGCCAATACTTATAATTTTTAAAAAGAGAAAGAAAAACAGAGGTTGCACTAAAATGAGTTGCGTTATAATTACAGCCATACAAGTTCTTTGTTAAGGCCATATAGTCACATCTGGTGGTAAAGATAAGGTGTTGTTCCAACAACAGAAATGTGTGCTAGACTTCCATACTAACAGTGATGTTTAAGAGCACTGACCAAGTAAATTCAGTCTCTTTGTGGACTTTTTCCCAAAAATGCAAAACCAATGGAGCAGTTTGATTCCTGTTCTTAATACAGCTACAAAGTTCACAAATTCTGACTTTTAATTCTTCTCATAGTCCTTCCAGTGTAGTGGAATCCACATGGACAAGTGATGACATATATGACCTGACTGGCTAGTTTAGTAATTGGTCATCTGTTTTCGTTCCCATAATGATAGTATGGGAATTAAAAACAGGAATGTAAGCACTTGTTGTTTGTGTTTTCAGTAATTGGCTTTCTTTTTCACCATTGGTTTCTTACTTCATCTCTATACATTACCACAAATAGTTTGATTACCTCTGAGGAAGATCCAACAGTATCCAAGGGATTGAAACTTGTTGGGTTTGTTTATATAAGTGTCTATTTATTATGGCAATATTAAGACATATAAGCTATTGTGTATGACCCAGTTTTGAATATTTTCTATTCAATGCATTTATTTGGATGGTTTTGCATACGTGTGACATTTTCACACACAGATGTCTGTGGTTATTAGCATAATTGTTTTGATTTTGTCTTTGTGTATCTGTTTGCATTTTGTTTCAGTTTGTTTTATAGAATTTCAATAACATGACCAATGTATTTAAGGTATTTTAATTGAATAATTTGCATCAAATGTATATAGTTTTATATGTGCAAATACAGTTGTGTTTTTGTCTACACATTCTTTTAGTATGAAATCAATAATTTGTATATAGGAATTTACAATTAAGGTTTTTCCTGTCATTTCTGAATGCACATAATCTGTCTGGGGCTCTCCTTTGTTGTGTCAATTCTGTTGATGTCCCACACAAGCCCATCCAGAATAATGCTGGGCCCTCCTCTGCTTGTTTATTTTGTTTGATGTATCTGGGTCTTAAAAATAGCTCCAGAAAAATACTTTATTACACATTGGAGTGATTAATGATCAAGCTGTATTTAGTATCATGTGCTTCAGTGGATGAGCATTCCGGTGTGATATGAAAGACCTGTATTGATTTAACAAGCAGATCTGTCTTTCTATGAGCAATATGATCTAAATTGTAACGTTCTGTTTCCAGTAGGTTTGTTCTCTACCTTTTCTGTGTGTTTCATTGATGTACATTCTGCTATTTTTTTCCAGCTATGTTTCATGTGTTTTTGTTTAACCCTTCATTACAGTATATAATACATCTTATTGATTTTGAGCCTTATGCCTTTCCTCTGCCTCAATTATGATGCCTGATGGGAAAGGCGTCTGACCACACATGCATATTAAGCAAGCTAACCTCACCCATTTGCTTTTATTTTGTAGGAGAATCCTGAATTTGACTTACATTTTGATAAAGTTTACAAATGGGTTGCCAGCAGTACAGCAGAGAAGAATGCTTTCATTTCTTGCATCTGGAAACTGAACCAGCGATATCTACGGAAAAAAGTTGAATTTGCCAATGTTAGCGCTCAGCTGTTGGAAGGTATTGTGCACGCATGGTAAACCTATCTGGTACATTATTTGTGGACATAATTGAGAGCTTTTTTTTATGTCTCACAAGCATGCTTGTTGCTGCCAGAAGTTTGCCTTTAAGCAAATATTCTGCATCCATGAAAACAAGAAAACATGTGTGCTGTACAGATAAAAGCATACAAACATTGCATGTTCACAGTCCATAAATTTAGAATTTCAACAAATAAATATAGGCATCGTCAGCCAGATAACCAGTCCAGTTCCATTGGCCCAGTATGTTCTTTCTTTGTATCCATTTAAGCAGTGTGACAGCTTGACAAGTCTTTAAAACGTGTACTTCTTTTTTCTCTAAGTCCACTGTGGAAAGTGTGATATGTACGCAGTACTTCCCTGCACGGAAATCAGTAATGGGCACTGGTATCTGGCCTCCTGAGTAGTTGTACCCTTCCCTTCACAGCCAAGACTGATTTTGTTACTATAATTTGTAGATTTGTTTTGGTCTTTTTGCAGCTGTACAGATAAGGGGTGTAATTGGCCACTTTCACTCCATTAAAATAGGCAAATACTCCCAAAAAATTAAAATAGGGAGTTACAATACTTACAACTAATTTAGAAAAGGAACTTGTTGGCCCTGCTTCACCCCCACAGAGCTCCATGTATATGTTTGGACCAGTAGTGCACATAGTGCCACAGGAAGAAAGTTCTGTTATTACTGACTGGTCGAAGAGGTAAACGTATATCTTTTAATGTGCATGAATTAAGTAATGCAAACAAATGTATTACCAACATATTTCCATTTTACAGTTAAAACAATTTTACTCGCTTATAAAATGCTCCCATTGGGAATTGGACTTACATTTTTACTCCCTAAAAATCATTTTATTCCCACCTTTAAAAACAATAGGGAGTAAAATACTCCCACTTCTAAATCTTATCTGGAGCACTGGTCTTTTGTATTGAGTTATACTGTATATCTGCTTGTTCCTTATTGAGCTCAGAAAGGTACACAAAATATAGTGAAGTAATTCCCTCAAACAACCGCATTAGTTATTTTTTACTTTTCGTTTTATCTTGGATTTCACATTTACATTTATAGACATCAAGTCACAACTAACGCAAAATTAAGGGGGGCTACCGAGCAGTTACAATATGGCCGTTCCGCGCCTGCACTAAATCCATAACATTTGTCCTGAAACAGGGGCAAGCAGAGGCAACACACAACCTGCGTTTGTCCCAGGAGCTGCTGGTGTGGGACTGGAAGCATCCACAGGGACCTTCTCCTGAGACTTGCAGCATGACCTGCTGCTGACATCTCCACGATCTTGAGGAGGCTGTTGGAGCTCGATTGTACGCCCCTGAGCGCGTGTGCCACCCCTAGCTGGTGAGTCTGCCATTTCCTGGCCTTGCAACCCCCATCGACACTCCTGCGCCTACCTGCTAGACCCAAATGGCAGAGATGCTGCATGGACTGTGAGCTACTAGAGGGGTTGCGACCAGCTTTGTGGGGGTGGCAGAGCCATTGCAGGCCCAGTTGGTTTGGTCTCGTTGTGGCAGTCGGAAATCTAGTGGGCCTGCTCATCTCCTCTGCGGCAACTGGCCCTGCTATTCCCTGCTGCAGCATACAACTATGATCTTGACTCGGTGAAGGCGCAGCATCAGCCACCACTGTCGCAGTGGAGCTGAGCGCCTATGTGTGAGATTTTGTAAGTACAGCCCACTTACTGCTTATCAGGAGGTGCATGAAGCGGTAGAAGTAATGGGAATCAGTGGTTGGCACTTGGAAACGGAGTATGGATGTGAACAGAAACCACATCAAGAGCTCTGGGCTGTACCCAGAGGGAAAAGGGCAATGGCAGAAAAACCGTCAGGAGGTTGGAGAGAAGAGTCACCAGTGAGTTTGGTGATCCTGCAGGCAGTTGGAAGTTAAGTCTCATAAAGAACAGAACAGCTATTAAAAGGCACTCTGATGAAGGGAGAATCCAGTAAATCCAGTAGCCAGGCAAGGAAGGGAGCAGAGTTGGGGGGAGGGGGAGTAGTGAAGGGAGAAGGAGACAGGAACAGCCGGCCGTAGAAATGGTAAGTCACACTCCCACGAAAAAGGGGAAGCACAGTGGAGAAAAGGAAACCAAGCAGGATCGGGAGCCAAAAGTGATTGCAATCAAACTGGAAGCAAGCAAAGAAAATCACACAGCGTCGGTACTCACGTGAGATGAGACTTGTCTCTTCGGCGTTCCATTCCCGATTTGAATAGTGTGCAAGCAGTAACGGGCACCATCTTGGTTTAGAACAAGACCGCTTCAGAAACGACGTGGTGGCGCAACACGTGGGAAGCACCAGCATCGCCATAGCGACCAATGCCACGATCTGACACTGTGATTGCCCTGGAAGAAACAGGGCCCGTCTGCCAGACTGGTGGGCCCCATGTGGCCTGGAACGAGGGCTTTAAACAAATGAGCGCCTTGGCAGCCAGGGCGACATGATTTGGAAACATTCGTCACACTGACTGACTGGAGGGCATAGAGATCATGGCTGGCAACTCCATCTACAACTGCCAGGTACAGTACGCCACTGTCACATCTCGCTTCCCTGACCACGTTGTGCACGGTGAAGCCGGCTGAATACACCATAGAATAGGTGGAGGCACAGCAGTACCAAAAGACTGTCAAAGCTGGAAGCTTTTGCTGTGAAATCACTAGAGAGCCTGGGTTAGAGCAGTATCAAGGAGAACTGCATGGCTGGCTCCAGTTCCTTGGTTCCAAACAGCCTTTACATGCACAAGTGAAACATGAGCCTGGATTGAAAGATGAGTTTATGGAGCTAAGAAATGCAATGTGGTCACTCGACCAAAAGCTAGACGGTCTTGCATCAAGACTTGAAGTCTCCCAATGCAAGGTGGAACAATTATGCGGCACCTCAGTGAGGTTGAACAGAGGGTGACAGTGGTTGAAACTCCCAGTGACAAACACAACTCAGCTATACAAGCATTACAGAAAGAACTAGGGGCGATAAGGGCCAAGAAAGATGACTTTGAGTAGAGATCGAGCTGCAACAACATTTGGATAATAGGCCTACAGTAAACTGCCGTTCAGGGTGCCACTGAACTATTTTTAAAAATCCTTCCTGAGGTCCTGAGTAAGCCTGTCTTATCGCAGCAATTCCTGGTTGAAAGGGCGCATAGATCCTGGGGTCCTAGATCACCCACCCTGGGCTAACCCCCGAGAGCTGTTATAGTCTGCATATTCAAATACAGAGACCAGGATTTAATCATAAAGATGAGCAAGATAAGCTACGGCAGTGCGAGTCTGCAAATGTATCTGGACTTTAGCCCCTCGGTTCAGGCAGCCCAAAAAACATTCAACGAGGTTAAGAAAATGCTGTGAGACGTGAAGGTGCACTACCAAATACTTTTTCCATCTAAATTAAACATCATCTCAAAATAAATCTGTGCAAAACGTCGATCACAGATTGAAGTGGATTTGCACGCCTACCTGATAGCTCTGTGATATTAAGTTTCTTCTGCTGCCATGAATAATCATCTGATATGTGAGCTCGTAAATTCACACTACACATAGAATTTTGTTTCAATGGCATCCGTGATGCCCCTGGCTGCCACCCTTAGTCGGTGTGAGTTTGCAACCAGCAAGGTTTCTATCAACATCCCTTCAGAAATTTGGCTACTTGCTGGACTGCAGAGCTTCTTGCCCTTTCAATTGTATTAGCAGTTAGTGGGGAGGTTCTTTCAAGTTATTCTTTGTGTTTTTGTGTTGTTATGGGGGAGGTGTCACACATACATTGGTGTAAGAGTGCAGGTGGAGGGGGATGCAATATCTGCCGACGTTGTTGGAATTATTTTGCATCAGAAATGTTCATGCAGGCAGTATTAGAGCATGGTGTTGTCTTCAGATTAGAAACCGTTGTTAAGATGGATTTCCAAAATCAACCCTTTGGGGATGAAGGGCGTGGGGAGTTAGGAGACCACCCTAGTTATGGTGAAAAGGGAGATTTTGTTAGTATTATCCAAAGCCCGATCAAGGTAGTGTGGAGAGCAGTTAAGGCTTAGTCTTAGGAGAGTGTGGGAGAGGTCTAGGGCTTCAGTGAGTACGCACAATAATTCAGCTTGGACAGTCAACATATACAAATACAACTACTTGATAGGCCTTTACGCACATACTAAGAAATGAAGCCAGCGGGTAGTATTATCACTCAAAACCATATATCACAAATATATACATTCACCAGATCCTTTGAAAATCTTGGATGAGAGGAGGACCGAAACCACTTACAGACCCCATGGAGAGGAGCCTTGAGACCCTTGAAGTCTGGCCAGTTCCAGCTGGAAGGCTCTGTCCCTCTCTTTCTCAACTCTATCGAATTCAAACTTGGCAACATTATACTCAAGCTATTTTTCTCTGATTATCATATATAAGTTATAAAAGCAAATAAACTAAACTCATCTCTTCCTTTTTAAATTAAAAAACGGCCCCTGCCTCAGATGTAGAAATAGAGGCTTGAGAAGCCCCCTCTTCTTTCTCACTTGTATTCTCATTTAAATTCTCAGTTAAAGAATGTCACATCTGTTGCAAAGTGCTTACCTTTTAGGTAGTAGTGTAAGCGTATCCGTTCTGAAATGGAGTAACTTATGCAAGAGCCAGGTATACTTGTAACAGTGTTGGTATAACTATAGTATAGTTTTCCTGAAACTGAATAACACTGTAGGATATTACCAATAGGGTCTGCTTACCTTGAATTACATTCTGTCATTCTAAAAGCCTACTAAATGTGGTTTTATTCCCCATGAATAGCCTACCACCATTCTAAATGTATATCACTAGGTTTTACTCACTTTGAACTTCATTCTACTATTCTACTATTCTAACGAAGGGTTATATTTTGGCGAGTGGCCAAGGCGAAGTCTCAGGAGGGGTAAAACTGGTAAGGGGTCCTCAATGAGTACACACAGTGAGAAGTCAAGGAACACACTTAGACAAACAGTTTGAAACATGTTTATTTATGGCTATATAACCCTATGGAAAGTGACTACTAGCATATAATATCACACAATACTAAATAAATATCACTGGAGTAGGACAAAATACCAAACCCCTGCAAAGGAAGGCAAGTATTAGTATGCACCACTACCGGTCCACAGAGATACAATACTAACTTTAAAAGTTCATCCCTAAAATGTATGGGGCCTTGTGCCCAAATGCGCATATATCTCATATTCTGCCTGTTTTACCTTAAACCCCATCAGTCTAAGTAGTATACTGCATTCACTGTATTACCCTTATTTGGCCACCCTCCCGCCATCCTCTACCCTCCCTCTATCCACACTTAGCCTGACTGTAGCTAGTTAGCCATATCTCGCATTTTAACTTTAATGTGTTTAACTAGCCATACCTCCCACTTAGCTTGATTGCTTTGTAAACCATCAGTTTAAGTATTACTGCATTAAACTGTGAATATCAGCGTGTGTCACATCTAGACAGAATTGTAAATATTAGCTTGCAGCGCATCTAGACATAATTGTGAATTTTAGCTTGCGTCACATCTAGACAGAATTGTGAAGATAAGCTTACGTCACATCTAGATAGAATTGTGATGATTAGCTTGCGTCACATCTAAACAGAATTGTGAAGATTAGATTGAGTCACATCCAGACAGAACTTTGAATATTAGCTTGCGTCACACTAGCTTGCGTCACATCTAAACAGAATTGTGAAGATTAGATTGAGTCACATCCAGACAGAACTTTGAATATTAGCTTGCGTCACACTAGCTTGCATCACAGCTAGACAGAATTATGAAGATTAGCCACGCGTCACACTTAGACTATGAAATAAACCATGTGTATCACTATATAGAATTGTGTAGATTAGCCACATAGAAGAATTAGAGATTAGCCAATGTACTGACCACCCCACTCCTGCCCCCTCCTACACACCACAACACACCATACACACCCACTAGGCTAGCCATCCTACACCCAAACACACACCTAACACAAGTTTACAACAACCAACATGGGCACTGGACCTTACCCATATGGATAAAACAAACCCCTGTGCACAACCTGAAATACCATCCAGTCTACACATACACACATAACACATAACACACACACATAACACACACACACTCCTACATAACAGTCATAGAAACAACCTGGTTCTGGACCTATAATATCACTCTTCCCTCACTAACCAACCATTTCCTCTTTCGTGCAGAGCCACACGAGCGCCTGGAGACTGCCCCTGGTTGGTAGCGGTGCACGGTATAAATCAACCTAAGATAACATAAAAAGTAGCCAATGCTGTTCTCGCTAAAATGATTCCAAGCACACGTTCACAATAATGTCACCATTTAAAAGTAGGCTCACCTTAAACCAGACTTTTGACAGCTTTTGTCATTGCTAACGATGCTCCACAACCAAATACTAATTCCAACCAGATGTTTCTGAAATCCAGAGGCCTGTGTTACATTTATAAGGTTATTTATGTGCGTCTTGGAGAACAATTGCACACCCACATCTTCAGCTTTAAGCTCTAATGTGTATATGTTTAAGGGGAACCCTTTCCTGTCTTCCATGAGATCATAAACGTGTCATCTAAGCTAGATCTGAATTGACATGCATGTAATTTCTTAACATGTAATTTTTACTGGAATGCTGTCTTAAGCCTGTGCTTTCTGGCCTCCGACTTTGTAAACAACACCTAGTAGTTTGTGTGCTTGCCAGCTATAATATTTCTTTGCTTACTTTCCTCTGCTCTTTTTTCATACCTTTCACTCTCCAGAACTGCCTAAAGTTGCTGAAGGTGGGTAGTGCCTTTTTCTTTCCTTATTTTTCTTCTAGTGTTTTGTTACATGTAGTGAATTGAACTGTATTTTATGACATTTTGCTTTTTTACGTTTTTGTTCTTATTGTATTTGTGTTATTGGATACACCTGTGATAACAGTTTAGCAATCCTTACATTATGTACGTTTTTTGTATTCCAGAAAACAAATATTGCTTCTGGCCCCAATGACATTTTCATAGGTAGGCAGTTTGCCAATTCAAAAGTTAAACTTAGGCTCGGGGCATACATCTTGCCAGTTCTAGCCGTTGCCCAGGACAATAAGATGTTGTTAGCAACTGCATTTTTCTGCCACCCAATATCGCCAAATAATATTTTAAACGTATGAAATTTGAGGATTTTTGTGGAAACAACATCGACCCCTGCTTCTCAAGTGTCACAAAGCAATCTTGCCTCTTTTAGTTACGAGCAGACATTCCTTGTTATTAATGTTATTTCTTTTCCATTCTGCGGTTAAACGATCACTGCTTAAGAATTAATATTTTAAAATACATAAACTTTTTCTGTTTTTTGGATTTGACATATATATTTTTTTAAATGATTCTATTGTTTAACTTTATTTGCCTTCCGGCAGCTCTTCATGACTTTCAGCCTACAGAATTAGCTTCTTGACTACCATATATTAGTCCTTCCTCCGGAAATTTCCCAAATCCAACTTCTTGAATATCAATTTGATTTCCACATGAAATGTGAGATACAACTCAAGCCATCAGAATGAAGAGTCCCTGTAGCCGTGAGGTTTATTTATGATTTTCAGTTTCCCAGCAATATTTGTTTGAATAAGAGGAAGCGTTTAGGCCTTTGTGTGCTCTTCCGTTTGTACAATAGGCCTCCCTTCCATTCTTTTTTAGTTTTGGCTATTGGGTGGTGCTGTAAGCATGGGAAGTGGAGGTAGGAAAGAGATGGGATGCAATGAGGAACATGCAGCCCCTAGGTGTCGTTTGACTTTTTAACCACCCATGCTATTCTCTATGCCCATTCACACCCACTACCTGCCACTCGGCACCTAAACATTCCTCCTCTCGGCATTGATCTTTTTGCGCTAGCTCTTTGCTTTTAAGGGGATGCCAATGTTCTTTCTGAATAGATAATGGCTTAATTGCAGCTGTTAAATCAGCTTTTGATGTATATAAGCAATATGATCTCCTTTCATTTGTTCCATGCACCGAATTCCAGTTAAATACAAGCATCAGTAAAGCTACCAATTGTTGCTCTTGTGCAGGTATTGCATAGGTATTTACCACGCACATCAATAATATGCCCCGTGCTATTACCATTTGCCGGCTGTTGCCATGTTGTAGCAGCACCTGGAAATTCCGAGCCCATGCTTGTCCCTTATTGTGGTTGTTAAATTGTGTCTTTTTTCCTGTGTGTCCGTGTACACTCAGCTTCACCTTTAATGTTTTCATCCCATCTAAGAATCAGAGCCAAGTGGTGAGAATCATAGTGTTGCAGGAGGTGACGAAGAAGCTGTGGACGAGTACCAAGAGCTGAATGCAAGGGAGGAACAAGATATTGAGATAATGATGGAAGGATGCGAGTATGCCATCTCCAATGCTGAAGCCTTTGCAGAGAAACTGTCCAGAGAGCTGCAAGTGCTAGATGGGGTGAGCTAGTGCAATACTGTGTTAATGATAACAAATCAAACACGTGGCTATTGGTTTGGCATTCCTATACTGTCACCTTGTGTGCGTTCCATGACTTTTTTGCTTGCCATGACTAGTTAACTGACTCCTCTTTATCTCTCCCCCTGCTTACCTCACCCTGCAGTGACTCCTAATCGGAGGCCTCGCTGGGGATACTATTTTGTGTATGATGCTCCCTTCTAATCCGTACCACTCATGGTGAAGGGTTCCCCACCGGTTCCCTGTAGTACTTTATTCTGAGCAGGTACACCTGTTTGGCTAACTGTGCCACTCACTGGCTGGTGGCAGCTTTTTGTGGGTTTTAGATGGCTGCACTATGCGCAAACCATTTCACCTTTATCCGAGAACAAAGGTTTGTTCCCTGCAGATTGTCCTGAAATCAACCCTGCTTTCGAAGTCGAGACTGTGTGCATGGAACCAATTGGTACCCTGTTAAGTTTAATAGGATGAGCACCTCACCATCCCTGCTGTATTGGCGAGGTTGTGAGTAGAGAGGGAGTTTTTTACATTTATTATGGTCCTGCCTAAATATTTGAGGTTTTTGGCGGGCCCTCCCCAACAAGATACGTAGAATAATCCTAGATGCGGAAAATCTGTCACAAGAATTTGCCTTTCTGGGCATAGGTGCGTCTGGTAATTCATTACGGGAAATTGAGGGCAGATAGATCCAGACTAGCACTATTGCAACATTGGAAAAGTAGTAGTAGAGGAAAGGTAAAAGAATGGATGGACTTGACAATGGCTGTGACAGCTTATGAAAATATCATTAAGAGGAAGGAGGGTGTTGATAATAAATTAGTAGTGTAACTCTGAAAGTGTATTGAACTACTATATCATCTAGTACGTGGATGGGGAACAGTATACTTTGTTATTAAATTGTTAAATAAGTATTCTATTTGGTATCTGTTGCAATTGATTGTTTGCATTCGGTTTTGGGAAGGGCTGGGAGGGATACATATCCTACAATGTCTTCGGTTTTCTGTTGTAATGGAAACAAATATACTTTTTTTTTTTAAATCGGTGTTCTTTCCTCATGTACCAGCTGGTTCTTGTGGCAAGGAATTACACCCTTTCTTGGAGAAATGTTGAGTGAAGAAGAAATGAGCAAAAGATTGTAACCATTCTGTACAATGTTTAGCACTCACCAGTATTGTGCTTTGTCCTGCCATTCTGGTAAATAGTCAGTCATGCCCCCCAATCTGGATTTGTTCTTGAAGGGGCCATGCCCAACGCATTGCTTGGCTGCAGACAGAGGTATTGATTTATTTATTTTTAGTAGAGCGCTTCTCTTCTCTAACCCTGCTCTGCAGGATTTAAGGTCTTGATTGGTATTGCTGCATATGTCAATGGGTTCTTGGTTGTTATATTGACTATTTTTTGGATGTCTACAATTTGGTCGACTTTTCCATCACCACCTCTCGTGTGTGTCTGTCTGTCTCTGTCTGTCTAACAAACTGAGACGGCCAAATATTACACTTTCAAACAGCAGTTTCTTATGTTACTACATACCTGCGGATTGAACTGCTACACGACGGAGCAGTGGCTCTTCTGGCACTAGTATATTTTCCCTGAGGACTAAAAGTAAGATGTACGTTCTTTCTTCTTGTTTTCAAAACCCACACTCTTCAGTGTTTCTGTTTTCATTTGATTCAGTTTAGGTAACAATTTACATGCATGCCAAATAAAGAAGAACCTGAACTGTAACAATTCCAAATGATTTGTTGACCATCAGTCATCATTTTTGTTTTATGCAGCCTAGAAGGTAGTTATTTGGTCACATGTTAGTCACATCTTTTGAGCAACCAATTATATGATCTGCAGCTAAATATCCGTCAGTCTCAACTTCCAGCATATCTTCCTTCTTTTCTGCTGGCCGAAATTCCACAAATGTTTGTCTCACATGTGCTGTTCATACCTCCTTGAAATACCTAGAGCGCCTCAGCTCTTCCACCTACCTAGAAAGATGGAAGAGGTTGCTGCTCTCTGTTTTGGCTGATGAAGTGTGAGTCTTCTGAACCAATGAGTTTAAACCCTGCTGCTTTCTTTACCTGGGGGAGGAATAATTAAAGGTTGGGTAAACGCACCCACAAGGAGGGAAGATATTAGTGGATCCTTCCTCAGAGAGAGGGGATCCGAGTCTGGATCCTGGTACACTTGAATTTCATGTAGACTTGTCTGATATAGTTGATATTGGCATATATGTGTCAGTTGTACGTTTCACAAGCCCTGATATGAATGAAAGGATTAGCAGGTTACTGGAGCTGAAAGGTCTCAAAGATGGCCGTGCCTTGAGGCCTGGAAAGCAATACTATTAACCTTTGCAGCATTTCTTTAGGCAAATTCCAGAAAAGTTAGCATGCCAAGGGTTGGTGAGAAAATGGACAGAATAGAATCTGGGGATCAAGTTTCCCAATCGGAACCTGATTTTGGATCATTCTTGGGGGTATGGCCCCTCCCTTATAGGGTCCTTGACCTTGATGGCCTCTGGGAAGTCTTGGAGCATGAACCCACAGATTTCAGTCAGAGCGGGAGCAGGTATCATCGGAGCAGACGCCTATTTAATAGGTATAGGAGCAGCAGAAACCACATTTTCTTTTTTTTTGTGCCTGTGGTCTGTACTATCTTCTCTGGGTTCTGATGTCAAAGAAATAGATCTCACTGGCTAATATAGTTAGATCTGAAATCATTACTTTACAACTAGACATGTTAAGTTATGGTCTGTTTGTATGCCAGCAGCGAAAAGATTGTTTTCATAGTTTGCCCAATGAATGTTTTTGTTCAATGAAAGAACCGTATGCCATATTTAGCAAGGGCAGATTTTAAATGAATTCATATTTCCCTTAAATGCAGTCTGATGCATTGATTTTGTACTCTCACCCCAGTGGTGCAGACTTACTTCATTCATCCATTGATGGGGTAGACTCTCCCCCCTAACAACCCACCCCCTCTCACCCTCACCTGATATTGCAAAATTAAACTGCATTATGGGTTTCACTAATGCCTGAAGTCAGTGCTTGGGGAGCATTGTGGTACACCGCACTCTGATTTACTTCCGTTCGACTGACAAAGGCTCTTCATAACTTATGTACAGGTTTATGTATTTATTTTATTTATTTGCATTTGTATAGCGCACAGCTGCCCGGGGGCATCGTGGCGCTGAAAAGGAAGGCTTACTTGGTACATGTCATGTAAATTGCTTGGTATACAACAGGTAAGTATTTGCGGGTGTGGTTTACATTCGGAGCATACAAAAAGTACAGGAGATCAGAGCATATAGCCGATACATCACCTTGAGGTACATAGTTTACATTCAGTACAGGTTTGGTTGGCTGTGTAGATCTTTGTTAGTGCCGCAGCATCCTGTTCATAGATGCCTGTGAGGGGGAGTAGGACTTGGGTATCGTCGGCATAGTTGGTGTAGGCTATGTCTCAACGATCCAAGTCATTGAAGAGCGGGAGGGCGAGGATATTATATAGTGTAGGGGCTGTGCATGAGCCTTGTGGGACTCCACAGTGGTTGGTGGTAGGGGTGGCGCATGCTGAGTCAGAGAAGACTTTCATAAGTAGACCTTTGAGGAAGGATGTGACCCAGGAGATGGCTTGCGGCGAGAAGTGGGCTTCGTTTTTTAGTTACGTGCCTAAGATGTCATGGTTGACCAGATCGAAGGCAGCGGATAGGTCCAGCAGGAGTAGGAGAGCTGGTTTGCCTTTGTCCATGATGTCGTTAAGTTGTATTTTGAGCTCGAGTAGTGCAGACTCGGTCCCGTGTCCAGGGCGGAAACCGGATTGTCTTTTACCTAGGATGTGATTTTCTTCAAGATATTGCTGGATTTGAATGTAGACCACCCTGTCTAGAATCTTAAGCAGGAAGGGGACGGTGGTGATAGGTCTATAATTATTGGCATTTTCAGGGTCTAGAGTTCGTTTTTTGAGCAGTGGGTGCACCCAGCCTTCTTTTAGGGACTGAGTTGGAGTTGAAGGAGGCGTTGATGAAAGATTTGAGGAATGGTGCGAGAGTTTCGACGCAGTCTTTAATTACTTTGCCAGGGCAGGCGTCGCCTTTGCAGTTGGAGGGCTTGATTTTGTTCACGATTTCTATTACCTCTAATTCAGTGACTTCTCTGAATTTGAAAGGTGTGGTAGGTTTGACTGTGGCCTCAGACATTGTTTCAGCGTGAGAGGCTGATTGGATGTGCTGAGTGAGGTTTTTATGGTGAATTAGGATTTTTGTCTGAAGGAGCTCAATTTTGTTCAGGCGGGCGGACTGTATGGTGTTGCACCAAGCTTCATCTTTGACGATCTCTTTAGATTTAGTGGCTGGAATGGATAGTTCCCTGAATATGGCAAAGAGTTCTTTTGATTCTGAGCCGGTCTTGTTTTTTTTCTGCTCACTGTGGTGTCTGCTCTTGCACAGGGCCACCACACTGAAAAAGTTAGATGCTGTGATTAAGGCAGCTATATAAATGTGTTCTTTTTAAAAGAAAAAACATTTTTAGAGCACACATGCTGCCCGGGGGCATCGAGGTGCTGTTACAGACAGTGGAGACTTAGTTGCATGAATCTTACAGAGCGTGATTGCATATTGAGACAACACAGAGTTCAAGGTTCAGACAAACAGCCAGGTTTTGAGTTTTTTCTTTACGAAAAGCAAGGTGTGATGGTTCTGCAGCAATGAATGGGAAGCTTGCCCCGCCGGCTCTGGCTCGTTTTGACGTTCTGAATGCCATATCATAGGAACTATGAGTCAGTTGAAGTAGGGTGTTCTGGTAGGTCTGGAGGCGAAGGTTCTACTTACTCTCTGCGAAAGGTAGGGTGGGGCTGTGTGGTTGATGCACTTGTGGGCGACAGCAAGTGTTTTGAAGAGGACACATTCATTAATGGGAAGCCAATGTTCCTGCTTCCTTGAGGAAGAGATGTTCTCCTTTTTGGGGATGACTATGCCTGCTTTGAGCGCATTATTCTGAATGGTTTGCAGTTTCTATAGGTTTTTTACTGAGGTGTCGGAAAAGAGGATGTTGCAGTCGTCCAATCTTGAGCCAATTATGGCTCTGGCAGTGGGCAGACAGTTTTCGGTGGTCAGGAAAGGTCTGGCTGCGTTTAGCAGTTTCGTGTAGTAGGCTGCAGAGGAAGCCATAGCGCTGACTTGCCTGGACATGGAGAGGGTAGTGTCAAGTTATCCTCCAAGGGTGTTTACGGACTGTGAGACTGGGATTTGGATGTTGTCGATGGTGAAGGCTGAGCATTGGTTGTTGAGTTTATTTAGGGTTTTCTTAGGTTCTATCAGTAGTAGTTCAGTCTTAGCCCCATTGAGGCAGTGCCAGTTCGCTGCCATCCAAGCCTGGATGGTGGAGTATGCTAAGTTAAGGGTCTTGGCATCGGCCTCATAATTACCACATAGGGGAAGGAGGACTTGTGTATCGTTGACATAGTTGGTGTAGACTATGCCGAGTGAGTCTAGTATGTTGAACAGTGGTATGGTGAAGATGTTACAGAGCGTGGGGGAGATGCAAGATCCTTGCGGAATGCTGCACTGAATGATGACTGGGGAGTCGCATGAGTGGTCAGAGAACACTCTTATAGCTCTACCTTGGAGGAATGAGGTGATCCAGGATGTTGCGTTGGGGGAGAAATGCGATGAGGAGAGATGGTGGCAGAGTATTTTGTGGTCTACAAGGTCAAAGGCCACTGAAAGGTCTAGGAGGAGGAGTAGAGCAGATTTACCTACATGCTTGATGTCGTCCATCTGTTTTTTTTTAAAGTCGAGCAGGGCTGATTCCGTTCCATGACCGGGGCGGAAGCCAGACTGTCGCAGGCCAAGGACGCTGTTGGATTCTAGGAATTGTTGGACCTGTAAGTAGGCTGCTTTATCTAGGATTTTTAGCAGGAATGGGACTGTGGTTATAGGTCTGTAGTTGTTAGGGGAGGTGGGGTTGAGTGAGTTTATTTTTTTAGAAGGTGGCGTACCCAGGCTTCTTTGATGCTGGAGGGTACGAGTCCAGAGGCTAAGGAGGCATTTATGTAGGCGGTGAGGAATGGTGGAAGTGTCCCTTCACAGTCTTTAATGAGTGAGGCAGGGCAGATGTTGCATTTGCAGTTAGAGGGTTGCATGTTCTTTATAAGGGCAATGACTTTCAAATCGGTGACATCATTGAATGAGAAGAAAGGTGTGTCGTTTGTGTTGTGACTGGAAGTGGTTGTGGAGGACAGGTCGGGTAGGATCAGTGTGTGCTGGTTAGCCTGGATCCTGTTATGAAGTAGGTCTATTTTACTCAGCATGGCTAATTGAATATTGGAGCACCAGGCTTCGTCTTTGGTCAGGGCCTGTGGGGGGTGGAGTGGGAGTTTCAAGTTCTCTTAAAATGGTGAAGATTTCTTTTGCGTCTGACTTGGAATTGGTAATCGTAGTGTTAAAGGATGCAGCTTTGGCCTGGATGATTGCTTTTTATAGTACTTGGCGAGTTTGCGAAACCCAAGTTCAGCTGAGTCTAGGTGGTTTGTTGCCCGTTTTTTTTAGCTGAGTTCTAGTAGCTTGGGGGAGAACCATGCTTTGGAGTTTCTCGTGGGTTTGGCTTTCCGCGTGGCTAGTGGGGCAATGGCCTCTGCTGCCTGTTTCAGTGTGGAGTTATAAATTTGAGCCAATATTTCTGGGTTGTTAGAGAAAGGAAGCCTGAGGACTGGAATTTGTAAGTGGGGTAAAAGCCTTTCTTTGGTGAGCTTGCGAGAGCTCCTGGGAAGTGTAGGTGGAAGGGGAGAGGTGAAGAGATTCTCTTTCTTGGGTGGGGTAATGGAAAATAGGATGACATGGTGGTGTGTCCATGGGGCGGGGGAGTTGGCGCTGATATAAGGTGGGCATTTGTGTTGTACTAGCCAGTCTAGGGTACAGCTTTTGATGTGTGTAGGGTCAGTAATGGATTGTTTGAAGCCACGGGTCTCTAGCGCTTTGGCGAGGGATTAAGCTTATGGAACTCCCGGGTCATTAAGTCCTAGGTTCAGGTCACCCTGCCAGGACAGTCTTGGATGATGTTTTAAGGTTGTCAGATAGGAGGTGGGTGAGGACTTCTTGGAGGTCTGTCATGGGGCCCGGGGGGCCGGTAGACAATGTAAAGTGTGATGGCGCAGTTATGGGATGTAGTTAGTTTAAGGACTAGGACGTCGCTGTTACCTTCAGTGGAAGTTTAAATCTTTCTAATGGGGATGGACTCTTTCGCTATGAGGGCGATCCCGCCCCTGTTAAAGTGCTGGCGGCCTTGTCTGAATATAGTGTACCCTGGGGGGAGTGCTGGTGAGATGGAAGGGCCTGATGCTTCATGGAGCCAGGTTTCCGAGATAGCTAGGAGGTCAAGGTTGCGGACAGTGAGCAAGTCGTGTATGTCTATGGCATGGGCTGGGAGGGAGCGTGCGCTGATGAGGGCACAGTTTAGTGCGGTGTGTGAGAGGTGGGGGGAAGGCGCATCCATATGTGTAGCATCTGATTCAGTGGCACCCTGAGAGGTGGTTGGGGTGGCAGCGTGGGCTACGTCAGGACTGACACCATTGGCAGCAATAGAAGTGACCAGGTTAGCATTAGGCATGGTAGTGGAATGGGTAACTTTGGAACTGGTACATTGAACAACATTAAGCATGGTAACAGCATGGGCAGCAATGGAGCTGGAACATATGGCAACATTAGGCATGGCAATGGCATGGGCAGCAATGAAGCTAGTACATTTGCCAATATTAGGCATGGTAACAGCATGGGCAGCAGTGGGGCTGGTAACATTAGGCATGGTGTTGAGGGCAACAAAGGTACCAGCAGAATTTGAGTCAGTTGGGGCAGCAACAGAGGTGCTTGCGTGCGTGTCTTGGTACCGTTATCCACTGTTGGTATTGGAGTCTTGTTCCTGCTTTAGGCAGTGTGGTTGGCGAGGATTTTCTGCTGCTGTGCGGAGTCTGTCTGAATGGGGACCCTTGGATTAGGGATCAGAGTGTTGGCCAGAATGCAGGGACGTGCTGACATAGGTTCTCGTTGCCTGCATGTGAACGCGGTTGACAAGGAGGCCTGCGAGTGCCTTGTGTTGTTGGTGGGGGGTTGGGTGCGGACGCCTAGCAGGCAGTTGCGGGCTAAGGCATCTCTGGTTCAGGAGTTGTAAAATTGTGGATTGGTGCATGCTCTTAGGCGCACAAGTCTACTGGTCAGTGGGGTCGGGCCCGGTGAGAGTTTTGCTTGGGCCAGAGTGGTGACATGGCATAGTGGTTTGCAGTTCTTGAGGAATTTGCAGGGGTTGAGCCGAGACCTTATGGACGTGTAAGTGGCTTACCTTCAGCTGATGTCTGCTGAAGTGCGCCAGGCGGCAACAGCGAGCAGCGGAGAACTGCAGAGAGGCTATTAAGCCTTTGCTTCCCGTGGTCGCTGACCGTCTTCGCCTCCCGGTTGTTGTCGGATCCTCTTATTGGCTGGAATTGTGGTGAATCAGGTGAAGCAATGGTGCTGGCGAGGACGACCTGGATGGTGGCATCTTCAGTGGCGGCCATGTTGTCAAGGCCAGGGTCAACCTGTTGAGTAGGTGTATGCTGTGGGTGGGAGGTACACTCCTGTGTCCCTGGAGGGGGATGCTTCGATGAGGCTCGCAGCAGAGATGCAGAGAGGTGTGTGTGTGTGTGTGTGTGTGTGTCTGTCTGTCTGTCTGTCTGAACTCTAGTATGGGAGCACCGGATATAAGAGCACCGGATGTAAGAGCAGCTCTATGTCCTTGTCAAGAACTCCTCCCCACGTTGCTGTAAGCCCACCCTGTACCCCTAGCAACCTTAATGCCTGGCCCTTTGGTAGAGAGGCTTAATCTGTTGGTTAAATCTTCAATAGTGGGACAAGAAGATCTAAATCTCAATTCCACCTTTTCCATTCCACAAAATAGTGTGATCTTGCACCATCCGTGTCCTCTTTCCTTGTACCAGTTTCCATATCTCTCAAAATTGGTTAGAGTTTAAATAAAAGCTGAGTGGTATAATTCAACTAGAGCTATATAAATACTGCCTATTTGCAGGGTGCAAAATGTGCACTAGCCACTGGCTTTGTGATAATGGATACTTGCTGAGTTGGAAATGGTGTGCTGTGTAGAGTTGAGGTGGCAAGTGGCTTTTCGTGGCTGGCTAATAGCTTGCAACTTGAAATGTTTACCCCTGCTCTCTATCTACTGTACACCCTCCCTCACCCACAGCTGCATCTCCGTAGCTTGCACACCAGTGTATCTATTTTGGATCGCATACATTGAATTGGTTTTTGTGGATGGTTTAAATGTCTGATTTTAGTCTCCCAGGGTGAGGAAAAAAATGAAGGCTGCACAAGGTCCCTATATACTAGACTGTGCAGATAAGATGGCTCAATAGCACGCTGACTCTGCCTTTCTTACTTCCTATGCTGATGAAATGAGTCTGTTTCAGCTTGGTCACAGTAAAGCTGGTTGTTTACAGTGCTTCCAAATGACACAACTGCTGCAATGAGTTCTATGTGGAAACACTGACAACTATTACTTCAGGTGGAAACTAACGGATGATTATAGCAGGGTTAGAAATTAAAATTGGATAAGCAGGAGATAAAAGCAGCTCCTAGGTATACAGCATTAACCAGGGACCAGGAGTTACCACTGTGGAACAAGGAGGTAGTACGAAGCGTTACGCAAATCTTCCACATAAGATGCTAACATATCATGTTGTGCATTATTTATGACCCATATGCTTTAAATGTCGTAATGTATATTTATAGAGTGGGGACTCAAAAGTAGCTCCTGGTAGCTGTCGGTATCAAGCTGACCAGGCTCTTCTTGGCTTCAAGCAGGAGCTAGATAGCTTCCCAGCTCCTCTCAATTTTGAACCCTGGGAGGTGGATGGTGAATAATTTCACTAGGCGAGCATTAATAATTTCCCTAAATTGATATGGTGTAGGTAGGTGTTAGAAAAGTTTCATTTTTTGCGACTTTACTCTCCTGACTTCATTGAACCCCCTCTGCAGATTTGCTTTTTGTCTTTATCCCAGTTGAATTTTGGGCAAGTGAGCTCTATTTGCTTAACTTGCCTGCTATTCAGATTTTGTTTGTGGTGCACTGGTCATCCACTATAGCTACTAGTGCAGGGAACATGTCTCCCTTTAGTGTCGACTTAATTCGTATAGTGTAGCACAAGCCACTTCATTGGAGTCCCTTTTATTTTTCTTTAAGTAACATCCCAGCTACTTTTGTGAGGTGTACTGAACAGGCTGGTAGCAATGAACCATACTTTTTTACCACAATAATGCCTTTCTGAGTGTCCTATCAAAATGCCGTCCTTGTGATATAAAGCATGTTCTTTGTGCAACCTATTTTGCAGGTCATCTTCCTTTCTTCTCGGGTCAGAAATTGCCACATATGGGCATGCGTTTTTTTGCAGCAATCCAGCTTTGTGCTCCTGGTCTGTGCTTTGTGCAAGTGGACTAGCTAAAACTGGGATTTGGCACTGTCTCTGATTGGACAGCCTCCATCTGTTTATATATCGCAGGTCTGCTCCACAGTTGGGCTGGGGCAGCCCCAGCCCGAATCTGGGTAAAAGGAGAGGACCACCTACGAGCCAAGCACCTGAAGCCAATCGATTGCCAGAGATGCACCGAGGACTTCTGCTGCTGCGATCACCATTGGCCAAGCATACAAGCACGTTGCAGACTCTACCTTCAAATCAACTGTGAATACCTGAACTGGGTGTCTTTCCTTCACTGGACCAGTAAGACCAAGTAGCCTGAAGCCTGGCTTTGCATCCATCATTATTTGAAAGTCAGAGTCATAACCGGGTTTGCATTTGGCCTGCTCCTGACTGGAACTGGAATGAAGCCTAGCACAGGACCCTTACCGCCTCATCCTTGGAAATTTTGCTAGCCTTCTCAGAGCTCTGGTGGGATTTTGCCAACCTGCCAGTGAAATCTATCAACACGAGGAAGTGCCTACTAGAACCAGAAGTCTTACCGTCCCATTCCAGTGGGTCTGTCAACCCTCTGCCCGGGTTAAAACAAACAACCTCCACTTCAGTTTTTGCTTATGAGGGGTCATCCATGCTGCTGGAACATTGGGGGCATTTTCACCCTGTCTTGTGAGCGTGACCTAAACCATCAATGGAAGCCTCGTACCCGCAAACGGGCGAGCCTCAAACAGAAAAGTCTATGGTGAGCTTAGTTGTCCCCACCAATACCCTGTTTTGTGGCATCTGTGATGTTGCAGGTCAGAGTCTGGGGGTCCAAATACCTGTGACAGGCTCAGGGACCTGACCTAGTCAAGTGGGGGACGTGAACCACTCCCAACGTGGGCATACGGCCTACCAGGTTGTATGTCAGTAACTGGTCCTACCCCAGAGGTGGGGCAGGGGGAGCCCCTGTCTCAGACCCTATGAATGTGATCACTCAATGCCTTTCAGACACTCTTTTGGGCAGAATTCTCTTCTATTATGTGTCAGACTGAATGAACCAGAAGGCAACACAGTGGTGGAAAAAGCTGACAAGCGGATAAAGAAGGATGCCAAATCCATCACATATTCCAGAGCTATGGTGTACACTAACCTCCCACCAACTTGCATAAAAGAGGACTTTCCACAGTGAAGCTAGAATGAGATGCCAAACGAACATCGACCTGGGAGACATCACAGACTGCATGAAAAGCTGAACATGAGAAGGGATGGGACTAAGCAGTGGTCTTCAAACTGTGGACCTGGAACCAGTGGCGGGGGCACAAAGGGTGTTGGGGCCTGGGGGGCTGGACAGGGGTCGTAAGGCTCTTCCAAAAGGGAGTAAAGTGACTGATTTGAACAGAAAATATAAGCAGAAATGATATCTAGCAATATTTTTACTCAAGGGACGGGGGATGCTCGGCAACAAAATTTGGACTCAAGGGGGGCTTGGCATTAAAAAAGTTTGAATACCACTGCGCTAAAGGGAGATTTTGAAGCCGAGCAGCATGATGGCCCAACCCGGGTTAAATAACAGGGCTAAATTGGGCCAAAGAGTCAGGTGAGGCACAGCACCAATGGGAAGTGGGGGGAAAGGAAAGAACCAGCAAGTGTCAGATATAAGTGACCCGCAGAAATGAGGCAGAGTAAAAGGTGTTCAGGTATGGCATTGCAAGTGAGAGAGAGTGGTATAGAGAGAGAAGTATAGAGTAGAAGGAGAACATGAAGACAGAGTAAGACTCCTAGCAACATGATCAGGGGAAGAGGAGAAGGAGACCGTGTAAGGAGACTGGCACAATACCTAAATCCAAATTGAGCATAGTGTGGGGCACCAAAGGAGCAGGGGAACCCTTAGAAAGTCTTGGAGGGAGTGTATTAGATAAGTCTGTGGCCCTTCGGCTTTCACCACAAGAGTAGTCTAGATTAGATCGTTGGGTTAACAATCTGATCTTTAGTTGCATCTCAGGATATAGGGAAGTCTGGGTTAGGGTGGCGGGAGGCTGAGGGAAGAGTCGGGGACCCCCAGAACCTCTTGCAATAAAAATCCTTGAACTGCTCTCCAGAGTTTGTGGAAGTTATTTGAGCCATCCGTGGCATACCTTATATCTTTAAGCAATTCTTATGCCCATTGACTTGCACTGGTCGGTCATAAAGCTCTTAAGTAGCTACCCTACTGGGCCAAAGGCAGTGGCCAGTTATCCAGGGCCTGGAGGCTGGTAGACTAAGTGGGACAATACTACTGTGATTTTTACGAAGAACCTGCTTGATACAGCACATGCCTGTAAAGGACTGAACTATAACAATGCTAGAAATGGTGTTATAAACTAGTGTTTTTATCAATTAAGTTGTTCTAGCCTAGTTAAGACTTGTAAATCGTTCTTATCCTTCTTTCCCACCCACTTTAGCCATTTCACACCATATATATATATATATATATATATATATATATATATATATATATATATATATATATATATATATATATATATATATATATATATATATATATAGCATGCTAACTGTGTTGTAATCTAAGGTGGTACGCAATGCATTTTGGGATTATCTGTCGTGTGTGTATATATGTTTAATAGTGAGTTTACTTACCAATAGTGTGTTGATTTTACAGATTGCCTGTCTTTAACAAATAGTATAATTTTATACTTAACTGTCTGAACTTTCTATTCTTAACAGACTTCATTCTTGTTAATTGTACTTCACGGCAAGCCTGCTCCCTCCTGATTCTAAGCCCAATTGCTCAGCTATACTACCATTGAGAGCTTGGTCTAGAACTTGAGTATAAACTGGTTTTACCTTTAAGTTTGCTTCTCAGAACCCCTCACAAGGTACATTCTGAAAAACCCTCTAAACAACATAACTATCTCTGCCCCAGCTCAACCCCGCCTTTTGAGAGGTGGACCAGCTTGTTGGGAATTCTCCCAATGTCCACATACACCAGTCCTCCATGGATCGGAATAAAACAGAAATAGAACATCAATTTATGTACAAAACAAGGTCATCAATTTGTGTGCACAAAAGTTTTACAGGACAACAATAGTTCCACACAGGTCTCAACATAAAACATTTGGACAATTTGACAAGGGGGGATGCTAGCGAGCACAGCAAGATGGCTGCAAGCCTGTAAGTTCCTAAGCACCCCAGTCCCTCTGGAAAATAAGAACCCTGGCTCGCTGCTGTAATCATTTCTGGTGCATGAGGTGTATGAACATTGTGGGTAATTTCTGAGGAAGTCTGGTGCCCCTGCACTGTTCGCTGGCTGAGTTCAGAGAGACGATCTGCTGGTGGCGACTTCCTAACGCAGCAAACCTAGGAGAAGAGTGGGCCGCACTGACCAGTATGCAGCCGTGATCGGGGTTCTGAAGCGAGCGTGCCCGGTGTAATCCCCCCACACCCCCTATCGGCTGTCTACAGTATATGGAGCCGCTGCTTGCTGGTTGTCGGCTGTGAGAGAGGTGCAGCACTCACACCAGGTGGCCGAATATATGAGGAGCTGATGCCTGGGAACTGCTCCGATTGCGAGTCTCTGTGGCTCGCCGAATAGCCACCTTGTTGGGAAGTGCAGGGGTGGTTGACGGCACTATACTAAATATTGGAGAGCGGGGCGGACCCTTGTGGAGGAGTGTCCTGTGTGGGAGTGATTTCTATCCGGAGCGGATCAGAGCGGCTTCCACGTTACGGGATCAGAGGAGACGCAGCAACGACTATGCAGAGAGCTGCGCCTGCCTCAACGACACACTTGATGGACAATGTGCTCTCCGAACGGCGGCTGGTAATGGGGGCACCTCACACGTGGACAACACTGCCGCGGTGGTGTGGGTTCCCCAGTGTGGCAGTGTGCAACAGGCATGCCTGCACTCCCTTTGATTACCTCACAAGATCAGAGTTTCATATACATTACGTTGGTGATTGCCGGCCTTTTTGCTTGGTGTGGAAGGGCTGACACCCTAGATTGTAACTGGGGCAAGAAGGTGAGCGTGAGGGGGCAGCGATAGCTGTGTAAAGAGGGTCGAGTGTAGAGTGGAATTTTGTATGTGCCCCAGTGCTGAGAGTGCAGAAAACGATGACCTGAAGACTCTGCAGGGAATGATTCCACACCTGATCGTGTGTAGCTCCTTGGGTTCAGAGCAGGTGCCAGCGCTATTCAGGACCATTCCAGAGGGGGAGTTCCTCCAGTGTGCGGATGGTGAGACCCGGTATGGTACATCATTTCAGCTAAATGCTACGCACCTGATCTGACTGCGTACATTTTTGCAGTGACATCTCGACTGGTCAAGCGCGCTGCTGGAGACTTGGGTCTGACCACTTGAACTTAGGTGAACACGCATAGGCTGGGTGAGCACAGCGAAGTTCCCTCCCCTATTTGATCATATTGGAGTGGTGTCAACTACAACCTTGGTTGGCTCTTGCTAGTCTGTGTGGAAGTCCGCTGTAGGGGTAGAGACAAGATCTGTTGTACAAGGGAAAACAATTGTTTTGAATGTGTTCTTGATCAGGGTGCCAGAAAGGCAGGGTAGGAGACCACGCTGAATGTCCTTCTGCTAGGCAAGGTCCAGTCTGGCAACAGACCCGGTGAGAGGCAGAAGTGTGGAGCAGACATAGGAGACAAGAGGGCAGTGCCATGTCTAAATTGCTGAAAATAGGGAAGCAGCAATCAAAATTAAAATTTTAGACCTCAGCCAAGGCTAAGCATCAAACAAGTGAGGAGGAGTTCCCTGACTGCAGCTTCTCAATCCTCCTTGCTGGCCCCTTGTGTAGCGTTCAGTGATATTAAAGCCATGTTTAGTCAATTACAAGCAAGTATACAATCGCTGGTTGGGAAAATTGACACTTTGACATATAAAGTGGACCACATGCAGGTGCGCATAGATGAACATGGGGATTGGCTTGATGAGGTCGAAGGGCTAGTCTCGACAGTTGAAGGTGAATCTTCCACTGCAACATGGGAACTTGTTCAAGTACGATGGGCTCTTAAGGAACTGGCTGATAAACAAGACGATCTTGAGTCAGGCTGGAATAATCTGAGGATAGTTGGTGTACCTGAAGCAGGAGAACAGCAATATATGGAGCCCGTGTGTAAAGCAACCGGAGGGGGGGTGGGTGTCTGTACTCTTGCTCTCTATATGGCAGAGAAGAGGACCCCAGCCAAAATTCTCTATAGGGTAGCTATGGTCGAGCAATGAAGCCCTAGCTACTCAGGAGGTGATGCGGGCTGCTTCTTAAGTACAGTGTAGTCCACAAGCACCCGCAAAGGAATGACCACACACTATATTAGTTAAAAATACAGTCTTTATATAATTAAGGTTCATGGTTATATACACAATCACGATAATACACTTTTTGCTCCGACAATTTAAAATGGTAAATATATACAGTTCTAGGTGGTACCACTATTACTCTGATTCCATTAAAATGCATCAACTGTACTACGTTAAAATATCATACGAATCAACACAGAAACGATATCAACCATAGATTTAGGAGGAAGATAAGTTGGTTAGACAATTGGCAGAATACTGAGTCCCTACCAACCAGACACAGTTCTGTATGAGGATCCCCCCCACCTGGGCAACCTGTAAATGAAGATAAATCGGACAAGCCCAGTCCATGTATTGTCTATTAGAGTCTTATCTTATTCTATAGTTCTGCAACCCAAATGTACCTTGTGTTGTAGAGTTCTTCGTCTGGGAATCGACAAGCCCTTCTTGAATGCACTCCCTTTCAAGCGGGAGCCACGGGAGAATTCTCTGTAAGGCACCATATCCGAGGAGGTATGACGATACTGTTGTGCACAAATGAGAAGTATAGCCCTTAATAGTCGTTTCAAGTTGATCCATTTTATGTATCTACATCAATTTGACTACATCCCTGCAATGTTGCACAGCTTTTTCCCAGACACCCCGGATAGGTGCGCTCGTTGCACCACCGCACTGGCAGACTTCATACATGTAGCGTGGAACTGCCCTTCAGTGTTACGATTTTGGGAAAAGGTATTTGAGATATTGAGCGACGTAGTGGGGGAGAAGGTGGACCCATCACCGGAGACCACTCCGCTGGGTAAAACCAGACAGATTTCAGGACGAGTGAGGAGGCTGGCGGGGTTGCTCCTACTTTTGGCTAAGAGAAGAGTGGCAATGGTTTGGGGTGGTCCTCACGGTCCTACAGTGGAATGATGGAAAAGAGGACATTCTCTATTGTAATGAGATGGATTTGGAGTACGGTATAACGGTGCATCCCTGTGCCAAACACAGGGATATATGGGGTCCTTATAAACATTATCTTATTGCTCATGCTGAAAGGTCTGTGTTGGACTCTGGAGCTGAAATATCCTAAATATTGATGATGATGGCCTGAAGGAGCCTGAAGCCTAAAGGAGCCACTCTACGACTGTTAATGTGTGTGGGCATGTGCTTATGGGTGGGAAAGATGCTGTTGAGGATGGGGATAAGCTTTCCATGTCAATTGCAGACAGTTTACTATGTGTAACTGTGGTACATAGAAGCAGATCTTTGGAGAATTGCAGGGTAGGGGGTTGATTCACTTAACCACTGTCTTTCCTTTTTGTGTATTATTTTGTTACTGAAATCAATTAAAAAAAACGTTTAAAAAAAAGAAATGTGGACAATTTGTTTCCAGATAGAGGCACAGGTTTCATGTTCCAAGGCAAAGGGACATAGATGGTTTGCTACAACCTAGATCATCTCTGTAAGCACCCTAAAGGGAGGCCAATCAGGATGTGCAGCAAACAAGAAAGACTACTGTGACAGAGGGATATTGTTGAAGACTGAGGTCCAAGTGTGGCCCTCCTTACCCCAACCTAACTTGCAGCCCGAAGGCAGAGAAATGATATATGGGCATCACCCCTGAGTCCTTCAGCACCATCGTCGATTTACCGCAGGTGAGAAACGTTACTCGCTCAGGCAACCATTCAAACCATATCCGACTGATAATATAGAGGAGATAGGGTTATCGTTGATCAAACAAGTTGATTGATTATAATCCTGACGAGCCAGTGACGTCATCACTGACCTGACGGCGTAGGTGCACGTAGACATGAAGCATGCAGGCATCCATGCATGAAGCTACATGAACATTCATCAAATTGAATGCAGGTAGACACGAAACAAATCATTATGACTCTCGCAGAGTAGAGGATGTACGCACACACATACATTGGTAGGCAGAAACCGCAAGATGTCAAGAACACATATATCGAGCTTGCACATGCCTACTAACTTGGAGAGCCATACGAACAAAGATGGAAGCCACAGGTGCACTGATGTGAATGGGGAAGGTGAGACAGACGTCAAACACATGGAAAACCTGCCAGCCTGATTCAGCTAAAGGCAGACAGAGCTTCCAGCACAGGCACATCCTAGCTAATTATATGATATATTTTATTTGTATCACACCCATACTCAAGTGTTTCAGGGCTCAACGAGGCAAGGGAGGGGTACAAGGGAGGACAAAACAACAATCTTACTAGGCCCAGTGACATTGAGAACGTTCAAGTGCAGGAGAGCGTGAGGGGGAAGATGTGCAAAGGGAAGGGGAGGAGTGGAAAGTGCAGAACATGTGATAAAAACAACAACAGGTAGTGCGGCCAGCAGGTGGTAAGTGCAAGAATAAAGTGCAGACAGAGGATGTCGAATAAGTGCAGGTAGGGGGTCTGTAGGCTTGCAGATACAGACCCGAGTGCATGGGTTGCCAGAAGGCAGTGCGGGTATGCAGCTGGGCAGGGATCTGGGCTCAAAATCAGAGGGTAGCCAAGTACCCAGTGCAGATACAGGAAGAGATCAGCAGGGGAGAGGAAGAGAGAAGGCAGAAGGAAGGCCTTGTGGTGCTACCAAAACCGAAGATGGTTCTCCTCAAGTTTAAGAGTGGCAGGGAGGCAGTTACAGAGGTAGGCCACAGCCGAAGAAAGAGATCTAACACCAACTTGTTGCTTGGAGAAGCAGCTGACCCTCAGGTAGTTGGAGGTGGAGGAGCGAAGAGCTCGGGTATGAAGGTATTTCTGAATGGAAAGTTGAAGGTATTGCGGACCCATGCCCCAGAAGGCCTTGTGGACAATGCAAAGGGTCTTGAACTTAATCCTTACAGCCTCTGGGAGCCAATGAAGAGATTTCAGGGCTGGAGAGATATGATCATTGTGCTTGAGACCAAGGAGAAGTCTTGCGGTCCTGTTCTGGATGAATTGCAGAGGGCGGAGGGTAGTAGCAGACAGATTTAGAAAGAGGCTGTTGCAGTAGTCCAGCCTAGAGAGAACCAGAGCTCTAGAGACAGTGAGCTTCTGGGGGAAGGAGAGGAAAGGAAGAATACCTCTGGAAGTGAGGAGAAAAGGAAAGCGTGGAGTTGAATATGACGAGAGCTTCTTAGTCTCGCAGGAGGGAGCAGGGAGAGGGCAATGGGAGGCCGGCCGGAGAGTGACTGGAAAGGAAGGTTCAGGGGTGCCGATGAGGAGGATCTCGGTCTTACTGGCATTAAGGTAGAGGTTGTTGGCGGCACACCACTCCTGGATTGCAGACAGACATTTGGAGATGAGAGCGGGAAAAGAGGTGGCAGAGGGAGAGCCTGAAAGTGAGCTGAGTGTCGTCCGCATAGCCCTGAAAGTTGGAGCAGAGAGCAGCAATGCGGTGGGCGAGGGGTGCCAGGTATTGGTTAAAGAGCCAGGGAGAGAGGTTAGACCCCTGGGGAACACCACATGTGGAGAGTGAGATAGAGGAAAGGAAGGACCCAAGTTGAACCTGGGAGGGTCGGTTGGAGAGGAAGGTCAGCCAGGCCAGGCCAGGCCAGTGCCTGATCAGTGATACCCAGGTTGTCACAGAGGCGGTTGAGCACGATGGCATGGTTGACCGTGTCAAAGGCAGAAGAGAGATCAAGTAGGATGAGGACAGAGGGGGAGGTTAGAATCAAGGTTGGAGAGTAGGTTTTCATGGATGTTCAGAAGAGAGGTTTCCATACTTCTGGCAGCTCTGAAGCCAGACTGATGGTAATGGAGACAACCAACAGAATCAGAATTAAAAGAGGTAGTCTGACCAGGTGGCGATAGATAGTAGCAATGGTGAGAGAGTGACCAGGAGAGATAGACAACCTACAGACAAGGCATTCGAAGGAGGAGTAGGCCTGCACAGGAATCACAGAGGCAGGGATCCACTACGGGAAGATCAAGGCTACACCCCCATCAGGACGGTTGGATCTGGGCACAGGGAGGATCTTGTAGCCATCAGGGAGGAGAGTGTCAAAGCTGTGACAGAGCTGGCCGTGAACCATGTCTCGGTCAGGACATAGAGATTGTGTTCTACCAGGAAGCGGCAGCTGTCAGAGGAGTGTTTGACAGCCGACCGAGAGTTGAAAGTGGCAATATGGAGCAGGGTGCCAGCCTTGAAAGACTTCTGGGTAGGTGTACAAATCAGAGGTACGCCTTGCAATGGTGTAGAAGAGGAAGGAGAAGAGGACAAGGTAGCCACGTCGGGGGCAGAGGTGGGAGGCGGGGAAGCCAGAGAGGAGAGAGAGAGGGCAGCGCTGGAGTTGGAAGGAAACTGATGAGGCGCGTGAAGCTTCTATCAAAGAGGAGAAGGTTGGCTTGAGGGCCTTGCAACAGGACAGTGTCAATCAAGTAGACATTAATGATGACCTTAGAGGAAGGTGTCCAGGAGGGCCTCCCAAAGGGTGCCACCATTAATGGGTGAGGACGAGAAAGGAGTGCGCACAGAGACCATAGGAGGAGTACAAAGGTCTGGCGAAGGAAAGACAAAGAGGATGTCGGTGAGGGTCTGTCTAGAGGATGCGCTGGTATAGGGGTCAGCGATGGGGAGACCAGTGTTAGAAACAAAGATATCCTTTTTGAACTTCTTCCTCCCAGACTTAGTGAGAAGGGAAGGATAGTCAATAGAGAAACAGAGAAGATAGGGGAACGGAGAGCGCAGTTGGTGATGCTGAGGAGGGTGGAGGAGGAGAGAGAGAACAGCAGGGGTGAGGGGTTAGCAGAAGAGGTGGAACAAGTCAGGAATAGCAGAGAAGCACAATGCAGTCATTGGGCACAGCCAAAATCAAAGAATTACAGTACAGCCCAGCTGGATTCAGATTTAGGCAAAAGGGTGAAACACAGTACGGCCACATGCCAGGCGAGATGGAGTGAGAATGGGAGAGTCAGAAGGGTAGGTGCATAAAAAGGTAGAGGTGACAAACCCACGGTCAGTGAAATGGGGCACAGAAGTTCTAGTTTCTTCAAGGAGTGAAGGAGGGCCAGCCCCAATGCTCTAGTGAGGGGAGCAGGAAGATCTCCCAGACCAACCAGGCAGCGCACAGGGAGCAGACAGGGACTTGGATGCGGGCCTTTGAGAAAAGACAGGCTCCCACCACCCGGTGCCACCCGTTGGTTAAAGAAGGAAAACGAGTAGCCAATAGTGGGGTCTCGGAGCAGGCCCAATGAGGGAGGTCAGTGCTACATCAGGAAGAGTGCTGCCTTCTTAGAAGTGGCTGAGTGCCACAGGACTAAGCAGAATGGCCTTAAAATGAAAGCACCAAATTCAAACTGGTTGCTTAGACGGGCAAAGATGAGCAGAAATTGAAAGTTTCCAGTTTACCAAGGCAATGAGATACCTGCAAGTAATGCAGCTAAAATATTCATAATTACAGGCAGGAGAGCTCCATTTCGTGGTCCATAGACATGTGACCTTGAAGAGCAGCACAATGCTTATTCACTCGAGATAGATGTAGGAAAACAGTTCCTATCGAACCAGAGGTGAAATGATAGTTACTACATAGGTTCAAAGCTGATTGTTCTCTTTCAGGGCCTAGGCAATCAGAGATGGCATTGAAGGAAACATACAGCACCTTCGTGATCGTTCCCATCGCCTTGAAAAGGTTCACTCAGCCTGGGAGCTGTCCATGGTCCCAAGGCTGGGAAGTCACGTCTGTCCCATCCATAGCTACCTTTCACGTTAAGGCACTTTATATTGCAGTGGCCAACAGTTTCTCAGCTATCCTACAACTTTGTATTTTTTACATGTAAGGGTGGTCCCTGAAGCAGCCTCCAGATATGCCGATCCAATAACCTAACTAACCCCTATTTATCATATAGTTTCCTAAACTGACCACTCCCCTTCACCCAGTAGGTTTTTGGTGGTTGAGACATATTTTGTGACCTCACTCAGGGTTAAAACGGTGTGGCACACATTTGGAGGACGAGAGCACTGAAAACGACATGCTGTTCTTGTGTGATCCCTGTCCGTTTTTATTTGTAATAAAGACAGTAAACTTTGCCCTATGGTGGAGTCTTCTGGCTTGTGGCAGGGATTTTGTTGGGTCCCAAGTACCCTTTTGCTGGTAATTGGGGTAGCTGCTAAGGGTTCCCCTGCCGCTCCTGTACACTGTAACCTGCAAGTAAGCCAAATCTAAAATGGCATAGAACATAGCAAACACAACTAATATTGGCTATGCCAATGCACGCTTCCTAAGCTATAGATGCCAGTATAGTATTTCTTGCACATTGTTGATGCTGGATTAGCTTTGATTTACTAAAAAGGCTGTACAATATGTAACCTTCATTGATGCTTTCATTAGCTAGGGCAGAGGTCTTTTGTGAGACTGTGCTCTGGGCGTCTTTGGGGACACATTACACAGGGTTGCATCACCACTAATGCACTGCACAGAGACTCATTGTATTGTGGGCACAGAACGTCGGGGAACCCTTAGTGCAAGCAAAAAAAAAGGTCAGGGGACTTGTATACAGTTGCAGGATGAAAACTAACTTGGAAACCATAAGACTGCTATGTTTAAGACCTAATCATAGGAACATTAACTGTAAACATAGTATGCCTATTTGTTCCTTGAACACAAACCATTCATGTGGGCTCATTAACTACTTAATCTTCATGCAATATTCACTTTGTCTTCTTATTGCATTCCTGATGCATGTCTTTTCATTTGGTCCTATTTTGTAGAAATTAACTTGCTAAATTAGAAAATATTGAGTCATCTTTTGTGTTATGCGATGCATGTGTTGACTATCGATGTTAAAAATTAAATAGAGCTTTGCTTTGTACTCACTTGTTCTGGCATTCTGAAGCATCTTTTGCACACGGTGACCAGATTTTCAAAATAAGAAACTGGGAAAGGCAATGAACATAAAAGTAGAACTACAAACGACAGTGGCTAACCTGTCTATACTTCACTAGTGGGGAAAATGGAAGTGACGGGGAGGGGGAGTGGGAGGAGGTGGGGAATTCCAGGCATTTCCTTGTATACAAACTGTGTGATTTGGCTGTGGCTGAAAGCCTGTTAAAATCAAAGGCAGTTTTGCTCTGATTGCTATTGAAGGTCTTGCTGGGAAGTCATTTCCCAAGCAGTTAATGCATGTGGCTGTTAACTTAAAGGTTCGGGTTCAAGCCTTCACTGGGTTGGCAGAGAGCTCTTGCCTAAGTGTTCATGTGAATTTTCCAAATTGAATTTTGTTGAATTATTGGCAAGTGCCCCGGGATTCTGGATTCTCCCAGTCAGTACCAGCCCTCTTACCAAAACCAGGAAAGGGTTTTTAAATTAGAACAATATGCAGGACGGTGAATGGGGATGCGGAGGGTGCAATTCTATCACTGTCCCAGCAAAAACAGGATGTATGTTCACCTAAACTGTACAGTGTTAATCCTTTAGCTTGGCTTAGATACTGATTGTGAGTTGAGACTAGCTTGTGAGTTCCTCACTGAGTGGTGACCAGACCTTTGAGAACTGAAATGTGATCAAAAATAGTTTTTAACCACCAATTGTTTGTTGTGCAGGCAAACATCCAGTCGATTATGGCTTCTGAGAAGCAAGTAAACATCCTTATGCAGCTGCTGGATGAGGCTCTGAAGGAGGTGGATCAAATTGAAGGGAAGCTGAGTAGTTACGAGGAGATGTTACAGAGTGTGAAGGAGCAAATGGACCACATTTCAGAGAGTAACCATCTTATCCAGCTGAGCAACACAAATAATGTGAAATTGTTATCAGAGATTGAGTTCCTTGTGGTAAGTGTGCAATAAAGGTGGATAGCATGTCTCAATTGCATACACGTTTGTCTATGCCATGTGGCTTTAGCACTTGACACAATTCAGCTCTCATTCTATCCTGTATGTCATTAGGTCAAGTCTTCATGTCGCTCTAATTGAAACTGTTTTCCTGTGATTGTGCTGCATATCCCTTTTGGAGAAAGCATCCTAAATGCACAGGCCATTTTTGCTTGGGTAGTCTTCTACAATTATGATTTTACTATTTACTTTGTGTTGATACAGATTTATTATATGAATCGGTATATATGCTTCAAATTTACAAACGTTGCAAGGGCCTGGTCGGTGGTGGACAAAGATGGCTGTGATGATTTTTATCATACCCTGCATGCGAGGGCCTAACTGCCACCCCAAAAGCAGTTTAAATGCCCACCCAGGGCTTTGTCAGATTTTACAGCAGAGAATAGTGCTGTACCTGAAGCAAGGCTCTTGAGAAAGTTGGGTTTCTGTGCTTTAGTGCAAGAGAAACTACTACACCTGAGCACCTGACAGGCTTACTATTAGTCCATATTGTTGTGCATCTACGTTCTAGGTGAATCTATGAATTCATGCTTCTTACCCTTGTGTGTATGATGAACAAATGATTGCATTAGCTTAAATATAATAGCACACTTAAATTGCAATATACATAAGCAACACGAAGAAAGAAGAGATGAATCATTCATCTGCACACCAATTAGAGCGGCAAGTGGTCATGATAAATCTTCTGAGCCAGAAAAAGGATCACATCTCTTGCTAAACTAGAGTGTACGTACTTATTCATGAAGCATTTTTCATGTATCTACTCATTCATGCATCTTTGTTATTAAACATTTCTCCATGTATCCACATATTCGTGCATTCTCAGACTACAGTCATTTAAGACCGAAGATGGCCATTTTACCGCAGATAAAGGAATACATTCAATTTGATAACATAAATAAACCAGGGAGAAGCATCTTCCTCATGCAGCGAATTCAATATAGGCATTCAAGCACGATATAGACACTGTCATTAGAGACATTCTTAACTTGTATGAATATGGCCTATGTAAAAAAAATGCCATAATATAGTACCCTAATGTCCGTGCAAATTAATCCTCGGTGATCCTTCTCTGGAGTTGAGCAGAGTCCTCTAATCCAGACTTGGTGTTTTGCATAGATTTTTTTAAAAGGAAACAGTTACTGCTGACGCGCCAGGGGACAAGAGAAGGCTTGAAATCAATGCTGACGCGATGTGTTCGAAATCCCAGGTGTGCCAATAAGAAAGTTTAAACGTATCCCCCCCCCCTTGCCAGAATTGCGTTTCGGCTGCAAAATTGTTGTGATTCAAGGTGGCCGCCTTGCTCAGGGCAGGGTTAAACGAACCCTGTAAGGCAAATATAGCCTTAATTCTACGTGTCCTTCAAGGCGCTCAAAAACAGTTTAATTCTCAATTAGTCTCATTCATATACACTTCTGTGGCAAAAGATATAAGGTACACCATGGAAGGAAAAATAACTCGCCACAGGGGCTAAAAACCCCTGTTTCTTCTCACAAATAGGACTCCCGAGTGCTGCTGTCACCCGGTCTGACCTTGTTGTGTATCAGGACTATGCGAATGGTGCACTGGTCAAAAATGGGGAAAAGGCTATTGTTCCGAAGGGGAGCTCTGGTTACAATTCCTTGGTTTTGCGGGTGCACGCAAGTGTTGAATTGGTGCCAAAGTACACTACAAAAGGAAATGCAAAGAAAAAATCCAGTCAGGAAAGAAAGTGTACGTAAGGTACTGTAACCCCTCCCTAGTTGCTCAAGCTGCATGTTCCCTTAAGGCAATATATTTCCTTGATTCGCAGTCTCGCAACATGGTAGAGGTCAACAGTCAGTGCAAAGGGCAGCTGCAGTTTCTGAGTCTGTGCGGGCCCGTCAATTCCAAGCGACGTGCTCCGGGCTTGAATAAGGAGAAAACGCCATTTCTCTCACACAGATCGTAACCATGGAGATCAAATGCTATATGGGGGGAGGGGCAGGTAAACCGTCTTTGATAGGCTGGAAAAGGAGAGCCAGAGGTGTCACAGCGAAAGCCAATGTGCGTTCTTTCTGCCGTATCTCTGGCAGAGGGTATGCGCACAGCCGCCAATCAGGCACTCTAAGAATGCCATGGTCTGTCGGTCGTTGCGTCTCAACAGGAAGCAAATACATAGTGGACTTGGTCTCAAAGAGCCAAGCTGTCCTTGCGGTACTGAAAGCAACAGACTAAAAATGGGCGGGGCTGTTCCACCCGGCATGCCACAAGTAAAGTTGGGCACTCGGTGCCCGGCTAGATCATATGTTTTTATGCATGACAATGCACTCTACAGACCCAGTAGTTGCCCAGGCTACTGGGTAAATGTAAAGAATCTAAGGTGGAGAAATAGCAAATGAGGGAAAGAGCTTTATCCCCTCAACGTTAGGTGAAGCCTCATACTCTTGTGGTGCTGTAAAGGGATATCATGTCCAATCACAGGATCACCTGTTAAGTGCTGGGAATGTTTTGCATTATGGCTTTTGTAAAGAGACCGAAGCAAATTTACACTAACCGAAAACCGTGGAGCCAATCAATGAGCATTGTGGCGGGTGTGCTCCTGCGGAGGAATTATATCAGATAACAAAAAGTTGCCATAAGCATGACTAGGCTGGTGTTGTCACACCCTCATCGGATGGGTGAAGCTCTAGACACACAGAACGTAACATCTACCGCTCCCAGTTGTTTAGTCATCAACCCCTTGAGCTTAAAACTGATGTAACAGAGTTCAAGTTAATGGTAGGGAAGAAATTGTTCGTTAAGACCATGTTCAAAGGAGTCCAACCTGTGTATCCATCGACACTCTAGATCGAGTAGTCTACCTTGTATATTAGTGGAGAGGACACATTTTTGCAACGGATCCGTGAACGATGTTCCGCTATCCGGATGCCCACACTATGCAAAGTTTGCTCCACATAGCGCAACCCACACGGACATTCCACACAATACACGACTTGATTTGTTTTATTATTAGACAAACTTTTCAGGGTCCACGTCTGTTCTCTCACTTGGAACTGCTGGATCTTGCTCGTGAACTGGCAGACCGATCATGAACTACAGGGATAATGTCCTGTTGTGGTACGAAGTTTCCAAAGGCTGGTTTGTGCGGTCCTCTTGGTAAATAATGAGTGGACCAGATATTCTTTTATGTTGCAAGGTCTTTTGACTGCAAAGCGTGGTTTTTGTTGATCAGGCATGCACATATTCTAATACAACAACAATTAAGGAGACAGCCCCCAAGCAAACAATAAATCAACTTCCATAGGAGCTGCAGGAGCTACTGCCACCCCTCTCCATCTGCGCTTCGCTAGAGTGTCAATGAAGGTCATCACTTCTGCCGGATCCGTAAAGAAATGTTTGTTTTATTGTTGTCTATCACCCGAAGCCTGGATGGGTACAACATTGCATGTTGCAGACCTCGATCTGGTAGTTGTTGCTTCGAAGCCGTGAACAAGATCCTGGCTTTTTGTACCGCAGGAGTGAAGTCTGTATATTTGGATATCTTCGAGGACTGGTATTGTAGGACCCCAAGCTCTCTGGCCTTTCTTAGGATCATGCCCCTGTTGCAGTAGTTCAGAACTCAGACTATCACTAGTCTCAGGCTCTGTTCAGGCTTCGGGACCTGAGCCGAGACAGGGGATGGTCACCCAGCACTTCTTTTATAAGAGTCTCGACAAATTCCTCCATATGCTGGGGCTTTACAGACTCTGGGATACCCCAAATATGGACGTTATTGCAGCAGGAACTGACCTCTAAGTCTTCGTTCTTTGCTTTCACACCAGCCACCTACTGTTGTAAGGATCGAAGAGCAGAGCACACTTCCGCACTTGTGTCTTTTAGCAACCCAATGCGCTGCTCTGCTTCCGAATTCCTGCCGCTCTCCTTATCAATCCTTTGCTGCATGCGGTCCATTTTATATATTAGACTGTCTAGCTTCCCATTGACAGACTCCAATCCTGACTGCATCCGTTGCAGGATGGGTCAACATGTTCACTGTCGAGGGCTGGGGAGGACTGCTCACCTCCTCCCTTCTTGCACTTTCTGCCTCCGTCGTTGTTTTTTGCAGCCCGACTGCAACCCCCCGCGTGGCCCTGCAATCCATGCACCAGGGGGACCCCGAAACACCTCTTGCGTCAGCCCCATTGGTATCAACTCAGCACGCAGCCCCACGCCTCAACTCACCGCCCTTGCTTGCAGCAGCGCACCCTCCGTCCCACGCAGTCCCAAGTTTTCAGAAGCGCAGTAGATGTCATGCCAGATTGGCCGCCGCCTCAGCCCAGATCAAGTTCTTGTATGCCGCAGCAAGGGAGCCAAAATCAATGATGCTGTGCAATAATGGGTCAGCAGAGTCAAGTACGCTTATGTTGTGCTGGAAGAAAAAAGGGGGGCTAGCAGATGCCCGCCCTCTCCACCTTCAGCCTCTGCAGGCCTGCACGTAGACCCTGCCTACCACATCGTGGAAGGCCTCGGCATCGGGCACATATGACGGGAGGCGCTGCTTTTCCTCCTCTGTGAGAATCGTTCCTTTGGCTGCTCACACTAGGGCTTTGTACCAGACAGGAAACGTGCCCAGGATCTCCACACTCTGAGCAGGGCTCCGGCTCCAGCACTCCACCAGCTTCAGCTGGGGAATGACGAGTCTCCCGATTGCCACAGTCCTCACAGAGCGTCTCTGCTGGCGGTGTGGCTCTGGCGGTCAGCCCTGAGTCGGAGCCCTCTATGGCGAGTCTCCGCGCCTGCAGCTCAAGAGGAGATATGTGCTGCCAATCATTGCCTGCGGACACACAACCAGCTCGCGCGCTTATGGGACTTCAATGGAGACACTTGTGATTTTGGATAACGGGGCAACGGGCCTCTCTCCCCGAGCTTCGGGGAGCTCTAGAAGAACACAGGTTTTTGAGGGAACTGATAGAAAGTCCCTTTTCTTCACTAACTGAAGCATGACCTGGTGCTTGTGCAGCTCCTAGAGCTGCCATCTCCATAGTGCGTGATCTGATTGTGTCACTGTCTACTCAAGAATATATACTGTTCTATAGTGAAAGGATTAGAAGGCTTTCAGTTACCCATGACTAGTAGCATTTTCAGGATATCTAAATTGCCCCCAAGCCATTTTAGATGGTATGTGTTTTCTAACGCTAATTCAGAATACCTGTATAGTGCATATTCACTTTGGTCTATATCCTTCCTTATGCAAGTGATTTTAAAAAACAGATTTTACAGCAGGTATTTTCGTAAATGTGAAATGTCCCCCTAGGGGGAACGCCCCCCCCCCTCCCCCAACCCCACCCCCAGATTGTACCACTACCATAGTACATTTAGTGTTAGGATTGATACCCCCTCTGTCTGCTATTTATTGACTGCTTGACAGCATTTGGTAGGTATTGGAAAATCAGTATGTTGTAGGTTAGCTGTTCTAGTGTCGTTTTTTTATTCCTTTTTTCTGTCAAGCTTGATAACCCTACTGGCACCTCTTCAGTACTCTGGAGAGTTTACTAAAGGACCTAAAATGGCACCTGCTGCCAAGTGGACCTCCCGCGCAGGTAGGCTGGCCTGGAGCTCCTGGGAACAGTCAGCATTGTGCTAATTCTCAATTTCGAGATTCCCCTTGGGAGGAGATTTACTTTCTCGGCAAGATGTGACATTGTGCTGATGTCAGACCCTAATCAGTGAGCCGAATGATGTAGCGAGCCTAGTGGCGGCGGTGGATATGGCTCGGGAAAGCTTGGAGAGAAAGAAGGCAAGTCGGCTCAGAGGAGAGGAAGTGGCGCAGATCCAGTTAGCTGCCAGTTTAACATTCGGAGTGGACCTATGCATATGAAGCAGTATGGGGCTACTTTGTTGACCACGTGAGCTCTACTACTCTCCTCCTCTCATCACTACTACTTAAACACCCTCCTTTCACTCAGGCCCATTCACTTCACATTCGCTCCTGTTAGGAAAGATGTTCTTGTTACTGGTTTCTTCCCATAGCCTTTAATGGGAAACCCTTTCTTTTTGTTTGTTTATCTTGCTGACCTAACCTTTGCAGTTAAACTTTTGCTTTGTGCTCATTTGTATGGGGAAACTGATAGTACCTTAAGAGTGTCAGTACTGGGAGATTAGTGAATTCCTTCTATTTTTAAAGCTGCACACATCAACTTAAAGTAAAGTGCGGTTAGGGTACTTTGGATACTTATAGGTTTTTCTTTTGAACATTTGTGGTTATAAATACAATGTGGCAAAGATGGCTTGGTGGCAGCAGATATTTTTCTATGGTGTTTTTGACTTTTTACTTGCGCACATTTGCATTTTACCGCACATTGGCATAAAGGGTACCATGTATTCTAAAATGGTTGTGCCGCAATATTTTTCTTTCTGACGTCTCGGGTCCAGAATTGCCATATATGGAAAGCCCAACCCCGCGCAAAACTTCAGTGTAGGTAGCCCAAATGTTCGGCCAGTTGCTGTCCATGACTGTATAGTGTGATCAATCTTGCAGAGTCCTCACAGAAACCCTACCTAAAGTCTCCTCCCCGGTGGCCAGGGGAAGGCAACCTATCCTGATCCTAAACCTGGGGCTGGTAGTAGTCGGGTGGATCACCTCGGTGGAGAAGGCCACAAAAGAAATAGGATGACTTCATTAGGAGTGACGCTGTATTCATCTTCTTCAGTGAGTTAATATTTCTATAATACTGGAATAGCTAATGTCTTATTGTCAGAGTAAGGCTTTCCTTCCCAACATTACCCAAATTGTCAGTAGTAAAAACCCTTATAGTCAACAGGAGAATGATATACGCAGGAATCAGAGAATCAATATCACTACTTCTGATAGCTATGATTCTTCCTTGGGTTTGAACTATAAAACCAACAACCAACCTTTAATTCCTTTAGAAACCTCCCCTAAAGGTATAGTCTATAAACTCGGTCAACAGAGTGAATTAGTTAAGGTTAAACTTCAAGTCCCATAATGCTCTGTGTACTGCAACGACGAGCAGAACTGTGATGTGCTGTCTAGTGGTTCTAATGACCCACACCTGAGTATGAATTATAGGTATTTAATGCCCCTTCAGGTGCAGGCCATTGAAAGAAGTAGACAGCTGCAGCAGTGGGAGCAGCAGAAGCAGAAAGGAGACCATGTTAGGCTTGGCGCTGTGTTGTGAGGGTTGTAGAAGTTGGAACTTTGAAATGCAGAGATTGTGCAGCGGGAAGCGGCGCTGAGACGATCTGTCCTGTCAGACACCGAGGTCCCGGCAGGAGAAGAAGTTAAAGCAGCAGCGGGTCAAACGGATGCGCAGGGAAAGACCACTGAGTTGGCCTTTGATAGGTCCCCCTGCCGCACTCCGTGATAGACTGCTGACTGAATGTAATTCCTTTGATTATCGAACTAATGAAGTAAAGCCATTTTGGCGTAACTCTTGTACTAAAAGAGTATGAGTGTAGAAGTCTTGAGACTACCATTGCCAAAGTAAAGAGGGGGTAATATTTGAACCAGATGACCGTAATCTACAGGAATGGACATTGCCTAAAAGAGAGAATGCTAAACAGCATTGCCTAAGCCAAAGAAAGGCAATTATAAATAAGAGGATATGGCTTCCTTAAGGAGGGATACCTGACCAAGAGACATTACCAGCAGTTAATTGGTGATATGGAAGAAATTCAAAGGTGGCAGGAGAGAAGCCCTCGTTGTAGAAATAATCAAGGGGGGGGTGAAAATAACCTGCATTACCTGTGTCAAACAAATCAGTGGAACAAACAGTGTCAATGTGTAATGTATTCTTATGGAAGAAGTTGTGAACCCCAATGATGAAAGTTAAGACTTTTACAAGAAGTTGTTTTCTTTTGATTAACTTTCCACATTAAGGATACAAGCGTGGAAAGTCTGAAGCAATGCAAACCTCACAACAGAGGATTTGCAGTAGTGGTAGGTGTTTTATCCTGGCAGGCGAGTATACCAGGAAAGGGACTATTAGTGGTTAGTACTAGCAGGTTAGTGGACCAGGAAGAAGACAATAAAAGTACTGCAGTGTGGTAGAAGGTAGTGTTTAAAAGAAAGTGTCAGGGCCACTTCTGTGTTATGATGAACTGTGCTATAATCATACTGACAAAACTTTGTTTATGAAGAAATGTGAAAGGTAGCGTTATTCAAGAGAAGTTCTATTGAACACTGCCCGGAAGTGTGAAGATAAAGTCTTTGGTTTATTAAGCAAGAACTGTGGAACTTTGACGATAATTATGAAGAGTGATAAGATTTGCTTAGGAATAAGACATTCAAATGCCAAGTGGAAGACTTATGGAGTGAAAAGAACTTTGTGTCACAGTTTGGAGCAGAACTTGGCTATTGAAAGCAACTTTCTTGATTTGAACGTTGACTGGGAAAATCCTGAATTATCGGGCGGGAAGGGGATCAGACCCTGGTTACAAGGATACATGTTTACAAGTTTGTGTTTAACACAGCTGTTATAAAAAATAACTTTTTAACAGCTATGATACCTGTATGATTTCGGTTGTATGTATCAGTGTGAGGGACAGACACCTTTTGATATTAGTGTTTTCCTTTAGTCTTAGTTTAACAGGCAGTGAAATCCTTGTTCGGTTAGGGAAAGCGAGGCATTTTTCTCATCCCTATTACTTAAATAAAATGTCCTCTTGTGAGAAAACTCTATCTACTTGTCTGTGTCGTATTTCTGACCACTTAGAATAGCCCCTGCCAGCTTGAATGACGAAGATCCATTGGTGGACCTAGTGCCGACTCAGGCCAAATCCTGGATGAAAGAAGGACTCCTGTAGCCAATAGACAGATCATTGTTGGAGCCAAGACCCCTATGAAGAAAGCACAGCCTCTGTGGATGACCCTTGCAGCTGATCAGCATTGCCTCTAGCCATGTCCTGGTGAAGCCCTGTTCCTCTGTCCTGATCTCAGGAAGGACTCCGTTGTTGCTTCGACCGCTGGAATGGTTGGAATAACCAGTCCCGAACCCTGCTTTAGTATCTGGGCCTGTTTAACCTCTGGAATTGTCCCCGTGGACTAACAAGCTCCTACATTGGCATCATCGTTGCAGCCATCGTCGTTCTGAGTGCATCCTTGGAAGTTGGAGGATCTTCAACTTTTGCTAGAAGACGTCTGTCCCTGCATTTTCAGCTTCTAGTTTGAATGGAAGCCATGCAGGGCCTGCTCCTGTGTTCACCAACATAAGATAGTCTGTCGCCGTCTGACCGTGGTGACTCCCGTTGAAGCCACTCTTCTTCATTCCCTGGCGTTGTCATGAGGTTGCCTTCTCTGCAGAAGTCTTCTTCCTTTCTTGTCACGGGTGACTAGCTGGTCAGGCTCTGGAAATGTAGTACAGTTATCGCAACCGACCAAAACTAAATCCCTCATGTAAAAACCACCTCTGCACCCACAGCCCATGGGCCTACTTCGAGCATGCCAAGCACAGAAGTACCTGGGCCCAATGTTTGCAACCCCTGACGTGGTCTCTGGGAAACATCTTAGTAATGGGGCAGTTTAACATTTTTTTTGCCCCACCCCCTCCTCCATAGGGCTACATGGGTGTAAAGTCCCAGCCCCAACATTCCCTGGCCTGACTCTGATCGGTGGTGGTATAGCCAATGATGCCCCCCTTCCTCACAGGCCTTCTCTATCATGCTTGGACTGGGAGAGATACCTACTTAAACTTTAGCATTTGGAACACTTAATGACAACCACTGGCATTGTCCAATACCATAGTAAACCTACCTGAACAGTAAATCGTGTGGTACTGGTGACTTTATGGCACTAGATCCCATTTTACCTCAGGGCTGGACTTATTAGGAGTTCGGGATCTAATTCTAGGTTGGCCCATAAGTGCTTTGTCTATACTCTTCTGTCTTCAGGCACTTTACTGCACACTGTTATTGAAAGTCTTGTTTATGCTTTGTGACGATTATCATGATGTCATCCCTGCTGCCCGAGGGGCTGACCCTGCCCATGAGGCCAGAGAGGTGAGGATGCTACCCGATAGTCCCCCTGGGGGTGGTACTCAACAGGTGGATCTCATGGGGAGGGATTACTAATGGGGATTACCTCTGTGGGATACATGGAGAACATCAGGAGCCATCGTGGTATAACACACATTCACTCACCTTTCTTTCCTCATCTTCTTTGTCTTCCCCTTTCCTTATAGATTCCTCTATGTATCTCTGTTATAGCAGTGATAGTACTACTGGGACGAGGATGAATATGGTTGACTCCACTGAGTCATCCCCTCAAAGTACTGTGACGAAGAAGATACAAGGAGTCCGAACCGACCTCTCAGAAAACCAGAGGGAATGGTCTAGTTGTTCAATCACAAATAGTTTAAAGATGAAAGAGGGACTAACACTGTTGTCAGTCCCTCCTCAGAGGCACTCCAAGCAGAGGTCCTTGCCCGCATCTGAAAGAGCTCAGACTAGAGTTGCTGACTGGGACGAAACTTGGAGAGTTCTGGAGTCCCTACTGGTTTTGTTGAATTACGATGTGTCGAGAACGAGCAAGACTGAAAGCAGCGTGAGAACAGGAAACGGCTGAGAAGAGCTACAAGAAGACGAACAGAGACAAGAGAAGGAGGTGAAGGGCCGGAAGCCCCAAGAGAAGGTAGGCGGGCTGCCCAGAGATCTCTGGAACACTTAAGAACCCATTGCGAAGGGGTCTGGGACCCACGTTTAAGAAACCAATACCAAGGGATCCTAGACCCACATTTAAGAAACCTGAAGAAGGGGGTCTGAGACCCTTATATGAGCAGCAGAAGAAAGTGTCTGGCACCCTCATTTGGGAAGGGCGCAAGAAGGCCTGAAGATGGGAGAGACTTCCTCTACTTTGCAAATCATACCGTCCAGAAGAAGGGGGGTCATTCTTCTGGAACCCGAGGAGACTAATCCCTTTTAATTTTGTTATAAGTGTGGGGGTTAGAAGTAGTATTTTGAAACACAACAGTGGACTTTTTAGCTACTGACATGTTCTTGGTTTTATTTGAGGAAGTGAAACCCCTCTTAGAGTTAGGGTCAAATAGGTTTCTTTCTTTATTTTTGTACAAAATAAAAAGTCTTTGCTCAAAACCATACCTCTTGTGAGTCGGTCTCCTCCTTCCACACCCTCACAGCTTATACTAACTACTGCCTAACTGTCTTTAAGGTAAACTTTTAGGGGTTCTATTTCAGAATTCCCTATTGTGAATATATATGTGTATTTGATAATAGTTGTGTGATAATACTTACCTGAAGGTTGCATTGCGTAGTGTGTATTTAAAGTCCCAATAAAACATTGTATATTTGTGTACTTCTCTGTCTAACTGGAATTATTGGAGTGCTCTGTGTTTGTCTCATTGTAGCCTTAGACCACTCTCGCACCTTTCCTGCGTCTAAGCCTTACTGCTCTGTTACCTACCTTGATTGGGTTTGGCTAGACTTCAGTGTCTTTCCTATTCACTGTAATAGGTTGGCCTCTGAAAATCCACCCCAGGTTTGATTCTGGAAATTCCTCTTGACTCCTTACACTATCTTCTCTACTTACTTGTCTCAAAGGCACACTCTCACTCAAACTGCAGAACCACCATCACTCCTAAGTCAATAAGTTCTGGGGACGGTCCGTTTCCCCCTGTACGTCCCTGGTGAACTAGCGGGGGTCCGATATTGATGGTACAAACTGACTGGTGGACTTAACCGTGCTTTCAATGCTGGATTCTCTTCGACTTTTTCAGAGCATGATGCGCTGATCTCACTTGGTCTTCTCTGGGGTTTCTCAGCATCCATTGATGGCGGCCTGAAACTAAAGCCAAACACTGGCCAGTATCTGAAGCAAGAGGCAAGGCTGGAGATAAGGGTCTGCAAACATACATACTGGCACAAGGAGGGGGGGGGAACAGGAATTGGGGCTCTTTGTTGTGTCTGCCCTCGATGCTAGGACTAGCTCTGGATTTTCCTCTGCACCTGCCACTGCCCGTGGAGAAGGGTTTCTAACCCCTTCTGACAAAGTCAAGTCCTTGGCCTTGTCACATGGGTACAAGGGATGTTTGGGGGAAAGTTAACGTTGAGGCTAGAGATTTCTCTTGGTACTCACCTGTCCATTGGACATATTTGTGAATCAACTAATGCTAGATGCAATCAAACGACTATGAGAGGTTTTTATAGCCAAAGCATTGCACCTTAAGAATCTCAGAGCCAAAGAGATTCAATCAATTGTGAAGACCATGAACGATCTAGAAAGCAAACAAAGACTTACATGGTCCTGGTATTTTTGCAGCTTCAACTTGCAAGGAAGCAGCTTTTTGCTGTGCAAATGAATAGTGTAGAATTTCTAGTTTGCTTATTGCTACATACCTACTCTGAAGCTCGAATAGATTACTAACCTTTCAGCTTCGGGCATGAGCTATACAAGTTGGAGATCCTCCTCATCGGCTTACCTACACCTTCCTTTCCTGTCGCTCTCTGGCCAGCCTCCCTTGGCCCTCTTCCTGCTTCCACCTGCGAAGCTAAGAACCTCTGGGTCATCTTCGACTCCAATCTCTCTTTTTCTCCTCATATCTCTGGCGTCTCTAAGAAGTCTAACTACCAGCTGCACCTCCTCAGAGGTATTCTTCCTTTCCTCACCTTCCCCCAGAAGCTCACCGTCTCCAGAGCTCTGGTTCTCTCTAGGCTGGACTATTAAATTTTAAATTTGCCTGCCTCTACTCTCCGCCCTCTGCTACTCATCCAGAACAGGACTGCAAGACTTGTCCTTTGCCTCAAGCCCACGGATCGTATTTCTCCAGCACTAACATCTCTCCAAGGCCCTCTGCATTGTCCACAAGGCCTTCTGGAGCCTGGGACTGCAGTACCTCCAACTGTCTCTTCAGAAATATCTTCCTACTCGAGCTCTTCGCTCCTTCGCTGCCAACTCCTTGAGGGGCAGTCGCTTCTCCAAGCAACAAGTTGGGGGTAGATCTTTCTTCTGCTGGCACCTCCCTCTGGAACAGCCTCCCTGCCTCTCTGAAACTTGAGGAGAACCATCTCTGGTTCCGGAAGCACCTCGAGACCTTCCTCTTTGCTTATGCCTCCTCTCTTCCTCTCCTCTCTGACTCTGCACTGGTCACCTGGCTACCCTCTGAATTCGGGCCCAAGTCTCTGTCCACCCAGTTGCACACCCGCACTACCTCCTGGCAACCCCTGCACTTTGGGTCTGGATCTGTAACCCTACAGTCCCTTACCTGCACTTATTTGACACTTGCTGTCTGCACTTAACCTCGCACTCGCCACCTGCTTGGCTGTACCACTTGTTTTATCCTTGTACTGCACTCGCCCAACTTCCCCCGGCACTCCTCCCCTAGCTCCCCCACCCCCCACCCTGCACTTGCACGATCTCAATGTCACTAGGCTTAGTAAGATCGTTGTCTTTTGTCCTCCCTCTGTTTGCTATCCCTTGCCACGTCGCGCCTTGACACACTTGTGTATAGGCGCATTATAAATGCATTATCATATCATATATCATATCATAGCAAACAGAATCGTGACACTCAATAATTGTGAAGGTAAATTTTGATGGAAGAAGTTGAAAAGCTTAATCTCATTTGTATGCTCCATAAATAGTTATACTAGCAAGTTCTGGTGCAGGTATAATATAGATTATTTACTTGATGAAATTAAGGTGCCTGTATTATCCTGTGAGCAGAAGTTGGCTCTAGACCTTACATTTACTAAAAAAGTGATCTTGGTTCTAGCTTCAAAATTAGAGGGAGACCAATGGATCTATCCCTCTTTTTGTATAAAACAGAAATCACAGAAAGTCATCCTGAAACGAATCGCTGATCTTTCCGAAGATATAACAGTAAAGAAAGCTATCATGCCAACAATGGATGAAGCTACCATAGCTGTTTTACGCAAGTTAGATTAAGCCCTGAGTGATGAGTTTCTTATAGGCCCATACCATTGTTAAATATTGATGCAAATGTTTACATGAAACAATAAGTTGCTGATCTACAGATAATGTGCGTACATTTCTGGATTTGGTAAATGTGGCAAATAAAATGGCTCCCGCTCAATCCTCATCTCACTTGATGCTGAGCAAGCGTTTGACCAGGTTCAGTGGGATGGTATTACATTTGTACTTTGAAGAGTGGGAGTCGAGGTGAGATTCCAAGATGCTATATTAGCGATATATGCCTAACCCTCTGCTTTCATACTAGCTAATGGGCATTTATTAGAATTATGTTAACTCTCGAGAGGCCTTCGTCGGTGGTGCCCAATTTCACCCTTGCTGTTTGCCCTTCTGCCTGAACCTCTGACCCAAAACAGGGGCATATCCTGGGTTTCAAGACCTTAACTACAATGAGAATTCCTATAAATGTTCGCTATTTGCAGGTAACATCCGGCTTATGCTTCCGGAGCCAGGGGGAATCCCTTAAAACTGTAGAAGACGCAGTTCTGAATTTGGGAAGGATTCCTGGTTCAAAGTGACCCTGGAGAAGTCAGAAATTCTTAACATAAACCTCTCGAAGGACAGTTGGGATAATCTACTTGGAATCATTCCGATTTCAAAAGTGAGTGGAAAATTGAAGTACCTTAGTGTGTGTATATCACTTCCAAATTGTCTGGTCTATGTAGGACTAACAAACCTACTATGTTTGCTACTCTAAAAGAAAATATACAGTCCTGGAAATGGCTGGCGATATCCTGTATAGAGTGGCTTCTTTCGATCAGGATGAGTATTATCACTCGCTCATCTCACAGATGGCTTAAAGAACACTCCAACTGTGAGAGGAGGTTCAAGGGTTTTTATTGAGTTCTTAGGCAGGGCACTTGATCTGTCCCTCACTCGTCTACTTGCAGTGTTTTCCATCCTAGCCCAGGTGTCCTTTGTCCCCAAGTTAGTACCTAGTAATTATTAACCCCTGCTGTCTAATCTCTACATAGTTCTCAATGAGGGCCTAAAGGCAATCACCTTCTCTATCTAATCTCCCTCTTGGACTTTCTAAGCTTGTCCTATGTCAATGTAGTTATTAACTAAAGAGATTGTAGGTTTGTTCCTTCCAGACACACTGCCTGACTCAGTCTCTTTCCTCTCATGCCCTGGTGTTACTCTCCCTACCTCTAACTACTATTCTCCTCTCGCTACTCCCCTGTGCTTAACTCCAACCACATTCTCTTCATCTTCTCCCTGTGCCTTCATCCTCTGTCCGTCTGTTTCTCTATTCCCTTCTATTCCTGCCACTACCCTTCAATGTTACTATTCGCTTCTCCACACTAGTTTTTCACTCCTCTGCGCTACTACTTTATCATTCCCACTACTACTCCCTCCTACACACTTTTACCACTCTACTCCAGCTTCTTCCCAGTCACCCTCCTTTCACTCTGACACTCAATTTCCTGTCGCCCTCTACACTTTTGCTAACACTTTCACTCGCCTTGCATACACACCTGCCACCCAGTACCACTTGTTGTCACCAAATAATACCTCACCTTTCTCCAATTCGGCCCCCCACTCCAATCCACCATCCTTCCTCCTACTGATCTTCTGGTCTGCCATCTCCTCCTCCTCTGTCCTCACCTGAACAACGCACACCTCCCTGCTTCAAGCAGCGTCTCTTATTCCACCCACCCCTCGTTCTCTCATTGGATTACTGACGCTGATCAATCTGGCCCTGTCTTCCCTGCTGGGATGTGTTGCAGTCATTGGAGTTTACAAATAGCGGGTTAAGCTCTGTCCCTTTTCTTTGTGCATGGTCGCTGTGCTGCAACAATGGCGGCCCGCATTGCAGTGTCCTGTTTCGTGTTGGGGGGCCACAATGAGATGATCCTCAAGGTAAGTGAAAAACAGTAAGGTGAAAGCCTCTCAGCAGCAAGTCCTAGGTAGTTCAGCTATTAGTGGTTTATGCGCAGTGCTGGGCACTGATGCGCAGCGTGTCTGGTGACCACTTAGGTGGTCAGTTTCTTTGTTTTTTCTTTTTCTCTTGCTCCTTCCCTTCCTCCCTCCTGTCCTCCCCCCCCCTCCTCCCTCCTCACCTTCCTGGCTCTTGTATTCAGATGACTGGAGGCATTGAGCATGGGGTGCTTGGCAGTTGCACTCCAGCAGGTGGTCTTTCCTTAGTTCAGCTGCCTTATTTCTAGCTCTACAAAAGAAAGCGAATCACTGACTAGCATTGCACTCAAGAGGGAGGTATGGTGTGATGCAAGTTGGTACTGTTTATATATAAGCAGGTACTTGGGGTGGGAACATGAATTGTGGCTCTCTCAATGACCACTGTTTCCACTCTGTTTTATTTCTGGATCTGGCTTTCACCCCAGGTTAAGAGGGGTTCCTATGCTCTCAAGACCTGGTCACGCGTTGTATATATTTCAAACCTTGCCCATTTTGATACCCAACAAGTCATAGAAAGGAAGATAATGCATTTTGTATGGTGGGGTAAGGCTCCCAGGATATCACAGATTCTCGCCTCACCTCGCTCGCAGGGTGGCTTGGCATGCCCAAATATTTTATAAAGTACTATCAGGCATCATGGTTGAGGATGCCAAGCAAATTAATTAATCCAAATTCTAGCAGATCCCTGAAAGGTTAGGAGGATGTCGGGGCTATTCCTCTTGATATATGCCCTGTAGTTTATAGGCCTGTGACAGTTTATCAATTGCACATGATTGCCAAGTAATGCGAACTTGGGGAAAAACTGGCAGTTAATAGCAATCTGACCTCTTTTCCGGGTCTGGGATCGCCACTGAATGAAAACTTGTTATTTACCCCTACATTCAGGAGTAGTGGATTTAGGCAGTGGCTTCAGAGGGCTACAAGTTTGCCCTCATTTTGTTTGCAGGTGAGTTTACATTCTTTTTGCGGAAGTGAGGCCAAGTCCCTGCAGTATTATCAACTTGGGTATTAGCTTTCACACAAGGATATTAACAGTAAGGTAGTCAGAATGTTTACAAGTTTTGAAAAACAACAATTTTCCCTTCCTTCTTCAAGGAACATGATCTCCTATTTGAGTTGTTAGTAACCCCGAAATGTTGGCTAATCGGAGTTCATACCAAGGCTTGGAATATGGGCTTGTACCTGGTACTGTCATCCGAGCAATGGGAGAAAATCAGCAGACTGACACACAAGGTTTCCATTTTTACCTTACTCCAAGAACGGCTATATAAGCTGTTTTGTAGGTGTATAGGACACCATATTTGCTGAAACACTCGGAATCTTGCGGGTGAATCTGGTATTTGCTGGAGGGGTGGACGAGCACCTTTATGCATATTTGGTGGACGGCCGTAGATTGATTAAATTGTGGGAGGAGATATTGAGCGAAATTGCTGAACTCACCAAGCAGCGTATACTGACCAATCCTTGTTGGGTATGATTTTCATAGTAATGGTAAATCTTCCTGAACTTTGTCAACCCCATAACTTTTTTAGACTCTCCATAGTGTCTTTTAAAAGTTATTTATCCTCTTTGACAACTTTTTGGCAATAAGGGCTTGTTGTTGCTGGGTTGGCCTAGGGGCTCCCCTTTTACATTTATCTGGCTAACCTTGAGAGAACTGCAGGTCCCGAGAGTAGAAAGGATCTTTGGATCCCTTTTACATTTTATTTGGTAAAACCAGTACACCCCACCTTATGTGGTGTGCTGGGGAGATACAGTGATTGGGATGCCTCTCGTCCAGTTCACCCAGGCTCACTGCTGGAATCCTCCTACGGTGTCTTCTGTGAAGCCCCTGGACCCTCAACTAACTCTAAAGTAAAATACTCACCTGTTTGATCAGTCTTCCTTAAGAACTCTGACTTTTGCTATTTAATAACCTCTGCTGACACTGCCTATTTGACACTAGACCCTCGTGACCCCCCTTCTGTCACTGAGAACACTCATGCTCCAAGAATAAGACTTTCAAAGGAGCGGGCCTTTTGCATAGAAAACAGAATAAGTGTTTAACAGTTACTGGAAAAAGAGTTGGTTGGTAACTAACTCTGAGAGTGAACAGTTACAAAAGTTCTTACTTACTTTGAATGTGTGTTGCACTATTCTGAAAAGTATATGAGACATCTTTCTTTCCTTAGAAAATGTTTCGCCATTCTAACAGAAAGTAGATTTAAGGGTATATTACTCACGTGTGATTTGGTTGTGCCTCCTCCCAAAAGTAATGCTGTTGGTTTCACTGTATTATTCCTGTTAGGATATTTGTATGAGTGTCCCCCAACTGGGTCTTGCTTCCCCTGACTTGCTGTTAGCCTGTCCTGAATACGTCTGTATTAGGTTTTACCTACCTAGAATAACTTTGAGTCATTCATAAAGTGTAACATTGGGTTTTGCTTTCCCTGGTCTGTTTTAGACAGACGCAAAAAGAGTCTTAGGTTTACAACTGCCTTTAAGTTGCTTGTATAGCTCCTGTAAAAAACTGTATAGTTTTACTTACCTTGAGTATAACTGTGTAATCCTAAAATAAGTTAGTTCTTACTTCCTTAGTCTGTGAACTGAAAAGCAACTGTAATTGAATATTACACCACCAAGTCCAACTCCCCTGGAATAAGTGTGTTATCCTGAATCAGAGTTATAGGTTTATACTGTTCTTATTATCTGTGTTTCACTAGATCAGAAAAGTATATTGTCCAGTTGATTTGTGTGCGGTACAACTGGTAGGGTCTACTACCCTTCAATTATAGAATGTAATCTGAAAGTAACCATTGGTTTTTACTCCCCAATAATAGGTGTGACCTATACTTAATGTGTATGAAAAGGATTGACTTCCCTAGAAATACTGTTCCAAATAAGGTTATATGCTTTGGTCCGTGTACCTTCAAGCATAGTGTTGTTTATATAATTGTGGTTCTATATAATATTTTTTATTATTTTTACAATACATTGTGTTTCAGTGTTTCTTTGGACCATTTCTATTACAATTTCATTTGTACTGATTCTACAGCCCTCTCTCCCTCCTAAGATAAGCCTGGCTGCTCTGTCTACGCTGCCAACGAGCTCAGTCGTGTACTGTCTCAGTTGAATGGTTTTACTAAGCCCTAACAATCCTCCAGTATATATTCTGAGCAAACCCATTTGTGAATATTTACCCTCCAGCCCGTTGATCTGAAGGCTTTTTCACCAAATCTCTGTTGGTAGCTAGGCTTATAATAGCAGATGGATGGAAGACTATATAGACACCTTATGTGTTGGCATGGTACCCGGAAATGTGGTTGATCCTGAAAGATGAAAAGCTTTACTACTCATTGAAGGATACAACTTGAGATTGGACTTATGTTTAAGGATAACATGAAGGTTAAAGGTGCTCGATTGGTGGTCTTGGTGTTTTATTATGCATCAAGGAGCTGTTGGGAGGTTGGTTTTGGGCAATCCTGTTCAGAGCTGTTTTTGGATATCCTTCCATGGGTGTGAGGTTGTGGGTGGGATGTGTTTGTGGTTGAATGGGGGGAAAAAAGACTGTATCGCCGTCGCGGGAACCATGGATACGAGTCTGTGTCAGTGGGCTGACCATTGTTGTTAATCGCATTGCATCAATGAGCACAAAGAGCTCTCGGTTTGGGGTACATTGGTGTGTGGAATAGTTGCGGGCTTTGGCCGTATGACTGTGGCTTTCTTGGATTTGGCAGCACACAGTAGAATATTGGCAATCTCCACAATAGACTTGATAGACTTGATAGACTAAGGTGATAGACTAAAGTGACTTAGTGACTAAAGTTTTTTTTGCCTGCATCACAACTGGCAGTATATACACCTGTCACCTGTCAACCCACCACCTGTCCATCCATCGCCATGGGAGTAAAGGCCAGATCCAAGAGGGGAGAGGCAGCAGAGAGAGTGCCTAAACCGGCGAGTCAACTTGCATGAATGCGCATTGTCCATCAATTAGTAAAACCAGCGGGGAAGCGCTACCAAACAACCATAAAGTGGGCTTTAAAAAAGCGCCCAGTGATCTCCGATTCCCACCCTGATTCGATTTTGCCCTCACCTTTGTCCTTTGTGATTATTCCAACTGCTTGGGAAGAGAGGAATGAGATTAAAGGCGCAATGGAAGGCTGGATTATTCAAGGCAGCCCAGAGACGTACCAGAACACTTCGCGTTCCAACTCATCAAGGGATTTCTTCCCTACCCTTTTAAGAAGTTGAGAACTCAACTTCATTTCCAAGCACAGGAAGAGTCTCGGCTGCCACCGTCTTCTCCCCACTAATCATACCAGGTAAATTCACTCCTTCACCCATCTCTCGTCAATCGGAAAATGGGCCTGTAGGATTGCACCGAGAAAATGGACCCTCAGACATGTCAGTCCTGAAAGCATTAGATCGATATTATGCAGAAAACTGTTTGGCCTTAGAAAAACCCATCGCTAACTTGCATGACACGCACGAGAAGCATGAAGACTGTGAAGAGAATCAAAGAGAATGGGTTGTGCACAACCCATTCAATCTCCTGACGTTCGGTAGAGTAACAAAGGAAACTCCTACAACATCAGTGAAGGTCAAGAGATCCAGCATGATGATGGAGGGTCAGGGGGTAGCCATGAATATTGGAGCTTTGGCTGAATGACATCTCTCCATCAGTAGATGACATCAAGGATGAGCTCCAAAACATGCAAGTCTTACTTATCCAGGATGAGCAGCGTGGTGATAAATGCATCGAGAGCATCCTTAAACTCCTAAGAGGTGACGCTCCACAGCTACTAAAAGACATTAGGAAACCTGCAATGGCAAAAATGGGGACACAGACAAAGTCTGAATTAAAAATCCACCAATTCACTCCCAGGAGTGTAGAACGGAAGCTATTATCATGGCCCGCAGGGATGATCTCTCTCACCCGATTGATGCAATCTCTGGGGTTCTCTAGGAGCTACCCCTCATGTGCCTCCCGTGAGCAGGCCAAAAACAATCCTACGGCCACAACAGCCTGGGAAACCACTAATATACTACAAAAAAGTGAAAAATGGTCTAAACGGCCCTCAATCAGTTGCATCTTAGATTACCACCTCAAGCAACAACAACTGCATGGAGATCACACATTTTTTGGGAAATCAGAGAGAACGTGGGAAATTGCCTCATATAGGCCTGAAGGAGACAATTGAGAGCAGGCGCAAAGACCTTGTGGTCAAGACCATTGAACGTGATGGGGATGAGCCGTTGGGGATGGGGATGACATATCTGCTATTTTCAGTGTTGGAACCATGGAAACAAGTACTCTTATAAGAGATCATTAGTAAAAGTAATGCCGGAGTACCTAGACATCAAGGATTTAACATTTTAAAATGTTTTCAGTCACACACATGTTATTGGCCTGTATGTTCTGTGGTGGTTGTAATGTCAGATTTGGGATGGTAAACCAGCACCTATGAGGTGCAATATTGAACTGTGTGGATGAAATAGCACTTAGAGGTGTGGAGGTGTACCAAAACATACAACATGTCATGTGCCACTTGCATGATACCTGGCTTGTGCCGCTCTGTGTCATCACAGCGACCCCGTCTCAGTCATCTACACATACAAACAAGTCTGCACAGGCGAGGGGGGATGGCCACTCAGCCATAGAAAATGTAATGGATTTGACCCAGGCTGCTTTAGAAAGTGTGTAGGCAAAATCACCACAATGCATGTTAACATCCAGAGCAAAAGACACTGGGCCTAATTGCAAGTCCGGTAAAACCGGCAGGCTGCCGCCGGACTTGCCCATTTTTCCAGTGCCTGGCTTCTCGGAATTACTGGGGTATTCCGACCCCGGCATTCCGGGAAGTCAGGCACTGGAAAAATGGTATTCCCCATTACCATTTGAGTCTGGTAACAACGGTGCCGGTAAGCCTACCAGCACTGTTGTTACCTGACCGGCAGGGTTGTAATGACCCCCACTGTGTATGAGTGCATGGCACATGTGCCTCTGTCTGGATCCTAAAAAATGGCAAACACCCAATGCGTCCCCTCAGCATTGTCTCCTGGTAATTGGTGGGCGTTATGATCAGGCTCAGGGATCCTGATTTAATGATCTTCCTAGAAGGCATGGACATTTTATTACTTCAGGAGACATGGGCTCTGAATACGATACATCTGGCGGGCTTTGAGATTTACTCTCCCGAGGCATTAGTCTTCTTGCGGCAGGAACCGTGGAGGTCAGCCTTACTAGAGGCATTGGAGGATGTCGGGAGCTATGAACGTAGCTCCCCAAATGTTAGACTTCTGTAAGGTGAGGACTTCAACTTGAAAATTGGAATTTATACAGGGACTATTGATACTATTTTAGACTTAGACATTGCATTTAACATCTATCCACCATCCCTGATTGAGGCCACCACAGACCCTCTGGGAAGGAAATTCATGGAGGTTTTGATTAGGTTTGGATTCAGAGCAGTAAATAGAAGATCTCAGTCTGACACTCCGGGCAAACATACTTTCATGAACAAGAAATACTGCTCAATAACTGATTACATCATTCTGAAAGTAGAAGATTGGCATTGGATTAAAGATTCCAAGTAGTCCCCAGGGTCGAAAGTGACCATGACCCCCTTGTTCTAACATTATGGTGTGCTAACGAGGGATCAGCTGTTGAGACGGAATTCCCTGAGGCCGCCATTTATAAGACCTATGCGGTGGAATATGGTAGATCCCCTGAATATGGTAAATCCCCACTTCCTAACGTCTAAGGTCATGTATGCATCCATAGATAAATTAGCGCAATGCCTGAATCCAGAGGCACCCACGGAGAGCATATGGCAAGCCTGGGCAGACTTAATAACCTGCATATCCCAAGAATTTAAGAAGCCTGTCGTGGCCCGGAAGAGAGTCCGGGCATGGTTCAATACAGAATGCAGGCTAGCAAAATGAGCCCTCTTAAAAGCATTAAGGTGCCAGGGTAGTTACCGGACAGATATCATCGAAGCGAGGGCACGGTACAAACATAGGCTAAAGTCCAGCAAATTAGAACAGATAGAACTTGCCTGACATAAACTGGGAAGGGCCTCCTTATCGGGCAACACGAGGGACTACTGGAAAGTGATTGCCAATGGCCTTTGCCCCAAGGATACATCAGCAAAGGGGCGTGTTGACTGGGTGGGTGAAGCAAAGTGGATAAAACATTTTGCGGCACTATATACAAATTACGGCATCAACAAGTTGGATGATATAAAAACCAGAGCGACTCCCTACAGTAAATATAGTGCAGGCCCAGATTTGGTGGTATCATTGGATGAGGTAGCGACAGCCCTCGCTAGGTTTGCAAATGGCAAGATGGCAGATCCGGATACTGTCCCAATAGAGTTCTTCAAGCATGAAATGGCGATTTGGATACCGGCTGCCACCCTTGCATTCAATAAAATGCACCAGTTAAAGATCTTTCCAGACTTGTGGAAGGAGGCTTTCATTGACCCGATCTTTAAAAAAGCAGATGGAACTGACCCTGCCTGCTATCGCCCAGTTTCACTCATTGATACATCAGCTAAGTGGTTTGGGCGTCTGCTGCATCAAAAGATCATGGCTTGGGTTACTGAGCACCGGATTCTCTCGGAGTACCAATATGGCTTCCGAGAGGGCATTGGAACAACCTGCGCTTGGTTCTGGATAAATGTGTGTGCCAATAAGGGCAGGATTTACCTAGCATTTATGGACCTTTCGACTGCTTTTGATTGCGTTGATCATGGCAAGCTCTGGAGTGTATTACACTCCATGGGAATGCCGGGCGAGATATTAAATATCCTAATCCATATGCACACTAACCTGACGGCAGAGGTAACACAGGGAAACCAGGGCTATGAAACGCAAACATTCAAGATCTTCCATGGAGTGCAACAGGGTTATGTACTGGCCTCGTTCATTTTCAACCTCTATATAAACTCACTACCAAATGTCCTAGCTGACTTGTCAGCGATGTCCCGAGGATAGCTAAACACAGGGTGTGTGCCTAGCCTTGGTTAAAGTGCATAAAACCTTCTCTACAAGAACTTGGCATTGGTTATTTGTTCAGTGATGAGTCGCATATAGGTAATGCCAGCAGAGGAGAGCTAACAGAGGCCTTCTACCCTCAAAGAACAAGAACAAGGAACAAAAATGACTTGCAGAAAGAAAGCGTCCAATTTTATTATCGTAACGTTGCCTTCAAAATGGTAAGCCCAGGAAGGCCACCAGGGGACACGCTGATGATTAGTCTACATTACCATGGTCTCCCGACCCGGGCTCGAGAAGGTGAAGCAGACCCCCCTTTTGTTGACTCCCCCCAACCCCCGGACCCAGCTGAGACCATACATGAAATAAAGAACCCCAGCACGCGCTGGCCAAAGAAAGAAAGAAAACGCTCAGGGGAACGCTGAGAATGGCACCCTCGTGTTGTAAAAAGACTGTGGCATGCCCTCTGCCCGGGCCCGAAGAGCCAGTGAAGTTGCGTGTTATGCGTTTCCCAAATGCACACATGGGTCGGAGTGGGCAGCGGGACGGATCGATTGGGGTCCTTGCGGGTGGAGAACTACTCCCCCTCCCCCCCCCGCATCACCAGGTGGCAATGCGGGCAAGTTGAGGAGCTGTCGGGGGCTGGGCGCCCACCCATCCAACAGTGTTGAAGTGCCCCGGGTACGCATCTCCGGCGACAGCAGAGAGGGATGGGGGGGGAGCCGGCGAGACCACAGCCGGGCGCCCGCGGCCCAGACAGAGCCCGCAGTGACAGCAGGGGTGCAGGGGGATAGAGGCTCCCTAAGCGGGATCCAGTGCTGGGGAGCAGGAAGGGGCCTGAAGCTGAAAGGCCCCAATGAAGTATCCGGACACATCGGCACTCGGCTACAGAAAAGACACCGCAGGGAGTTGGGCAACCATCCCCCGTCGTGGACCCAAGGTGCGGCAGCTCCAACAGGGCAGTACATGGACAGAGAGGAGCCCGCGGTGGGGACTGCCCAGGTGGGCTTTTAAACGCCTGGCTCACAGACACTGTGCCGCGGTGCAAAGGGAACACAGCGCACGCCCACACTGAGGCTGCCATTCCCCCCCACCATCTGGTACACCAAAGCCCTCATAAGGATACGGTGGGGGTGGTAATAACCCCCCCCCCAGCCGCTGAAGGAACAGGGAGCAGGGGCGGTGAGAGCTGCTCCCCCTCCACAATTAATCCCATCCTGCCTGCCTTATAAGGATTACTTGTTGGTTTATTGGACCAACTGCCCCCACCCCCTCATAGACTGCCAGAGACTTTGAGATTGCCCCGGGGACGGCGGAGCCCTGGTGGGCTTGGAGACTGTTGACCTGGACATTGGTTGAGGGCGGAGTCCCCCCATGGGGAGCTGGTGGACCATACAAGGGAGCTGCTGGAAGACCTGTGGGACTCCTTATCATTGTGGAGGAGGCTCGAAACATATGCACGAGAGTCGTGAGGAGCCCCGGCCATCTGCTCCGAGACAGGATACCCTTTCTCAAATTTCCGCAAGAGCCATTGACCCTTATGGACGCCGCTAGGGCCAGGTAGCCTTGGGATTCAAGAAATGGACCAGACACCTTACGGAAAGGATAGATTGAGGAACTCCTCGGACAGTAGGCATACTCTCAGGATACCCTGAGTAGCAGAAGGACAGCGGAGGAAGAGGGAGGTGTGGGCCTCCATTGATTGGGGCATGTGCCTGCCTCCCCCACAGGAGGACTGGCTGGGGGAGCTGGTACAGAAGTGGATCGCAGTGAGGTCGTAGGATGTCAGAGGTGGCCTCGAGGGAAGACACAGCCTATAACACTAATCTGACGAGGGGTGCGGCCTCATCCATACACCGTGGTGGGACTTCCCCAACCAATGCCCCTCCAGGGAGTCCCTGAGTTGAACTCTGGTCAGGTCTCCGGTATACAGAAGACACTGGCGGACCCCACCCCACATGGTTCCAAAAGAGAACATATTTCCGACCTGGTATCATCGGCGGCTCTAAGGTGCTGAAACCGGGTCGGGGGGGACTCATGGACCCTAGGGCCAAACTGGTGAATTTCAAGTATACACCGAGAACGGATTCTGAAGGGCTGGACAAAACAGACACTATGTCGCAGGGCAAAGAGGGGTCGGTGACGACAAAGAAAGACATTGCAGGGCTCATGGAGGGGATTAGGCATATGAGAGCGGACATAGGTGGAAGAGTGGACAAGATTACCTAATGGATTAACAAAATGGAAGACGGCTCGAGGAGGTGGAATGTAACCAGTCCTCCCTCGACGCCCTGGAGACCCAAATGGATGTTCGCCTTTCGGAGGCCGAGAGGAGAGGAGGAGGAGATATTCTCAAAATGGACGACCTTGAAAATTGAGAGAGGCGTAACAACCTCTGTATTGAGAGAGAGAGAGAGAGAGAGAGAGAGAGAGAGAGATATATATATCTCGAGATCGATCTGAGGAGGTCCATCTACAAGAAAACAAAACTAAATTTTGAAAATGACTCAGTGGACGAAGCCAAGATAGCGAGGATTCATAGGGCTGAAGGAACGACAGGCGGTCCCAGATCAGTCCTAGCCCGCTTTCATAACTATGGGACAGGCTCAAGATCCTTGAAAAAGCAGGAGTGAAGGGAGCAGTGGCATATGGTTCGGCAAGGATCACAGTCTTTCAAGACCTCTCCTCGCTTACCCTTTCGAAGAGGCGCCTATGCCCCCCCCCCTCACCAGATGACTCAATGAGAAGGGTGTGCAGTTCAGGTGGGGATTTCCATTCGCCCTCTCTTTTGAAATTGAGGGCCACAAATACCAGCTCTCTACGGAAAAGGAGATGCATCGGATCACCAGGGAGCTTACGGGCAACGAGGAGACACTGCATACCTCGAGGGAAAACACAGAGGAAGGCTGCTGGGCACACGAAAGTACAGGAAGTTGGGCACCCCACCGACGGATGAGACATAACTGCACAGTGTCCTATGGTTTAATGTGCGGCTATATGTTGAAGTAGCTACCACTTGGAGCGGGGCCTGGCGGGGGTCCAGGACATGAGTTGGTTTGATTCATAGGCAGAGCAGTATTCTTATTATTGTTATCTTAAGGGGGTCTTATAAATATGGTCGAACTAGACCGGTTTCGCTGGGGGGGATCACCGGGGGTTGGGTGGTGGCAGAGGTTATGGAAAGTGGTTTGAGAAGGCAGGACTAACCTGGTGTCTTTTCCCAGGAGGGGCCGGATGACCGAGGAGGTGGGTGGGGAGAGGGGGAAGGAAGGGGGGCTGTAGAGGGGGAACCGCTGGTACAGACCCAATTCTCTATCCTAGAACTTCGTGACATGGCTAATTTTGAAGTCTGCACCCCTCGAGGGTGGCAAGAATCGATGACCCCCATCGGGATAATGTGAAGGCAAAAGCTAAAGGGGTCCCTCGAGGTGACACGTTGAAAGTGGGCACCCTTAATGCTAAAGGGCTTCATTCACCCACAAAAAGATCATTAGTCGCAAGGGTGTTCCGGAGATCGGGACTGGACATACTGTTCCTGCAGGAGACCAGATTCTCCAGGAGGGAGGAGAGGAAGATCCCAAGTGTGCAGATAGGCAGACAATATTGGGATCTGGCCCACTGAGGAAGGTGGGGGTGGGGATTCTGGTGAACAGATCGCAAAGGATGGAACTTACTAAGATTTGTTCGTATGTGCAGGGTCACGCCTTCGTGGTCTCTGGTACCATAAGTGGAGCGCGGTTCTCGTTTGTGTGGTTCCCGTTTGCAACGGTTTATGCCCCAAAACAGGGCCAGCTAAGGTTTTTGAGGAATGTAATAGCAAAGATATTGGTTGAGAGCGCGGGCCACTTTATCACCAGGGGGGGGGACTTTAACATATGGGCGGATAAGGATCTAGACAGGCAGACGTTAAAGGACACGGTACAGGGCTCGCCTGAACCAGGACACTTCGAATTCCAGGAAGCATTGATGGGATATGGGTTCAGGGATATATGGAGACCCTTCAATCCCCATGAGAGGGGTTACACATTTTACTCTCCCCCACAAGGTACATACACCAGAATAGATTACATGTATATAACAAGGGAATTCTGGGAGGAGGCAATAAACTCCGAGATCATACTGATATCGTGGTCTTACCATGATATGGTCGCACTTGAATTCCAATGCGGGGGTCATCATGATACCCAAGGGACGAAGTGGAGGTGCAATGAATCGCTGTGGAAGGACCGCGTGTTTCACACGGAATTGAAACAGGAAATTTGTGAATATTTTAAAAATAATCATATGGGGGAGGTTGCGCGAGATATGGTATGGAAGGCGGGAAAGGCCACGTGGAGAGGGATTCTAATTAGAGGAGGGGCAAGGAAAAAAGGGAACGATACTAATAGAAGGTAGGCTGCGGGAAGAAATCCAGAGGTTGGACAAAATAGCGCATGACCGGTCAGGGTGCCTGGAGGAACACATAGCGGCCGCAAGGGGTAAACTGGAGGAACTCTGCCTATTGGAAGAGGGGAAGATAATCCAGAACCTACAATATTTGAAGCAACATTTTACGAGAAGGGGGATAAAGCGGATGCATTACTGGTGGCTAGGTTGAGGGGGCAACGGGCAGAAAGGTGGGTTAAAGGAATTGATGAGGCAGACAGGGATACTGCCCTGCCAGGACATGGGATTGCAGATGCCTTAGTGACTTTTAATGAGTCACTGTATTCCTCAGAGGTGGGCCAGGAAGCTGACGATCCAACCCGGTACCTTGCAGAGTCTCACCTACCTAAACTCTCTCATATGGAATCGGTGGCACTAAACGCCCCCATAATGGAAGAAGAGGTTAGGAGAGCAGTGGGTAGATTAGCAATGGGCAAGACTCTGGGGAAGGATAGATATACAGCAGGGTTTTATAAATCCTTACTCCCCGTCCTGTCACCATATATAACGGAATTGTTCAACGAAAAACTAACTACTGGGAAGGCCCCGGAATCATTTGGGAGGGCACTCATTACCGTAATACACAAAGAGGGGAGGGACCCACGGGGATGTGCGTCCTACCGCCTGATTTCCCTATGAATATATATGCGAAAATATACACACGCACGATCCTGGCAAAAAGATTGGAGGGGCATATGCCGGTACTAGTCCACCCAGACCAGGTGGGATTCATTAAGGGGAAACAGGAGGTGGATACAGTGCGGAAGACCCTCCATATGATGCATGCATCCCGGGACATGGTGGGGGACCCGACCCTTCTATCACTTGACACTGAGAAGGCGTTCGACAGGGTGGAGTGGAGCTTTCTCAAGGCTGTCCTCGTTCAATTTGGTATTGGGGGTACTTGCTCTGTGGCATAATGGCCCTGTATGCATTACCCAGAGCGAGTGTTGCGGTGAACGGAGGACACTCCCGTCGGTTCTAACTGGCTAGAGGAATGAGCCAGACTGCCCTTTATCCCCCAATACTGTTTGCACTCTCCTTAGAACCTTTAGCCCTTTAGCCCACAGGATTAGGGACAACCCAGGGGCGGTGGAATTTCAAGTCGGGTGGGAGGAGGGGTGATGGAATATAAAATTGCATTGTATGCAGACCATATGCTCCTGTACATAAGGGACTCGCTGCAATCCATACCCACTGCGCTCTCCCTGATCGAGCAATATGGCCAGGGTGTGGGACTGAAAATGAATAGGCCTAATTTGGTGTTCCTTCCTCTAGATCGGAAGAGGGATGGGGAAATAGATAGGTTCACGCCACTGGGGATGCAGATAAGCCTGAACAAGATGAAATACCTGGGTATAAATGTCACAAGAACTTGTGGGGACCTATTGGAGGCGAATCCCGACCCCCCTCTATGCCCCCTCTCGTTTAGGGTGTCTCAATGCGCTTAAAATGGTGGCTCTCCCCAGGGTTCTATATGCGTTCCAGATGCTTCCCATTCGCATTCCGGTGTGGTTCTTTAGAGTGTTATTTCGAGCTTTCTTTGGCACGGAAAAAGGCTCGGATCCCCAGAGAGACATTGGTATTACCCAAAGAGAAGGGGGCGGAAGTAGGTCTCCCATATATATGACGTTATACAACAAGGCTGCGCAGTTACGAGTCCTTATACCTCACCTTCGATCTCCGCGTGACCTTCAGTGGATCGGGCTGGATAATCTAATGCTGCACCCAGCTACGGTGGGCGAATAGTTATGGGTCCCTAGAAAGAAAATCCCTAGGAGGATTCATGATCACCCTATTGTGGGTACCCTTTGGGAAACAAGTGCGGGACATGAATGGGGTTATGACATGGCCCTCCCCGTTGGCACATCTATGGGCCCCGGTGGTGCGGGACATGATACCTAATCCGGAGAGATTCCAGAAATGGTACGAGGCTTGACTCGAGAGGATAGGCTAACTCTGGAGGGGAGGCAGATTTATCACTATAACCGATCTGGAGCAGTCATTGGGAATAGGTAAACTCTCTATGTTCACCTACCTACAGTTGAAAGGGGCCCTCACAGTGGCAAAACTGAGGGAAAAGATACAAACAGAACTCACAGTCTTCGAAGCGCTCCTGGATAGAAGGTCAGAAATAAGGGGGTTGATCTCGGCTATGTATGGGGCCTTGGTTGGGCGGGAGGAGGGATCCCCTGATAAACTGAGAGGTCAGTAGGGACGCGACTTTGGGGACAACATTGACACCGACTTATGAGGCAGATTGTGCAGGGGTGCAGCACAGACCTCCATCTCTTGCCAATACAAACTCCACTCTATCAAGCTCCTCCATAGATGGTACACGACCCAGTCAGACTCTCTAGGATGTTCCATACCACAAGCCTCAAGTGTTGTAGGAGGTGCAGAAGGAACGCTGATTACTGTCACGTGGTGGGACTGCCCAAGGGTTCAGGTCTTTTGGGACGAGGTCTTAGGGTGGATAAGGGACATAGATGGAGTAGCCCGGACAAAGTCTCCCCTCTTGGTTCTGTTTGTGCTGAAGAAGAAGGAGGAGGAGGAGGAGGAGGAGGAGGAGGAGGAGGAGGAGGAGGAGGAGGAGGAGGGGGAGGAGGGGGAGAAAGGGAATATAGGAGACTTCCCAAAATGGCTGCGTCCTTGCTCTTCGCTGCAAGGGCCTGCATAACGACTAGATGGAAAACTGAGACCCCCCTGGCAAGAATGAGTGGCTGACTGTGGCAAGGAACTTCTATATAATTGAAAGAATAACGGCAGGGGTGCATGGTCTAGCGGGCCTTCTTGAGATGGAGTGGGCTGAATTTATTGAGAAAGACATCAACCAGGCTCTGTAGCCTATGTGAGTGGGGTCTGGGGTCGCCCTGGGGCAGAAGGGGGAAATGAGACAATAAAGGAACTACTTGCGCCAAGGAGCGTACCACAAGGATTGTAGAGGGGGTGCTCACTAGGGAGGAAATCTCAAAAGGTGGAACCGCAACAGGGAGGAGGTGATTGGTAAGGAAGGGGTGCAATATGGACTCAAAGACTTGGATTTTCATTAAGTAAAGTGCCAGGAAGAACACAGCAGTGTTAGTTGTAAAGACGAGGGATGTAACAGGGTAGGAGTGGGGTTCGGCGGGGGGGGGGAGCTGATAGTGGAGGGGGTGTGAAGTTACTTCTTGTTGCAGACATTTTTGTTGCCCTTCAGGGCCTCAGTGAATTCTAGCACCTCCAGAGTGTGCATTATATATTGTAAAGTGGTTGAAAACTTTAATAAACTTAACATTTGAAAAATATATGGTAAGGCCAGCATATGTCCAATGGTTTGTCACCCCAAGGGAAAGGGCAGTTATTATGACTTTTAGAGCAAATCTCTTGTTCACTGGAGAAAGGGGGCCTTCTTTACTAGCAAATCACACTGTGAGAAGAAATTGTCCTAGCTGTGAGTGACAAAAATTATTTCTTGCCTTTTTTATTTTTTGTCTTACCCTAACAAATCTAAGAAATGATTTTGTAATCCCAGTACTAAGAACCTCCAAAATCAGACATGTGCAATTAGCACTCACATTTATATTGTCAGGCCCAGATTTACTGACGGCCCATAAAGTGTATTTGTATACTGAACTGGACGTTATATTACGTAGGCAACCTTTATGTATTGATCAATGATTTTAGTATACTTTTGTGGGCTACATGATTTTGATTGTATTTAAATGTTTTTATATTTCTAACATTTTTAATTTGTCTGTTCTTTGATGGGAATTTATATTTCTGAATAAAGATTTTTATTATCATCATCATCTTTATCACCTAAAACTGGACATAGAATGTTTATATACATTTGTGGTATAGGGTGACTAGGATGCACATCCTTTTCTAATGTTATTTTGCTAATCAAATTACAGTGTAATTGTCCTAGTTTTCATGAGAAGCATTCAATAATTAATCCAAACAATGTTAGAAACCTTTTAATGTTAGGGCAAGTGTTGAGAAAAATTCAATGAGGACTAGTACAATGTGCACTTAGTGAGTCATGCATACAACCCATTTATTACAGGCATATTTGTCAAATATAAAGTTATGTGTTCATAATTATGTTCCCAAAATGTTCTTTGTTTTCATGAGAAAATGGCTGCATGCCTCATTGGTGAAGCAAAAGACCAGGTGATATACCAAGTCACGTAGCCGCTCTCTTATATAACCCAGACTGGGTGTGTGCTTAGTCGAAGTTACTGTCTGAAAGCTTTTTGCTGTTTTTCAAAACAATTTTTATCAAAAATAATCTCATAAATGAGAAGTCACTAATATTTTCTTAGTGAGGAAGAATTTGCCACAATCCATTATATCAATCAGACCAAAGTTGCCAATGCATTTTGGAAATAGATTTCCTTCATCAGGGCCAGTCTAAAGATAATCCATTCAATTTCACAAATCAAAAAAACCAATAAAAAAAACAACACAAAAAACAGTTCAAATACGTATACAATTGGTGTCATATAACAACATAGTAAGGTTAAGAACATACCATTTAGTTGTGGAAGTGGATGAGCAGAGGAGGAAAAAACAAACAAAAGAAAACTAGTGAGTTGCTGTGAAATATAGATGTCCATTGGTTGAATAAAATAGAGAAATGACAGGTTACCTGTGATTTATAAGTTGAATGCAGAGTGTGGCAAAATGGAGTCCATGTGTTGATCAAAAGTACCTGCCTGACGGAAATCAGTGCAGAAAGACAGCCTGCAATGTGATTACTGCAAGCAAAAGAGACCCGTTATTGTAAATGGTAATATCCGTGGTTAAAAGTAATTATAGGGGTGAGGAAAGTCTTACCGTGCTAGTCACGGGAGCGGGGAAGTTCTCCCCTTGCCGGCATGAACAGAACTGCGGCTGTTGCATTGAAGCGTTACTAAGGCAACGCTTCCTATAAACGACACGTGATCGCATCGTGGCCCGAATGGGCGCGCGTTCAGACTCTATTGCTGCAATCAAGCCAGAAAGCTTGATATAGATCGAATAAACCATTTATCAGACCTCATGTGTACAAATGTGGAATTGTGGAGTGATAAAAAAAGAAAAACAGAAAATCAGAAGAGTAAGATGGAAATAGAAGAAATACTATTAACAAAAGAGAGGATAGATGTAACAGTAACAAATAACATAACATACATAAAATACAAAATGAATGCGGTAAAATAAAACAGTGATCAATGAAAACATCTAAGGTGTTTGTCTACAACACTGCTGCCGTTGGTGTCGTCCATGGGCGGCACTTTGGGTCCTAGACACATGGTCCAGGATGTGCAGCAATGTTGTTAAAAGTTCAGAAGAAGTCTGGACGTGCAAATATACCTATTTTGCACACTCATATATATCGCTGCTGTGGTTGGTGTCGTCAAAGGACAGCACCTTAGGTCCCAGACTAAGAGTCCAGGAGATACAGCAGGGTGGTTGGTAGGTCCGCACAGAAAATACCGTGTTAAAGTTAGTCATGTCATCATATACTTAGTTATCTAGGGACATAGCAATAGAAATAACACATGATCATAAGAAACAATGATAATTGATTTCCTCGTTGAGTCCATTAGGTGTTAGACTACTGAGTTTGTCTATCCAGAAGGTCTCCCTGCGGTTAAGCCGCTGACCCAAATCTTCATGTAGATTGTTCTTTGTTAGTACCTCCAAAATCACAAATCTTATTTGTGTCAGATTATGTCCATTTTCAATCCAGTGGCGCGCTACGGCCGAGTTCATATTTGCATTCCGGATGCAAGACCGGTGTTCATTCCACCGTGTCTTAGCTGTTCTCGTGGATTGGCCCACATAGAATTTTCCGCATGGGCATTTGATGCCATAAATAGTGTTGATACTGTTACAGGTTCTGTATGTTTTAAGGAGAATCTTCTTCCCTGTTGTGGGGTGGTTAATGACATTGCCCTTGATTACTGAGTTACAGTTAATACAATGAAGACAAGGAAATGTTCCAGTCCGTTGAGTAATTGGCTCTTTAAGGGGTGGTCTCGTATGCACCAATTCGTCTCTGAGATTCCTACTGCGTTGGTAGGCAAACACTGGTAATTCACTGAATAAATTTTGTACCCTGATATCATTTTTAAAGATCCCCCAGTGTTTCTTGATGGTTTTCTTAATCTTATTGCTTTGAATGGAGAATTTGGATACATATACCAGTGACTTTAATTCTCTCTTCTTTTTAGGGTTTTGGGTGGACAGTAGGGTCTCACGTACCAGGGTACTAACTCTTGCAGATGCTGTGTCGAGTTCTTCTTGTTTGTAACCACATGCTAGGAATTTCTTTCATCTCTAGTTGTTGTGCTATGCAGTCATCTGGGTCACTCACAATCTTTTTAACCCGTAGCAATTGGCTATACGGGAGATTTCTGAGAAGACTTGGCTGATGGAAGCTTAGACAGTGTAAAAGGTTATTGCGGTCAGTTGATTTGCGGAACAGAGAAGTGCTGTAGCCAGTTGCTTGTTTTTTGATCAAAACGTCTAGAAAAATGATTGTATCATGCGAGATCTCTCTTGTAAATTGAATACGTTGGTCAATATTGTTCAGGTATTCAAAAAAGGTATCAAAAGTTGCCCTAGTGCCTTTCCACACACCGAAAATGTCATCAATGTAACGCGTCCATAAGTGAATGTCCTTGTTCCATTCCTGTTTATTAAGTACATTGTCCATATCAAACTTGTACATAAAGCAATTGGCATATGTGGGTGCCAAAGCTTTCCGTTTTTGTCTTCTCTTAACTTGAGATATTTTTTTACTACCCAGTCGAACTGACAGTAACTTCGACTAAGCACACACCCAGTCTGGGTTATATAAGAGAGCGGCTACGTGACTTGGTATATCACCTGGTCTTTTGCTTCACGTGTATTTTGAGTTTGGGTGTCTCCAAACTCGTCACGGCCAGCTCCTTTTACAAATTGTTTGAAAAAGTCTCCTTTTGTTTACAATTTTGATTACCAAAGAGACGTGGATTTATCATTAAGTGGTGCCCACTCACTTCACTTCTTGCATGCCTCATTGGTGCCAGTGGCACCCTTGTCCTTTCTCAAAGGGGTATTTCAATAGAGTACAGTATGAGTATACCAGACTAACTGTCCTGGAATGATAACCTTCTATCAGAAAATAATGCATTTGATTAATCTAGGTTTTGATAATGTGCTTTGATCAGTAAGACAAGTGTAACATTATTCTATTGACTACAATACATAGGGGAAGTGATCATGAACATTTTTAAAAAAGAGGCAGTTTGCATTTTATAGTTTGTAATAGTTGCTTTTGCAGAAAGCACAGCTACCTCCACCCCCTCAAAAAATCATTCTATTCTGTTTGCACAGCATTCAGCAACAGCTGGGGTAATTTAAGCAAATGTAGACCCGACAACGAGACTCGCACAAATAGAGACGGAGATATAAAGTTAGAGAGGGAAGGAGAGTGTCAGATCAGCATATGATCCGATAACCAGTGCTAGTCTTACGTATTTTCTCTGCTTATGCTCACTGCCTGTGAAATTATTACCTAGTTCATAATGGAAAGAAATGTGTGAATACATTTAACATCTATATTTTAGTTGGTATGAAACTGTTGGTTCCCCATGCTGGCACCCTGCCCTCTTAAGTGCTGATTATTATATCGTCACCCGAGGGACATTTCAAACCTTATTTATAATATCAAGTAATATCTGTTTTTATTAGTAAGAAACTATTTCAACAAATGTTTAGTAGTCTGTAATTTACCAATATATATGGTATATTGTGATTTGATCCTGCAGAACCATATGGACCTTTCGAAAGGCCATATAAAGGCCCTTCAAGAAGGAGATCTTGCTTCATCTCGGGGTATTGAAGCATGCACCAATGCATCAGAGGCACTTTTACAATGTATGAATGTCGCTCTTCGGCCAGGTAAAGTGCTAATCCATTTTCTTTTTAAATTGCTATTACAATATGCATTTGTGTATTAAATAGGCAGTGCAAGTATCTTGGAAGATGTACTAGTGTATATGAAGAGGTCTACAAATTGCACACCGCAAAGCAAATCTTCAAATCTTGAATCGGACATGCAAATTGACAGTGCCTAATCAGTTATTGAAGTAAACCTGGATTGCAGGACCCCACCCTCACCCAAATCGCCAATAGCAAGTGAATAGTGTGGATGTGCAAAAGGTAATGAGGAGTGGCGATACCAGAGTTAGGAGAAAGACGATTGCATTCTTGAAACCACTTGTTGAAAGTAGCGGACTGATTTACATTCACATGGCCACTTGCTCCATAGATGACACAAGATCCTGTGGATCTCTGAAAGTTGTGCGGCTTACTGTACTGGTCTCTTGTTTGGAATGAGAATTCCCACAATTCTAGGATGTTTGCTTGAGAAAATTTGTGCGAGACCCATTTGCTGAAATAGTTTTGATTTTCTTTTTTACACATGCTAACCGCAAAAAGTGGGGGTAACCCCCTGCAACCCCTCACCTCCCCATCTTAATATATGCCTAAACCTAACCCCCCCCCATCTATGTTTGCCACAAAATGTGCAAAGAAAAACACAAGCAAATGGGTCTCACAAAAATTGGCCTACGAGCAAATGGGCTAGTACCAATTATTACTACTCTTACCTTAATGATCTCGATGTGTTTTACCCCCCTTATGTTTTTATGGGATCCAGTTTTATCACTACCCTCGTTCTGCTTTTTCCCCCCTCATACTTATGAGGTTCTGCTTTGTCCTTATGTGACGCACTTTGGCAAATCCATAGAGCAGCTGCAATAGCCACTTTCTTAGGCTCTCATTTCTTAGAATCTGCTAAATGTTGCTTAAGGCCTGGGGAAAGAGAGGCAAAAATATGTTCAAGCATGACAAGATTCATCATACCTTCAAAAGTGGTTACCTTATGACCTTCAACCTACTGTGATGAATGTCGTCCCTGCTCCCCTAGGGGGGAGCCCTTTCCCAAGAGGCCAGGGGGATGAGGCTGCTACCCGATAGTACCCCTGGGGCTGGTATTCAACAAGTGAATCTCATGGGGAGGGAAGCATCCTATGGGATCAGTGATGACCTGGGGAGAACATGGTATCCCATAGCCCACCTAACCCTAACACACATTCCTACCCCCCTCCTACCAACACTTTCCATAGTGTTCCAATATGTGTTTGCCATACACCAATAATGGAAGTACTGGGACGAGGAAGAGTGTGGACTCCTAAAGGGACATGCATCCCTTAAGTACTGAGACGAGGGAGAGACTAATTGACTTACTGAAAAACCTGAAGATCAATGCTAGGATGAAGAAGTGCCAAAGCATAGAGAACATTCATGAGAACTTGAATTGAACGGTCTAGTGTTTTCCAAACCTGATTGGGCAGGACCCATTCAACACTGAGGAGGAAAACCAGGAAGGAGATAGAGGTCCTTCCTGGGGGAATCACGAGAGGAGTGGAGAACAGAGGAAGTAATTGCTTGGGAAGCTGCCCTGCATGCAGAGGTGTCCCTATCCTGTCCACCGTGGAGAGACCATCTGGAGCCGTAGAGAAGCAGGCACCCTAGCACGAGAGGCGGCTGCAATGCGTAGTCGACAGGAGATGCGCAGCCCGCGAGGAAGCAAGCGCTGCAGAGCCGCCGCAGCACACAGGAAAGCAGTGGGGGCTGCGAGAGGCCCGAAAAGACACAGAGGAGAGCTGGCGACCAACCGAAGAACTCTGGCAACCTTTCAGGTAACTGGGTTGCCAGTTCGGTTGGTGGGCCTTAAGAAGGGTTTACAAGTGTCAAAACACGGGTCAGGGTCCTCACCATTTTATGAAGAGTAGGCTAAGTCATCTTCCTAGTCACAGTACATGACTGGATAATGAACAAGGTCTGCAGCAACAAGAGGGAGGAATCCCATGGGTCTGGGACCTGCACCTTTTTATTAAGAGCAACCTGAGTCATCTTCATGGTCACAGTACCTGGCAGGATAGTGAACCAGGGCCACTGCAGAAAGACGAGAGAAATACGCGAGCCTGGGACCCGCACCCATGAGATTGGGAGCTCATGGGAACTTTTGAATTGCAAATCAAGGCAAGGGAAGTGAAGCAACCCCCCCTTGACAATATTGAACTGTGAAATGTGAAAGCCAAAAGGGGCAAAGAAGCCAGCCAGTGTGAACTGCATACTACATTCTGAGATGTGTTTGGGGGATGGGGCGGTGAGTCATTCCGCTTAGCCTTTGTGAACCCTGAAGCCAAGGGACATCAGGAGACAGAAGCAATACCTCTTGGTGTTTTACCCCATGAAGCCGAGAGAGATCAGGGAAAGGAAACCGTACCCCCTTATGGCATATATGTTCTGCAGCATGGTGTCTGGCATGGATTCACATGCTCATCAATATTGCCCGTCAGGCTGGGAATCCTCGGTAAAGGAAAAAACTATTTGTTTCCTTTCTAAACTGTCTTTCTCCAATAAACCAATAACTGAGCTTTGGGTCATACTGCCACTAGCCAATGACTGCCCTCTACCTAAGCCCCTCATCTGGCCGCCATCTTCAGATTTTTACCGCACGTTCAAGTGTTGGGAGTCCTCGCGTTTTGCTCTTTGAGCTTCTCTGTGTTTTTTTGCTTTTGTGATGGGAAAATTCTATTTTTCGGTCAATCGAGCCCGTGTGCTACATCGTTTAGTCTTCCGATTAACAGGGACCCGTTTTCTTTGGCATCTTTAATCGCCCCTCAAGGACAGAAATCATTGAGTGTTCTTCTTGGAAGCTTCCAGAAGTTCTTCAGGCCTACACTGCGCCGGATCATGTCGGAGGAGGAGGACGACGACGGAGCTTCCCTCTTCAAGTTGTGCACCAGCTGCGGTTTGCAGAATGTTTCATTCGGATGACCATCATTCCCAGAGCCTGTATTGTCTAAACCCTGCGCATAAAGAAGAAGAGTGTGAGATCTGCCGTGGTTTCTCCAAACGCAGCATGAAGGATCGACACGGTTGGCAACGTGGCTCCAAGCCAGGGCCTCTACCCCGGGTGCTTCTCAGGGCATGCCTCTTCCGGATCCAGCCAACCTGAGCGGGCTTCTAAGTCCTTTGAGGGCGCTCCATCCGTGGGGGCCCAACACATGGCCAAGCACTGCAAGTCCGCTTCCATCGGGGTCGTCGCTACTGCGGGTCCCGTGACGGTCAGGGCGCGTTCATCGCCTCCATCTGCCTCGATCTCCAGCCACCGCTCCAGCTCTTCGTCCAAGAGGAAGTCAGCTACCCCTGGGAAGCTGCGGGAAAAAGGGTAAGGTGTCCAAACCGCCTGTGAAGGAGAAGACCAAGCAGGAAAAGGTGTCCGGACTGCTCGTGAAGGAGAAGGTCAAGATGGCCGACCTGCCTGTGAAGGCCCAGATGGTCCAGACCAAAGCATCCCCCTCGATCGAGGTGGTAGTGGCCTCACTTTCGAAGGCAAAATGGGCCGACCCCGACCAGAGTGCCCCGGCAACAGCCTGAATACCTCTCCCCAGGACAGTGTCTTTGTTCAAGCCGATAGTGCAGACCCTGGAGAAGAGGATGCCGGACCTTAGTCTGAGACTGACCCCTCAGGAACCGAAGAAGGGAGGGTGGAGGCAGGGCAGAAGAACTCCAGGGCACAGACATTTCTTCATCCGACGAGGAGAAGAGACTTTCCGTCCACACTGTCTACGATGGTGACGACGATGGGAATGTCGAGAAGATGCACGGCGTCGATGCCGACGGGGACAAAGACATGGGCACTGGGCCCAGTGACCCGCATCAGGTGCCCCCTAGAGATTTGTCGCAGAATAGCCGCCCAACACCCCACACTCGGGTGTCAGATATTCAGAGGAGGTTGCCGATGATCTCGTCAGCACCAGTGGCACCGCCGTTGACACCAGGGCAACCACTGACAAAGAAGAGAAGTAGACAACGTAGGCCTCCATTCCAACTGTCGCTGCCCTCCCCTCCTTGGGGGACGGGGATGGCTACGGCGACGACGGATACGGACCATGACGAATGACTGGGAGACCCTGCATCACTGGCACTGATAGCCTCGCCACAGGACAAGGTGGGATCTTTTCATTCCATGATTGCCTGAGCGTCGGAGCTCTTCCAGCTCACCCCGGAGGAAAAGGAGGGCTTCCTGTACCAACGATGGGAGGCGAAGAGGAAGACTATCCTGTTGGTGCCACTCCTGGACAACGTCTGGGATGAGGGGCTGGCGTTACTGAGGAATCCTGTTTCAGCTCCAGCTAAGAGAGACCGGCTTGAGAAAAAGTACCGAGTGCCGGAGTCTGGGCCCAAGTGTCTTCGGTCTCAACCGTCGCCGGACTCAGTGGTCTTGCCGGCCGCCAGGAAGAAGACGTCGAGTTCATCGTCCTCTTCATCCGTACCCCCGGACAATGAGGGGAAGAAATTGGATTCCATGTGTAGGAAGGTAATCTACTCAGCGGCGGGAGCGTTGGTTCAAGATGGCTCCACTCCTGGATTTCCTCCCCGATGACAAAACGGGTAGAGGCTTTGGAAATCCTCCAGGAAGGCAAGGTGGCGTTGGACCATGCCATCACGGTGGCATTGGACATTGCGGGAACAGGTTTCCACCAGATGGGCAACAGGGTTTGCCTTTGCCGTCGTGACTGGCTCAAGGCCACCAACTTAAGGCAGGAGGTCCGACAAGGGTCCTGAACATGCCGTTCGACGTAGACAACCTGTTCGGGAAGACCTTTGATGAATCCCTCCAGGCAATCAAGGCCGACACTGAGACGGCCCGTAGCTTAGGCACCCTGCAACAACACAGGCCGTCCTGTCATTCCTCAGGAGGAAAGTCTAGCAGGTCTTAGAAGGGTTTCGGCAGGGCTCGTCCTCTTACCGCCAAACCCTCCTGCTCCTCGACCCAAGAAGCCAACCGGGGTCGATCCAAGGCTTTTGTCAAGGCTGTCATTGTCAAGGTTTTCAGGGCGGCACCCCAACCACGACGCAGGACTGAACCGGCCAAGACATCGGGCCCCCACTGCTGCACCCCGGTGGGAGGCCGGCTGGTGCACTTCGTCAGCGGGTGGGAGACCATCACCACTGAACGATGGGTGCTAGACGCTCTCGCCCACGGAAACACCTTGGAGTTTCAACGAAAGTGTCAGCGGATACCACCGGTGGCCCGACGGGAACAACACGTCCCTCAGCTGCTGCTGGAGGTTCGGGCTATGTTAAAGAAAGGGGCGATAGAGCTGGTTCCAGAGCGACTCTAGGGCTCCAGAGTTTACTCAAGGTACTTTCTCTTAAGAAAGAAGACCAGGGGATGGAGGCCCATTCTCGGCCTACGACGATTCAACAAGTACATAAAGTCCCAGAAGTTCCGGATGCTCAAGCTGCAGCACGTGCTCTGCCAGCTGGCGGAGGGAGACTTTGTTGTCGTTGGATCTAGAGGACGCATACTTCCAAATCTCCAGACACTGCAAGTTTCTGCGCTTCGTTGTTTAGGGAAGCATTACCAATTCAAGACTCTTCCTTTCAGACTGAAGTCAGCGTCCAGAGTCTTCACCAAGTGCCTGGCTCCGGTGGCATCTCATCTACAATTACAAGGGATCCACGTGTACCCTTTCTGGACGACTGGCTCGTCCAGGCCAGATCAAGGGACATCGCTGTCGTCCACACGGCGAAGACTGTCTGCCTGCTGACGGAACTGGGTTTCTCATTGAATTATGCAAAGTCCTGCTTGACTCCATCACAGGACACACTGTTCCTGGGATCCAGGCTCGACACAGTGGCCTGCCTGGTGTCACCGTCGGAGAAGAGATCAGACATCCTAGGCAAAGTGCATCATCTTTTAGCTCTGAGGATCGCCACGGTGAGGACCATCAAGTCTCTACATGATGTTGTCATGCATATACCTGATTGGGCTCTGCAGGTTTTGGATGCGCTTTCTACAGGAGTTCCTTGATGCCGTTTGGTCCAGGTGTCCGGAGGCTTCCAGGACAGGATTGTGCTCGATGAGGAGTTCTGTCGGGCGATAAGCTGGTGGGGCGTGTGCTCCAATATTGCCAGAGGCATGGATTTCCAGAGCCCCCCCCCATACCAGGAGACGGTCACGATGGACGCTTCCCTGGAAGTATGGGGTGCCCACACCGGGCGTCTTCACGCCAGAGGCCTGTGGCTTCCAGAGGAGAAGATTCTACGCATAAACGTTATGGAACTACAGACAGTGTTTTGGGCCCTCAAGTCATTTCTGCCATCCCTCAATGGCAAAGTGGTGAGCGTCTTCATGGACAATACCACCACAATGTTTTACATCTGGAAACAGGGGGGGCACCAGATCCCCAGTGCTCTCCAAAGAGGCGCAGGACTTGCGGCACTGGGCCGTCGCCCAAGGATGTTCCTCATTCCATTTCACCTGGCTGGAGTAAAGAACACTGTCACCGACTCTCTCAGCAGGGAGTTGCGCTCTTGACACGAGTGGGAGCTTCGGCACGACTAAGTGGACAACCTTTTCCTCAAATGGGGTAGTCCCCAGATCGATCTGTTTGCGACGGCGACGAACACCAAATGCCGGAGGTTTGCCAGCAGGTTCCCCCAGCCGGGGATTATAGAGGACACATTCTCATTCACTTGGGAAGGCCTGTTTCTGTATGCATTCCCTCCGTTGCCGTTACTACTTCGAGTCATTAAACAACTCAGACTGTACCGGTGCAGGATGATCCTCGTCGCACCAGCGTGGCAGAGGCAGATCTGGTACCCGCACATTCTCAGCATGTCCACATCCCCTCCAGTCAGGCTGCCTGTGGTCACGGATCTTCTCGCCAGGGAAGGAAGTGCAATTCTGCACCATGACCCGGGGTCTCTGAACCTGAAGGCCTGGCTCCTGCAGCATTCGAGTTGGGGGGCTACGATCTTCCAGGGGGACTGCAAGGAGATGCTCACCAAGGCCAGGGCGTCATCTACTTTAAAATGCTACGGACACAAATGGAAGCGCTTTGCAATTTGATGCTATTCGCAGAAGATCAACCCTCTGCGGGTCACAGCCCCTCAGGTACTTCCATTTTTACTGTCATTGGCTAAATCGGGGCTGGCTCACGCCTCCAAGGTTCATCTGGCGGCTATCTCCTGCTACACCAGATCTCCTGGACGGTCTTCACTGTGGTCGCACCGTCTAGTTAAGGAATTCATCAAGGGACTGTTCCGCTCGTTCCCGCTGGTGAAGGCTCCACCCCCGGCATGGGAACTAAATGTGGTCCTGACTAGTCTCATGGCGGCCCCATTCGAACATATGCATTCAGCTCCACTTAGGTTTCTGTCGTGGAAGACCGCTTTCCTCGTACGACGAGTAGATGAGATCCATGCCCTGTCATGCAAGCGGCCTTACTTGACCTTTCACGAGACGGGGGTAGTGCTGCTGACGCACCTGTCCTTCATGCCCAACGTTCCGTCGGAATTTCATCTCATTGAGCCCTTGGTGTTACCTGTATTTATTCCAACGCCTTTGTTGCCGGCTGAAAGGACTTTGCACTTGCTGGATGTGGCTAGAGCACTGAAGTTTTATGTGGCCCGCACAACGAGTTTACGGAAAACTTCTCAGCTTTTTGTGAACTTTGGTCCTGTTAACCATGGGAAGGCCCTGTCCAAGGCTTCCATTTCCAGGTGGCTCTCCGGCTGTATCACTCACTGTCGCCGGTTGGCAAACCAACTGCTGCCTGGACATCCGAGAGCCCATTCTACCAGAGCGATCGCTGCTACTACAGCGTTCCTGTCTGGTGTGCCCCTGCTGGATATTTGCAGGGCTGCAATGTGGAGGTCGACGTACACCTTCACGAAATTCTACTGCGTCGACGGGCATTGCAGGGAGGAGTCCAGAGTCGGCTAAGCAGTGCTGCGCAACCTGTTCGCTTGAAGGTGCGCCTGGTGAGGAGGTAAGAGTTTGCTTCTCTTGAGCCTTGCCACCTCCTGTGGTTGTGCATGTGTGTAATGCTATGTATTCTTTATTCATGAGCATGTGAATCCATACCAGACCCCATGCTGGAAAGGGACAAGTTACATACCTGCAACTGTTGTTCACCAGCATGGGTCTGGCATGTATTCACATGCAAGCCCTCCCACCTTCCCCTCTGCGACTCTTTTCTTGGTCCTACTGGCACTTTATGTACTACCAAATCTGAAGATGGCTGCCAGAGGAGGGTCTTAGGTAGAGGGCTGTCATTGGCTAGGGGCAGTATGACCCAGAGCTCAGTGATTGGTTTATAGGAGAAAGACTGTTAAGAAACTAAACTGAAACGGTTTTTTCTTTTACCAAGGATTCCCAGCCTGATGACAGGGAATATTCATGAGCATGTGAATCCATGCCACACCCATGCTGGAGAACAACAGTTACAGGTAAGTAACTTGTTCCTTAATGTTAAAGGTATTTGTATCGCGCACCGTCACCAATGGAGTTTGTCCCCAGGCGCTGAGGCGGATCTGCAAACAAGGTGGGGTGGGGTTAGTTGGGTGAAGGCGTAGGAAAGTGAGAACGTGATGTACTGTTGGCTGCTTCAGTTTGGTTTTCGCTGTGCGTTGAGCTTGGGTGTGAATGTCGGATCGATGTGAGTCCTCATGTGATGTTGGTGTGATTTATGTATTGATTGTTTGTTGTTGCAGTGTGGTGAAGTGCGTGCGGTTTGCTGTGCGAGAAAGTGGTGGATTTTTGTGTGCTTTGGGTTAGTGGGTTCTATGTCGCTTAGTCCTTATAATTCTTGTTCTGTGTCCAGTTGTCCTGTGAAGAGGGCATATTTTTTCAAGTGATGGTGTGGCAAGTTCCCAGCAGTAATATTTTGGACCTTTGTGTACCAGGTTGGGGCGTGCATTGTCCCTCACTCTGGGGTTGGACCAGTTTTTTCTAGTGACCCGCTACCTTCCTATCTATTTCCTGTCCGTCATTGGTTCTGCCGTTTTTCTATTTAGTAGGCTACAGTGTTATTGACATATCAACCTTTCCCTTCCGTCCCATACTATCTGCAATCGATCATGGGTAAGATTCTAGCTTATGTATCTTTCAGTTGGTAAGTTCATATGCCGTAGATTGTTCTTACCTTACTTCAGTTCATTTGTAGTATGGTTTTGGTTCCAAACGGATGTCGCTGCTGGATCTGAGTTGCCTTGTTGTCCGGTGTACGTTTATTTTTTCTCTTAGGAATTCTGCGCCTTGGCCCGTGTATCGCTCTGTGCGTTATGCACATTGATTTGAACTTGATTTTCTGTTTTATTGGTAGCCAGTGTAGCGCTTTCAGTGCTGGTGTGTTGTGTTCTCTTCGAGGTAGTTTTAGGAGCTGTCTGGCAGCTGCATTTTGTATGCATTGGAGTTTTTTTTAGGAGTTGTTCTGGCATGCCCATATATGGGCTATTGGCGTAGTCTACTCTGGACATGATGCGAGCGATGATGGTGAGTGTTTTGTTGGCAAATGACAGGAATGGTAAGATCTTTTTTTGCTGTTCGCAGGAGAAAGAAGCATTTCTTGATTGCAGCGTTTACTTGAGCCTGTAGAGTAAGTTGGTTGTCCATCAGGACTCCCAGGTTTTTTACAATCGATGCTGGCGCTGGGTTTGTACCAAGGTCTGTTGGCCATGGGATGTAGTGGTTGTCTCTTCCGTTCTTTGTGACGATCATTATTCCTGTTTTGCCTGGGTTCAGTTTGAGGTAGTTCGAATTCATCCAGATGTAGATTTCACGAAGGCCGCGCTATAATGTGGTGTTTACTTCTTGTGTGTCTTGTATTTTGTAGACTATTTGATGTATATCATGAAACCAAACAGAAGAAGGCCCGGGGAAGGAAGTCATTACCCTGGCACTGTGGAGACACTGAGAACCAAAAACCTGGAGATGGGAGGCATTCTTCAGGATCCCAATAGTGAATGCAACTATGGTCCATAAGGAATGGTTTTGAGTTGGAAGTTTACATTTTGAATTGGAACTGAGAACCTTACAACATTACAAGCTGGAACATTGTTTGTTTCCTTGGAAAGGAACTGTGACCTGGGGAAGGGAGTCATTCTCTCAGGTGAAGTTTCCACCGACCATTGGAACTGTGGCTCATTGTCCAGAAGAAAGGAGTCGTTCTTCTGGACCAGAAAGATCCACTACCTTTTTTTTTATTAGTTCCAAGTGTGAGGGACAGAAATAGGCATTTTGACACAATGGCGGACTCCTTGTACATTCTGACAGATTCATTTGTTCCTTATTAGAGACAGGGAAAACCCTCCTAGACTTAGGGAGAGATAGGTGTCCTCTTTATTTTCGACTAAATAAAAGTTTATGCAAACAAACATGCCACCTGTATCTCAGTCTCTTCATTCTGCACCTTACACTGCCCGCATAGTTGTTTGAGGGAGCCTTTCACATAGACGACCCAAGTGACATTTACCTTCTTTTTGTGGTCTCCAAACCTCTAAGTATTGGTCAGGGGTCTTCTCAAACTTTAAGAGCAGAGCCTGCTTTAATTAGTAAAAAAATATTTGTCTCAGCTTTTGGCCATTCTATGGCACTGTACCCACTCTTTGGTAGTCTGCTGAGCAACAAAGAAATTTGATCAGACTAAAACATCTCTTGAGGAGTGCAACTGAGTGCAGTTGCATCAAGATTAGTCATAGACTTGTTTCCCTCCGAACCTTGTCTAGCTTGACACCAGCAAGATGAAAAACGTTGTGGCGACGGTGAATTGCAGTGCGATTAGTAAGCAGCGTGTTTCCCTGTGGACCTTCTCTAGCGTGACACCAGCAAGTTGAAAAACACAGTTGCCAATCCACTGTGCTCCATGCTACCACTGAGTGCAGTTGCACTGAGGTTAGTCAGAGATGCATTTCCCTCCGGACCGTATCTAGCGCTGCACCAGCAAGGTAAAAAATGTCATAGCAGCGTGTAGTGCTGTCGAGTGCCGTTGCACTGAGATTAGTCAGGGATGTGTTTCCCTTTGGACCTTCTCTAGCGGTGCACCAGCAAGTTGAAAAATGCAGTGGCGGCTGTGACGATTCACAAGGTATCGTCACTTCTCCCCAGGGACCAGCTCTTTCCCATGAGGCGAGGGAGGTGCCACCGCTACCCAATAGCCCCCCTAGGGGTGGTTTAATGCAGGAGTGCCTCAGTAGGAGGGACTCCCCCACCCCCCCCCCCACCCCCCCCACCCCCCCCCTCTGGGGACAAAGTCGATCACCTAGGGTGCAGCCCATTGAATATTGTCACTCCCCAATATTCCCTAGCCTTCCCCACTGTTCACAAACATTTTATTGAAAGTAAACCTATGTATTGCTTTAATACAGGGATTTAAGCTAAAACCAAAAGTACTAGGACGAAGAAGAGCACAGGAGACATGAAGGTCATTGACTGTGGTAGTACTGGTATGAGGTGGCCTTGAGGAGACATAAGGATTAAGTTATCGCAGAAACAAAGGACTTTTACAATCCGCCAGGGCTGAACTGGCAACATTGTATAAGCATGGACGACGTACTAACCAAGCTGTCAAACCCAGCCTGGAGAGGCAACTGGTGCGGAAACCAGTGGGAGTTTAAAGCGCTATAGGCAGACCAGAGTCATAAAAGAGCAGAGGAGGCTGGTGAGGCACGGAAAGAGTTCTCTGTGGGTCCAGCTGACGCAGACCTGAATGCGAAGCAGGAGCGAAGAGCTGAACAGCAGACCAGAGCACGGAACCGCTGTGGAAACCAGAGAGAGAAGCCCGGTGCTGCAAATAGAAGAACCCCAGTCCTAGAAAGTCCGGGTGGTGTGCCGAAATCCATCAGAAGTTAGTGGGAGGTGCGAGAGACCTGGGGGGTGGAGGTATGGGGCTGAAAGATGGACAGGTTGGGGACCCTAACGCTGATATTCCCAGCATCTGAAGAGTGCTTCCTTGTCACAGTGGTGACCTTAAACCTACTGACCACCAGACATGGGTTCGAGACCCTTACCAGCACAGACCAAACATCTGAGGAGAGTTTCTTAGTTGCAATGGTGACCACCAGAGACGGGTGTTGTCTTGTGTTCCCTGCCTTGGTCCTACGTGAATGCTTGCTTGAGAGAAATCCTGGTGGAATGTTGTGGTGTGAGTGCCCTGTAATTTCCATGAATGGTCAGTTGGAGTGAAGCAGCCTGTGAGAGAGGAGGCCGCTGGATGTTTACTGTGTACCTTCCTACTTACTTACTCTTGGACTTAACTGATGTATATTCCTTGTCACCTGAACTTAGTAAAGAAGTTCACTTCCCTTACCTGCAGTATCGGACTTTCATTTCACCCCGCAACACTGGCGACGAGCTAGCTTGAGGGAAGGTCCAGGAGCCTGCAGCTGTTCAGAGTGAGCAGTGCCTACAAGGAAGGAAGGAAGGAAGGAAGCCGTTGAGATCACAGGAGGGGATGCCCAGCGTCCCCCCGCCCACCAAAGGGGAGCTGACCATTGTCTCATATCCCAACAGCTGTTGCATGGCAGGAAGGAGTCATCTGGGGGTGGGAATTGACTGTAAATTGCAGTTGGATCAGCAGTGGGGCCACCTTTAAGCATTCGGCTACTGGAGCAACGCTTACCAGCGGGGCCACCTTTATGTTTGGACACTGGTCCTGAAGATCCCAGGGGGCCACCTTGAAACATATGGCCACTGATGGAGGATTGGAGTGACACTGTGGGAGTAATTAATCATTTGAAGTGTTTTGGTCAGTTTCCAGCGGGGCCCACGTGATGTCTTGGCCACTGGTCTGCACTTCCCAGTGGGGCAAATAAATATTTGAAGTGTGAGGATTGTGCAACTTACTGGTGCTCATACCGGCGAAGGCTGCTGTGAAAGGGAGCTTTGTGCAGTGGGCCCCTGAGAGGAGGGTGCGGTGGAAGCTGTGAATGGCAAAGGAGGTTGCTGTGAGCGTGGTTGCTGTGAAAGCTGTGAAAAACAGTTTCACAAGCTACAGTGAGCGGCGAGACATCAGTACACCCACTGGGTGAAATCTACTAGCTGCGGTGAGCAGCAGGACAGCATTTACTAGCTTCTCACAGTGATCAGACTTACCTTGGGTCCTTGGCGGTCTCCCAAGGGGGGTTCCCGGGTGTATCCTTTTTGGGGGCGCCGCATTGTGTGGAGCGGGAGCTCTTGTTCCTTCGGCACTCTGTGGGGAATGATGACATTGGCCACTACTCCAACGGCCGCAATGTTTCCACGTTCTCCGCGCTTCACGCAGGTCCTTTACTCTGATGGGCGGCAGCGGAAGAGACCGATCGTGGAGCGCACTGAACAAGGACATCAAAAAAAACAGTGTGCTGTGCCTTGCTATGAGTTTGAAATGGGGGCATCTGCCACAACGGTGAAACTTCCTGTGATGTAAGTGGACACAGACTTGAGGCGGCAACGCGTGTTGCACTCCCATGGATGTTCAAGGTACTGTGACAGGGGCTCTGCGCTTTGTGAAGATTGCGCGTCAGCAAGGAATGAACTATATAATCTAAAATAGTTGTCTTTAGCAGATACGGCAGACAGGGTTGTAAATTCATCTGGACACTGGGAGTTCAAACCATTCCGGTGGTAGAGGAAGTTATCTGTCTAGGTTTTACCATGTACACAGATCCAAAGGTGGGACAAATTAATCAAGACTTCATAGAAAAAACCTCCCAACTAGCGTCACAAATGAAAAAAATATTGGGAAAATATTGTAACTTCTCCATAAAGCCTGTGATAAATTAATATACAGCAAAAGTGATCCCGATAATTCTTTATGGGCTAGAAGCGAAACCTCTGGCATGCGAATCTAATTGGCAGAAATTAGAGGGTAGTATCTGGAAGAAGGTCCTTGGACTTCCCCAGATCTTCCTATGGCTCGCCTAAGATATGCGCTAGGTCTAAGGTCACTCAAATCACAGGCAGAATGGAAGTTATTATCCCTATATGGACGGATTAGGATCCCACAGGCCAACTCTCTTTATGAGGACTTAACAAGTTCACTTGGAACACTCATGGGCAATGCTCCTGTCCAATTTACAGAAATTGATACTTAGAGCATTGGCTAACTGTGATAGTGATATAGAAACCCTCATATCCAATCCAATGAAGGCAAAACAGGCGCTAATATTTCAAAAAAAGGTAGCAGGCGCTCCTCTCCAGAATGAACATGGCATGATAACCTGTTCTGAGATGAGTTTGCAGCACACGCTTTTTGCTCACTGTACCTTTCACAGATGGGAAATATCCATTTGCATATCAGTCTTTGTCCCGCCCACATGGGCAGTCCAGCACCGAAATGCTATGGCAATTCCTCTCTGAACAAGAGTACCATCAGCAACCCCATACACGTGTTTCAGCCTTGTTGGGCCTCATCAGTGAGGTGAAGCTGCGCCTCGCTAATGCGCATGGATTGGATACATACGATAGACCATATGCACAAGTCATCTTTAGCAGTCTCACTTTCCCCAAATGATAAAATTGGCTTTCTCCCAAAGTACTTGAGAAGGTTTCCAGACAGGAAAGGAAGACAAAACTTCCTAAGATTCTGTCTGAATCTGAAACACACTGGGGAGGAGTTGTCTCGTTGGTGGCGGGGTAGAGAAGTAAAACTGTGTTCTGGCTGTGAGGACTCGATCAGGCAGTCTATTAAACACACCTGGCCACCCTCTGATCCCGGGCACAGATCCCTCCCCCGCCAGTCACACACACCTGCACTGTCTGCCTGGCATCCCCCGCACTTGGGGACTGTTTCTGTATCCCTTCAGTCCCACTACCAGCACTTGACACCTGGTGTCTGCACTCACCTTTGCACTTGCCACCTGCTGGCCGTTACTTATTGTTTTTATTCTATTCCCATGTACTGCACTGTCCCTTCCCTCTCCCCCCCCTGCACTTTTCCCTCTTCCCCCATCCCATGCACTTCCGCGATGTGAATGACACCTGGCCTAGTATGATCGTTGTTTGTCCTCCCTATGGTCCCCTCCTTGCCTCGTTGCGCCTTGAAACACTTGTGTATAGGTGCATTATAAATGCCATGTCATATCTTGACGGAATGTGGGGGTACCCGCAACGCAAGATGGAAGTGTTTTCGGTATTTTGTAGAGACAGAAGAGCGATTGACATCGGAAATGTTCTGGGATAGGCTAATAGCAGGCCATGAAACATCAATGGCCATAAATGTAGTACGGGTCCTAGAGCTATCTGGGTTTATCTCGATTCAACATTGTTAATGTATCGATCTGCTGTATTATCAAATTGACAGACATTTTGATATTTTATTTTATCATGCAATGTTAATTAAGATATGTCGGGAACTTGCATGTAATTTTATGAATATGTTTCATGAATTTTGTATTTGTGAATGCCCGAAATTCGGTTGTACACAAGAAAAAGAAAAGAAAAAAAAAAGAATGAACTATATGCTCACTGGGATGATAGCTGGGGCCACTGTCACATTTTGTCTGGAGAGCAAGGCATGCACTTCCATGGCAGTTTTGGAGGAACTGGATCTTGAATTTTTTGCCCTTTTTTTCGAGAACTTTCTGTTTTTAACAGAGAATGCTGACTTGGTTATTGTGTTTGAGGTGAGGCCGGTGATATGTCTTTGGTCCTGCCTGGTTTTGTTTGGCTCTGTTTGTTGTTGCTTGATTGTGGTTGAAGTGTTTCTTGGTGTGGTGGACATGGCCTCTGTTTAGAAGAGTTGCAATGTTTTCTGATCATTGGTTGTGACAACAGTGCATTAATTAACAGTGATGTATCTTGCACTAACGTTTCTTCCACAGGACCAAAGTGTACGTTATGGACTTTAAAGTTAAGGTGATATTTTCCCAAAATGTTTGGATTTTCAATATGTGGTTTGCAATGTATCACCTTGTGTGTGGTTGAGGGTGATGGATGTAGCGTGCACATTATGTGCATTGGGAGAATGTTGGAGGTTTTGCCTTCTAACAATTTTGGGGGGTTTGGAACCCGGCACAAGTTTTATAGGCGTGTTCTGCCACCCGGCGCACAAGTATTGGGGTTTGAAACCCAGCACACATTTTATAGGGATGTTCTGCCACCCGTGCCGCAAGTATTGGGGTTTGGAACCCAGCACACGTTTTACAAGGATTTTCTGCCACCTGTGACACTAATATTGGGGGGTGGACACCGCACTTGAGGGTGTTTCCTGCCCGTGCGTTGGGGAGTTGAACGCTGATACTTTAGGGGGTGGTCCTCTCTACCTGCTGTACACGGTAGTGGGTGCCTGTGCTCTGTGCATTTTGAGCTTTAATAGAATACTAAAAGATGAAGGGTGTGCTGTGTTTCAGTGCACCTTAGTTGTTGGCAGCAGGATGAATGAGGGTGTTGTTTTGGCAGTGCATGGCATAGTGGTGTGTTGAGAGTTAGGGCTGGTTTCTTGGTTTGAGTGTCTGTTAGGCCAGCAACAGACTTTGAATGTTTGGTATGGTTGTTTGACTCCATTGTAGGTTGTTGAAGGGACAAGGTAGGTGGGAGCGTGTCTCCTTATTCTCCGGAATTGAGTGAGTGGGTTTTGGATTTGAGTTTTGGAGTTTGGAGTGGAGGTGACCAGAGTAGTGTTGGTTTATACTTTGGTTGCATTACCCCGTGTATTTCCCTCGTGCTTCTTTCCGTACCTTATCTTAGTTTCTGTTGATGAGGGAGATGTGTTGTGTCTTGTGTTCCCTGCCTTGGTCCTGCGTGATTGCTTGCTTGAGGGAAAGCCTGATGGAATATTATGCATGCGGAATGTTGTGGTGCGAGTGCCCTGTAAGTGCCATGGATGGGCAGTTGGAGTGATGCAGCCTGTGAGAGGGGAGGCTGGTGGATGTCTCCTTAGTACCTTCCTATTTACTTATCCTTGAACTTACCTGATGTATATACCTTGTCACTGGAGCTTAGTAAAGATGTTCACTTCCCTTACCTGCAGTATCAGACTTTCATTTCACCCTGCAATAACGGGTCGGAGACCCTAACTAGCACAAACAAAGCTTCCAAGGAGAGCTTCCTCATCTCAGTGGCGACCATAAACCCACTGACCATTAGACATGGGTCAGAGACCCCAACCAGTACAAACCAAGCATCCGTGGAGAACTTCCTCATCTCAGTGGCAACTGTAAGTCCACTGGCCACCAGAGACTGGTTGGGGACCCCAACTATTGGAAACCAAGCATTTGATGAGAGCTTCCTTGTCGCAATGGCAGTAATAAGCCCACTGATCACGAGAGAAGGTTCTGGGACCCTAACAAAAGGAGAACTTCTTGTCACAGTTCCAAATGGAAGTCCAGTACTTTGGTGGTCGCCAGCTTGTGCCACAAGTTGCCTTCTCCCTGAAATTCAGCTTCCCACCTTCACGGGAGCCTGTCCTGGAGCAGCGGCTGTGACTGCGACTGGAAGGATGCCTGCCATCATCTGTGATCAGGGATCGTCTTTGGAACAGGCTTGCCTCCATTCTTTGAAGTGTCCTAACGGGGCCTGCATCGTTGAATTTTGCATTCCTTCATAGACAGGAATTGCTTCTTCCATATCTCACCTCACCACCATCTTGGCCACGTCCCCCAAACACGGTTGTTATAACACTGCTCCCAAAGCATTAGTGGAAGCATCAGATTCAACTATGAATCGTATGTTCTGATCGGGAGTTTGTAAGATCGGGCTGAGGTGAACGAATCTTTGAGAGCGCAAAAGGCTTTGTTAGCAGAGAATGACCATTCATATTTCACTCCGTTCTTGAACAAAGCAGTTAACGGTAGAAAAGTGCGAGAAAAATTGCAAATGAATTTCCTGTAAAAATCAGTAAAGCCAAGTAATCATTTAAGTACCTTAATGGAGTTTCGTGGAGGCCATTCCAAGACAGCAGACACCTTTGTAGGATCCATCGGCATGCCATTCGAGGACATAACATAAGTAAGGGACTTCGGATTGATGGAACTCGCAATTCTCTTATTTTCGGAAAAGATGGTTGCCGGCGTACTACCATCTGAACGTGTACAGTATGGCGATTTCAGGAATAAACCAATATGTCGTCTAGATAGACAATGATGGAGTATAGGAGAAGATCAGCAAAAACATGATCCATACAACTCTGGAATATTGGGGGGGCATTTGAAAGACCGAACGTCATTACCCTGTATTCAAAATGTCCAAATGGTGTGCGAAAATCCATCTTCAATTGCTCACCTGCTCGTACTCTGAGGTGGTATGCTCCACTAAGATAAAGTTTGGTGTAGATGGAGTCCCCTTTGACAGCTTAAAGGATATCTGGGATTAATGTCCTAGGATATCTATCGGGCACCGTGATTTTATTCAGACCTCTGTAATCAATGCATGGACGTTATTCCTCAAGTTTTTTTAAAATTAAAAAATAAGGATGCTCAAGCAGTTTTGTCTGGTATGAGATTGATGACTCGGTCATCCCTGCGATGAGGAGTTACTCTTTATATTGACATGCAGAGAATACTTCTTGAAACTCATGATATTGTTTAGGTATTAAGTGTGTATAGGGGTAGAGGAAGACAGCCGAGGATAGACTGAATGGGACAAGTGTATACCAACCAAGCCCTTAGTTAAACAATGCCACATGCAGTATTCAGATCCTAGGAATGATGACCCAGCTTTCCAATTGACAAAGGGATTGTGACCTTGTAGCCAAGGCAAGCCTAGAATGATGGCCTTATGGGCCGCCTTTATTATGTCAAATGTTAGCTGCTGTTTGTGTGAGGCAATACTCATGAGTAAAGGAGAAGTCTGTTCACTAATGCGTCCTGAAATCAAAAGAGAACCATCCACTGGAATGGGTATATCTTTTGTAACCCTAGGAATTCCCTTACCCATAGCTTATTGGTTGTCCAGAAACCCTGCTACGGCACAGTCAATTATTGCGGGTACTAAGTCCTTTGCCGCCTGAGAAGAATAACAACGCCTTTATTACTACCATGGATTGATGCAAACATAGTCTTGAAGAAGTAAGAGTTGTCTGTTCAGGGGAACCCTTTGGCCTTCCGGGATCGCGGTTCACTCTACAATTCGGCATTGTCGTTTCCCTGACGTCTGCGGGTTGGGGGGGGGGGTGGGCAGAGGACAATCACGTACCAAATGGCTTCTAGAAGCACAATACATCCACAATCCCAATGTGCGTCTTCGGTTTCTTTCTTCCACGGTTAATGGCCCTCTAGCTACTCCCAGTTGCATGGGTTCATCTTATCGGACAGCTCTTCCTTTTTATATTCCATATGTCTCTCCTGTAATCGATAGTTCAATTGCATCACTAAAGTGATAATTTCCTCCAAATAGGCTGATCGTAGAACTCTAGAAATTTCATCTTTTAAGCCTCGGCCAGACCCCTTCTAAACAGGGAAATCAAGGCATCCGGCCAAGCAGTATCTGCAGCCATCTGTTTCAAACGAGTTGCGCAAGCCAAGAGATCCATAATATAACTTGTTTAAAGTCTAAGGGCATTATTACAACGTTGCCGGTCCAGAAACAACTGTGCCGCTAAGCTCACAGGCACCATTGTTTCTGGACCGGCAAAGTACAAGTCTGCCTGCTGGAGCCGCTGTGCCCGACAGGGCTGACCTTGCTGGGCACAGCGGCCACAGTAGGCAGACTTTCACGGAACCACCGGCACCGTTATTAAAGGTGCCGCTGCTTCTGTGGTACCCACTCCCATAGAGTCCTGTTGGACTCTATGGGAATGGGGCACAACATTTTACCGGCGCCTGACTTCCCGGACGGGCGGGGTTAGAATCCCCCGGTGTTACCAGCAAGCCAGGCGCTGGTAAAATTCGCCAGACTTGTAATGAGGCCATAAGAGTTGTTCCTGAGCCGACACCAAACATAGCCCGTAGACTATTAACTAATGCCTGATAGGAATCTAGTATGGGATTGTTGGTGGTAACCAAAGGAGTAGCACATGCTAAGGCTGCTCCTGTGAGATGGGATATCGCATGACCTACTTTGTTTCTGCAGGAAAATAGGCTGCCTTAAAGATAAATTGTACCGTGCATGCGCCTAAAAACTCTTTCACTTTATGGGCTGTAATTGCCCAAAAGACCTTTCTATCTCCCTGAGATCTGTGTAAGCAGGGAAGACTAAGGTCTCAGGGAAACCCTCGGGTAAAGCACCCTATTTGTCCATAGATCGTAGATTCTGTTGTGTTGGGAGCTTGTGCATAGTGTAGGTCATGTTCTCCTTTCAGGAAGAATGATGGCTGCAGAGTCAGTGGTGGTCACCAAGGGAGGCGCTCTGAACAGGACTCAGATCGCTTGAGCAAAGAATCAAAATGCAGCGCTGCAAAGGAACGCGTCTCACTGAGGAGCGGGAAGCTGCAGAAAAGAAGGGTCAACAACACGGGGTGATTGCTCAGACCTTAGAAATAGTAGGCTTCTAAATACAAAATACAGTAAGGAGATTTGAGATTCGGCATAGAGTGTAGATCGAAGACAGAGGCACGAAAGAAACAGAAGAATTGTCTCGTAACACAGGAGGTAGGGGTAGATCAAACTAATTCACGCAGCGTCTTGCTGTAAAGTAGCAACGCACTGTAGTCCATGGCAATGCTTCCTAAGTAGACATCCAGAATCCACAAATGTTGCTGTAGGTGGGCTGCCAGTGACACGGCACGCATTGACAGGTAGCACTCAACGTCACTCGTCCCACAGGGCGCCATGTCTGAAGTAGGCAGTTCTATAGGGAAAAAAGCATGAATCTGACTCCACCAGATCCATAACAGCCGTTGTCTGATGTGGGTTGTGACAAGTCTGAAGAGAGACTGCATTCATGTTTTTCCCTACCTGGACTACTGGCTCGTCGAGACTGTTTCACATTGTGGGCTTCTCCCTGAACTTCACAAAGTCTCAGGTTTGGCCGTCCCAGTCCCTCCGATTTATCGGTGCAGTCTTGGATTCTCACATGTGTAGAGATTTTCCACTCGACGATAGAGTGGCGAACATCTTCTGAATTGTGCAAGTCCTCCAATCCCACAAACTAATGTTTACCTTCCTGCACTTGTTGGGTCTCAATGCCTCCTGAATGCTTGTGGTCCCGTAGGCCCAACTGCGCATGGGTTTGCTTCACTGGCTTCACCATTGCCAGTATTATAAGTTTCAGGGGGCCATGTCAGACCTTTTGCAGGTCTCTAGCAGAGATTCTAGAATCCTTGCATGGTGGTCAGTGCGAGACAACCTGTTGAAAGGGGTGTTTCTTCGGCAAACTTGGGCTCAACTAACAGTGGCCACTGATGCATCCTTGAAAGGTTGGGGTGCTCACCTGTTAAATCTGACGTGGAGCGGACTGTGGTCTCCCTCAGAATCTCAACTTGTACATCAACTTGTACATCAACTTGTTGGAATTGAGGGTGATCAGTCTTGCCCTGGTTGCCTTCTTACCCTTTGTGTGGGACAATTGGGTTCTAGTCTTGCCAAACAGTCAAGGTGATGTGATGTGGGCTCCTTGCCTATATGCAGAGAAGCAATGCAACTATGGTTCCAGGCTCTGCAGAACAATGCATCTCCGACTATGGCTCACCTTCCTGAACAGACACTGTTATAGCAGATACTTTGAGCAAAGACACTTTGTGGGAGCTTGCCAAAACATTTTAGAGAGGGTCTTCTCCCATTAAGGGGCACCTCAGGTAGACCGCTTTGCTTCCATTGTGAACAGGAATTGCAAATTGTTGTGCTCCAGGGAATTTCCTTGACAGAGAGCTCTCGGGGACACACTGATAGTTCAGTGGACATTCACCCTCCACTATGTGTTCCTGCCATTTCTTGTCAATTTGATGGTTTTCAGGACACTGTGCTTGTTTGGGTCCAGGTTGACTTTTGATTGCTCCGGACTGGGTTCAGAGAACGTGGTGCCTGGCGTTGCTGGACAAATCCACCCCCCCCACCCCCCTGCCGCCTCCCGAACAGAGTGGATGTGCTTTCCTAGATGGTGGGGCGGATCCTCCACCTGAAACTCAACTGCATGAACCTTCATACTTGGTTGTTGAGCGGCTGAGGTACAAAGAGTGGGACTTGTCAGACTATGTCCAGGATGTCCACTCAGCTCAAACAATCTCTGCCATGTCTCTTAATGTGTTCAGGTGGCGGAACAGCACTGGTTTGTTGTCAGGAAACATCTGGATCCTTTCACCTGTCCAATAGCTTCTATTATGGATTTTTGATTTCCGTGGCCCAGACGGGCCTGCAGGTCAGCAGTGTAAAGGGGTACCTAGCACTATGTCGGTTTTCAAAAGAACCCCTATGCCATTCTCTTGTTACAATTCCCACTGTTATGCACTTTTTGCATGGATTGAGTAATCGTTTTTCACCATGTGTTTATGGTTCTGGTGTGGGATTTGAATTTAGTGATGACCTTAATTATGGGTGCTCCTTTTGAGCCCTTCAATTCATATTCTCTTAGATTGCTCACCCTTACAGTGATTTTACTGGTTGCCATCACCTGTGCGAGGTGGGTGAAGGAGCGCCAAGCGCACCCAATTTGATTTTTTTTTTCTATAGAGAAGGTGACTTTGAGAATGGGACCTTCCTTTCGATGGTGGTCTCACACTTCCATCTCCTTTAGGGAGAATTCTCAGAAATGTGCTAATTCCCTTCTACCTAAGTGTCCCCCCAGCTTTTTTGCTCGAATTTAGGACTTTTAATTTTTATCCTGGGGAGAGTGAGACCTTTTTCCCACTCTCTCATGTATTGTTCTTTATTTTGAACACTGTTTCTCTTTTGGTTTTGGAGTCTGACAAGCTCCGGAGGCATCATCTTTTTACATTGTGACACACAGCACCTTCAGTGCAGTGGCACAGGGAAGTCTTTCAGATTTCCCAAAGGTTTAAATACCTTTAAATACCTTTGGGCGGAGCCAAGTGAAGTTGTGCAAAGTTGTGCAGTCCTGCAGTCAGCAGTCTGCCTTTCAGCTCGTTTGTGTGGGAGGATCCACTTAAGCCCCGCAGTATTCCGCAGAGCGGAATGCGGAGCTGAGCGAAGTTGTGCAAAGTTGTGCAATCCTGCATTCAGCAGTCTGCCTTTCAGCTCGTTTGTGTGGGAGAACCCACGTAAGCCCAGCAGTATTCCGCGGAGTGGAACGCGGAGCCGAGCAAAGTCCTGCAAAGTTGTGCAGTCCTCGGCAGCCGAGGGTGCTGAGGTAGGCGAAGATACCAAGACACCAAGACTGTGCTTGAGAGCGAACACTGCGAAAACACATCCGGCTGTACCCATTCTCCTCAATTGGGGTGGGGGAACACCGTACATTTGTATTTGTATTTAGTTTATTTATAAAGCGCAGCCAGGCCCTGAGGCATATGGGCGCGTAAGGTAGAGCTGGTTACAGGGTTAAACAGAGTTACGTTACAGTTACAGGAAGGATACAGTTACAGGGTATGCAATCAAAACAATACAGTATGCAATCAAAACAGTACAGTCGGCCAGGTTCCAAAGTAGTTACAGGTAGGAGCTGGCATAATAAACAAGTGCATGCGCGGAAGTTAAACTGTCAGGAGTCCGTGTTATGGAGCCAACATTTCGTGCTATATTTGAACCGGTTGAATGACGGTTCTGCGCGTAGATGTGGGGGGATGGTGTTCCATAGTTTGGATGCTTGTACCGGGAAGCTAGCTCCACCCGAGTTGAGGAGTTTAAATCTCGGTATGGTCAAGGTGTTAGTTTGGGCTGCTCTAAGAGGTCTCAAGGCGGAGTGTGGTGTGAAATGGTTAGCGAGGTATGCTGGAGCAAGGTTAGCCCTGACTATGTGAGTGAGGGCAAGCGTTTTCAGGGATATTCTGTGCTTGACAGGGAGCCAGCGTAGGTTACGTCTGGTCTCAGATATGTGTGCTTTTTTGGGGATGTTCAAGGCAGCTCTGATAGCATTTTTTTGGACTACTTGTAGTTTATTAATATTTTTATGGCTGGTGCCCAGGTAAAGGGCGTTACAGTAGTCTATTTTGGAAAGGACTAGAGCTCTCGCTAGAGTGATACAGTTGGGTGCGGAGATGAATGGTCTGCATGCAGTGATAAGCTTGCAAGTGTAAGCAGCTGATGACACTACTGCGTTGGTTTGTTTAGAGAGGGATAAGGTAGCATCAATGTAAATACCAAGGGTTTTAGTGTTATTAGAGACTGAGATGACATTGCCATCAATGGTAAATGCTTTGAATGACGGATTGAGATTTTTAAGTTTGGCATGAGTGCCCAAGATAATCAGCTCGGTTTTATCGTCATTGAGACACAAGCCATGGTGTGCCATCCATGCTTGTATAACTGAGTAGATTTCATTGAGGGTCGTACTGTCTATTTCGTAGTCACCCGTGATAGGAAAGAGTATCTGGGTGTCGTCCGCGTAATTGGTATACGTGACACCCAGATAGTCTAGGATATCGAAGAGGGGTTTCGTGAATATATTATAAAGTGTCGGGGACACGCATGAGCCTTGCGGGACACCACAAGGTACTGGGGCCGGCTCGGCGGAATCTGTGGGAGAGAAGACCCTCATGGTACCGCTCACAGCTCCACCCTCCACCCCTCGATAATGGAGGAAGACTCGGAACAATGCTGGCTCAGAAGTCATGTGAGGAATATTTCCTGACCCCTAAACAAAGCAGCAATTCTTTTACGGCAAGTGCCCCCGCAGTGGACACAGTACATGGCATCCCCCCCTCCACCTCTACCGAAACCCAGCAGCACAGACGCATCTGTGCAAAGACTTCAACACAAACCTCAGGGGCAAACAATCAATCCAAGTCCTCTATAACAGAGAAAATAACACAAGAGCCCGCAAAGGATGCCCGGACACATCCACAGGAGATGCCAGAGATACTCGAGCTACTCCACCAAAAAGTCTATCCTCAAGGAAGAGCGATGAGCGTGCAACCTTGGCCAAAAATCCATCTCCCAAGTCTAAACCCTCACTGAGTCTTCCGGAACCCATAACTGATTCTCTGCCCCGAGGACACGATGATACGGGTCCTTGGAACTCCTTGCCCAGGTCGCTTCCGTTGGGTGAGGATGGCTTCAGTTCAGGCAGAAACCGGCGCCCTGTCACGAACCCACAGTGCGTGGAGCGTTTGGCCACGCCATTGAAAAACAGAAGGCTAAGCGAACTTCCATCCGACTCGCAAAAAGATTCACCAAACCGCAGAAGGGACATGACAACAGTCATGTCAGCCATAACAATTGCAATGGCTCCCTTCTGCAAACTTTATGAGAGCATCAACGATACTTCCAAAGACAACACCGCAATGTTAGCACTTATCCAGTCTAAGCTAACATTTTTGGAAGGATTCATAACAGCCATATACTTGAAATACGACATGTCACAAAGAAAACGGGACTTGAATGAAGCAGACCTCAAAACCAACGTGGAGGAAAACGGGCAAAAAGATCCAGCAGTTCCATCATCTACACAGAAATCCACACAGACTCTCAAGGGCAGCTGCAAAGATGGAACTGCACCAATCTTTAATAAACAACTTGCAATGCCTTCAAGAATAAACCAAACCCAAGCCAAGACGAATCCATCACTAACACAGACAAATAGAGGCACACACGGTTCAGGAACAGGAAAGAAAGCCTTAAAATTATCTGAGAAAGATCAAACCGAAAACTTGACGCAAGCCACGATCCCCTCTGTACTCAACCTTAAAACCTCAGACACTCAACCTAGTACCCTGGTTTCAGGACTCAGACCATTAACGAACGAAAGGGTCTCGACCATCGACCTCACGAAATCTCCCAGAACTATGACCAACTTCCTGGAGTCAAGTCTCATAATGAACCCAACACTCTGCAGTCCCTCACAGAGTAAAGCGGAATTCCAAAAGACGCTCAGAAGAGCCCAAAAGGCGTCCAGAGGACAACCACTTCGCCCACAGGTCTCTGCCAGCCCAACAACGAGTCCCTTCAACAGAAAACTGATAACGACTACAAACAATACAAAAATCCTCAACCTTCAGTTGCAGCACCAAAGCCATTAGCACCGCAACAAGAACCATCAGCGACGCAGCTGCGACGTCTTAGTCCGGCCAAGCAACCTCAAAACCTAAACAGATCCTCAGAAAAAATAGAGCCTGATGCAGTCATTCAAAAAAGGATCTGAATCTTCAAAATAGAACAGGCATCTGCTAAGGACAAATACATGGTTTTGAATCGAAAATCGGTGCTGAGAATAGTGGAAAACACAACTTCCCTAAAAAATCTAAAGACTGAAGACTTCAAGCTCATTGAGCCGTACCACAGAGAAAGCAAAGCTAAAGCCTACTTACATATCAAGGCAACAGCAATTCAAGATCTAACACGGGAGGCTGGCAGAGAGCTAAAACTAGCTGGCTTCCTACTATCAGAAATAAAAAGCCCAGGTATCCTGATCGAAACAACGAAACTGGAGGAAGCCAGCGCTAATACAAGGAAATGTCACTCCAAAACAGAAGATTATCACAACTCCCGGAGAACAGAGCTGAAGAGCCATTTTGAGGAGACGATAGACAAAAACCACTGTAAACATTCGACAGACACTACGATCTCAACCCACTCCCATGAGGTCAAAGAACAGACCAGATCAAGGCCTCATTACCCGAGTGACGAAAGGCAACATGGATATCAAAGCATACAAAGCTACAGGGAACATTCCCCCCGCCGAAATAGAATCAACAGCTACAGAAACCGCAGACGGGAACCTTTGATAAGACGACCACGTGATATACCCACCTGCGAAAGTAAAGAGCCTGCGGCGGGAGGCCCCTGGAAATGGCTAAAGGGGGTTCTAATTCCAAGTCGTCAGAAATAGCAATCATTGACTACAGTAAACAAACAGTACTTGCAAAAGGCCCTGACCCTAGCATCATGGAACACTAGAGGCCACGGCCACCTAACCTATCCCAACAGCCAGGATTTAGGACAATTTGACATCCTCTGTCTCCAAGAGACATGGCTCCTTGAGAAGCCGGCAATGGACGGCTTTAAAATGGAGATCTCACCAGCAGTGAAAGGCCTTCTGGGCCGCCCGTCATCAGGCCTTATTGCAGTCGGTCGGGCCCTGACCTGGAGATCGTCAAGAGGTTCGCAGGATGGTGCGGGTTACTGGCGGTCCTCATCCATTGGAACCACTTTTCCAATGCCTCAAAGTCCTGCTTATCGGCAAATGTTGCAATAATAACAGTCTACTGGAATCCCCAACAAAAGTTTGCTGCAGACTTCTACCAAGTAGTGGCTGAGACTATTGACTCTATCGTCATCGACAGGAACACCACATTCATAATCATCTGCGGTGATATGAATTCAAAATGTGTCCACTCGAAAGACCAACTGGCTCCAGTTTTTACTTCATCGCTGACAGAAGAAAGAGGTCGAGCATGGATGAACCTAATGACTTCGAGACATTTTCATAATACTGCATGGATCAAGGATTGGCAAACACAGATCCCAAAATGGGAAAGGGGAAATTCAAACGCCATCCAGGACTACATATTCATAGGTTTCCAGGTGGTAAAAACAAATGCAAGCGACCACAACATGCTGTCTTTGGCATGGTCCTCGAACTGTCAGCAAACCAAATGTTTCCCTGTTTCAGTCGAGGCTAATGATCAACAAACTCGGCTACGTCTGACAGCAGCAAGCGTAAGGAGCTTAACACACCAATACACCACAAAAGGGAAAAGCACAGCAACCACTGAGAATACACCAAGGCCAAATTACATCCCCTTTCTGATCAAGTACAAAGTCAAACGAAATGAGGGTAAGGAACCCTCAGTCAACACCAACCATGAATATGACAAAACAATAGCAGCCAAAAAAGAGGCATTGAGAAAATTAAAACACGAAGCAATGGCGAAAAAGAACGATTTAGCCTGGAAAACGTGGTCTAAAGAAACAAAAATCTATAAAGCATGGTTACGGTCTTACAAAGCTGAACTCTATCAAAATGACGGCGAAACAATGCTAATAACCCTGACGACTAAAAGATCCAGTGACTTCTAGGCCCTAATTAACACAGCACGGCGAAACTCGGGGACCCAACTGGCAAACTCAGTCTCAGAATCAGTATGGGCAAAATTCTTTTGAGATCTCTTTGCAGTACCACAGAACACTGGGATCATAGCCCCAGAGACCAACCTGTCACCATGGATTGACCTCTCGTCAAAAGAAGACATAAGCGCAGCCATCCAAAAGCTGAAAACATCAAGAGCGCTGGGTCATGATGGGCTTACCAACATTGATTTAAAAAACCACATAGATGAATGGATAGACTTTATCAGCCTCCTGTTCAATCACAGCAGAGAAACCAGACTGATTCCGGCGTCATGGACCAAAGCAAACGTTGTTCCGATTTTCAAGAAAGGAAGTAGAGAAGATCCGGCGAATTACCGCCCAATAGCGCTTCTAGACATCATTGGAAAACTGTTTGCAACTCTCCTATTATGGCACTTTCAAAGATGGGCAAAGATGGCCCCCTTCGCAGACCACTTCCAGATGGGTTTCAAAAAGAATGGCAGTACCTCCGTGAACATTTTTCTCTTTAAATATACTTAAGTTAAAAGTAAAACCAGGAGCTCCAACTGTCTTTGCAGCCTTTATCGACCTATCACAGCCGTTTGACAAAGTGGACAGAACCATCTTATGGAAGAAACTAAAAACTTGGAACTGTCCTGAAGATGTCCTAGATCCAATAATAGCACTGCACACCCAGACATCTCTACGTGTCCGACTGAATCGACAAGGTGTGCTTTCTAAAGAAATACCATCAGAAAGAGGGGGCAAGCATGGATGCCCTTTGGCTCTGGCCCTGTTTGTGGCTTTTTTAGGGGACTACAAAGAGTCCGAAGTAACCGTCCGCTGTTTTTCCACGAAAATAGGTAACATTGAGGTGTCACGAATCCTATACGCAGACGACTTGATACTGCTTGATCAGAGGCCAATAGGCCTTCAACGGCAGCTGGACAATCTGGCTAAATACATGACATCCAACAACCTCGCGATAAACAACAGCAATACAAAAATCATGATCCTCTCTAAACATCATCATACTCGCAAAACGAACACAACTTGGTTCTTGAACAAAACACAAATTGAAGTTGTGCAAAATTCTAAGTACCTCGGAGTCATTATCGACGGGTCACCACAAGAAACCAAAATGCAACAATATCTATGGGACAAAACAAAAAACCTGGCATCACAAATGAGACTGATCGACAGGAAGTTCAGTAAATGTTCGCTCCTAGAGGCGATTAATTTTTACAAAGGCAAAGTAGTGCCGGCATTAACGTATGGTATGGAAGCAACAATCACCATGCCGAACTCAATCTGGCCAAAACTGGAAGGCTATCTTTGGAAATCGGTACTGGGCCTTCCAAACTCGACACCAATATCGGCCTTGAGAAGAGAACTGGGACTGCTGTCACTGGAAGCGACCGTCAGTTTGTCTTCGATCTCACTCTTCAGGAAGACCTTGATTCGGGACGGTCTCCCTATATCATCAGCGAAGAGGTGAGAACAAACAAATACCAAGCCCTAAAAAACTGGGCCGAACAACAAAAAACCAAACTGGACAACTTGGCTTGTACCACAGACGACCTGATAGCAAACCCGCAAAGAGTGATTAACAAGCTCAAAAACCAAGACTGGATTACCACAGGAGAAAGGGCAGCGACGAGCAAATTTCTGAAACATCTTCCGCCAACATTCAATAAATTCAAAAGCCCTTTGGCCTACTGTATCAAATTTCCAGATAAGAAACTCCAAAAAACCTTTCTAAGAGCTCGACTAAACTTCCTACATACTAGAGAGATCCTAGCAATAAGAGGCCAAACCAATCACACAACCTGTAGACTGTGCAAAAACCCAGATGATCAGGAAACAGTTCGCCATTTGCTGCTTAATTGCCCGACCTTAATCGCAGAATGCACGGCCTTCTTGACGCCACTTTGGGTCAACTCAGTATTGGTGGAAGAAGAAACATGGTGGTTCCGCTTGATTTCAGGGGAAAAAACAAGAATGTCAGTGGCCACTGCAAAATTATTGGAAGCAGCACTCGCAAAGATCAACTCCATTGAAATCATACGAAAATAGCATACCAAAACACCAAATTTAGGACTTGCTTTCCTAGATCTCTCTGTGAAGAAATCACTGACCGTCGGTACTCTACAATGACAGTTGAACATTTGTATTAATATGTCTTCATCTTGTAAAAGTCAATTGTTTTTGACTATACAAAAGCAAAGAAAAAAAATACCTTCTCTTCGATAAACTATTGTTTCCAAGAGCAGTGAAGTGAAATTGACTTTACTTACATTTGTACCTTTCTAGACCCAGCACACACTATCTTACAATATGGTGGTGGAGGGGTTGCTTAGTATCTCCTTTCTCTAGTTTCTCATGTAACATTTTTATATTAACCTTTCTACAATAAATGGCTGGTGGCAGTGCTTTACTTTTTTCTACCATTGAGTGTTCTACCGCAGCCTGCAATTGCAATTCTTTTTTCGCCATTTCTTGTTGGAAAGGTCCTTCTTCAGATTTACTATGCGCGCCAAACCAGGTTTGGTCCCTTTGTACGTTTTGTCTTTGGCGGGTTTCACTGCTGAAGCCCGCCTCTGGCTCCATCGTGTCTGGCAGGGCAGGAAGTGAAGGAGGTGGCCGAAACTCCCAGTGCTTAATCCGCTTGGTTACAGGAATGCACCCAAAGGTGATTGGCTGGCTGGCTGTCTTTTGAGGACAGCAACCCTGCTGTGTGAGTGACAGCCAGGCTGCGAATGAATGGGAGAAACCTGCATAAAAGGCAAGGACTTTTGCTTTGAAGGCCTAGTCGACCACTGGACGAAGGAATCCGAATAAGAACTTGGAAGAGACGGCTGCTGCAACTCCTGGACCGCCAGTTTGCCCGGTGAAGCCCTGCTGCAGTGCTGAAGCTCCGAATTTACTTCGACTATAGAAGCCCTGCTAAGGACGACTTCTCCCCTTGGGTTGGTGGGACCAATCGACCCCAAGACGAAGCCATCTGGACAGCCACTCAGTATCGGGACTCCAATCTTGAATCTTCCTGCAGAAGTGATGCTGGCCCACCAGACCCCCCAGGTGTGCCAATTCAACAATCCTGAATAATATATAATTGCTAAACCGGCAAACCCAAGGGGAAAGGGGAATTGGATAACAAAACAAATGCAGATCTTCACAGGTATTCAATGTTGACCTCTTGACTCCTGGTCTTGCATCTGGACTGGAATACTGACGTATTGATTGGGTAACTCTTCAGTATTATGTCTGTGAAAATCTAAACATATATAACATATTATTAATTTCCTTTATATATAGTTACTCTAAATACTAAATATTATTAATATATATATTTCTGAGGCTTGTGGAATCTGCTTAGATCACATGCTGTGCATAGGCCGACATCTAGTGGAAGCTGCGGAGTATTACAGTTTGTTTTTCGAAACTCGAAAATGGGCGTCGACACAGGCGTGCCAGTAATACTATCCCTAGTGTGACGTCCACTGTACCCAAGATCCCTCACGCGTCTGGGATCCTCGGATTGTTTTTTTCCGCCATACTGGTCGGAAGCATCTTGCGGAGTCCCCTGGCCTTAGCCATACTTTTGCTAATTATTGCAATTTAAAATTATTTATTTACATCCTTCCCCACCCCAACGTCGACCATCGACACTCGACGACGGCTGGAGAAGACATCGACCGTCGGCTGCTGCACGACGGATCTGGGCCTCGGAAGGCCGCTGGCCTCGGCCCGGGCCTAGTAGGCCGCTGGCCTCGGCCCGGGCCTAGTAGGCCGCTGGCCTCGGCCCTGCAAGTAGGGAGAGTGGGGGGTGGTACATACTCTTCACTCTTGGTATATAGGTACACCTTATATATTTCCTACACTTACCAGCCCGCTGCCTCAAGGTGCGTATGGAGGGTACCCCTTTCCAATTCTGCCCCAAGTGCAACCGCAAATACCCTTGGGTCGACAGGCACGCCACGTGCAATCTCTGCTTGCCGAGGGACCACCCCGAAGCGAACTGCAGAGCGTGTAGTAGGTTTAAACCTAAAACACTTAAGGACCGTTCGACAAAGCGTTGGGCCCACCACGCCAGGCAGGCAGCCATGGCAGCGGAGGGCGCCTTCAGCGATGGCAGCGACGCCGTACTTTCGGACGGCGAGGGCATTACGGCGTCGAAAGACTGCCGAGCGCAGGTCCCCGACCTCGGAAGGTTGTCCGGCAGGGCGACAATGGGGAAGACCCCCGGCGACGCAAGCGCTACACACCCTACACACACTAAGCACACTAAGTCCAACCGAACCTCGACGACGTCGACTTCTCGGAAAGAGGCACGGATAGAACGGTCCGACTCGGTGTCCTCTGGGCGCTCTCGATCGAGATCGCCTCATGACGCAAGGCAATCATCCACTCTTGCCAAGAGTGCCTCGCTCCCTAGATTAACGGAAGTTCGATCGTCGGAAGACGAAGACGACTTCCACCCCCAGGCCGCGCTCCAAGAGACCGAGAGCGCAGTTAACACCAGCGAGGCCCCACGCTCGAAGCAAGATACCTCTCCCGACCCTCGGCGCCAGGCGTCGAAAGTCTCTGGGGCCTCCAAGGGGCAGGGAAAAAAATTTTCCACACACGGGGAGGGAGGGAAACAGCGGAAAGCTCAGCCTTCCACTCCTGTAAGACCACCCTTCCACCCCAAGCAGACAGATAAACATAAATCTACTGGGACATCAACATCCAGCAAGGGTACCCTTGATAAGTCCTCTAAGTTGCCTACTAAAGTCATACCCTGTTCCAAAGAATGGTCCAGTGAGGACATAGACAGGGTCATGTCAAGGATGTCTTCCTTAGCTGAACATTTCCTTAGTATGACCCTCAAGGGGCCACACCCTCAGGCTCCTCTGATCCTATCCCCCTAAGTAAAAAGGCCCGGGTCGAAAGACCTGACCCCTTCGAGGTGCAGCCTTACTCTACTCCATACTCTACTCCACACCCCAGATACCAAGGAAAACCTTTCCCTGAAGAGGACCAGGAGTTTACAATTATGGAGGAACGAACCGGGTCTGAATACTATGCGGAGGATGAGGACCTGGAGGAGGTAGAAGATGAGCAGGAAATTTACAGAGTAGATTCCCCGGTAGAGAGCGAAGCCCCAGTTACCGACTCGCCAGTTGATAACCAACCCCTCCTTAATGAAGTTCTCTCACGCAGCAGAACATTTTCACATCGACACCCACGGTGTACAGGAGGAAAGGGACTTCGCAGAAGAGTTGGTGGGAGAGAGGAGGCCGGTCGCGCAGACCATCCCTATCCTTAAATCCATCCAACGTAGAATAGATCCATCCCTGGTGAATCCTAACCTCACCAGAGCCGTCAACCCCAGAGTCGAAAAACTTTTTCGGGCAGCCCAGTCTGACCCTCTTTATATAAGAGGTCATCTTAAACCAGACTCCCTAGTGGTTACCAACACTCGGAAGAGGGCTGGGACACCCTTATCGTCGTCAGAAGCTCCTCCCGACAAGGAGAGCAAAAGACTGTACGGGTTTGGCAGGAAGGTAGCCTCAACGTCCGCCTACCAAGCAAGGATTGCAAACTCCACCACCCTGTTGGCAAGTTACAACTGCCATCAATGGGAAGAGGTCGCGGCGCGGCGGATCTCGGCAGAAGGGAGAGCCGTGTCTGGTTGCACATTAAAAGCAACTTTCGACGCTGCAGACAACGCAGGAAGATTGATAGCAGAAGGTACTGTTATCAAGAGACATGCGTGGTTACGGCAGTCGGGGTTCAAAACAGAAACACAGGCTTCATTAATAGACAAGCCGGTGGAACCAGATCTATTGTTTGGTAAAGCGGTCGAAGACGCACTTAAGAATGCCAAGGACGAGTACGAGACTCTCAAATCCCTTGGCCAGCTTACCAACAAACCCCCGAACCAGAGGGGGAACAGTAATTTTCGTCGCCCACGCGGCCAAAATTCACAAAGAGGCAACTATGCCCAAGGACAGGGTACACAATGGAACAACAACCAGCAGTCTACCCAAAGTTACAGCAAGGGTAACAAGAGAGGTCGTGGAAGAGGCAGAGGCAGCCCCAACAAGGGAGGTGGCACGCCTCCGCCAAAGCAGTGACGCTCAGTTCAGGGTCCCTTCTCACGCAACCCCAGTAGGGGGACGCATTTCCAACTTCACCCAGGCTTGGGAAGGGATCACCTCAGACAGATGGGTGCTGTCAACAGTGTCCACAGGATATTGTATAGAATTACTGCAGCGTCCCCGGAACCACCCTCCACGACAAAGAATACACTCCTTAGAACATCAGAAGATCCTTCTCGAGGAGATCGCCATTCTGCTAGAAAAGGACGCGATAGAACTCGTCCCAGGACACCAGGTAAACAAGGGTATCTATTCAACTTACTTCCTTGTGCCAAAGAAAGATTTGACAATGCGCCCAGTATTGGACCTACGGCCTGCCAACAAGTATGTCAAGCCTCAAAAATTCCGTATGACCACGCTACAAGAGGTAATCCCCCTCCTAAAAAAGGGGGACTACATGGCAACCTTGGATATGAAAGATGCCTATTTTCATATTTCCATGCTACCAGCGCACAAAAAATACTTGCGCTTCAAAGTGGACAGTCGCCACTACCAATTCAAGGTACTGCCCTTCGGGATAGCTTCAGCACCAAGGGTATTCACCAAGTTACTGGCGGTGGCAGCTGCACACCTACGCAGGGAGGCAATCCCAGTGTACCCTTATCTGGACGACTGGCTCATAACGGGGAAACCCCAAGAATTTGCAGGTCAAACATTCAGAGGACTATCGACCTCCTCCACGAATTAGGCTTCTCTATCAACGAGAAGAAGTCAAGTCTGGTGCCAAGCACCTCAAAACAGTTCCTAGGAGCAATCCTAGATACTCAGAAAGGGTTGACCTTCCCCTCGGAAGAGAGAATTCGGAATATACTACTGCAAATTCCACATTATCAGTCAGGTCAACAAATAACGGTACGCAAAGCAATGCGGTTACTGGGCATGATGGCGTCATGCATTTACCTGGTCCCCCACGCGCGTCTGCGCATGCGTCCCATGCAGGAATGGTTGGCGAAACAGTGGTCTCAGGCAAGTGGTCAGTGGGACGATCTAGTGGTCGTTTCGCCAACACTCGTACAGAGCTTACACTGGTGGACAAAAGAGAATCTCGCAAGGGGAAAACCCTTTTACGATCCCGAAGTACAAGCAGTGGTAACTACAGATGCTTGCCTGACTGGGTGGGGAGCTCACCATCTCCACCACACAGCTCAGGGTCTCTGGTCTCACTCAGTAGCCAAGAACCACATCAACCTGCTAGAGCTTCTGGCAGTATTCCGAGCGCTTCGGGCGTTCGAGCCCCATCTACTAAACTTGTCGGTGCAGATCCGGACGGACAGCACGACAGCCATGTTCTATCTGAACAAACAAGGAGGGACTCGTTCGCCAAATCTGTCCAAGCTTGCCCAGAAAATCTGGATATGGGCACTCAGACGGAACATCTTCCTATCAGCACAACATGTTCCAGGGGAGCTCAATTCCCTAGCGGATGCCCTAAGCAGAGACTCCCTCCCAGAAGAACACGAATGGGTCCTTCACAGAGAGATCGTAGATCATCTCTTCTCTCAGTGGGGTTTCCCCACTATAGACCTATTCGCCACAAGCGAAAACAGACAATGCCCAGGATTTGCATCCAGGTTCCCCCAGCCAGACTCCCAAGGGAACGCCCTGTGGATGAACTGGTCAGGGATGTTTGCGTACGCTTTTCCACCAACTCCTCTCATCAGGAAGGTGGTGTACAAGATGAACAAGGAATCGATGACGCTCATCCTAGTTGCTCCCATGTGGGCGAGACAACCATGGTTTCCACACCTACGCAGGATGGCGCTGTGCGAGCCCATCAAACTCCCAGTCTGGTACAACCTACTGTCCCAGCAACAAGGTCAAACAGTGCACCAGGAACCCAACTCAATGAACCTGGCAGCATGGCTCCTGAGGTCATAGAGTTTGGCATCTCAATTTACCACAGAGGTGTATGGACATCCTAAAAGAATCCAGGAAACCAAACACAAGGCACTGTTACTTTGTCAAGTGGAAGAGATTCGTTATTTGGTGCCAGAATAAACAAATCAACCCAGTTGATTGCACTCCTTCCAACGTGGTAACATACATGCTCCACCTGCTGGACGCAGGTTTGGTTTTTAACTCTCTGAAAGTACACCTGGCAGCCCTCTCGGCTTACACCACATCCCATAACAAAGTATCGTGGTGGAAAGTACCAGTAGTTAAAGCCTTCATGGAAGGAGTAAAGAGACTTCACCCTCCTATTTCGAACCCACCGCCAGGATGGGACCTCAATGTGGTGCTAGCTAAGCTCATGGGCCCCCCTTTCGAACCCATGCATAAAAGTAGTCTCAAACACCTGACTTATAAAACGGCCTTCTTAGTAGCCATTACCTCCATAAGAAGGGTCAGTGAAATTCAGGCTCTGTCAGTGCAGGATCCTTTCTTTATTATCCACAAAGACAAACTGGTTTTACGCACACACCCTAGGTTTTCACCTAAATTTATATCTAAATTCCATGTAAACCAGTCCATCGAGCTTCCGGCTTTCTTCCAGAACCCGCAAAGCTCGGCTGAGGTGAAACTACACACCCTTGATGTGCGTAGGGGGGTCCTCTACTATGTAAATAAAACCAGACCGCTAAGAAAAACAGATCAACTGTTTGTCTCCGTAGCTACAGGCAGAGAGGGGGATCGCGTCACTAAAGGCGCGATCTCGAAGTGGATTATCAACTGTATACAGCTGTGTTACTCTCTTTCTGGAAAAACTCTGCCTTTTACGCCAAGGGCCCATTCTACTAGAGGCATTGGTGCCACTCTGGCTTTCATTGCAAATGTTCCCCTCGACACCATTTGCAAAGCAGCTACTTGGAGCTCTATTCACACTTTTACTCAGCATTACTGCATTGACACTCATTCCAAGACAGATACACAAGTGGGACAAGCGGTTCTAAGACACCTGTTTGCTCATGACCCTTCTCACATCCCACCTCCTTCTTCGGGTACTGCTCGCTAATCTATGCACAGCATGTGATCTAAGCAGATTCCACAAGCCTCAGAAGGGATACATTACTCACCGTAATCGTATTTCTGATGCTTGTATCTGCTTAGATTCACAGGCGACCCACCCTTCCTCCCCTCCGAGAGAAGGCGCATGATTACTTGTAGTCTTACCTTTCTGTCTATCTGCTTGGATTATCTGTACTCACGCTACTCCTCATGCTTCCTCATGTCAGAAAAAATACAATCTGAGGATCCCAGACGCGTGAGGGATCTTGGGTACAGTGGACGTCACACTAGGGATAGTATTACTGGCACGCCTGTGTCGACGCCCATTTTCGAGTTTCGAAAAACAAACTGTAATACTCCGCAGCTTCCACTAGATGCGGCCTATGCACAGCATGTGATCTAAGCAGATACAAGCATCAGAAATACGATTACGGTGAGTAACGTATCCCATATATATATATATATATATATTTATATATATATACCTGCATATTTATATATATATATACCTGCAGCCTATGCTTGATAGCTGATAGGCTTGAATAAATAAATGTCTTCTTTTCTGAATCTTTAGTTTCTTCAATTACTCAACTCTTGGTATGAAACTTTTTAATTAATTGTGAAAGAACTTTTTGGAAGAAAACTATTCTAAAATGCTTGAATTGATTTAATGTTATAATTCTCTATAAGAATTAAATCATATTTCCTCTTTGAAAGTTCATTAAATAATCAGGTTATAGAGATGCACGCTGTTGCTGACTTTCTGGAAAAGCGTGTTTTATTTCTTTATATTCCAATAAAGAAATAAGAGTCTTTAATTGAAGTCTTTTCTACATCACTGTGGCTTGAAGACGAACCGCTCACCTAGAGATGATCCGCGCACTTTGAAGATGAGCCGCGCACACAAGAAAACATACCGCGCACCTTGAGAAGATCCGCGCATCCCGCGCAATTTGAAGATGATCCGCACAAACCCGCGCACTCCTGAGATGGGCCGCGCACACCAGAGAAACGTTCCGCGCAACTTGAGGTGATCGGCGAACACCGCGCGCACTTAGATGGTCCTCTTTCACTAATATGAACGCGCATAAAACTAACTGCGCCTGTAAAAATGAAACGTTACAATTCACCTTAATAACTCACTACTAAAAGAATTCACTGATTGAATTCTCCGTAGATTTAATTACTTTCCGTAACTTCACACAAGACAACCGCAAACGTCACAACCAGGAAGTCTAAAGTAAACATTAGAGAGGACGTACGATTCACGTTAATAGGTCCTTTCCTCAAAAGTAACTATAACGAATTTCACGCGCACGCGAAATTTCAAAATACTTTTGTAAATAAATATTGTAAATACCAATGTACTCAACCAATGAATTATTTCTACTTCACAAAATGTTTCTTCACCGAAAATTATCATAAACAAACAAGTAAATGCAGCCGCAAATACTAAACTGAGAGATTATTTTTTCAGCCGATAAATGACACGAGCAAAGAGCACTTAACAGTTCATAGTTAGAAGTCAGATTCAAACTATTTTAAACAGTTTCTTGATTCTGATTATTGTTTATTGATAAGATTCATTTGACATTTAGTTAACTTATTTCTGTATTTGACTTAGCTTGCTTCATCTGTCAGGAAATAGTTCTTTAGCACTGAATAAGTTCTTCCTGAAAACTCCTTGTCTTCTCAGTAATATTTTCTTCTTGAATGAGTTCCTTGAAATCACTATAGTTAATCTTTTTCTAGAGCTATTAAAACTGCTACCTCACTCAAAGGGATCTGGAATGAAAGGCAGTTTAGAATCTTGGTGACAGTGCCACATTACCTCACAGCACTTCTAATCCAATCATTGTTGTGTAATAGACCCACCATCTTGGCTTGGGAAATTAGATACTTCCTGATTAGATGAACATTAAGGAAAGTTATTTTAATAATTTGATGTAAATTTCAGAATCAACATCCATACATCATTCAACCATATTTCTATGATGGTGTAATCTTTAAAATGAAGCCTTTTTAACAAAGTGTCTCTTTGAACATGTGTAATTGTACCCTGGAATCCTGACAGTACCCCCTCCGTAATGCCCTGACCCAGGGCCAACCTTTTCAGGATGTAAATGATGAAATCTTTTTACCAATCTAGGGGCATGTACATTTTCAACTTTCTCCCATGAACGCTGTTCTGGACCATATCCTTTCCAATCAATCAGGTATTGAACTTTACCATGAACAATTCTAGAATCTAAAATAGCCTGCACTTCACTCATTCTCATCTTCAGAAAACACAGGACCAGGAACATCATGCATTCTGGTATCATTCCTAAATTTTTTCAACAATTTTACATGAAAAGTTGGATGAATTTTTAATCCTGATGGTAACTTTAATTTCACAGATACTGGGGAATAAACCTTTTCTATCTCAAATGGCCCAATAAATCGTGGACTAAATTTACTTCTCCCCTTCAAAGATGCATTCTTAGTGGATAACCATACTTTGTCTCCGATCTGATAATTAGGTTCTTTTCGACGCTTTCTGTCAGCAAATTTTTTGTAATCTAGTTTGCTCTTATTCAAGGCCTGAACAGCACGTTTCAAATTTTGTTCCATAGCAATCAACCTACTTTCAACATCTGGAACTTCAACATCATCTAAAACCACCCCTCTCAAAAATCGTGGATGGAATCCCTGATTCAGAAAGAATGGGGACATAGAAGTTGACTCTTTAGTAGCATTATTATAGCAAAATTCTGCCAACCAAAGTAATTCAACCACCCCTGACCTGCACCAAGATAGCATCGTATATACTTCTCTAACTCTTGATTCACCCTCTCGGTCTCCCTGGATGATAACTTGTCGTTAAATTAATTTAAATTTTCAATTCTTTACAAAAGGCTTTCCAAAATCTAGAGACAAATTGAGATCCTCTATCGGATATTACTTGATTAGGTAAACCATGTAATTTAACGACATTTTGCAAGAATGCTTGAGCTAAAGATGTTGCTGTAGCCACTCCTTTGATGGGGATAAAATCACCAGCCTTAGAAAACACATCCCCAACTACAAGAATAGTAGAACAACCTTTATCAGGTGGTAAGTCCACAATATAATCCATTGATACCGTATGCCACGGACGAGGTGTAACAGGAAGTGGAACTAAATATCCTGCAGCTTTCTGATGATCAGACTTAGAACGAATACAAACATCACACGTTCTCACGTAATTCTCAGAATCTTCCCTCATCTCCTTCCACCAAAATTCCCTTTGAAGAAGATCAAAGTTTTCTTAATTCCTGGATGACCAGCCAAAGGGGAATCATGACAATTCTTTAATGCTTCCATTCTCAACTCTTCAACAGGTAAATACAACTGTTTTCCAACATATGGTAAACCTTCTATAATATGACGTTCAGAATCTTCTGCCGCCCAATCTGCTAGTTCTTTGTCAGAAAAAGATTGTAAAATTGACTCACGAAAATCCTTAACCTTGTCTACCCCAGCAATGACAAAATTCTTTTCTGCAAGTAAGGGCATAGATATACAAGGATCATTCTTCAAACTTCCAGGGATACATCTAGACAAAGCATCTGCTTTTCCATTCTGACGTCCAGGTTTGAACAATATTACAAAATCATATTCTGCAAAAAATAACGACCAACGTAATTGCCTAGGTGTTAAAGTTCTTGCGGATCGAAGAAAAGTTAAATTCCTATGATCCGTCAATACAGTAACTCGGTGTCAAGCTCCCAATAGATAGTGTCTCCATTCAACAAAGGCTTACTTAATTGCTAACAATTCGCGATCAGAAATCATATAGTTTCTTTCAGCTGGTGAGAATCTTTTAGAAAAGAAGGCTACCGGATGAAGCTGCCCTGTAACACGATGACGTTGTGACAATACAGCACCCATAGCACAATCTGAAGCATCAGCTTCCAAGAAAAAAGGTTGTTCAACATCAGGGTGTAATAGAATAGGTCCAGTAATAAATTTCTCTTTCAAAAAATCAAATGCTTTCTTAGCTTCTTCACTCCATTCGAATTTAACTTCCTTTTTTAACAGTCTAGTTAGAGGAGAAATAAGATGTGAGAAATTTTGTATAAATCTACGATAAAAATGTGCAAAACCAATAAAACTTTGCAAATCTTTTACAGAATTTGGTTGTGGCCAATTTTGCACAGCCTTTACCTTAGCTGAGTCCATTTCTAGTCCTTCCGGAGACAAAACAAAACCTAAAAATTCTACTCTATCAGTGTGAAATTGACTTTTTTCAAGTTTTGCAAACAATTTATTTTCTCTTAACTTAATCAACACCTTTTTAACATGTTCAATGTGTTCATTCAATTCCTTAGAGAAAATTAAAATGTCGTCTGTATATACTACAACAAACACATGTAGATATTCTTGAAGAACTTGATTAATGAAAAATTGAAATGCAGCAGGGGCGTTACAAAGACCGAATGGCATGACTTGATACTCAAACAATCCATATCTAGTCCTAAATGCTGTCTTCCATTCGTCACCCTCTCTCACTCTCACTAAATGATATGCTCCTCCTAGATCCAATTTAGAGAATATTTTAGCTCCTTGAATTCTGTCCAACATTACTGATATGAAAGGTAATGGATATCTATTTTTGATTGTGATCTTATTCAATGCCCTATAATCAATACATGTTCTCAAAGTTTTATCTTTTTTGGGTACGAAAAATAATGGTGCAGCTGCCGGGGATTGTGAATGTCTAATAAACCCATTAGCTAAATTTTCATCAATATATTCCTTTAAATGTTCATTTTCCTTTTCTGTCAATGCATAAACCCTCCCACAAGGTATAGGTGCTCCATCCTCAAGATCAATTCTACAATCAAATGAGCGATGTGGAGGTAAATCTTTAGCTACTTGAGTATCAAACACATCCTTGAATTCTTGATAACAATCAGGTAAACAACCAGACACAGCTCCTATCACATGTTCCTTAACAACTCCAGCAGCTAAACAAATTACTTGAATTTCAGAAATTCCTTCCTGATCCCATTCTTGAAATGATATAGAACATTGTTCATTACAAATTTCTGACTTAAACTCTACTGTTCTTCTTCCCCAATCAATGTATGGGTTATGTAAAGTTAACCATGGCATTCCTAATATTATTTGTAATTGTGGTGCATCAATTAACTCAAACACAATTTCCTCACCATGTTCTTCACCAATCTTCATTCTTAACACACCTGTCATTTTTGTAATTAGCCCAGATGTCAATTGTGTACCATCTACTGCTCTTACTTGTTCAGGAATTCCCTTAATTACCACAGCCACCCCCAATCTCTCTGCCAAAGTCAAATCCATAAAATTTCCAGTTGCTCTACAATCAATCACACATGGACCTCCACATTGTAATTTACCATCCCAATATAAGGATACATTAAGAGTGATATGTGGTATAGCTGTCTGAATGGTATTTGCTACAACTTGTCCTTTTCCAGGAAAAGAAGGAAGTCTTTTAGGAGCACGTGGGCATTTTCCCACAAAATGTGTTCCATCTCCACAATACAGACATAATTTCTCTTTGCGTCTTCTCTCCTTTTCTTCTTTAGATAAAGGTCCTCGAATTTTATTTTCATTCAATTGTACTTTAACTTCTTTTCCAGCATTTTGTTCGACTTTGGGTCGTTCATTCGTACTCCAAGTTTTATTTGCGAAAAAATGTCTCCTCTTTTCTGATCTATGCACCAATAATCTTAAATCTAACTGAATTACTAAAGAAATTAAATCCTCACTATTAGTTGGTTTTTCTGCAATTGTTGCTAATGCATCTTTTAATTCCTCTCTTAAACCTCTGTAAAATATGGATGCTCTTTTTTCCTCTGGCCACTCACTCTCTTGCACTAGTGATCTGAAGTGTGTAATATAGGCTACCAGTTCTCTGTTACCTTGACGAAGTTCTAATAATTCTCCATCTACACTCAAAGATGAGGTTCTTTTATCAAACATTTTACGGAATTCTTCTTTAAAAAGATTCCAATCCCTCAGTTCTCTTGCACCTCTTTCTACTAAAGGCACTGACCATGCAGATGCCTCTCCTGTTAAATATGAAATTAGAAAGGCTACTCTTGCCGTTTCTTTAGAAAAAGCTTCTGGTCTACACAAGTAATGTAATTCACACTGCATTAAAAATGTTTTTAATTTTCTGTGATCTCCACTAAATCTTTCTGGCGGCGCTAAAGGAGTTGATACTAAAGAAATTCCTGGTGAAAGCTGTATGTTTGTCCTATCTTTTTTCTCTTCAACTTCATTAGTTGACCATTTTACATTTAATTCTGGATACAGAACTGGTGGTTCTGGATCTAAATTTCTTTTTGTTTTAGAAGTACTTGGAGTTTCCGTTCTATGTACATAGTTACTTAATCCTTCCATCTTAACTCCTAGAGTTAATGTTTCACTCTTTGCTAACTTCAATTCTTCTTTTATTTCCATTAACATCTTTCCTATGGCCCCCAAATTTAACTCTGACTCAGGCTCCATCATCACTCAGGCAGGATTCAATTACTTGGGCCTTTCATTCTATCAGGACTCCAATCTTGAATCTTCCTGCAGAAGTGATACTGGCCCACCAGACCCCCCAGGTGTGCCAATTCAACAATCTTGAATAATATATAATTGCTAAACGGGCAAACCCAAGGGGAAAGGGGAATTGGATAACAAAACAAATGCAGATCTTCACAGGTATTCAATGTTGACCTCTTGACTCCTGGTCTTGCATCTGGACTGGAATACCTGCAGCCTATGCTTGATAGCTGATAGGCTTGAATAAATAAATGTCTTCTTTTCTGAATCTTTAGTTTCTTCAATTACTCAACTCTTGGTATGAAACTTTTTAATTAATTGTGAAAACTTTTTGGAAGAAAACTATTCTAAAATGCTTGAATGAATTTAATGATATAATTCTCTATAAGAATTAAATCATATTTCCTCTTTGAAAGTTCATTAAATAAAGAATCATGTTCTAGAGATACACAGGCCGGTTCATGGAATAATAAGCACGGCGCAAGTGGGCAAAAACGTGCGAATCGCAGTGGAATAGCGAAAATCGCAGTGCAAGTGCGAAAATCGCACGAAAAGCAGCGCACATCGATTCATGGAAGTCCGTGCGCGAGAAAACCAGCGGATGTGCGATAAAAAAGTGTGCGGCGCACGTTGGCGCACAGGCCATCTAACAGCGTGCGCCAGGTCACAGCGAAAATCGCACAGGCCACAGCGAAAATCGCACATAGCGCGGCGCACGCAACAAAAGTAGGCGGAACACGGGCGTAACACTCGGAATGGGGAACAACTTGCCAAAACGTGGGCGTCACGGGGAAAGTACAGGGCACAAGTGCGCGGAACGCCCACACGCTAGCCTACAACACATATTCATGGAATAGAATAGGGCAAAAAAGCGCACGCTCAAACCAGCGCACAGGCACAAACACGACCGCCACAAGAAAGCAGGCGGTAGCGTCTCTGCGGCTGTAAGAAATGTGCGCCAAAAGGTGCGCCAACAAATAGCACCTATATACTGCCATGATGAATGTCCTATACTGTGGCCCTCCAGGACAAATGACGTGCAAAGGGGTACCCGCAAACACGGACCCGCTGACAAAAAATACGTGTGCGTGTATACCGGGGTGCGCGGGAAGTCTCACACGCGATTTGGCCGGGTACGTGGATTTCAGGGGTGCGCGGGAAGTTCCACACGCGAATGGGCCAGTGCGAGCATGGTACGTGTATTTCAGGGGTGCGCGGGAAGTACCACACGCGATTGGCCCAGTGCGAGCAGGGTACGTGTATTTCAGGGGTGCGCGGGAAGTTCCACACGCGAATTCTGCAGGGTAAGTGCATTTCAGGGGTGCGCGGGAAGTTCCACACGCGAATGGGCCAGTGCGAGCAGGGTACGTGTATTACATGGGTGCGCGGGAAGTTCCACACGCGATTCCATCAGGGTACGTGTATTTCAGGGGTGCGCGGGAAGTTACACACGCGATAGTCCCAGTGCGAGCAGGGTACGTGTATTTCAGGGGTGCGCGGGAAGTTCCACACCATTGGGCCAGTGCGAGCAGGGTACGTGTATTTCAGGGGTGCGCGGGAAGTTCCACACGCGAATTCTGCAGGGTACGTGCATTTCAGGGGTGCGCGGGAAGTTCCACACGCGAATGGGCCAGTGCAAGCAGGGTACGTGTATTACATGGGTGCGCGGGAAGTTGCACACGCTATTCCATCAGGGTACGTGTATTTCAGGGGTTCTGGGGAGTACTACACGTGAATTGGCCTTGTGGGTCCTCCCGGGTGTACGCTCCACGGCCCCTGCAGGCAGCCCACACCACGGGGGACTACCCTGCACCCCTGCTCATGTCCCGCAGGCAGCCCATCCACCATGGGCATGCCCCCAGCCAACCCACATGACACCTTGCACTACTGATCAACAATGCATGTCTCCCACCACCCCCACCCCCCAGCAGTGCAGGGGCAGCCTCCACCAGGCCCCCACTCATGTGTCCCACCACCCCCACCCCCCAGCCACCATGGGCAGCCTCCAGCAGGCCCCCACTCATGTGTCCCACCACCCCCACCCCCCAGCCACCAGGGGCAGCCTCCAGCAGGCCCCCACTCATGTCTCCCACCACCCCCACCCCCCAGCAGTGCAGGGGCAGCCTCCACCAGGCCCCCACTCATGTGTCCCACCACCCCCACCCCCCAGCCACCAGGGGCAGCCTCCAGCAGGCACCCACTCATGTCTCCCACCACCCCCACCCCCCAGCAGTGCAGGGGCAGCCTCCAGCAGGCCCCCACTCATGTCTCCCACCACCCCCACCCCCCAGCCACCAGGGGCAGCCTCCAGCAGGCACCCACTCATGTCTCCCACCACCACCACCCCCCAGCAGTGCAGGGGCAGCCTCCAGCAGGCCCCCACTCATGTCTCCCACCACCCCCACCCCCCTGCCACCATGGCCAGCCCCCACCAGGCCCCCACTCATGTCCCCCCGCACCCCCACCCCCCAGCAGTGCAGGGGCAGCCTCCAGCAGGCCCCCACTCATGTGTCCCACCACCCCCACCCCCCAGCAGTGCAGGGTCACCCTCCACCAGGCCCCCACTCATGTCCCCCTGCACCCCCACCCCCCAGCAGTGCAGGGGCAGCCTCCACCAGGCCCCCACTCATGTGTCCCACCACCCCCACCCCCCAGCCACCAGGGGCAGCCTCCAGCAGGCACCCACTCATGTCTCCCACCACCCCCACCCCCCAGCAGTGCAGGGGCAGCCTCCAGCAGGCCCCCACTCATGTCTCCCACCACCCCCACCCCCCAGCCACCAGGGGCAGCCTCCAGCAGGCACCCACTCATGTCTCCCACCACCACCACCCCCCAGCAGTGCAGGGGCAGCCTCCAGCAGGCCCCCACTCATGTCTCCCACCACCCCCACCCCCCTGCCACCATGGCCAGCCCCCACCAGGCCCCCACTCATGTCCCCCCGCACCCCCACCCCCCAGCAGTGCAGGGGCAGCCTCCAGCAGGCCCCCACTCATGTGTCCCACCACCCCCACCCCCCGGCAGTGCAGGGTCACCCTCCACCAGGCCCCCACTCATGTCTCAGGTGCTCACAATCCCCAATCATGTGCGTAATGGACAGCCTCCACATCCAAAAAGCCCTACCAAGTAACCCATTCACCCACATGGAAATGGAAATCACATGTTACACCCCCAATGTTCATGAAGCTAATGAACCCATGTCCGTCACACACAATGGTTGCAATATAATGGGAAAACACACAACATGACATGCATGAAACCAATGAGATGATACCACACAGTGAAGTATGCTAACAAAATTGTATTAAAAAAAATTAAGAATGCAAAAGAAAGAAAACTAACTACAATGTGAATGAGAACAAAAAACATGCATGTCCGTATAAAAAACTACCAAGTGTCCATGAGCCCAACTGAACAAAGGAAACCTACTAAAAAAACCTACCTAAAAATCAACTATATACAAAAAGTGGAGCAGTGTCCGTCGACTCCAAATCATAATTCGAAAGAAAGGAAACCTAAAACTAAATAACTATATACAAAGGCGGCGGGCTAGTCCAGCGGCTCACTCCGTGGTGTCCCGGGCCAGGGCATCATCGAACTCCTGTTCGATGTCCCGGAGGCGGTCCAGTTCCATGGCCCTGAGGGTCCGCAGGGACGACGCTGTGTCCTCCTCCAACCCCCTGCGGATTGCCTCGAGGCACTCGGCCCGCCTCAGGGCCCTCCGCATGGAGTTCTCCGCCCTGACCATTGTGAGCCGCGCCTCTTCCGCCCGCCGCCGCTCCGCACCTATGGCGTGGCCCAACCGATGTCACACGGAAGACACTCTCTGTCCTGGGTCCCCCTGCCCTCCGGCCGATGGCCGCCCCTCCGATGTCGAAAGCCCCGAGCCTTCATGGCTCCCAACATGTTGCTGCTGCTGCTGCTCTGCCTCTGCCCGTGCACTGCCTCCTGCTGCCTGCACATCCTCCGCCGGCTGGGGTGCACTTGTTGATGTGGCCACCCCTGCTGGACCTCCGACTCCCGACTGTGGCAGGGATGCCTCCTCCACCAGCCTGGCCGCACCGTCAGAGGCAGCTCCACAGGGCACCCAGGTGACTGATGGGTGGGAAGATGGCACAGAGGACGACTGGCGCGTAGGGGGTCCAGTTGAGGAGTGGGTCGGAGCAAGCCCCATCAGACGGAGGAATCCGGCCTGGGTGACCTGTCCCAGCAGGCTGACGTGGTCAACGAGCCATTCGAGATGACGTGCAGTCTCTCCATGAAAAGACTGCAGGTCACCTCGCATGGCCCGTTGACGCAACGCCACACCAGCCAGGACAGGCTCAACCCGGACCTGGATGGCCACGTCCGCAGGCAGAGGAAGGCCAGTTGACGTCAGCTCATCCCCTGCCTGAAAACGGGTCCGGACGTAGGCATCCCTGCTGGTGCAAGATGATGCAGAGACAGGATCGGGGACAGGATTGCACACAGGCACCTCCGCGGCCGCCTGTGCTGCCTCCTGTCCCTGGTCCTGCACTGCACCACTAGCACCAGTGGGATCCCCACCTCCAGACCCTGTCTCTGGTGCTTGCGCGGCCCCCTCCTCCACCAAACCCCCCACCAACCTGGATGACTCCGTGCCATCTTCCGCTGTTGGGCCCTGTGGGGTCCCAGCTGCCCCTTCTGCTGCCGAGGAGTCCAACTGCAACCTCCACCTCTTGGACCTCCCCCCGGCAGCTGCGGCCTGGGACGCGGCACCGGACTCCTCACTCCCCGACGAGATGACAACACGGGAGGGGAGCCGGGCCTTGCGTCTCCGGCTGGCGGTCGGATCCCCGCCGCTGTGCTCCACAGCACCTTCTCCGCCCTCTTCATCAGTTGACGCTGCAGACAGGGAGAAACAAAACACAGGCATCAGGGCACTGTACAATGGACACATACACGCATGACAGTTGCACATGAGTGGCATTGGCAAACCTCAGACATGTCATCACAATCCCCAACACACATGTCATTGCAACTGGCACACATGAGCCATACCACAGCCATTTTGCAACTGCCACCCCCATCCCTACACATACAACAGCATCAGCAGCCAAAGGGGAGCCAGACATCACATGCAACACAGGAAGTGCACCACACATGTACACACACCACCACACTTGCATGCATGTCTACACCTCTGCCAAGTGTCGCACTGTTCAGACGGGCATCCATGTCACATCTGCCAATCAGGCTTCCACATACCGCTGTCACATGCATCCATGTAGCATCACTGTTGCACCCTTGACAAATACACACACATGCACATGTACACAGTGCTCATACATGCAGCCGAAAACAACATACATGCCTGACATCACGGACATGTCTACTTACATACACATTCATCCAAACATGTGTGCTCGCACAACTGCATTTGCCATGCAAGCCCACACACACAAGCACCATCCATGTCTCACACATTACAGCCCTCGCATGTGTCAGCCCCACGGCCCTGTACACCCCCACCCATACTCCACCCCATACAAACAGATGTGCAACCGGCACAATGGCGAATGATCACCACACGCCCTGCTCACAACCAGGATGCATGAACACTCACCGCTCGACTCCAGACGGCTCTGCTTCTCTAGGACCTGGACGTGGAGCGCTGGGGATATGCGTTCCAGGACCCCCATCTGTTCTTCCGACAAGTGGCCCCGGCGCCCCTTGGCATCCGCTGCCTTCAAGAGGCGCCGGCCCTTGTTCAGGGTCCTGGACCTGAAGTCCTCCCAGCGCTTCCTGACATGTTGTAAGTCCCGGACTGCCACCCCCTCCGCGTTGATGGCAGTCACGATGTCAGTCCAGATCCGAGTCCGTCCTTCCTTGTCGGCGCGGGAACTTCCAAAGAGGGCATCATACTGCCCCAGGACTTGCTCCACCAGGACACCAACTTCGGTGGCACTGAAGCTGGTGCCCCTCTGCCTCTCTGGCCGGGGGTTGTCAGTGGTCACAGATGTTGTATGCCCCGACATGACAACCCCAGAGGCAGGAGTGGGTGGGCAACTGGGTCCTGGGGCTGGGCTGTGGAGCGATGGAATTCCAGTCGGGAGTCTTCGGTTCCAGCAGGGGTGGTCACAGCAACAGCACCCCTGGCTGATGTGCAATCAGCAAATGGCAGTGCACGTGGGCAGCAGGCAGTCAGGCAGCAGCAGATGGCAGGTGGGAGCGTGCTCGGGGCTCTGGGGGGCAGTAGTTCGGCCTTCTGGGCAGGAGCGTGGTCTTCCGTGTGCTTAAGCGTGGCCAGCTTGGTACGGAGTGATTTGGCACGTGAAAATCCTGCACGTCAGCGTGAAAACCGAGGAAAGGCCCTTAGCGTGTAAGCGCGTCAGCACGCATACGCGAATCCATTGGACCAAAGGCCCTCAGCGCGTAAGCGCGTCTGTGACGTGACCCGCACGGGTGTTTCCCACACACCACGTGATGACAGAGCACACGTGGAAAGACTGCACGTCAGAGTCTCATCGCGTGTAATTGGACAGCACGTCAGAGTCTCATCGCGTGTAATTGGACAGCACGTCAGAGTCTCATCGCGTGTAATTGGACAAAAGTGCGTGTACACGCGATTGGCCTATGTACGTGTATATCAGGTGTGCGTGGACACTTACACACGCAAGTACGTCAGCGCACCTGTATCCCGCTGTGCGCGCCAATTTCCACACGCTATTGTACTGGGCACTGGATTGGAGGGGTGCGCGGGTCACACGCTCGCCTACAACACGCGCAGCGCATTAATTTGCGCGCTAACAAAATAATTAGCTCAGACCCAGGATGAACATACCGTTCCTAGCAGCAGTGGGCGTGGCCTACCAAAGGAGGAGGAGGAGGATAGTCAGGGCCAGAATATTCACACCCAGAACCAGCCTTTTCGGGATGCCTGATGACCAGGTGCATGGGAGGTACAGGTTTCCACCACACATCATACTGGACCTGGTGAGTGAGAGGATGACCTCACATCACCCACCCTGTGCTCCCAAGCACTCAGCCCCCTGGAGAAGGTCCTCAATGTACTGCACTTCTTAGCCACTGGATCATTTCAGCGGACAAGTGCCATTGTGGGTGGTGTATCACAGGCCACCCAGTCACGGTGCCTACACCAGGTCTTGAACATCATGACTGCACGCCCATCAGTCCGCAGGCACATATACCTGCCCAGAACACCTGCAGAAAGGCATGCTGCCGCCCTGGATTTCTACGCTGTGGCACGATTCCCCAAAGTGCTAGGTGCCATTGACTGCACCCATGTGGCTCTACGTCCCCCCAGGGCATCTGAGCACATCTATAGGAACCGCAAGCACTGGCATTCCATCAACGTGCAGGTAGTATGTAATGCCAAGGGAATCATTACCTCACTATATGCCAACTATCCAGGGTCAACCCACGACAGCTTCATTTACCGAATGTCCACCCTAAGCCGGGACCTAGAAGCTGGCCGGCATGGGGATACATGGCTGCTTGGTGAGTATGAATGCCACTGCACATGCATGCATGTCAGATACTGAGCAAGGTCACAACCCCACCAATGATACCAATCACCACCTCCACAGGGGACAGTGCCTACCCTCTCCGCCCCCACATGATGACGCCAATTCGGAACCCCACCACGCCACCCCAGGTAAGATATAACGCAGCCCACATTACAACCCGGGGCATAGTGGAGCGCACATTTGGAGTGCTGAAGTCACGCTTTCGCTCCCTTGACCGTTCTGGCGGGCAGCTGTTGTACGCTCCCCCAGTAGTGTGCAGGATCATAGTGGCAGCATGTGTCCTGCACAACGTTGCAACACGCCGGGGCCTGGCCGTGGACATGGTGGTGCCCCCCCATCCCCAACCACATGCACAGCCGCTGCGCATGGGAGGGGAAAGGGCACGGGGGGAGGCAGCCCGTACACAGCTAGTGGCTAATTACTTCACATAGAAATCACACCCCTGTGGAGTGCACACTGCCCTGGCACATTCCATCTGACAATCAATGATGACTCAACCTGACATTGATCCTGAATGTCTGGAGAAAGAACCGTGAAAACCATATCAGCCTGAGATTGTTCACCTGGAAGTGTCACAATGTGTGCATCCCTACCCACACTGACGCCACCAATGCAGTTTTGTGAAGTTACAAATTCAAGCAGCTGAAATGAATACCCACTTGCAAAATTCAACAAGAGGACAGTGCCATGTCAGCCAACCCAACCCCAGCACCGCCACACGACACACCGTGCCATGTCATGCTATTTGCACGTAAACAAAGTAATCCCCACAACATGACACTAGTGTCACAATGTACGGTGTCCCTATTAGAAACTTGCAACACCTGAAATGCTCACAGTAATGCCGGACCAACAACAAACTTGAGCACGTACTACCATTAACATGACATCACTAATGTATAATATTAGGAGTCTCACCACCTGGAAATGCCTGCACTCCCACCACTACCAACTGTGCAGTGTTGGCGCCTGTAGAGTTGTAGGTGCACTGCTGCCAACATGGACCACATCTCCAGACTAGAGGTCCTTGTGTAGACATGAGGAAGGGACCTGCAAATTTGGAGGTAGACACAGAAGATGAGTTACACATCAATGCAACATGCAGTGTACAACACAACAGCAGTATGCACTAGGAATGTATACACAGTATTGACTACAGACTGCCCACACAGCTCATGGGAGTCCAACGTCACTGTGTAATTCACTGTCACTTGGGCACACCCTTTGCAAGCCCATGGAAACGGGAAGCAGGAGGGGTGTGTGTAACTCAAACCCAAGCATCTGAACCAAATACATTACAAGCCTGCATGTGCCCAGCCACAATGCAGCGTATGCCCACAGGAACCACGGAAGCCAACAAATTGTCCCAAAAAAATAAATTGGGAATAAAAGAAATAAAAATAAAAATCAAAAATGGCCATTGAAGGGCCCGGGGGGGGGGGTTGGGGAGGCCACCCAGGAGGTCCGAGGACAGGATGCACACCAGAACCCACCTGCGTGGATCCTGGGGAAAAAAAACACCTCCATGGGCTCATGGCCCACACGGCTACCCTATTGTGGGAGTATCACTGCTGTCGCTATTATCACCCTCTGCAGCTGCATCCGGAGGTGGTTGCACTATGGGAGGCAGCCCACGCAAGGCCCTAGTCTGCTCCTCCATGGCTGCAAGCATGCGGGTGTGGTAGGTCTGGTTCTGGAGGATGAGTGTGCGGAGGTCCCCATGCAACAACTCACGGGATGCCCGGACCTCCGCCCTCGTTGCCTGCATCTCAGCTGAGAGCGTACAGGTGAGACGCTCCAGCTGCTGTTCTGTCCTTTGGTGTGTAGAAGCCTCAAGCTCAACAAGAGTCGTCCTGAGGTGAAGGAGCTCCTGCCTCAGGGCTTCCCTGTGGCCCTGGGACTCAATGAAGATGGCCTCCTGCAGAGTCGCCAGTGCCGCCCGCCTGTCCCTGTTGGACCCCAACATGTCCTCCCTGTGTGACTGGCAGATGGTGTCGGTTGCCTGCTCTAGTCGCTCCATCAGCCTTTCAGGGGGGACAATGGAAGTGGCCACCCTATCCATGGCCTGAGCCATCATCTCGGATGATGCTGCCTGTTGGGTTGCCATACCGTAAATGGATTGCTCCCATGCGGTATTGCCAGGTGGCGTACGGCCACCACGTCGGCGGGCACCACACCTGTCTGGGGCAAGGCGAACTGCGCCTATGCTGTGCCGACACTGCCTGAGGCTGCAGGATTGCATTCCCCCTCTGATCTGCTGGCCCAGGAACAGGATCAGATGTCGCGGAGTGTGACCCTGCATCCGTAACCACCAAAGGCGTAGCTGCCAACACTGACATCCCCATTGAGGGTTCTGACCCTGGTGCAGGTGGGTGAGACAGAACAGAATCCCTCCCTGGAACACTCACCTGCGACGGCACGTAGGTCTCATCCGAATCAACACCTGAGTACAGCTCGGGGGAGGTGCAGCCAGAGACACCCCTTGAGAGCACGACCTGCAGCACTTGTGGGTTCTCACCCACCACCACACCACGTCCCTCACTGGTGGTTGGTCGGCCCCCGGGCCCCTCCTGGGTCAGCACCATCTCCACAACCCCAGCAGTATCAGGTGCGTCTTCCCCTGCAAAGACATAAAAACAAAGAAATGGAAACAGGCATTAGCACCATGGCACACAATGAGGGCTGAGAAGCAAGAGAAACAGTACTTGTTTGACACATGTCCCACATGACTAAAACCCTCCCATGCATGCAGCCTCACTGCGTATGAAGGGCAGGCAAATGGCACACACTGATGACACCAAGATTGAAGATGAACACATTTTCTGCATGCTGCCTGGCAGTGGCATCACACATTGGCCTGTGATTGGCAGGTGAAACACACATGCCATCACACAGATGGCATGTACCATTGCTATTGAGTGAAGATGGAGAGGAGGGCAGCACCTATGCATACTGTCCAGTTCCCGCATGTAATAGCTTTTCTAATTCTAACAGGTCAGATTCTTCACCTGGAGCTGCCAGTCCGAAATGGTGCAATTGCACAGGGACATGTTTGAACAAATGATATCCAGGTAACTAAGTCACTCAACTTTACCATAGCCATGTCAGACATGTGACTAGAGGACTGCGACATGCCTAGTAAAAGTGGTGGAATGGTAAATATCTGACTAAATGAACAGTGCTAAATTTTGCAACAATGTTGTGGCAAGGTGACACTTCAAGGGCAACTGGCGTGCAGTCGGACTACATGTCTACTGTTGGCAGAAGGGATACAGCTATGGCCAAATGCAGCTGCGCAGGATGTATTGCATGAAGCACATGGATGACCCATACGACTCAGGCGCACACACTCTCACCTGGCACACAAACAGAAGCCCTCACACACACCATGCACATGGATGACACACACATGCATGTGCACTCACCGGACAATGCCTCGTAATCAAGGAGATCTCCCACGCCTTGGATCTGTTCCTCCGTGACGTAGGTCCCAGCGACTGACTCATGTGGAGTGAGTTCCATGTCTACTACTGGAGACCCACCTCCAGTCACTAGAGTTGCGGCATGACTTGAGGCCAGCTTACTCTTTGCCCTGCGCTTTAGGTCATTCCAGCGCTTATAGCAATCATTGGCTGTGCGCCTCACGATTCCAAGGGCACTTACGATGTCCGCAACGGTCTGCCAGTGTGCCTGGCGTTGTGCAGGTGTGGTCTTGGATCCTGCAACAATGACCATCTCGTTGTCATGTGCGGACACATACTCGACAAGTGCATTCAGTTTGTCATCCGTGAAGCTGGGCTTCCTGGACGGGCCGGACTGTGTGGCCGTGTCTGGGGCATCAGCCTGTGTCGGACGAGCACTCTTCCTCTTCCGCTTGGAAGGTGGTGGTGATCCTGAGTGTCCTGCGCCGCTATGGACACTAGGGGCAGGAGCCCTGGTGGACTCTGTATCAGGAGTGTGGGATTGCACACTCAGCATGGGAGTTGGTGCAGGCATTGGCTCTAGTGTGATGGTGTCAGGGGGAATATCAGCAGCATGGACTAGGACCGACACTGTCCTGGCTGGGTGTGTGAGGGCTGGGGTGGATGGACCCGCAGCTGCCCCTGCAGCCTCTCCGCCCTGCCTACTTGGTGCAGCAGATGACCTTGCTGCCCCAGATGCACGTGGCATGGTGACATCAACGTGCACCAGCGCACGTGTCATAGGCCTGCTGACCTGGAAGTCAGCCATGGAGTCAGCCAGGTCTGGTGCCACAATGGGCTGGTCCAACAAGGGCTGAGCATGGATGGTGTCAGCCACATCAGCCTCAACGGGAGGGGGGGGATTATGGGTGCCCTTGACTGGTCCTCCACACATGGGGGGACAGGCTCACCCTGCAAGTAACGACCACGTCCCCTACCGGATCCACCACGGCCACCACTTGTGGCTCTTCCACCTTTGCCACCCTTACGGAATCCTCGCCTCCCAACCATGGCACTGATGTTGATGTGCGTATGGGAGTGGCTGTCAAATATTGGGGTCAAAGGGGTTGGGTACCAGATGGTAATTGTACCCTAGTGCTCTTGCAAGGCTGATTGTAACCCCTGGGGAAAGATGACGGGTCACGCTACGCACAGGAGCCCCAAAAAAGGGAGATGACGTGCACGTAACCCCTCCTAGACCACGTGTGCAGAAAGAAAAACCTGCACTACGCTGTGGCACCCAGTAACACAAGAATGAACGTATGCGTGTCACACGCAGCCTAGAATGACCTCTGAAGGGGTAGGCTACACACGGGGCAAGCACAGATGTTAGATACGTGCGTGACTCACCGTCTGCCAGGTAAAAGAGCGTGAAAAAGGAGCGCGTTTGGTTGGCAACACCCCCGCCAAAAGAAGATTTGTACGCTGTCTGAGGAGACGGGACAACAGTAGAAGGGAACACTGTTTGAGGGAACAGGCCAGGGTAAACCAGTAAAAGAGAAAAATCTGTCAGAGGTAACAGGGAATACGAACTTGAAACGCCGTGAAGTAAATCGCGTGTGAACCGACAAGAAATACAGAATTCACCCACTCGCTCTCCACGAAAAGCACGTACAAGGAAATGGTGTTCTACGCGTACCTTTTATACAGGCCCACACGTTCAACGTCACTTACGCGGCGTGTACGCGCTAGGGCCATTTCCACCAATTACACGCTTTGTGACTTATGCGTGTACGGCCATTTCCACCAATTACACGCTTTGTGACTTATGCGTGTACGGCCATTTCCACCAATCACACGCGATGAGACTCTGACGTGCAGTCTTTCCACGTGTGCTCTGTCATCACGTGCTGTGTGGGAAACACCCGTGCGGGTCACGTCACAGACGCGCTTACGCGCTGAGGGCCTTTGGTCAAATAGAATCGCGTATGCGTGCTGACGCGCTTACGCGCTAAGGGCCTTTCCTCGGTTTTCACGCTGACGTGCAGGATTTTCACGTGCCAAATCACTCCGTACCAAGCTGGCCACGCGTAAGCACACGGAAGACCACGCTCCTGCCCAGAAGGCCGAACTACTGCCCCCCAGAGCCCCGAGCACGCTCCCACCTGCTATCTGCTGCTGCCTGACTGCCTGCTGCCCACGTGCACTGCCATTTGCTGCCTGCACATCAGCCAGGGGTGCTGTTGCTGTGACCACCCCTGCTGGAACAGAAGACTCCCGACTGGAATTCCATCGCTCCACAGCCCAGCCCCAGGACCCAGTTGCCCACCCACTCCTGCCTCTGGGGTTGTCATGTCGGGGCAAACACCATCTGTGACCACTGACAACCCCCGGCCAGAGAGGCAGAGGGGCACCAGCTTCAGTGCCACCGAAGTTGGTGTCCTGGTGGAGCAAGTCCTGGGGCAGTATGATGCCCTCTTTGGAAGTTCCCGCGCCGACAAGGAAGGAAGGACGGACTCGGATCTGGACTGACATCGTGACTGCCATCAACGCGGAGGGGGTGGCAGTCCGGGACTTACAACATGTCAGGAAGCGCTGGGAGGACTTCAGGTCCAGGACCCTGAACAAGGGCCGGCGCCTCTTGAAGGCAGCGGATGCCAAGGGGCGCCGGGGCCACTTGTCGGAAGAACAGATGGGGGTCCTGGAACGCATATCCCCAGCGCGCCACGTCCAGGTCCTAGAGAAGCAGAGCCGTCTGGAGTCGAGCGGTGAGTGTACATGCATCCTGGTTGTGAGCAGGGCGTGTGGTGATCATTCGCCATTGTGCCGGTTGCACATCTGTTTGTATGGGGTGGAGTATGGGTGGGGGTGTACAGGGCCGTGGGGCTGACACATGCGAGGGCTGTAATGTGTGAGACATGGATGGTGCTTGTGTGTGTGGGCTTGCATGGCAAATGCAGTTGTGCGTGCACACATGTTTGGATGATTGTGTATGTAAGTAGACATGTCCGTGATGTCAGGCATGTATGTTGTTTTCGACTGCATGTATGAGCACTGTGTACATGTGCATGTGTGTGTATTTGACAAGGGTGCAACAGTGATGCAACATGGATGCATGTGACAGCGGTATGTGGAAGCCTGATTGGCAGATGTGACATGGATGCCCGTCTGAACAGTGCGACACTTGGCAGAGGTGTAGACATGCATGCAAGTGTGGTGGTGTGTGTACATGTGTGGTGCACTTCCTGTGTTGCATGTGATGTCTGGCTCCCCTTTGGCTGCTGATGCTGTTGTATGTGTAGGGATGGTGCTGGCAGTTGCGATATGGCTGTGGTATGGCTCATGTGTGCCAGTTTCAATGACATGTGTGTTGGGGATTGTGATGACATGTCTGAGGTTTGCCAATGCCACTCATGTGCAACTGTCATGCGTGTATGTGTCCATTGTACAGTGCCCTGATGCCTGTGTTTTGTTTCTCCCTGTCTGCAGCGTCAACTGATGAAGAGGGCGGAGAAGGTGCTGTGGAGCACAGCGGCGGGGATCCGACCGCCAGCCGGAGACGCAAGGCCCGGCTCCCCTCCCGTGTTGTCATCTCGTCGGGGAGTGAGGAGTCCGGTGCCGCGTCCCAGGCCGCAGCTGCCGGGGGGAGGTCCAAGAGGTGGAGATTGCAGTTGGACTCCTCGGCAGCAGAAGGGGCAGCTGGGACCCCACAGGGCCCAACAGCGGAAGATGGCACGGAGTCATCCAGGTTGGTGGGGGGTTTGGTGGAGGAGGGGGCCGCGCAAGCACCAGAGACAGGGTCTGGAGGTGGGGATCCCACTGGTGCTAGTGGTGCAGTGCAGGACCAGGGACAGGAGGCAGCACAGGCGGCCGCGGAGGTGCCTGTGTGCAATCCTGTCCCCGATCCTGTCCCTGCATCATCTTGCACCAGCAGGGATGCCTACGTCCAGACCCGTTTTCAGGCAGGGGATGAGCTGACGTCAACTGGCCTTCCTCTGCCTGCGGACGTGGCCATCCAGGTCCGGGTTGAGCCTGTCCTGGCTGGTGTGGCGTTGCGTCAACGGGCCATGCGAGGTGACCTGCAGTCTTTTCATGGAGAGACTGCACGTCATTTCGAATGGCTCGTTAACCACGTCAGCCTGCTGGGACAGGTCACCCAGGCCGGATTCCGCCGTCTGATGGGGCTTGCTCCGACCCCCTCCTCAACTTGACCCCCTACGCGCCAGTCGTCCTCTGTGCCATCTTCCCACCCATCAGTCACCTGGGTGCCCTGTGGAGCTGCCTCTGACGGTGCGGCCAGGCTGGTGGAGGAGGCATCCCTGCCACAGTCGGGAGTCGGAGGTCCAGCAGGGGTGGCCACATCAACAAGTGCACCCCAGCCGGCGGAGGATGTGCAGGCAGCAGGAGGCAGTGCACGGGCAGAGGCAGAGCAGCAGCAGCAGCAACATGGTGGGAGACATGAAGGCTCGGGGCTTTCGACATCGGAGGGGCAGGCATCGGCCGGAGGGCATGGGGACCCAGGACAGAGAGTGTCTTCCGTGTGGCAGCGGTTGGGCCACGCCATAGGTGCGGAGCGGCGGCGGGCGGAAGAGGCGCGGCTCACAATGGTCAGGGCGGAGAACTCCATGCGGAGGGCCCTGAGGCGGGCCGAGTGCCTCGAGGCAATCCGCAGGGGGTTGGAGGAGGACACAGCGTCGTCCCTGCGGACCCTCGGGGCCATGGAACTGGACCGCCTCCGGGACATCGAACAGGAGTTCGATGATGCCCTGGCCCGGGACACCACAGAGTGAGCCGCTGGACTTGCCCGCCGCCTTTGTATATAGTTCTTTAGTTTTAGGTTTCCTTTCGTTCTTATTATGATTTGGAGTCGACGGACACTGCTCCACTTTTTGTATATAGTTGATATTTAGGTAGGTTTTTTAGGAGGTTTCCTTAGTTCAGTTGGGATCATGGACCCTTGTTATTTTTGTACATAGTTCTTTGTTGCATGGAGAGTTTTTTACATTTCACTTTGGACAACATTTTTTAGGATTTGGATTTCCAGTTTTGTGTTTTTATGCGGACATGCAGCTTATTTTTTCACATTTACATTGTAGTTAGTTTTCTTTCTTTAGCATTCTTAATTTTTTTCAATACATTTTTGTTGCCATTGTTCACTGTGTGGTTTCATCTCATTGGTTTCATGCATGTCATGTTGTGTGTTTTCCCATTCAATTGCAAAAAATGTGTGTGACGGACATGGGTTCAGTAGCTTCATGAACATTGGGGGTGTAACATGTGATTTCCATTTCCATGTGGGTGAATGGGTTACTTGGTAGGGCTTTTTGGCTGTGGAGGCTGACCATTACGCACATGATTGGGGATTGTGAGGACCTGGTGGGGGCTGCACATGGTGGCAGGGGGGTGGGGGTGGTGGGAGACATGAGTGGGGGCCTGGTGGAGGGTGACCCTGCACTGCCGGGGGGTGGGGGTGGTGGGAGACATGAGTGGGGGCCTGGTGGAGGCTGCCCCTGCACTGCTGGGGGGTGGGGGTGCAGGGGGACATGAGTGGGGGCCTGGTGGAGGGTGACCCTGCACTGCTGGGGGGTGGGGGTGGTGGGAGACATGAGTGGGGGCCTGCTGGAGGCTGCCCCTGCACTGCTGGGGGGTGGGGGTGGTGGGAGACATGAGTGCGGGCCTGCTGGAGGCTGCTCCTGGTGGCTGGGGGGTGGGGGTGGTGGGACTCATGAGTGGGGGCCTGGTGGAGGCTGCCCCTGTTGGCTGGGGGGTGGGGGTGGTGGTAGACATGAGTGGGGGCCTGGTGGAGGCTGCCCCTGCACTGCTGGGGGGTGGGGGTGGTGGGAGACATGCATTGTTGATCAGTAGTGCAAGGTGACATGTGGGTTGGCTGGGGGGCATGCCCATGGTGAATGGGCTGCCTGCGGGACATGAGCAGGGGTGCAGGGTAGTCCCCCGTGGTGTGGGCTGCCTGCAGGGGCCGTGGAGGTTGTGGAGCGTACACCTGGGAGGACCCACACGGCCAATTCACGTGTAGTACTCCCCAGAACCCCTGAAATACACATTCCCTGCTGGTATCGCGTGTGGAACCTCCCGCGCACCCCTGAAATACACGTACCCTGCTCGCACTGGGACTATCGCGTGTGGTACTTCCCGCGCACCCCTGAAATACACGTACCCTGCTCGCACTGGGACTATCGCGTGTGGAACTTCCCGCGCACCCCTGAAATACACGTACCCTGCTCGCACTGGGACTATCGCGTGTGGAACTTCCCGCGCACCCCTGAAATACACGTACCCTGCTCGCACTGGGATTATCGCGTGTGGAACTTCCCGCGCACCCCTGAAATACACGTACCCTGCTCGCACTGGTACTATCGCGTGTGGAACTTCCCGCGCACCCCTGAAATACACGTACCCTGCTCGCACTGGGACAATCGCGTGTGCAACTTCACGCGAACCCCTGTAATACACGTAGCCCGCTCCCCCAGGCCCGATCGCGTGACAAAGTTCACGCGAACCCCTGAAATACACGTAGCGCCCGCTCCCCCAGGCCCGATCGTGTGAAAAAATTCACGCGAACCCCTGAAATACACGTAGCCCGCTCCTCCAGGCCCGATCGCGTGAGTAAGTTCACGCGAACCCCTGTAATACACGTAGCACGCTCCCCCAGGCCCGATCGCGTGAGAAACTTCACGCGAACCCCTGAAATACACGTGCCCTGCTGAAATCGCGTGTGGAACTTCCCGCGCACCCCTGAAATTCACATACCTTGCTCGCACTGGGCCAATCGCGTGTGGGCCTTCCCGCGCACCCCTGAAATACACGTTCCCCGCTTGGCGTTTGCTGTTTGCCAGCCCGGTGAACTGGTCCAGGGTTAGCGCAGCCCTTTGCGATGATTTAGCGATTTTGATGGCTTTTCCTTGCGCGAGGGCGTTCTTCGGGGCGTTACTGGCGCTGCTGCAGGGTTGCTGCGATTCTCTGCGCCACGGCTGGTTTGGGAGCCTAAAATCCATGAATACGCTGTGCGCGGAAATCTGTTTTAGCGCAGGTGCCTGGCGCAGACAATCGCACGCGGACACTCTGCGCCAGCCGCTTGCGACACTTTTCTGCGAAATTCTAAGAATTACCCTGACACGCTGTTGCTGACTTTCTGGAAAAGCGTGTTTTATTTCTTTTTATTCCAATGAAGAAATAAGAGTCTTTAATTGAAGAGTCTTTTCTACATCACTGTGGCTTGAAGACGAACCACGCACCTAGAGATGATCCGCGCACTTTGAAGATGAGCCGCGCACACAAGAAAACGTACCACGCACCTTGAGAAGATCCGCGCACCCCGCGCACTTTGAAGATGATCCGCACAAACCCGCGCACTCCTGAGATGGGACGCGCACACCAGAGAAACGTTCCGCGCAACTTGAGGTGATCGGCGAACACCGCGCGCACTGAGATGGTCCACTTTCACTAATACGAACGCGCATAAAACTAACTGCGCCTGTAAAAATGAAACGTTACAATTAACCTTAACTCACTACTAAAAGAATTCACCGATTGAATTCTCCGTAGATTTAATTACTTTCCGTAACTTCACACAAGACAACCTCAAACGTCACAACCAGGAAGTCTAAAGTAAACATTAGAGAGGACGTACGATTCACGCTAATAGGTCCTTTCCTCAAAAGTAACTAACGAATTTCACGCGCACGCGAAATTTCAAAATACTTTTGTAAATAAATATTGTAAATACCAATGTACTCAACCAATGAATTATTTCTACTTCACAAAATGTTTCTTCACCGAAAATTATCATAAACAAACAAGTAAATGCAGCCGCAAATACTAAACTGAGAGATTATTTTTTCAGCCGATAAATGACACGAGCAAAGAGCACTTAACAGTTCATAGTTAGAAGTCAGATTCAAACTATTTTAAACAGTTTCTTGATTCTGATTATTGATAAGATTCATTTGACATTTAGTTAACTTATTTCTGTATTTGACTTGCTTCATCTGTCAGGAAATAGTTCTTTAGCACTGAATAAGTTCTTCCTGAAAACTCCTTGTCTTCTCAGTAATATTTTCTTCTTGAATGAGTTCCTTGAAATCATTATAGTTAATCTTTTTCTAGAGCTATTAAAACTGCTACCTCACTCAAAGGGATCTGGAATGAAAGGCAGTTTAGAATCTTGGTGACAGTGCCACATTACCTCACAGCACTTCTAATCCAATCATTGTTGTGTAATAGACCCACCATCTTGGCTTGGGAAATTAGATACTTCCTGATTAGATTAACATTAAGGAAAGTTATTTTAATAATTTGATGTAAATTTCAGAATCAACATCCATACATTATTCAACCATATTTCTGTGATGGTGTAATCTTTAAAATGAAGCCTTTTTAACAAAGTGTCTCTTTGAACATGTGTAATTGTACCATGGAATCCTGACACTCAGAGCTGGCTGTACTTCCTTTGCTGATGCAGGAACCGATTGCCAGGGAGAGGAACACCAGAATAGAGTGTCTTGTCTTTAAGTCGGACCCGAGCTACAGGAAGATCCTCCGGACTCCCATGAAGCAGGGCCGACCAAGCCTGAGCCACCTCAACAGAGTGCTGGACCACAGATGCTAGTAAAGTCCACAAGGTATCAGAGAACAGCAGTGGTGCTATTTGCGAGAAGCTGAAACCGTGAAGTGCCGCTGATCTGAAGTTTGCCCATTGCTGCCGCCGACCTTCAAACCGTAGTGCAGGAGTCCCCAGACGTCCTCCTTCTTGCCCCCACGACTGAGGCCCAGCAACAACAGGATCTGCCATACTACAACTGGAACAGAAGCCAGTTAGAACGAATTTCTTCAGACCTAAGGTACTGGAAACTAAGGGGTACTTACCTCTTGATGTGTAGCCTTGCTAGCTCTCAGCTGAGCCGTGCCTTGGTTGCTTTTTGCAGAGTTGCTTGCAGCTTTGCCCCTCACAAGCCTCCCAGCTTGCGGCCCAACAGTGATTTCATTTTCTACAAAGATTTCTAAAACATTGTGCAAGACTTTTTACTTAGCTTCAAGAAGTGCTTCAGCTCACCTAGACTTTTGCTCAATTGACATTGGCTGTCCTGGCTCCCTGAAAGAATCTTCTAACCTCCGACATTGTTCTTTAACTATCCCTCAACATAAGTCACACATTCTATAACTTGTGTAGCTGGGAAATAATTAATGAACTTTGCATTGGGGGTGTTCAAAAGTATTTACCGGCTTAAGAATATTTGTTAACCATTGTTTTATTCCCAAACCTTTTCCTTTTGACACCAAACTCAGTATTGCTCAAAATGTGCCAGTGATATATCCGTGTCCACAGTGTCCTAGTTATTTAAGTCACCTCAAGGTGTAGAAAGTGTAGAAAGTGTCTGTGTACCATCCCAAATGGGTATCTACTGATTTAAAGAAACAGACAGTGTGTATTTTGAAGTATATGTTTGTTGCCTTCTAAAGAAGGCGTATTCAACTGACTGTTAAATTTATACATAATTGTTTAATCAAGAAATCTTGAGAGTAAGTGTTTATTTGAATACCTGTCACTGTGGATCTCCATGTTATAACCCTACAGCTCACATTGACCCCTCTTGAGACAAGCCAGGCTGCTCAGGCAGTCTACCAACTTGTGTAGTACATGCGTATACCAAAGGTTAGGTTAACTATTGCCAAGAGGACAAGGCTGTTGCAGTCTCCCACAGGGTACTGCATACAATCTTGCCTAACATCCCTCAAAAGATCTATCTTCCAGTTTTTTTCCCCTCTGCCTCACCCTTCCAAGGCAGAGGAGTGATTCCATCGGCTGGAGCCACTGCATGGTCTACTATTATGTTGCTTGAACAAAGGATGTTCGGAAAGATTGCCAGCTCTTTATAGGTGAAGCTGATGCCCACGCTTGTAGGGCTGAAACTAAACCGGTTCATTCGGATGTACCTGATAGTCTCAGGGCTCATTCTACCAGAGGTCTACTTGTCACCTCTACCCTACCGGTCTGTGTCTTGGACATTTGCCAAGTTGCTACGTGGGAGTCTCTACACATGTGGTCAAAACATTACTGCTTGGATTCCCTTTTGGTGCAGGAAGCTTGCTTCAGTCGAATAGTCCTCCAGAGGTTTCTGGTTTAGGTCGTGTCCTCTTGCTTGCCTTGCCCCTCCATATATACAGACAGCTATGAGAGTCTATCATAGAGGAGTCCTTTTGAGGAAGGAATCCATTAGAAGAACAAATTACGTACCTCTCAGTAATATTCTTTGTAATGGATGACCCTCCCACAAATTCCTAATTGCCCCAACCTGCGCCTTTTCTTTTGGTGTATAAGCTAATCCACCTTCAGGAGTTCTATAATACCTTGGTCACGATAGCCTTGGGGGAAAAGGCGGAACTCGGGTCCTGGGGTGCGATGCCCTGATACATACTGGCCCCATAATGTCTGGTTGGGGACAAATAGGGGTGTTGAGCAGAGCAGATGGGGAGCCACGCTGCTCCCCCTGCTGGCAGAAATGTTTTTATAGATCAGTTGCACTCGAGATATATTATCATAGATGATGGATCCATGGGAGGAAAATCCATCAGAAGAACATTACTGAGAGATAAGTAATTTGTTCTTTTGACACACTGTTAGGCCACACACACTCTTATGACCCAAGCTGTTATGACAGACACTCTTATGACTCACACTCTTGCGCCTCACACACTTATGACATATGCTCTTACAGCACACACTTACCATACATTCTAACCGCACATGCTTTTACCACACACGCTGTTATGACACCCACTCTTACTGCAGATGCTGTTACGTCGCACACACTTTTATGGCACATGATCTTAAAACACACCCTCAGAATGAATATACATCTGCTATACAAACTGTACTCATACGTGAGAGTTAGGACTAACATTAAAGTCATTTTTCATATGTGTATAAAACCAAAAAAGAGATGTAAATTACAAACCAACACTTGTATACATGTCCTAAACGTATAACAATTTGTGTCAAAGGCAATACTCACATTAACGTGCATTTTCATATATATTGTAGGCATACAGGACATTTAGCATTTACAGGACTTCACAACAAACACTATACGCTACACCATACACCGATTCCAAACACTTACACACCAAAAAACACTTAAACCACAAATACTTTTGGCACACACTTAACATATACAATGACAGGACGACGTGTGCTAAATGAATGAACATCTTCTCCACAAACTGGACATATATGTGTATGAATTGTACATTATGTGTAAAAGATCACATCAATGTCGGGCCTACTGTTGGTGTCAATTTTAATATGTATATAAGACCTATACGAAATGTGATTTGTGTACATGTTCAAACTGTAAACCATATGACATCCTGATCCCAGTCAGTGGGCATTGCCCTCATTCTTGCTTTCAGTCGAGGCAGAGAACATTATGCACAACATCAGGTGAAAGGTGGGTGTTAGCCTGGCACACATGGCATTTACATCATTCTCAGCATACACATCCATAGACTTTTATGATGATGATTTACAGTAATTCCATACACTTAACATGGCCGCTGCAAGGTCCATTCATACGTTACAGCACATACTATTCATATAGCATAGGAAGCTATTTTAGCCCTGCCTCTGCTTGAACGCATGCTTCGCGTCTGCTCAGCTGACAGCGGGTAATGCTACCAGCATTTCTCCTCACAGAACCTGTAAAAGGAGATAATAGAGACATTAGTTTTACAGCAAACTACAGAGTTCAATAGTTAATAGAATAGACTTACCTGTCTAAGGTTATCTCCGAAACAATTATCTTCCGTCAGAGGTTTCACTCACAGCTGCAGCATCTTCAGTCAGAAGTCTTTGCTCGGTGTCGCAGCATCTTCAGTCAGAGGTTTCACTGACCGCCGCAGCATCTTCAGTCAGCAGTCTTCGCTCGTAGTCGCAGCATCTTCCGTCAGAAGTTTCACTCACCGCCGCAGCATCTTTCAGTCAGCAGTCTTCGCTCATAGTCTCAGCATCTTCAGTCAGAAGTTTCTTCTGCAGCCACTGCATCTTCTGAAGATATTTTTCCTCCGCTTTCCGAAAACCTGCAGTCAAGACAAGAGGTATTTAAATTAACAATAAACAAATTTAATAGTTAAAGAAAGTAGACGTTTACTAAGCATTTTACGTACCTGAAGGTTCTTCAAGTTTTCACCTCACAGTTGTTTTCGTGCACTTCCCTGAAGGCTGCAGTTACTCTGTATTGGCGAACTTACGTTTAAAAACGTTTTCTCATCCTGAATAACTCTGCAGCCCTGTGCAGCCATAATTCCTTTTCCTAAATTCAGAGAACCTGCAAAAGAAGGGAAAAAAGAGCAAGTTATTAGAAAGAGAGATCTCTCCAACGTAGGAATTAATCCAAGCCCTAATAGATTACAGTATTTTCACCAGCTACTTAATCCAAGACTCATTCTTTAAAAAAAAGTAAATTACATTTTGTGATTAGAGACTATATAGAATACTTCAGCTACCCAAGTTACCATTGTTTCTTCATCTCAACGTGCCCCTGTAGAAAAGCAGGTTGGAGAGCTCCACACAAAATAAACACAGGTCAGAAGGGAGGGATTAAAAGAGTACACATCTCATGCAGTAGTATCTTAGCCAATAGATGTTATAGTGTTCTATTATTGTTATTGTTGTTTAAACAGAATGAGAATCCAAAAAGTGTCAAGCACCAGGTCCACAGGGTGAGAAGGCATTACGCTCCCGTGTAGTCCAAGTAAGTGTTACAGACTTGCACGCCATATGCTTATACACTTATACACTATACACTCCTACTACAGTCATTTGTACTACACACACTAACGTGACATACTATACGCCATACTCCCCACATAAATAGTGTATAAAAACGTTTTAAATAAGAAGTGATCCGAATCTAGCATCTAGTATAAACGCTCACACCATGCTGCTTCAAATGTGACTTTTAAAATAGTATTAAACAGGTTACGTCAGTACATAGATAAAGGGAGTGTTAAGGTTGTATTTTAGCGGTATGAAGTGAGTGTTTATACTTTTAGTTTTATGATTAAACGTCTAGTGGTGTAGAGGGAGTGTTTGTACCTCAACATTATTACCACTCTTTGCAGTCTTTCACTTTTTTGTTAGACTACCTTAACTAAGATTTTAAAAGTATAAATAATTCTGGAAAGCTTTAAATCCACAATCAAAGTTTTTTCCTCACAAAGATCCCAAGTGACACCAAGCCTATCGGAACTAGTTGTTGAGATGGGCGCCCTATCACCCTTAGCCTAACTTTCTCTCCTGGGGTAAAGCTGCGGCATACAAAAGTGTATAGGGGGTAGATCTAGGGCTTCTAATGCAGAATGGGCCACATCTTTGTCTTCCACTCACCATTTTTCTGTTTTAAGCAAATATTACGATTCTGTTGCTTCTCTCGCCTCTGCCACCTGTTTTTTGCCTATCAAAACAGCAGGCGTTATGCATACAGTTTGTATGTCCTTCACCTAGCTAAGTTAAAGAAAATACAGTGTGGAGCAGCTAATCTGGAAACCTGCTTGTAGATCTGTCTGCAAATGGGTCTGCAGAACCAAACGTCCACCAGCAAACGTGGGAAGTCTTTATCGAAGTCTTACCTGATTGGTGTTATTTTGCATTTATGTAAATGTACTAGAATGCCTCATGGGAATGATTTTGATCACACAAAGAATGGCTCAGTAAAAGGTTTTGGGATAATTTGTCTATTAAATATCATTCCCAGTCAAAGAATTGTTTTTATTTTTTATAGTGTTTTGAGTAAATATTAAACCTGGCACAGATTTCAAGACTATATCCAAAATACAAATACAATTTCATCATCCTCTATAAAAGCAACAGAGAAGTACAAATTCATCATCACAACAGTGAAATACAAGATAAAATACATAATAAGTCATAACACTTGTCACATTTAGAAAATAACCCTAATAATTGAAATCATACCATTGATAATTCCATATTAAATAAGAAAACCAATTCGGAATGGTGAAGACAAAATCTGCTGGATAAAGCACAGAGTTGATAAAGTCAGTACTACCTGTTTATCCTCAGAAATAAAATACCAGAAATCCACAATGTCTGTTGAAGCCACAGAGAATATAAATTTAGCCAAGTAAAAAAACCTTTTAAAAAATGTTTTTTATCTTTATTACATGTTCTCAAGTCAACCAACAAAACAAGTAGCATAAACATCCCCAACACCATCTTCCTCCCCCATTTCCTCCCCCCTGCCTCCCTCTCCCTGCTCTAGCCTCACACTCTAAGTTCCAATCGGTCCCCCTTAGTTTCCCATTCACTTTCCAAAGTCTATGCACTTCCCCATGGAAGCCGACCATCATTTTACACATTCTCCTCTCCCTTCTCCATGTTCCCTTGCTTTTCTCGTTAATCAAATCATGGCAGCTTTAAGTCCTGAGTAGATGCTAACTCATTCAGCAGTTGTCCCCAGTTAACTGTTAAATTATTCTCCCCCTCTGGGTCCATGTGTTTGTTCAAATATTCCACCTCCGCCAAGTCCCATCTGTGCACATCCTGAAGCCATTGTCTCTGTGACGGGCCACAGAGCCCCTTCCATGCAATTGCTATTCGCCTCTTGGCTAGGAACAATAAGAACCTGGCGATTTTGTTCTGTATCTTGTCTCTTGGATCCCAATAACAGACCCCACAGGCACACCTCATGTTTACGTTCATACCTGCTCCCCAGTAGATTGAGGCATTCCATCACCTCCCTCCAATACCTGGGCAGTCCCAAACCATTAGCCAGAATCCAGCATGGCTGTGCCCACATCTTGGGCAAGCATGGGACACTGATTGGTCTGACATGCAATCTTTCCGGCGTCAGATATACTCTGTGCCATTAGTAAAATTGAGTGAGCTGAAACAGTGCATTCCTTGACGTCTTCCGGACTTGCTCCCACATTTGTGCCCATCTTTTCTCTTAAATTGGTGACCCTGAGTGTCTCTCCCATTTTCCCTTTACTGGTAATCCCTCGTTCATTCTCACAGCCTTTACATCTCCACAAACCCTAGAGATCCTCCCTCTACCCCCTTCCAGGTTCAGCAGCACCTGAATTGATAGACTGGTCTCCGGCTCCTCAGGAATACTCTCCAACAGTTCTGCCAGGCGCCGCACTACAAAGAGGAAATGACCACTCAGACCCTGTAAGTCTGACTTCATTGTTCAAATGTTAGTAGTTTGCCCCCAACAAAGAGATCCCCCAGCATGGGGCACTGTCGTTCCCTTAAGGTCCTCAGTCTAATGCTCCCCAAAGTGGTTCTGATAGCATCGTATCCGATGGGCAGATCCCAGCCGTATGAGCCTTTGGATTTCAGTCTCCGCAAGAGTTTTTCCCATACCATCCGAACCACCCTGAAGACATTTGTGTTGCCTTTCCCCACTATGGAGCCCCGCAATCATTCCATGCCTTGTCTGTTTTCCTTGATCCCCCTCAGCAGTCCCCGAATCCCCCCCCAAGGGCTATGTTCCAAAGGGCTACCACTTGCAACTTTGCCCCCATGAAATGTAATTCAAAGTCTGCCATGTTCAACCCCCCATCCTCCCGACTGTGCCGCAATGTTCTCACAGCCACTCGACACCTTGGTGTTCGATAGCAGTTTTCACAGCACCATATCCAACATTTTAAAAAACACCTTCTTAATAGCATATGGGATATTCGTGAAGTAATACAAGAGCCTATGGAGGACGACCACCATTTTACAGAGCGCTACCCTCCCCATCAATGAAAGCGGCAGCTTCTTCCAGTACTGCACTCCCTCTTGTGCACGAAAGTGTGCGCCCCATGTTGTACACAAATGTCTCATCCACTTCATGGAAGATGTGTATCCCCAAATAATTGAAGGATTCACTTCCCCAGTCCGGGAGAGCAACACCTTCCTTAGCTCTGAGACCCGCTAATCAATGATGTTTCCCTATTAATTTGAAAACCCGATAACTTCCAGAAATTATCTAAAACCTCTAGAATCCCCAGTATGTTTTCCAGCGGGTTATCCACTTATAATAAAACATCATCTATGTACAACGAGATGCTATGTGTTACCCCGCCCACCCTTATAGCAGTTTCCGGTATGTATGTCCGGAAATATGTTGCCAATGGCTCAAGTGCTAGGGAGAAAAGAATTGCGGAAAACGGACAGCCCTGTCACGTCCCCTGCTCCAGCGACCACCCTTTCCATACCCATCTGCCTGTCTTGATTCTGGCCATTGGGCTACTATACAACAAACGGAGCCACCTTAAAAACTCACTCCCAAAGCCATTAGCCTCTAACACCCTGAAACCACACCCATTCCAGCGAATCAAACGCTTTAGCTGCATCCAATGAAGCCAGTGCCATCTTTGACCAGATCCATTCTGTGGTGTAGACGATGCAGATTCATGCTAATGTCCCGCCCCCCTACAAACCCCATTGGTCCTGGTGCACAAAACTGAGGGCCACTCTAAACCAGAACTTTGCCCAGGATCTTTGCATGTACATTGAACAATGAAATTGGTCTGTATGAAGCACACTGGGTCTGATCCTTGTCCGTCCTTAGAAGGACCATAATTACTGCCTCCCTCATTGTCTCCGGTAGTATGACCTTGCAGAGTGCATTATCATAGGCCCTTTTTAGTTGAGGGACCAGAATATCCGTGAATACCCTGTAGAACTCTGCAGGGAACCCGTCGCTTCCCGGGGGATTATTCGTCTGCATGGCTCTTATCTCGCATAGAATCTCTCCCACCTCTATGGGTGCCTCCAGCCCTTCTCTGGCTTCCCCTCCCATCTTGGGCAGTCGCACAAGTTCCAACAAGTCCGAGACCTCCACCTCTGAGTAGGTGCCCTCCACCGAATATAGTTACCCCATGAAGACATCATTTATCCCCTGCTGTGATAGCACCAAATTCCCTGCTGGGCCACGTATTTGGGTGATGGTTACTCCAGGCCACTCCTGTTTTATCAGCCATGCTAGCAGCCGGCCCGCCTTGTCCCCCTCCCCATGTATCCTCTCCGTCTAACTGTCACAGTGAAACCGTGCAAGCGAGTCCTGTGCCTGCTGGTAAGCGCAAATCTTTTCTACCAACGTCTCTCCCACCGCTGCCCTTCCGGCAGATCCCCCTCCAACCGCTGGATCTCCACCTCCAAATCTTTTTTTGCATTTTCCAGAGTCCTCCTAGTCCCCACTGCCTGAGATATGCGTTGCATCTAGATAGGATTGTGAATATTAGCCTGCTTCAAATCTAGATAGGATTATAAATGTTAGTAAGTGCCACCCTTAGATGGAATTGCGAATGTTAGCAAGTGCCACATTTAAATTGAATTGCGAACATTAGCCTGCGTCGCATCGAGATAGGATTGTGAATGTTAGCAAGTGCCACACCTAGATTGCATTGCGAACTTCAGCAAGTGCCACACTTAGATAGAATTGTGAACATTAGCCTGCGCCATCCCCAAACAGAATGGTGAATGATAGCAAGTATTACACTTAGATTGTGAATGTTAGCAAGATCCACACTTAGATAGAATTGTTGTAAACATTAGCTTGCGTCACATCTAGATAGGATTGTGAATGTCGGGCAGTGCCACATCTAGATAGAATAGCGATTATTAGCCATTGCCATATCTGGACTGCTTTGGGAATATTACCGATGCCAATTTAGATAGACTTGTGAATGCCAGCTTGCTTCGCATATAGACAGGATTTTGAAGATTGGCCAGTGCCATATTTGGACATAATTGTGAATATTGGCGTGCATCTTATACAGACAGAATTGTGAATATTAGCCAGTGCCGGATCTAGATAGAAAGGCAGAGATATTCACGCGCCACATCTGGAGAGAATGTGTACATTTAGCACATCACTCCTAGATAGCGAGGCCAATAACCCACCCACTAACAATTTCACCCCTTGGCATACACCTCTCAAACTCTAACCAAACACAACCACAGCCCTAATGCACAACAAACTGCACAAACTTCACTACACCGCAACAACAAAGCAAACCACACAGCTTTGCACAACAGCACACAACGGATACTGACCGGAAAGCCAGTCAAGCTCAGCGCACGGTGTTAACCGAACTGAAGCTGCCAACAGCACTTCACTGCTCTCTTGTACTTATCCAGCTTGTTCCCACTAACTCCCCCCTCCCCACACCCCCTTTCCTTTTCAGATCCGCCAGGGGACCACTCCGGCAGTGATAGTACGCGGTACACATACCCATTAACATTTAACATGCAAACTCCCCCCAGAGTCACTTTAAATGCCTCCCACTGCATCCCCAAGTCATCTACCGATCCCTCATTCAATTAAAAAAAGGCGGTAATGGCCTACCGCAGCGTTTTCATGTTCGCCCCATCCTCCAGCATACCTGCCCTCATCCTCCTTAACCCTGTGGCAGAGCGCAGCCGCAAGTTTTCCATGATAGTAACCAATGGGGAGTGGTCGGACAGAGTCCTGTTCAAATATTGTGGATTGATGAACCAGAAAATGTGTTCCCTGCCTCTGAACAAATATTCCAACATAGAGTATTATTCATGGAATCCTAAGTGTTGTGAATACCCCTTTTTTAGCCTATGTGATTCCCGCCATATTTCCAGCGGGTCCAGTCTCTCTATTACCTGATGTAACGCTGCTCGTGTCTGCACTATCGTGGGGCCCCCCCTTCCTGTCAGATCTAAATCCGGGTTTAGAATGCAATTAGTCTCCTCCCCAAATGTACAGCCCAGTTTGATATCCACCTGTTAATGCCATCACTGAGGGAAAGTAACCCTTATCATCCACATTCGGTGCATACAAACAGACCACACATATTTCCTACCCATCCAAGTGCCCCATAATTGCAATTGTCCTCCCCTCAGTATCCTCCACTGTCCGCTCTACCTGTAGATCAATCCCCAGGGCCACCCAGATCAACACTCCCCTTGCAAATGTCAAATAGGAGGAACCAAACACCCTACCTCCCCACTTGGATTCCAATGTTTTCAAATCCGTCCCCTGCAAATGAGTTTCCTGCAATAGCACCAGATGTACGGCATGTCGTCTCAGATATTGCCCACCCATAACCTTTTCCTTCTACTACCTAGACCCCTCACATTCCACGTGCGTATTCTAAGGCGGTTGGCACCAGCGCAGCAAATACAATGTGTCTGCACCCCTCCTCCATGCTTTCTTAACCCTACCTCATGGCACCCATACCCCAACATTACCCTACCCTCATCCCTCAAAATAGCCTCCCCAACATCCTGCATCCCCCCAACTCCTCTCCTCCGAACTCCCATCCCTTCCCTCCCTGCACTCTCCCGTGTCCCCCCTGCCTCCCCTTCCTTCCCTCTCCTCTCCCCCTCACTTTCAACCTACACCAACCAAGATAACCCCCTATCCCATACCTGTGTCCTGGTGTGGTAAGCGAGATCCTGCTGCTGGGGTGGGCTAGATCCTCCACCTACTCCTCACTGCTACTCTATGTGCACATCATCCGTTGAAGTCAATGTGTATCTTGCCTCCGTATACTGAGGGTGACATGGTGGGTTCTCAGATGCCCCCGTCGTTCCCACCCTGTCCCCCCAATCATCGCTGTCCTCTGTAGGATGATGGCCTCCTGCTCCTCGAGGGGCTCCTTTTGGTGCCCTCTTTTCCAACCAATCCCATGCCTCCCGTGGGGAGGTGAAAAAAAGGACTTGTCTCCATCCACTACCCTAAGTTTTGCTGGAAAAATAGTCGTATAGCACAGATTCAGTTCTCTGGGCCTGCGTCTAATGGAATCAAGTGACGACCTCTGCTTCTGGACCTCCTGCGTGAAGTCTTGAAAAAGCAAGACTTTGTCATTGTCCACCTCAAGACACCTGCACGATCGTGCCCCTGTCCCTGAAGTTCAGTAGTAACGCTGCAATCGCCCTGGGCTGTCCTCCCGGCTGTGGGGACCTATCCGGTACTCTGTGTGCCTGCTCCACTGTAAAACAGTTTAGATAGGCCTTTAGGGCGCAGAGCTCCAGGATCAACTTCTCCACATACAGCTCTGTGCACTCCGCCCCCTGTTCTTCTGGGACCCCCACTAGGCTGATATTGTTTCGGCGGGACTGGCCCTCGGAGTCCTCACCCTTAGCCTCCAGCCCTCTTGTCGCTCCTACGAGGCCGCGTACCTGATACTTTAGCAGGGCTATTTCATCATCCACCGTGCTTACCCGCTGCTCCACCTTGGCCACACGGTCACTGACTTTCTGCAAATCGCTAGCACCAGGGACACATCGATTCAGATTTCCTGAATCTTTCCCTCCAGGGATATTCTGGACTCTTGTATTAGCCCCTCCAATGTCACCCCTCCTCCTGCTTTCACACCGGCTCCCATCCTTTCGGCGTCTCTTTCTGTAGGTTTTGCTGGCTTATGTTTGATGGGCCATAGTCTATTTTTTGTTTGTCCTTCACCATGATGACCTTTTACATGGGTGCTCAGTCAGGGTGTTGCGAATTGGGGCACTTCTTCCCACCAGCCGGGTGTCAGTGCCCAAGGTGCCCCGATTGCGTTCTTACTGAGGCCACTTTCTGGCCAGGCTATATTCCCTCTTCTCACCTTCCGTGGGATTCCCCCCTGCACTTCTACCAGCGCCCCATTGATGAGAGCGCTGTGCTCTGGTCCCTACACACTCAACACTTCTTCCTGGGGCAGTATATGGTCTGGCTCAAATTAATGTAATTTAGGTGCAGCTCCCTGCTTTCTCCACTCCTGTGCCCTGCTACTACCCAAATGCCGTTACTCCGTCCAATGTGATACAGGCTGTGCACTTCCAAGTCTCAATGCTGTCACCACTCCTCCACATCTCCCCTATATCAGTGTTCAGACAAGGGGCCCCAGATGAGGTTACCACTGTCTTCTTTCCTGCTGTTATACGGGCTGTGCACAGCTCCTTTCAGCCCCTCTCCCCTGGGCAGTCTGGTTGCTCCCCACAGTTAGCCAAGCTGCCAACCCGCAGCACTTCTCCCCCTGTAGCCCTGGGTCCCCCCTGACCCTGTCCAGATGTGCCTTGTCACAGGAGTTTGCCTCCTCTGTCGGCCCTTCAGAGGGGCGTGCACCACTGCAGCCTGCCCCCTGCTCATCATAGTCCCGGGTCTCTCCATGTACTGCACCAAATGCTGCCGGTTTCTTTGTTGTGCTGCTCTTCACCGGCACCGTGCTGTCTTCTGGGCTGGACACAGGGACCACCTCGCACCCGTCCTTGTCTCCCTCCAACGGGTGCTCTGCACCGTACAGGCCCGCTCACCAGCTGGGCTCCACGTCCTAGCACTGGATCGTCACTACTCCGGCGCTGCACCTTTGCTTCTCGCCAATCCTCAGTTCTGTAATGCTCGCACATCCCGCGGCCACAAGGGGTATCGGCAGGCCTGCATGCAGGCTCCCAGTGAGCCGCCCAGGCTCCTTGTGGCAATCTCTGACCCGCCAGCTCCCTTCTCAGAGGATGGTGGCCATCTTGTAGCCCTCGCCTCCTCTGCACTCTTCAGCCTGTGTTCGATATACCAGGGAATGTAGGCTGTACATTCGGCCACAGTTGCAATATTTCAACGCGTGAGGTGTTCTGACACACTATGTGTCGCTTCAGCACCCCGGTGTGTGGTATTTACAGGATCCCTTCAGGATTGCCGCAGCGAGGGCATTGCAGGCATACGTGAAATAATGTCTCTAATTCAGAAGTTGTCAAGCAAAACCAGCAAGTTCGATCTATGTAGGTTCTTGCCCCTAAAGCATTGTGTGTAGGTAATAGATTCAATCTGGAATGCATGAATATGTTTCAGCACTTAACCTGGATTTTGTTTTAGGTATGGCTGTCAAAATCCCATCCTTTCTTCTTCTGTAGAAATCCACTCTGGTTTCCAAAGCTTTTTTTTGCAATGGAACCTTTTTTAATTGGTGGAAGGAGCTGCCTCAGTCCTATCTAAGAGGGACCCACATTTATTTATTTTTTTAAACATATTTATTTATAGCAAGGCAGGTCAGGTTACAAGAATCATTGCATGGCAGCATTGCATATCAATAGTAGATCTACAAATCTGTATCTGCCCCCCCCACCTTTATCCCAACTTCCCCGGGCAAAAGCCTCAGCCCACCGCCCCAGCCTGGTGTGTGTCCTCCCGATCTCTCAGAGCCCATCGGGTGTTGATTGGTTTGAATGTCAGTGCAGGGAATCGCTGATCATAGTCCAATAATGGGGCCCAAATATTCTGGAAGCGGTGCAGGGTCCCCGCTCTCGCCGCAGTGACCTTCTCTGCGATCAGGATGTCCCAGAGTTTTCCCCACCAGTGGGTCATGCAGGGACCGTTCGGGGACTTCAGGGCCAGCACCGTCTTGCCCACCAGGAGACATTGCGTTAGTAGCTTTGCCCTGTTTCCAGAGCGGGGGTAGATCCCGAGGGCCGGGACCCCTAGCAGGACGGTTTCAGGGTCTATTGGGAGGGCGGTCCCGGTAATCTGTTCGATGGTCGAGCGACACCTGGTCCAGAATTGCTGGATCTTGGGGCAGGGCCACTACATGTGAAAGAAAGCGCCCGGCTGAACACAGCCCCGCCAGCAGGAGGGATCCACTTGTGGATTCATGTGGTGAAGTCTGAGTGGGGGGTAGTACCATCGCAGGGTGAGTTTGTAGGCACATTCCTTGTTGGTGACGCAGGAGGAAGAAGAGTGGGTGCAAGTCCATATATCTACCCACGTTTGGTCGTCAATTGGATGACCCAGGTCCGCCTCCCACTGGGCCATATATCGAGTTTTTGTCACCAGGAAATCCCCCAAAAGCGTCTGTATAAGGTCGAGGTCCTGCCTCTAGCTGGCAAGTCTCTGAGGGTTAGCTCAAAGGGTGTCGGGGGAGCGGGTGGCCGCCTGGAGGATCTGAGGGTGGGAGCACCAGTGGCGGAGCTGGCAGTATGTAAATCTGTCTCCCTCCTGGAGCCGAAAGACCTCTTTGCATTGTTCGAAGGTACATGGTTTCTTCCCAAAATATAGCTGTTCCAGGGATTCGAGGCCCCCATCTATCCAGTTTTGGAAGTTACGGGGATGGTCCCCGGAGAGAAATTCGGATTGTGAAAGATCGGTGAGAGGGGGCTTTGGCCTCTCGGGATTCCCTTCCGTTTCAAGGCCCAGTCCCAGGAGCTTAGGGTGTGTTTCGTCATCCGCAGAATGTCCTTCCAGCGTTCCCTAAGGGGGGCTGGATGTGTGGGAGGAACCAGAGGGGGAGCGGGAGTTTAGCTTGTCCTATTTCCACCCATCTGGGGCGGGCTGTGCTTGTTTGCCAGGCGTGGATGTGTGCTAACTGCGCCGCTGCCCTATAAGCCTGTAGATCAGGGACCCCCAGGCCTCCAAGCCTAGCGTTACAGACCAGGGTCTTGTGGGGGATCCTGGCCTTCTTGCCTTTCATATAAACTTTGACGTTTTCCTCTGTAGGTCTTGAAGAGCTGGAGTCGGAAATGGACCGCAGAGGGAGGAGCCAGGCGTAAAGGAATCTCGGAAGCAAGTTCATTTTGGTGGCTGTGATCAGGCCCATTAATGAGATTTCTTGCATGGTCCAGCGCTTCAAGTCTCCCTCCAGTTCACAAAACAATCTGGGGAAGTTTGCCTGATAGGTGTCCTTCGGGTTTGCTGAAATGTGAACTCCCAGATAAGGGATGGACTGACCCCGCCACTTAATTGGGCACAGTCTAGTTAGCGCCTTCCACTCCTCCGGCCGGAGGCCGACTCCCAGAGCCACTGATTTGGTTATTTCGGCTAGGGCATGCTTCGCTGAGGTGCTAGCTTCTGAGAGCATCAACAGCACATCGTCCGCGTACAGGGCAATTTTATGTTGAGATGGGCCCACCTGCGGGCCCTTGATAAGATCATTTTGCCTGATCCTCTGAGCGAAGGGTTCCATAGTGAGGGCGAAGAGAAGGGGAGATAGCGGACAGCCCTGTCTTGTCCCGCAGGACATGGGGATCAGGGCTGAGAGGGTGCCATTGATCCTCAGGATGGTTTTGGGGGCCTTGTAGTTGGCTAAGACCATGGACCGGAACGTTGGGCCGAAACCAAAAGCTTACAGGGTGCATTCCATGAATGACCAATCAACTCTGTCGAAAGCTTTGGTTGCATCCAGGGCCATTAGGGCGAGACCCTGGGAGTTTCAGTGGGAAATATCTATCAGGTTCAGGGATCGCCGGATATTGTCCCCCGCAGATCGGTGGAGGATGAAGCCCGTTTGGTCGGAGTGGATAATGTCCGGGAGTATGAGTGATAGCCGGTTAGCCAGGATCTTAGAGTACAGGTTGGCGTCAATGTTCAGTAGGGCGATGGGTCTGTACGAGGCTGGATCTCTCGGGTCCTTCCCTGGCTTAGGAAGGAGGACCGTCATAGACTCTTGCATTGAGGGGGTCACAGAGCCCGACCCCTTGAATGAATTGAAAAGAGATACCATGTGGGGGATAAGTTGGGGTTTGAATATTTTATAAAACCTTGGAGAGAACCCATCCGGGCCTGGGGCCCGCGATTTGAGGGCCTTGATAGCTTTGTTGACCTCTTCGTCGGTTATTGGAGCCTCCATCTGCTCTTGCGTGGAGTCAGGGAGGTGTGGTAAGGCAGCCTTTCGCAGGTATGCTTTTTGATTGGATCGATCACGTGGAGGTGCCGTCATGACCTGGGTTAAGTGGTCCGTAGCTAATTGTAGTTTCATTAGCTCCGAGTAATGAATCACCCCCTGTGGGTCTCGGAGCCCTGCAATGGTGTTGGTGCGTCTCGTTTTGGCCAGCTTGGCCACCAGAAGCTTGTTAGCCTTATTGTTTTTGGCGTAATAGAATTGTCTGGTCTTAGCCAGTAGCTGCGCAGTATGCTCAGCGTAGTGGGTCTCCAGTTTCTTTCTGGCTGATCGGAGAGCTTGTTGAGATCTGGGGGACCAGCCGTTTTTCTTTTGGGCTTCCTCAGCTGACCGCAGTTCTTCCTCCAGGCCTTGCCGGATGCGTTTCCGATCTCGGTGGAATGCTACCCCTTGGGCTATCGGGGCTCCCCTAACCACAGCTTTCATCGCATCCCAGTTGTTAGCAGGGGAGGTATCTGAGACTGGGTTCTCCTCAAAGAAGTTCCTGATGGTGGTATCAATTTTGTCCCTGATTGACATGTCGTTGAGGATCGGGTCGTACAGCGCCCATCTGCGTGGGGCGTTAGCGTTGGGGCTCTGGATGCGAAGTTCCATTATTATCGGAGCATGGTCCGATAAGATCCGTGGGCCTATGGACACTTCATTGGTGAAAGCGAGAGTTTGGGGTGAGGATAGGAGGAGGTCAATTCTGGAGATTGTCTGATGAACGAAGGAGAAGGAGTAGTCTTTCTCGGTGGGGTGGAGCACCCGCCACGTGTCCACCACCTCCAAGGTTCTGAAGAGGCGCAGGAGGCTGAGGGCCTGTGCGAAATCGCCAGCACTTGTCTCTGGTGGGGTCTGGTACTCCATTGAAATCCCCTCCTATTATTGTTTGGCCTTCTACAAAGCCCGAGAGGGAGTAGCCCAATAAGTCATAAAAGGTTGCCTGTCCCGAGTTGGGTGCATATACAGATAAAGGTGTAGAGGTCCCCTAGCAGGAGGCATTTGACGGCCACGAAGCGGCCCTCTGGGCACGTCATGGAGTCCAAAATCTGGGGAAGTAGGTCCTTCCGGAACAGGATCGCTGTGTCCCACTTCTTGGTGTCTCCCGAGGCAAAAAACTGGCGTGGATAGGCGCTGGATCGAAGACGACCAAAGTTAGCCGGGAGGAGGTGAGTTTCCTAGAGTAACGCCACCCCGGCCTCCTCATCTTGTAATTTCTGAAGGATTGATTTACGCTTGGGGGTGGGGGGGAGTTAAGCCCGTTAACGTTCCAGGAGAGGCATCTCAGCGTCTGATGCTCCAGTGTCGGGGGTCCGGGTACTCCCTGCTCGGGGGGAGGGGGGAGAGGGGAGTTGCCGGGCTGTCCATTAGTTGCCATCATAAGGGTGATTTGGAAGCGACCTGTGCTGCACTTGCCGTTTTAACAAAGGCCCCCAACGGGAGGCCAACTTTTTAACTGGTGGGGTGGGTAACTTTGTGGGTGTAGCCCAATCCCTGGCCAACCGGGCCAATTGTGATTGAAGGAATGACATGTGTATCCAAGGACTTTAAGATGGAACGAACCTTGGAACGAGCATAAACCGTGGATGTATCCAAGGACTTTAAGATGGAACGAACCTTGGAACGAGCATAAACTGGGTAACTGGGGTGGGTAACTTTGTGGGTGTAGCCCAATCCCTGGCCAACCGGGCCAATTGTGATTGAAGGAATGACATGTGTATCCAAGGACTTTAAGATGGAACGAACCTTGGAACGAGCATAAACCGTGGATGAAGCCCGCCGCCCTGGGGGATCGTAGATCTGTGCAGGGCCCGAGCTGGTGCTTTTAGATTGGCCATGAGGGTGATGGGCGCCTGGGCAGATAAAGCGGCAGTGGATATTTGACGTAGCTCAGGGTCTAATGACCTCCTCCTGTTGCTTAGGGAGGCCCTGGACCACGAAGACCGCCTGGGTTGACGGGGAGGGGCTGACTTAGGACTCCCTGATGCCTCCGGGATCGGCGAGGTGGCTCCCTCGGGGGAGGCCTGATGCATGATCTTAGTGGCATCTTCCAAGTGGGAAATTCTCCGGAGGGAGCCATTGAGTGAGAATTGCAGTGCCGTGGTGAAGAGCCATCTGTACTTGATTGGGGTCGGAGAGTCAGAAGGGAGAGATCCTGGTATATCTGAATAGGGAGGCCTTGGAAGGAGAGCTCATCGCGAGAGCGGCTGAAAGCGGAGATGGTTTCTTTCGTGGAGAAGTAGTGGACTCTTGTGATGACATCCGGAGGCAGGTCCGAGTCCACTCCTCGGCGCGGGCACAATCTGTGAGTCCGATCCAGCAGAAGCTGGGATTTGTCTAGTTGTGGGAGGAGGGCCTGGAAGAAGTCTCCTATATAGTCTGGCAGATTTTTGTCAAGAACTGTTGGGGAGAATTCTCTGTTTAGGCTGAATTTCCTAACCTAGTGAGTCCCACAGCAGCTTTGCTGGATTTTTGGGGTTTATTTTTTTCTCCTGCCAAGAGTGAGACTCTTTTACCCTCACTCTTCGAATTGATTTGAGTATGTCTCTTTTGACTCTAGATGTGTTTAATGGGCTATGGGGTATTTTACTCCATAGGGCTTCATGTGTTTTTTGTAATATGTGTTACACAGCACCCTCAGTGCAGTAACACAGGGGTGTCACAGTGACCCCCCAGTATAGACTCCATACCCTGGGACTGACTACTGTCTCCCAGGGCATGTAAAGTCACCGTTGACTTTACTAGTCTCAAAAACTGAACAGCACCAGTACAAACCATCATATTGTGGACGTACTGGCCGGGGCAATTCGATTGCCCCGGGGTCTGTTAGTCAAGGGGGCACGTCTCTGTCCCCCCTGATCGAATTTTGGCTGGTGGCAGTGGATACTACTTTTTATATTCGACCGCGAATATATCCCTATGGGATTTCCCATTGTTCGAGGCTACCAACTTTAATTATTTAATTCCTATAGCCTCGAACATACCGCCGGTTTATTTATTTAATATTAATTCTCCGGTTGGTATTTTTTACCAGAACTCGGTTCTAAAATGGCGTTTGTGTTCGCTTCTGTGACTCCAGCCCAAGTTGAGCCCTTTGTTCCACTTTTTGGCGGGCTTCTCCACAGAAGCCCTCCAAAGTGGTGCCACTCTGTCTGGGGTACTTAGGAGGGGTCGAGGGGGATTGAGGCACCCTGGACTGAGTTGCCTAGGCAACTCAAGTCGCACTCCGTCCTGATTGGCCCAAGTGGTGAGCCGGCCGGCTCACCACTTAGCATGTTTGAGTGACAGCGAGGCTGAGTGAATGGGGGTTTTCTGCATAAAAGCAGGGCTTTGGGGACTGGAACTTCAGAAGTCGCCACAGGACCTAAGAATCCGACGAGGGAAAAGCTGAGCCGACCTGCTACGACGACACCACCGGTGGAGCCCTGCTGAACCGTCACACCACTTTTCCCAACGACAGAGGCGATCTCCAGCCCGGAGAGTCTTCTTCCTTCGACTGGTGGGGATAACCAGTCTGCTTCCTTTTTCGTTTCCTGGAGCATCTCGTGGCTGCCTTGCCTGTGCCAAGCACCCCGGCAACCGGGAAACCACCTACCGCAAATCCAAGGGTAGTACCTTTAACAGGAAAACTCTGCGGCTGGTTTCTTCCCTGGCAGTGCAACGACCTTCATCTTTCCTCCACGTCGAGATCTTCTCTTCCTCTGGACGACCCTGCGACTTGCACCCGCTGCCAGGAACAACTGCCCCCGCTGGAGGATCCTTTCCACATAAGGTACTGTGTTCCGCCTGGCTTCCCTTGCAACCGACTGTACGGGGTAGATTTAGCCCCCGGCTTTGAACCCTGGGTTAGTCTGGGACACCCTGGCTAAACTTTTCTAAGCCTAACTAAAAACCTTTCCGAACTCCCTACAAGACTTTTTAAGCCTGTTGTCATTGTGTGACCTTGGGTGCATTTGTGCCCTGCTCTCTCCAAGAGTGGGCCCGGCCTATGGACTTTGGCTCACAAGTAACTTTGGACTTTCCTGCCTTGCTTAAGAGTTCCTAAGTATTAGTGTGGTGTATTTTCCTACGTTCTGCCTTTTTCCCTTCCTTTTTAGTTAACTTATTGGAGTGCCATCTATAGTTAAGCGCTCACCTCTGTCTGGAAATAAGTGGTGTTAACTAAGACCTGTCTGATAAGGAAATAGGGATGTATATATAATAATAGTAACTGTGTTTAGAGTGATTTGCCATAATAGTGCTGGAGTGTTTCAATAAGTGTGTTTTTAAATAAATAATTATATACCTTGATACCAAAGCTCTGGTCAGTGTTTGCTTGTGCTATTGTATCTGAGTGCCTATTGTGAATACTTTGCATACTGCCTAACTCTTCTTGAGGGAAGTCTGACTGCTCAACCACAGCTACCAGGTAAATCTGGATGGTACAGACTGCTACCAAGTGGGTTTACTGCCAACACCTGTAGTCTTAAATCTTTTGCAGTGGTCCCCAAGGGAACTGCACAGGTTTCTGCCTAACAAGAACTGAGGATCGAACTCCCCGGATCCGGAGATTGTTATGGCGGGCTCTGTTTTCCAAGTCCTCTTGTTTGAATTCGAGGATTTCACACTTGTCTTGGAGAGCTCTTATTGCTTGCTAGATGTCTCCCAATGTGGTTGCCTGGTCTTGGGAGCGGTCCTCGACCTCACCCAGCCTCTGCTCCACCTTGGTCACCCTGTGGTCAGTTTGCTCCAGTTTGATGGTGAGCTCTGACATACAGGACCGGAACCCGGCCTTGATGTCTGCCATGAAAGCCAATAGGTCGACCCTGGTGGCTGGGGTGTCTCCCCCTTCTTGGGAAATCGGTAGGGTGGGTTTAACAAGTTGAGGTTTCTTTCCCCTGTCTGGAGCGGTGAGCATGGTGGCAATGTCCGCATTTTTGGTTGTTTTCGTCTGCTTGGACATGGTGGCGGACTGTGGGGCGAAGGAGGAGCTGAAGAGGCCTACCACGCGTTCAGTCACCAAAGCCCCGGGTTGAAAGACAAGGATGCTGGTCCTGAGGTCGGCCGATGCACGACAGCTTAGTGTGGAGGAACAAGATCACTAGTTTTGGAGGCCTTGTGTAGAGGACTAGTCCCCTTCATCCGGTGGAGGGCGGAGGTGAGATGCGCAGGTCTCAGGAGGCGAACAGATTGCCAGGCACCCACTTGGATCTGGTCAAAAGAAGGAGCGTGGACAGAGCAGTGGGCCGGGGCGCCCCAGGAAATGAGTAGCCGAAGTGCGCCGCCTCTGGAGATGTTCTGAAGCTGGGGGGAATTCTCTATCCGGAGACAGGGGAGGCCTAGGCAGGGCGCCCTAGCATGGGGGTCAGCTCAGCTGTGCCCGGGGCCGTAAGTGGGAGCCTTGGGCTGGGGCTCCAGGTGGGCGGCGTTGTTGCTTGGCAGGTCCGGCTACCCCCAGGAAGCGGCAGCAGAGGCTGAGGGCCCAAGACAGTGGGTTGAATAGTCAGTGGAGCCAGGGAGAGGGGTGTGCAGGCCCCCCACGACGGCCAGGCAGGGACCGCCCTGAGCATGGGAGCCCAGCCTCAATCCCACAGCTGGAGAAGATGGTGAGAAGGGACCTCCAGGTCCCAGGCCAGGGAGGAGGCACCAGGTGTTGGCATGGGCCGGGGCACCCCAGGAATGCAGCGTATGGGGTACAGGACAGTTGGAAGGCACCCTCCGGTGCGGATCAAAGAGCGAGGAGCGGAGGCTGGAGCATGTTCCGGGGGCCGCCGGGGGAGGGAGGGGACAGCCCCTCCATTAAGAAATGGAGCGTGCCTTGCTGGCTCCTTTGAAGAAGTCCAGGAAAGATGTGAGGCGGGCCCCCAATCCGAGCCTTATCCCCAGCAGCCCCTACCTGGCAGGCACCGTCCGTGCCGTTGTCGGCTCTGGCTCTGAAGGCGAGACGCCGCGTCCCGTGGGGCCGTGACTCGGCCCAGCCGGGCAGCGCGGGAGGCGGGAGACCTCGTGGAGTGTCCTGCCGCAAAGCGCCCACTTCGGGGATGCCGCGGGAGGGAGAGCCAGGGGGCCAGATGCACTGCTCCTCCACACCAGATTCAGGAGCCCCGGCGGGCCAAGTCGCTGCTGGAGGCGGCTTCAGGCGCCGTCACCCACATCTCCGGAGCTGGGGGATAGGTGCAGCCGCCATCTTGGGTGATCAGGCGCTGGAGTCGGCCCAGAGGACCGGGGCGCATAACTTCACTGCTGGAGGGGACCCACATTTAATAATTAAAGCATTAATAAGCAGATTGTTGTGTATATTGATCTTTATATAGGAATAGAGGTGGTGGATCCAGTATTTTTGCATAGATCTGAAGTAACATTCAATTCACAATGGCGATGCATGGCAGTAGACCCAGTTCATAGCGATTTATTGAATTGGGAAAGCACAGTGGCAGATTTGAAGCTAGTCTCCAAAATATACTCTCCAGTCTATTTAGAAGGTCCCCATCAGAAAGATCAGTACATTGCACACATTAGTGTTGGTACTACTTTTGTTTTATAATTAATTGCTTGAACTAAGGAAAAGGCTCCATATTTCAGATTGATTTTCTTGATCTGTGCTGCAAGTGAAAGAACCTTTGGCCTTCATGTTATCTGCCATGCAGTGGTGGATGTGTTTTTGTTTTTTTACTTTCTTTATTCTATGGTCATATTACAAGCAACATAATTCACAGTCATATACATACAGTGTACAGCACTACCATCGGTGATCAACTTCTAGAACATCTCCAAATGTCTACCAGTTTAAGTTCAGGTACTATCTTCATCAGAATTAATCTCACTCAAGTACTTCCTGAATGGGGCCCAAATGTCCTTAGGGCGGCATGTCTTGGGTACAGAAAGAACAAATTGCTCTTCACGTTCATTAACATAGGTTGGTTTGTGTAACCAGTCGTCAGGGCTGGGTGCAATTTTAGACTTCCAACATTTGAATATGCATTTCTTCACAACAACACATGCAACCTTAAACAGCCGTCTTGTAGTCTCAGAGGTCTTGCCAATGTCTCCAAACAGGTACTTGAGTGGAGCAAGTGAGGATGGGATGTGTACTATGTCCTCTATAGCCTCAGAGACCCTACCCCAGAATGTCACAATCAGGAGGCATGACCAGTGCATATGGAGGGCGTCCGCTTGCGGGCTCCCACACTTTAGACATTCGCCAGTACAGTCTGGCCCAAACCAATTCATTCTGGCAGCGGTGTAGTGCAATTGGTTCAGTATTTTAAACTGAATCAGCTGCAACCCAGCATTCAAAGATACCGATTTAGTTACTTGGCAGTATTTGCTGCATTTATCATCTCCAGTTGTGGCGCCCACATGCCCTTCCCATACTTCTTTTATGGAATGTCTGTATTAATTAATGACAGGCCTACAAGAGGCCACACCAGGAGGGGGTCAGTGTGGTTTAAGAAGCACTGTGGTAATGCCCTCGCGCATTGACTGCGGGAGTGTACCTCATTCCATGGATTCCTCGTACCCCCCCCCCAAATAGGATAGGAGCTAGCTCCTGATGGAACTCCTTATAGAGTTTGATTCCCAGGCCATCCAAACCCCACGCTTTACCAGACGCCAACGACCAAATGGCACTGACAATCTCGCCTTGTGTTACAGGGTGATCAAGAGCGAGCCCGGTTTCGGTCGAAAATATCGGTTGAGTTCTTCCTCCATGACCTCGTCTCGATTAGAATATAGAGTGGAATAGAATTGTGTGAATGTGTCATTAATGTCTTTATCATTAGTCACTACCATGACATCCACGGCCGAATCCCAGTAATAGTTACAATGATTCTCTGCATTTACCAGTCATCTACAGTCTTTATCCCCTTGTCTGTATCTTTGTGACCTGGTAGGGGGGTAGCCGTATACACAACATCTCTATCTGCTAATTTGGGGAATTCACCCAATAACTCCTGCATCTGTGCTTCACCATATTTGTTTTCCTGTTCCCTGTGTTTGTTTGTTTGTTTCTTTATTTATAATGCGCTCCAAAAGTCTGGGGTATCCAGGCGCAGTTCACCAGGATATGCATTTTCTTGGTTACATAAAAGGCAGTACAGTAGTATAAAAATTACGATAGCTTAATATATACACAGGGGCTATACAGTAATATACAGGTTAGAGTTCCAGAGCAGTCTACATTGGGCCTCGTTACAACTCACCCGGTATGGAAACAACGGTGGCGGTAAACCCGCCGCCACCGTTGTTTCCATACTGGGTGATCACGACTCCTGCAGGCTGACGAGGAAACACCGGCACTATCACGAGATGGTGCCGGTGTTTCCATGATCCCCATTCCCATTGAGTCCTGTGGGACTCAATGGGAATGCGGATTTACACCATTCCCCCTCCGGAATTCCCGGGTAACCTGAGTTGTAATGCCCCGGTAATTCTGGGAATCACAGAGGCAGAATGATAATAAGAGTCCAGCTGTAACCAGGCGGTTTTACCGCCTCGGTTACAGCCGGACTTGTAATGAGGCCCATTGTCTAAACGATAGTTTCATAGATCCAAAGTGTAGGACAGCCGAAGGGTCCCCTAGGTTCTGGTGTCTACTATGGTGTGTTTTTGCCGATGATCCAAAGTTTGGTTTCTTTCCTAAATTTATAGAAAGACTGGTCAGCTCTTAAGGTGGTTGGTAGCGAGTTCCATAGTTGAGCAGCCATTACAGGGAAGCTGCTGCCCCCGGCTTTTTTTAGTTTGTACCTTTTAGGTAGCCATAATTGGTAGATCTGGTATTGTTTTTGGAGAATTTTTCAACAAGTTAGGGAGCGGCTGAATTATTGAGGCATTTGTAGGTTAGTGAAGCTGTTTTTAGTTGTATTCTCTCGTTGATGGATAACCAGTTGTTATAATCTTGGCCTAGTTCCCTTCTAATACTTTTGAGTGATCCAGAGGTCTTGGCCATAATGATGCTCCTTACCCACACTTTGAATGCCTCCCAGAGCACTGTATCGGTACGTGCCGATCCCACATTAATGGCTAAAAATTAAGTGATTTCAACATGTAGGGCTTTGGTCATGCAGGCGTCTCTTAGGAGAGCGGAAGGCATCCTCCATCACCGGGCATGTGCTGTAGAGTCAGACAATTCAAGGGCCAAGGAGACTGGAGAGTGGTTGGACAATGTGCGTGGAAGGATGATACAATTCTGAACCATATTGGCGATCAGGGGATTTAATAACCAAAGTCTATACGGGATTCCGATTCATGGACAAAGTAATAATACGTAAATTCTTTGCTGCGTGGGCGAATTGTTCACCATATGTCCGTGAGGGGGAGCTGCAGTAAGATTTGATGTAATGTGTGTGCCACTCTCGGGAGCGCTCGTGGAGCATCCGAGGATCTGTCCAATTTAGAATGCTATTAAAATCTCCCCCCATGTAACCCAGGTCCGATCTAGTGGAATCAACATTTCGGCGATTGTATGGTAGAACTCTGTATCATCCAAATTGGGTCTGTATTTATTGACCAATACAATCGGGTGACCAACTACCTCGCCCGACACCAGCACATATTTACCTAGTGGGTACACCGGAAACCCAGCGAGGGATGAACAAGAGTGAGGACGCCTTTGGCCTGTGTGGAATATTCTGTATAATAACTTAGAGGCCCCCAGTTATGATCAAAGGAGATATTTACTTTCTCCATAGCATGTGTCTCCTGCAACATCTGGGGTCTGTGCCTTGATACATATGCACTGACGTCCTTACCTTAACGGGGTTGTTAAGGCAGCGGACATTCCAGGTCAGCAGCTTAATTTCCAACCCTCTGTCTTTGGGTTTTTTAGCTGCCATATACAACAAGCTTTACCAACAAATATGATGTGTGTGCACTTATTAATCATACATTTGCTTTCAACATGACCACTATTTTTTCAACTTTTAACTTCAACCAACGCCTTCTGTTTCCCCATCCCCTCCCCCCACCCCAACATTGCTACATTTCCTGTAAGCTTGTCTTCGCAACAACCACCTCTCATTCCACCTGACATACTGACTTCCGACGCAGATTAAACTTGAACTAGTTAATACTTGGTCCCTTCCCTCCACCCGCACCATCGGCCCCAACTAGATGATGTACCCCCCTATAACTCATGGAACTTTCCTGAGGCGTATTAGCTGCCAGCTGCACACCACCGCCCGGCCGCTCTAAAACGTATGTGTTGGTGCTAACTGATTGCTCAACCTTATTGTGCAGAACATAAAGGGTATTCTAGGTCTCATAAGTCAGTCCGCGGGATCCCTTCTTTCGACTTCGGGTATCAGGCTCATGTTCTGGTCTGTGTCTCGGAGCCGAGGTGGGAGAGCGGAATAGAAGATTCTACATAGTTCATAGCCTCAGCAGGGTTTTCAAAAAAGTGTGCCCTGCCTCCAAGTTGAATCCGCATTTTTGCTGAGAAAATGAATGCATATGGAATCCGGCGTAGTCTAAGTTCACTGGGTCATATGTTCTCTTGGCCTGCACCCCTGCTGCAAAATCCAGATAGAGGAGAATATTGCTCTCCTCGTATCTCAACGTTCCCAGTTCTCATGACAGTCTCAAAATGAAGTCTCTTTCCCTGTAATTTAGCAGCCTCGCTGTGATGGTACGAGGGGGTGGGGGGTCTAGTTTAGGGGTTGGGGCCAATGTGCAATGATCACGTTCCACTAGAAATTGTTCAGAGAAGGAAGCTGTGTCAAACAGGGATTTGAGAAGCGCTTCCACAAAAATGTCCTTTTGGCCTTTCCAGGCTGATTCCGGGACTCTGACAATACGTATGTTGTTTCTCCTGGATCTCGATTCCAAATCTTCACATTTACCTTTCATCCTGGATAGTCCTCCCTTCAGGTGCGTTATGTCCCGGTTGTGTTCATCTACCTTGTCTTCAGTCGCACTTATTCTGGCTTCAGTGTCGGTTTTCCGTGCGCTCTCCTTCTCCAGCTTTGATTTGAGTGACCCAATTATTGCTACTATGTCATCTAGTTTGACATTTATGGACAAGAAGCCGGTCTGCACCATTGTTAATAAGTTGTCCTCTCTAGGATTACCAGTTGGCATCGATGGTGCATCCGTTACCGGGAGTGCCGATGAGCTTCCCATTGGAGTCTGCGAGTTGGTGAAGGAATCCATCAGGCCTTTCTTCTTCCCGCTTGCGCCTTTCGTCATTTTCGCCAAGACTTTGCAAAGAAGTTGACCTTTACTAAACAATCGAATCTCTTCAGTTGTCCCCCCCCCCCCCAGAAGAGGTAGGGTTTATTGGAATTTACAATTGATCAGTTAGGTATCTCCACTGGTTCCAGTGCTAGGCAGTCGCACTCCCCAGTCGCGTTGTTAGATATGCCCTGGCCGCTGCTCGTATGCTTTCCCACAGCGTGTTCGAAATCAAGGAGCTAGAAAAGAATCAGGCCGCTCCCCTTCTGCAGAAGATGATGTTCCGCCAAGTGCAGGTCAAGGCCGCAGAGCAGAGAGGTTCCCCTAAATAGCGTTAGTTTGTCCACAAATATAAGTGTGTGCTCTTCTCATTCCCTGAAGGCTCTGCTTTTTACACTTTGTGACACTTTAGGGCTTCACACTGTACTAGGGTCCAAGGGGCCAATGGTGACCTGCCCACAGCTTCCAACGCGTATCTACAACTATAGGGGCACTGTGTCTGAGCTTTGATGTTGGTTACTCGTACAGGTCGGTGTCACGCACATTCAGCGATTATTGTGGCATCGATGTATTATTAGTCTGTGTAAGAGTCAAGCGTTGCTTCCAGGTTCAGGATGGATTGTAGTCTCCCACGTATTGGAAGGCCGTGCCATGGCCACCCAGGAAGACCTCCCGTCACACCAGGACTCGTTGACTTTTCTGCAGTCATGCTGCTACTCGAGAATGCTAGATGTATTCGCATCTCAGCAACTGGCGAAATGCCCAAGGTTATTTGTACTGCAGGAGGACGTGCTACAGCCTCTCCCCTTCACCCGGGGAGGTGAGCGTGTCTGGCGGTTGTATTGCTGGGAGAAGGGAGCGGGTCTCCTGTACTCACAAGAGTCTAATGGAATTGCTTCCCAGCCATCCCGCCCTACAAACAGGGAGCTACTCTCTCATAACATGCTCCAGCTGCACATATGTCTGCGCCATGGAGCGTCAGGCTACCGTTCCGGCGGCCAGCCCAAAACCGCAGGATGGTGATGTTGGGTTCCGGTGGGATCCGGTGGGACCCGGTGGACTGCCTTGGTCCGAACCGTTAGAGGCTGTTCAGCTCAGCCAATTTGGCCCAAAGGCGCAGTTGGAGCAGTACAGCCCGTACCACTCACGCACAGCAGGGTGTCCCTCACCTGGTCGCGGCGTGGACTTCTCACCTGGGCCGCATCTCCGCGGGGTTCTGCGTGCTGCGCTGGTCCTGGTCTTCAACCGTTCGCCGGGACCACTCTGCAAACCTGCTGTCGTCCCGAAGCCCAGTAGAGCGGGGTGGCAATCTAAGCATCTTTGCCTGGGGTGGGGGCTGATCTTCGACTCTGTCCTGTCCCGTCGGTGGCAGTTACAGGCAGCCCCCACTGATGTAATCGTGGTGGAGCGGTGTCTCAATCTCTCCCAAGGATGCGCAGTTGGTGGCTCCTCCCTCACATAGGCCGCCGTAGCCATGCACCGTTTTCAAGCAGGATATCTTTGATCACGGAAGTCTGACGCGGGAATCCCACATCGTTGGAGAGCCAAGGGAGCTCCGAGCAAGACAGTCTCTGCACCTTGCCTTCCCCCACTCTCCTTTCAAACTTTTCTACAAAAGGAAAGCACCGAACAGGATATTTAAACATGGATCTAGCCAGAGACGGAGCATTGCATCTAGGCAGCCATCTTAAGTGCTGCTCAACAGCGCTCCCCCTCCCCCCACAGTGGATGGCTTTTTTTTTTGTTGAAACTTTTTTATTGTTTTAATTGCATGAAAACAAACAAAACTCACAGAACTTAACCCCCTTCCTCTGTCCCCCCAACCTTTGCCATAGCGCCAGCTGCCCCACCTGCCCACCCCTGTCCCTTCCGGAGAGTCAGCCATGAAGGTCCAACAGTTTGAGTCTCTGGGGTCGCCACTGCTCCTTGAAATCCCCTTTTAAGTAGGCCAAGGTCTCTCCCCATTCCGATGAAAAATTCCCCAGATTATTGTTGACCGCATAAGTAGCCCATGACATCTATACTATCTCCCACATTTTCCTCAGCCAGTCTTGCTCCGTTGGAATCATGGGGCTCTTCCACCTCTGGGCAATGAGGGCCATCGCGGCTAATGTGAAGATGACTTTTGCCTCGATTTGCCCTCTCGTCCCTCCCTCCCTCCCCTCACCCCGCCTCTCGCTGCCTTCCCATTAGGATCTCCCGGGGGTCTTGACTTGCACCCTTCCCAAACGCCTGGTCTTGTGCCCGTGAGATGTCCCTCCAGAAGGGTCTGATGTTGGAGTATTCCCACCAGATGTGTACCCTTCTCGCCACAACCCCTCCAGCATACCCCAGGCGTTGCTGGGTATATCGCGTGCAGGCGGGCCGTAGTGTAGTGCCAACCATACACGTACTTGTATCATGCCTCCTGTAGTTGACCAGCCCTTGCCACCTTTGGGATCAACCTCCACAGCCGCTCCCAATCCTCCCTTTCCATTCTCGCCCCCAAGAGCCATCTGCCCATATACGCCCAATTCGTTTTCGGGCCTGCGCTCTCCAGGAGCCTATATAGATCCGAGATCAGCCCTCTGGACCCTTCATGCGTCAGGAGATACCGTTCGAACTGCGTCGTATCGCGAGTGGCTGCCCTTTGTTCATCCGTGGACATCACCCATTGTCTGATCTGAAAATATCTGTGCCGTTCCCCTTCACCCACCCCAAACTCCCGCTTGCACTCTTCAAACGTTTTCACATTCTGACCACAAAACATCTCTCTGATAGTCCTACAACCCCCTCTCTCCCACTTCAGGAATGCCCCCTTTTCCATCCCCAGGGTGAAGTCCCCATTGTTGAAAATGGGGGTGAATGGTGATGGAAAAGTCGTGATCCCAGCTTCTCCACGGCCCCATCCCAGATTTGAATCAACCCCTTTGTTATGGCGCTCATATACAGGTGAGGCGGCCGTAACCTACTCGGGAGCCACAGCACCTCCCTTAGGTGATGCAGAGCCATCGCTCTATCCATTTTAACCCACTGTTTGTCATATTCCTCCGAGAACGATTCCCTGATTACCCTGAGCTGTGCAGCTTCATAATATCGGTGAAAGTTTGGTAGGGCCAAGCCCCCCTCTCCCTTAGATGCTCACATTAGCCGTCTGGCCAAGCACGGCCTCTTGCCTTCCCAAATGAAGTCCATGACTGCCCTATCTAGTTCCTTGAAGAAGCTCGATGTGTCATGTTCTCCTGATCCTCAGCGCAGAAGCAGCACGATCACCTACCTCCCCCAGGCGGTCTTGGCGCCTGGTTTATACGAAGCACAGGCCTCCGCGACCCCCTGAGGGAAAGAGGGTTAGGGTCCTTGGACTGGATAGGTTTCGGGAGAAGAGGATCACCGGATAGAGGATTAGGAAATTGGTTTGGGACAGGTAGGGGGAGTTAAGGGAAACATGCTCCAGGGCTCTCGTCCTGAGAACCGTGTTAACAACTCTTACACAAAATCACCTTTGTTTTGGCTGAGGTTCTAGCACTCAGTTAAGCATCTGCACTGAGTTTACCCCTTGCCAATCAGTTACACTGTACAATGTTTACACCTGTAACGTCGGAGGGACTGCTCCCAGTTGTAGACAGCACTGGGTTGCCCCTTCACAGTTTGTACATATAAGTGCAATATCAGTATCCACTCCCACTAAATCATAGCATAACAATGACTGCTGACTGTGTTGCTCAAAAGTAAAACATAAATCACACAAAACAGAATGGTACACTTAGCTTGGTGTCCGTGTCCAAATGGTTTATGGCAATGTTCGGAGGTCGGGGCTCGCAGCCTCTCGGGGCGCCTGAAGGGGCGTTAATGCCTGCCAAGAAGAAGATAATTAGTATGGCCTTCCACCATGCTGCTATCCAAGCACTCGACTTTCACATTAGTACCAGTGCACAAGAAGCGTGCTGCGCCACATGCGGTTAGTGTTTTTTTAGCACCGGGTATCATGCGAGAATTCCCTTGGATCTCCCAACGTGTCATGCGGGGTAACCGGGGTCCCTCCCAAACTGGTCCATGCACTGCGGGGTCCGATTGACGAATATCTGTAAAGTTTTACTTATCTCTTGTCTCAACAGGAATGCAGGCGAGGTCTGGCCCCGCGTAAGATGCTGAGTCTGGAGGTCGTCGGAGATGCGTCCGCCCGGAGGAAAGTACGAGCGTGAACAGATTCGGAACGTTCGCGCATGCGCTGGAGTTCCTGCGTGCATGCGCATAAGTCTGGGCGTCGGCTCCAGCCTTGACAGGCCCCGTGTGCCTGTTTCTTGGAGCAGAGGTTTCTGGGCTGCCGGGGCTGTAGTTCTGGAGGCTGAGCATGCTGGGAAGTGTGGTTTCTTCCTGTCTTGGCTTTTTCCTGACTTTCTTTTCCGTGTGCAGCACCTGTGACACCTGCAGTGGGGACAAACATGACATCTGGTGCTCAGAGAGGCTCCCACCACCCCAATTACCTTTCCTTGCCCACGCTTTCTGACAGTACATCCCCTCCCTGAAGGGCCGGGTTTAGTGGGGTAATTTGAGTGGAACTGGCGCAAGAGCCGAGGAGGATGTATATTGCTAACAGGTTCCCAAGACCGGTCCTCAGGACCGAAACCCACCCAATCAACAAGGTAGTGTAGCACCCCCCCTCATGCGCGAATTCAATATAGCCCGAACCTCATACCCAGGAAACCCCTTTACTATAACGGGTGGTGGCCTCTTCATCCAAATGTGGGAAGCAGCTGGTTTTAAAAGAGCCACGTGAAAGACTGGATGGATTTTCATATGCTGTGGTAACTGCAGTTTCATTGCTACAGGATTTACAATTTTCAGGATACGGAATGGTCCTAAGAACCGTGGTTTTAACTTTTGTGACCCTGGTATTTGCAAGTGTCGAGTCAACAACCACACTTTATCACCTGTTTTGTAGTTTGGGCTGGGTCTGCGTTTTTTATCTGCGTATCTTTTGCTGGAGTCTTTAGCAGTCAATAAATTCTGATGTGCCTGTTTCCATGTTTGTGCTAACAGTTCCACCCTAGCTTGGACAGAGGGTAAGACATCGGGGACATGAGCGACTGTGGGCTGAATACGTGGGTTGTAGCCGTATGTTATGTAGAACGGAGAATGACCAGTGGAGACATGCTTTGAATTGTTATATGCGAGTTCTGCCAACCAAAGAGTTTCGACCCAAGTCCCTTCTGTACTATGGGCAAAACAACGCAGGTATTGCTCAAGAGTCTGATTCAAGCGTTCCGTTTGCCCGTCTGTTTCGGGATGGTAGCTACTGGACATTTGTAAACTGATGCCTATTTTCTTACAGAATAAACGCCAGAATCTAGACGTAAACTGGGAGCCTCGGTCCGAAACTATGTGTTGTGGTACACCATGCAGACGGACTATATGTTGCAAAAAGAGATCCGCAAACTCACTAGCGGTCGGTATCCCTTTACTTGGGACGAAATGAGCTAATTTGGAAAAAGAGTCAATGACTACCAAGATTGTAGTGTATCCTTGATCTGGAGGTAACTCGACAACAAAATCCAATGAGATCGTATGCCAAGGTTGCGTTGGAGTGGGTAAAGGCCTAAGTAGCCCCATTGGCTTTTGGTGGTCTGTCTTTTTTTACGGGAGCACACTTCACAGTTCTTAATGTACTCTTGGACTTCCTTGTGAAGATTTGGCCACCAGTAGTGTCGCTGGATCAAGTCTTGAGTTTTGTTCACTCCCGGATGCCCGGCCAATGGGGAATCATGGCACCATTCGAGTACCTTAGTGCGCAGGTTGCGAGTTGGTATGTACACCATGGTCCCTTGGTATGATAAACCATCCAATATTCGGCGTTCCTTCTTGGGATCTTCCCATCGTAACAATTCTTGTGACAATGTGCCGTTCCTTATTTGTTCAAACAAAGTGTTAGTCACGCTTCCTATGATCTTTTCCGATGATACGATAGGAGTAGTTTCCGTGTTGACGAGAGCTGGTGGGTCTGGATATCTGGATAGTATATCGGCTTTCTTGTTCTCTTGCCCCGGCCGATATGTGACCACAAAATCAAAATGCGCAAAATACATTGCCCATCGCAACTGGCGCGGGGTGAGGGCACGTGCTGACTTTAAAAACTGCAGATTGCGGTGATCAGTTGGTACTGTTACCGTATGTCGTGCTCCTAGGAGGTAATGCCTCCACGCGGCAAAGGCGGCCCTGATGGCTAACAACTCGCGGTCTGCGATGGTGTAATTTTGTTCTGCTGGGTATAGTTTTCTGGAATAGTATGCCACTGGGTGTAGCTGACCAGATCGATCTCGTTGGGAGAGGACAGCTCCCAGCGCATAACTGGAAGCATCTGTTTCCACCAGGAATGGTTGCGTTGGATCCGGGTGCAGGAGGACTGGTGCCGAGGTGAAGGCCTCCTTTAACTTCTTGAAACTTTTCTCAGCTTCCGCACCCCACACAAAAGGTGTTCCTTTTCTGAGGAGTCGTGTTATGGCTAACACCTTTTGAGCAAACCCTTGAATAAACCTCCTGTAGATGTTCGCGAATCCTAATACCGATTGCACTTCTTTGATGTTCCTTGGGGCTGGACAATCCAGGATAGCTTGAACCTTGCGTATATCCATTTTGACTCCGTCTGGAGACAAAACGAATCCGAGAAACTCTACCGTGGTACAATGGAATGAACACTTCTCTATTTTTGCGTACAGGTGGTGTTCTCGCAGTCGCTGTAGAACAGATTTTACGTGCTGTACGTGTTCTTCCATGTTCTGGGAGTATATCAGAATATCGTCGATGTAGAGGATAACGAAAATGTGCAAATAACAACGAGGGTCTTCATCTAAGAAATGTTGAAAGGCAGCGGGTGCGTTGCAGAGACCGAATGGCATGACTTGATACTCGTATAATCCAAACTTCGTTCGGAAGGCAGTCTTCCATTCGTCTCCTTCTCGCACCCATACCAGATGATAGGCCCCTCTCAGGTCCAACTTGGTGTAGACGGTGGCTCCACGAACTTGGTCCAACAGCATGGGTATGAGGGGTAGAGGATAACGATTTTTCACGGTAATGCAGTTTATAGCGCGGTAATCAATACACGTCCGGAGCTCTCCAGTTTTTTTTTGGCACGAAAAACAATGGTGAGGAAACCGGTGATGTGGAATGGCGAATAAACCCGTTTTGCAGATGGGTTTCTGTATAGTTTTTCAGGTGTTGATTTTCGGCTTCCGTTAGAGCATAAATCCTGCTGCACGGTAGTGTAGCCCCAGGCTCCAAATCAATTCTGCAATCCAAGGACCGATGAGGGGGTAGGGTCTCTGCTGCAGATTTACTGAAGACGTCATGGTATTCCTGATACTCCGCAGGCAAGCCTTCCAAGCTTCCCGTTTGAGTGGCCCCCAGGACTCTAATTGTGCGTCCTCTTTCTTTGATGCACTGGCTGTTACAGAAGCCAGAAGAAAATTGTACCGTACCGCAGGTCCAGTTGATAGCAGGGTTATGGGTGGCGAGCCATGGAAGACCTAATATCAGCCCAAACTGAGGGGCGGCTATGACATCGAACCGAATACATTCTGTGTGCCCTTGAATATCCAACACCATCTCCCCAGTATGCTGCGTCACTGGCCCGGATTTCAACGGTGACCCATCTACTGAACATACCGCTTCATGACTCTTTTTGGCACACACGGGTAGGCCTAACTTCTGTGTATATACCTTGTCCACAAAATTTCCCGTAGCTCCAGAGTCCACCATCAGGGTTACTGGATGACGTGCGTAGAATCCCAGTCACAGTGATGTGAGTTTCCAGGGTGTGTGTGACGTTGGCTAGCATATGTGGGCGTTAAGGGTGTTTTGACTCGACAGATCCGTCCCTCTCACTGGCGAGCACCGGCGTTTCCCTGCGGCGGAGCTCCTTTCGGCTTGGCCTCACACTCTTTCACAAAGTGTCCTGACTTACCACAGTACATACACAATTTTTCTCGTCGACGTTTCTCCCTCTCTTCCTTAGTGATGGGTCCCCGAACCGTCCCTATCTGCATGGGTTCGGAGTCTGGAACTCTATCTCCTTTTCCCGTGGTCACCGCAGGCTTGTGGTAGTCGAATCTCAGTGGACCTGGCTTAGTTTCCCACTTTTTATCTTGCCTCCTCTCCGCCTGGCGGTGATCCAAGCGTAAGGCTAGATCGATCATTTGAGTACAGGTGTCTGGTTGTGGATCGACCTGAACAATGAGATCTTTTAGCTCTTCTCGGAGCCCCTGATAGAAGAGTGCCAACCTCTTTTCATGCGGCCAATCAGCCTCCACCACCAGACGGTTGAAGGCTGTAACATAAGTGATCAAGTCTTTATTACCCTGCCGAAGGGTAAACAACTCACGGTCCCCGATTAGCAAAGCTGCCCTTCGATTGAATATTTTTCCAAATTCTTCCTGAAAACTTCTCCAATCGTATAGAACCGCGTCGTCTTTTTGCACTAGAGGGGTAGCCCAAGCTGCAGCGTCCCCCGTGAGGTAAGAAATAACAAAGGCTGTGCGTGATTGGTCAGAGCGGAATATTGTGGGTTTTGTGAGGAAGTGCAGTTGACACTGTGTCAGGAACACTGAGTATTTCTGTGGATCGCCGCCGTACCTTTCTGGGTTGGCTAGGGGCATAGGGGGTTCGGTGGTTACCTGTACCTGAACCGGAGTGGAACTTCTGGGAGGCAGCGGGCTCCCCTGGGCTGTTAAAACCTGGACCCGAGTAGCCAACGTGGCATAGTCCTGCCTAGTAGCAGCTAACTCGGCCTTTAGTTCATGCAGAACTTGGGCAATTTCCTCCATTGCGGCGTATTCGTGCTGCTTAGGCGCTGTACAATACGTGGGTTTGCGCTACTGTCAGGTTCTCCTGATCCTCAGCGCAGAAGCAGCACGAACACCTACCTCCCCCAGGCGGTCTTGGCGCCTGGTTTATACGAAGCACAGGCCTCCGCGACCCCCTGAGGGAAAGAGGGTTAGGGTCCTTGGACTGGATAGGTTTCGGGAGAAGAGGATCACCGGATAGAGGATTAGGAAATTGGTTTGGGACAGGTAGGGGGAGTTAAGGGAAACATGCTCCAGGGCTCTCGTCCTGAGAACCGTGTTAACAACTCTTACACAAAATCACCTTTGTTTTGGCTGAGGTTCTAGCACTCAGTTAAGCATCTGCACTGAGTTTACCCCTTGCCAATCAGTTACACTGTACAATGTTTACACCTGTAACCTCAGAGGGACTGCTCCCAGTTGTAGACAGCACTGGGTTGCCCCTTCACAGTTCGTACATATAAGTGCAATATCAGTATCCACTCCCACTAAATCATAGCATAACAATGACTGCTGACTGTGTTGCTCAAAAGTAAAACATAAATCACACAAAACAGAATGGTACACTTAGCTTGGTGTCCGGGTCCAAATGGTTTATGGCAATGTTCGGAGGTCGGGGCTCGCAGCCTCGGGGCGCCTGAAGGGGCGTTAATGCCTGCCAAGAAGAAGATAATTAGTATGGCCTTCCACCATGCTGCTATCCAAGCACTCGACTTTCACATTAGTACCAGTGCACAAGAAGCGTGCTGCACCACATGCGGTTAGTGTTTTTTTAGCACTGGGTATCATGCGAGAATTCCCTTGGATCTCCCAACGTGTCATGCGGGGTAACCGAGGTCCCTCCCACACTGGTCCATGCACTGCGGGGTCCGATTGACGAATATCTGTAAAGTTTTACTTATCTCTTGTCTCGCGGGGCCGCAACAGGAATGCAGGCGAAGTCTGGCCCCGCGTAAGATGCTGAGTCTGGAGGTCGTCGGAGATGCGTCTGCCCGGAGGAAAGTACGAGCGCGAACAGATTCGGAACGTTCGCGCATGCGCTGGAGTTCCTGCGCGCATGCGCATAAGTCTGGGCGTCGGCTCCAGCCTTGACAGGCCCCGTGTGCCTGTTTCTTGGAGCAGAGGTTTCTGGGCTGCCGGGGCTGTAGTTCTGGAGGCTGAGCATGCTGGGAAGTGTGGTTTCTTCCTGTCTTGGCTTTTTCCTGACTTTCTTTTCCGTGTGCAGCACCCGTGACACCTGCAGTGGGGACAAACATGACATCTGGTGCTCAGAGTGGCTCCCACCACCCCAATTACCTTTCCTTGCCCATGCTTTCTGACACGCTGGGACGGTCATCGGGACGGCCTGAAATAGGTAAAGCAATCGGGGGAGAACCACCATTTTGAGTGCCGATCCTCTTTCCAGGCAGAATATCCTTAGAGCGCTCCACTTCCTGAGGTCTTTTTTAATGGCCGTCAGCATGGGGGCATAATTCGCCCCGTACCATCCCGCCAGATGGGGGTAGACCCTGATCCCTAGATATCGTATCTCGCCCGGACTCCACTTAAATGGGGAAACTGCCTTTAGAGCCCTTGCCTCACTATCCCACAGCGACAGGTTCATTATTTCCGACTTTTGCAAGTTCACTCGCAAGCCTGAAATTTCCCAGAATTTGGATAATAGCTCCATGCTCGCCTTTATTGACCCCACCGGGTTCGTCAAAGTAAGCAGCATGTCATCGGCGAATACCGCAACCTTATGCTGATACCCCCCCAAATGGCATGCCCTGAATGTCCTCAGCCTCCCGTATTGCTAAGAGTATAGGCTCCAGGTATATAGCGTACAACAACGGGGAGAGGGGGCACCCCTGCTTCCTTCCACGTCATAATTTAATTGGTAGTGACATCGCTCCATTCACTAGGATACGCGAAGTGGGGTCTCTATAGTTCGCCTGTACCATGCTGGTAAACTCTGCGCCCAAGCCCATCCTTTCCATAACTAGAAACATAAACAACCCCTCCACCCGATGAAACGCCTTCTTGGCGTCTAAGGCTAGGAGTATCGCCGGGGTGGGCGTCTTCTGCGTTTTCTCGACCAAATGGGCCACCCGCCGGATATTATCGGTCGTCTGTCTTCCTAGTACGAACCCCGTCTGAACTTGATGGATCAGTGTATGGAGGAGCCTCTCCAAACGCTTCGCTAATATTTTGGTATAGATTTTCGCGTCTGTATTTATGAGAGCAATGGGTCTATAGGGGGTCCTTGCCAGCGTTATGTATAAGTGTGATTTTGGCCTCCTCCATTGATGGGGCAATGCGGCCCATAGTCTCAAACGTGTTAAACAGTTGTGCGAGATGCGGGGTCAGTATGTGAGAGAAGGTTTTATAAAAGGACGCTGAGTAACCATCAGGGCCTGGAGCCTTATTACAGGGAAGTGACGTTATGACAGCTCTCACCTCGTCTTCTGTGATAGCCTGTCCCAGTTCCTCCCCAGTTTCCCTAGAGAGTCGGGGGAGGGGCAAGACTCCCAAGAATTCCCTCTGAGGCTGGGGCGTTGGATCTTGTGATGTATACAGGGTTTTGTAAAATCTGGCTAAACGTCCCTTTATCTCATCAGTTCGTGTGAGCCTCTCCCCTCTTTCATCCTTCATGGCCGTGATCACATTCTGTTCCCTGTTACCCCTCAGTAAGCGCGCTAAAAGTGAGTCTGCTTTATTGGCCTTTGCATAAAATTTCTGCCTGACCTTTAGCATTGCCCCTTCTGCCTTTTTGGTCCTTAAGATCCCCAGTTGATCCTCCGCTAACCTATATTCCCTATACCCTTTCCTTGTGCGGGCCTCCCTCAGCCTCACCCTCACGGCCTCCACCTCCCCTTCCAACTGGGTCTCCAGCAGCCTCATTTGTTTATTCCTCTCTGCCTTCAGAGCAATGAGTTCCCCCCTAAGAGTGGCCTTGAACGCATCCAACCTTGTTCTAAGGCTCGTGTCCGTGCCATTATTCCTTTAAAAAAATGCCTTAATGTTGCTCCCTATCTCCCCCCGGATCACCTGATCCCTCAGGTGTTCCTATGGGAAATTCCAACTCCAGACCCCTGGCCTTCGACTCCCCAGCTGCATCTTCATCTGCACTACCCGGTGATCTGCAATCCCCATGGGGCCGGCCTCGACCCGCTCCACCCCGCCCACCAGGCTTGCAGAGACCCAGATGTAATCAATTCTTGATTGGGTTCTATGGACACTGAAAGTAAAGTGTATCCCTCTTCCTCCCCGCGTAATGCTCTCCACACATCCCTTAATCCCACCCCCTTAACCCGCTCCTTAAGCTGTGAGGAGGCCACACCCCCCGCATGCTGTGTTCCATCTAGCTGCTTATCCCAGGCCAAGTTAAGATCCCCCATCAGGATGATTTGGCCCCTCGCAAAACCCTCCAACGCACCCAGGGTCTCACTCACAAACCTATCCTGTCCCACATTTGGAGCATATACCGAAGCTATAGTATTAGGTGTACCCATATGGTCCCCCCTCACCATGATGAACCTCCCATTGTTATCCTGTCATGGTGCATGCCCCCAAAACACTGAAACCTGCGAGCGCCCAGCCCAAATTCTGGCTTCCTTTGGGACTTCCCAGGCCCCAGCTTGGCTCACCTGGGCTCAGTCCTGGCGCCGCTGGCGCCAGGCTCATGGTAAGTGTTAAATACATGGTCCATTTATTTGGCTCTGAGATGCTGAGCCATTCAGTACAGGGTTTGGCTTGGGACTACTTTACCAGAGAGACAGGATACGATGAAGGGGACTATTTTCCTTGAACTACTTGCAAGGCTATTTAAACCGCACCCTGCAAACTGAACACGCTTCGCGTTAATCTGCACTCCTGCAGCGTAACGCTCTCCGTGTCAGTTCTTGCTTCCTTTCTGCCACGCCCGTCCAGAGTCTTCTATCCATCGGCACCTGTGAAAATAGAAGAACAAGAGTTATTTATGCATTGAAGGCCTTACCTGCAGAACATCCGGACCTCACCTTTACGCTTATCCAAGGGCCACCGCATCTGTAGAAGATCAGAACAGAAGGTACCCTCTCGGGTAGCGACGCACCTGACTCGGCCTCCTCCAGGAACTCCAGCGAGCAGTTCTCCATCATTCTGCAGAATGAACAGAAAAGACAAAGCAGGTTAGTCGCACACAACAAGAAGGCTAAAATAAAGAGAACTATTAGCGCATCTCGCACAGCGCTCTACTCACCGGCAAGAATCCTGCACATCATTGTCAGGAGAGTCATCCATCATCCGAAAATCGCTTTTGTGCCGCACCTGAAAGACAAAAAAATGAACATTAGATATCTTGCATGCAAGGACTTAAGGCAGCTATTTCAAGGAGTTATTGGAATAGAGACTTAACTGCTTACTCCGGTCCATCCACTTCAGCAACCTCCATCGGATCAGTGAAGTAACTCGATCCTGGAACTACAGAGTAACCGCGCCCCTGCCAGAGAGTGTGCAGGACGGAGAGCTCACCCATATAATAGACAAGGTGAGCCAGGGAAAGAGAAGGATAACACGGAAGGAGGTGAAAACCAAAACCAGCTCCATACAGTTGGCTAATATATTGTTTCAACTTGCAGACAAACATCTCCTGTGGCAAGACAGAAGGGAAGATGCAAGCAGGCCCTCATTAAGCAGAACAACACCAGTGCAGACATCATCCTTCGCACACGAGCACGCCCCCGTGGAGACGAGGTGAGCGTGACAGAACGCGAAGCCTTACACAAATTCTCTACCTGGGCGCCATGGAAACCTCGGAAACGGATCAGCTAGCTCAGCTTTTGGGGGAACTCAGGGCCGAGGTACATTCGGCTAGACAGGAAACCAATGCCTTACGAAGGGAACTGATTGTAGCAAAGGACCGCACCGATGATCTCGCCAGACAGTTGCTCCATTCACAGGCAGGGCAAACGCTGCTACCTGGAGTGGGGTCAATGGTACCCACTGCATCAAGCAACCCAGTTCAGGTGGTCCTCCCAGGAGCCGTACCTTTGGCAGCCCCAGAACGATTCGCTGGAGACCCAAAAAGGTATGCGGTTTTTATGAATCGGGGCCGTCTACACTTCCTATGCAGGCTAGGAGCCTTTCCAAACGACCAGTCCAAAGTGGCCTTTGTACTTTCATATCTTGGTGGCAGTGCTGCTGACTGGTCGGTACCGCTGGTCAGTCGGGATGATCCCATCTTGAGAGACTTCCAAAGATTCCAATTGGATATGGAGAAGCTGTTTGCTCGGCGCTACCAAGGTCAGGCATTGAACAATGAGCTTTTTGTCTTTGCGTCAAGGCAACCAGGATCTGCTAACTTTCATTGTGACCTTCAACAGACTGGTTGTGGAAACTGATTGGCCGGACGACAAACGAACAACGCTGTTTTACCGCGGCCTGAGAGGGGAGTTAAAGGACGTTTTAGCTCAAGTGGTTAACCTGCCCAGAGACTGTGCTGAGTTCATAGACTTGGTGGTCCAGCTTGATCACAGACTGCAGAACCTTAAGGCTGATCATGCTAGAATCGATTCAAGGGTATTTGTACGCCCCAAGGAAAACACCTCCAAGACCACCGACGTGTCTGAACCCATGCAAATCGGAGGAGTGCGTGGGCCATTATCCAAGGCTGAAAGAGATAGGAGAAGACAACAACTGTGTTTGTATTGCGTGTCAGCCAGCCATTTCCTTCGAGAGTGCCCAGTAAAGCCACCTAAAAAGGCAGTGGGAGTCGCTGGTAAGGTTGAAACAGAGTCTGAGCTGGAAAACTTCTCCGCCCGGCAGGCGTAGAGGTCCGCTTGCCGAGCGAAAAGAAGGACTCCCAGACCTCGCACCTAGATTTGCCTATGGTCCTTATAAACCACCAACCGCCATCTCGAATGCATGCAGTCAGAGCATACATTGACAGTGGAGCCATTGGAAATTATATGGATTAAGGGTTGGCTTCGAGGATGAACCTTTCCCTTTGCGAAAAGGCAACAACAGACTTAATCACCACAGTCGACGGAACTGAAATCGCTTCGGGTCCAGTAACGCATTCTACGACAGTGATGACTCTTTTGTGCCAAGACGGTCATCGGGAAACCATAGTGTTTGATATAATCAAGGCTCCACAATTTCAAATAATTCTGGGAATGCCATGGTTATTATCACATAATCCTTGCATGCCAAGAGGTTGACCTTCTCAGTCGACTGTGCTCAAACTTGTTATCCAACTAAAGGACCTTTGGTCACTGGAGCGACGACGATCATGAAACCAACCAATTCCCTCCCATATCAAGACTAACAGGACGTATTCCAAAAGGATCAAGCCAACACACTGCCCCCTCATAGGTCGTATGACTGCCAGATCGACCTTGTACCAGGAGCACAGATCCCGTGCGGTTGAATCTATGCTCTCACAGAGCCTGAAAACCTGCATTTGAGAAAATATTTAGACCAGCACCTGGCTAACGGTTTCATTCGCCCATCCAAGTCCCCGGCGGCATCACCCTTGTTCTTCGTGCCTAAAAAGGAAGGTGACCATAGGACTTGCATCGACTACCGCGCATTGAATCAGGTCACTGTTAAAAACAGTTACCCTTTGCTTTTGATTCCTGACCTATTGGATCAAGTTAAAGATGCCCGGATTTACACCAAGTTAGACCTTCGCGGAGCATACCACCTGGTACGGATCTGGATAGAGGACGAATGGAAGACCGCTTTCCGCACCAAATACGGGCTATTTGAATACCAGGTGATGCCTTTTGGCCTTGCCCCAGCGGCGTTCCAGTATTTCATGAACAATGTTTTGCGATAATTATGATTGATGTGTGTGTAGTAGTATACATCAACGACATTCTGGTATACTCTCGTGCAGAGCAAGAACACGTGAAACATGTCCGGGCCGTTTTGGCCAAACTTCGACAACACAAACTGTTTGCAAAGCTGGAAAAATGTTTTTTCCATGTCACTGAGGCCGAGTTCCTTGGATTTGTATTAACCCCTCATGGTGTGTGCATGGATTCACGGAAGGTTGAAGCCATTCTTAACTGGCCATCTCCAACTTCGATTGAAGGAGTTCAGAGCATGCTCGGATTTGCAAACTTCTATTGTCGTTTCATTCCAGGATTTTCGCAACTAGTGCACCCCATCACCACTCTGCTGCGTGAAAACAAGTGATTTCAATGGTCCGAAGAGGCTGAGAAAGCCTTTCAGGAGCTAAAACAAAGATTCATCTCAGCCCCGATTTTCGCTTGAAGGTGGAATTTAACCCCCTCATGTTATGCGTTAGCCACCTGAATCCAAAGTGGAGTTTTCACATGCCCCCCTGACCTGCTCTTCCGCCCTCAACCCCGACCCCCCCCCCCTTGCCCGCTCTCCCCTCCCACCCTCTGTGGTATCTCTCTCGACCTCCTCCTCCCCACCACCGTACCTCATCCACCTCCCCAGTACTTCTTGCACTACAACACCAAGCGCTATGACCCCCCCCTTATCCCTCCCCCCACCCTCTCCCACCCTGAACCCCCAATTTAGGGCGAGACCGCTCCCTCCCCCCATCCCCCAGCCCTCCATTCACCACCTCCCGGACAATCCCGTCCTTGCTTGTTCCAACACGTTTTCCACTCCTCCCTCCCAGGCCCTTAATGAAATCCAAGTTCCCACCACCCCCATAGACCTCTCGTGCGGCAACCAGATCACCCAGTCTCCCCTGCGCTACGACCCCCCTCCCCCTCGGTGCCCCGAACTTTCAACCCCCCCGCGGGGCCCTGCAGCGTGACCCTTGTCTTACCCCGTTCCCCCACAGTGGCCCATTCCCAAGGTCTGCCCCTTTCCCTTTGGCACCCCCCCGGGATGGTGGCTCCCCTTCGTGCCCCCCACCCCCCAGCTCCAACCGTATAATGCTAGCCGCCTCTTGGAGCGTGGTAGCCCGCCTCTGACTCACCTCCCACTTAAACATTAAGCCAAAAGGAAAGGTCCACTTATATTTTATCCCCTTCTTGACAACTCCTTCAAAACCGGACCCATGCTCCTTCTTTTCATTAGCGTACTTGCCGCCAATTCTTGAAACAATGATATTCCCTGCCCTTTGTAGAGTACCGGTTTGCTCTGCCTGGCCGCCAGCAATACCGCTTCCTTCTGCCCATACCTGGCGAAGGCGACCACAACCTCCTGAGGTCTAGCGTTGGGACCTCCAGGGATCCGGCCAACTCTATGAACCCTGTCCAATACTATCGATCCCGGGTCCCCTTCACCCAAAAGCTCTGCAAATATATGCTGGCATTCTTCCTTTAGTTGTCGATCCGTCACTGCCTCCGGTAGCGCCTTGATCTGGATGTTGACCCTCCGGGATCTATTCACAAGGTCCTCTAGCATTGCCTCCATATTCCTTGTTGCGGTGTCCAGCCAATCTATAGCCTCGCTATTAGCCATTGTGTCCCTCTCGTTTTCCTGGAGGCCTCTTTCCAGCAAGTCTGTCCTTTCCCCCAACTGAGCTACTTCTTGTCGCATTTCTCCTATTGCAGCATTGAGGTTGGTTCTCATTAGCTGAAACTGCTCTTGAAAGGTTTGAGCCCGATACTCTCTCAGGGTCTGCATTTCTCCTCTGAAATCTTGCCTCGTCATCTGTGCCGGCTCATCCTCCGCTTCATTGCCCCTACGCTCCTTCGAATGACCACTGCTGCTTTTACTAGAGTCCTTGTTCACCATTGCAGGCCAAAGTGTGGGCAATGTTCCTTGGGGCTCCCCTGCCCTGCGAAGTGACCGGCCTTCCCAGATTTCCCCCTGGACCTGGAAGACATCTATGTTGGGCCCAACTCGCAGCCCTACCGTGTTCGCGTCGGCAACCCAAGTCCTCGGTCGCTACTTCGGAGGCCTGGGTCCCCTCACCCCAGGTCGAACTAATCCCCCATCTTCTGTGGGGGGGGGGTCGTCCTCGCCTCAGTCCGGTAGTCCTTCCTCTGTGGGAGGCCTTCCTCCCTCTCCGATTCTGTGGGTCCTCCCCTGCCGCAGCCTCCTATGCCAGCCCCACTGCTATCGGGGAGCTTCTGGGCGCTATTCCAGACGTACCGGCCTCTTGTAGAGTGGGGCCTGAGGATCCACTCCGACGCCTGTCCCTTATGGGTGGATCCAGTGGGTTGTGTCCTGGGCCCCAGGCCCTCCTACGCTTAGCTGGCCGTGAAGTCAGTACGGCCCAACGGGGCCCCCACCAATCAGTTTGATTCAAGCACTGGCCCTTTAGTAGCTGTCCAGTCCTCCATTGGGGAGGGGGACACGTCCCCCCCCTGATGACCCACACCACTCTCCACTTGTAGCTCACCCCTGGTTCCCACAGGGGAGTCGCCCCAGTCTCCGGCGGCCGCCCGCCCTGCGCAGGCCTACCCTACGAGTTCAGCACTATTAGGGCTGCTCCAAGCCCCCGCCGCCAGTCAGCGTTTGTTGCTGCCTGGCCCCGTTCTTCAGATTGCTCGTCTTCTCTTGTGCCCCTCCCCTGCCCAGGGCCTGTTCAGCCCTCCGGGCCTCCGCTCTTCCCTGCACTGCAAGGATTTGCTTTCTGTTGGGGGGGACTCGCCTCTCGTCTGTCTCTTCCGCAGCTGCTGGGACTTCTGTTCACCGCATCCGCGGGCGGCTCTCTGCCCCCTCCTCTCAATGGGGCCTGCGCCTGCCACTCGTGCCTCGCCTCGCTTCGCTTCCCACTCCTCACCTCGGCTGCGGGATCCGGCGCTGTCATCTGGGGAGGAGTTGGGGAGCCCCTCACCCCCGCTCTGCACCGGCCTGGTCGGGGGCTCCACAGAAAGAGTTGGGGATGCCGCGCCTCTCTCCCCCACCGCCAGTGCCTCCGCTGGTGTCCGCTCCGGTGCGCCCTCCCTCTCAGCTTTCTCCGGCACAGACGCAAGCTTTGCGAGTCCGCCCTGAGGGCCCCTCCTCTCTACCAGTGGGCACCCGCCCGAACCTCCACAAGCCACGGCCACAGTCTCCTGGGGCACGCTGATTCTCCCTGCACGGGTGTAGCCCGCACTTCCCTGCTGATGTCCGCGCCACCTTCCAGAGGGCCCCCACGCTGCAGCCTCTTCACCGCTGCGCTCCCCAAAGCATCCGTTCACCGAAACCGCAGCCTGGTCCCTGGGAGGGGTGGTGGGTCCGCCAGAGAAACAGGCCTTGAAGCTAACGAGCAGCTGTCGGCACGTCTACTCGATGCCGGCGGCCATCTTGGAATGGATGGCTTTTTTAAATGTGAAACCCCAAGTATATTACATGGTTCACTGTTTCTAAACTTGAACTAGAGATGGGTAAAAAAAGACTTCTAGATGGAGACATTGTCATAATTTTTGGTTTCCGAGTATTATTGGTCCGGTCATTCCTGGAGGCAAACTGTTGAAATATCTGTTGCAAACCAATAGGAGTGACATCAAATATTATTATGCCATCATCATTGGCCTACCAGTCTAACCTCAGTTGGCAGAGCCGAGGTGGAAAGGATCGATCTGCATAAAGTGCTAAGTTAGACAAAGAGCAAGCACACAGCCTTGCTTGAGGCTCCTTAATGTGTCAATCTTAGAAGAGAAACATCCTCTATTGGCAAGACGGACTTGTATGCTGGTTTGAATAAAGAGCTATTAACATATTTCACAAATTCTGAGTGGAGACCCCATTGATCCAGCTTGACTCATAGAATGGACCTATTTATAGTGTTGAAAGCGACAATCCAAATCGGTTGATGCAGCAGTCTAATAATTCTTCTATCTCTTTTAGGACATGAAATGCTTCAGTCAGTCAAGCAGCAGCAGCAGTTGTTCACTGACCTGCGAGAACAGTTTGCTCGAAGGCTTGCCAGCCATCTGAACAACGTATTTGTTCAACAGGTATTTATAGATTGATATGGTTTCCATTGGGGTTGTCAGTTTAACCATTTTTGAAAGATAATCTCATTGGTTGTGTAACATTGATGCTCAGATTTTCATTACCCCACCTGTCTAGCCCTCTCATTTCTGTGCCTGCATGGTTCACAATTCTTACCACCTCTATCCTTGCCACGATTATGTCTTCTCTGAATAAATGTATATTTGTGAGCAAGCCACTCATTATAAACATTATGTATGAATTATGTTAGGTGCAAATGGATTAATAGTTTAATCATGTTCACATCATGTGTGTGTTGGAGAGTACTGTATAAATTCTGTTTTTTCAGTATGTACAATTTTCAGGATGCCGAAAGCATGTTCTGATGCATTTTGCCACTTTCTTGCAGTCCACTCTGCCATTCGAAAAGAGGACCAGACATACTCAACTCCATAATGAATAGTCCATCCCAACCTCAAGGCCATATCCTATCCACATAGAACAAACAGGAGCAACCCAGACATATTTCTGAACCAACTGCTTGATTCATTAGGCATTGTGAGCACTTAACTATTGGTGGAACAAGACCTCCTTGGATTTTAATAAAATATAAATGTTGTAGGACCGATAATGTGCATACACATTTATTTTGGTTGGCACTGCCCGCATCACAATTTTGGGGTTATCCCACCGGAAAATCTGGCGGGATGCCACCAAAACAGTAATGCTGTTTCCAACCACTTGGAATGCCGTAATTACTGGCATATTCTAAGTGGCAGAAACACAGGTAAATCCCTATACCAAAGGACTCCATGGAGGGGATTGCCAGAATTACTGGTGCCGGTGATTTTGGGAATTTTTTTGCCGAGGGGTGCAAGATAAATCGGTGCCCCCACCGGCAAACTTGTGTTTTGCTGGTGCAGTAAAAGTGCTGGTGCCGGAATTACCATCAGTTTTACCAGCACTTTTACCGCAATGGCAAAACTGAAGTTACCCCCACTGACTGGTTTCAAAACATTAGGGCTCATTACAAGTTTACCGGTATCCCGCTGGTAATTCCGGCAAGATACCAAGAAACTGCACCTACCGTCTCCACCGCCTGATATCCCAATATTACTGTATATAACGGGTGGCGGAGAGACCGGAAAGTTCCCATTCCATGGAGTCCCAGTGGTAGTAGTCAGGCCTGCCGGTAGATCTGTACCTCCACCAGCAAACTTGTGTTTCCCCAGTCTGGAATAAATGCTGGTGCTGGAATTACCCCATTGCTGTTTGTTGAAAGACGATGGGGCTCATTACAAGTATGGCGGTGTGGGAACAAAGTGGCAGTGATGGAATTACTGCCACTTTTCCCTCTCCCACATACGAGTTTGGACCTGCAGTGGGGGATTTACCTCCAGCATCATGCTGGAAGTAAATACTCCCACTTTCCGCTGATAAATCTGCAAAATAAGCAGAAATCCCCAATGGAGTCTTATGGACTCCAAATTAATGGCTCAGGAGGATAGCTCAGGGGCAACATGCTCGCCTTGGAAGCAAGACACAGAGCAACACTGATTCGTTCCCTGTGTCCGTGCTTCGAAACCTCTGGGTATTAAGCGGGTAATAAATACATAAGTACTACAGAAATTGGGACTGGGTTCACAGTCCCTTTAGGCAGAATATCCGCCTGGTAAGTTGGAACACGCGAGGTCCCAATACCTTTACAACGAAAAAAATGAAAGAACACCTGTTCAGTATTACTGATGTTGTTATTCTCCAGTTAACCTGGCTTGTAAACTCAATAGCTATTGAAGGATATTCAACCCATATTTTGCCTGCCCACCAAAAAGCAAAAGGTAGACCATCAGGGGGCCTTTTAATGGCCTTTAAGAATTTATTGCGTCGGGAAGTAATTCCCATCTTTAATAATGCTAAGGGCATTCAGGAATGTAAATTTACTTTAAGAACTCAAAAGCCAGATTTCCAAGTTGTAGTTATTAACATCTAATGGAACCCTGCCTGGATCAAACTTCAGCCCTTCTTAACTATTTTGACATCACTGCTTGAGAAGATCAAATTAGACCATGGGGAAGCCCATATCATTTTAGCTGGGGAACCTGAACACTCAATGCGTTCCACCTCAAAAGGGAAGGAAGTAAGGTTCCCTCTGAGTACATCGAACAAAGGTAAAATCTGGGTGGAATTTATCGATGCTTGGGAGCTGAAAATGCTAAATGGATCTATCCCGGGGGATATTCCTCCAGGTCCGACTTGTCTCGAGGGCAGTCCAGCTCCACTTTGGACTACATTTTTATGTCTGCTGGACTGCTGTCACTAAACATATCCTTGGAAATTAAGTCTGAGAGAGGGAGTGACCAGTCATGTCTTGAGCTGTTTTTTTTCAGATATTGCGACCTCTCTGACAGTTAAACAAACACAGAATATAATAATCAACAAGGGAAGAGTTTGCCTCTCCAAATATAGATTGGAGGTTAGAGCCCTAAATAATAACCTATTGAAAATCCCTGAGAATGTTCTGCAGGCAGCTGTCAGCCGGGCAAATTTGTAAACTATATCTGGTCCACCTGCCCGCCGAGTGTGGGAGGAAGTGGAAAGCGGCACCATCACTGCCATACGTTCGACTAAGAAACCTGGTTGTACAAAAAGTCGCTAGGTCACAAGCTGAGGAAGCTAAAGAGACTAAATCGTGGCCCGGAAGATCTAAAGAGAAAATAAGTTTCTGCCCCTGGAATATAAGCATTGGTCAGTGAGCAGAAGGATGCTGCGCCTTCAAAAAGATGGTGGAATGATGCTGAGTGTAATTACTCAAAACAACTCTTGAAATTTCAGGTCTGTAATTAATCACTCAGAGAAAAACTCTTAATGGCATCCAGTATAATTTGTTGCCGGAGACCAAGTGGATAGAATACCTCACTAAACATTTTGAAAATTGCCATAAGGTACTACATAGACCGGGTCAAAATGTCAGTTGGCATCTTTCCTTCGACAAAAAGGAGTTGGCAGACTTAATTGCGAAATCCTCTTCCTCAAAGGCAGCAGGCCCAAATGGGCTGATTTATCAGGTCCTAAAGAACAACAAGGAAATCCTTGATAAGCAAACGTCCCCCCCCCTCATGGTAAACTGCTACATTTATTCCATTCTTTAAGGGGGGCGATCGGTTACAGCCGGCGAATTATCGCCCTCCTAGATATTGTAGCAAACTCTTCATGAAAATTCTATTAAGAGACCTGGAAGATTGGGCCGAGAGTGAACAGATCCACTAAATGGGCTTGTCCTTAACTTGATTAGTGAGAACACCAGGGACAAAGGAGAAGCACAATTATATGGTGCTTGGGTGGACTTCTCAAAGGCCTTTGATCAAGTAATCAGGGAGCGCCTCTGGAATAAGTTGAGAAAGTGGGGAGTTCCAGAAGGCTTGTTATCCATGCTTGTTGAGCTACACAGGGATACCCCTGCGAGTACGGCTGGACGAGGAAGGACATCTGTCAGATTCTATCAGGGCTGAGAGGGAAGTTAGACAGGGTTGCCTAGGGGCACCATTTTTCTTCACCATTTTTCTTCAACCACATTGCAATCATCCGTGCTGGCCAGCCCGAAAATTAATACGTCTAAGATCCATTGGCTGGCGTGACAACACACCAGTGGGGCTGCAATGTCTGCTAAATGGGCTGAGTGCTTTCGCAAAGGAGAACCGCCCCTCGATTAACTAAATGAAATACAAAGGTGTTTTCTTTAAAGCACACGCGCAAACTTGTGAACTTCACCCGATGGACGCTTGATGGCCAGGTTCTCCCGAGAGTGAAATATTATTGTGTTTGGGCTACATGATCTACGCATCTCCCTCTGACTAAGGCGGAAATGGATGGGCTGAATAAAATCAATCAGCAAGTGTCGCAAATGAAAAAGGTTCTCCTTACATTTTGCAAATTCTCATTCGTTCCACTGATTAAGTTCTACACAGCAAAAGTGGTTCCAGTGATCCTATATGGGCTTGAGGCTAAACCCCAGCTGTGTAATACAAATTGGTAAAAAACTAGAAGGCTCAGTTTGGAAGAAAGTCTTGGGACTCCCAATGACCCTCCCAATGCCTGGCCTAACATTTGAATTAGGACTGAAATCTCTGAAAAATACTGCAGAATGGAGATTGGCCTCTCTTGCTCGCTTAATAATTACAGCCCAGGAAGGCTCACTTTATGCAGACATCAAGGCCCATCTGGATCAATCTAAATCTAAATTACTGTCCCAACTAATAGTAAAAGTAAAGGAGACTTTTACTTCGGCCAACTCCGATTTTGTAGCATTAATCACTAATCTAGTAAAAGTTAAAAGAAAGAAAAATCTAGAACTAATGGACTGTATCAACAGTCGACAAGATGCGATCTGAAAGTCCCCCGAACCAATTTTTGTCAGTTCACAAGAAATTAGGGACCATGGCAAAATTTCTTGTAAAGTTCCCGGATTGGAAAATCAGGAAAAACTTCCTTAGAACTCGCCTGAATCTGGTACATACTGGAGAAGTTCTCACAAAAAGGGCCTAGGGGGAGGACACTAATACGATCTGTTATTTGTACAACCCCGGGAAATCAATCGCTGAAACATCTTATGTTAAAATGTGAAGGTACTTGGCCACTAAGATTGGCCCTCTTTTCCAGATTCGTGGCTAGTGAAGATAGAATTGTCTCTGAAGGGTTTTGGGACAGACTGATTTCAGGTCATAATACAGCATTAACAACAGCTGTGGTTCAGGTGTTGGAAAGAAGTAATATAAGAATATGATAATATTTTACCTTTTTCTTTTTTTTAAGTGCTTGTATATATTTGACATTGTATGTATGTAAGAATATGGAAGTTTTATATTTGTTTGGTCACTAGGATTATTGGTTCTGTTTTTGATCATTTTTGCTGGTCATTTTGTAAAAGGTTGGGTAACCAAATACAAATAAAAAAAAATCAATCCTATTATAATGGCGACTAACACTGATACCACCACTTGTAATCCGGTGGTAAATTCGCCGGACCATGTGGCAGTAACAGTAATACTGATGGGCGGTATTCCATTAGATTTACCGCCTGAATGCCGCCCAACTCGTAATGAGGCCCAATTTGTGGTTGGTGTGTGGTTATAGCAAAAGGGCTATCACTGAAAGGTAAACTTACCCTACTTTTTCAGATGTCTCTCTTGAACTCCTAACCTGTAAAAGCAGATAACTAAGCGGAGAACATTTGTAAGGTGGAGACAGCATAGTCACAACTGGGCATCATACAGATGTTTTATGAAGCGCCTCTTAAACAAATTGCACATACCCTCTACATTACGCATCAGCAGATAATTCCTACCGACAAAGTGAGGACTACCCGATAGGCTTGTCAGATTTCCTTAACTGGTATATGCTTTGGAAATATGCATAAGTTCTCTTGGTTCTAATGGATCGAGCATAAATGTCAACTGACCAGAGTATCATTTCACTTGGTGACACAGAATAATGCATTATCCGCTTGAACATTTCTACTTTTAGTGTAGAGAAGCTAACACAATTCTGTTGTATTATCCGCTTGCCTAGCTTGGATATTTCCACCATTAGTGTAGAGAAGCGAACACAATTCTGTTGTATAAAGCGCCACACAAATGCTCAAAAAAATAATCATTGTCAAGTCATTATTTCTTACAGTGTAGACATTAAGGGCATTCTACTTGGTGCTTTTGCTACACACATAATAGGCCTCCAAAATTGGATGTAAGGTATGTTATTTAGTCTGTAATCAGTGGAAGGTAATTCTGATATGACATGAAGGAGTAGTTATGATGGTGCAATTGATAGGTTGCTGTTGTGCAACAGATGTCTTGGTGCTCTGGCAACTAGCTGCAAATGCTGCAATGTCTGTTAAGAGCAATAGTTTAGGATCCTCCAGACATGTTTTTGATTGGTGTATAAGGCAAAGCCATAACGGCAGTGTGCCCTCAATGGGTCTCATCACGAGTTGGGCAGTAGCCCTTAATTGCAGCGGTAACGGAATTAGCAGTGCCAATACCGCTTCGCCGGATCACGACTCAGTGCAAAATGAGCTGGCGCTATTACAGCCGGCGCTATCACAGCCAGTGTTAATAGCACCGTCAATACAAAGCACAATTACAGCCGTATCACAAGTGCATGTACAGCGGTATTAGCGCCGAAAAAACTGGCACTAATACAGCCAAGATGTGCCTCCAGCTGGAAGTAAATGAACACAGGTGCCAGAAAGTAAGCCACAGGGGCACCCAATGCGCTCCAGAGGGCTACATAAATCACACCCTACCCCAGACACTGTTTCCAACACCATGCTGCCATTACTTGCTGCAAGCTGGGGCAGGCAGCTACTCATACTGTGCCTGGAAGCAGAGATGCAAGTCAACCAGGCCTGGGCACAAGGAGTACAGGTGGTGGGGAGGATGAGGAGGAGGGTGATGAGAGCCCAAGCAAGGCATGCACCCATTCCAAGGGTCAGGCCCTCACCCTGAAACATCCGGACAGCTGTGCCCCCATTGCTTAAGCTGGTATCTGTATTCCTATTCTTAGCTACTGGCACCATGATGCATGGCATGGCACAGCCCACATTCTGTGCAGTGTTGGACCAGATCCCCTCAACTACAGCAATGTCACAGGGTGCATATGAAGGTCAAAGAATACAAGATACCAGTGACACAGCATGCCGAGATTTTGTAGAGGCACATGCCATGTGATGGGCCCCCATATGCTCGCACATGATGTCCATTGCCCTGCTACATGTTAGTCAACCATCACACATTTCACAGTGACTGATGTGTGCACCTCTCCCCATGCAGGTGACTATCAGTAACTGGCCTGGCTGATGACCCATGTGCGTGATCCACAAACACAACACACCACAACATGGCATATAACCACGCACACAGCAGGACCTGTGTGTGCATTGAGCGGAACTTTGGACTCCTGAAGGCACGTTTTTGTTGCCTATATCGCACAGGCGGAGCCCTAATGTAGATCGTGCTTGCGTGTGCCATGTTGCACAACATTTGTGTAAGGCGGAATGTACCACTACCCCCTGATGTGGACGTGCCACCCCCAGAGGATGATGACATAGTTCCTCATGCAGGTGCCAGACCTGGCAACGTAAGAGATGACATGAGGCAAGTGAGACTGGTTCACCAGGCACTGATTGACAATTTCTTTTGAATCATTTGCCTTGCACAAGCCATGCACCACTGTGTGACTGTCATATTTGTAAATAAACTCCACAATGATGCAATTAAGAATGTCTTCACATTAATGTAGTTCAACTGTTTTATTCTAACCATGTGCCCAAACTAATTCCCCAGCACCCTATACCCCCTCCCACCACCAACTCCCCAGCAGACTATCCCCCCGTCTCACCACCAACTCCCCAGCACAGCCCATCGTGGCAGCCAGTGTTGTTTACAGGCGGGGCCTCCTCCCTCACCCCCCTTGCCAGCCCCAGGTGATTTAGGGCGCAGTAGGAGCTGCGATTGCTGCCGCAGAGTGCCCTCATGTGACCCCTCCGTGGGTGTCGTGGAGGTGGATGGCAGGGAGGCGGGCACAAGGTTCAGCTGAAGCTGCAGTTCATTCCCCTGCCGGATTGTCTCCGCAAGGTCAGAGACTACCTCTGTGAGTTCACGCACAGGCTGGGCATATAGGCATATAGCGTTGGTGGACATGTTGCGCTCATCTCTGCCCTGCTGCGCACCATTTCCTGCACAACCCTGCTGGTGGCCCCCTGGATGGAATCCATGATGGCCTGCAGGTGGTCTGAGTGAGTATGGGCGATGGCCTCCATCTTGTGCTGCCTGCGCTCCATTGCATCCAGCTTCTGCAGGACCACGTTGCTAGGTGGACTATGCGGTCAGGGAGGTGGGCTAGGCATTGGGCCAGAGCTGAATGCAAGAGAGCCATAGGAGGGTGTGTCCACATCTTGCTTGGGTGTTGCTATGTGCTGGTGGTGTGGAGGGCTCCCAGGGAAGTGTGGGCCTTGGCCAGGTGTGGACTCCAGGCGGTGTCCCCCTGTATGTAGGTATTGCCTCCTTGTCTGTGCTGACGGCTGCAGATGTGGGTGCAGCTTGGCCTGCACTGCCCCGGCTGTCCGCTGGTTTCATTACAGGGCCAGTGGTGACACCGGTAGGCTTGGCCTTGCTGGCTTGAGGTGTTGCATGGCGGTCTGTTTGCCTAGGCAACAGTGTTGTGGGCCTTCATGGCAGACCTTGAGGGCCTTGTGGCGCTAATGCCTGATGGGCAGCTGACTCTTCCTCCTCAGGGGGCTCTGGCGATGCATGCACGTCTGTAGGGGACATAGGACATTGCGTCAGGTATGGGTCCACCACATGTATTGACATGCATTACATGATTGCTATTGTTCAGGATGTGCCACCAGACATGTGGGCAAATGGGCATGTCTGCCATAGGAAGTTGCATGTGGGCCCTACATCATGGGGTTGCTAGTGGAGATGGGTGTGTGCCATTGGCCTCTGTTTTGGTAGAGCAGGGTGTCTGTGCAGGGGGTGGGTTTTGTCTGACATGCATGCTTGTGGGCCTTCATGGGCCTGCATCCCCTCCCCGGATGGCAGTGACATGGTGGGCTCGGGGGCTTGTTCCATGGCAACGGTATGGCTCTATGGGACACTGCTGCGCAGCCAGCAGGCTGTTCTGCACAGTGATTTGCATGCTGTGGACATGTCTGCATGAGGGACGTGTACTTCCCTGCGGCTTGTCTGCCATGCCTCATGGTGCAGGCCTACTGGATCTGCTACATTCTGGGGTGGATGATGCACAGTGTCATGGTTGCTCTCGCACCTCAATCCCGCTGGCGCACAGTGCACCAGTAGGGGTGAGGTGCGCATGGCCATTAATTTGGTTCAATTGCCTGGCTTTCCCGCTGCTGTCCCGCTCAAAGGTGCCCTGCCCCCATGGCTGCTCTGGGGGTGGCTGATGTGATGGGCCCTCACTCTGCCCTGTCAGCACGCTCAGCTTCGGACACTGCTGACTTGTGTCCCTGTCCACTGGAGCTTCTTATTCTGGGTTACCATTTGTGCATGCATTTGTTGGGGGGGGGGGTACACTCCCCTCCTGCCTGCTGGCTCCCGCCTCTGCACTGCCGATGCCCTCGAGGTCAAGCATGGTGCTGCATTTTTCCTCCCATGCAACGAGGACCAGTGGCTGGGCAGTACCTCCTGTGGTCGCCAGGGACTCCCAGCGGTGTTGGGCAAGCAGTCCCTGCACCCATACCCTCAGGTCCTTCCACCATTTCTGGCAGTCCTCACCATCACGGGGTACTCCGGACACTGCAGAGACCTTCTGGGCAATGCTGCGCCATATGGCTGTGCACCGCTGCCCACTGGTCTTCCCCTGCCTTGGCCCATACAGCTTGTCACTGTGCCCCACTACCTCATCAGCCAGTACCACTAGCTCACCCTCACTGAACCTGGGCTTTCTGAGCCGATGTTCTGCCCCTTTGCCTGTGAGCCTCTTCTGTGACGTTGTCAGTTGTCTGTACTGCTGGATGGCTGCAGGAAGTGGAGATTTTAAAAGGATTGTGTTTTCCAAAATGGCCACTGCGCTGATTCCCGTTCCGGCGGTGACGCAATTTCCGCTGATGCTTATAGCGCCGGGCTCGCTGGTAGTAGAGCTATTAGTGCCGGTTTTCTGGTGGTAGTGCTTTTTTCGGCGCAATTTCTGCCGGGCGCTAATAGTGTTACTGCCAGAGTCGGGGCGTGTGCACGCCAGGTTGTGATTCGGTGCAATTACTGCTGCGCGCCCCAGCGGTAATGCTATTTTCACCCAGCGGTAATTGATCCTCTTTACCGTCCAACTTGTGATGAGGCCCAATGTGTCTTGTTCCTGTGAATGCAACTGAGAAAATTAAACTACACAGGACAAATTGTAGCCCAGCTTGCAGGCAGTTCTTCATTCAAGAATGTAGCAGCCTTGTTTTCAAAGTTGTATTGCTTTCATCAATTAAGAACAAAGATAACGACAGTGGTTCAGTAAGTCAACCCCCGCCCCTCCTTTACCCCGATAGTAGATCATGACATTGTTCCCCGTTGGCAACATACATTGAGTGCATTTATCATCGTGGTGTTAACTCTTGACATCACATTATTTACAGTTGTACCCCATCCCTCAGTAGGTATTCACCCCTTCTCATACAACCGGTGCATATTAAAACCCTTCTCATTCAATGACGGTGTGCATTCAAGGTGCCCCTTCTTCAAATTGGGTCCCACATCCTCGGACCTGCGAAATGAGATATTGCTTATAAAGGTCCCAGATATCTTTAGGTCTGGCACAGGGGTGAACTAATCTTCCATACTCCATTTCATTGCAGTACAGGTTATCTTATTTCCATTGCATTAGTGTGGGACTACCCCATCCGTTTAGCCAAAAGCATTAATAGTCCAACTAGTTTCCGCACTCGCCCTGCAATCTACTTAGTGTATTGTTGGGTAAGAATTGGTGCAGCCACACTGTGTGAGTCTAGACAACACTTATCTGCTTGGTATTAGGCAACCCACCTTTTGGTATAGGTCTGTACTACACAAGTTGGTACTGTGACTGAGCAAAGGAACAAAGTTCCCACAATGGGGGAACTCCCGTCCCCTGCACACTGTCAATAGCTAAATAAGCTGGACTGTTATGACAATAATAGTAGGTTCATAAATCTTGTAAAACAGTTCAATATGTAAAGGTCATAGTTTATTTCTTAGATCACATTCATTATGTAACATTAATTTATGTTTCACAGCTTCAACTCAATCATGAATCTTGAAATGTCCATTCATATTATCTTCCTTTATTGTTGCAATGCCCAACGCGTTTCGAGCTATCAAGCTCTTCATCAGGGGGTCAATAAAGCTACATACAGAAAATGTTCATGTATCTACAATATAACATATAAAGCTAAATCAGTTCAAATATGTATATCCTGTAAGTGATGTTTTTATCAGTATACAAGAAATAGATAAATTACCTCTAGGCCTCCGGTATCTGCGTCAAGTGGGTACTAATGCCCTGGAATCTTTGTATCCAAAGGCAGTGTGCAGTGATAAAGTATAAGGGTCACTGTATGTTTAAAAGTATGAGTCAATGCATATCTCTAAAAATGATAGTAGCTTACCCTCTCCAACAACGGTAAATTGTGGAATCCACTCTGGTAGCAGTTGTCCCTACGCCTCTAGACCTCGGTTTAAAATGTGGGTGTTCATACTAGAGAAATCAAAAAACTATCTAAGAATCCAATATGGGAAAATGGCTTAAAATACATAATGTAAATGCAAAAGCTTGCTGTGTAGCTTTTCCATAGATAACATGCGTGTCTGCTGATGAAGGATAAACCCTTGTGCATTGCTGTAATGGTGTCAAGGAAACGTTCACGCTCGCCTCTTACATAAATCTGTAACGGCATGCAATGTTAAGCCATAAATTGTCTGGATACACGTTACTCTGCGTATGTGTATTGAAGTCAAGATAGAAGTGCCTTACCAGATGATAGAAATACGTTCTGTATTTCGTTCTTGATGCATGCGGCTACTCCCAAACGGCTGTGGAAAGTTGTGTGCATTGGTAACCTTGGCTACCACGTTGAAGATATAGAACGTTATGACGTGCACGTAATCTGTGTCGTGAAGCTGAATGTTTCTCCTAGTTGTTATGGCAACTATGAGCTTTCTGTAGTAGTAACGTTGCTATGTAGGGGCTGCTGTCATGTAGAGCGCTGCGTTTTATTACTTGTAAGCACTTTTGCTGTTTCCCGTATTAACGCTACTGTGTCAAGTTTATTTCTAGATGCCTGCTAGGGGCATATTGAGGATAACCGCAGTGCCAATCTGTGCGATACTAAGGGTGAGGTAGTGTCACTGTTTAGCAAAAAATGACTGTATCCCTAAATAGAACAACAGTGTAGAGTATGCAGTCTACCACATCTGTCATCACATTATTTCAAAGAGCCATATAGATACAAATACAGATAAATGTATCATAACTGGTGCATAAACTCAACTTGATATGCAAACAATACATAATATCAATGAATCTTCAATACAAAAATAGTTGTATGTGCTTGTATATACAGTCCATTATTACAACCTAGTGTTAAGAGTTCAACATCTATTCATAGAATATTGTATAGTCCATGAGTCTGCATTCATTAGTATCCTTCTTAACTACACCTGTTGGGAGTAGAATGTAGTGTCACATCAATCTACATTAATTAGTTTGCCGACTAACAAACAAATCATAGCAACTGATCATATATTCTAAAGGTGGAGAAAACCCATGGAAAGACATAAAAAAGATACATTTTACTCACTTGATGTAAGAGGAGTTTTATATACTCAACAAATCTCTGGAGATTGTCAGATAATGAGTCAATGTGAATAAGCTCTATATAAATCCAGAATGCCTGGACTCAAATGATATTCACAGGTATGCTCCCAGACAGAACTCTTTGTTCATACTGAGGGGGCTAATTGAATCCAACTGACTGATCAGCCAGGTCTATCTCAAGAGGGGTACATGTGAGCTGTAGAGCTGTACAAATGAAATCTGTAAATACAAGTAACCAAGTAACTCTTACACTCAAGGTTTCAGTTATAAATAGTTATTTATTTCATTAACATACATTTTTAAGTAAGTTTTCTTTAAAAAAGGCAATTCTTTGTAACAACGTAAATATACTTTTAAACTTACTTTTTAGAATCATACACAATTCCTACACCCTGAGGTGACTTCAATCACAAGGACAGTAATGGCATGTATACTTTGTAGATTCTGAGGTTTCAGAAAGGAAAGGTTGGGGAAAGGTTGTTTTTATACATCCGAATACATTTGTTTTGTTTTGATTGATTGATTGAAAAAGGTTAGACAGTTTCTCAGTACATGTGAGGACAGCTAAATCCTCCAATGAAGTCTAGATAAGCCTTCCCCAGCAGTAACAGTATACAACAAGCTACCACCTATGAGCGACAAACGGTATCAAAGTCAATGGACTAGAAGAGTGCCTTCGGGGAGCCAGGACAGCCAACGTCATTTGGGACAGTCTATAGATCTGATGCACTTCTTGGATTACAGTCTTGCACAAAGTAGAGAGTTTTAGAAAAATCACTTGTAGGGTCACAAGTTATTAAGCCTTTGAGAAGAGAGTTGAAATCAACTCGTAGAAAGATAAGCCAATGCAATTCCCAAGTGAGAAGAGCTTGGCTAAAGGCAATAAGGAAAGTACCCCAAGCCTAAACAGTACCTCTGATTTAAATAAGAGTGGTTCACCTGGATTCTGTATTGTTACAGCGGTGCAGAACCTGGTTCCTTAGTCTCTTGTCTTGGGGACAAGAGTGAGGACGTCTGGAGGGATCCTGCGGCAGTACTCGGGAGGTCATCTGCAGCTAAGGACTCTTTTTGGTTCAGTGGCACTTCGCGGTTTCAGCGCTTAGCAAACAGCACTGATGCGGATCTCGGACACCGGTTGGGCTCTCTTCTATCCCTCAGTACTGCACTCTGGTGAGGGGACTTTGGATCTGGAGGTACTGCTTCGGGATCGTCCTGAGGAGTTTCCTGGAGCTTCAGCCTGGATCCGTTCTGTGGCAGACATTGCACTCAACTACAGGCACTCAACCCCTGGCATTGGGCTTCCGAAGCAACGGAGAGGCACAGCAAGTTGGGGATAGTGGTCCAGTGGAGTTCATCTCTGGGTTAGTTGGTCCCACTAACCCAAGGGGAGAAGTCGTTCCATCCGGAGCTTCTATGTCGAGGTGAAAAAGGAGTTCAGCACAGCAGCAGGGCTCTGGGCAATTCAAAGGTCCAGGAGATTGCAGCAAGCTTCGTTCACGGTTTCGTCGTCTGGTGTTTCTCCCAGTGGTCGACACTGCCTGTATCCCAAAACCCCCGCCTTTTAAGCAGGTTTCTCCCATTCATGCACAGCCTAGGCTGTCAATCACACAGCAGGATGGCTGTCCTGAAAGGGCAGCCAGCCAGCCAATCAGGACTAGTTGCATTCAGGCATTCCTAGAGACAAATAACAGGGGAGTTTATGGACCCTCCCTCGCATCCTGTCTTCTCAGACTCGCTGGAGCCAGAGGCAAGAAAAACAAAGGGCTCAAATCTGTCAACGCACAGAGTAAAACCCAAGAAAGACCTCACAAACAAAAAATGGCAGAAAAAGAAGACGGGGGTCATTTTGACAAAATGGTCACCCATGGGTGCTGTAGTGCAGCCGAGGGTTCAGCCTGCAGTAGAAAAGCACAATGGTAGGAAAAAGCAAACTACTGCCACCAGCCATTTAAAGTAGTTAGGGTAACATATAAATGGTACGTCAAAATGTAGGATAAGGGGCTACTTGGTAACCCCCCAGCACTTCACATAAGATGGCGTGTGCTGGACCTACAAAGAGAAAAGTTATGTAAAGTCAATTTCGCTTTACTATTCTTGGGAACTGTAGTTCACACAAGAAAAAGTGATTTAAACCTTATGAGAAATCTAAAGGCTTTCGCTGTGACATTGCACTGAAGGTGTTGTGTGTTTCCATACAAAAAGCAGATGCCTATGGAGTTTGTCAGACTCCAAAAACTGTGAAAATACAAAATCCAAATCGGGTAAAAACACATGAGAGAGTGAGGAAAAGGTCTCACTCACTCCAGGGTTAAAGTTAAAAAGTCCTAAATCCAGCAAAAGAGCTGAGGGTCTCTAAGGTTGAAGGGAATTAGCACAGAAATGAAAATTCTCCCTAGCATGTATCACAGTATTGCCACTCTCGGGTCAAGCTCCATCCTTTCCCCTTTAATAATACTCACTGTTTTGAAAACCCCTTCCAAAAATGAAACGTGGAAGGGCAACCTCATGCTATATGTACAAAAACTGCTGGTGTTAAGGGCAATCTTCCTAGTCTGCATGCAGCAATATTTCCAAATTTCTTCAGGTACTGTCACCCAGCGAGGCCTTCCAAAGTTGCCGAGATGATTCAACCCACCCCATTGTATTCTCCTGTACCTTACTATAGAGGCGGGACACAATTTTACTGGTATCCACTATCTCCACTACCTCATCCAATGTGACAACCACTGCTGGTTCCCCCGGAAAGGTAGAGAATAGATCTTTCAGGGTGTTCTTCAACCTTAAATATATAAATAGGTCTAAAGGCATAATGACCCCTTTACTTTGCATCTCCTTCACTGTTAGGAACTGTCCCCCCCGGGAAAAGGTCGCAAAAACATGCAATGCCCAGTCGTTTCATGCAGTGCACATACCCAAGCTCACTGGTGAGTAGCAATCCTGGGATATGAATGACCAGGAGTTTAGGAGAATACAAAGCCTTGCCTTGCTCCTTTTTCTCAATGCTAACTAACGATCTACATGATTATTCCACCATATTCGTCAATTTAGATGACCTTCCAGGAGCTGTTCATATTATCACCCTTAAAAGAGATGGTCCGGCAAGCGCACTTTCCATTTCCACATGCCTCCTTTCTGCTCCTCCCTCGTACCAGTGCGCCAGAAATCCTGCCTTCTCTGCCTCGTAATACACCTCTAAGTCCGGCAACGCTAGACACCCTTTATCTAATAGTGCTACTAGTTTCTTTCACGATATACGCATTTGCTTGCCCGCTGTGTGAAACCTAGGAACATTCTTCCATCCAGACCTATAGAGTCCTCTATTCAAGTGGCCTGGGGAGGGCCATCGCTTTTGGATCCCAACCCTGGGGTTGGACGAGCGAGGGAGGATCACCTGGGTAGGGGAGTCCGGGGTTGTTTTAGTGGGAATACCCCAGGTGAGACGCAGTATTCTGACGGGACAATGGAGGAGGAAGAGGAGGTCCTGGACGCCTTCATGGGATATATTGATTCTCACAACTCTTAACCAGGTGTCATGGCCTTTGATTCCAATCCTATCATGTATGACTCAGGAGGGAGAAAGAAAGGCGTCAGTTGCCCAAGAGGGGGAAAGAAGAAGACCCAAATGAAACAAGGACAAAGTTCTTGTGTTGAGATCCATTCATCCAGTACCTGTCCAAGTTACAGAGAATATCATCAAGACCCCTGTTTTAGACATAAGGATGGAGGCAACCATTCCCTTAAGTAAAGACAAGATAAGAAGATATTCCTATATTCATAGTCAACTCCCTAAAAAAGTAACTGAAACTCAATCTAATCTCCAATCCCATTACACTTCACATCCCTCTCCCTCAGCTTTCACAAGGCATTTTCAGTCCCAGTCCATTCTCCCCACCCCCATTTCTGACCAATGCTGGGACGAGGAAGAGGCAACCAGGAGAAGTGAAGATTTCCCATAGGAACAACATGGGGAGTGTAAGGGAAACCGGCTATAGAAAGAACTCCATTTGACTATTTTCACAACTATAAAAGGTGTGGCCTTTTTCCAAAGAGTGAGCGAGCTGGGTATGTTGTCTGGACCAGAGAGGCCAAGCAGCGCAGAGCAGCAGAACCTGAAGCCTGGAGGAGAACGGCTTGCCGAGACGCTGGCCTGGGGTTTGTAAGGTGCTGCAGCCTGTCCCAAGGGTAACTGTGGGGCAGGTGGTGAGACCCTGACCTCAACCCTGTGTATCCAGAGGGACGCCCGTCAATGTGACACTGCCTAGTGAGTTTCATCTCAGTGAGAGAGAAACTCGGGAGCGTGCAGATGACTGGAGCGGAGAGGGAGAAAGACACAGTAAAGCGGCACCGAGCAGAAAAGCGAGAGAAAGCTTGTAAAGCAGCACAAAGCGGAAAAGTGAAAAGAAGCGAAAGAAAGCTTGTAGAGCGGCAAGGAGCAGACAAGTGAAAGGAAATATGAGTAAGACCGAAAGCGCAAATATAACTAAGGAAAGCAACAAATGGAAAAGGCTCTAGCAGCGCAGTAAAGTAAAGACATTAAGAAGGTGCAAGTGTGCACAAACAAGCAAGGAAGGTGCATGTGTGCACGAAAAAGCAAGGAAGGTACAAGTGTGTACAAGAAAGCAAGGAAGGTGCAATTGTGCACGAGAAGGAAGCAGAGGAAACAGGAGAACAAGAAGGGGTGCAGGAAGCACTTGAAGGTAGAAGGTGAAAGAAGGAAGAGCAAGGAATAAAGAGAGGGCTAAAGATCAGGGTCGTTGCGCTTAGGAGGAGCAAAAAACATGGCGTTTTCTAAAGTCTGTGATGCTACCCCCTGAATGGGTTATATGTGAAGGAACTTTATATGAGAGAAACTTACATCCTAATAACTGTATATGAGAGAAAAATACATCCGGACAAGCTGAACTTGTGTTTAAATCTAAAAGGGGCCTAAGTTTGGGGAAGGGTAGCCTGAGAAGCTTAAGCTGAACTTGTTTTTTAATTCAAGAGGGGCCTTAGCTTGGGGAAGGGAACGCTGATAGGCATAAGAACATGGAATACCTATTATTTTGTGATACTGCAGGAATTGAAACTTGGGGAAAGGAGCTCAAGCTTTGGAAAGGGAACCCTGAGAGGCCTGACAATGTTGAATATTTATAGTTTTTTTTTATGCTAAAGGAATTCAAGCTTGGGTAAGGGAACCCCCGAGAAGCTTGAAGAGGAACTGTGTATATCTTTTTTGGTTATGTTTTGAACTTGGAAGAGTTAAAGCTTAGGGAAAGGAATCCCAAGGAACTTAAGGCATTGAAAGTGTTTGAGACTACTACAAGAATTGTGGAGAAGGACTAATGAGCAGCCCTTTTTTTTGGATCACACTTATTTTTGTGAATCTGACCAACCTACACCTGCTGAGAAGACCAACTGAAACCAACCTTTGTTTCCTATTTTCTGTTGAACCACCATATTTTTCTTTCAAGAGACTTCCTAACACAAAGAGCGAGTGCAAGCATATGTTTAGACACAGACAGATCTTTTACTTTGTTCTTTCAGACAGCCCTTAGAAACATCAGTTAAGGTAACCATCCCATTAGTGTGGATATGGTTTCAAATATACCTTCATCTGCTTCTCTGTACAGGGGGTACTGTTTTGCCCCTGCTAAAATTGCTCCTGGCTTAAGCTTTATTTTAACTGCTCCTGCTCCACTCAATAGACCCACGTCATATGGACTGTTGGTCCATAAAATACTTGCCACTTTTTCTAGATCTGTCTAGAAAAATGCTGGTTTCTTTTTTACCAGTGCCATTCTCTGTGGTATTTCCCTATTCTCTACTTTCATCCAGTAAGTGAGACTTCTGAAAAATACTAATTCATTGTCTGAATTCTTAGCTCTGAACAGCTCCTCGTCTTTCAAGTCTGTTAGTCTATACCCTTCGTCAAGAGCTATTACTGTTCTCCATGCTCTTCCTTTGTTATCTGTCCCATGAATAATCACCCTTTCCTCTCTCACTATCACTTCCTCCAGTTCTATGGGAATAACCTGTCCTTCCTCGTCATCCATATGTACTTCTGGGCGAAACAGAAATTTGTCGGGTATCCTCAGTAATTACCTATCAATCCAGGAAGCCATGTCAACAAAATATTTAGTCCATGCAAAAATACTTCTGGATTTAAAGGGACACCTTGTAATGCTTTTGGCCTCTAAATGCTAATATAAATTCTTACATTCATGTAATGTATTCCTGGAGTGGAACATATTATCTCTTGTCAGTAAAAGATATCGTCATATTAAGTTTTGTCAAGTCACGTCCTAGCATGTTAACTAGTGTTTGTGAGAGAATATAATAATGACATTGGCACGTCATGTTCTCCTATTGCAATTGGTAATTCATCAGTAAACAAAACAAAACTCATAGCCCCAGCAGAAAATACCTGCCCATTCATGGCTATGGATACTTTCCCTCTCGAACACGAGCGCTCCTGTATCTAAAAGAAATGAAAATGTCTTGCCTCCTATCGTTGCCCTGATCCTTGGTTCTTCTTGGAGGTCTGGTGTCACAGATAGTACTGAACACATGAGGTCGCTCTATGAGCTTCCCTGTTATGGGTATACATTCATCCCTGTACCTGTAAAAGGATTCCCTCCCACTACTGTCACATTCCTTTCCTGTCGTAGGTGTTTGTGGGGATGCTGTGTTCTCCTTCCATTGTGGCATTGTTGCCTTTTACATCAGAGTTTACTGTTGTGTCTGTACTTGTATTTGCATAGGCGCTTTCTGTGGTTGCCCTTGTGACTACTGTGGTTGCAGCAGAATCTAGTGTATTCGCAGTGCATTTGTCTGATAAAGAGCGTGATCTTGGGCATAATACTCTGGTGGTTCGGTATTATTCTATGGAAAATAAAATGCCCCCCTCTTGGAGCTTGCCAGTTTTTCTGCATGCCCCCTCTACTTCTACACGTTTGGGCAATATGGCCTGTCCTCCATTAAATCCTCGCCCCTTGAGGGTTTTGAAATCTGCCTCCTTGTCCTCAAAGTCTATTCCCCCCTACTACGTGGCCAGAAATTGTAGCCGCCCTGATCTATGGAGTACCCTGCATTAGTTGGCTGTGTAAGTGGCAGCTCGTGTGTAACCACTCCTTCACTGCTCGTCAGTACTGCTGCTTCTACAGCTATTTTCGACAACTTTTTCTGAACTAACTTTGCCTCCTCAAGCTTCCTATAGTCTGCTTCTTCTCTTGTAACAATCGACAATGATGTATGATAGTCAAACTGTATTTCTGTCCATGGCTTCGCTTCCATCCCTATCTGTTTTATCATCTACCTTTGCGCTGGCTCAGGCAGTCCCTGACATAAAATATGATAAAATAACGCTGTTTTTATTGCTCGGTTCCCTCATCTCAAGACACCAACGTTCTTGAATCTCCTGAATATAAGCAACATGATCTTCGTTCTCTCCCATTTTCTGTGTCATAATTGCTCCCAGGTCTGATGTATCGGGATACTGTACTCTAAGTGCCCTCCATACGTCTGCTCTACAGTTATTAAATGGCGCTCTATCATGTGTCGTGTTTTGTGCTGTCACACTCGCATATCCTGCATGTATCCAAATGTTATCTCTCTACCCTAGAATAGCTGCTAGCAGACCTTTTTTGTCACCCATTACTAATGTAATTCCCGCTGTCATTCTTTCTAATGCATAAATCCATTTACCCGCTCCCAAAGTCAAACAGGATATTTCAAGATATCTTTATCCATTTGCGGCCACGTTATATACTGTGGGCGTCCTCCCCCTTTCTTTAATAATGGGAATTGTGTAAATCCTGTTTTACAATCATATCCACCTATGCTTCTTGTCTTCCAGGTGGGGCTGGTTTTGTCCGCTCATCTTTGTTATGGCAATTGCCTCAGTCTTCTTACATAAGGCAGGGACATTTCCCATACGCTATGCGTCCGTCCTTGTGGTAGTTGGGGATATGATCTAGGTTCTAGTGTGTTCCCTTCCGGTTCTTCTAAATCTGACCATTGTACCAGTCTTCCCATATTTGAGTCTGTCGAGGAGCCATATGCACCCTCTCCTCGCGCTCTCTCATTTTCTTCCCTCTCTTCATCTGACATCATTATACCCCAACTGCCATGGCTATTATGCCTTTCCTCATCATCAAGGTCTAATCTGCTTAGGGACAGCGTTCTATGCTTGTCCATCATTACGTCATCCAATCTCCCTCTTTCTTCTCCCGGTGGAGATCTTTTGATACTCCCTCTGGTCTCATAACTATCTTTTTCCTGTAACGCTCACCTGATTCCCGTAGAGGCGCCGGTCTTGACTGGGCGTATACCGTATCTTCAAAGGTGATGTGTAACACACGGCTGGCTCTTTGGGCTGGACCTCTGTGCACTGTATGTCTGACTCGAAGGGTAAGATGTCTTAGGTAAGTGAACGCCGTGCTCTCCATCTGCCTCGGGGCAGGGTGCTGTAACCAGTTTCTTCACTGGATAAGGGGAGCAGGCCTCTTGACTTCAGAGGACTGCTGTCCGTCGTTTACTGCACGAACGGTAAGTTTCGAGTAATCCTAATGTCTTTAAAGTCTTTAGTAATGATGTCTCTTGTTTTGCAGGGTTCCGGCAATGGCGGATGACGGGCTGAAGTGAGTTGAAGATGGAGCCCGTGTGATGAATAGAAGCGCCTGGAATCACGTAAGTAAGCGCTTGTTGCCTGCTTCACGATGCGCTCTAACTGTCTTTTTATTTTGCAGGTACAAGTTCGGAGCGGCTGCAGGGTGCCGGAATACCCACTGGGTTAGATGTGGAAAGGAGTAATGGCACGTGAGTATTAAAGTTCCCCAATGTCTTTAAACGCACCTTGTTTTGTCTTTCAGATGCGGGATGCAGCGCCGAAGGCCTCCGGAGCGTGCGAAGAGTTGGTAAGCTTTTGTCTTTCAGATGCCGGAATGCAGCGCGAGGCGTTGGTGACAGCCGATGGACCAGGTAAGTGAAGAGCTGTCACTGAAGACCGTAATGCTAACCTGTTCGTTCTTGTCTTTATAGGTGTTGCTGAAGACTGGATTCAGGATGGTAAGCCTTTTTCCTTAGGCCCAGGATCGGATGCAGAAGACACGATGAGCGTTCTGCTGCAGAGGATGCAGAATAACGCAAAGCAAGATTCATCCATCGGGTGTGGTTTAAATAGCCTCCTGTAGTGCTTAGGTGTCTCCTTCCACAGCCACGCCTAGGTAAGAAAAGAGTTCCTGCTTTCCAGAAGAGTTCCAGTGTTCTGAATCTAGGGAGTGGCTCCTGCCCCACCCAGCAGGAAAAGTAGTTCCAAACAGAAGAGGATCAGAGGCTCAACTGGCAGGCAAGTAAGCAGCATGGTCTGCTGCAGGTAAGTCCACCTAAGCATTATGAGCCCGGCGCTTCCAGCGCTGGGACTGGGCATATTTATGAGCCTGGTGCCACTGGCGCCAGGACTGGGTCCAAAAGGTCCCAATTGGGACTGGTTGGCACTCGGAACCTGGGTTATGGATCTGCTTCCAAGGGAGTTGGGAAAACCCTGACCTTTTGGAAGCAGAGATCATCACAGTACCCCCCCCCCCCCTCAAGGCCCCTCCCAAACCGGGCTTTTCCGGGGGTTTTGGCTTGTCAGGAAATGTTCGGTGAAATCTTTTGATTAGGCGAGGAGCGTGGACATATTCAGCAGGTTCCCAGGATCTCTCTTGGGGGCCGTAGCCTTTCCAGTCAATTAGGTAAAATAGTTTAGATTTGGAGATCTTGGAGTCCAGAATGCTTTTGACTTCAAACTCGAGTTCTCCATCAACTAGGATAGGTTTTGGAGATTTAGTTAGTCGGGTTTGAGGTTGCACGGGTTTTTATAGAGAGACGTGGAAGACCGGATGTATCTTCATGTGCGGGGGCAAGTCCAACTTGACCGCTACTGGGTTTACTATGGTAGTGATGGAATAGGGACCAAGGTATCTTGGGTTGAATGTGCGTGGCCCTTTTAGAGGTAGATATTTGGTGGATAACCAGACTTGATCCCCTACTTGATATTGAGGGGCTTCCTTCCGATGTTGATCTGCTCCTTTCTTGTATTGTTCTTTAGCCCTTTGAAGGTGAGAAACAGCTTCCTTAAAGGCTTGGGTGATTGTAGAATGCAGGTAGTCTACTGCTGGTGTTTCAAGATCTTGGAGGGGATCCAACTCCGAGGTTCGAGGGTGACTGCCGTACAAAAGAAAAAAACGGGGTTTTCCCAGTTCCCGAATGGACAGAGTTATTGTAGGTATATTCGGCTATCCAAAGGATGTCTTTCCAAGTTTTTTCCGTTTGTTGCAGCATGCAGCGTAAATACTGTTCCAGAGTTTGATTGGTCCTCTCGGTTTGTCAGTCGGTCTGAGGGTGGTGACTGGTCGATAGTCTCACATCAATTTGAGCCGACCGACAGCAACTTCGCCAAAAATGAGAAATAAATTGACTACCTCGATCCGAAATTAGAACCGAAGGAAAACCGTGCAGTCGGACGATGTTTTCGAGAAATTCTCGGGCCAGAGTTGCTGCTGTTGGCAAGCCTTTGAGCGGAATGAAATGCGCCATCTTGGAGAATAAGTCCACGATTACTAGAATCGTATTGTATCCGGAGCATGGAGGTAGATCGGTGATGAAGTCCATAGAAAGCGTATGCCAAGGGCGAGGTGGGATGTCAATAGGGCGTAAGAGGCCTGCTGGTCTTTCCTTTTGACTCTTGTTTTGGGCGCATACTCCACAGGACATTATAAAGTCTCTGATATCTTTTTTCCAAGACGGCCACCAGAAGTAGCGCTTGATCTTTTCTGAGGTCTTGGCCATACCGGGATGACCTTCCATTAAAGAATCGTGATAACAAGAGATTACTTTTTTCTGTAAATCTGTGCTGGGTAGGTATAATCGTTCTTGGAAATACAATAAGTTGTCCTTTACTGCAAAGTCCTTTCCCTGCAGATCCCAATTCTGTATGTCTGCTGGAGTTACAAGTTGCCTGGCTTTATCCTTAACTTCCTCTATGGATTCTGTGGCGATTACACCCAGAATTCTTTGTTCGGGAATGATTGGTACAGGTTTAGGGTTGATCAAGTGTTCTTCCACTCCCATCCGAGAAAGGGCATCAGCTTTACCGTTCTTTGTACCAGGTCGATAGGTAATTATGAAGTCAAACTCGGCAAAGAATAATGCCCAACGGAGTTGTCTAGAGGATTGGGCTTTTGCGGTTTTCAAATATTGCAGGTTTCGGTGATCCGTAATCACAGTAACGGTGTGTAGGGCCCCCAGCAGATAATGCCGCCAAGCCTTAAAGGCAGACTTGATAGCCAGAAGTTCCTTGTCAGTAATCGTGTAATTGATTTCAGGAGGCGAGAATTTGCGGGACCAAAATGCCACGGGATGCAACTGATTGGTTACTGGGTCCTTTTGTGATAGAACTGCCGCCATGGCAAGGCTTGAAGCATCAGTTTCCACAATGTAGGGGAGTTCGGGGCGAGGGTGTTTTAAGATTGGTGCAGAGATAAATTTAGTCTTCAAATCCTGGAAAGCTTGTTCCGCCTCGGTAGACCATTCAAAACGTTTGTTTTTCTTTAACAAGGCAGTGATGGGCTGGACTATTCGAGAGAATTCGGGGATAAACCTGCAGTAAAAGTTAGCGAAGCCTAACATGCTTTGCACACCTTTTACGGAGGATGGTGATGGCCATTTGAGAACTGCATCGACCTTCTTTGAATCCATACGCACTCCGCCAGGTGATAATATGAATCCCAAGAATTCAACTTCAGTCACGTTGAAAACACATTTTTCCAACTTAGCGAAAAGTTTGTGTTGACGCAATCTTTCGAGGACCATTTTCACGTGTTTCCGATGTTCAGATTCCAATGAAAAATAAACGAGGATGTCGTCAATGTAAACAACAACACACACATCTATGAGCTCTCTGAGGACATCGTTCATAAAATATTGAAAGGCGGCCGGGGCATTGCAAAGTCCGAAGGGCATGACCTGATATTCAAATAGCCCATACTTGGTGCGGAAGGCCGTCTTCCATTCATCGCCCTCTTTTACTCGTACCAAGTGGTAAGCTCCTCTAAGATCCAGCTTTGTATATATGCATGCTTTTCTGACTTGGTCCAGGAGTTCAGGGATCAAAGGTAACGGATATCTATTCTTAACGGTGATCTGGTTCAGGGAGCGATAATCTATACAAGTTCTAAGGTCTCCTTCCTTTTTTGGAACGAAGAACAAAGCTGAAGAAGCAGGGGACTTGGAAGGACGAATAAACCCATTTGCCAGGTATTGATCCAGGTATTGATCCAGGTATTGTCGAAGGTGAAGGTTCTCAGGCTCGGTGAGGGCATAAATTCTACTACAAGGAGGAGTAGATCCAGGTATCAGGTCTATCTGGCAGTCATAAGACCTATGAGGAGGTAGAGAGTTAGCCTGATCCTTCCGGAAAACATCTTGGTATTTGGGAGGTAACTGGGGAGTCTCTGAAGAAATGTAAACAACAACACACACATCTATGAGCTCTCTGAGGACATCGTTCATAAAATATTGAAAGGCGGCCGGGGCATTGCAAAGTCCGAAGGGCATGACCTGATATTCAAATAGCCCATACTTGGTGCGGAAGGCCGTCTTCCATTCATCGCCCTCTTTTACTCGTACCAAGTGGTAAGCTCCTCTAAGATCCAGCTTTGTATATATGCATGCTTTTCTGACTTGGTCCAGGAGTTCAGGGATCAAAGGTAACGGATATCTATTCTTAACGGTGATCTGGTTCAGGGAGCGATAATCTATACAAGTTCTAAGGTCTCCTTCCTTTTTTGGAACGAAGAACAAAGCTGAAGAAGCAGGGGACTTGGAAGGACGAATAAACCCATTTGCCAGGTATTGATCCAGGTATTGTCGAAGGTGAAGGTTCTCAGGCTCGGTGAGGGCATAAATTCTACTACAAGGAGGAGTAGATCCAGGTATCAGGTCTATCTGGCAGTCATAAGACCTATGAGGAGGTAGAGAGTTAGCCTGATCCTTCCGGAAAACATCTTGGTATTTGGGAGGTAACTGGGGAGTCTCTGAAGAAATTGCTGCCAGTGCAACACCAGGTGGAGGGTGACAAGTAGAGACACATTCTGGAAACTGGACCGTTCTTGCTCGCCAATCGATCAGAGGATTGTGTTTCTCTAACCAAGGTATTCCTAGAATAATCTGAAACTGAGGGGCCTTGATCACATCGAACACGATCTTCTCATGGTGTCCATCTTGACTTACTAGCGTCACCTCTTGAGTGGTATGCGTTACTGGCCCGGAGGCTATCTCCGTACCATCCACCGTAGTAATGACGTCCTTTACAGCCTTGGGGCAAAGAGTTAGATTCATCCTCAAAACCATTTCATGATCCACATAATTGCCGATGGCACCGCTGTCGACGTAAGCTTCAATTGCATGTAATCGATCCAGATTATCAGGGCTAATGAGGACCATAGGTATCACGAAATGCGAGGTCACGGAACTGGTTTTCACGCTCGGCAAGAGGACCTCTATTCTTGTCGGGCGAGGTCGTTTCCCTGCTCAGAGTTTGTAACTTTGGTAACTGCAGCTCCTACTGCCTTCTTGGCAGGTTTCACCGGACAGTCTCGAAGAAAGTGCCCTGAGTTTCCGCAATAGAGGCATAATTGCAACTGTTTTCTCCTTTCCCGCTCCTTTTGTGTTAGAGGACCTTTCAGACCCCCTATTTGCATGGGTTCCCCAGAGTCTACTCCTTTGGAAGGAGTTGGCGGTTTGGAAAATACTCGAGCATCAAACTTGGAACGATCGGCCTTCCTGTTCTGCAGTCTGTGATCTATTTGAACGACTAAGTCTATATAGTCCGAACAATCTTGTGGGGGATTCACTACTTGGGCTAACACATCTTTGAGCTCTCCACGTAGACCTCTATAAAACAGCGTAATCCTTTTGTCCTCAGGCCATTGAGTTTCCACTATCAGTCTGTTGAAAGACGCAATATAAGCCAAAAGGTCTTGATTACCTTGTTGCAACGAAAGAAGCTCATTGTCCAAGGCCTGCCCCTGTGAATGTCTTGCGAACAGTTTTTCCATACTGAGCTGAAAAGCTTGAAAATCATGGAGGACCGGATCATCTTGATTCACTAGAGGGATCGACCAGTCTGCCGCATTGCCACTAAGGTACGAAAGCACGAAAGCTACTTTAGCTTGATCAGTTGGAAAGGCTGCTGGCCGGCATAAGAAATGCAACAGTTTCAGTTTCAGTTTATTCATTTGTATTGCGCACCAGACCCAAGGGTATGAGGGCGCATGAGCAGCAAGGTGATTCAAAGCTTGGTAACCGTGGCAAGCAGTGGCAACCGGCACTGATTGATAAATACTGCAAACCTCTTTGGGTCACCAGAAAATCGTTCGGGCGGAGCCAGAGGTACATTCCCAGGTAGGTTGATCTGCACTGGATTCATAGAGGATGTAGAAGGAAGATTTCCCCCAGATGCGGGTAACGGGGTCTGTCCGGCTTGTGACTGTAGCAATTGTCTAGCAAGATCATCTGTTCGCTCCTTGGAAATAATCAGTTCCCTTCTTAGAGCGTTCGTTTCCTGACGGGCTGCATGCACTTCTGCCCTTAGTTCCCCAAGTAACTGGGCTAGCTGGTCGGTATCCGAGGTTTCCATAGCGCCTGGACGGGAGTTTTGTGGTAGGCTTTGCGTTCTGTAACGCTCACCTGATTCCCGTAGAGGCGCCGGTCTTGACTGGGCGTATACCGTATCTTCAAAGGTGATGTGTAACACACGGCTGGCTCTTTGGGCTGGACCTCTGTGCACTGTATGTCTGACTCGAAGGGTAAGATGTCTTAGGTAAGTGAACGCCGTGCTCTCCATCTGCCTCGGGGCAGGGTGCTGTAACCAGTTTCTTCACTGGATAAGGGGAGCAGGCCTCTTGACTTCAGAGGACTGCTGTCCTTCGTTTACTGCACGAACGGTAAGTTTCGAGTAATCCTAATGTCTTTAAAGTCTTTAGTAATGATGTCTCTTGTTTTGCAGGGTTCCGGCGATGGCGGATGACGGGCTGAAGTGAGTTGAAGATGGAGCCCGTGTGATGAATAGAAGCGCCTGGAAGCACGTAAGTAAGCGCTTGTTGCCCGCTTCACGATGCGCTCTAACTGTCTTTTTATTTTGCAGGTACAAGTTCGGAGCGGCTGCAGGGTTCCGGAATACCCACTGGGTTAGATGTGGAAAGGAGTAATGGCACGTGAGTATTAAAGTTCCCCAATGTCTTTAAACGCACCTTGTTTTGTCTTTCAGATGCGGGATGCAGCGCCGAAGGCCTCCGGAGCGTGCGAAGAGTTGGTAAGCTTTTGTCTTTCAGATGCCGGAATGCAGCGCGAGGCGTTGGTGACAGCCGATGGACCAGGTAAGTGAAGAGCTGTCACTGAAGACCGTAATGCTAACCTGTTCGTTCTTGTCTTTATAGGTGTTGCTGAAGACTGGATTCAGGATGGTAAGCCTTTTTCCTTAGGCCCAGGATCGGATGCAGAAGACACGATGAGCGTTCTGCTGCAGAGGATGCAGAATAACGCAAAGCAAGATTCATCCATCGGGTGTGGTTTAAATAGCCTCCTGTAGTGCTTAGGTGTCTCCTTCCACAGCCACGCCTAGGTAAGAAAAGAGTTCCTGCTTTCCAGAAGAGTTCCAGTGTTCTGAATCTAGGGAGTGGCTCCTGCCCCACCCAGCAGGAAAAGTAGTTCCAAACAGAAGAGGATCAGAGGCTCAACTGGCAGGCAAGTAAGCAGCATGGTCTGCTGCAGGTAAGTCCACCCAAGCATTATGAGCCCGGCGCTTCCAGCGCTGGGACTGGGCATATTTATGAGCCTGGTGCCACTGGCGCCAGGACTGGGTCCAAAAGGTCCCAATTGGGACTGGTTGGCACTCGGAACCTGGGTTATGGATCTGCTTCCAAGGGAGTTGGGAAAACCCTGACCTTTTGGAAGCAGAGATCATGACATTTCCCATATCTGCCTATATAGTTCTCCAATCCTTTTCCCTATACATTCTACCTCATGCTCCTCAACCCATGTTGGTACTCTAGTATCTCGTGCAGCTCTCTTAAGAGGCTGTTATGAGATTCTCTCTCCTTCCCAGCATTCTCGTTCTTCAATTGGTATTACATATCTATTAACAATGTGATCCATTTCGTCACCCCTTTGTCCTCTACTCCTCATTTCCTTCATTTCTTCCTCTTCCCTTCTTCTCCTTAACCTTCTTACTTCCAAACTTTGTTTCTATTTCCTCCCGATTCTTTTTTCTCCCCATCTTTTCTCTCTCCTTTCTGCTCTTCATACCTTCTTCGTTCTTCTTTTTATTTCCTTTTTTCCTTCTCATCTTTGTATACCCTTTCCCGTTCCTTTTCCTTTCTTTCCTGTTCCTCTTTCCTTATCATCAATACCCTTTCCATCTAATTTGAGTAGTATCTGTCCTCCCATCCACTCATTCTGTACAATTGTCATTTCACTGGATTTGTCTTTCTCTCCTTTTTGTCTTAGTCTCTTTTTCTATCTCTATTGGTCTGTCCCTTCTCTCGTTACTCTCTTCATATTTACTATGTCCGGATATATATTCCCATTATTTAAACTTACTTTCTTCTCTACTATCTTCACTACTATAAGCAGGGGGGGAGGGGTGCATCTATCAGATTAATATACCCTGCCGCTTCTTATAGAGGATAAAATCCCTGTTTCTCAGCGTTGTGCCCTCCAATACATGCTGATTAAACATCCACTCCTTCTCTGGTGAGTCTTCTTTCTCACTATGATACATTTTCCATAGCTCTAAAATAGCTAACCTTTTCTGTGTAAGGTTTTCCCTGTATACGCAGTCTTGTCATGTGTTGCAATGCTGTTCTTAATAGGGAACCCTCTTGAGGCCAAGCCATGAACGTTTTGCCAGCCATGCCTTTTACCCATTAAGCATGATATTTCCTAATGTTCGGTGTGTACCTCGGTAATGTTTTGCACAAGTGTAGAAGGGGAGTGTCCCCCATGATGACAATTTGTTTTTAACTGTCAATACTTACCGGATCTTTTATTCTGCTATTACTTTAATCAGTTAGTATTATATCAATTGTTGTTTTTTCCTTCTTTCACAATGCTTTATATACCAAAACAATTTGGGCAAGCACCATCAATCGCTTCCCATTCCTCCAAAAATATTCCCCAAAAACCTTTTCAAGCCTACTCAACAATATTCTCTTTGCTTCTTTGCTATATTTCTATTGAGTTTCACTGTACTGTTTTACTTTTGACAATCTAAATCTTATTTCGCTATATTTCTTCTTAACAGTTAACCTCCTGTAATTGGCACCAATCGCTTGTTTTTTGTTTTTAGGGTCTGATAAACAGTCAATTTATTACTATTGTTCTATATTTCTAGTCTATGACCTAATTAATCACAACTAATAAAAACCAGGTGTCTTTTTTTCAAACAAATCGACTTCTTACACGAACATATTCATAACCCCAAAGAAATGTGCACAACAAATTAAACAATCGTCTTTCTTGCTTTCTCTAGTCAAAGTATCTCATCTCCATTTTACCCCATTTTGGAGTGTGAAACGCAACCTTCATGGTGACCTTGCCGCAGGAATCCCTATCTTAATACTCCATCTTGGATTCTGATGCATTTCCTTCTATCTCCTGTATAATAGGTATTCAAGGTAGCTCTTCTTAAATCAACCCTGTTACGTTTCCCCCACTATACATATATTTACACATGCAATGCAATCCCTCCGCTTTTATTTGCCACTTTTGATGTTCTACTTGCGTCTATTGCTCAGTTCGAGCCCTTTCGGTATCAACACTTCCTTAATTGACCACTTCGCCTTCAGTCTGCGGGTCGCCCATGGGGACCGGACAGCAATTTCTTCAAAGAGGCACCTGCCGGCCGTCTAGGTTTACATGTTTGATTCCTCCGCTCTCCACAGGAAACTCTGCAAGCTTCCGGCTGATGGTAGAAGACGTCAAAAATCTGAGAGTCTGGATCTGAAGCATCCTTTGCTAGCAAATGTGTAGGAATGTTCCAATTGCCGAATGAGATTACCACAGTAAATGATCTTGGGCCCAAATAACTGGACAGACTCAAAGGAAATGGCAAAATACTACATCGTTATCAGTTAAATAAAGAAGAAAAACCTTGTAGCTCACACACTCTCAGTGCATTTCAGTTACACAAAATGATTTATACCTCAACATACGTCAGTTATGACGTAATCCTAAGTGGCTAAAAGTAAAAACCTACTGGGTGGAGGGATTGGTTAAGGGAAACAAATACATATGGTTTGTGTAAGTGTTACTCATCATTGGGTGCCTCTTATCTGGTAGGCACACCTTAAACCACCTCTAACTACGTAAAATACAGATAATGAAGTAATACAAGCAGCGGATAGGCCTGTGCAACAGTGTATGGTCCACCATTACATAGGCCTTCATTAGTGGTGTAACACAAAATATGGGGGCCCCCTGCGAGCCATGTTGAGGGCCCCCCCACTACTCGGCAACAAATCACGGGTTGTGCTACACTCTGGGGCGGCCTAGATTATCACGCTTGCACAATACGCATGAACGTGCTGCTGATGGGGTATGCCGCACACTGTAGTAGGAGAAAGATATAAATATGTGTTTTAATGCAATATACAGCACACTTTCTGAGAAAAACTGGCTAAAAAACCAGAGTGTTTGCAATTGTTTTGTAGGGGTAACACCTATCCAATTCATGAAAGTCACCAACAGTGCACAAGAACATTAATGCTTTGCTATTAAAAATGCAATGCCACATTGAAAACATGTCCCACTAGCTGCAAAATGTAGACAAGTGTAGACACGTAATAACATTAGAGTAAAGCATGCCAGGCCACATTTAGACATACCTAGACTGGTTGTACAAAAATGCCAGTTAAAGCAATAACACTCATCAAGAAGAATGCACACATTGAAGGCCCGGTCTCTGCGGCCTCTAACAACACTGCCAAACTCTTTAAAATCTGCACGGAACTGGCCAATCCTGTTGCGATCTCCACCTCTCCTGTTCCCTCCCAGGCCCTCTGTATGGGTTTGGCCTCTCACCTCTCTGCTAAAACTCAGGACATCCTGTCCACTATCTCCTCTTCCTCTCTCGGCCCCCTTTGGACATCTCTACCTCTCCTCCCCCTTTATCCTCTTTCTCTCTGACAACACCCGACAAGGTTTCTATACAAGTCCGATCCATGAACGTGTCGTCCAAACAGGTTCTCCCTTGCTCCTCCAGAACTATCAAGGACCATATTTACACCCTCGCTGCAGCATTGGCTGATTTCTGTAATCACTCTTTCACCACTGGAACATTCCCCTCTCGCCTTAAGTACTCCCTTGTGCACCCACTCCTCAAGAAGCCGTCTGCCGATCCAACCTGTCTGGCAAACTATCGCCCAATCTCCATCACCCCTTTGCTGGGCAAATTCTTGCAAAAAAGCTGGCCATCTCCCAGCTTACTCTCCTCATTGAATCTGTTGTTTGTCTCCATGACCATCAGTCTGGCTTCAGAGCTGCCAGAGGCATGGAAACTGCTCTCCTGAACACCTGTGAAGATCTGCTCTCTAACCTTGATTCCAGCATTCCTTCTGTCCTAATCCTCCTTAATCTTTCCTCTACTTTCGACACAGTTAACCATGCCATCCTGATCAATCGACTACGTGAGAACCTGGGCATCACGGATCAGATATGGTATGATATCGCATTTATAACACGCCTATACACAAGTGTTTCAAGGTGCCCTGGAGTGGTTGACCTCCTTCCTCTTGGACTGCCCCTCCCAGGTCCAACTTGGGCCCTTTCTTTCCACCACCTCTCTCTCTACCTGTGGCATTCCCCAGGGCTCTTATCTTCTCACCCTGGTTTTTCAACCTCTACTTGGCCCCTTTGGCCCACCCGATCTCTACCTTCTCGAAATTTCAGTGTTGTGCGGATGGCACTCGGCTTTCCTTCAGGCTCCTCTCATCTCTCGCTCATTCCTGACTTTCTTTCCGTGATTCAGGATTGGTGCTCCTCCAACAATCTCGGCCTTAATGCCATTAAGATGGAGATCCTTCTCATTGGGACTCCTGCCCCTGCTTTTTCTCTCTCTCTCTCACTCTGGCCGCCCACCTTGGGCCCTCTTCCTTCACCTTCCTACGAGGCAAAAAAACGTGTCATCTTTGTTTCCACTCTCTTTCTCTCCTCGCATCTCGGAGGTGGCCAAGAAGTTCCACTACCTACCAGCTGCTCCTCCTCAAAGGGTGTAACGCTCACCTGACTCCCACGGGGGCGCTGGTCTGGTTCGCACTTCTGTAACCTCGTCTAAGGTGATGCGCAGGGTTCGGAAGACGGACTGGACCGGGCCCCAGATCTGGCTTGTCTGACTCGCAGAAGTATCCTTCTGTAGGTGAGAATAGGGGGTTAACTGTCTGCGGGGTAATGCAATCGGCCTCCCACTTACCCCTCTCACCCTCCTCAAAACCCTTCTGTGCTTCCCCGTAGCGTCTCACCTTAGGGTCTGGAAGGACGAGCTCTCCATCCTGCTTCTGATGCAGGGGCGCGTTGGTATCCAGTTACGTCACTGGATTTTCGGATGGGTGAGAACCAAACTTGCTTGGCTTCCAGGTAAGTTTTTCTATAAGTGGTTCCCCTTGTGTCCATGCATTAATGTTCTAATGCTAGTGTCTTTTTCCCCATAGGGGCCGGGGTATGGAATGCCGGGGAACAGGCACCGACCCGAGGTGAGGGGTGAAATCCTTGTGGAAATCAGATAAGTCTTTAATGAGTGTTTTGGTAATGTCTTTTCATTCACTCATTAACGCTGATGTCTTTTTCCCCTTAGGGGCCGGGGTCCGAAAATGCATGGATGCGGCGCGGACCCGAAATGAAAAGGGAATGACCCAACAGGTAAGTCTTGACATGGAGTTTAGCTTCCCTTTTCCCTTCTTTCTCTCACCTTTGTTCTTGTCTTTTTCTCCCTAGGCGCGGGGGCGCGACTGCGAATCCGGATGGTCGCTGCTGAACATGGAGGCGCCCTGTAAAGGTGAGTAGAATGCGGCGCTGCAGCGATCGATGCAATGTGCTTTTAAAAATAAATGTCTTCCTTTTCAGGATTGTCGGCGAAATGTCTCTGGGATGCAGATTTAGCAGGTGAGGCCTTTTCCTTCTTCTGTTCTCTTGTTCCCTTCCTTTACAGGTGATTCAGGATGCTGGCAGGAGTCAAGATGCAGGAGCAGACACGGTGAGCGTCCAGCTGCTAGATGCAGAACAACGCGAAGAACGTGTGGCTGATCGGGTGTGGTTTAAATAACCTTGGAAGAAGTTCCTAGAATGTGTCCTTCCTCCAATCAGGTATGTATCCTTCCCCGACCACGCCCGGGTGGTAAATGAGTCCCACAGGTAAAGTAGTTCCTTTCAGGCCTCAAGGAGGCCGGGGTTCTTCAGCATGGTCTGCATCAGGTAAGTGCACCCAAACACTTTCATAATGAGCCTGGCGCCTATGGCGCCAGGACTGACGTTTTCTATGAGTCTGGCGCCATAGGCGCCAGGACGCTGTCCAAAGGGCCCCTATTAGGGGTTGCTGGGACCTTCCCCTGGGACTAGATGTCCGCTTTCGGGTACGCAGGGCCTGAGCCGGCTCCCCGGGAGCGGGCATCGTGACAGCACTCCCCCCCAAGGCCCCTCCCAAGGTTGTTCCCTCCCGGGGTTTTGGTTTGTTTGGGAAGAGTCGGTGGAATTTCCTGACTAATTGAGGTGCATGCACATGGTCACTGGGTTCCCACGACCTCTCCTGAGGTCCGTACCCCTTCCAATCAATTAGGTAGAAAAGCTTTGACCTAAACATTTTTGAATCTAAAATGTTCTTCACTTCGAATTCGGGTTCCCCATCTATTTGAATAGGTTCTGAAGGTTTGAGTAGTCGGGTTCCGGGGACCACTGGTTTCAGAAGTGACACATGAAAAACAGGGTGAATTCGCATATTAGCTGGTAAATCAAGTTTAACCGCTACTGGGTTAATTATTGCCGTAATAGAATAAGGTCCCAGATATTTTGGGTTAAAATTTCGAGGCCCTTTGAGCGGTAAATGTCTGGTAGCTAACCACACTTGATCCCCAATCTGATACGGAGGTGCTTCACTCCGATGTAGGTCAGCGTTCTCCTTGTATTTTCTCTTGGCTTGTTGTAAATGCGTGGTTGCCTCTTTAAAGGCTCGGGTAATGGTAGAATGCAGATGTTCTACTGCGGGCACTCCGAGGTTCTGAGGTGAGTCGAGGTTTGAGGTTCGAGGGTGATGTCCAAACAAGGTATAAAAAGGACTATGGCCAGTTCCAGAGTGTACCGAATTATTATATGCGTATTAGGCTATCCAAAGAATGTCTTTCCAGTTGCTCTCAGATTGCTGTAACATACACCGTAAGTACTGCTCAAGGGTCTGATTTGTCCTCTCGGTCTGACCATCGGTCTGAGGGTGGTGACTGGTCGATAATCTTACGTCGATTTGTGCCATTTGACAACATTTGCGCCAGAAGTGGGAAATGAATTGGCTTCCCCGGTCAGAGATTAGTATAGATGGGAATCCATGTAGCCGAACAATATTTTCGAGGAATTCTTTGGCTAGGACAGAAGCTGAAGGTAAACCTTTCAAAGGAATGAAGTGGGCCATTTTGGAAAACAAATCCACAATTACCAGAATGGTATTGTATCCCGAACAAGGAGGCAAGTCCGTAATAAAATCCATTGAAAGGGTGTGCCAGGGTGCTGGCGGTATGTCTAGAGGTTGAAGGAGACCGGCTGGTGTTTTCTTTTGACCTTTATTTTGGGCGCAAACACCACAGGACATCACAAAAGATTTAACATCTTTTCGCCAAGAGGGCCACCAGAATTGTCATTTCACCTTTTCCATTGTCTTGGCAATACCGGGGTGTCCCTCTATTAATGTATCATGATAACCTGAAATAACTAGTTCGTGTAAATCCTTGTGCGGCAGGAATAAGCGTCCTTGGTAATAAGGTAAACCATTATCTATGGTAAAGTCTGATCCCTTTTGTGTCCAATCCTGTAGGGCTGTAGGGTCCAGGAGTTGTTTCACTCTGACTTGAATGTCTTCAAGCGTCTGTAACGAAGTCATGCCTAGAATTCTTTGTTCGGGAATTATTGGTACTGGTTCTGAGTTTGTATCAGATTCTCCCATTCCAATTCGGGATAAGGCGTCTGCTTTGCCGTTCTTGCAGCCAGGTCGATAGGTAATCACGAAATCAAATTCAGCGAAAAACAAAGCCCATCGGAGCTGCCGTGATGACTGAGCCTTGGCGGTTTTCAAATACTGTAAATTCCGGTGATCAGTGATCACCGTGATGGTATGTCGAGCGCCAAGCAGGTAATGCCGCCAGGCTTTAAAAGCGGACTTTATGGCTAACAGTTCTTTGTCAGTGATTGCGTAATTAATCTCTGGTGCCGAGAATTTTCTGGACCAAAATGCTACGGGATGCAGTTGGTTGGTTTCAGGATCTCTTTGAGACAGAACTGCTCCCATGGCTAGGCTGGATGCGTCAGTTTCGACGACATACGGGAGATCTGGACGTGGGTGTTTCAATATAGGTGCGGAGGTAAACTTAGCTTTTAAATCCTGTAAGGCCTGCTCGGCTTCTTCAGACCATTCAAAACGTTTATTTTTCCTCAAGAGTGCAGTAATGGGTTGTACTATGCGTCAAAATTCCGGGATAAACCTGCGATAGAAATTGGCAAAGCCGAGCATGCTTTGAACCCCTTTTACAGAGCTAGGTGATGGCCATTTGAGGATGGCATCCACTTTTCTTAAGTCCATTCGGACTCCTTTGGGTGTCAGGATGAAACCGAGAAACTCAACTTCTGTGGTATGGAAAACACATTTCTCCAGTTTAGCAAATAGTTTGTGTTGGCGCAGTTTTTCCAGAACTGCCCTAACGTGTTTTCTGTGATCAGATTCCGAAGAGGAGTACACTAGAATGTCATCGATATAGACGACAACACAAACATCGATGAGTTCCCGAAGGACATCATTCATGAAGAATTGGAAGGCAGCAGGCGCATTGCACAACCCGAAAGGCATTACCTGGTATTCGAATAATCCATATTTTGTACGGAAGGCTGTTTTCCATTCGTCGCCTTCTTTTACTCGCACCAGATGATATGCCCCCCGGAGATCTAACTTGGTGTATATGCAAGCGTCCTTCACCTGGTCAAGGATTTCAGGAATCAGAGGCAGAGGATAACGGTTTTTAACAGTTATCTGGTTCAATGCGCGGTAATCGATACAAGTTCTAAGGTCGCCTTCTTTTTTAGGCACGAAGAACAAAGCCGAGGATGCCGTGGACTTTGACGGGCGAATAAAACCATTGGCGAGGTATTGATCCAAATATTGTCTCAAATGCAGGTTCTCAGGTTCGGTAAGGGCATAAATCCTGCTACAAGGGGGTTGTGCACCGGGCACCAGATCGATTTGGCAATCGTACGATCGGTGAGGAGGTAACGTGTTGGCCTGTTCCTTTTGGAAGACGTCCTGAAAGTCCTGGTATTCCGGAGGTAATTGCATAGAGGCAGAGGTTACAGATGCTAGATTAATCTTCAGGTTTTCTGGGTAGCATGTTTGTGCACAATCCGGGAAGGTTATTCTCTTAGCTCGCCAATCAATTCGAGGATTATGTGTCTCTAACCAAGGAATTCCAAGAATAACCTGAAACTGTGGAGCCTTGATTACATCAAACACAACTGCCTCCCAATGACCGTCGGGACCAATAAGAGTCACCCCAGTAGTGGAATGTGTTACCGGTCCAGAGGCAATTTCAGTTCCATCGACTGTGGTGATGACATCTTTGCTGGTTTTAGGACGGAGAGGGAGGTTAATCCTAGAGGCCAATTCACAATCCACATAGTTTCCAATAGCCCCGCTATCGATGTATGCCTTTATTGCATGCAACCGCTTAGGCTTTTCTGGATCTACGAGAACCATTAGCACAATGAAATGCGAGGTCTGAGAGTTAGTTTTCAAGCTCGGCAAGCGGACCCCTACGCTTTTCGGGCTGAGTCGTTTCCCGAAACAGAGTCTTCATGGTTTTTATCAGCGGCTCCTACCGCTTTTCGGGGCGGTTTTGCCGGGCAATCTCGTAGAAAGTGTCCAGAGTTCCCACAATAAAGACATAATTTTAACTGCCGCCTCCTTTCACGTTCCTTTTGAGTTAAGGGTTCTTTAACCCCTCCAATTTGCATAGGCTCAGAGACATCAACTCCCTTGGGGTTAGCGTGGGTCTTGACCAACACCCGGGTCTCAAACCTGGACCGATCTGTTTTTCTGTTTTGAAGTCTGTGATCCAATTGGACCACTAAGTCTATATATTCTGTGCATTCTTGGGGCGGATTTACAACTTGGGCCAAGACATCTTTAAGTTCTCCGCGTAGACCTCGATAAAATAATGTGACTCTTCTATCCTCTGGCCATCCCGTTTCCACAATTAGTCTATTAAAGGTTGCAATATAGGATAGGAGGTCCTGATTGCCCTGTCGCAGGGACAGAAGTTCGTCATCCAGAGCCTGCCCCTGAGAGTGTCGAGCAAATAACCTTTCCATGCTTGCTTGAAATCCTTGAAAATCACGGAGAATCGGGTCATCTTGAGTAACCAGTGGAACTGACCAACCGGCAGCGCAGCCGCTGAGTTATGACAATACAAAGGCTACTTTAGTCTGATCATTAGGGAAGGCCCCAGGTCTGCATGGGAAGTGCAAACGACACCGATTCATGAATACGGCGAATCGTTTGGGGTCCCCAGCAAAGCGTTCAGGTGGGGCCAGCGGCATGTTTCCAGGTAGATTAATCTGCACAGGGTTACTGGGAACCACAGGAGCGGGGTTCCCTCCGGAACTGGGTAGAGGAGTTTGTCCAGCTTGACCTTGCAAAAGCTGTCTGGCCAGGTCATCAGTTCTTTCCTTTGATATTATTAATTCCCTCTTGAGGGCATTAGTCTCTTGACGAGCGGCATGTACTTCGGCCCGTAATGCCCCCAGTAATTGGGCCAACTGATCAGTCTCAGAAGTTTCCATAGCGCCTGGGTGGGAATTTGTAGGAAGGCTTCGCGTTCTGTAACGCTCACCTGACTCCCACGGGGGCGCTGGCCTGGTTCGCGCTGCTGTGACCTCATCTAAGGTGATGCGCAGGGTTCGGAAGACGGACTGGACCGGGCCCCAGATCTGGCTTGTCTGACTCGCAGAAGTATCCTTCTGTAGGTGAGAATAGGGGGTTAACTGTCTGCGGGGTAATGCAATCGGCCTCCCACTTACCCCTCTCACCCTCCTCAAAACCCTTCTGTGCTTCCCCGTAGCATCTCACCTTAGGGTCTGGAAGGACGAGCTCTCCATCCTGCTTCTGATGCAGGGGCGCGTTGGTATCCAGTTACGTCACTGGATTTTCGGATGGGTGAGAACCAAACTTGCTTGGCTTCCAGGTAAGTTTTTCTATAAGTGGTTCCCCTTGTGTCCATGCATTAATGTTCTAATGCTAGTGTCTTTTTCCCCAGAGGGGCCGGGGTACGGAATGCCAGGGAACAGGCACCGACCCGAGGTGAGCGGTGAAATCCTTGTGGAAATCAGGTAAGTCTTTAATGAGTGTTTTGGTAATGTCTTTTCATTCACTCATTAACGCTGATGTCTTTTTCCCCTTAGGGGCCGGGGTCCGAAAATGCATGGATGCGGTGCGGACCCGAAATGAAAAGGGAATGACCCAACAGGTAAGTCTTGACATGGTGTTTAGCTTCCCTTTTCCCTTCTTTCTCTCACCTTTGTTCTTGTCTTTTTCTCCCTAGGCGCGGGGGCGCGACTGCAAATCCGGATGGTCGCTGCTGAACATGGAGGCGCCCTGTAAAGTTGAGTAGAATGCGGCGCTGCAGCGATCGATGCGATGTGCTTTTAAAAATAAATGTCTTCCTTTTCAGGATTGTCTGCGAAATGTCTCTGGGATGCAGATTTAGCAGGTGAGGCCTTTTCCTTCTTCTGTTCTCTTGTTCCCTTCCTTTACAGGTGATTCAGGATGCTGGCAGGTGTGGCAGAAGTCAAGATGCAGGAGCAGACACGGTGAGCGTCCAGCTGCTAGATGCAGAACAACGCGAAGCACGTGTGGCTGATCGGGTGTGGTTTAAATAGCCTTGGAAGAAGTTCCTAGAATGTGTCCTTCCTCCAATCAGGTATGTATCCTTCCCCGACCACGCCCGGGTGGTAAGTGAGTCCCACAGGTAAAGTAGTTCCTTTCAGGCCTCAAGGAGGCCGGGGTTCTGCAGCATGGTCTGCATCAGGTAAGTGCACCCAAACACTTTCATAATGAGCCTGGCGCCTATGGCGCCAGGACTGACATTTTCTATGAGCCTGGCGCCATAGGCGCCAGGACGCTGTCCAAAGGGGCCCTATAAGGGGTTGCTGGGACCTTCCCCTGGGACTAGATGTCTGCTTTCGGGGACGCAGGGCCTGAGCCGGCTCCCCGGGAGCCGGCATCGTGACAGCGGGACTCTTCCCTTTCTGACTTTCCCCCAGAAGCTCACTGTCTCCAGAGCACTGTTTCTCTCTAGGCTGGACTACTGCAACAGCCTCTTTCTCAAGCTGTCTTCCTCCACTCTCCGCCCTCTGCAACTAATCCAGTACAGGAATGCAAGACTCATCCTTGGCCACAAGCCCATGTATCATATCCCTCCAGCCCTGAAATCTCTCCACTGGCTCCCGGTGGTTGCAAGAATCAAGTTCAACACCCTTTACATTGTCCACAAGGCTTTCTGGGGTTGGGCCCACATTACATCCAACGCTCTCTTCCAAAATACCTTCTTTCTCAAGCCCTTCCCCCATCTACCTTGAACTCTGTAAGGGCTAGACGCTTCTCCAGGCAGAGAGTGGGGGGTAGATCTCTCTGCAGATACTTCATTCTGGAATGGCCTCCCTGCCCCTCTGAAACTTTAGCGGACCACCTGATGTTCCAGAAGCAGCTCAAAACATCCTCTTCTGTGCTTTCGCTCTCTCCCTCCCCTGCTGACCTACCTGTCTGCTGTACTGACTGGTTGCTTGGCTACACTCGGTCTCACTGAGTCCAGGCTCTTTTTTGATCAGTCACCCTTGCACTGCCTCCGGCCTACCACGCACTTAGGGGCTGTAACTGTAACCCTACAGTCCCTTGTTCTCCTTTCACTACCCAGAACCGCACTGCCCTGGCTGCACTTACTCAGCATTACTGCCCTATTTTCCCCTCGCTTCTTCCTTGCACTTCCGCCCTCCCTTTCCCCTTGCATTTCTCGTTCTCGCACTTGCACGATCTGAATGCCACAAGGCCTAGTAAGATCATTTGTCTTGTCCTCCCTCCATCTTCCCTTGCTTGTCACGCCTAGAAACACTTGTCTACGGGCGTGTTATAATAGACTTATATCATATAATTTTATCACAGATGCCCAAAAAAAAATACAATGCTGCACTAAGAAACGGCTAGACTGGCAGCACCCAAAAGACAGTCTAGCCAGGTAATTACACTTAGCAGGACTGCTTTATCAGAAATGCGCAGTTAAAATAAAAGTCATACCAAACTGAGGAATAACTAGGCTGCCTGCACCAAAATGCCTCTCTAGCCACTAATACAACATATCATGCCTGCTTAGCCTGGACATGGACAACCATTATGATTTATCGCACAATCCCGCCTCCACACATCCCCTCTCATGCCCTACCCCAACCTCCAAAATCAGCTCCTTGGCCCAGAATTACCTTCACATCCCTCTTCCTTGTCCCAGAGCTTACGTTTGAGGCTCCTTGCCTCATAGGTAAGTACTGGAATGAGGAAGGGTGGGATTAGGAGTAATGAGGATACAGGTAGCTAAGTCAGGCATTACCTCCATGTACCTCTACCTCATCCCAGTTCTTGTGGATGAGGCATGGTGCCACATCGACAAGTACTGCCTCATACACAAGGACAGGGACAAGGAATAATAGGGCTAGGAGTAATGACGATTACCAATAAGTAATTAAGGCATTAAACACAAGTAAGGGCTTAACAATATTGAGTTGACTGGGCTGCGGTACTCACCCCCAGAAATGTTGGGCTATGTTGACTCAACCTGGCTGACCTTCAGAGCAGTTGCCGGACCGAACAGGACACAGATATTAAACAGCACCTGGGTTTCGCTGTTAACAAGGGCCCAGCAATTACTAACGTAAAGCATTTCACTGTTAGTACCTGCATTCAAATGCCACATTTTTTAGGCAATTTAAATTGTGATGTGGGTTTAGTACTTTCATGCCAGGGAAATGATTGGAAGCGTAGAAAGGGATCCGGAGACCGTTCATTCACACAGCAGTTCATAAGTGGGTGCTTTAACACTTAAAGGAGAGAGTTAACTGCTTCTAACATTGAAGCAGCACTAGAATAGTCTCATTAAAATGCGTAAAGAAGTTAGATGCCCCCACACAAAAAAGTTAGCGCCTCTCCCAACATGTGAAGGATCAGCCCCCTAAAATGTAGGTTCTGTTGCGCCCTTGAACACAAGCACACACACCATTCACCATATAGACGCACGCACCCCCAGCTATCCATACATCACCATACACTCACACAGGCAGCCACCTACACATTTAAGTGTACACCCTTTTACAATACACTCACACACGCACATGTCATGGGGTTGAGGGGAGCCCTGATACTTCATAAAGACATTATTTCCGTTAAAGACCGAACCATAACAGAAATAATTTCTTTATGAAGGCAGAGTGACTTAAAAAATAAACTATTTCTTTTTGAAGTCATCGGGCTCCCTCACCCCATGACATGGAGGCCTCCAGCCTGAGGTCTTCCATGTCATTGGGTGGGTGGAGACCTTGGACTTCAAAAAGAAAGTTTCTTTTTGTAGTCACTCAGCCTTCATAAAGACATTATTTCTGTTACATAAATAATATCTTTATGAAGGCAGAGTGATTTCAAAATTAAAAAAAAAAATATATAACATTTTTTCGTCCATGACATTTTATTAAATAAAGGAGTTTATTGATTGCCTGGCGTACCACTGGTGTTTTTTGCTCAATGTTTGTAGCAGATTTATTTCTCCGGACTGCTTTCTGGAGTGCACTCCACACACTTTATACCACCGTATAAAGCTCTTCTCTTATCTGCACGCCGAGAGACAAACTGCGTTGGAAGGTGCACCCGCCCTTGAGTTGAAGCACAGTGCGGCATCCTCTTTTTTCCAACAGGAGCCGTTGACATACGCTCCGGATAGTCCAGAGCCATTACGGCATTGTGAAGCTACAGTTCCTGCATCCACTGAAGGACTCGCCACACATGCGGTTGGGGGAGCCATTACCTTCGGAGGGTGGAGGCACATCTATCTGTAGTTGGTGAGTCCACAGCTGTTTGTTAAGGTTACTGAGTTTTCTTACTGAACCAAGTTTCACTTTCCCTGGCTTTCCGTCTTAGGATAGTATCTTAAGTACATGGCTACCTAGAACTTTGCAAAGGGAGCAAACTTTTTTTTTCAAGTGAGTGACTCACCAGTACCCAGGCATCTCCAGTTAACAATATGTTAACACAAATGGACAAAGAAAGTGCACGTAAGGAGCAAGCAGTGTTTTTATTTTGCGAAAAGCAAACCTGTACTATCACTAACAAGCCTAGTACTAAACCACCAGAAGTCCAGTCTAACAATGAAGTAAGACTTCTCAGAGAATTAGAGAAGCTACAAAGATGTGAAATCAGCAAATGGTGAGCAGAATATTATCTGCAAAACTTTATTGATGTAGGACGCATCCCCAGAGGCCTACGGATACTTACAACACCTACATTCGAAGAACAGGACCCTGCAATGTTGGTAGAATGGGGAGAATCAAGCAATACTTGCTCTGTGACATTCCTTAACATTCTAATTAAATATGCAAAAATTGATAGACAGAAAATATTGTCCAAAATACAAGAGACCGAAGAACAATTGCAGGCCATCAGTCAAAGTGAAGAAGGCAAAGCCTTCCGTACTAACATGGAAAAGGTGTATAAAATATTTGAGGAAGAAATAAAGCTGGGGAAACAGCGGAAATTCTTGCGGGACAAGGCCGATTACGAAAAGGGGAGGGTGTTCACGTTTGCCAAAAGGTTTGACACCCTAAGACAGAAACTTCCCACGCAAACATTGAATCCCGAAACTGATATACCCAGCGAACCATCATCCTCAGATATAGAGACCAGAGAAAGTGAAAATGAACAGCCCCAGAGAAAACTGATTTTGTTTGAAGAAATAAGACTTTTAAGAATGGATGCCAGAAGCAACAACAGCAAAAAAACAAGGGGGAGAGGACGGGAAAATCCACCAGATCCAGAGGAGCAAGAAAACAAGGAGGGGCAACTGCTACAGACATCGGAGCAATGGACAAGACAGAAAGGCAAACACGCTCTGGGACCAAAAATGTATGAAAATGCAAAGCTAGTCACCAGATATGTCCATTATAAACTTAACATCTCGAGATTTTTCGTCTGAAGAATTAAAAGTACTGAAATTGGGATTAAATGTCTGCCCCTCCTCTCCCTATAACTATGCAGAAACACGTACAGATTTCGACAAATATATGTGTAAAATACACTTGAAGAAATTCTTTGGCATCAATCCACCTAAGCCAAAAAAGGAAGAATCTCTGAGAGGGTATACCGCTTTGGTGATAGAAGATATGCATGTATTACGCAATCTCATCCATCTAGTATCGGAATGGCAAGATAATGAAGATATCAGTGACCCACAATGGGACCTTATGAACATACAGACTGATTGGCCCAGCAAAAGTAAGCTTAAATTGAAGTCACGTTTTAACCCCATGTTCAATCCAGGGGGGCACATTGAGGCCTTCCAAGATTTGGTTATTAGTGATCTGAAGACATTTAGAAGAAAGAAGATTGACATCAAAGATAATCTAACTTGCCATGAGCAGGAGATTTTGTCCAATATATATGCATTGGAAGACTATGTAATTAAACCCTCGGACAAAGGCACCAACATAGTCATCATGAACCGGCAAGATTACATCAATGAAGCCAACAGACAGCTTAGAGAGACAGAATGCTATGAGCTATTGGACGCAGATCCCACAGCAGAAATGAATGACAAACTATTCAAGTTACTTACCAAACGGGAAGAGAGAGGTCTACTCGATAATGACATGTGCAAATATCTGCACCCTAAATTTCCAATGATACCCACCATCTACTTTTTGCCCAAGGTGCACAAAAACAAAACCAGACCACCAGGGAGGCCTATAGTTATATTTTGTGGTGCACTTTTTGAAAATATTTCTATATTGGTGGATGAAACACTAGTGAAATGTGTCACCTTTTTACCGTCATATTTGAGAGACACTAAGGACTTCCTCAACAAAATCGACGGAATTCCATGGGAAAAAACTTTTTTACTAACAACACTGGATGTAGTCTCTCTTTATACATCAAACAAACATTTGATGGTTTGAAATAATGCGAGTACTTCCTACAAACCAGATCACTCAACCATTTACAACATGGAAAGATGATTTTAGAGATGACCAATCTATGCCTTACTAACAATAGTTTTCTGTTCAACCAGAACTTTTTTACACAGCTGCCGGTTACAGCCATGGGGACGACCTTCGCCCCATTCATATGCCAATTTAACTATGGGCTGGTTGGAGAGGTTCACAGTATGGCACCTGGAAATTAGTTACTATACAGACAAAGTTGTACTTTGGTTGCGCTATGTAGATGACCTATATATTATCTGGGATGGATCAACCACAGAATGGTTGGAGTTTGTCAAGACATTGAATGAAAATGAACTTAATTTGCAGTTCACCGAATGCCACAGCAAGACTGCTATCGTCTACTTAGATATTCTTGTAACTGTGGCACAAGGTGCACTAGTGATGGAAGTTTATAGAAAACCTACAAGCTCCAACATACCACTACATGCTAAAAGCAACCACCCCACAGCCCTTAAGTGGAGTATACCCTATGGCGAATTTATTCGTATAAGGCGTCACTGTTCCCAAATTGCGACCTTTGATAAGGAATGTAGATACATGGCTTTCAAGTTCCAACAAAGGGGCTACCCTAAGCGAGTGTTGGAAAGAGCATATAACAAAGCACAAGAGAAGGATCGCTCTATCCTATTGATGTCCAATGTGGTGACTCAGGAGGACCCCAATGTTACAGACTCGAGACTCATCTTGACATACAGCAAGGCCTCTAATAACATACACCATGTATTGCACAAACATTGGCACATACTGAAACAAGATGAACATCTGGGTATCATCCTGGGTAATAACGTTAACATCCCTTTCAGATGCTCTACCTAGCTCAAAGATAACTTAGTATCAAGTTACATGAGTCCTAAGACTGTCTTAGCAGGCCAAGGGTGGCTCAGTGCCAAATCAGATGGTTTTCAGAAGTGTACGAAATGTAAGGCGTGTAAATTTGCCAAAAACATAAAAGATGTACCTCCATCCTGTATTACAGTAAAACGTGCCTATTAAGTCGAAGATCACATGTGAAACTGAGTATGTTGTTTACGTACTCACGTGTCCGTGTGACAAATGGTATGTGGGGAGTGCCATTGGGAAACTTAAATTAAGAGTACTTCATCACATAATAGCCATAAAAAATGTTGACCCCCACATACCCTATGGCCTTACATTTTCATGAAAAACATGGAGGGAAACTGGAGGGCTTTGCTTATTTTGGAATACACACTGTCCTTAAAGCACCTAGAGGAGGGAATCGAGAACTCCTCCTGAGACAATCTGAGACCAAATATATTTTGGACCTAGAAACCAAGAAACCCAAGGGCCATAATTTGGATAAATAACACCTTTTTGGGCACCTGAAGTGCAAACATGTACATTTGGAGTCAATAACAGTTGCATTTAATATATGATCCCATGATATGACAACTTTGAATTTTCATTCTTTTTGACTGGCCTTGAACATTATGCTTGGTTATATATACCTAGCAAGGTGGTTTTTGATAACCATATAAGGAAGTTACTTATTGTACACTTTAGGTTTATTTGTTTTAGAAACAGGAATTGCTTTTCCCAGGTATTTTGGATTGAGTAACTATAAATTCATTGTTACATTTACAAAATAAAATTGAATGGATCTTAGACTCTCTCTCCATTTGCTAACCTATTTTAACTTCTCTTTTTCAGGGTGGCCAATGTTTTTTGCTATAACATTTAGAAACATAGGACAACTGGCAGTATGATTACTTTCTGTACATTCGCTGTCTTAATTTCTTCAAGCTGAGGCAAAACACATAGACAGTAGACATTTTCTTTGTTTTTATGATGTAACAAGATTTTACAGCAGTGTTTTAGGCTTTCAATATATGTACTGCACTAGCATTTTGGGAAATGTGCAATAATATTATCAGTTGTTCAATGTCCAGAGGTTATCTTATGCACCAAGCACCTTATGTATTTCTATATAGGAAAATAACTATTTAGCTGCTGTAAGCACTTTGCATTTTATTGGTATTAGGCAGCTTTTTTGCATATTTGCACAGACAGCATAATTCAGCACTTAGTACTTTAATAAGGTAACCTCTCCCACTGGTATTTTTGCACATATTGCTGCTATATGCACTAGGCACTTTAGCAATAGCACCGCATTACAAGCCAATATGACATCATATGCACGGTCCATATATCTGTCAGAGGACCTATCCAGGCAGACGAGCAGAGTCAATATGACATCCATCTTTGTAATCACAAATTTCAGCCACTGCTGCAGCACAGTAAAGGCTCTATTTCCGTGTGTGTTTTCCATACAACGGACCGTAACAGCAATAAAGCCACGCATATGGAAACATGTGAGAATGCACATCCATAGTGTTCAGTATGTTTCAACTCTCTTCATGATCATTACATCCGAACTGTGAATGACAAAAGTGTTGTATTGACAATAATGCCGCATTTAAACGTGTAATAATGCCTACTAAACAAATGTCTTGTCTGATATAAGTATGTCAGTTTGTATTTACACACCTTGAAATACACACCATTCCAAGATGTCGGATTTGGTGTGCAAGCAGCTTAAGATCAGTACACCACTCTATACACTTAATCATAGAGAGTACGCTAGTTAAAAGTCCTTCTGACTGTTTACACCCTAAACGTGACCAAGCGGTGTGCTTACCGCTACTGCTACCGTGTTCTTTCATTTTTTCGTCCATGACATTTTATTAAATAAAGGAGTTTATTGATTGCCTGGTGTACCACTGGTGTTTTTTGCTCAGTGTTTGGAGTGGATTTCTTTCTCCGGACTGCTTTCTGGAGTGCACTCCACACACTTTATACCACTGTATAAAGCTCTTCTCATATATATATATATATATATATATATATATATATATATATATATATATATATATATATATATAATTTTTTTTTTTTAAACATTTTTTATTTTTTTTCTTCCAAGTGGGGTCCCCTCCCAGGACATGTGCTAACGGGGCCCCCCGTACTGTGGGGGCCCCTGTTACGCCAGTGGCCCTCATGATTGGATGGCATTCTCTTACCAACCTTGAACATTCGGCTCATTAGCAGCACGTAAGCAACGAGACCCAGGTGCGAGGGAATGTCCAACATCTGTCTTTCTTAGCTAATTAGCCTACCATCTCTTATCGGTTAGGCCCTAAGCCAAGGCAGGGTCTTTGTAGTTGGCCTTTCTCTTCCTCTGAACTTTAAAGGGAGTGAAGTTACATTGCTATCTTCTTCTGGAGCCTTATGAATAGGCCTTGTTTTCCAATCCTGAATCATGTGTGAGGAGACAGCAATTTTGTACATTTTGCCCTTGTATTTAATGTTATTTGATTCAATTATATTGGGTGATATTACTCTCCTTGGCCTCTGGAGACTTGGTTGCTCCATTCTGCATGTGCTTTCTGCATCTTTAATTGAACCATACTTGGTACTCGCAATTGTTCAATCCTGACGTAATCTAAGATAAATATGTCCTGCTTACATAGCTTATCCTGTTTGACTCTTTCAAGCCATGTAGTTACTCTTGCTGCGGCATCCTCGATTCTGAGCCAAGCAAATACCCTTTTTTCTTGTACAAATTTGTATTCCAGTCCCTGTCGGCATTGCAGCCTTGGTTTTCTTTCTCAAGGCTTCTTGCTTACTTTTATACAATGCCGAAGTCCACTTTCTTAACATGGCTGCTTTACTTGCGTTCTATTTCTTACGTTAACAAGCGATGTGTCCTATCTACCTTGCATTTCTGCATATATACATTGATTAGATCTCTTGTCACTTATCTTCTTAGTGTATAGGGTTTTCTTCGTATTCTCATATACGTTTACTTCGTCACTTCAATCACATCTTCATTCTTTAGATATCCATAGATCCAGTTCAGTGCGTCCACGTAACTTCTCTCTTTAGTGACCTCACTTTACACCTGCCAGATTTTACTTCTAGTTCTTCTATGTCCAATGGTGTGTGCATGTCAATGTCTACCGCATCAGTTCTAGGGTACATTTGATATGGTTGCCCAAGTGCATAACGTCTCTCATACCTTCGATGTAGTATTGGGATGATACCAGGTGTCAAACACAGTGCTTTCTTGTTGTTCTTCCAGTATGACAGAGGTGAGGGTGCGGGCTCTATAAATGACGTGTACATATGCCTCTCTTCACATTGCTTCATTGTCAAGATACATTTGTTTTACAATTTGCTTGGAAATGAGTATAGTTTAAAAGGTGTATGGAGTAAGGATATGTAAAGTGTCATCTCCAGATATTCATCAATAATCACCTACATGAAGAGTTCAAAGGAACACATGTTTGCAAGTACACTTCTGTCATGGTAGCAAACAACTTTGCGTAACATACTACAGAATCCGAAGACCTATTGATATCCCTTGGGGAGCAGGAAAAGCAGATCTGACTTTATGTCTGGGATTAGTTTTACAATAGAGTCCCAGTGTTCTAAAGGGAAATTGAATCTATTGTACTGAATGAAGTATGTTTCGAGGGGATTGGGTCCTCCGATGTATTCCACATCTATGACATGTAATCACCACAGCTGTGCTGCTTCGGAAAAACTTCAGCTCCTGCGTCGATGACGTCGATGCGCCGCCCTCGGTCTTCCTCCGACGGCCAACGTCACTGTATGTTATAAGTAGGACGCACGGCGCCCGTAGCCTCAGTTCCGTTTTTTTCCGCTAACATGTTCGCTTCGGAGATCACGGCGCGCCTTGACTCTTTGGAGTATCTGTTCTTTCTCGGTTCTTCGAACCTGTTAGTATTGTGAAGTATATTCTTCATGTAGATGTCTACCTCGTCTTCCACCCCGCGTCCGGGCTTTAAGAAGTGCGGGGACTGTGGGTCCAAGATGTCGGTGACGGACTCGCAAGACGCCTGCCTCTGGTGCCTCGGGGAGGCCCATGATACGGATGACTGTGTCGACTGCCAGTCGCTCACGTCCAAACCCTTGCAGGAGCGCAAGATGAAGTTGTCGGTAGGTAAGGTGTCCAAGCCACGGAAGTCGAGGTCTGCGGGGCTTTCGACGGACGATTCGAGGGGCGACTCTCCGCATCGTCGTCGGAAGTCCAGTGGGTCTCGGTCGAGGCACTCCCAGAAGCGCCGTCATCGGTTGCCTTCCCCGTCCTCATCCGAGGACTCCGCCCGTCAGCGCGTCGCTTATCCCACCAAGCATGCGACGCCGGAGGAATGGGCTTCCTTCGGGAAGAAAATGTTAGCGATTCTTGAATCGCAGGGCACTGGTCCGTCCGCGCCACCGAGTGGGGTCAGTCGTGATCGGTCGAGAGACACTGCTCGCACGCCTTCGGGCTCGGGTGGTCGGCACGATTCGCGGGAGAGGTCCCGCTCGGACAAGGGGAATCGTTCTCGTCATGCCCGGTCCAGGTCCCGGTCCTCGATGCGCTCGAGACCGTGTGCACCTGTGGTGTCTTCGAGGAAGACGTCGACGCCGAGGTCGTCGACGGACTCTTAAGAGGCCCCGCCTCCGAAGAAGTCATCGATGCCATCAGCACCCAGGCTGTCGAGGGACACGCTTGGGGCTCCGGCCGCGAGGCCTGTATCGAGGCCATTGATGCTATCGGCACTGCGTTCGGCGTCGAAGCCAATTCACTCGACACCCTCGATGCCTTTCGAGGCTGATTCGACGGGGGTACCCCTGGGCTCGGTGGAACCCCCTAGAAAGGCTCTGGCCAAGGTCAAGCATGGCTTTGTTCCAGATTCTGTGCCTTCTTACCGCCATCTTGAGTTTATTTCAGAGGTGGATGAGGGCTCTGATGATGGCATGGTTCCTGATACGGTGCCAGACTAGATTCTCTGAAGCCATAGCCAGATTGAGGACCTGCGGCAGTCCCTGCACGATGCCAGTGGGCTGGACACCTCTCCAGAGGTGGAGTTTTGTAGGCCTGAGCCTGGCACTCATGCCGACTCCTCGTACCGGCGCCTTATGTCTAGGGTCACCGAGTGCTCCCCCAGGGGATTTTCTTCAAGATGACCTTACGGATATCCTCGACCAAGGTCCGCCAACTGACCCGGTACTGCCGTTCCATATGGCTCTACAGAGGATGGTGACGGCGGCTTGGACTGCTCCGGAGAGTCTCCCGGCAGTGGGCAAGTCTTTGCCACGAAAATACCGCCCAGCCAGTAGCGACCCCTGCTACTTGACCAGGCACCCCACTCCGGAGAGTTTGGTGGTGCAGGCGTCGTATCCTACCATCCCTCCTGATAGGGACGACAAGCGTTTTGACGGCTGGGCGAAGAAAGTGTTTTCTTCAGGGGGTATGGCGCTTCAGGCGGCCAACTCTGTATGTGCCTTGTCACGTTTCACGCACACTCTGTGGAACTGTTTCCTTAGTGGCTGACCATATTCCCGAAGGGGACGAACGGGATGGTTTCCTTGCCATTGTTCAGGATGGCAAGGCTGCCATGTGTGAGGCCGTTCAGTCGGGTTTGGACATGGCAGATTGTGTCAGCTGGTCCATGGCGGCGAGCTCCGTGATACGCAAGTTTGCGTGGTTGCGGAAGTCGGGGGTTTGCTCCTAATGTGCAGGCCCGGCTCCTCAACATGCCCTTTGACGGGGAACATCTTTTTGGCAGCAAGGCTGATGAGAGCCTTGAGAGGTTGCAGACCTCCAAAGCTGCAGCAAAGTCGTTGGGCGCTGCAGTTCGCCAACCTCTGCCTTTTCATCCTAGGGGACAGCAATGGAGGGGAGGTTTCTTTCGTTATTACTCATCCTTTGGTAAAGCGAGAGGAGATGCCAGTCAAAGGGGCCACCGTAGGAGTGCCAGAGGTGGAAAACAAGGTACTCGAGGTGCCAAGGCCGTTCGGGCTGTTGCCTCTTTGCCCTCAGGCAACGCCGCAACTGCTTCAGCTCAGTCATGAGGCCATGTCCCATGGTTCGCCGGATGGGGGAAGGCTGGCGCAGCATCTTGCAGAGTGGCGCGCCATTACTTTAGATGTGTGGGTTCTGGAGATCATAACCCACGGCTACTGTCTTCCTTTCCGGCAGAGGCCTCAAGACAATCCAACATGGAATATCTCTTTGAAGAGTCCGGATCCGCTCCTTGCGCAGGAAATTCAATCCCTGCTGGAGAAAGGCGCCATAGAACTGGTGCCTGTAGCGGAGAGGAACAAGGGATGGTATTCCCCTTATTTTTTGATTTCCAAGAAAGACTGGGGATTGAGACCCATCATGGACTTGCGCGGTTTGAACAAACTCCTCAGGAAGGACAAGTTCAAGATGGTTACTCTCTCTCAAGTCCTCCAGGCCCTTCAACTTCAGGACTGGTTGGTGTCTCTCGACCTCAATGACGCTTATTTTCATGTGCCGATACATCCAAAGCACAAGAAGTACCTGAGGTTGGCGACTCGCACTTTCCGTTTCGGGTCCTGCCGTTCGGATTGACCTCCGCCCCGAGGGTCTTCACCAAGCTCATGGTAGTGGTGGCAGTGCACCTCAGGAAAGGGGGGATTCATGTCTACCCCTACCTGGACGATTGGTTGATCAGGGCGCGCTCTCAGAGCAAGTCCTGGATCATATGTCAGTCACCTGCCACTGCCTCCACAAGCTGGGCTTCTCCCTTAACTTAAAGAAGTCCCATTTGACACCAACTCAGAGGCTCCAGTACATCGGAGCTGTGCTCGGCACGTCCCTGGGGCAGTGTTTTCCTCCCCAGGTGAGGGCTCATCACATTCAGCAGATGGTGCACAAGTTTCAGCTTGCCCAGAGTCTCCCAGTGTTTGAGTTCTTGAGATTGCTCGGCCTCATGGCATCCTGCATTCTTCTGGTGCCAGAGGCCAGGTTGCGGATGAGATCTTTGCAATGGGCACTCAAGCTCCAGTGGTCTCAGTCCTCCGGCAGGTTGTCGGACCCTGTTCAGGTGCCGTCCTCGGTCGCCCAGGACCTTCTGTGGTGGGCCGTCGAAGATAATCTGATGAAGGGGGCTCCATTTTGGCTACCCTGGCCGGAGGTGACGATCGTGACGGACGCATCCCTCACAGGATGGGGATCCCATGCCAACGAGTTGACAGACAGAGGTCGTTCGTCTCCATCGGAGTCCAGACTCCATATCAATCTGTTGGAGCTGAGGGCCGTCAGGCTAGCCCTGAAGGCTTTTCTGACGACTGTGCGAGGGAAGAATGTCCTGATCCTGACGTACAACATGGTGGCCATGCACTACCTCAACAAAAAGGGGGGGGGGGCAGGGTCACTTCCTCTGTGCAGGGAGCCGATGCAGCTCTGGTTCTGGGCAATCCAGTAGGAAGTTTCGATCTCGGCAGTTCATCTGGCCGGAGAGGAAAACAAGACGGCGGACGCTCTGAGCAGGCAGAGCGCGATTTCTCACGAGTGGGAGTAGGCTCAGGAGATTCACCTGGAGATCTTCGCCCTTTGGGGGACCCCTCAAGTGGATCTCTTCGCCTCCAGTGTCAATCGGAAGTGCGAGAGGTTCTGCTTGCAGGAATTTCCTCCAAAAGGAACCTTAGGAGACACGTTCGTGGTGGAGTTGTCATTCCCACTGCTGTACGCATTTCCTTCAGTCCCCGTCATCCCGCAAGTACTGCGGAGGTTACGGAGGTTCGGTTCCCGGATGATCCTCATTGCTCCGGTGTGGGCCCGTAGGACGTGGTACCCGGACCTTCTCGACTTGTCCATCTGCCCTCCACCTCGTCTTCCCTACTGAGACGATCTGCTCTCATGGGAGGGGGGGTCAGATTCTCATCCAGAGGTCAGATCCCTCAACCTTCACGGTTGGTTTCTGAAAGGTTGAGGTATAAGGATTGGGACCTCCCTGAAGACGTGATGGAGGTGTTGCTCTCGGCCAGACGGCCCGCAACAAAGTCCCTGTACCGTTGCTGTTGGCGTAAATTCTGCGACTGGTGCAGGGTTACCTCTTAAAACTGTATTTTTGGTTGCGGTCACTTCCGCTCGCAGAGTGAGTGAGTGAGTTACAGGCACTTTCAGTTAAGCCACCCTTCACTGTGTTTCATAAGGACAGGGTTGTCCTTAGAGTTTGTCCTTCCTTTCTTCCGAACGTGGTGTCGGAATTTCATTTAGGCCAGAAGGTTGTTCTTCCGGTGTTTTATCCTCCTCCACATCTTGGTAAGGAAGAGGAGAGGCTCCATAAGCTTGATCCTAGGAGAACGTTAAGCTTTTAAATTTCACGCATGTCCCGGGTCAAAGTGGACGATCAACTCTTCATTGGTTACGCTGGAAAGCGTTTGGGACAAGCTGTGACGAAGCAGACTTTGTCTCGCTGGATTATTCTGGCTATCTCTGAGTGTTACCGCTTGGCGGGTAAGGACCCACCGGTCGGCTTGCGGGCTCATTCTACCAGGGGTATGGCTGCCTCTACTGCCCTACAGCGGGGTGTTCCTATTCGTAACATCTGTGATGCAGCCACCTGGGCTTCAGTACATACTTTTGTACGTCACTACTCCCTCGATTCCATCCGTGGGCAGGATCTGACCTTTGGCAAGGCGGTCCTTCACTCCGCAATTTGATTGGGCATTCTAAATTTCTGTTTTCTAAATTCTTTTCCCACCTCCTTTCATTAGTACTGCTTTGGGAGTCTGTCATAGATATGGAATACGTCGGAGGACCCAATCCCCTCGAAGAATAAGTTACTCTCTTACCTGGTAACGTTCTTTCGATGGGATGGTCCGGCGACGTATTCCATATTGCTCCCTCCCTGCCTTCCCCGCTACAGAATTTCTTATGCGATTGCAGCTTACGTTTCCACACGGCTTTTTGTGTCAGACTGGCAGAAGACTGCTGCCACACGTGCTGGGAAAAAACTACAACTGAGGCTACGGGCGTTGTGCGTCCTACTTATAACATTCAGTGACGTCGGCCGTCGGAGGAGGTCCTCGAGGGCGGCGTATCAACGTCATCGACGCAGGACACAGACGCCGAAGGTTTTCCGAAGCAGCACAGCTGTGGTGATTACATGTCATAGATATGGAATACGTCGTCGGACCATCCCATCGAAAGAACGTTACCAGGTAAGAGAGTAACTTGTTCTTCTGTTGTATAGTGACTTAACATGGAACTGCAGAATGGAATAAGAATCTTTATCATGTCATGTAGAATGTTTAGTAGTAGTAGAATGTTTTCCTTTAGTTGAGAAGTCAGTTGGCTGTTGGAGTATGTTATGGAGGATGTGCTCAGGGTCTTAAGGATTGTACTTGCAAGAATAAACAAGTTATTCTTCTACAACTGAACCGTGTGAGCAGCTTTATTACGTTGGCGATGAGGTTTGACCCCCACCATCCATTATCCATGAGAGAAAAGTGCAGTTACTGGAGTCTGCAAAGCAGAAACATGGATTAACTACAAGGAAATCCAACTCGGCACAAAGAAACAGCTGGAGAAGCGTTGTGGAACAACGGACCGAGGGCAGAACAAAGCTGCAGGCATCCATGAAAAGAATCCAGTGACGATAGCAGTGAATTTGAGACGACGGGCTGAGTTGCTCCGAAAACCATATCTTGGTGTTAAGTATACGAGATAAGGATAGCTGCTAGATTATATCCTATTTGAGTCGGCTAATATCTGCTAGCAAAGATAACAGAAGCCGACACACGGATACACGGAGCCTGTCCTTTGGAAACCAGTGTAAGTTCACTATCGAGGACGCGCCAAGCATTGCCAAGCAACAAGCCAAAGCATACGTCAACAAATGGCAGCAGCGAAATACGCTCTTGGAGCTGCTGAACTGCGCAGTGCGTCTGTTAATTGCAGGGTGAATGTTCTGGGAGGAGGCGTAGGGCGGAGCAGGGTAGACGAAGCGGGGAAGAAACATCACATTACCCATGTGATTACGCACCGCTAAGCAACGGCAATGTGTTCAAACCATCAAGCAGAAAATGTTATTGTGGTGCTAGGCAACGGCAAGTAGAAGCCGCAGCGGAATGATAGGGAGAAGGTGCGACCAGCATTACGGAGCAACGTGATTAAGGCGCCTAACATTATCACGCAACACATTTTGTTTACATTGTGGAAGCTGTGGTGCTGGCGGTGAAGATGAAGAAAACCCTGACAGTGTAGTTGGGGAGCGAGTAAAACCGTCAGCACTGCCAGGGGGACTGCACGCTACCCGCTCTCCCCGTAGCCAGACTGGGAGAGTGATGTGAGACTTACCTGTGGCGCCGCCACTTCACGTCTGGTGTGGCCGGAGCCTAGCATGGGCCTGCTGATGATGGAGAAGGCCCATCTTGAGTTTCTCTGCTGGACTGCAACTGCACAACGCCACAGAGGAAATAAGGGGTTGTGGAGACCAGGGATAAAGTCATCAGGGCACCACCACAGAGGGAAGAAGGGGTTGCAAAAGCCTAAGCAAAGCAATGGAGGAAAGCACGAGTTTGCCTTTGGTAGCAACTGCTCCCCTGAAGGGCCCATCATCCCGTACAAGCCACCCGCAGCACAGCAGGGAATTTGGACAGACAAACAGGGCAGACTGCAACTGCCAATGTCATTTCATTTTAAGTAGGTACATGTGGAAAGTGGGAGGCTGTGATGTGGAAAAAGGTGAAACCCAGGGTGGAGAGCTTGAAAACCTGCTCAAGGTTAATATGAAGAGGGGTTTGTCAAGGGGTATCTCGAACTGCTGTAAATGCATTATCAAATGAAGAATGGGGATCCTGGATTGGGGCTGGTGGTGATCTGAGTAAAGTGGATATGTGCACATGCTTAATAAGTTGCTCAGAACTCCCCTCCGGTGTACTGTGCCTAATTTAAGATCTGGAACTCCGTATTATGGCCTATCTCCTGAATTAACATCTTTTATTTGCAGGTTGCTCAGCGCCCCACCGGAGCAGCTGGTCTGGGATGGTGGGGTGATGTCAGTGGGTCCGTTCCTGGCCCGGAGTATTTATAATACTGTGCTCACCTGGGACAGGAAAAAGAGAAATAGGGGTTACATAGCCCTTTAGGTACATGTCTTTAATTTGGTCCTTTGAATATCCTTATCCTGGAAATAAGAGCACTAAGGAAAAAGGGTTCTGACTCTTTTATAGGTAATGTGTGCAGCTGAAGTTGCATGGCAGGCTTTTAGGGAGAATTCTCAGAAATGTGCTAATTCCCTCTACCTTAGAGACCCCCAGCTCTTTTTGCTGGACTTAGGACTTTTAATTTCTAACTTGGGGAGAGTGAGACCTTTTTCTCCCGCATGTATTTTTCTGTGATTTAGACTCTGTGTCTCTTTTGACTTTGGAGTCTGACAAACTCCATAGGCATCATCTTTGCATTGTGTCACACAGCACCTTCAGTGCAGTGGCACTGGGAAGCCTCTTAGATTTCCCAAAGGTTTAAATACCTTCTCTTGGTGAAACTACTGTTTCCAAGAGCAGTAAAGTGAAATTGACTTTACTTTACTTACATTTTGTAGCACACACTATCTTACCATAGGGTGCTGGAGGGGTTACTTAGTATCCCCTTTGTCCTGTTTCTCGTGTAACATTTTTATGTTACCTTTTCTACAATTAATGGCTGGTGGCAGTGGTTTACATTTTTACTACCATTGTGGGTTTTTGCCGCTGGCAATGGCAGCTGCAGTAAGACACCCATGGGTTCCCATTTTTTCAAAATGGCCCGGTCTTCTTTTTCACCATTTCTTGTTGGAAAGGTCCCTCTTGAAATTTACTCTGCGCATCAAACCAGGTTTGGTCCCTTTGTTTGTTTAGTCTTTGGCGGGATTCACGAGTGACGCCTGCCTCTGGCTCCAGCGCTTCTGGCAGCAGCAGGAAGTGAGGGAGGTGCCCGAAACTCTTTGTGCTTAATCCCCTTGGTTTCAGGTGATTGGCCAGCTGGCTGTCCTTCGAGGACAGCCACCCTGCTGTGTGATTGACAGCTAGGCTGGAATGAATGGTTGAAACCTGCATAAAAGGTGAGGCTTTTTGGCTTGGAAGGCAGAGTCGACCACTGAACGAAGGAATCCGAGGAAAAACTTGGAAGTGACGTCTGCTGTAAATCCTGGACCGTTGGTTTTCCCGGTGAAGCTCTACTGAAGCTCCGAATTAGTTTAGACTAGAGAAGCCCTGCAAGTACAACTTCTTCACTTGGGTTGGTGGGATCAATCAACCCCAAGGTGAACTCGTTTGGACATCCTCTCTGAGCTGGCTGTACTCTCTCACAACACTGCCACAGTTTCCTCATCACTCCACTTCACCGTCCACCCTCCACCTGGCCTCTTGGTCCACAAATGCTCCACCTAACCTCACCTGCACGCCTTCCAATCCCCTCTGTGCTGGCTATGGTTTTATAGCCCAATCTGCCCTGTTCCAGCACTCCTCCCGGCTACCATTGTTCTCCCCGGTCACATGCTTCCCTTGGCCAGTCTCTGGCTAAGCTATCACTCTAAGGATTGGGGCTTCCTCTTGAAAGCTTTTAGCCATGTCCCCCTCTTAGTCTCAATTTCTGTGTTGGCAGCCATGTGCTCAGGTTGCCTGTTTTCCTGGTGGCTTTCTTGCTGTGCTGGTGAGTTTTGCTCCCATGTGGGTTTGAAGAGGAGTGCTGTGGCTCCCCTGCAGTCCCTTCAAACTGTCAGTTTTTGTTGCTCCATTTCCATGTGGTCCCTACTTGGTTGGTGGGCTGTGTTGCATGTCTCATCTCTTTATACCAGTCCGCTCAATGCCTGGTCTCTAGTCCATTCCCTTGGTTCCAGTCCAGGTTTAATGGCTTGCGTCCCGGCGCATTCTGGGAGTTGTGGTTTTGAAAAAGAGAAAAGGACTCTGATCAGAAGAGACACTGACAGGCATTTTGACAAAGACAGTGGGACCAACAGTCCTATACAGTGCACAGTCGAAAGGGGCAGGGGATGCCCCCCTACTCCCTCACTCCACCTCTGGGATAGGACCGGCTCTGGTATACATCCTAGTAGTTTGCCTACCCCAGGTCGGGCTGGGTCACTGTCCCGTTCACGCCCCCCCCCCCCTAATATGGCCATGTCCCTGACCGTGTCCCAATTTACCTCCTCAAAAATACATCCACAGCAAAACATAGACCAGTGCTTTTATTCCATAAGTCACATTCCATCTTTGTTCAAAACTGACCTTTAATGGTATGATAACATTGTGTGGTTTTGTTGATTTAGGCAGTGCATGTTTGTCTTTTTCTTACTGACAGCGGGGAGTTTCGAGTGGTTCTTACTTTCCATTATTAGTAATTGTTTGCTTCACATTGGATGCTCTTCAGGTTGTTCAAGAGGAGGAACAATCTCTGGGGGTAAAGAACAATAGCCCTCTGTAACTAGTTTCAGGTAATCAATTGATACTTGACCAATTTCCTTTTGGAGGTGCAGAAATGGCTGGACCCACAAGTTTAATTTGTCTGTAGTTGAGACCAAATGAATAACGGGCAAGTGCATTCACCAGAAAGCAATTTCCTGGTTTTAGGTTGCTCTCCTCGTTCAGAATGGCTTTGTCCACCTTAAATTAGTCCCTTGATATTGTAATGGCTAGCAATTTATCTGTTTTGATAAGGAATATAGAGTGATTATGTAATTCAGACGGTTAAAGTGATGAGTGGAAGGTTATGAATTATTCTTAACAACTTGCATTGCTCTCTGCAACCTTCCACTCCATTATTTTTTAGCCCATCAGACCCATTGCAAAAAGGGCACCAGCTACATGCAAACCATTATTGGTCCATCCACTAATGGGAGCACTACAGCTCAAATTGCTAGGCCATGTCCCCTCTGCACAGAAACACAATTTAGTCCGGCTGGACTGCTCCGATAGGTGGCATGACAAAGACTGATTTGCATATGGTTGGCAGATGGGCTAAAAATAAGGGTCTGGAAGATTTTCCAGAGGAATGCCTGTGGTCAAGATTACTTCATAACCTTTCAACCATCACATTTCTAAGCTGGGGATTATGTAGTTTCGGCATGTGCAGGAGAATTCCATACAGCAATTCATAAATGGACACAGCACATGTGCTGAAAGCATCACTTTTCAATGCCTGACATATAGAATCTGCATAATGCAGAGCACGACTTGTACAGCCATACCATGACACAGTAAACACACAACACCTCATTCTCAATTCATTAGATGCATTTAGTTCAGTACAAAGAATGCACAATAAATCAGATTCGTCACTTGTTGAGGAACCAGAGTACAGGTCATTTCAAGGTTCACAAAGCTTAGTCTCTGCAGTGCCCATATATCATGCAGATGTTGTTTAATTGATATCTGTTTACAATAATTAATTTCAGTTTCAAGGCACAATATGGAGTACTCAGGCCCGTTGTAATGGAAGTGATTGATCTGCATTTCTTGCCATAAGTATATGCTTTTTGGCTTGCCTTGGAGGTGTCTTTCAACATTTTCCAAACTCTCTGGAGGCAACATATGGTATACAGTGCTCTTGTACAGCCCGTCATTTCTTTAACCTTCAAAGGTATATCAAGCAAGCCAGAGTTGCTGGATTTTGGGGCAATCCCACATCAAGTGAAGGAACTCGGCACCTACAATGTCCCATTTAGAACATTATGGGTTACCTACAGGACCAAACCACACCTTCCTGACAAGTGAGACATATGCTCTAGTTGATATTTAGTGTTGGATCCGTTTTTGCCTGGCTTTAATATAGATATTGTATGTAAACAAATCCATTGGTGGTCGGTAAATTGTCTTATTTTTCCATGTAGCTATGGACACTAATTGTTTGAGGATCTGAAAGTTTCTGCATCAATGTATGTAACATGGAGCCCAACTTCCTGCACCCGTCCAAAGAGAATATATATCACAACAGCAGTGAACGTTTCGGGGAAACAAGGACTGCAGGACCTAAATGTATGCAATATTCCTGGTTTTAATTGGAGAGGCTTCTCCCCACTTTGTTCACAAACTGTTCACGGGAGACAAAACATAATATTCATAGGGGTTCAGAAGAATTCTGGCCCAATTATCACAGGTTGGCTTCAGCTCTCTAATTTTCCATAGCTGGATAGCAGTACTGTATGAAATAGCAAGATTTACATGCCTACAAAATCTGGTCCAGGAGATCAAAGGTCGGTTTACTGGATTAAATTCCCACCTTTCATCCATCATCCCTGACAATAAAAGAGAATGTAATGTAGTCAGGCAAACTTGATAGATACCTATTCAGTGAGGACATGAAGGAACATTGGATACTGAGATCACCAATATGAAGCATACCATGCCTGGGATGAAAAGGATTGTCCAATGTCTGGGACCCCTATACCACCTTGTTCATGTTCATAGGGTCACATCAAGACCTCCTAGGTATGTGGTGGGGGTTGGATGGCAGATCAAATGTATAAGAAGCAAGCAAATATTGTCAAAAAAAATTGTAACATTTTGAAACTAAGATTCTTGGGAACAGCTAGTATTGAGCTAACGAGATCTTAGCGAACATAGATAATGGGCGGTTCACCCATTTTCCAATTTTATGGTCAAATTAATTCTAAATACGCCAAATGGTTATCTGCCAATAGTCTCGGGGGATTGTGACTCACTTGAACTCCCAGGTATTCTATTGTGCCTTGCTCCCACTTATATTCCCCAATGTCTGAGTGTTCAGATGTAGCGACAGCTAAAGAAAACAGGGATGATTTTGACCAGTTTATTTGTAAACCTGAATGCTTACTGAATCTAACACTTTCTAGTGTGAGTGGGATCAGGTTTATTGTTGGATTATTAGCATAAAATGTCATCGGCGTAGAGGGATATAATTTCCATGTGACCTTCAGTCGCCAGACCTCTGTGCAGGAAACTGCATGACCCTAGGTGCCAAGGGCTCCACTTAGAGGTCAAAGAGAAGCGTTAACAAGGCACAGTCCTGTCTAGTCTCTCTACCAATCCAGATTGATTAGAAGTCTCTACCCATTGCATAGACACTTGATGTTGACCTACTGGTTAGAAGTTGCACTCATTTTAAGAAATATCCTGAAAGCTCAATTTTACATAGTTTGACCGACAACCTTGCTTGAGGCTACAAAGACTCTCCTTTAAAATGTAAAGTTTACGCCTTACGAATTTTTAATATACACACCACCTCATCCAATATAAACTGTAAATGCCTCCCAGAGCATAGATATCGGGGAGCCAGAGCCAGAATTAGTCTGATAAAAAATAAATCATAGCCCTACTAAGCTCACCCTTAAACACCACAACTGTGATTGGCAGTGGTTTAAACTGCCAAAATGGGTATGGCAGATTACCATGCATTGGAGCAAAGGAAGGCTTAAGAGAAGAATAGCCAGAGAAGGTCCTCAGTAAAATGATGCACCCCTCTACTCCCTACTCTTCCTCTGGCCCTACCTCTGCCACCTCTCGTCCCTCCTTCTCTGCCTTTCTCCTGTTCTCCCCAAGCGAGGTTTCTAGCCAAGTTTGAACTATGAAAGTCTTGTCAAAACAGGTTCACCCATGTTCTCCAAAACCATCAAGGACCACATTGACACCCTGGCCCCTGCTCTGGCTGACTTCTGTGACCACTCCTTCGCCACTGGAGTCTTCCCTCCCCCCCGATGCACTCCCTTGTGCACCCTCTTCTTAAGAAACCCTCTGCGACCCTTCCTGCCCGGCTAACTATCGCCCAATCTCCATTACTCCTTTCCTGGCCATCTCCCAGCTTAATCTTCACACTGAATCCGTTGGTTGTCTCCATGACCATAAATCTGGCTTCAGTGCCGCCAGAAGCACAGAAACTGCTCTCCAACCTTGATTCCAACATCCCCTGTGTCCTCATCTTACTTGATCTCTCTTCTGCCTTTGACACGGTTAACCATGCCATCCTGATCAATCGTCTCCGTGATAACCTGGGTATCAGCGATCAGAGCCTGGTTTGGTTGACTTCTATCCTCTCCAATCGACCCTTCCAGGTCCAACTTGGGTTCTTCCTTTCCTCTATCTCGGTTTCTACCTGTGGTGTTTCTCGGGTCTAACCACTCTCCCTGGCTGTTAAACCAATACCTGGCACTTCTTGCCCACTGCATTGCATCTCTCTGCCCCAACTTTCAGTGCTATGGGAATGACACTCAACTCATTTTCAGACTCCCTTCTGCCACCTCTTCTCCTTATCTCACCTCGAACTGTCTGTCTGCTATCCAGTAGTGATGTGCCGCCAATGATCTCTGCCTTAATGCCAGTAAGACCGAGATTCTCCTCATCGGCACACCTGCTCCCTCCTTTCCTATCACTCTCTGGCCAGCCTCTCTTGGTCCTCTTCCTGCTCCCAACTGTGAGGCTAAAAATCTTGGGGTCACCTTTGACTCCACGCTTTCCTTCTCTCCTCACATCTCTGATGTCTGTAAGAAGTCACACTACCAGCTGCACCTCCTCAGAAGTAGTCTTTCCTTCCTCTCCTTACCCCAGAAGCTCAGTGTCTCCAGAGCTCTGGTTCTCTCTAGGCTGGACTACCGCAACAACCTCTTTCTAAATCTGCCTGCCTCTACTCTCCGCCCTCTGCAATTCATCCAAAACAGGACTGCGAGACTTGTCCTTGGCCTCAAGCCCAGGGATCGTATCTCTCCAGGACTGAAATCTCTGCACTGGCTCCCAGTGGCAGCAAGTATTAAGTTCAAACCCCTCTGCTTTGTCCACAAGGCCTACTGGGGAGTCGGGGCCTCAATACCTTCAACTCTGTCTTCCTTCTCCAGCTCTTCGCTCATCCGCCTCCAACACCCTCAGGGTCAGTCGCTTCTCCAAGCAACAAGTCGGTGGTAGTTCTTTCTTCTGCTGGGGCCCCTCTCTGGAACAGCCTCCCTGCCTCTCTGAAACTTGAGGAGAACCATCTCTGGTTCCAGGAGCAGCTCAAGACCTTCCTCTTTGCATCTGCTTTCGCTCCTCCTCTCCCCTGCTGATCTCCTGGCTGAAACTGAAACTGCACTGATTACCTGGCTACCCTCTGGTCTTGGGGCCCAGGTCCTCTCCCCTGTACCCCTTAAGCACCCTACCAGCACTTGACACCTGAGGACTGTACTTACCCTGGCACTTGCCACCAGCTGGCTGCACTTTTTATTTATTGTCTTTATTTATTTTACTGTTATCCTATGTACTGCACTGCCCCTCCTGCTTTCCCCCTAAACTTTTCCCTTCCCACACTCCCCCTGCACTTACACAATCTAAATTTCCCCTGCCCTACTAAGATCGTTGTCGGTCTTCCCTCTCTTCCTCCTCCCTTGCCTTGTCACGCCTTGAAACACTTGTGTATAGGCGCGTTATAAATGTCATATCATACATCATATGTACAATTTTTAGTATCAACCCGATCCTGGCGTGCATATCATGCACCTAGGAGTTAAGAATATTCATCGGTCTCTAGATGCATCTTCCACCAAATATCAGCTAGATCAAAGTAAGATATTCTCTTTAGCAGCTCGTGACAAGGACCTGGGGGAGGAACCAGGTCTATCAATGGATACTTCAAGTATGGTGTCAAAATCTCCCACCTACATATAAAGTGGATACCTGCAACTCTCTGACCTCTACAGAGACTTCATAGAAAAGGTGTGGCATGACATTGTTAGCGGCGTAAACTTTTACCAAGGTGAGCAACATTTGTCCCATTTGACCAGAAACTATTACAAATTTCCCTATTACAAATCTCCCCTACGAAACACTCTCAGTAGAATTAATTTTGAAAGATATCCTTTTGTTTATGAGGGTAATAACACCTCTCGAATTAGGGGAATATAGAGTGTAGCATTGCATAATACCCCAGACATGAGCAAAAGATTTGTTGACTGTACCCCTAAAAGCGACTCCTAGAACATAGTTATTTTAGCTTCCTATCATTTTAGATAAACTTGTTTTTTCCTTTGTTTGACCACATTAAGGCCTGAAGCGTTCCAACTGAGGAGTGTGGAATGCCCAACCTACTGGGACTCCCCTAATTTTCTACATGTCTAGTTTCTGCTTACCCATTATGGCACCACATATACAGGACTGAAACATCCATATTTCAAACAGTTTTTGAACTTCTTATCCAAAGTGGACCCACAACCAACTTCCCTCCCCCACCAACTCTACTAATGCCCAACTTCCACCAAATAGTTTCCATCCCACGACCCAACAAGTGGCAAATTCATTGCCAAAACAAGATTTTGTAACGGACCACAGTCAGAATGCACTATTGGATGCCACTAAAGCACACCTGGTGGATGAGTAATTAAACTTTAACGATTTGCATATGATGGACCTTGTTACATTTAGAGAGACCTTTTGTATTTGCAGGCATCTAGAGAAAGTATAGTCCATTTATTCAACTGTATCTCCTAATAAATGAACAATTATTGCAGTCTCAAACTGTCTCCCACTACCCACTGTCAAATGTACATGGACATCAAATTTAGTCAGTTGAAAGTAGCATCCACAGTTGGAGGGTGTTAGAGTTGGTTGCTACATGGCAGGCAGAGGTGGTTCATATCTGGTTTCAGAGATTCTGCTAGCATAGGGGGGCGCGAGGCCTGTGGCAATTGCTTCAGGAATTTGTGCATCCTCGGGATTCACAAAAAAGTGAGCCTTCCCTTTTATATATATAATACAAAGCTTCGCCATGAACAGCGTAGTTTATTAGAACCCCCTCTCTAAAAGTTTCTGTTTTAACTTCCATAAATAACCAATGAGAATTCTGAGTGGCAGAAGTAAAATTTGGATATGTAGAAATTCCAGGTACCTGAAACCGTAAGTCACCCAAGTCTTGGGCTTGTCAAACTATAAAATAACCATCCCTGTAGTTGAGAAGTCGAACAACTATCGGATGCGAAGGTTGGCCCAAGTGATCTGTGTGCAATTTCAACAAAGTATTGAGACAAGACTAGAGGATCCTGTAATAGGCCATTGAGGAATTATTCCATAAAGGTTTCCATGGTTCTGATCTGAGTTGATTCCGGTAATCCAATAATTCTTGCATTGTTTCTGTGAAAACTCACCACCAAATTATCATTCTTCAATTTGCATCTCACACTTCAACTTCACAGTGGTCTGTTGTGCTACAGCCTCCCTTTCTTCAATCGCATTCATTCTGCCTTCAGCCTCTGTAATGAACCCACTTTCTTTTATGTGTGCACTGCTTCGTGGTGTCTACCTTGAATTCAAGGTTGTCCTGCATTATTTTCACTAATTCATAACATGCTTTCATCTTTGACAATGTACGTCCAATATCAGAAGTGTTTGATATTTGTGCAGGTTCTGCATTTCCAGCAGGCAATTCACATAGAGATCTCACACTCCCTTAATCCTGCATGCCTGAAGCAGAATTCTAACTCCTCTTTTGCGGGAGCACCCACTGACGTTGCTTTCCTAGCAAACCCAAGCTGGATCTGCTGCTTACCTGCCTTGGCCATTCGGAATATGTGTAGGGAACAGGCACCGCTCTGGTTTGGGAAAGGTGCATTAAGCAACTGCTTGCTCGGAATGTGGGTTTACACCAGTAAATTAAGCCTACGATCCAGCAAACTTATTGGCCTCTTGCAATCACTCCAGTGCTAATTGTTATATTCTTTGTTTTGTTTACATCATATTTGTATTTTGCCTGAACCGTTTGGTACCATCCATGTGTATATGCATTTGTGTGTATATCCATAGGTGTGTAGAACTTTTTTTAAATATATTCATTTAAAACAAAAAAGTAATCACTTTTGTGTGGTTTATTTGTAAGATGTGTGATTGGACACAATCAATTTAGGAAATTAACGTGTGTACTCCAATATTATGTAGACCTACATTGTTGAGATAGCTATTACAGATAAGAATAACATTTTTAACTGCCAAGGCTAATTAACTTGAGAAACAAGTACTGCACAACAATAGCCTACATTCTTTAAGTAAGTTTCTTCACAAGGATCTGTAGCACACTCTCAATCTCCAGATCATCATTAAGAAAACATTTCTGAGTTTCAGTCATATCGGCAGGTGAAGTGCATGGGGCAACTCCAATCACGAAGAGGTGGCGTCTTCTGTCTCCATGCATTTTTGTTTTCAAACTGTTTTAAGAGCAATTGCCTACATGTTGCACTATTAGACCCTTATGTACTACAGTTACCAGAGTTGTTTTGGAAGTCAAGATGAACTGTTGCCGAAGGGCAACCTTTAGCTCTGTGGTCAAAGTAAACTTGTTTTGCTGTCTGTGGTAAGCCAGTCCATTTTAGTTTACATTTTTGGTTGTTTATGCATGTCATCCTGTTTACATTGAATGGCTATTTGTTTTGTTCTTGCTTCCACATCTCAACTCTTGAATATGTGCATTTTATCCCTAACTAGTTTACTCAGACCCTCCTTCAGTTCTATAACAGGTCCTACTATCTTTCGGTCCCAGCAGTGAGTACATTAATTTGCATTAAGCTTCATTAACAAATTGATTTATTGTGTGATGAATCTAACACCTAGCTTGACTTGCCAAATAGAAATGTCTGTTTTTAAAACACGTCTGTGACTCTTGATGCACAGTTAAAATTCATTTAACTGAGTGTGATCCACTCGCACACAATTTCACAGTTAAAAATGTCAGCAGAATATTTTTGTTTTTGCATGTGGTGCTTTAGAAAACTGAGTGTTCAGTCCCCTGAAGACTTTCTTCATGTCTCTAACAAGCACGACTGACTTCATAGTAGCAATGATGTACAGCACAGCCATTGATTTGTCAATTAAACTCCTTGAGTGCCAACATACCAACCTAGTGATCTTCATAGCATTTATGCTTTGGGTGACTGTGGACATGTTCAAAGGAGTCTTGTGCCACTGATCCCTGCAGCTGATGGATGGCCCATGACCGATCAACCATGTTGCATTCTCTTCTATTTTTCTTTGGCTCTCTGTTTGAGTTAGTACAATTATTACTGTTCTTATTAAAATACTATATATGGATCTGCATAGATTTACATGTTTGCAAAGTCCGACATCTAATAATTGGTGCAGAGGATTACATTATATCTGTTTTTGAAGTTGAAAAGGGCATTGACAGGGGCGTTCCTGTATGTAATACTATCTCTACTGTTATGCGTACAGTATCCATGCGCCTCCATGCGTCAACAAACTCCGTTTTTTTTTTCCCGGCATCGGGTTGGTCGCTATACCTGGAGTTTTAGATATTAATAAACTTATGCTAGATTTGGATAGAATTTTGCTAATCGGCTGCTTCAACATCGAATTGCTGTTAATACGGAAGAATTTGAGGTGCTCAGAACTACTTCCAGAGTTGGCGTGATTAATTTGGAGGACTGATTGTCTGCTATCTTCAGTCCATAAGGCTTACAGTAGTGAGAGTAGGGGGAAATACATAACCCAATTTAGAACATTGTAGAATGCATTCTTATACATTCCTCGCCATTACATTTGGCTCCCTGTCCTCCGACGTAGACAATGTCTCCATTTACATTTTTCACCTCCTGTATTAATTTCCCTGGAAGGACACGCACTGGGTGTGCAATTACTGTCTTTCCCAGGATCACCAAGAGGGAAAGTGCCATGCCTGCAAGCTCTTTAAAGCTAAAACATTAAAAGATTGCTATACGAAACATTGGGAAGCCTACGTGATGCAGGATGAGGCTTTTGTCAAGACTTCCACCATAGAGGAAAATCTCAAGACTGACCGGACAGTTTTGGTTTCAAAAGTGAAACCAAGGACCCCACCAATAGGGAAGCTTCTGGTTCCCAGCAGCCTATCCTCGTCTCCATAGGGCAAGAGTCAGGCCTAACTGTGGAGACTAACGCTGGCGATAAAAATGCTTGCAATGAAAAGGCTACCCACATAACTCGAAACACAAAATAGAACAAAACCCCTTGGCCTCGAGTGGTTCCGACACATCATAGGTCCCAAACAATGTAAAGTCTCAAAATATACCTCTTCGACGCTGAGTAAAGGTGGGTCAAAAAATACACATAAACATATCGACTCGAGACTTACTGAGTTTTAGGGGTACCTATTAAAAGCTCTTAAGAAAAAGAGCGTTGAAATGGATTTCTAGAACCTGGCCTGGGGGACAGATTTTAGGAGGCTTCCCTAGTTTTAGTGAACAGGGAACTCTGAGATGTTAGCCAAAACCCAATCAAGATAAATGTGGACAGCAGTCAAGGCTATTCTCAGGAGAGTGTGAGTGGGGTCAAGAGGCCTCAATTACTCCACACAATATTGCACACAATAATTACATACAGTCAGAAATGGATGAAACAATATTTATTCTAGGCCTTTTAGACTCACAACAATTAAACTAGCAGGTGATATCGCATAGTACTCAATAATGAACATATGTACATTCACCATAGGTTCATAAATGCATTCGAATAACTTATTAAACAAAGAGGTCAGTAGATAAAAAATGCAGTGAATGATGGAACCAGATCACAAGTGAATTATTTAACTTAAGCAGTCCAGCCCTTAGGAAGAATGGGGCCTTGTGCTGTAAATGTCACAGGAGCCACAATGCTTCACCCCAGAATGGAGTCTCTGAAGGTACCTATTAATTTACTTGTGTTGGTGAGAGTAATATTGTTGAATACCTTCTTTGAACTAAGGTGTTCTTATCTTTTCACCCAGGTTTGACTACCAAAAGGCAGTGGAATTGAGTATTTAGAAAACGTGACTTCTTCCCAGTGTTATCCAATGGGAGACAGGGGGGGGGCACGTTATTTGCATTTACTTACCCCCCAGACTCTGATTTTCCCATATGACTTGATGGTTCAACTGGGGGTCACTGGAGGTTGGATTTCCCAAAGTTAGTTCCAGCAAGAGGTTGCCCGGTTGCTGCGGGTGCAAGGATTCTTCTGGTCAGGTCCATATGCAAGATGCAACACATGTTCTGGAGGAGCAGGGGAGCACCTGCTTGGATGACACTTTCATAGATAGGACTTGTCTAGAAACATCGTCAGGAGTGGTCAGAGAGAACGAGGAGAAAGGAGGAGGAGAGGGAGAGGGAGAGGAGGCCAAAGGGGGGCCATGAGAAGTAGAGGGAGAGGAAGAGGAGAGATAGGATAGGATGTCCTGAGTTTTAGTGGTGAAGTGAGAAGCCGCAGCCGTGCAGAGAGCCTGGGAGGGAACAGGAGAGGTGGAGACTGCATAAGGATTGGCCAGTTCCTTGCAGATTTGAAAGAGTTTGGCCGTGTTGTTAGAGGCTGCAGAGACGTGGGCTTGGTGTGGGCTCTCTTCTTGGACAGGACAGAGAGTCTGTACTACTGAAGGAGCAGGATGCAGGCCAGTTTGCCGATGCCCTCCACTTCCTCTCAGCCACCCTACACTTGTGTTTCAGGGTGGCAAGATCTAAGTCATACCAAGAGTTGCACTTGGAGGTAGGCTTCAGGCGGATTCTCATGACAGGGGAAAAGACATCCAGAGTGTTGGAGATGGAAAGATGCAGGTTAGAGAGGGCTGTGTCAGAGTGTGAGTCAGCCTCAGGTGTAGGAGGAGCAGAGAAAGTAGCAGCAAAGGCCTCCACTAACACACGCTTCATGGACAGGATGACTGAGAAGATAGGTGGCAGTGTTGGGATCGGCTTCGCTTGGGGAGACAGAGAGCTTCAGATGAGAGGAAAGCAGAAAGTGGTCAGTCCAAGATGGATTTTTCTTGCTTTGATGGCACTTCCCCTCTCCTCCCTTTGGCATTTCTCTGTCTCTCTCCCTCCCCCACCCTGCACTTTGTGTATCGCACTTGCACAATCTGAATGACACAAGGCCTAGTAAGATTGTTTGTTTTGTTTTCCCTCCGTCTTCCCTCCCTTGTCTTGTCACGCCTAGAAACACTTGTGTACAGGGACGTTTTAAATGACTTATCATATAACTTACTCATGTTTATAAAAAAATGTCATATTAATCAGTCAGTTGAGCTACCAGCCTTCTTCCAAAATTCACAGAATATTGGTGAGTAGGCACTACATATGTTGGATGTGTGCAAAGCAGTCATGTACTACCTTAACAACATAAATCAACTGAGGAAAACAGATCAGTTCTTTAGGCCTTTGGCAGCCGGAAGAGAAGGTGACCATGTCTCTAAGGCAACTATTACCAGTTGGATTGCAACGTGCATTCAAAAGTGTTACAACCTTTCAAGCAGACTGCTTCCTTTCATTCCTAAAACACATTCCACACGTCTACAGGAGCTTTGCTTGTCTTCATTTCTAGTGTGCCACTTGAAGCTATTTGTGAGGCAGCAACATGTTAGCTTTTATACACGAGCTAACTTGTAACATTTGGGAAAGCAGGGAATTTATAATGGAGGGTGTGGATTCTCTCTGCATTAAAACCAGTTTGAGTGCAGAGAGCACCCTAAATATTCACCTGCTATATAAACCACCCCATATTACAGCTGACTCTGTAAAAAATCTTCTAACCGTCTTGCTTGCCTCCCTTAAGGCAAACACAAAATATCTGCTTATGGGAGATTTTAATTTATGCTTTAACCATAAGGAAGATAAGATTGCTCTTGAATTGCAAAAAGCTTTACAGGAATTAGGCTTCACTCAACTTATTCAAGAGTCCACACATAGTCTGGCCCACACTCTAGATTGGGTAGCCAGTCATGAAATTAACACCAATAATATACTTGTATCACCATGCCCCTGGTCGGACCACTTTTTTGTGTATTTTGATACTCTGGTAGATTTGCCTATCAAACCTAAATGTCAGAATCTCACTAAAACGCTGCATCGGAACCTAAAGAACATTAAGATGAATAAGGTAGAATCAATACTTAACACTATAATTACTCCTACAATTGATACTCCGGAAAACCTAGCAACTAGGATCTCTTCTAACCTAGAAAGTGTTGCCAAAATTTTAGCACCTATAAAAATGAAAATGATAAAACCTGAAATCAAACATAATATATGGTTTACATCGGAGCTTCAATCTCTGAAATCACTAACCATTAAAGCCTACCATACGTGGAAGAAGCACAATACACCACTGCTTCTCAGTAAATATAAAGCCTCCATCTCCATTTAGAAAAAGGCCATTCTAAAAGCCAAATTTAGTTTCTTTAATGATAGAATCCAAAATGCACAGCACAACACAAAAGAGCTCTTCCGCATCTTGAAAGAACTAACCACATCACTCCAGATAGATCTATCTCGGATGATGTCACCTGGTGCAACGTTATGCAGCAAGCCATGCATAAAAAACTAGACACCATCAAGGAAAATATATTGGAGAAAAGTAACAACTTAAAATGCACTAAGTCTAAATCTGCGGATTGGTCCTTTCTTAGGTCACCGACCATTCCTACTTTTAATTTATCCCCTATAACAGACAAGGAACTAGAAACTATTATCAATCAGCTTAAGCCCACATAAAGTAAAAATGATATCCATACTACTATGATAATTAAAACCTGTGCCCCTTCCTTAATTACTTCTATCTGTCAACTTGTTAATACTTCTATATCTACTGGCACGGTCCCTCAGGAAGTCATGGGTTATGCCAATTCTGAAAAAACCTGGGCTTCCAGTCGATATGCCAAGCAATTATCGACCTATTACCAACACTGCGTTTCTGCTTAAAATTCTTGACTGTGTGGCTTATACACAATTTGTAGATCATTTAAAGACTTATCCTATCCTAAATGACCATCAGTCTGGATTTCGGGTCGTCTTTGGCACTGAGACCGCGCTCCATGAACTCAAGTCTAAACTAATGGCCCGTATGGATAATAAGGAAGCGTCATTGCTTATGCTGCTTGATCTCTCTGCGACCTGGTGGACCATGATATCATGGCAACCAGGTTTTGTGAAGTGGCCAATTTCTCCCTGCTGGCTTGTAAATGGGTATTGTCATTTCTTAATAATCGTGATAGCGGAGTCTTCTGCGGCAATGCTGAATCTGAGCCCATTATAACAACTTGTGGTGTTCCCCAGGGTGCTTGCACCTCCCCCCGTTTCTACAATATCTTTACGGCTCCCCTGTTCGCAATGCTTGATCATGAGAACATAATATTCACCAACTACGTGGATGACACTCAATGTGTCATCCTGCTCTCTGGTTCCCACACTGCAGACAAATGGGCCATTCACAGAGTCTTTACTCTAATTGAAACCTGGATGGTCCACAATAAGTTGGGATTGAACAAATCAAAAACTGAACTGCTTGTCATAGACTCTCCACACACCATTAACAAATTTGGTCCACAATATGATAACTTCTCGTTGGGAGAAGAGTCTATTAAACCCCCTAAAGAAAGTGAAAAAACTGGGAGTGACCTTTGACCAACATATGACAATGAAACAGCATGTCAGTAGCTTAGTATTGTCATGCGCATACTATATTAAACTCCTAGCACATCTAAGGCCTCTTATATCTCAGGACAATGCAGAGACTATTGCTAGAGCAATAGTAGGCTCAAAAATAGATTATTGCTCTAGCCTTCTTATGGGACTTAATAAGTCTGATTGTAACAGGCTGCAAATTTGTCAAAATGGGGCTATTAGAGCCGTCATGAAACTTAAATATAGAGAGCATGTTACGACGGCAAGACGAGAGCTCCACTGGTTGCCTGTGGCATCTAGGTTTCTCTTTCGAACTCTGACTGCCGTACACAAATGTAGATCCGGAAATATGCCTGGATATCTGCAACAACTCCTCTCTACGAGAAATATGAGAACATTAAAGTCGAATAATCTGCACATTTTGTTTGAACCAAATTGCCATACTGTTAGAGTAGCCAACTCAGCCTTCTTCTCTATTGGACAAAGGGCTTGGAATGTTCTTCCTCTAGAATTGAGATCCATTGACTCTCTAGAAATATTCAAGAAAATATTGAAGATCCATCTTTTCGACTAAATTGCTCTGAGCTGTCATCGAAATATCATTTCCTGCGGCGATGTTTACTGGATCCTCCACTTTTTTGTTACTTGTTGTATATGTCTTGTAGTCCCCCATGCCTTCGGGTCTATGGCTGTGCCATATAAATGTATTAAAGTAAAGTAAAGGAGCTGTGTGCACACTTTTACTCAGCACAATTGTGCATTTACTCCCTCAAGAAATGAATCCCAAGTGGGGCATGCAATATTAAAACATTTGTTTTTTACTGTTCTTTCAGCTCACCCACCACTACCCACCACTTTCTTCGGGTACTGCGGTCTATGCAAAGAATGTAATTCTAAGCAGATCAACAAGCCTCTAAAGACACATATTACCTACCAGTAATCGTCTTTCTATTGCTTTAATCTGCTTAGAATCACATGCACCCACCCTACATCCCCACTTTCGGGAGTTGCGAAGATACAAAAAACAGTATGTGTAAAAAGGAGGTAATACAATTTTTTTAAATGATCCCATATTAAATGGAGGAAGATATGTTCTTACTTTTAATGCATGTTACAGCACACAGTCTATTACAAACTTCTTCATGCAACCTTGGGTCAGAAAAATAACAATTGGAGGACGTCAACGCGTGAAGGAACATGGGTACTGTACACAACGATAGGGATAGTATTAGAGGAACGCCCCTGTATACTTCACAGCAACCACTAGATGTTGGCCTGTGAAAAGCATGTGAATCTAGGCAGCTACAAGCAACAGAAAGACGATTACTGGCAAGTTATATTTATCATATATATATTTCTGAGGCTTGTGGAATCTGCTTAGATCACATGCTATGCATAGGCCGACATCTAGTGGAAGCTGTAGAGTATTACAGTTGTTGTTTTCGAAACTCGAAAAGGGACGTTGACAGGGCGGTCCCGTAATACTATCCCTAGTGTGACGGCCAATGTACCGATGGACCTTCACGCGTCGGTCCCTCAGATTGTTTTTTTCCACCATCATTGTTGGACGCTAAACGCAAAGTTCCGTTTCGGCTAACACCATTTATTAGCAAAGAAATTAGAGCTAGTTACTATTTCTGTCCTTTATATTACCGTTCATCTACAAACATCTTCGACAACGGTTTCAAGGATAAACGTCGTTGGACGCAGAACTTGCCTCAATGACACTTCTATGGTCTCGGAAGGCTGCTCGGGGCATCACCCCATACAGTAGGGAGAGTGGGGTGTGGACATATCTTAGGCTACTAAGAGAATGCATATTTCCCCTTTCCCCATTTATAATCGCCAAGCTGCTTTTCCAATTAATCACCGGGTGTGCAACCTCTGTCTTCTGAGGGATCACGACGAGGGTCACTGTAAAGCTTGTCAGCTTTTCAAGACCAAGACGCTAAACGACCGAAAAACAAAGCATTGGGCCCACCACGCCATGCAGGCCGAGGCCGCCATAGACGTGTAGGGGGCTTCCAGCGACGGCAGCATCAGCGTCTTCACAGAACCTCCAGATTTCAACGTGCTAGCCCCCGACACCAACAGACAGGCAGGCGGCTCCGTTATATGGACAACACCCGGCTGCATCAGCACATACAAATCATCCCACACAAAGCACACAACCCAAGGCCGAAAGTCGACAACAACACCGTCTGCACGGCCTTACATGGCGTAGCATGGAAAGGTAGACGCTTCCCGATCCTTTGGGCATTCGAGATCACGTTTGCCTCAAAGCAGGCCCCAAAAGTCGAGAGATGAAACCGACTTGACGCCATGTCCAATACAACCGCCAAAATTCGACAATCTTCAATAATGTTGAAATTGACAAAACACTAGCAGACTCCGAAATTGTCTCATCTGGTACAAAAACATGTGCCAGAAACACTGCTTAAAGGGTGTACTTCTAAAAAACACACTTCTAAGAGCCACCTTTCCCATAGGGAGAAAGAGTGTTTCAGAAGGGGAGGGTTCTATGTCTGCAACTATGAAACACAAAAAGCAGCCTGCCCCTGAGCTACCTCCCACTCCTGTAACTATTCCAAGTTCCTCACAGTGGTCTGCTGAGGATATTGATAGTGATGAAACACCTGTCCTTTATGGACGATTTTTTTTTCTGTTGAAAAAAAACCACAGCCAATACAAAATTTCCAAACCAAGCCACCGACTGGTGGGGCCGCATCATCACAACCCCCAGCAAAAAGGGCACAGCCAGACACCCTTCAAGACACCCCTCAGCAGGACCCAGACCAATTTGATCTCTATGACCCCAAAACAAATTCTGAAGACCAAGAAACCCTAGGGGAAGTAGATCATTACTGTGATGAAGATGAAGAAGACTTTTAGATCTTATCTTCTTCAGATTACGTAGACCCGCCGGTGGCAGAATCACCGGTAGATAACCAATTACAATTTAATGACATGCTCCTAAAAGCAGCAGATCATTTCCAGATTCAAACTCAGGAGATGCATTTCAACAAGGATTTTGTCGAAGACATATTGGGTGACAAAAAAGCTGTAACCCAATTTATACCCATATTACAATCTGTATGGAGAAGAATACAACCCTCTCTAGAAAACTCTAATCTAATGCGGGCATTAAACCCCCTCATTGAGAAGATATTCTGCCCAGCTCTCACTAACCCCCTCTACAGCAGGGCTCAATTAGAGCCAGACTCGCTGGTAATTACCACAACCAGGAAAAGGGCAGGAATGCCTCTCGCTTCATCTGAAGCACCCACCGATAAAGAGAGCAAGAAAATGTACACATTTGGAGGGAAAGTGGCCACCTCTGCAGCATATTAAACAAGAATTTGCAACAGCGCCACTTTGCTGGCCAGCTACAACTGCCACAAGTGGGAGGAGATTGCCACATTAATGGCTTCAGCCCCAGAGCCTCTAAAGTCCCAACTATCCCTCGCAGTAGTAGAAGGGAAGGCTGTGTCTAGCTCCATTATTAAAAACAATTTAGATGCGGCTGATAATGCTGGTAGAATCATTGCAAAAGGTACTTTTATAAAGCGCCATGCATGGCTACGCCAATCGGGCTTTAAATTAGTGACGCAAGCAACCCTCCTCAATATGCCGATTGAGCCTAATGTCCTTTTCGGCAAGGTAGTAGAGGATGCGATAAAGAGTGCAAAGGAAGAGTACGACACTCTTAAGTGTCTAGGCCAGCTCACTAATAAACCATCAGGCCAAAGAGGCGAAAATAATTTTCGTTACTTCAAGGGACAAAAATCACATAGGGGTTCCGGATACAGCCAGAATCGGGGATCATCCTGGGGTTCCAATCAGAGACAAGCCTCTGAAGGCTTCCAAAGGGGCCAGCGAAGATCTTGCGGCCGGGGGAGATCCTCCTCTTCCAGGGGTACAGCAACACCCCCAAAGCAATGACCACCCGCTTCAGGTCCCCTCCCATGCCACTCCAGTAGGGCGACGTATAACACAGTTCACCCACGCATGGGAGGGAATCACCACGGACAAGTGGGTGCTTTCAACCGTAGTGGGTGGTTATTACGTAGTTACTGCAGCGACCCTCCAACCATCCCCCGTGTCAAAAAACCACCACAAAGGAGGAACAGCGCATACTTCTGGCAGAGGTAGCAGCGCTGCTGTTAAAGGACGCTGTCGCAATCGTCCCGGTGAACCAGGTACACAAGGGTATCTATTCAACGTACTTCCTTGTGCTCAAAAAAGATCTAACAATGCGCCCAGTATTAGATCTGCACCCTGCAAAAAACCTATATCAAGCCACAAAAATTCTGCATGGCAAGGCTACAGGAAGTAATCCCACTACTAAAGCAGTGGCAGTGACTACTAAAGCAACATGGCAACCTTGGATATGAAAGATGCCTATTTTCATATTTCAATGTTCCCAGCGCGCAGAAGAGTCTTGCGTTTCAAGATAGCAAATCACCACTACCAGTTGAAGGTGCTACCCTTCGGAATACCATCCGCTCCAAGGGTCTTCACCAAGGTACTGGCGGTGGTGGCAGCGTATCTGCGCAGGGAGGCAATCCCAGTGTACCCCTACCTGGACAACTGGCTGATCACAGGGGAGTCACCCCAAATTTGCAGACAAAATACAGAAAGAACAATACATCTTCTTTTCCAATTGCGTTTCAAGCCTTGCACCAAACAAGACCAACAGTTCCTAGGAGCTGTCATAAAGACAGAAGAACGGCTAGTCTTTCCATCAAAGGAAAGAATCCAAAACCTACTGTTGCAAATACCTCAGTATCAAGCCGGTCACCAGATAAGCGTACGCAAAACTATGCGTTTGCTCGGCATGATGGCACCTTGCATTTACCTGGTCCCACACACACGATAGCATATGCGCCCGATGCAGGAGTGGTTGGCGAAACAGTGGTCTCAGGCAAGAGGTCAGTGGGACGATCTAGTGGTCGTTTCGCCTACGCTAGTACAAGCCCTTTGCTGGTGGACAAAGGAGAATCTGTTAAAGGGAACGCCCTTACACGATCCGGCGGTGCAAGTGATAGTTACAACAGACGCTTTTCCCCCAACTCCACTAATGAACTGGGCGGTGAGCAAGATTCACAGAGAACAGATGACGCTTAATCCTACTTGCTCCCATGTGGGCAAGACAACCATGGTATCCACATCTGAGCAAACTGTGCCAGACCAATTTGCTATCCCAGCACGTGGGAACAACATTACACCCTCAACCTCACTCGATGAACTTGGCAGCGTGGCTCCTGAGGTCATGGAGTTTGGACACCTTAATCTACCACAACGGTGTATGGATATCCTCAAGGAGGCTCCTAAACCAAACACCAGACACTGTTATTTCGACAAGTGGAGGAGATTTGTAATTTGGTGTCAGTCTAAATAAATAAACTCCATAGAATGTACTCCATCCCACATTCTAAATTATATGCTCCACTTGTTAGACTTGGGGTTAGTATTCAACTCCAGAAAGGTGCACCTCGCGGCTTTATCAGCGTACACCACCTCTCAGAGTAAGGTATCATGGTGCAAAATTCTAGTCATTAAGGCATTCGTGGAGGGGGTAAAGAGTCTCCACCCTCCAATTTAAAACCCACAGCCAGGCTGGGATCTCAATGTAGTACTAGCAAAGCTCATGGGGCTTCCATTCGAGCCTATGCATAAGTCAAGTCTTAAACACCTGACATACAAAACTGCCTTCTTAGTGGCTATTACTTCCATAAGAAGAGTTAGTGAATTGCAAGCATTGTCAGTGCAGGACCCTTTCTTTGTCATACATAAAGACAAATTGGGTTTACGTACACATCCTAGGTTCTCTCCTAAATTCATTTCCAAATTCCACGTGAACCAATTAATTGAGTTACCGGCCTTCTTTCAGAACCCAACTAGCTCAGCTGAGGTAAATCTCCACACACTGGATGTGAGGAGGGCGGTCCTTTACTACGTAAACAAGACCAGACTGCTTAGGAAAACAGACCAACTGTTTGTCTCCATAGCACCAGGCAGAGAAGGAGACCGCATTTCCAAAAATGCCATCTCCTGATGGGTAGTCGGATGCATACAACTATGCTATTCATTATCAAACAAAACACTGCCTTTCACACCAAGAGCTCACTCCACAAAGAGCACAGGAGCTGCTCTGGCTATTATCACAAATGTCCCCTCAGACAGCATTTGCAAAGCAGCTACATGGAGGTCAGTACACACTTTCATTCAGCACTACTGCATTGAAACTCGTTCCAAAGCAGATACACAGGTGGGACACACGGTTCTAAAACATCTATTTGCTGCTGCTCCTTTTCACAACCCATCACCTTCTCCTAACACTGCTCGCTAATCTATGCATAGCACGTGATCTAAGCAGATTCCACAAGCCTCAGAAGGGATACATTACTCACCATAATCGTATTTCTGATGCTTGTATCTGCTTAGATTCACATGCACCCACCTTCATCCCCTTAGAGAAGGTGCATAGATGTTGCATGAGCTTCTCTGATATTTATCTGCTTGGATACACCTGCACTCGCGATACACTTCATGCTACCTCATGACAGAAACAAAACAATCTAAGGGACCTCGATGCGTGAATGACCATTGGTACAGTGGACGTCACACTACGGATAGTATTACTGGCACGCCCTGTTGACGTCCCTTTTTGAGTCTGGAAAAAAACAACTGGAATACTTTGCATCTTCCACTAGATGTCGGCCTATGCATAGCATGTGAATTTAAGCAGATACAAGCATCAGAAATACGATTACGGTGAGTAATGTATCATATATATTTTTGAGGCTCGTGGATCTGCTTAGATCACATGCTATGCATAGGCTGACAACTAGTGGTAGTCACAGAGTATTACATGATTTGTTTTCGAAACTGGGCGTGTTAGTAATGCTTTCCCTAGTGTGACGTCTACTGTACCCATGGTCCTTCACATGTTGAGGGCCCTCAGATTGTTTTCCGCCATCGTGGTTGGTCGATAGTTTGCAGAGTTCTTCTGTCTAATGCCTTTGATTAGACAAAGTTTAATTTTAGACTTTCTTGCTATTCTTTCTACAATTGCCCATGGCCTTCGACGAATAGCTACATCGTTGATGACGCTCAACTGCCTTGAAGAACCAAGACTGTGGCCTACACAAGCCTCATAGTAGGGACAGTGAGGGGAGGTCATACACTTACAATGCCTCTTCTGACCCCTTATGTTCCCCTTTATCGCCACACTGCCCATTCCACTAGCCATGGAAAGCAATCCATTTACATTTGCCCTTCCTGCAACAGGAAATACCCCTGGAAAGACACGCACAAGGTGTGCAATCACTGTCTGCCAAGGGATCACCCAGAGAAAAACTGCAAGTACTGCAGTCTTTTCTGCTCAAAAACCCTAAAGGTTCATCAAACTAAACGCTGGGCTGCCCACGCAATGCAGGCTGAGGCCTCCATAGACCTGGCGAGGGAATCCAGTGAGGGCAGCATCAACGTCCTTAGTGACATCAAAGGCCATCAAGGTTCAATGGAATCCCATGTGCGAACTCCCGGCTCCAACAAGCAAGCCAGCGGTCCTGTGATGGAGAAATCACCCAGCGACTCAGGCACACACACACATCACGCCTCACTGAACAACGCCCCACAGCCGACCGTCGACCACGTCGTCGACCGTTTAGAGCAATGTAGTGTCGAAGGCGGGGTCCTTTAAGTGATCCCTGTCCTCTTGACCATCGATCTCGCGTTTGCCGCACGACAGGCCTCCGAAACAGGCACTGAAAGCCGTTTCAGACACTGCGCCTAAAGCACTCCTTTCATGCGCCGAATGGCATGCCATCCAAAGGCGCTTCGGCGTCCCCTGTCTCCACATTCAAAATGAAGGAACTTATCAAAAAACACATCCCATTTACACTTGAAAAAACGCCCCTACCGTCCAAGCCCTCTACTTCACAAGATAGCCTTTCTCCCTCTGCAGACATCATTTTAAGGGACATGCATCACAAGGATCCTACACCCTTGCTACAGACCACTACCCCTCAGTTTTTCCCAAATCAACTGAGTGGACCCCAGAGAGCTTTGACAGGGTTATGAGGAGAATGTCCTGCTTTGTGGACTTCATGGACTGGCACCTTGAGGAACTCAAGAACCTTCAGAGCCCTAAACAGAGAGGAGTAGCCATGGATGATCCATTTGGTAAAAGCCACATGTGGACACTTCACAGCCCAGCACTTCCACCCAAACCCAGGCCACTTCACAGTACCATGATCCCCCGCAGGATATTTATATTATAGACCCCTCGGGTTCTCAAGATTCTAGATCTCAGGGAGATCAATGGGACCAGTATGGCCAGGACCAATACTATGACGATGAGGACATCTACGTCATCCAGTCACCAGACCATCAGGATCAGCTAGTGGTTGACTCTCCAGTTGACAATCGGCTCCAGTATAATGAGCTACTTCTCAAGGCCATCCAACATTTTAAAATAAACACCTAGGAGGCCCAAGGTGACAAGGATTTTGTGGAGGATATTCCCTGCACACTATTTATTCCCCTCCTGCAATTTATCCAAAGGCGTATTCAGCCTTCTCTTCTTACACCAATCCTTATGAGAGCGGTCAACCCCTACATCGAGAAGGTATTCAGGCCAACCCCTACCGACCTTCTGTACATCAGAGGTAAGCTTAAGCCTGATTCCCTGGTTGTCACCACTACAAGGAAAATGTCAGGCACACCTCCAGCCTCTGCAGAGGCCCCGCCTGATGAAGAAAGCAAAAAGATCTATACCTTTGGCAGAAAGGTGCCTTCCTCGGCTGCCTACCAAACTAGAATAGCCAACAATACCACCCTCCTGGCTAGCTATGCTTGGCCATAAGTGGACAAGCTGGAACACCGAATTGTCACAACTTCTAAAAACTGTTCAGAAGGCAAGCAGGTGGCTAACTGCATTTTAAAAACAACCTAGATGCCGCAGACAAAGCAGGCCGCATCATACCCAAGGACACATTAATCAAACGCCATGCCTGGCTAAGGCAGTCACAGTTCAAACTAGAAACGCAGGCCATGCTGCTCAACATGCCCATTTAACCTAATGCCCTGTTTGGTAAGGCAGTTGAAGATGCCCTGAAAAGTGCCAAAAGGAATACGACACCCTAAAATGTCTTGAACAACTATCCATTAAATCTTTCGTCCAAAAGGGGTCGTTTAACACAGGTTCCATGGCCAGAGCCCACAACGCTCCTCTAGTTAAAATCAAGGCAGTCAATCACCATCGTGGGGCACCACACAGGGACAGTCCTCCTCCAAATTTTAAAGAGGCTACAAGAGTTCTAGAAGCAGTGGTAGATCCTCCTCCACCAGAGGCTCCACTCCACCCAAGCCCGCTCCAGGTCCAATCCCATGCCACTCCAGTAGGAGGGTGCATATCAAAATTCACCCATGAATGGGAAGGGATTACTTTGGACACGTGGGTGTTATCCACCGTGGCGGGTGGATACTGTATAGAACTTCTGCAAAGACCATCCAACCACCCGCCAAGACACGGAAAAATAACACCAGAGGAAAGGCGCTTATTACTGGAGGAGGTGTCAATCCCTGATGGAAAAGGACACAATAGAAATCTTCCCAGCAAACCAGGTAAACCAGGGTATTTATTCAAGGTACTTCCTTGTGCCAAAGAAAGACCTAACAATGCGCCCGTTACTAGACCTGAAGGTATCTCACCCGCTAGTCCCTGAGGATCCCACTCTCAGGTGGCATGGGCATGGCCATTGCCTTTGGATCCAGACCCTGGGGGTGGACCAGTGTGGGAGGATCACCTGGGTGAGGGGTCTCCGGAGAGCGGGGGTGGGACACCTGATGGCGAGACACGGTATCCCTCTCCCCAACTATGACACCTTTACTCCATCCTACCAGGTAGGATACCTGGGAACTGTAACTCCCTCGCCCCCTTCGCTACATGAACACTTTTACACAGACAGCCCGCTCTGGGCGAAAACGGACTCATACCCGAGCATTGTACCTGACATGTCCCACTACTATGGTCAGGCAATAACTGTTAACAACTCACACCTGACATTCATTAAGCTTCGGTGTCCAGTCAATATGTCGAATGCATTTTTTCGAAATGCAAAAATGCGAGAAAAAAAAGTCACCATTTTTTTTCGAATGTATTATTTTTTTATTTAATAGGTTTTTTGGGGGGTTTTGGTAAGAAAAATAGTGTTAAAGAAATAAAACGGGGGTTTGGGGGGAACCCCCCATAAAAAATAAAAACATTTGAAAAAAAAAATGTCAACTTAATTTTTTCGACATTTTTGCATTCTAAAAAATGTAATTCAAAATATTCACTTTAAACCTTAAGCTTCCCCACACGGATAAAAGGTGGAGCAAGAGCGCACACTGTGAGCGAGGCAAAGCACACAAAGGAACAGTGCTTTCCAGACAGCAGCTGAATGAGGGGAGAAAGGCGGCAAACCGAGAAGGGAGAGCAAGGAGGGGTTTTCTACAGCTTTTCTTTAGAAAAATTCTACAACTGTAGTAAAATCTCGTGGTGATCCACTGAAACCGCAGTGGAGAAACCTGTGTAGAGGTTTCATAAAGTCTTTACTGTAAAAACTTTGAGGAGTTTTAGAGGCCTCATAAAGACTTGGTCTCATATAGACTTTACTGAAAAAGTTTCCAAAAGTCTGCACTTAAGTCACAGATAAACAGTTATTACTTAAATGGTGACTACAAGCTGTTGATGGAGGTCACGCATTAAAGCTGATATCTACAAAGATTATACAATCCACAATCAAAAATCGAGGCCTCATGAGAATTAAATTGATTTGCAACCACCCTAAAGATTGAAAGTGTCTTTTCTTTATAATATTTCAAGCTGGTGCATTTTTGGATGACCCCTCTAAGCAATATAATTTGACAGAATATTGGGTAGCCACAATATTGGGACATTCACTTTGCTGACAACTGCAAATAAATCGCCTAGACTTATAACCTGGATTCGCCAATCTGGATGTCTATTGACTGCAATTTCTCTTAATGAATCAGAGAAGGTTTGAGACAAGGTGACGGAGTAGCCCTGCACCCTGGGTGTGCTCAATTGAAGATCTCTGTGTGATGCACCCAGCCAAGAAGTGGCAGAAACAAAAGCAATAAGATGAAATTTATAGATTAAGTGAATCAAAGTGGTCCTGCTGTGGTTTGAGAAAAATCCATCGCACAGTCAAAAGTCTCTGAATTTTGATAACAAAAAGAAAGCTAAGAAAGTGATATTATAAGGTCCAATCCCGATCGAGGGAGACCCATGGTCCAAGACCGATCGAGGGAGCCCAATTGTGAACATTGTTTTTTAAGGGGGTCCAAGCCCAACAGAGGGAGACCTGTGGTGAACAGTAAACCTGAGAACTTGTAAATGTGAAAATCCTGATCAGAAAGGAACTTTGGTACTTGTTTGTTACGCCAGGCACTTTGCAATAAAAGCCTTATTGGGAAAGAGACTTTGTCGCAGAAGGACCAGATACCTTTGTTTTTAACTGCAGCCTCGTGGCAGAGAAGCCAGAGTGTGTGCGAAGCTCGAATGTGCCACCTTGTCCCGTGCTGAAAACGTGGTAAAGGGAACCCAACTGGTCAACTATCCTGAGATATTGTTTCTTGAACACTTTTCTTTTGCATATAGGTTTATTACTATGGGCCCTTTTATTTTGACAGAGACTCCACTAGGACTGCGTTATTATTATTTGATGGTCATAGCTTGCTCCCATCCTTAAATTCAGGATTAGAAAGGCTTTCAACCAACCCATTGAAGTTCAATAAACACCCTTGAACTGTGATCACTTGTGTCTGTCTTCACCGTTTGATACATGCCTTCCTTACACAAGCCTCCCTCAAAAATGTTGCACGACAACGCTACAGTAGGTAATTCCTCTCTTAAAACAGTGGAATTACACAGCAACATTGGACATGAAAGATGCATACATACATATTTCAATGTTTCCAGCGCACAGAAAGTATCTATGCTTCCAGAAAGCGGGAGAACACTACTAGTTCAAGGTGCTCCGTTTTGGCATAGCCTCAACCCTAAGGGTATTCACAAAAGTAATAGCAGTGGTAGCAGCGCTCCTACACAGAATCAATAGCAGTGTACCGTTACTTGGACGACTGGCTGATAACAGGGGAGTTCCCTTTAATTTGCAAATACAACACCCAAAGAACATTCAACCTTCTGTTCCAATTGGGATTCTCCATCAACAAGAAAAAATCAAGTCTCGTACCCAGTCAAACAAAACAATTCCTAGGAGCCATCATAAAAACAAAAGAGGTGCTAGTCTTCCCCTCAAACGAAAGAGTACATGCTATTGCAGATACCTCACTATCTAGCTGGTCGCCAGATAACCGTATGCAAGGCAATGCGCCTGCTTGGAATGCTGGCCTCATACATTTACCTAGTTCCACACATGCAGCTGTGCATGCGCACAATGCAGGAGTGGTTAGCAAAATAATAGTCTCAGGCAAGTGGTCAGTGGGATGATCTAGTGGTTGTTTTTCAGTAACCCTAGTACAGGCTCTTCGCTAGTGGTCCATGGACAACTTGTTAAAATGAAAACCCTTTCGCAATCCACCAGTTCAAGCGATACTAACTACAGATACCTCGCTCTCCGGATGGGGATCCCATTACCTTCATCACACAGCTCAAAGCCAAAAGAGACACACCACAGCTCAAAACCACATCAACCTCCTAGAACGTCTGGCAGTTCTCAAGGCTCTGCAGGCTTTACAGCAGCAGTGTAGGTCAGTGCAAGTACTCAGACTGTGCAGCTGTCATGTTCTGCTTAAATAAGCAGGGAGGCACAAGCTCTCCAAGTCTGTCCAGGCTATCTCCGAACATTTGGAAGTGGGCACTCAAGCGGAACATGTTCCTGGTCTCTCAACACGTTCCAGAGGAACTCAATGCTCCAGCAGACACTCTGAACAGAAATCATCTACCCGAGGAGCACAAGTGGCAAATCAACTGAGGTATTCTAGACGAAATCTTCTTCCTGTGGGGTTATCCTTCTTTAGACTTGTTCGCCACAAGCCAAAACACACAATGCCCAGACTTTGCATCCAGGTTTCCCCAACCAGAGTCCAATGGGAATGACCTGTGGATGAGCTGGTAACGGAAATTTGCTTACCCTGCTCCTCCGACACCACTCCTCAGCAGGATAGTGCACAAGTTGCACCAGGAACAAGCCACATTAATCCTGATAGCTTCAATGTGGGCAAGACAACCATGGTTTCCACATCTGCTTAAACTGGCAATGTGCAAACCAATCAAACTTCTATGACCCTCCAACATGCTGTCCCAGCACGAGGGGACAACAAGCCATCCACATCTTCATTCTATGAACTTGGCAGGCTGGCCCCTGAAGTCAGAGTTTGGGCACTTAAACCTTCCTCAAAGGTGTATGGATATCCTAAAGGAGGCACGGAAACCCAATACCAGACACGGTTACTTCAACAAATGGAAAAGATTTGTGGTATGGTGCAGATCACAATTCTTATATCCAATTGAATGTTCACCATCCAACATTCTACAGTAAATGCTTTACCTACTGGACTCTGGCCTAGTATTTAACTCCATCAAGGTATACCTAGCGGCACTGTCCACGGATTCACCTGTTCATGAATATTCCCTGTCGTCAGGCTGGGAATCCTCAGTAACAAAAAAAGTTTCACTTTCGTTTACAAACTGTATTTCTCGTATAAACCAATTACTGAGCTCTGGGTCATACTGCTACCAGCCAATGACTGCCCTCTCTCTAAGCCCCTCCTCTGGCAGCCATCAGGAGATTTTTACTGCACGTTCAAGTGTTGGGAGTCTTCATGTTTCGCTCTTCGAGCTTCTGTGTTTTTATGCACTTTTTTGATAGAAAATCCTTATTTTTGTTCAATTTGAGCCTGTGTACTCCATCGTCTACTCATCCGATTAACAGGGACCCATTTTTCGGCATCTTTCATCGCCCCTCAAGGGCAACATCAACGAGTATTTCTTCTTGGAAGCTTCCAGAATACCATCAGCCCTACACCGGACCATGTCGGAGGAGAAGGACGGTGCTTCCCTCTTCAAGCTTTGCTCCACCTGCAGTTTGCAGAATGTTTTCACGGATGACCAGCATTCCCAGTGCCTGTATTGCCTGCACCCGATGCACAAGGAAGAAGATTGTGAGATCTGCCGTGGCTTCTCAAAGCTCACGATGAAAGATCGACACATCCCGCTGGTGAGGTGCCTAAGGCCAGTGCCTCTAACCCGGGTGGTTCACAGGGGCAGGCCGCATCCGGATTCAGCCAGAGCGGGCTTTTAAGACCTTTTGAGGGTGCTCCATCTGTGGGGGCCCAAGACCAGGTCAAGCACAGCGAGTCTGCTTCCGTCGGGGTCGCCGTGCAAGCTGGTCGCGTAACGGGCAGTTCACGTTCATCGTCTGTCTGCCTCGGTCTCCAGTCACCGATCCAGCTCTTCGTACAAGAGAAAGTCGGCTACCCCAAGGAAGCTGCGGGTGAAGCCGTAGAAGGCCAAGCAGGACAATGTGCACGACCTGCCTGTGAAGGCCCAGGTGGCCCAGGCCAAATTGTCCTCCTCGATCGAGTCGGCGGTGGCCTCCATTTCAAAGGCAAAAGGGGCGGACCCAGTCCAGGGTGCGCTGGTCGCAGTCGCAGTGACTCTCCCTGCCAGGCGAGAGTCTTTGTTCAAGTCAATAGAAAAGACTCTGGAGAAGAGGATGCCGGACCTCAGCCTGAGACCGACCCCTCTCGACCCGAAGAAGGGGTGACTGGGGGGGGGGGGCGGTGGGAAAGAACTCCAGGGCACAGACATTTCTTTGTCCGACGATGAGGAGATAGTTTCCATCCACACCATCCCGGAGGAGGGTGGTGATGACGATGAGAACGTCGAGGAAATTCCGCCCCCGGAGGCAACAATGATGACGAGAACATCGACGGGGGTGACGGCATGTGCTCTGGCCTGAGCGGCCCTGTTCCCCAGATTCCTCTAAGAGACCTGTCGCAGGATATCCTCTCAACCCTCCACATGCTGGTGTCAGAGATTCAAAAGAGGAAGCCAACGCCGCCTCCAGTGGCATCTCCGGTGGCGACCCGTTGACACCGGGGCAACCACCGTCGAAGAAAAGCAGGAGGCACCCTATGCCTCCATTCCAACTGGTGCTGCCCTCCTCCACTAGTGGGATGGGGATGGACACGGCGACGATAGACACCGACGACTACGGCGGTATGTTCCCTCCACCACGGGCTTCCCTGCCGGAGGAAGTGGGATCTTTTAACTCTGCGATTCCCCCTGCGTCAGAGCTCTTCCAGCTCTCCCCGGAAGAGAAGAAGGAAGGTTGTCTGTACCAGTGCCAGGAGGTGAAAAGGAAGACCATTCTGTCAGTACCAATCCTAGACGACGTCTGGGATGAGGGACTGGCCCTTCTGAAGAACCCTATCTCAGCCCCGGCCAAGAAGGACCGACTTGAAAAGAAATAACAGGTTCTGGAGTCTGAACCCAAGATGCCTGTCAGACTCGGTGGTCTCGAATGCCGCCAGCAAGTAGTCTGCAAGCTCGTCGTCTTCTTCATCTGCACCTCCGGACAACAAGGGGAAGAAATTGGATTCCATGGGTAGAAAGGTAATCTACACAGCTGTGACGACAGTCAAGGCGGCCAACGCCTTAGCGATTGTGGCCAGGTATGACTGGGAGCTTTGGTATAAAATGGCCCTGCTCCTTGATTTCCTCCCGATGACAAGCGAGTTGAGGCATCCACCAGATCGGAAGCAGAGTTTTCTTTTGGCGTTGTGGCTGTCTGAAGGCCACCAAATTTAGGCAGGAGATCCAGACGAGGGTACTGGACATGCCTTTCGACGGAGACAACCTTTTCAGGAAGGCCGTCGATGAATCCCTCCAGGCCATCAAGACGGACACGGAGCCGACCCGTGCCCTGGGCACACTGAAACAGCACCGTCCATCCTTTCGATCCTCAGGAGGGAAGTCAAGCAGGTCCTTGAGGGGTTTCTTTGGGGGCTCATCCTCTTAACGCTAACCCTCCCGTTACATGACCCATCAAGCCAACGGGGGTCGCTCCAAGGCCTTCGAAGTTAGTCGTCGTCAAGGAGCCGAAGGGCGGCGCGCCGCCCTCCAAGCAGAACTGAACCGGACAAGGTGTCTGGCATGCACCACGGTGGGCTGACCGCCGGCTGGCGATCTTCGTCTACATGTGTGAGACCATCTCCACCGATCGATGAGTGCTGGACGCTCTCGTCTACGGACACACTTTCGAGTTTCAACAGCAGTTTCCACGGATACCACGGGTGGCCCGAAAGGAACACCACTTCCCTCAGCTGCTGCTGGAGATTCGGGCCATGTTAAAAAAAGGGGCGATAGAGCTAATTCCAAAGCGAGTCTGGGGCTCCAGAGTGTACTCAAGATCCTTTCTTGTAAGAAAAGACACCGTGGGATGGAGACCCATCCTCGTTCTATGACGATTCAACAAGTTCATAAAGTCTCAAAAGTTCAGAACGGTCACGCTGCAGCACGTGCTCGGCCAACTGGAGGAGGGAGACTTTCTGTCGCTGTTGGATCTGGAGGATGCGTACTTCCATGTTCCCATCCACGAGAAGCACCGCAAGATCCTCCGCTTCGTCGTACAAGGGAAGCATTACCAGTTCAAGACTCTGCCCTTCGGACTGAAGTCAGCGCCCAGAGACTTCACAAAGGGCCTGGCTCCGGTGGCGGCCCATCTGCGACTACAGAGGATTCATGTGTATCCTTACCTCAACGACTGGCACATCCGGGTCAAGTTGGGGGACACCGCCGTCGATCACACAGCGAGGACCGTCTGGCTGCTGACGGACCTGGGGGTTCTCAGTGAATTATGCAAAGTCCTGCTTGACTCCATCGCAGGACGTGCTGTTCCTGGGGTCCATGCTCAACACTGTGTCCTGCCTGGCGGCAACATCGGAGGAGCGGATAGCGGCCATCTCGGGCAAGGTGCAATGGCTCTTAGCACTGAAGATCGTCACAGTGAGGACCATCAAGTACCTGCTCGGCATGATCTCATCATGTATATAACTGATCCGACTCTGCAGATTGCGGATGCGTCCGCTCCAAGAATTCCTGGACGCCCGTTGGGTCTAGGTGTCGGAGGCTTCCAGGACAGGATTGCGTTCGATGAGGAGTTCTGTTGAGCGATAAGGTGGTGGGGTGTGCACTCCAACATCACCAGAGGTGCGAACTTCCAGAGCCTCCCGTACCAGGAGACCGTCCCTGGAAGGATGGGCCACACCGGGCGTCTTCACGCCAGAGGCCTATGGCTGCCAGAGGAGAAGATGCTGCACATCAACGTACTCTTAACTACGAGCAGTGTTTTGGGCCCTGCAGTCGTTCCTTCTGTCCCTCAAGGGCAATGTGGTGAAGGTCTTCACGAACACTACCACCACAATGTTTTACATCTTGGAGCAAGGGGGCACCCGATCCCCACCACTCTCCAAAGAGGCACAGGACTTGTGGCACTGGGCCGTCGCCCAGCGTATGTTCCTCATTCTGTTTCACCTGGCAGGAGTAAAGAACACCGTCGCCGACTTTAAGCAGGGAGCTGCGATATTGCCACGTGTGGGAGCTTCGGCAGGATCAAGTGGACCACCTTTTCCGCAAGTGGGGCAGTCCCCAGATCGATCTGTTTGCGACGGCGATGAACACCAAGTGCCGGAGGTTTGCCAGCAGATTCCCCCAGCCATGGAGCATGGGGCATGCGTTCTCCTTGGAAAGGACTGTTTCTGTACGCGTTCCCCCCCCCCCGTTACCTCTACTGCTACGATTCATCAGTCAACTCAAGACGGTAGCAGTGCAGGATGATTCTCGTCGCACCAGTGTGGCCGAAGCAGATCTGGTACCTGGACCTTCTCAGCATGTCAGCGTCCCCTCCAGTCAAGCTGCCAGTGGTCGCAGATCTCCTAGCCAGGGAGGGAGGTGCAATTATGCACCCCGACCCAGGGTCGCTGAACCTGAAGGCCTGGCTCCTGCAGTGCTAGGGTTCAGTGGTTATGAGCTGCCGGTGACTGCAGGGAGATCCTCACCAGGGCCAGGGCGTCGTCGACTTTGAAGTGGTACGGACATAAATGGAAATGTTTTGCAACTTGGTGCCGGTCGCAAACGATTAACCCTCTGAGGGCCACGGCCCCCCTCCCAAATCCTTCGGTATTTGTTGTTGGCTAATTCGGGGCTGGCCCACGCCTCCATCAAAGTACATCTGGCATCTATCTCCCGCTACACCCGATCTCAAGGACAATCTTCCTTTTGATCACACTGTCTCGTCAAAGAGTTCATCAAGGGAATGTTCCGTTCGTTCCTGTCGGTTAAGGCTCCGGCACCGGAGTGAGAACTCAACGTGGTACTGACTGGGGGCCCCATTCGAGCCTTTGCATCAGGTTCCGCTCAAGTTTCTGTCTTGGAAGATGGCTTTCCTCGTGGCCATCATGGCTGCCAGAAGAGTAGGTGAGATCCAGACCCTGTCCTGCAAGCAGCCTTATTTGACTTTCCACGAGACGAGGGTGGTGCTGCAAATGCACCCCTCCTTCATGCCCAAGATTTCGTTGGAATTTCATCTCAATGAACCCCATGGTGTTGCCTGTCCTTTTAACGCCGTTGTTGCCGGCTCAAAGGACTTTACACTCACTGGAAGTGGCTCGAGCGCTGAAGTTTTATGTGGCCCGCACAAACAGTTTCCAGAAAACCTATCGGCTTTTTGTGAACTTCGGCCCTGTGAACCAGGGGATGGCTTTGTCCAAGGCTTCCATTTCCAGGTGGCTCTCTGGCTGCATCATGCATTGTCACTGGTTGGCAAACCGACCGCTGCCTGACCGTCCGAGAGCCCATTCTACCAGAGCGATTGCTGCAATGATGGCGTTCCTGTCTGGTGTGCCCCTGCTGGACATTTACAGGGCTGCTGCGTGGACGTCGACAAACACCTTCACGAAATTCTACTGTGTCGACAGGGATTCCAGGGAGGAGTCCAGAGTCGGCCAAGCAGTGCTGCGCAACCTGTTCGCTTGAAGGTGAGCCTGGTGAGGAGGTAAGAGTACTCTCTTCTGTTGAGCCTTGCCACCTCCCGTGGTTTTGTAATTATGTACTGCTGTGTATTCTTTATTTATGAGCATGTGAATCCATGCCAGACCCCATGCTGGAAAATGAACAAGTTACTTACATGTAACTGTTGTTCTCCAGCATGGGTCTGGCATTGATTCACATGCGAACCCTCCCACCTGCCCCTCTGTGGCTCTTCTATTGGTCCTACTGCCACTTTGCGTGCTACCAAAATCTGAAGATGGCTGCCAGAGGAGAGGCTTAGGGAGAGGGCAGTCATTGGCTGGGGGCAGTATGACCCAGAGCTCAGTGATTGGTTTATAGGAGAAAGACAACTTGTAAACGAAAGTGAAACAGTTTTTTCTTTTACTGAGAATTCCAAGACGACGGGGAATACTCAAGAACATGTAAATCCATGCCAAACCTATGCTGGAGCACAACAGTTACAGGTCAGCAACATGTTCCTTATCAAAGCTTTCATGGAAGGAGTAAACAGACTATAACCTCCCATTTCTAACCCTCCACGAGATTGGGAGCTTAATGTTGTGCTCTTGAAGCGCATGGGTCCACCATTTCAGCCTATGCACAAGGCCAGCCTAAAACACTTAAACTACAAAACCGCCTTTCTGGTAGCCATTATCTCGATAAGACGAGTCGAGTCAGGGAGCTACAGGCATTATCTGTACAGGACCCTTTCATTGTAATCCACAAGGTGGTCCTTGGAACACATCCTAAGTTTTCATCAAAATTCATATCCAAGTTCCATGTCAACCAATCCATTGAACTATTTACTTTTTCCCAAATCCATTTAACTCAGCTGAAAGAAGCCTTCATAGATTAGATGTAAGGAAGGCGGGCCTGTACTACGTAAACAAAACAAATCCTCTAAGGTAAACAGACCAGCTCTTTTATTTTCCATAGCACCTTGCAGGGAAGGTGATCACATTTCAAGAAACGTCATTTCCAGATGGATAGTTAAGTGCATACAGCTGTGCTATTCACTATCAAAGAAAACCCTACCTTTCACACCAAGAGCACTCTACCAGAGGTACAGGAGCTACTTTAACATTTATTGCAAACGTCCCCCTAGAGGCTATTTGCAAAGCAGCTACTTGGAGTTCCATACATAACTTTACTCAGCATTACTGCATTGACGCACATTCTAAGGCAGATTCACAGGTGGGACAAGCAGTGCTAAAACATCTATTTACCGCTGTACCTTCTCACAACCCACCTCCTTCTCCAGGTACTGCCTGCTAATCTTTGCATAGCAGGTGATCTAAGCAGATTCACAAGCCTTAGAAGGCCTACATTACTCACCGTAATCGTATTTCTGATGCTTGTATCTGCTTATATTCGCATGCACCAACCCTTCCTCCCATCCTGGAGTCGAAGGTGCATAGATGTTTCTTGCTCTATTGCTATTTTCTGCTTTATTACATCTGTACTCACGCTAGACTTCATGCAATATCATGTCAGAAACAAAACCATCTGAGGGACCTTCGACACATGAAGGATCATGGGTAAAGTAGACGTCACACTAGGGATAGTATTACTAACACGCCCAGTCAATGTCCCTTTTTGAGCTTCGAAAACAAAACAAATCATGTAATACTCTGCGATTACCACTAGATGTTGGCCTATGCGTAGCATGTGAATCTAAGCAGATACACGCATCAGAAATACGATTACGGTGAGTAATGTATGCCATATGAATGTATATTTCTGAGGCTTGTGGGTCTGCTTAGAATCACATGCTTTGCATTGGCCGACATCTGGTGGAAGTAGCAGAGTATTGCACATGAAGTTTTCGAAATTCAAAAAGGGACGGCGACAGGGCTTGACTGTATTACTATCCCTAGTGTGACGTACCCTGTACCCTTAATCCCTCATGCGTCGAGGTTCCTCAGATAATTTTTTTACACCATTGTGCCAAGTTGTTATTTTGCAGAGTCTGTAGCTGTGAGCTAATTTATGAGTTAAAATCATCCAAACCTCTCTTGTCGTTTGTGTTTGCACTAATTCAATGGCTGATCGCCGGAGCTTCTCGATGACTGATTCCGGCTCCCGAAACGGACGTGTGTTCCGACGACGGGCTTCAGCCTACATCTGGTTTCGGCCTAACCAATAGGGAGAGTGGGGGGACTGATCCTTTATATAGAGAATGCATACCCTCATTTCCTGCCCCTACTACCTTTGTCTTGCTGCCTGTGTCCACCTTCCACTATGGAGCACATTCCTTTTCAGTTTTGCTCCAAGTGTAACAGAACATTCCTGTGGGTAGACAAACAAAGTTTGTAACCACTGCCTTCCACGTGACCATCTCGAATCCTGTTGCGCTGCGTGCATGCTCTTTAGGCCCAAGACACTGAAGGAGCACAGACTCAAGCGGTGAGCGACATACGCAATGTCGGCGGAGTCGGAGACTGCCGCTGGGATCTTCGAGTCAGACCATGAAGGCAGAGGCAGCCGAGACTCTGATTCAGAGTTCAAAGACACCACCGTGGAACAGTCTAGTTCCTGTACACTTGTCCCCAGCCTCGAATGTCAGTCGCAGTGCTCTACTATGAGGAAGGCCTCTGGCGACGCTGGCGTACACGCACGCACTTCTCCTAAACACACAACCCCAAACCGTCCCTCGGTGGATCCGTCGGCTGAGGCCCACATGCCGTCGGTTGGCACCTCTTGATCCACCGACCCAACGCTGATATAACCCGCTGTGATTCCGCCTACGCACTTACCACAAGGTGATAATGCAGACACTCCGGCGAAGGGCTTGCATAAACACTGCTCGACGGCTGAGGCAGAGATGCCGAAACAGCCGTTGAAGAAGCACAAAATGCATTTTCATTCGGAAAAACACCATAAGGAGCCCTCTGCTCATGGTAAACTGGCCTCTGAACACTATGAAGATGAATCCTCACCTCTGGTTTCAGCCCTCAACAAAAAGTGCCCTAGTGAGAGCGCCAAGGACTCGCCCATAGCTGATTGCCTTGCAGAAGCACCTGCTGCGGCCCAAAGGTCACCCATGCGGCACCAAGACCCATCGTGTCTGCCACCCCTTGGAGCCAAACAGTTTGAAGACACCATTGGAAAAATGTCATTCTTTGTGGACTTTACGAGCAAGCTACCCACTCCTCCAAAGCCTGTTGAGCAGCCTCCTATGCCTCCTCCAGTGTCGCTGGCACCCTCTCTTCTTACCCCAGCCCTGCCGCCTGGGGAGTCATCAAAAGGATCTCTTTATGGGGACATGCAGTCCACTCAAGCTGACTAGGACATGTGGGTGGATGGTCAAGGTGATCCTGGTCAAGATGGTGTTAACACCTATTATAGGACCCGGATGTCCCAGACCTCATCTTTGTCGACCCTGTTGACCCTTGCGCAGTTTAGGGTGGTCACTATTCTCCTATTGCAGACAAATCTCTTTACAATGAGCTGCTGAAGAAGGCTGCTTACCATTTTGGCATAGACACTGAGGAATCCAGTCCTGCAGCGACTGACTTTGTTAAGGATATCCTCAATGAGAAACAACCTGTTAGCCAGACTATACCATTCCTGGATTCGATCAAGAAAAGGGTCTCTCCATCCCTGTCTTCCGCTGACCCTGACTAGGGCGGTCAGCCCATGGGTGGGAACATTTTTCAGGCCCTCTCCTTCAGATACGCTCTACATTAGGGGTCACGTCAAGCCAACTCTCTGGTGGTGACCACTGCCAGAAAGAGAGCTGGTGTTCCTCTCTCAACCTCTGTGGCACCTCTCAACAAGGAGTGCAAGAGACTATACACACTAGGTTAGCGTATCAACCTCTGCTGTGTACCTCGCTAGAATTGCAAACAGTACCAACTTGCTTGCCATTGATAGCAGCACCCAGTGGTATGAGGTTTCACGGCATCTGGATTCCATACCAGTACCGGCTTGCTCACACCTTCTGCACAAAGGGTAAGCAGTTCTCCCAAAACATCCTAAAACATTTATTGGATTCTGCAGACACTTCAGGAAGGGTCACCTCAGAGGGAACCCTCCTAAAAAGACATTCCTGGCTTAGAGACTCCTGGTTTAAGCCAGAGACACAGGCAGCCCTGATTAACATGCCCATTGAGGAGGGTCTCCTCTTTGTCAAAGCTGTTGACAACCAGCTGGAGACGGCAAAGGAGCATAAAACCATCAAGGCCCTTTATCCCGATGGGGGCATTCAACACATGCCGATAACATTTGGGCGCAAGGCTCAGGTAAACCAGGCCAAGACGGATCAAGCATGTCTGGTGCCTCCTTTTACAGTCCACATGTTCAAAAGTCCTATCAGTACCAGCAGCGTGGGTTTTGCTGCAGGAAAGGATGAGGCAGAGCCCCTGCCTCTAAATGATGTGCCGATCCACGTTCCCTCCCATGCCTCCCCAGTCGAGGGTTGCATAACACTCTTTGCACAGCAGTGGGAGGGAATAACGTCAGACTGTGGAGTTATAGGTACAGTGGCCAAAGGATACTTGGTGGAGTTCCTCGAAACACCTCTCCACCATCAAACCCGGGTAGGACGAATGTCCTCCATACACCTTAACATCCTCAAGGAGGCGATTGAAATCCTTCTACAAAAAGGAGCCATCGAGCTGGTGCTCTTCATGGAGCAAACACGTATGTCAAACCCCAAAAATTCAGGATGACCACGCTGCAGGACCTCTGGTTCAATCGCTACAGTGGTGGAACAGAAAGAATGTGCTAAAGGGACAGCCTTTCCACACACCAGCGATCCAGGCCACTCTCACAACAGACGTATTTATGACGTGGTGGGGTGCTCAATTCCAGCATCACACTGCTCCCGGCCTGTGGACACAGGCGCCAACCAGGATGCACATCAACCTTCTGGAGCTACTAGCAATTCTCAAAGCACTTCAAGCTTTCAAGACTCAGCTAGCGCACAAAACAGTCCTAGTCCCTACGGACAGTACTACGGCCATGTTTTATAAATACAACCAGGGGGGAACACATTCTCCAGGGCTGTCCAAACTAGCCCAGCACATCTGGTTGTGGGCACTGCATCATAACATGTTCCTGGTGGCTCAACATGTTCCACATGAAACTCAATTCTCTGGCAGACATACTACGCAGAAGTACAACGCTACCCTCCGAGCACAAATGGCAACTACAAACAGACATGCTAAACAACGTCTTCTCAAATTGGGGGTTCCCAGAGATAGACCTTTTCGCAACCCTGGAAAACATGCAATGCCAAGATTACGTGTCCAGTTTTCGCCAGTGGGATCCAAGGGGAATGCACTTTTGCTGAATTGGTCAGGGACATTTGCATACGCCCCCACTCCCCTGACACCTCTTCTCAACAAAATAGTCCACAAGCTACACCGGGAACAAGTGACACTGATCCTAATGGCTGCAATGTGGGCACGCCAGACCTGGTTCTCACACCTGCAAATGATGTCCCTGTGTCCTTCCATGAAACTAAGCTGCACAGACAGCCTGTTGACCAAGGATCAGGGTGCAACGCTACACCCATGCCCTCAGAAGCTGAAATAGCAGCTTGGTTCCTGAGATCATATAATTTGGTCACCTAGACCAGAGGTTCATGGAAATACTCAAGGAGGCACGCAAGCCTAACACAAGGCACACTGCTATTTTAACAAATGGAAACGCTTTGTGTTGTGGTGCAGAACACGGTCTCTTAATCCAACAGTCTGTTCACCGTCCAACATAGTCAACTACCTACTCTACCTACTTGACTCGGGATTGGTCCTTAACTCACTCCAAGTACACCTAGCAGCCCTCTCCGCGTACACCACGTCCCAGAGTAAGATTTTGTGGTGGAAGGTGTCCGTTGTTGAGGCTTTCATGGAGGGCGTCAAAAAACAGTACCATCCAATCTCTGATCCTACGCCCGGCTGGGACCTAAATAGCATCCCCACAAGGCTCATGGGGGCCCCTTTCGAGCCTATGCACAAAGCCAGCCTTAAACATCTTACATACAAGACAGCCTACCTAATAGCCGTTACATCCATCAGAAGGGTTAGTGAACTACAAGCTCTGTCAGTACTAAACCCCTTCGTAGTAATATACAAAGACAAGGTCGTGCTATGCACACATCCTCGCTTCTCACCCAAATTCATATCTAAATTCCATGTCAGTCAAACCATAGAGCTATCTGCGTTTTTCCAGAACCCAACAAGCGCAGCAGAAAGAAGGCTACATACACTGAATGTACGCAGAACTGTCATGTTCTACCTTAAAAGGACAAAGTCGATCAGAAAAACAGATTGTTTCTTTTTATCTGTAGCCGCTGGAAGAGTAGGGGACCCTATCCCTAAGGCAGCAATTTCTAAATGGATTGTCAACTGCATCCAACTGTTACTCTCTTGCCAAGAGAACATTGCCTTTTAAGCCCAGAGCACAAATTGAGGCACTGGGGCAACTCTAGCGTTCATAGAAAATGTGTCTCTAGATGCCATTTTCAAGGCTGCCACTTGGAATTCACTGCACACTTTCACCCAACATTACTGTCTGGACACACATTCTACAGATGGTACACAGGTGGGACTAGCGATGCTGAAACATCTGTTTGCAGCTCTACCTTCTAACAACCCACCTCCGTCTACTAGTACTGCTTGCTAATCTGTGTACAGCATGTGATTCTAAGCAGATCCACAAGCCTCTGAAGGTATACATTACTCACCGTAATCGTATTTCTGATGCTTGTATCTGCTTAGATTCACATGTGCCTACCCTTCCTCCCCTCTTGGAGTAGAAGGTGCTTGGGGAAAAAAAGCATAGATCTTTTACACCTCATGGTCTCTACCTACACTCCACGCTTACAACGTACACTCCCTCTTGTCAGAAATAATCAGAGGGACTTCGACGCGTGAGGGTTCATGGGTACAGGCATACAGGGTATGTGTAGAGGCGCATTATAAATGCCATATCATATACATGGTACGTTGCACTAGGGATAGTATCACAGTCGCACCCTGTCAACGTTCATTTTCGAACTTCGAAAACCTCATGTGCAATACCTAGATGTCGGCCTATGCAAAGCATGTGAATGTAAGCAGACACGAGTGTCAGAAATACGATTATGGTCAGATATATAGTATGTATATATGTGTGTGTGTCTACGTTAAGCAGTTGTTGCTTCCTGGTGTTTGTTTTGAGTAGCAAACACAGCTTTCAATAAGTCTTTGCATTAAAAGATATGAGAAAAACTATATAACTTCTACAAATGAGACATTAATAAGGATCTTTATAGCACCTGTAGGCATTTATTAAATGCATGAACGTAATTATCGTTCTCGTTATTGTATCAATGGACTTGCATGGTGGAGTGTTGTAAGATAAAGTTGCCATTATTTTCTCCTGAAAACGAAGATCTGTTCATCGGGCTGTAATGTGACCATTGTACCAGGTTAAGTAAAAATGTACTTTTGGCGCATAAATGATGAAATCCTGCAGTTACCAATGTGGCTCTTGTACAGGAAATAATGAGGAACCCTCTCGAACATTGAGCAACTGTATTTATGGCTGTGAATTATTTTGCTACTTGTAATTGAAGGCTTACAATAAAAAAAAAGCCATATGCGTTCATACTTCTGATGTTTAACCTAAGTATTTAGCTTATTAACAAATAAAGCCAAACGTTGGATTTGCTGTTCGTGATTATAGAGTCGCCTTGCAAATTTGTAGAAGTTGTGTTTATGGTAAACATGTGACACCAAACTCTTTAGTTGCATGCGCCACAAATGCTTTTCTGCCTGCTGCTTGTGCATATCATGAATTATCAGTTTATTTTTCAAATTTAAATTTTTTCAAGACAAGATTATTAGTAGGCATGTTCTTTGGAGTATGTAATTTGGTTTCTATGTTTTCTCCATGCTTAATTAGTTGGGTTCGTTTTTGCTAGTAGTTTTCCATGGAGGTTAAATTAAAGGTAGTTAGACCTTTAAAAAGAAATATGGCCTATTGCTTAGTTGTATAGATAGTGGTATACATAGCAGTGTTGCAGCCATTAAATACTTATAGTACTGTTGCCTTTTGGCTCGCTATTGTCCTATACTGAGCAGATTTCACAATGAATCCCTCTGTGTGCACTCTGCACTGATGTTTGTTGCTCTTCAGCCGATTTGCAAAAGTGAAGCAAAGGTCATTTCTGCTCAGATCCATTTACCCTTGATGCCAATTGGTTCTGTGCCTCGGCAGGTATAGGCCCAGGTGCCTCTTACCTCTCGGTCCAGTAAACCTTTCTCTCCAAAGCAACTGCTACCCTCCTAGCAACCTTCCGAATTGCCACGGTCTGCCAATCTTCAAACCCTTTCTCTCCCTACTCTTAGCCCTTGGTAACACTTCTAAAATTCACTTGCCATTACATTGATGCATGGGAGCACTAAGTGGCCTCGGGTCAGTTGCAGCATCAGGTCCTTAGTGTCTAAGTGCAGCCCCCTTTCAAAGATTCCTGATTTCTCAAAGCAGCATTCCTTTCTCAAGCAGGCCAGACAAAAGATGACATTGCTGCGGACCACGTTTAAGCCAAAAAGGCAGTTGGAAGGTAGATAAATAGGAAGGGTGCCAGTTGAGAAATTGCTTAAACGGCCCTAGAGAGATTCATGTTAGAAGGTCTGAAAAGGAAGGAAGGTGAAATACCTTATGAAAGACTAAGGATAGAGAAAAAACAGGTGTTGACTGAAAAGGAACAGGAGAAAGTGAGGGTTGATAGTCAGTTGAGGCAGATGGATTGGCTAAGGGAAATCTTGGAAGTCATCAGCAAAGCTAGAAAGCCTGCAATTACAAAGTGCGGTTGTGAAAATCTGTTCTGCCCAAGGAATTACCCTCTCTGATACTCCTATATTCACCTTTGTACCCCTTTCACAATAATTGTACAAAAACTCATACTGTGCGTGCGCATTCCAGCCACAGTACGGTCACCCACAATGTGGTCACCCACAATGTGCCGCATCTTGCAGGTTCCAAAAGTGGTATTTATTCTGTTAAGGACATGAAGCTTAGAAGATGTTTTGCATGAATCATGTGTACGTTTGCTTAGTACTCCTTGGAATAGTTTGCGAATAGATTGATCTACAATATTTTGTAAGAAAAGCACAATGCTTTTCGCATTGCTTTGACACAAATATTGTAATGATTCTACGAAACCTGCAGATTTGAACTAAAATCAGCTTGTTGTAATCTATTTAGAATTGAATTGGCACTTTGTATAAAGGAAGGCTTCAGACATTCTATTACACATTTGTGAAATTAAACGGACCATTTATTTTATCTTAAGGTGATTAATTAGATTGTGCTTGTTTGGTGTTCTGGAGGCTGCTGTCAGATTGAGTTCCCTCGCTTGCCTTCATGTTCGCTTTATAACATCTGTATCTCTTGAGTCTTAAGCTTTTCATTGCTTTGCAAATTGTCCAGTCCTTTGTTTAACCACTGATAATCCATTGTTTTATACATTTTAGGGTTGTGATCAGAACTCCACCCTTGTCCAGCACTCTGTGGATTTGACATTGCCTAGTCACCATCCTTTTCACAGAGACTTACTTCATTATGCCAAGTTAATGGAGTGGCTGAAGAACACTGATTATACAAAATATGATGGACTTGCAAAGGTATGTGGAGGCAAAGTTGAATATACGATTTTTCCCATTTCTCTTTTTTCTAAATGGCGCCATAAGTGTTGTGAACATTTTAAGTAATGTCACCACTTTGGCCTGGGCTATGGTGGGAAGTATGGGAAGTATTATGTGTGTTCCTGCTATGCACTGCACCCTATGGTATAGGCAATGTACATATTCCAATTTCTATATAAAAGTTTGTGGGATTATGTAGACTGATTCATTCTACTTCGTTTGGAGAAATCATCCTATGAAGGAATACAGAAAAATTTGTAGTTCCTAGGGCAGTGTGAAGGAAGGAAGGAAGGAAGGAAGGAAGGAAGGAAGGAAGGAAGGAAGGAAGGAAGGAAGGAAGGAAGGAAGGAAGGAAGGAAGGAAGGAAGGAAGGAAGGAAGGAAGGAAGGAAGGAAGGAAGGAAGGAAGGAAGGAAGGAAGGAAGGAAGGAAGGAAGGAAGGAAGGTCCGTCCTTCCGTCCTTCCGTCCGTCCGTCCTTCCGTCCTTCCGTCCTTCCTTCCGTCCTTCCGTCCGTCCTTCCGTCCTTCCGTCCTTCCGTCCTTCCGTCCTTCCTTCCGTCCTTCCGTCCTTCCTTCCGTCCTTCCTTCCGTCCTTCCGTCCTTCCGTCCTTCCTTCCGTCCTTCCGTCCTTCCGTCCTTCCTGGGACTGATGGACTATCCAGGACAGACTTGATTTGTTGCAGCACAAAGGACTTGCTGTTTTCTGCTGCCAAAACAACCCACGTTTGAGAAGCACAGCTACTTTTCCCAGCGGAGCCTTCCTGATTGCTGTAATATGGCTCAGTGATACAGCAAAGAGAACTATGAGATTGCTAGCGTCATTGCAACTGCTTCCTGTGAAGACTGATGCCAAGCCCAACACAGGAATATCTTCCGAAACCATTTTTCTCCCTTTGACTTGAGGCATGTTTGCACAATAAGACTTAGCTGCAATAAGAAGCTTGTGTAGCCTTCAAGCCATGCAGACTAGAAACAGGCAATTGGTTTACCTAACAATACTAATAACGTATTTGCTATAATATAGTACTTGCCAATCTAATTTTGCATTTTGAAAGCTCTGTAAATAGCATGTTCTAGAACAACCCAACTCAGTGGTACATAGGAAGGATACAATATTAAGTTGAAAAAACTGGAATTCAAATTGCTGACTAGCATCGGGAACAAGCCATGCAAGATTATTCAGGGGAAAGGCACTCCGAATACAAATTGGTAGAGAATCTGATCCATGTCAGGTTTGATTTCTAGCGTACTTTCAACTCAATCTACTCTTCATCAGCGTCTCATCTCTTAATTCTTCACATAGGGAGATTTGCACCTAAAATAACGTTTTGAATATTCTGTGGGGTCAAGTGAGTACATTTTACCAAACCAGGAAGGAAGCGCATTGTCGCCAGCGAAGATGATTTAAAGCCACAATGCTTAAGTGTCTTTCGAAATGCATTTTAGCGGTTGAACTGTAAAGCACTGTCCCTTTCATTTTTCACTTTTGTGCCTGCTATTTCTCAATTGGTTCTGTGACCAGCTCTAATCGTACAGTATATCAATTATAATAATATGGATGTGCCACCTGGGGGTTCTTACATTCCTCTTTGTCTGTTCCTCGTTGTCATGTACCCTGTTTTCCATAGGCAAATATCCTCACTTTGACATCCTCATCTCTGGAAGGCAGGTTGAGAGGGACCAGAAGGCTGTGGTGGTCTGGGGAAGCAACCCAGACTACCACAAACAAACCCATTAAGTGTTTATAGGTAGGATGGATTCCCCAGAGCCTCTCTCCTCCTCAGCATAATGTGATGTGACACATCATATTTGGGGCGACACATATTTGGGAGCCCCCAGGTATGGGTTTCCCTGAATACATCCAGTGTTTCTGGGAATGTAGCAGCATAAAAACGAAACTATGACTTTATCAAAGGAAGTGAGTAGAAGGCTCATGGTAAGGGAAAACCACAGAGGGCAGTGACTAGCCTGCAGACTGGCTCGCACTTAGTTTATCACCTCAAGCTGGAGACATGAGAGTGAACAGGCTGCTCCTAAAGTGTGTAAACACCGTAAAGTTGAGCGACTATCCACATTGAAGTTTACTACGTTTAATATAACAGTGATTAAGCCAACCTGTCTGTCATACATACATCTGTTCCAGAAAAACCCCATGTCCCCTATTTTCATAATTATGAAAGAAAGCATTTCCCAAATTAACGATGGCAGACCTGAGTGGTGTATGTGCAATTAAGGAACAGATTTTAACATTTCAAGTTGTTCCATGTTATAACATAGGCAACAAAATCGTTTCTGTTTTGGAATTTTCTTTCTGGGCCCCATGATCTTGGTGGTCTCCAGTAAATTTAATTCAAATGTCATGTATGTCCTTCTGTAATGTTCATCAGGAAAGTGTAGCAGCTAAAACGGCCAGACATAGAAACCCAGGAGATATTTAAGTGTTTCGTGCTAAGCTTCAATGAGTGAAGGTCTTCACTGTTACAATTCCAATGCCAAAGTCTAGCTATTTTCTTAAAAATTTCAAATTAGGAATGAATTCAACCTTGTCTATACATTGCCTATTCAGTTCCTCACATTGTTTCCTATTTTAAAAGCTACCTCTAAAACTCCAGTGTGTCGATCATCTGCCTCATATATTCTCATAGTTGATGTTCCTCTGTGAAACGAGAATTCAGTGCTGAGAGAAGAGAGACCCAACTCGTATTTAAGTTGAGCCAGTGGAGTGCTATTTGGTACACCTAGACTAGATCGCCAAAATCGAGCCTCAAGATGGTTGAAGCCAGTTACAGAGTGACTAGATTAACTTTCCAAACCATGTAAAATGGATGGAACACATGTATGGAAATACAACCCTTTTAAAGGGGCTAAAGTGAAACCTCTGGATCTTTTGTCCTGTTCTCTTATTACTGCCCTTAAGGTTGCACACTTTGACGCTCTCTTGTCCCATATTCATGTTTTAATTTTTTTATTTGCCGAACATTAGTGTTGACACAACATCATAGAGATCCAAATTAGAACAGATAACATGCGGTCGTGTTGTGGCCAGTCCTGCGGCAAGTGCGAAACTTTACATGCTTACTGCAATAAACCAAAACCGTTTCCCTATCCCCGCCCTCATCACCCCCTCACCCTCCTCGCACCCTAGTACATACAATCAGCAGTAATTACAGTATGATCGAACCAGAAGTCAATTGCCAGCCAATCCCGTTTTGCACCTGACACTAAGTCCTGTGTGGGAAAGGATCCGTGAGTTCCAGGTCTCCTTCTATGCATCAGGCATGGCCATTCCCTGCCTGGTGCGCATTAGAGTGCATACAAAATATGTTAAGAGACTATACCCTCGTCAAAGACCCTCTGACACCTTTAGCTGTTATTCTTTACCACCCCTGACCTCCAACCACATAGTCAAATAGGCGAGCGGGTGTCCCCCCATGAAACACAAGGGCAGGCTAATTAAACATAGGGATCTACAATCTCCCAGAAGCAGTCCACCTGTCTAGAACCCGAGAGTCGCTTATAGGTCGCTTATAAGTACTACGTTCCAGTAAACAGTTTAGGAAGAAGGGTGGGGTTTCAGCTTTCCAGTGTAAAATTAGCATCATATGGGTCGTGAAGAGCATCACTTGGATCAATTTGCATATTAATGGATCCTCATGCCACTCATCCCTCTGACCTCCAAATAACATAGATTCCGGCGCCCATTCAAGCCACGCGCCGACAATGTGCATTACATGCCGGTGTACAATGCGCCAGTACGCCTCTAACAGCGGGCATGACCAAAGAATGTGCCCTATAGAGCCCTGACTCCCACAACGCTGCCAGCATGTTGGTGTGTTAGCCCGATCTTATAAATCTTACTGGGCGTGTAATACAGTCTATGAATCATTGAAATTGGATCTCCCTATTCCGTATAGCATAAAACATGCATAGGTGCGGGAAGGCAGCCACATTGCGCTCGATTTCCAATTTGCCCACGTTCGGGACGATATTACTCGGTAGTGTATGTGTTGAGCATGGACAGCAAAGTCCTATACCCACGCCAATCAGACTCCCCCATTTCCAGGATCCGCTTAGCCTCTGGAAAGGAAAGGGGGGTATCCCTTGACGTGTCGCCAAACAGTGTCTTGCTTAGGGTGCAATTTCTGATCAAGACCAAATGACAAGAGTGCTCTGATGCTGATCCAAGTCAGTGCAGTGTGGACGGGTGTGCCCAGTGTAGTCCTTATCCTCTGCCTCTGAGCGAGCTTCAGCCCGATAATCGGATGCGCCTTAATCTGGCCAGGCAGCTTAGCTGGTTAAATGGCAAGGATCTCCGTTGGGGAGTACAGAGCCAATAAAGACAGCTCTATTGCTTTCAAGATGTTCCCGTTCTCCGATTAAGCCACCGTTTGGCCCAGCATACTTGGGTGGCTTGATAGTATAGCTTCCAAGATGGAAGAGCCAGCCCCCCATCTACTTTGGTGGCTTGCATCACTTCCAGTTTGAGCCGTGCCCTCTTGCCCCACCATACACGTTTAGCAATATGTGCATCTAATTCTTTGAACATTGGCAGAGTGAGAGTTAAGGGCAGCATGGTGACCAGATATGCCCTCTTTGATAGGGAGTTCATTTTGAAATCGTTGATCCTGCTTGTAAGGGACAGGGTCAGGGAGACCTACCTGGCAGGCTCTGCTTCATTTTATGGAGAATCAGGGGATAGTGTAGTTCCAACAGCTCGCTCATGGTAGCGCTTATGCTGAGGTGCTTGGAGCATAAAGGGGGCAATTCCACGGGGTCCAATGGAGAATGTCTGGAAGCAACGCACGGATCTCTGATTTATCCCAGTTAATTTTGTAGCTGGCCATGGGGACACATTCCTGCAATAGGTACTGCAGACGCGGTAGCAAGGCTGTACAGTTGCTGACATAAACAAGCAGGTCGTCTGCATATAGGGATACTCAATGTTCCTCCGACCCCCTCTGCAAGCCTGATGATTCCATGCAAAGACTGTTCGCCAGAGGTTCACAAGGGCATACAGAAGAAGGGACATGGGGCAACCTTGGAGCGTGCCTGCTGTGTGCCGGGATAAGGGGGCTGATGTGATCCCATTCGTGACCACCGAGGCCACTGGGTTGGTGTACAGTAGCCTGATCAAGTTTGTAAATACTGTGGGGAACCCATATCTATCTAGCACTCGAAACATAAAGTCCCAGTGGACTTTATCGAATGCCTTTTCGGCGTCTAGGGTTAGGACTGCGTCACCTGGATCTGCCCCTGTGGCAATGATATGCAGCAGCCTTTGCACATTGTTGGCAGGGTGTCTATGGCGGATAAAGCCTGTTTGATCCCTGTGGATCAGAAGTGGAAGTATCCCCTCGATTCGTTGCACCAGACACTTTGCGAGTATCTTGGCGTCGGCCTTAATCAACGAAATAGGCCTGTAAGACCCAAAGACCTCTGGGTAGCGGCCCTTTTTATGGAAGACTACAATGTTAGCAGGTTAACAGCAAGCATTTTAGATGGGAGTCTGCCACATTTACACGCTTTGGCATATGTTGATTCCAAAACTGACGATAGTCTGTCTGCCAGCGCCTTAAATAGGACTATGGACAGCCCATCAGGGCCCGACGCCTTGCCCGCGGCGAGGGATTTGATGGCCCGAATAAACTCTGCTGCCATGTTTGGAGCCTGAAGACTATTTATCAGCGGCGCTCTGATCTTGGGCAGCGTGACAGTTGCAAGAAAGTTGCTGATATGCTGCGCTTTGTGATGTTCATGGGTATATAGTCTTCATCTACAGTTGTTTCATCGAAGTGATGTTCATCGAAAAATGTTAATTGAAAGATTTTTCCATCGAAAAAAATCTTTCAAAGAACATTTTTTTTCTCAAATAGATATATGGATGTTTGGGTGGGGGCAAAATTAAAATAAAAGTCTCAAGTGGACTCGCTGACACTACAGAAGTTAGAGGGAGCTGTCCAGTGCAGGATTAGATTATTTGTTTTAATCGACTGTAACGTTATAATGTTATGCATGTTTCAGCAATTTTCCACTCAATAAATGAAAAGTGTTTATATAACGAAACTCTGTTCGATGAAAGGGTTTCGATATATAAACACTTTCCACTTTATGTATGGAAAGTCGCTGAAACTTCTTTCACTAAAAAAGATTTGATGTAACATCACCTCGATGTACATTTTTCGATGCAAAGACATGTTCATGTTTAGTGTATAGTGCGCTATAGTAGTCTGCAAACTGAGAATTGATATTTCCATTACCCGTCAGAACGGCCCCCCCTGATCCCGGATGGAGTCTATAATTTGTGCCATTTGCCTGTTACGCAATGCGAGTGCCATAAAGTATAAAGGTCTATCACCTTCCTGGAAGAACGTCTCAGACCAGCTTGTGAATGATTTTTGGGCATGGGTAGAGGAAATCCGTTGAGTTCTGCGCGAAGTCTGTGTAGGCGCGCATAGGTTTGGGCTCTTGTGTGCGCTTATGACGCTTGTCAAAGGTTAGTATGTCAACCCTTAGCTGCGCCTCCCTTTCTCCCCAGTTCTTAAACTTGGGAGACCATCGTGAGATGCACTGTCCGCGCATATAAGCTTTGAAATCATCCCAACATGCATGTGCAGTGTACTCCGGGATAGGTTTGTCTACACCCCCTTGTAAATGCTCAAGGAAGTCCGGATACCCCAGGGCTGATAAGTTTAGCCGCCATGACGGCATTCTGTGTGGGACATCAGGTAGCGTCAAGCGCAGGAATACTGGTGCATGATCCAACAGGGTCTTGGTGAGAATTTCTCATTTTTTAATCAGGTGAGTGGTGTTGGGCGGGACCAGCCCATAGTCTATTCTGGAATAGCTACCCTGACAGTTGGAATAGAAAGTGTAGTCGCTCCACCCCCCCAACTGTGAGTCGCCAAACATCCTTGAGCCTAAGATCGTCCATAAGGGAGCTAAGGGTGGCCCTTTTACGGAGCATATTGCCGGAGGCCATGTGTGCTCTGGTGATCCAGCAGCGGGTCCAAAACAACATTCATGCCCCCACAGCACTGTCGGGGGGGGGGGGGGGCAAATAGCATGCATATTTGGTGAAGGTGTGTGAAAAAGGCCAGTGTGTCAGCTGTAGACACACAGATGTTGAGTAGTGTAATAGGCTGTTGCTGGATGTGGCCCTGGAGCAAGATGTAGCGTCCCTCCTTGTATGCCTGCGCATCGAGCACCTGAAAGGGTATGCGCCTGTTGATTAATATTGAGGCCCCTCTTTTCCCTTGACAGGGGGAGTGGTGCGCTACACCAACCCATCGGCGACTCCATTTCTCAGACTAGGCTGCATTGAGATGTGTCTTGTAGGAATATTATGTCACCCTGGACATTCCGCATGAAGTTTAGCATCTGCCTCATTTTGATGGGATGGCCCAGTCCCTGTATATTAAGCGTTACAATTGTGAGTGTGGTCATATCATCCTAAATAGCGAGACCTGATCACTATAAACTGAGGTGTTAGTCACTGATACTGCCAACCATAAATTCAGAAATAACAGAGGCATATATGTACCGTGAACCCCAACAATGAAAACACCCCAAACAAGAAAACATTGGAATTGGTAAACTGCTTCCCAATACAGAGCTAGAATAGAGCATGCCTGGGGCCTAACGGGTTAGGTCAATTGACCGCCTGCTTTCCCCATGCATAGAGGTGCCCTAGCTGAGGGAGCGCTGGTAGTCTTACTAAACCAGTACATGGTCATGGCACACATGAAACCGGGGAGGTTCAGACGAGCCCAGTGTGTCGAGCAATGCAGTGTATGCTATCCCCATCTGTGCAGTTCGCAATAATACAGGGTGGAATGATTACACAACTTTCAGTTGGAGGCGGCACAGCAAATCCTGTGCAGCGATGGGTGCCAACCCAGGGAACCCAGCGTCTCCAGTACAGGGGTAGATGTCATGCAAAAGTGTTCATTGTCGATCACCCCAGCCTTGTGCCATCAATGGTGAGAGTACCCCCACACCTTAATTTCACTGTCCTTTCTTGTCGGCGGTCTGGGCCTGGCAACCCCCCTGCCTGCTCTCTTCCATCTCCCTTTCAGTCGCCACTGGTGCTGCGGCAGTTGCGACACACGACCAACCTGCACATCCCCAACATCTACATTCGGGAAATCAGTGGTCACCAAGTCTCGAAATTTCAAAAAGCGTCAGACCTCTTCTGGGTCATAAAACGAGTGCCACTGTCGATCAAGCCGAATGCACCAGACAGCTGGAAACTTCAGGTAGAATCTGTGCTCTGTGCCCTTTAGTGCATCAAATAGGGGATTAAGTTCCTTCCTGTGTTGTGAGACCTCTATACAATAGTCATTGAACAATTGAATAGCTGAGCTGCCCACTCGTACTGTCCCCACAGCCCGAAAACACCTTAAGAATTGCCAGCTTGTGCTGGAAGTTAAGGAGGCACTAAGTTATGATATGCAGTCATTCTCCAGCAGCGGGTTTGCGGACATGGGCCCTGTGCACCCTTTCGATGATGTTGTTCCTCGGGTTGTCCATATGGAGTTTGTCTTACAGGAAGCCACAGATGTATGACTCCAGATCGTGCCTTCCATTTGTATCCGCTATGCTCACTAGGCAGAGGTTATTATGCCGGGACCTGTTTTCCTGATCCTCCATTTTGGCATGTAATCAAGCCATTCATATTTCATGGCAGCTGTTTCATAATTATCTTCCAGTCTGCTGATGCGCTGCTCGTTGTCAGTCATTCGTTCCGCCTGCGCATTCAGCCGGGTGTGTACCTCCTGCAGGTCCCGTTTTATATCTTGGACGGCACTGTTAGTTTCCTATTATTTTCATTTTGGCCAGTATTGCATGTAGCTGGGTCTGGATGTCCAGCTTGTGGCGCCTTCGAGATGAGTGGCTCACGGCGGCACAGGCAGGGTCCTCAGCGCTGTCAGAAGCGGGAACGGCAGCGGCCTGTAGCACGCCCAGAAGGAAGGGTGGGCACCCAGCAACTGCACACCAGCGACAATAGAAGGGCCAGAGGCGCCAGCGCCAGCATCATCCTCGAGTCACCTCAGGGTCTGTGAAATTCAGGAGCCGTACCCCTGTCGGCCAGTGTGGAAGGCCGCACAGCCTATGCTGCTCCGGTCTCGTGCGCAGATATCGGTTGGAGGCAGTATTCAGTGAAGCAGGAGCGTGAACATCGTCCCGGTCTCTTCTTTCATGTTGTTCATGCTAGGTGGGGAGGGCACTCTGCTATCCCGGGCCTCGGGTTCTTGATGTTAGCCTGCTTCAGGGCTCCCCCCCATAGAGTGTCCCTGTCAGCTCCCACTTCACTGTCTGTCAAGAAGGTGTCCCCCTCCGGGTATGGCCTCCTCTAAACTCCCCGGGCCTCAGGGTCTCAGATTAGGCCACCGCTTTGGACCAGCAATGCTAGTGCTGGTGCATCTGCCAGCGATTCAAAACAGTCTACCCGCTGCCGATGCACAGCGCTCAGGAACCCATCTGTTGTGGCATTCTTCTTGCTTGGATGCGAGTGCTTCGTGCACCCATTTGGGCTGCAAATCTTGAGGCTGCGGGGTAGGGCGCGCCCGCCTCCACACTCTCCACTGACCCCACGCCGCCACAAGGCGACACTGTGTGGGCCGTAGCTCTGCTCTCCCCAAGTCCATTGTCGAATGCCCCCTGCCACCAGACACAAATCCTCTGCAGTCCCTGATAACAGGGCAGATAGGCGCAACACTGCTGTCCGCCAGCGTGGTCCACCCCACTTACGGTGCAGGCTTTGGGCCTGCCGTGCAACTTGCCGCAATCCTGCCTGCTTCCTCCAGTCAGCACTTTGCACCCAGTAAAGCTGCATTGTATAACCTCTGCAGTACCCCAGAGCTGATCAATCATCAACATTATCAAGCAGTCAGTGGGGGATGGCACTCCTCTCCACTGAGCATAGAAGTCGCTCGGCACCACCAGCTCCACAGCAGGCAGCTGACCTCCTCCCCCCCCCCCTCCAGCTCAAGCCCGGGGCAGCCCACATCTGAACAAGGCAATAGGCGCACTTTGTCGGCAGCAAGTCGTGCACTTGTTCACCTCTTCTGGTACCATTATACCGGCATCAGGCAGCACCCATTATATCCCAGCGCCGCAACACATACCAGCCTGGAGTCCTCCCACTATGCCGGCCTCCTTCAGACAATGCCAGCGTGGTGATTTGGCGTGCGAGAGGACGCACGGCCGCTGCAGATAACAAAGCGCCCACAGTGTAGATCAAGGCTCACAGGGCACCCCGGGGCATCCATGCATGCTTTGGCACCAGAGCTGTCGGTATCCAATGGTGTAAATCGGATTCCATCGTTCAAAGCAGGATAAAATCCGGCGCCAAAGCTTGCCTGTATCACAGCTCCGTCATCCTGTGGCCATCGTGCTTGGGCTCTCAAGCACACCGCCCCCCCACACATTCTTTGGTTTGAGCTTATTGTTAACCTCTATCCCCAGGTAGGAGTACTCTAATACTACTTATAGCTTCACAGAGGTTAAAAACCATGTATATTTATTAGTTTTTTTGTTGGAGAAAATCATAATTTTTGTTTTGCTGACAATCCAATGATTTTTATTTGCAAAATAATTCAAGGCATTGAGGGCTGCTTGCAGGCCTCTCTCTTTGTGGTCGTACAGCAGAATGTCATCCTTATAGGCTGCCTAACCAACATGGCTTTTACAGTACTAGTTCTTCCTTTTTGAATTCGTCATGTAAATGGGCCAGATAGGAATTGAGCAAGGAGTTTCAATCCCTTATTTGTCACTATGCCGTGGGTAAAATGGTCTAATCTGTCTAGTTGAACTTTAACAGAGGTATCAGTACAAAGCATCTTAATATATGCTATCCAAATTTCGTCTAGACTTCTTTTACTGAGTTTACTCCAAAGGCAATTTCGGCAGATAGTATCTACAGCTGCAGAAAAATCAGCAAAGGCCACAAAAATTGGGGCTATTTTTAGTCTAGGCTTTTTAGTCAAAGCTTTAAAGACCAATAAATTAGGGGCAGTGGATCAGATTTAGTGGGAACAACTTGACCTCCTTAGTGCATTCTTTTAATCTGTTAAGTATGATAGTGGCAACAATTTGACTAACGCTGTCTAAAAGGGCATTAAACCTATAACTGCTGGGGTCAGTTCTCTTTCCCTTTTTAAAATATCAGAATTATCTGCACTGATTTCCAAATACTCAGTGATATTTTGTCAATTATACATTTTCTGTTCAAGGGGGTAAGGAATTGCGCCCATAATTCTGCCTAGGTTTTAGTGCCCCATTAGAACGACTGTCCAGTCCCAGGGCTCTTGATCCTTTCATTACTTTAGTTATCCCCCAAACTTCATCGAAGTCTGGGCATTCCATATCCACCTTCCCCAAATTTCTCTGTCTCTCATTTTGAGAGAAAGAGCAGTTTTCCATCCAGAAATGTGTATGTATTGTGAAGCCATCATGAAGCAAGACACAGACAACAGACTAGATATTTATGAATTTAAATGCCAGGATGGTTATTTATTTATTCAGATTTGTAGAGCGCACGTCAGCCCGGGGGCATCGTGGCGCTTGTTACAGACAATATCTTAGTTACATAGGATATAATATTTTTCCTACAAATACAATATTTACAGTAGACATGTACACTTTAGCAATGCAGTATATTTACATGGATTCCTGAGAGTTTCCTATTATTTTGCAAGGAATGAGGTTTTCAGTTTCCGGCGAAAAATAGGGAGTGAGTTTTCCGCTCTAATGTCTGCAGGAAGAGCGTTCCAGGTCTTGGCTGCGATGTAGGGGAAAGTTAGACCTCTGGCTTTGGCTTTTTTGATGTGTGGGATGCAGAGTAGGTTGGAGTATTGCGTCCTGGTGGGACGGGAGGAGGATGGTTTGAAGATGTTTTCTGATAGATAGGACAAGGCGGAGAGAGAGAGGCATTTGTGTGTGAGGGTGAGGATTTTGAGAGTGATCCGTTCTTTGACCGGGAGCCATTGGCCGGAGTGCCTGGCATGGGTGATATGCTCTCTTCTTGGGATACTAAGAGCGGCCCGGAGAGCATTGTTCTGCATGACTTGTAGTCTTTTTAGGTTTTTGGCTGATGTGCCTGCTAGGAGTGCATTGCAGTAGTCCTATTTGGCTCCAATGGTTGCTCTCGCTATAGAGAGTCAGTTGGGTTTGGTGAGGTAAGGCTTAATGGCGTTTATGAGTTTGGTGGTGTGCGCAGATGAGGAAGTGATTGCGCTGACTTGTCTAGTCATAGATAGTGAGGAGTCAAGGTATACTCCCAGTGTCTTTACGGCTGTGGATACAGGGATGATGGAGTTGTCAATGGAGAAGTTAGCGTACAGTTTGTCAAGTTTGTCTAGGGTGTTCTGTTGACCTACTATCATGATTTCAGTCTTGTCACCATTGAGGCAAAGGCCATTAACTGCCATCCATGCCTTGATGATGGAGTAGATTGTGTGGAGTGCCTTGGCGTCTTCGTTGTATGATCCTGAAAGGGGTAGAAGTACTTGTGTGTCGTCCGCGTAGTTCGTGTATGTGATGCTGTATGAGTCGAGTTTGTCAAAGAGGGGCTTGGTGAATAAGTTGTAGAGTGTGGGTGCAGTGCATGATCCTTGAGGGACCCCGCAGTGGATTGTCATGGGGGTGGCGTTGGCGATGTCCGAGAAGACTTTCATGGCTCTTCGCTCTAGGAAGTGGGTGATCCAGAGAGCAGATTCTTTAGAGCAGTTGGGTGAGTGTGTGAGGTATGAAGTGAGAGTCTTGTGATCAACCAGATCGAAAGCGGCTGAGAGATCTAGAAGGAGCAGAAGAGCAGGCTTGCCTGTGTCCATGATTTGGGTGATCTGACTCTTCAGATCCACCAGGGCTGTTTCTGTGCCATGTCCTTTCCGGAAGCCTGATTGCCTAGTCCCGAGGATGGAGTGGGTTTCCAGAAAGTGTTGGATTTGGCAATGTGCAGCTTTGTCCAGTAATTTCAGGAGGAATGGCACTGTGGTTATTGGTCTGTAGTTGTTTGGTTGTAAGGGGTCGAGAGTAGTTTTTTTTTTTTTTTTAGGAGAGGCCAGACCCAGGCCTCTTTGAGGTTAGCTGGGATGATGCCGGTTTTAAAGGACGCATTGATGAATGCCGTAAAGAGTGGCGCAAAACAGTCTGCACAGTCTTTGACGAGTTTTGGTGGGCAGATATCGCCTTTACAGGGGGAGGGTTTGAGATTTTTTAGTAGGTTGATAACTCCTGATTCAGTGACGTCTCTGAAGGAGAAGTCAAGTATGGTGGGCTTGGACGAGGTGGGTGGGGTGTTGGTGGGTTTAGTGCCTGTCTGTTGAGGAAGTGCTTTGCAGTGGTCTTTGATTTTCTTTTGGAGAAGGTCAATTTTGTGTAGCATGGCGGCTTGAATGCTGGTACACCAAGCTTCATCTTTGATTATTTCGTCTGGTGTATTGGGGGTGGGGGGTGCCAGATGAGCTCATTAAAAATGGCAAAGATCTCCTTAGAGTGTGATTTGGCATTCGAGATTCGTGTGTTGAAAGCGTTGGCTTTGGCATTGGTGATAGCTATCTTGGATTGGTGGGAGATTAGATTGAAATTGTTTTTGGTACTGGTGCAGGGGTCAGATTGCCAGTTTTTTAGTGCTCCTCTTTTATGGGATTGCAGTTCTTCAGTAAACCAACAGTTGCTAGGATATTGGGGTCATTAGCGAATGGGGGAGCTAGCTCGGGGGTATTGAGGTATGGGCGCAGGTTATCCTCTGAGTTTTTTGGAGCTTCTGACTTGTGCAGCGCTAGCAGGGGTCAGAGTTTTGTGGTTTTTGGTGATAGGAATAGAGAACTCGATGCAGTTGTGGTCAGTCAAGGGCAATGATGAGTTAGAGGTGATAGTGGAGAGGCAGTTATGGTCTGCAATCCAATCAAGAATGCGGCCTTTGGCATGAGTAGGACTTTCTACTTTTTGGGTGAAGCCCAGGTCATTAAGTTCCTTGGTGAGTGGCTGCAGATTTGTCGTTAGTATCGTGGAATCCGAGATTGAGGTCCCCTAGTAGAAGGGTTTTGGTGGAGCTTTTGATATTATTGCTGAGGATGTGAATGATGTTATCCTGGGAGTCTGGGGTGTTGCCTGGGGGGCGGTATAGTAGGTATAGTAGGTGAATGTTGATGGTGCTGTTGGGTGATAGTGTGAGCTTTTCTGTGCCATGTCTGTGCCTAACTTGCCCTATGCGAATGGGGTGGGGAGGTTCCTCGACCTTTTCGAAACTAAGGAAAGTCTGAGTCAAAGCATTCAACTTACTAGTCAGTCTTTGTCCAAAACCTATTCTTGCCCTCACAACTTGAACAAACAAATGTGTAGGGTTGTCAGTCAAAAGAAACCGTGTCAGTCAAAAGAAACCGTGTTTAACTCAACGTTCTGAGCTTCTTCCAGCTCTCAGCCTTCTCTCAGCTCGCCTTCCACAAGCATAAAAAGGTTCCATGAAAAAGAGTCTTGAAGTTTGTCTTTCTCCAGTTCAAAGCATATAGTTCAAAACCATTCCTGGGGTTCCCTTCCCCAAGTTTCAAATGATGTAATCCAAACAAAGAGGTCTTGAGACTCCAATCCCAAGACAACATGTATAAACCTGCCAAGGCAATCCCTTCCCCAAGACTTCAATGTTTCACACACGTTCCTTGGTGCATGTTCCTGTGCATCAAGTTGCCTTTTCTTGAATCCCTTTATTGGTTTCTGAGTTTAGGGTGTGCTCTTGGGCTCCTCTGGTTTCTCGGTCGCCCCTTTTGAAATGGTAGCCTTGTCACATTGTATTCACTCATTTTATTTATTATTTTTTTTTTTTCTGGTACAGTGACTTTTATTTTTGCTTGCATAGGCATAACATATGTAAAACATTGCAGTATTGTGGCAGATGTATTTTACAGCAAACAAGACCATAGAAGGCAAGTTCGAAAAAATGAAATACCATAAGAATTGTTCATTTCAGTGAGGATCAGTCGCTCATTGTATTCACTCATTAAAGTTAGATGTTTAGGCTTTCTTCATTGTGCAACAATCATTCAATAGTATTCAATTGCAGCTCAGGGTTTAATACAGTCTTATGTTGCTTACTTATATTCAGCTTCAAGATGCGAGTTCATTCGTTGTGCAACATACTTTCACTAGTCAATGTTTTACTGGTTTTCTGCAATGTTAAATTTCCCTCTTAGCTCGGTATTCAATATGTATTGGTTCATAGTACTTTCATTCCTTGGTTGAAGACTTTTGAAAAAGTTTCCTTTCAAGATCTTCGACCACTTTAACGACACGTAAATTAGTTCAGAAGGAAGTATTCATATCGTTCGGAAGCTTTCAAAAACGTGTTTGTTCCTTTAACAAGACATGCGACCATTATATAAGTCTCTGGCCTCATTAACAATAGCGGTTCACTTCATTAGGCACAGTACAGTAACACCGGGTTTCTCGAGCTGGGAAACTCACTGAATCACTTTGAAGTCCTTTTCCATATTGTGCTGGCCACAAACTTGGCGTCTTCCTTCCAGGGGGGTCTTTCTCCACCCCTCAGACACTCTTGCGCTCTTGCAGTGCCACGGATGAAAGAGCAGCCCTTTGGATGGAATGAAGGATGGCCCCTAATCTGGTCTCCTTCCTTTGCTTCGCCTCTGCACCACAGAGCTCCTGCTCCCACTTCACACTCGCCCGGACCCTCATCTGCTTCGTTCCTCAGTGTGCTTCTTCGGCTGCAGCACAACTCACCATGGCTCCCATCAGCGTCTCGCCTCCCTCTCCTGCCTGTTCACAGCCTTTTTATACACTTGAGTCGTATAAAGGAGTTGCAGGTGGGTGTCCTTCCTTTTGATTGCCTGACTATAGTTCGGCTTATTAGTCAGACATGCCTGGTCTTTGCACTGGCTATTTGCACTTTGCACTTACTTCTCTGAGGCCCTCTCCCTCGTCTCAGTACCAAAGTGGTATAATTGCAGGTTAGTGTGCATATATCCAAGTCACCTCTTCCTCGTCCCATTACTGTCAAATGTCATGTATGGGAAAATGAAGGGAGCTAGCGAATAATAGCCCATAAAGGTGGGGGGAGGTTTAGGTTTTTCATCAATGGGAAAAGGCAGTACCATGTCTCGGCCAAGGGTTCCCCACTCTCACTCCCAATCCTTAATGAACCTCCACCAAAGTGATCCTCCCTCTCTTCTCCACCCCCAGGATCAGGATTCAAGAGCAATGGCCTTTATCTGGCTACCTGCGTAGAGGATCCAGGGGGAGTAGGAGTAAGAATCCCCTTAAGTTTCTCACAGTATGTAAGTACACCATGTTTCCACACTGATCGGAATCAGTTTGTCAGAAATAAGGGAATGGTTACTATTGTGTTAATTAATCCCCAAAATAGAGGTTAATATCTTCTCCCATCTTATTTGTCTAGTCATTTTTTGTGTGATTCTTTACCCAGTTCTCATAAATTAAGATGAATCTTCTTGAGCAGCATAATTAATCGGACTACTAGGTTGGGCTGTCAGTAGTTGTTTTAGAAGTTTCTTTCTATGATTTATATTTCAATTCCAAATGGCATAGTACATCTGCCCCCCCCCCCACCCTGGTTATCAATAGTGTAGTCAAATCTTTGCACCTCAACCATTTATTTATTAAATTAACACATTGTTGTTTGGATTTCATAACTTTTATGTCTTTCGCTGCAATTGCCAAGGTCTCAAACCACTCCACATTAATCTATAAAATGTTTCTGTGTGACCAGATGACACTGTTTCGTTGGTTGCTAGTTTCATGACCTTAAGATTGATGTTTTAGTACATTGCATGTGTGCAGCACTTATAAAAAAAAAAAGAAATGGCGAGTGTTGGTTACTAACAGTATCACAATGGGTACGCTTTCCTGGTTTGTCTCCTTCTATTATGCATCCTCCTCATGCCCCAATCCTGAAACGCAGCAACTCAGAACCGACCATTGTTGTTCACTATCTTTTTCATTAAGATAGCCCTAGGAATTATATTCAGGACCCCGTTACGACCCTTTTACACCTTGGTCTCTTCTGGCAATCTTGCATTGAAATCCCTTCTGCAGATGACTACACTGTGAGGGTACTAGGAGATCCTATTTCGTAATGCATATCTATATAAGTAAATGCGATTGCAATTTGGCTTTTCCCCAAACACTCCCGTCTAAATTCATAAGAAGTACAGGCCACTTTTTTTCGAGCCTATACGAGGTAAACCCATCAAGCTGCAAAGCGTTGCTTGAAATAAATATAAATCATGTTTTCAGATCAATTGTTTTTTACTTTAAGATTGCTGATCAAATGATTATTTCCTCTCGAGTTTGACAGGATAGCCAAGTGTTCAGCTTGACGGTTAGAAACGCTTCACAACATGATTTTTTAGCACCTTGGGCAGCCAGTTCTAGGCGCTTTCTGTTTATTCTACTGGAGTTGTTTTTTTCCCCATATAGTTGAACTTTTGTGGCTTGCTCGTTATCTGTGTGACATTTTATATGCAGCTTGGCACTATACTTTCACCTGCCCTCTTCCTCCTTATTTATAGATATGCCACCTTCTTCAAGATATCATGGTGAGGTCAAAACCCATGTTTTGCAGATATTCCAGGTGTTGATTAATCAATGTAACTAGTAAGTTTAATGGTAAAGACTTTTCAAACGATTGAATACCTCTACATTTACAAATTCCACCAGACTAATGTCCTTCAATGTTATCTTTCATAACATTGGTATTGCCTCTAAAATCTCTAGTATCTGATTTGTTCAACTGCTCACTGCCGTCACTGAAGAGTTCTTCCATAATCATCAGGGGAAAGTAAGTCATTTGGTCATTCCCTGAAAATATTTTGGTTCGTCTTCCTGTACTGTCTGCCAATGTGGACAACAGAGGATACCGCAAGGGGCTTCTCCTCTGCGACAAACCGTCTTCTTCCTTGAGAAGTATGTCAGTTGTTGATGTTCTGGGCTACCTTCCTTTTTTCTGTTGGCTTTCTGAAGAGCCTCCGAACTAGCAATCAAGTTTTCTTCATACAGATTAGTGCTTTCCAACGTGAAATGTGGCACCTCACTTTGCATTGGAGAGTGAATACTTAGTTGTGCAGGCTTCTCAATGTTATTGCAGTCCTTACCCCATAAGGAAAGCAAGTTTCCTCTATTTGCTTTATGGGTTTTTCTAGAAGGCATTTTGTTGTCATTTTGTTTTAGTTATCCTTATTTTCCATGCAATGAGAGCCACCTTCTTTTGCCAAATTAATATTGTTGCGATCATTTACGTACATTTCAGAAGTTTTTTGTGTGCTCTTAGTGTGTCAATTTCTAATGTTTTATTAATTTTTTTTACTTCATTTTTCCGCCTAGCTTGCCTTTTTCTTTTTTTCAAAATTAGAGCAGAGTTACCTGGATTTTCATCTTGAATGTTATTGTAAACAAGCACTTGTGTGTACGAAACACGTTACTCGGACATCATGTCCCGTTGTACCATGCAATTTGATGCGTTTTAAATAATAACGTTTCTGTGTTATCCTCCCACAGACTCTTGTAATTTTTAGTTAGTTACTCTTCCTATTCTTTATATCTTGCTTTCAACGACTATCGATAACATTTAGAACATCGGTGAAGATCGACGGATCCTTCGGCCTTGGAGGACCGCTTCGGGCTTTGGCCCACTCAGTAGGGAGAGAGGGGGGAAGACATTGAGAATGTATTTACCCCTTTTAACACATTATCTTTGCCTAGCTGCCATTTCATTTAACTATGGATAGAACCCCTTTCAAGTTCTGCCCAAAGTGCATCAAAAAATTCCCCAGGGTCGACAAGCACCTGGTTGCAACCTTTGTCTCCCTCAGGATCACGTCAAAGGGACCTGTCGAGCCTGTAAGCTCTTTAAACCGAAGACGTTAAAAGAATAAACGCGGGGCCCATCACGCCATGCAGGCCGAGGCCACCATGGACACTGTAGGGACAAACAGCGACGGCAACAACAATGCGTTTTCAGATGGCAAAGGCGACGGGGAGACTTCGGTTTCCCAAGCACAACCCCCCTACCCCAGCAGACAGGCCAGCAGTCCTGTTACAGGGCAACCCCCGGCAGCATCAGCGTTCACACAACACCTTCCACTAAGCACACAGCCAAGGGCCATGACTCAACGCGTTTGTCGTCCAAGGGCTCACACACAACGTCTAGTGAAAGGTCCACAGATTCCCTGTCCTCTGGGCATTCGAAGTCACGATTGCCTCATGACAGGCACGACTGTCGAAAGACAGAACAGACGTGCCTAAATGTGCGCCCGAATGTCGCACATTGGCAGACAAGACATCGGGTCACCCCACAGCCGAAGTTCGACATGCCTCGTCAAAGAAGGCTAAATACTCTATACAGTCAGGATTAGCCCATCTGGTAAAGAAACACATCCTGGAGAGCATACTGCAGGGGAAGGAGTCGAAGACCCACTCTTCTAAGACCTCTCACAGGGAAAATCCCACTCTATGCCCAAAGAAAGGGATTCTCAACCACACAAAGAAAGGGATTAACTTACCCAGGAAGAGGAATCTTTGTCATCAGCCCTAAAGAATAAGGGTCAGCCCTCACCTCTAGCCCCAGTCACACCTCAGGCTTTCCCACTAGGCCCTATGTCCATCCCAAGCTCGGCTCAATGGACATGTGAGGATATAGACAGAGTCATGAGGAGGATGACCTTTATGGCGAATTATTTCAAGAAGAACCCAGCTTCTTTCCAAAACCTCCAAATAACACCGATCACTACAGCTGACTCTGTCTCTCAAGCCTCTGTAGTTGACCCTACACCACAACCACCTCTTAAAAGGGCTCGTCCTGATACCATGACGATCCAACCGCAGGTGGACCCACCCTTTATTAATCTCTATGACCCAGACTCTGACACTGAAGATACCTATACATGTCAGGAGGGCAGAGAACAGGACTATGGCGATGAAGAGGTAGATATCTATAACATAGACTCTCCCGTCACACAAGATCCCCCAGTAGCAGACCCTCCCGTCACACAAGATACCCCAGTAGCAGATTCATCTATAGACAACCAGCTGCTACAAAATGACATGCTCATTTACATGTGAAGATTGGATACGAAAGATGCTTATTTTCATATTTCAATGTTCCCAACACACAGAAGATTCTTAGCGATTCAAGATAGCGAACCAGCACTACCAATTCAAAGTGCTACCCTTCGGAATAGCATCCGCTCCAAGGGTATTCACAAAGGTACTGCCTGTGGTGGCAGCGCACCTACGCATGGAGGCAATCCCAGTCTACCCTTACCTGGACGACTGGCTGATTACAGGGGAGACTCCCCATATTTGCAGACGAAACATTGAAAGAACTATCAACCTTCTTTCTTTTTTGTTTTATTCCTTTTATTAGGGTTTTCCAAAGCATTGCACACATTGCAAGAACATTGTTTTGAGTATATCATAAATACAAACTTGTCATGCCCATCCTGCCCCTAAACAATCCCTCATTACTTGCAATACAACACCTTTCCCTCCCTCTTCCCCCCGTGGAATGGAGACTCTTCCAGCTTATATTGCTAGCCATTGTTCTCCTTGCCGTGGTGTGTGGATAGTTAGTATATCTGTTATCAGTGGAAGGCTTTGGCCGCCTGTTTAGGCATAATCCAACCTCTAATCTGGGCCACCTCTGGTGAGATTTCGTCCACCTAAGATTTAGCCTTGTCCGAATGCAGTGAGTGAGCTGTTGAGATCTGGTTCCTCGATCTGTGTGCTATGTAACCTCCTTGACGTTGGGCATATACTTGTTCATAAATGCACCCCATAACAGTTCATTTGGCGCGGATTTCCGTGAAGGGCTGCAGTTATCCTTTCCATTGTACATATATTTGTGGTGACATTTATCCATTCTTTCTTTCCCAGTACCTTAGCCCCTTTGCATCACATCACAAGACGAGCCTGTGCAGTCCGTAACAGCGGTGCCGCCACTCCTGTCAGTCTCCTGAACTCCCCTTCAATCTCTTCCAGGCCAAATAGTATGAGGAAAGGACGGCAAACGAGTTGGATCCCATCCAGCTCCCTGATCCAACCCAGGACCTCATCCCAAAACACCTTAATTCGGGGGCACCCCCACCACATATGCGAATAATCCACCCTCCCGCCACATTGGCGCCAGCATAGAGGGCTCATAGACTGAAACATCTTTGATAACCTATGTGGAACGGTTTATAGTGATTATTTCGAATGACATTTTTTCGAATGCCATTATGTCAAACATTTCGCCTAAAAAAAATATTTCGAATGTCTTTTTTTAAAAAATGTTTTAAATGGGGGTCCCTCCCCAACCCCCTGCCCTCGTTTTTTTAACCCTTTTTTTAACTTACGAAACAAAAAAAAACTATAAATAAAAAAAAACATTCGAAAAAAAATAATTCAGCAAAATGTTTTCGACATAATTTTATTTCGAAAACATTTTTGGGAAAAAATGACCGGATACCATGTGGAACGTATTGCCACCTGTGTAGTAGTTTGATGGTGTACAGTTTGTACTGGCTCGCCATCAATACTTGCAAAGCTCCTCGGCATATTTTCACCCACAGGTCGAGATCTCTTTCCCATCTGAGCCTCAGATTTATGGTTGTCCCCTTACCAGAATCTATTAGCGTTCTATACATGGCAGAGATCAGGCCCTTGGAGTCTCTCCTTTTGTATAGAAGCTCCTCCAAAGGGGAAAGATCTCTCTGGACCTTTTCTCTCAATGTTTCCCTTGTAAAGATGTCTTTTAAGCTGAAGGAAGGGAAAAACTGCAGGGGACCTATCCCTAATGCTTCTTCCAAATCTACATAATAAAGTTGTCCCCCCTCCAGAGCTGGCTCACTCTTTCGAGACCTGCCGCAAACCAAGATCGGAACCTCTCGTGATTAGGGATGTCCTCTTGGACCTCTGGTGCCCATATGTGACTCAGGGGGGATGGCCACAAAGTGATCCCACGCATGTCAATCCCTTCCTGTCAGATCTCCCATATGGTGCCCAATATCGTGTGGTCCCTGATTCTGCATATGAGCTTGTTTCTCTGGACCCATAGCCATTCCACCAACGTGGCTGGGGTCAGATTGTGGTTGTCTAAATCTACCCGTGGGGGACAAGAACTCTCACCCGGACTGCTTCATAATACTTCTGTAAGTCCGGTATGCCCACACCGCCCTTGTCTTTGGGCAAAGTTAGAATCTCCTATGCTATTCTAGCCTTCTTTCCTTGCCATAGAAATCTCAGGATTGCCCTTTTTACCTCAACTAAGAAGGGTTTGGAAAGTCTGAACGGGAGCATTTGGAATGGGTACAAGAATCTGGGCAGACACACCATCTTCACAGCATTGAGCCTCCCAAGCCAGGATATTGTGAGTTTTTGCCATTTTGCTAGATCGGCTCAGAAGTTTGAAAGAAGAGTAGGAAAGTTGGCTTCATATCGGGTTTCTAGGTCCATTGTAAGGTCTTAACCTAAATGGCGAAGGGTATCCCCACCAATCATCAGGCCCAGTGGGGCGAATCTAACGATCTTCCCTGTTCAGGTTTCTGCAGCGGAAACAGAATCGACTTGGCTCTGTTAATCTTGAAGCCAGCTAACTCCCTGTATTTTTTTTTTAAATGGATTGGCTGATAAAATCAACCTTTCAAATACAATGATATATAAACATTTACAGTATATATATTTTACCAATTTCATATAAAAAGAAAATATTTTTTTCCACAATTAATTCATAAAACATATTTAAACAAATTATTATGGAATTAAAAATGAAAAAAGGCAATATGGTGTCTACAAAATTCAAGAATCCTTGATTCAAGCAATTCATTTGCTAGATACTCAATTTCGTTGTAAACATTTGGTAAGATAGCATTTAAATATTGTGTTATTGCAACTCTGATTGCTAGTTTCGTGCTTCTGAATAATTTAATCCATATTTCATTTTCGTCCATTGGAGCATAGACACATAATACATCAGTGAAATTAATTTTCCTTATTGAAGTTAGAGCTGTACAGCTCACTATCAAGTGCTGCAAAGTTTCACAAAAGTTTGTGTTTTGACAAAATAGACAGTAATTTAATTATTTCGGTGCAGTGCCTCTCCTCACCATTATTTCCATTGTCGGTAGAAGATTAAACCTGAACCGTAGATATTGGTGTCTAGTGTCCGGCGCAGGAAATTTAATCAAGTAATCTGCCATTGTTCGTAATCTTTTTGGCCCAAACCACTGTTCGTTGAAGTCTTTGTAAGTGCAGCATTTGGCGGTATTGCATATCAAATCATACTGGAATAACTTTAACTTAGCTCGGTCAGGGTTTGTTAACAGTGTTTCAAGAGAGATAGTTGCATCTGCCAGAGCATTCAACACACAAGTTCGCCATTTAGATGCAAAGAAATCTGATGAGCCCACAAGATGATGCGCAACTGTGCTGAAGATGTTGTTCTTTGTCAATCCCAATAAACATTTTCTGAATAAGGCACACATCTTCCACAATAATTGTGAAAACGGCGAAACCAAACCCATTTCAAAGCGAATCATGGAAAGTGGAGTGCATTTCGGAAGTTTTAAAACAGACCTCCAAAATCGAGCTTCACATAAATCCCATATATTACTCTTCATCAGCAGTTTAGTATCGACTCCATACAACAAAATTGGCACCACTTTTGCTTGATAAAACGCCATGATGTGGCTGTATGAAAACTTACCATACTTATACACTAGTATGTTAGTCTGTGATTTCAGCGTTTCCAGTTTTAAGTTCAGTGAAACAGTACAGGCATTTTCACTTAAGGTATTATAGATGGTCAGGCCTAAATATTTGTAGTTTGCGACATTCATTAATGTAACATTGTTAAGGTGCCACTTATATTTTTTCCCATGGGAAGCATTTTTGGTTTTTTGACAGACAACTACTTGTGTTTTCTCTAAATTGATTATGAGATTATTTTCTACTGAGTAAGCGGACAGCTTGTCTAATAAGTTCTGTAGCCCACTACGGGTCTGAGACATAAGGACCAAGTCGTCCGCATACAACATCCAAGATATCTGTTGGTGACCCAATTTTGGGGCATCACTAATGATATCTGCAAAAAATTCTCCAAGATCAAGAATAAACAAGTTAAACAGAAATGAAGGCCAACTCTAGATGTTAACGGATTCTGTACGTGTAAAAGCAGGTCATCTGCATATAGGGCCTCGTGCATCAGGTGTAATGTCTTTCGCATTGTGTCTGCGCCCTGTCTCCCCATTATGAATCCAACCTGATCTGGTGTATCAGGCGAGGCATAAATATTTTGGCGTTGATGTTTAACAGCGATATGGGGCGGTAGGATCTGCATCTTTTTGGGTCTCTACCCTCCTTGGGGATCGCAGTAATGAGTGCCAGTGAGAAAAAATCAGGGGCTACACCTGTCTCCAGAATTTCATTGAACAGCTCCACCATGAAGGGGAGGAGAGCGGAGAGAAAGGACTTATAAAAACCTGCCGTATAACCATCCTCCCCCGGGGCCTTTCCTAGCGGGAGCTTCTTCACTGCCCTTTCAATCTTTTTTGCAGTGATTGGGGCCTCCAGTTCATCAGCTTCTTCACGAGAGAGTTTCGGCCTCTCTATGTTCTCGATGTATTTCGCTATACTCAACCCCACGCGGTCAGCCTCAGATTTATATAGCGTCTCATAGAACGTTGCAAACGCTTCCTGAATTCCGCCTGATCCTGAGTTCTGGGCACCATCTTCCCCCTCTATGGATGCTACCGATCTCTCGGTGCGTAGGCCCTGTAATCTAGTGGCTAGCAATGCATCCACCTTATCCCCCTTCTCGTAGGACTTCTGTTTGAGAAGTTGCAGGATCCAAACTATCTGGCCCTCTTCTAAAATCCAGAGTTCCTCCCTCTTCTGTTTGGCTTCGAGGACCCTGTCCCCCTTCCCCTCGCTGGCATTCCGCGCTACTCTGTCCAAGTGGGTTATCTCCCTTCTCAGTCTATTTTCTAGCAAACCCCTCTCTATTTTTACTGGCCCCCTCCCTAATCAGGATCCCTTGCCATGTTGCCTTTCCTGCCTGCCACACCGTTGTTCTTGCTATCTCTCCCGTATTGTTCGTCTTAAAGTATTCCATTATTTACCCTCCCATTTCAGTTTGAAAGACAGGATTCTTCCACAGAGACTCGTTACATTTCCACTTGGATCCCTTGCTCGGGAGGCCTGCCCAGTTTAAGTCGGCCATGACCATGTCATGATCTGACCATGTAATTGGCAAGATCTCCGAGCCCATCGCCACCTCACAGAGGTCGCTTGTGATATACAAATAGTCAATCCTAGTGAAGGTGCCATAGGGTGTAGAGTAGAAGGTGTACCCTGTCTCATTCGGGTGGAAACCACGCCATGCATCCCTTGGCCCATGTATATTTGAGCATTTCAGTAATCCCAGTCCGACCCCCAACCAGCGGATCTCGTGTTTCCAGGTTGCCTACTTGTCTATCCAGCTTAATCTCCGGCCAGAGTTAAAGTGTCCCCCCCCTAACCCAACCCCGCCACCAGAATCACATGCCCAGCAGCCTCCAACATTATTTTCGGGAGCGTTCTTTGTAGGAATCGGGCTTGACCCGTATTGAGTACACTGTTGCCAGTGTGAAGGTCACTTTCTGTGCTGTGCCCACAATCATGAGAGCCCTACCTTCCACATCTGCCCAGATCTTAGTCACTTCCACATTTAGTCTTTTCCTAATGAGAATCCCCACTCTGGCCTTTCTCATGGGGCCTCAGCCCCAGTGTTCTACCCCGATTCTCGGGCTCAGGATCCTACTTTGCTCCCCCCTGTGTGTATTTGGTTTCCTGTAAGAACATTACGTCAAGTCCCGATCTCTGAAACTCCCTTGACACTAGGGACCTTTTCGTGGGCGAATTCAGCCCCTTTATGTTTAGCGTTCCCACCCGGAGGAAGTGACTCCTTTGAAGGTCTAGTTCTACCGCCATTTCTTCCTTAGTGTACCTGTGGGCCATTCGGTAAGCCTCGGCGGCCAAGCACGTAATTCAGCACCTCCACTACCCTCATCTTATATGTGAAGAAGATTCCGTTCCTACCCTTTCAAAACCCACCCCTGTATCGGTGTCCTATACTGCCTGGCTAACATCGCCAAGCTGAAGTCGGACCACCAGCGGAGACCGGATACCTCACGGTCTTTCCCTAAAACAATCACATTACCCTTGAGCCCCCTTCATCCCTCCCCCCCAAACATTACATAATCCCACAAACCACCAACATTTCCCACACTGAACATGCCCCATTAGCTGATGCATCACCAAGGTTTTGGATGCCTTCTGGCCAAAGTTCCTAGTACCAGGGCTCCCAGGAAGTTTTGCATCCCCATGTCTTCATGACTGCACAAGGTCCGGGTGTCAAAACGTAGTGTATCATTTGTGTCGCCACATGTCCTTGGGTCCAATGACTCACGCCAGGGTGCCTGAGGGCTTAACTTGTTACTAGTACTTCTGGTGCGTACTCAAAACGGACTTGCCTCGGGTTTGACCGCCCGGAACTAACGCAAGGTTCTCTTCCATCCACTTCTATATTTATCCTCTTTATTTATAGGGGGCACCACTCTCTCATATGTCGATGTGCCAGTGTTCCCATGATGATTCAAGCGTCCAGCCCTGGGGAGACGTTCATCCTGCTATATTTCCTGGAGCCTGGGATGCGTCTCCGTTTCGGTCCTTGAATGCGCCACTGTCTGTCGTCGTCTCTCCTCCCGTCATGGTTGGGTCCATTCTCCTGGTTTCCAAGAAGCTCAGCCATGCAGTTTTTTTATGTCTCTCTCTGTTCTCAGACTCTCCTTCCGTCCCTCCAGTTCGAATGACAGCGAGAATGGGTAACCCCATCTATAGCGAATTCCTTTGTCCTTTAGCCACTTTGTGAGGGGCATGCACATCCGCCTCAGGGCCAAAGTCAATGATGACAAATCTTGGAAGATTGGCACTCTCGATGTGTCAAGGGTGATAGGGCCACTGCGTTTGGCTTTTTCCAAGATTTGGCTTTGTCGCTATAATTGTGAAATCAAGCTAGGACGGTCTTTGGGCCTCTGGCAGCTCCCTCAGCTCTGTGTATTCTTTTGATCTTTGGTTCATCTAAGCAGTCATCCTCAAATAGAAGCTTCATAATTTCATGAAGCGTCCTTTTCATGTCCTGTTCGGACTCCCACCCCCCACCCCCTTTTCAGGAATGCCAAAGTCTCAGGTTGTTCTGCCGTTCACGGTTCTCCAAATCATCCATCTTTAGGCAGAATTCCTCTTCCCAGAACTCTATCCGGGTTATTCTCTGATCCATCTGTTTTTCGAGAGTGTTCAGCGAGTTTGATTATTCTCAACTCCTTCAAGTCTCTTTTCCATTTTATGGATCCTGTGAGTGATTCTGTCGACCTTCCCGCCAATATCTGCCCTCATATTCTTAATTTCTTCCAGCAAAGTTGTCACGTCTCCCTTGAGGCTGCAGCATCAGTCCCTGAGGTTGCCATGGTGGATTTATGAGGGATCTCTAATTCAGTGCGAAGTGGGGAGTACCTGGATGTTGCTAGTTTCTGCTGTATTTCCATGTACTCCAATGCTGAGGCGTGTGCATTGCATACTGCACTCTTCTTGTGGCTCTTTGACCTCCTTGTCGCTGGTTCACCTCGGGGCCTTCTCCATGTAGGGGCACTGTCGAGGGTGAAACACTAAAAACCCTGGTTTGAAAGTGCAACTCTGGTCACGTCTATATACTTATGACCTATGTCTCGGAGGAGGGCACACGCCCCAATAGTGGGGGCCTAACCCTCTCACAGGCCTTTGTTGCCGTGTGGTCCAGGAACACAGTCAATGCACTCCACTCGGGTTATTGCTAGGGCCCTGTGCTTTATAGTGGGGGTCTGGTGTCTCCTGAAGGTGGTCTCCCTTTGTCTATTCAGGCAGTTATAGGCTGCCAGTCTCTTTCACACCCCTTGGGCTGTGGCTGTCGGTGCTTCAATTGATCTCCGCCGGGAGTACCGAAGGAGGGCACATTCGCCCCAAGAATGGGGGCCCAACCCTTCGTCACTTGTGTTCAGTGCACAGCAATAAGTGTCCACATCGGCGTGCGACCTTGTACTATTTTGATTACAGCCTTTGGGAGATTAGTAGACCAGAGGCGGCTACATCGGCCAGATTAGGATTTTTGGTTAAGACAACGCTCTTTGCAGTGGAGGCGTACTCTCCTCAATGCTCACTACCTCAAGGCCAGCAACGGTCCGCAGTCGGGGTCATTCAACTTGGGATGCCCACTCCCGGGTCTCAGCTTCTTACCTTTAGTCATGTGTGCCAAAGGGGTTTCAATCCATTCACTTGGGTATTGTCTGGTCAACTACTTCACCGCAGGCCTTGGCTATCCCATGGAGGAACGCCTGTCTCCCCTTGTGGTTTTGTAGCCACAGCCTTTCCGGCACTCCGGTTAAGGGTGAAGTCCACCTCTGTAATGGTCCAGGCGGTGTTGTTGGCGTCCTCTGGTGCCTGGAAGGGGGAGTCATGTGTGTTCTGGGGTGGGAGGTCTGCACTGCACTGCATGTTGGGGGTTGGACAGTGAGGGTGGGGGGTGGCGAAGTTGGGGTTGGGTTAACAGTTAAAAACATGGCTGAGAGATACATGACTTCGACTCAATACTACTGTGCACACGGCAAATGCAAAAGGTGGAATGCTAACGAACACTACCACTGGGATGTTCCATAATGTGACACTTTGGCTCTGAACATTGTAATATGGAATATCCGTGGTCTGAGCAATTTCACTAAGACCCGCAGGATAACTGCCTATGCCCAGCGACATGGCGCCAAAATCCTCTTTCTCCAAGAAACTCATGCCCTTGGGCGCCTAGCAACATGCCTCGCCCCCACGTGGGGCAACAATAGATACTATACGAAGTACTCCACCCAATCCAGGGGGGGTCCTAACTGTAATCCATAAGTCAGTCCAGTTTTCCCTGCGTTCCAGCCACATTGACCTTGAGGGTAGATACGTGATCCTCCATTGCTCACTCGCTAATATGGAATGCCTTCTAGTGAACACATATGCCCCTAACTTTGACGCCCCTGAGTTCTTTGATGACATCACCACCACGCTTCTGAAATATATTGGTATTCCCATCATATGGGGCGGAGACATGAATCTGATCCTAGATAAAGACCTGGATAGGCCCGGGACGGCCTGCAGAGCCCCATCACACGCGGCCCATAGGTTACACGCCCACATAGACTCACTGGATCTCAGGGATGTATGGAGAGCTCTCAACCCACAGGTTAGAGAGTACACATTTTACTCATCGGTACACGATAGCCACTCCAGGATCGAACTTTTCCTCATATCGAGTTGCATGGTGGGCAGGGTCACAGAGACTAAAATATTACTGCGCACATTATCGGACCATTCACCGGTAACACTTCATATAACACTGGGACACGACCAGCCCCCTCGCTCCTCTTGGAGATTTAAGTCGGAGGCCCTCCTAGACATAGTCTCCAAAGCTGATATCCTAGCTGACATCAACACCTTCTTTGAGTGCAATAACAGGCATGACGCCTCCGATGGAGTACGCTGGGAGGCATTCAAGGTCTTGTCTGTGCTGGTCCGACCATGATATCCTTGGGAAATTCACTGCGTTCTACACGACCCTGTATGGCCCCCAGCAAGAACACAGACTGCAAGACACGGACACCCTGCTAGATCAAATCCCCATGACCCTCCTCTCCCGCCCGACCAGCGACCTACTTGAAGCTCCTATCGCCCTCGATGAGATAACCACGGTCATCTCAAACTGCCCTAGGGGCAAAGCACCAGGCCCGGACGGTCTAACCTCGGGGTTTTATCGGGAACATGTAGCCATTCTGGCACCCAGACTCCTGGATGTGTGGAACGAATCCCTAGAGTTAAACATCCTACCCCAATCCATGCGTGAGGCGCTTATAACTGTACTACCCAAGCCGGGTAAACCATTGGACGAATGTGGGTCCTATAGACCCCTTTCCCTGAGTAACACTGACACGAAAATATTTGCCAAGATTATCGCCAATAGGTTTCTCCCCATTATGCCCCATTTAGTTCATCCCGACCAGAGTGGCTTTGTACCCGGTATATCCACCCGGCATATCCACCGCCCTCAATATCCGTCGTCTGTTCAATGTTTTGGCTAGAATTGACCCCAACGCACATGCCGTGGCGGTCACTCTTGATGCCCAGAAGGCGTTTGATATGGTGTCATGGCAATATATGTGGGCGGTGCTCCACAAAATGGGAATTGGTCCACGCATGAGATCGTACATCAAACTTCTCTACACAAGCCCCGCAGCCAGAGTCCTAGTCAACTCCAGGGCCTTCGCCCCCTTCTCTCTCCACAGGGGTACCCGCCAGGGCTGCCCGTTCTCTCCGATACTCTTTGCGCTCGCTATAGAACCCATGGCTGACAACGTTAGGGACAAACACACGCGCAAAGGTATACGTCTTCGTGATACACCCAAGATCATTGCTCCATATGCTGACAACGTGCTTCTATATATTAGAGACCCGGCTGCCCACCTGGACCCGAGACTGAGAGACATAACCAAAATTGGCACTTTCTCAGGCTTCACCATAAACTACACCAAATCAGAAATCTTCCCGCTCACCCCGTCCACTACACAACCGCCCTGCGAATTCCCCCTCCGATGGTCCCCGAGTGGCATCAGATACCTTGGAGTGCAGGTGTCCCTCACTAAAGATTCACTGTTGGTTGACAACTACGTGGCTGTGGCGCAGCTTGCTGAGGTTCAAATGTTGAAGTGGCGCAGTCTTCCACTCTCTCTGTCGGGTAGACTATCTCTAATCAAAATGATTATGGTCCCTAAATTTCTCTACGTCTTCACTAATGTGCCGATCTGGCCCGGAAAGCGATATTTCAAGAATCTGCACACTGCATGTGCCCAATTTCTATGGCACTCGCGCGCGGTTCGTAAGAAATGGCAGCACATGACTCTTCCCTATGGAAACGGGGGTTTCACCGCCCCCGACTTTGCTAAGTACTGGAGAGCCACGCAGGCCCAACACGCCACATACTGGTACACGTTCTCCGACCCCCACCCGCATGTGAAGCTCGAGAAACTAGCAAGCGAGAGTGTCCACTATCAGGGCCTGAAAATATATCCTGCGGGCACAACCAGGCCACCACCCATGGCGCAGCTTGCTGAGGCTCAAATGTTGAAGTGGCGCAGTCTTCCACTCTCTCTGTCGGGTAGACTATCTCTAATCAAAATGATTATGGTCCCTAAATTTCTCTACGTCTTCACTAATGTGCCGATCTGGCCCGGAAAGCGATATTTCAAGAATCTGCACACTGCATGTGCCCAATTTCTATGGCACTCGCGCGCGGTTCGTAAGAAATGGCAGCACATGACTCTTCCCTATGGAAACGGGGGTTTCACCGCCCCCGACTTTGCTAAGTACTGGAGAGCCACGCAGGCCCAACACGCCACATACTGGTACACGTTCTCCGACCCCCACCCGCATGTGAAGCTCGAGAAACTAGCAAGCGAGAGTGTCCACTATCAGGGCCTGAAAATATATCCTGCGGGCACAACCAGGCCACCACCCATACTACAAATGGCTGCCCATCTGGTAGTTCCCAGGCCTCAGCCCTACACATGATAAACTCTTAATGAAACACTGGCACGACTTGGGCTACTGGGCCCTGACCGACTTTTACCCTGACGGGAAGTTTATCACTCCGCAGACGTGGCGCCCCGGACACCTGGGTACTGCGTTGGAACTACTACAATACTATAGGTTGAGGGCAGTGTTCCGCACCTGGTAGCCCTCATACCCTGAGTAGCCCCCAGACTCACCCGAGATTCACTACATATCCAACTCGGCTGGAGCTAGGGGGATAGTGTCCTCGCTGTACAAATTGCTGATGGCCGACCCCACGGACGTGCCACTCAAGGCACGGGATACGTGGAGTGAGGAGTGGGCCTCCCCATCACTGACACAATGTGGGGAAAAATGTGCACACACACCCGAACCACCTCTCTAAATGCCAGACATAGGTGCATACAATACAAGCTCCTGAACAGATTATACTACACGCCGCAAAGACTGGATAGGTTTGCACACACCCAGGCTCGCACCTGCCCTAAATGTAAGTCTCCTGCTGCAGATCACACTCATATGTTCTGGTCCTGTGATGCGCTGGGCCCATACTGGAAAGCCATAATTGACGCTCTCTCAGATATTACAGCGTCCCATATCCCTCCAGAACCCCTAGCTATACTATTCGGCCTGTGGGACAGCCCTGAATTGAGGAAGATGTCTAGGTTTCCGAATGTTGCCACCATAATAGCCAAAACATGCATATTACAATGTTGGAAGCACCGATCCCCCCCTTCTTTTGAGATGTGGTTGGGGGCCCTCACCTGGACTCAAGCGTGCGAGGAGGACTTTATCAATACCCTCCCGCAGACCTCTCGACCCAGGAATGTATGGATGGAATTTTGCACCTATCTGAATAACAAATATGACTTAGAACTATTATCCTCCTCCCTCCTGGTGAAGTAAACTAACCCATTGTTGCGCCACATAAATTCGAATTATGGTCCTATCTGTCCTTTGCTGGCATTTCCCATGTATTGCATTACCATTCATGTATCTGATACCCTTGTTATACTGTACATTGTGTTGATTGTCTGTTCTCTCACCATGCCAATAAAGAAAAGTTAAAAAAAAAAACGGGTATAAGGTTGGCCCTGTGCGATGGTGTGCACGTGCCATCTGGGTCTTTTAATGATCCCTGGCCTGGAAAGGGGACTTTGGAGACCGCGGATAGTTATAAAGGTCCATCGATTATAGTCCTTATTGTATGCTAGGGAAAAGTATTTGGGACAGAAAATGGTTTCTGTCCTTTTATATTTTTCTCTAGTATACAATTGTCCATTATTCCCATTAGCCGAACACAAAATGCTAATGGAAATGTTGGATAATCTTATTGAGTCTACCTACTTTATTGAGAAATGTAAAGTAGATGGAGTCTATAAGATAATTGTTTTTTGTTCTGTTTTTCAACTATGAAAGGTGGTGTCTAAAGGAACCTTTTTTTGGTGTTTATTTTGCAGGAGAGCTCAGAACATAAGGGGGGGAGGGAAATGAGGAAAGAGGCACCAACCACAAATATGGAGGGGCAGGTGGACAGGAGAAGATGTTGCGCATGTGTTACATCTAAGGTAGGGGGCAGTGTTTCTCGTGCTCCTTGATTACAGCTTCAAAAGCACTTCGAAATTGCTCCCCCCTGCAGAGTGGTGTGTTGCAGTATATACAGAGTACTGTTGTCTTAGAAAGATATGGATCAACAGCCTCTTTTATCGCTTGCAAGGTAACTGGTGGGATTATGTGTCTTACAGAAGTAGGCTGTGTGGTTACAGTATTGGTGGAGGAAGACAGCCTATTACTTGCTAAGAAAGGAACAACCTTTCTGAGAACATTCCAGTGTTTGGATTTGGTGTGGCCACACATGGAGGTGGTCCCGTACGAGTACTGTCCAGGTAGTCCGCGACTGAGTACAATGTTTCATTACACCCATGATTCTCTGTGTGCTAGAGGTAGGCACTTCCTCTACTTCATCTTCTCAGTCCTCTTCATTGTGCTTTTATTGTTGCGTAGGTTCTCTGGCTGGTGGTGGTGGCTCTTGGGGAGAAGGGATGGAAAAAGCTGATGTCATTTTTAAGATAGATAGCAGTTTTACTAATATTAATATGTGCTGTGTGCTTGATTGTTAATGGATAATTAGTAAGAATATGTGTAGGATCTGTGCAGGAGTACATTTTGAGCTTCAAAGTTCCTATATCAGCTGAAAATGCACTTCCGAACAGTTCGAAGCACGCACGGACCCGTTCGCGAAGTACCGATGTGCTCGCGGACACGTCATTGTGCCGCGCGTGGTTACGTGACACTGTCTGAAAAGTCTGCGATGACCTCAGACGTTCGCGAACTTCAGCGAACTGCCATGATCCCAGCAAAGGAGCACCGTTCCCATTCAGAAATACCAGGAAAGCAAGGAACTTCATATCAGTTAGTGGGTCAACAGTGGCTTCAAGCCCAGCACAAAAGGCATTTGTCTGGTCATAGCATTGCACCCATAGGCTCACATAGCGCTTGCATTGGTTTTTCCTACACTCAACATGGCTGCTGCCAAGTCCATTGTAAACTCGCAGCACATACTACACCTATTGCAGAGGGAGCTACTTAAGCCCCGCCACTGCTGGACTGCTCGCTTCGCGTCTTCTCCGCTGACAGTGGGTAACGCTACCAGCGATCTCCTGTCAGAACCTGTCAAAGGAAAAAAGAAGTTCAGAGATATTAGTTTCCACTGAATATCAACATAATTACATAATTTACTGAAAAGACTTACCAACCGAAGTATTTCCGAAGTGTTTATTCAGTCAGCTGTTTATTTCGTAGTATCCACATCTTCTGTCAGAAGTTCCGTCCACGCATCTTCCTCACAGCAGTCTTCGTTCACGGTCGCAGTGCCTTCATTCAGAAGTTTTCCTCAGCATTCTCTGCATTGCCTGACGGTACTTCATCTACAGCTTTCCGAAAGCCTGCAAAACAAAAGGTATTTTCATTAATGAATGAACTTTGTGAATAAGAAAGAAGTTTTGCATATGTTGCTTACCTGAAGTCCCAGCAAGTATTTCTTCGCTTAGTTATTACCGCGCTCGTCTCTGAAGGCTGCAATTATTTAGTTAAGACAAACTCACGTTTATTAAACGTTTCCTCGGACCAAGTACAGTCGCAGCCATACCGCAGCATCTAACCTTTTCTGAGAACCTGCAAAATAAAAGGGCAACATTTAGAAAGAGGGATCTCTCCAACGTAGGAACTGCTCAGAATCTGAAGAACTATATATATTTTTTTCACCAAAAAACCACCCAAGATAACTCTAAAAAGAGGCAAGGACATTATTCTGACAAGAATCTTTTGAACACTGCAGCCTCTCAGGTTAAACGTTTCAAACCAACGCGCCCCTGTAGAATACAAGATGGAGAGCTCCACAAAACATGAGCACAGGTGAGGAGGGAGGGATTTATCAAAGGCACACTGCAATACAGTTTGTTTCCCTGCCAATAGAAATTACAGTAGTTCTATTGTTATTATTGTTGTTTTCACAGAATAAGAGCCCAGATAATAGATCCTCTAGCTGAGAAGGCGTTACGAGTCCCAGGTAAACGTTATACAAACACAAAAACGGTGGAAAATGTAACAAAATGTGTATAGAAGTGTTAAAAATGATGCTAGGGGGTGGAAAATGGCAGAGTTGTAAGGTGAAACTTTGTAAATTTGACAAAAATGTTGATATATTAAGGTAAGTATGATTATTAGTCAATCGTATGAAATTAGCGTGCATGGTAAAAACCCATGAAAAGTGTTTCTGATGTTTGAGGAGACAGGCTTGTTTGAACTGGGGACCTGCAGCAGTCTGCTCTCGCTTTCCATTATTGCCTCTGGAGAGGGCGGACCTTAAATAGACAACACATCACGGTGTGCGCAGTGTGTTTCTCGTGTTCTTCGGGGAGCGAGGGAGGAGAAAGCGCTTCCTTACAGGTACTTATCCCATGAACTGAAGTGTTTGGCTTTAGTCCATTCTGAAAGTAATTAGCACCTGGAGTGGAAACTCAGGAAAGTGCCTGATTTCTTGATAAACTCAATAACCTAACCCCACTCTCCCCACCACATCCCCCACCCCCGCAAACTCCTACCGCACTGCTTCCTCTGACGACTCTTGCCTACCCCCTGCTATAGCAGCAAGGGAACCCTGGGAATGTGACAGTCTAGTATTGCCATAGCCCTCAGTACCGGTCTGGTCCCGGCTGCATATATACAAGGGTTGGGCGTCTACGAGCCCCTTGGAAAGCAGTTGAAGTTCCTTCCAAGTCCTATTAACAAAGCCATTCAAAAGAATGTTGGGTAAAGCAACTAGCCGTAATAAAACGGCAACCACACTGGGAAGAAAACCATATGGTTTACGCCCCAATAAAACACCTGCCACCGAAATGGGGAATAAGGTGGCCCTGGAAAATTGTGGGACAAAGGAAATTGGAGACAAGCCTCCGGCTCCCCAAAAGGGACAACTGGGTGCCTACTTTCCTGCAAAAACATTGGAAGGGGGGCCCATAGCTGTGCCAAGTGTACGCAATACCTCCCAAATAGAGGGAGAAGGCACTTACCTCCCCTTGGACTTGGACAATGACTCCCTACTCCAGTTGTGCTATGCACTTCAAGAACGTGTGGGAGCACAATCCGGGGAAATGGCGCCGGCTCCCCCTTTAATAAATGACAGTGCACTAGACAAACTGGTGGGGGAGAGGGCACAGATGCCCAGGGCTGAGAAATATGTGGAAGCCCTAACATCAGGTGCCAAACCACATAAAGAACTGCCTATCTGTGTCGTCAGCATCCCAAACTGAGATACCTTCTTCTACCCCTGTAACGCCCTCTGGGGCACCACGTCTCTCAGCCAGCCCGAACATATTTGACTCAGCAAATCTGACCCACGAACCCATACAATCGGAGTTCAGCACCCACGATACTTCGCAAACAAGCAATGCCACACTCAACTTTGCTGTCAAAATTCTGTTAAAACTATGTGGGATGATTCACAAAGATCTAAAAGCGCAGGGGAGGGTGATCCTTGCCTTCCATAAACTGATGGGAACATCAAATAAAATCCCTACTATCCCTTGTATTGATTTGAGGGGAATCCCGCCATCAGCTATTCCGTCTGAGAGTCGGGGTAGGGCAATTCCACCGCCGACTACGGCTAGGGAAATACCTGCCCAGGAGGAAAATAGCCCAACTCTGGTGGGGGTGGGTGAGTTACATATTGGGGCCCATCCCTCCAGGAAACAGAGGAGACTGGCAAATAAACGCCTGGAGAATGCCAACGTGCCGCCCAGGCACCCCCATGAGCCCCTGATTGGTAACTCGCCGGTGGTGTCGCCTCCTCCTCGGAATTCCACCCCACGTCCACCTAGTAAAAACATTTTTAAAAAACAACGCAAACGGACAGCACGAAGGAAAAGATGATCGGCTCAAACAGTGGGCACTCTAACGAGCTGGCTGTTGGAAGAACAGCCGGCCCAAGCAAGTTAGCAGTCTGTGGAACGGGCAGAGTCTTGCTCCAGAACAGGCCCCGCCCTACACCACTCGGACTCAGTGTCTTTGCAGGAGCCAGAGGGTCAATCAAGATTACCTTCTGCAAAGCAGCCTAGGTGGGTGGTATGCCTTCGGAGCTGGTGACTAAGGTTGACATAAAAAATCACTGTTGGATGGTGGTAAACCTGGCATCCAACTCAATCGACCTGCACTCTTTGCTCTTTTTTCAAAAATACCATCTCTACGAATCCCAAATTCCAATGATTTTGACTTTGTGGAACCTTCAAGATTACCTGGAGTGAAATATACAACAGTCCGCTGCTGCTTGCCCGAAACTGCATCTATGATGAGGGCAAACCAGGCATCATTGGGATATTTGGGATATGTATTGGATGCCCCTTTACCGACAGGGCCTATGCTGGAAAGCTGTCAGAAATGTTCATGTGCATGCTCCACTGACCCGGTTTCAGCAAACTTGGTAAAACCTGCACAAAGGCTCCGTGATGAGCACGGGTAAGAGTGGCTACAAGTAATGTTTGCCCAGAGAAAAAGGAGATGAACTTCTACCATCATCAGCTGGAACACAAGGGGTTCTAGCCATTGGCTGAATGAGGGAGACTCCTGTGATCTTTTACTATCAGCTGAACTATTCTTATTGCAAGAAACATGGGTGACATTTGCTTTGGAATTTGATGGCTATACCACATACCAATCTATGGCAACAAAGGGAGAAAGGGGGTAGACCAATGGGTGGCCTCTTGACATGTGTTAGATCAATTTAGGGTTATATGTAGATTTATCAGGACAGCCCCGGGGGGGGAATATTTTGGTGATTCAGATATGTCACCCTGGTGGTTTAGTGAAATCCTGATTATTAATATCTATGATCCCTCTGGGGAGTTGATCACAGAGTCACTGGGGGACAAATTGGACTCACTGTTGACCACTTGGTGTATGGGGAAAAATCTGGCACCTATAATACTCAGTGTGGACCTGAATGCCAAATGTCTTGATCTGAAAGGATGTGGGAATTATCCCTACATCCTGGATATATGTAAATTACTATTTGTTAGGAGTAATAACAAAGGGAGAATATGGTTGGATATCCTTAGGGAATGGAACTTGTCAATACTAAATGGGCTACGGAGGACATCCCGGGCAATGTAACCTGGGCAGTGGGGAAAAAAAGCGCTCTGTGCGTGACTATATGGCTGTCTCAGAGTGCCTCCTGGGCCATGTTACTCAATTAAGTATTATGCTGAACGACCACAGTGACCACGCTACCTTAACGTTAAGTGTGATGGAGGTGGGAAAGTGGCAAAGGGGGGGTATCTGCAGAGAGGTAGTACCCAAACACGCTGGAAATAAGATATGGTGGACCCAGAGTAATATCGATAAGATGAATGACATCTCCTTCCCCAGCCATATTAATATTAAGCAGCTACTGTGGGGGGAATAGCCCAGAGGAAATTGAATCTTGGATACTGCAGTTAACCCATTCACTTTTCAAGGGCAGCTCAGCCCTGGGGATAAATTGGAAGGCGGGGGGGGGCCTTAGCCTTTGATGTGAACATAAGAGATAAGAAACGCAAGATGCGCAGAGCCATAAGAGCTATAAGAGGGCAAGCAACAGCTGAAGCAAACTACGGCTTGTTAAAAATAGGACCAAAGAGATAAAGCAAAAATTCCCTAGTTGGTTAAGAACTTATCGCCTGACCCTACAAAGAACTCGGTGGCAGAAGTTTGCAGAAGCTCTTTGTACTATGAACAGCCATAGAATTTGGTACATTTTAGCTCAGGCGGGGGGAGACCAGAAGCTGAGGGTCCTAAACCCCATTACTGGAGAAACATGGGTTGAATTTATCTCCAATAAATTGTACAGGGATAATGCTGTTAACACTAGCAGCCTTGTGGGGGTAAAGACTTGGCCATTACCACCCAGCCACAAAATCCTAAAACAGACCATTATGAATTTAAAATCTTCTAATACCCCAGATCCTAATGGATTAGCCAACGCTGTACTAAAAAGAGACCCGGACAATTGGGCATAAGTATTGCTTACTTTATTCTCCCGAATATTTAGAACCTGCCAGGTACCCTCTTCCTGGAAGAAATCTGTGCTAATACCAGTATATAAAAAAGGGGAGAGGGAGTGCGCCGCTAAATACTGGCAACTCTCAATGCTGGATGTAACAAGCAAAATCTTTAATACATTGGTTCTTAAAAAAGTAGAAGCCTGGGTCATCGAGAAACAGATCCTTAATTATGCACAAACGGGCTTTAGACCAGGAGCAAGCACCACCCTTAACATCAGGGTCCTTGATCAAAGAATTAATAACACCACTAGTAGCAAGGAGACTACGCTGTACATAGCCTTTGTAGATTTTAGTAGTGCCTTTGATCTAGTGGTGCGGGACATTCTATGGTCGAAACTTACGGCTATGGATTGCCCCAAGTGGATTTTGAATATACTAATAGCACTACATAGTAACACTACCACTAAGGTACGACTTAATGATCAACGAGAAGTGTCTACTATAATTAACATTAATATAGGTGTAAAGCAGGGCTGTGTAGCTGCACCTATGCTTTACAACCTATATATAGCTGACCTGTTAGCACGCATGTCCCCTAAATGGGGTGAGACCTCTATCACTGGCATGTTGTATGCAGACGATTTTATTTTATTTGATCGCACGCTGTCTGGCATAAAGAGCATGCTGAATGAAATATTAGTCTGTTCTACTCAGTTAGGTCTTACCATCAATTTAGAAAAGACTAAAATAATGACAATTGCACGAAAGGGCCCTAGCCGGACTGGCATGGACACAGACATTGGTACGATTGCACTAATGGAAACATATCCCTATTTAGGACTAGACTTTAAAGTATTGGCCGGCTATGATGCCATAATAAGACATAACAAACGACAAGCAAAATTGCTCGCCCTCCAGGCCTGTACCTTTTTGAAGTGTTCAGCTGGTTTCATTATGGCAGGTATATTAAGATTGTATCAACAATGCTTTGTACCGGTTATTCTCTATGGCCTGGAGGCACTGACCATGAAAGATCTAACATGGCTTAACCTCTTAGAGAGCCATTACTGGCGCACTGTGCTTGGTCTGGGACCATTTTTTTCGGTCCAATATCTGCGCCTGGAATTGGGACTTATCTCCCTGACAGGCATGGCACTGCGTGCGTGAGACTCTTTCTATTTGAAAGCATTGGCGAATCCTAGCTGTAAATTGCTTAGATTAGCAGGGGATAAATATGAATTGGAGAGACATCCTCAGGGGCGAAACTTCAAACAGTTGAATTAATCATTATGTGTTTGAGGAGATCGATTGGGCCCACGGAAAACGGAGCCATTTGCCCTATATCCACCCAAAAAAAAGCATTTGAGGAAAAATGTAACAAATGGGATTGGAGTGTGAACTCGGACCACTTGTCTAAATTGAGTGGATATGAGGCAGTTTCCCATGTTATGCACAAATATCTAAAACCTTAGGCCTATCTATACCTATGCCCGGCACCTGAAGTGAGGCAGTTCCTATTAAGACTACGAACAACACAAATCAGTTACCAGTCCTTTCCATCACTGGACCTCGGCTGAAGGTTCCATATGAGTCTAGGCCTTGCCGAATTTGCCACGTTGTAGGTGTACCCGAATCCACTAGACATGTATTAACACTCTGTCCTAAACAAGGTCCTGTATACATGAGTGCATACGGAAAATGGATCCATAATTATGAGGCTATAATGGAGGAAGCCTTTTGGTATGCCTGTTTAAACTCCGATTCTTTAGGCCTCCAGCTTGCTCTTTTTAGGGTATGGTTGCAAATAAAGCCTTTACGCCAGGTATAATCTAAGCCGGACACTGGCATTGACTACCTGGTGGACCCCCACATGGAGTTTCAAATGTATAAGAAGGAAAGTGATACACTCCTACATAGGGCATGAATACCTGTTGGTGGGCACACCCCTTATACTTCTATACCTCTATATTATTATACTGTTGCAGTGATTAAAAAATGAGATTGTGTTTGTGTTAGCTAGTAATACTGTGTAATAAGTTTAACATAAGTTTAACATTTTAGATTTTAGATCTTTGTATACTTTTGTATTCTCTTTTATTTTATTTGTAGATGTCTTTGAACATACTATGTACATTAGAAATATGAGTTGTGTAAAATCCTATTTTTGGATTATATCACAATAACATATTTATTATTCATTTTAATAAACAGTCCCTGCAAGGGTTTGAGTTTATAATGTTGGAAACAAGATGTTAGGGGTGATTGGGAGAACTATATTGAACTACTTCATGTATTAAAGAATGTTCGAGGGGATTGGGTCCTCCGACGTATTCCATATCTATGACATGTAATCACCACAGCTGTGCTGCTTCGGAAACTTTTTCGGCTCCTGCGTCCTGCGTCGATGACGTCGATGCGCCGTCGTCGAGGACCTCGTCCGACGTCATCCGATGTGATAAGTAGGATGCACGACGCCCATAGCCTCAGTTCCGTTTTTTCCGCGAACGTGTTGCTTCGTGTTTCTCGGTTCTAAGCCTCGACTCTTTGGAGTTCTGTTCTTTCTGGTTCTTCGAACCTGTTCGTTTGTGAATTTCCTTCGGCGATGTCTTCCACTTCGTCTTCAACCCCGCGTCCGGGCTTTAAGAAGTGCGGGGAGTGTGGGTCCAAGATGTCGGTGACTGACTCGCACGACGCCTGCCTCTGGTGCCTCGGGGAGGCCCACGACACGGATGACTGTATCGACTGCCAGTCGCTCACGTCCAAAGCCTTACGCGAACGTAAGAAGAAGTTGTCGGTAGGTCGGGTGTCCAAGCCCCGGAAGTCGAAGTCGGCGGGGCTTTCGACGGATGATTCGAGGGGTGACTCTCCGCGTCATCGTCGGAAGTCTCGTCGGTCTTCTTCTAGGAGTGGGTCTCGCCACTCCTCAGCCTCTTCGAGGCATTCTCGGAAGCGCCGTCACCGGTCGCCTTCCAGGTCCTCTTCCGAGGATTCTGCACGGCACGTCGGTTACCCCACCAGCCGTGCGACGCCGGAGGAATGGGCTTCCTTCGGGAAGAAAATGTTGGCGATTCTTGAGTCGCAGGGTACTCAGCCGTCCGTGCCCCCGAGTGGGGTCGGCCGTGTGAGGTGGAGAGACGCCGCTCGCAAGAGTGGTCGGCACGAGTCACGGGAGCGGTCCCGTTCGGACAAGGAGGCTCGTTCTCGCCGTACCCGTTCCAGGTCCCGGTCCTCGATGCGTTCGATACCGTGTGCTCCTGTGAAGTCTTCGAGGAAGACATCGACGTCTGAGGCGTCGAGGGCGTCGACAGGCTTTCTCGAGGCTCCGGCTTCGAGGACGTCGTCGAAGCCGTCGACGATCAGGTCGTCGAGGGACACGCTCGGGGCTCCGGCTTCGAGGGCTGTGTCGACGCCGCCGATACTGGAGGCGCTGCATCTGACGTCGACGCCGATTTCCTCGACGCCGATCCTCTCGGCGCCGTTGCCGGTTTTCTCGGCGCTGATTCGCTCGACGCCATCGACGCCTTTCGTGTCGGAGGTGCCCCGTGTCACGGGTTTACCCCCTAGGAAGGCTCTGGTTAAGAGCAAGCACTCTCGGGTGCCTTTTCGCCACCCGGAATATATTTCGGAGGCGGATGAGGATTCTGATGGCCTGGTTCCTAGTCAGGTGCCAGATGAAATTGTCTCGGGCCATAGTCAGTTTGACGATTTGAGGCAGTCACTGCATGATGCCAGTGGACTGGACACCTCTCCAGAGGTGGAATTTTGTAGGCCTGAGCCTGGCTCCCATGCCGATTCCTCGTACCGGCGCCTTATGGCTAGGGTGTCTGAGTATCTGGGATGGTCTGCTCCCCCAGGGGAGTTTGTGCAGGATGATCTGACGGACATCCTTGATGTTGGTCCTCCAACTGACCCGGTACTGCCGTTCCATATGGCTTTACAGAGAAGGGTGGCGGCGGCTTGGACTGCTCCGGAGAGTCTCCCGGCGGTGGGCAGATCCTTGTCGCGTAAATACCGTCCAGCCAGTAGCGACCCCTGCTACTTGACCAGGCACCCCACTCCGGAAAGTTTGGTGGTGCAGGCGGCCACGGCCCCGGCAAAGCAGGCGTCGTACCCTACCATCCCTCCTGATAGGGACGACAAACGTTTTGATGGCTGGGCGAAGAAAGTGTTTTCTTCTGGTGGTATGGCGCTTCAGGCGGCCAACTCCATTTGTGCCTTGTCACGTTTCATGCACACTCTGTGGAACTGTGTTGCGTTAGCGGCTGAACATATTCCCGAAGGGGATGAACGGGATGGTTTCCTTGCTATGGTCCAGGATGGTAAGGATGCCATGTGTGAGTCCGTTCAGTCGGGTCTGGACTTGGCTGAATGCGTCAGTAGGTCCATGGCGGCGAGCACCGTGATACGCAGGTTTGCGTGGTTGGGGAAGTCGGGGTTTGCTCCTGATGTGCAGTCCCGGCTCCTCAACATGCCCTTTGATGGTGAACACCTTTTTGGCAGCAAGGCTGACGAGAGCCTTGAGAGGTTGCAGACCTCAAAAGCTGCAGCGTAGTCGTTGGGCGCTGCGGTTCGCCAACCTCCGCCTTTTCGTCCTAGGGGACAGCAGTGGAGGGGTGGTTCCTTTCGCTATTACTCATCCTTCAGTAAAGCGAGAGGAGCTGGCAGTCAAAGAGGCCAACGCAGGGGTACCAGAGGTGGACGACAGGGTACCCGTGGTGCCAAGGCCGCTCGGGCAGTTGCCTCTTTGCCCTCAGGTAACGCCGCAGCCGCTCCCACTCAGTCGTGAGGCCATGTCCCATGGTTCGCCGGTTGGGGGAAGGCTGGTGCAGCATCTTGTAGAGTGGCAAGCCATTACTTCAGATGTGTGGGTTCTGGAGATCATAACCCACGGCTACTGTCTTCCTTTTCGGCACAGGCCTCGCGACAATCCACCGGGGAACCTCTCTTTGCAGAGTCCGGATTCGCTCCTTGCGCAGGAAATTCAAGCCCTGCTGGAGAAAGGCGCCATAGAACTGGTGCCTGTAGCGGAGAGGAACAAGGGATGGTATTCCCCTTATTTTTTGGTTTCGAAGAAAGACGGGGGATTGAGACCCATCATGGACTTGCGCGGTTTGAACAAACTCCTCAGGAAGGACAAGTTAAAGATGGTTACTCTCTCTCAAGTCCTCCAGGCCCTTCAGCTTCAGGACTGGTTGGTGTCACTCGACCTCAAGGATGCTTACTTCCATGTGCCGATCCATCCCAAGCACAAGAAGTACCTGAGGTTCGCGGTTGGCGACTCGCACTTTCAGTTTCGGGTCCTGCCGTTCGGATTGACCTCCGCCCCGAGGGTTTTCACCAAGCTCATGGTGGTGGTGGCAGCGCATCTCCGGCAAGGGGGGATTCACGTCTACCCCTACCTGGACGATTGGTTGATCAGGGGGAGCTCTCCCGAGCAAGTCCTGGATCATCTATCGATCACCTGTCGCTCCCTTCACAGGCTGGGCTTCTCCCTCAATTTAAAGAAGTCCCATTTGACGCCAACACAGCGGCTCCAGTACATCGGAGCAGTGCTCGACACTTCCCTGGGGCAGTGTTTTCCTCCCCAGGTGAGGGCTCTTCACATTCAGCAGATGGTGCACAAGTTTCAGCATGCCCAGACGCTCCCAGCGTTCGAGTTCTTGAGGTTGCTCGGCCTCATGGCATCCTGCATTCTTCTGGTGCCAGAGGCTCGCCTGCGGATGAGATCTTTGCAGTGGGCACTCAAGACGCAATGGTCGCAGTCCTCCGGCAGGATGTCGGACTCGATTCAGGTGCCGTCCTCGGTCGCCCGGGACCTTCTGTGGTGGGCCGTCGAAGGCAACTTGATGAAGGGGGCTCCATTTTGGCTTCCCTGGCCGGAGGTGACGATCGTGACGGATGCATCCCTCACGGGATGGGGAGCTCATGCCAACGGGCTGACAGTCAGCGGTCGTTGGTCTCCGTCGGAGTCCAGACTCCATATCAATCTGTTGGAGCTGAGGGCCGTCAGGCTAGCCCTGAAGGCTTTTCTGCCGTCTGTGCGAGGGAAGAATGTCCTGATCCTGACGGACAACACAGTGGCCATGCACTACCTCAACAAAAAGGGGGGGGGCAGGGTCACTTCCTCTGTGCAGAGAGGCGATGCAGCTCGAGTTCTGGGCCATCCAGCAGGAAGTTTCGATCTCGGCAGTTCATCTGGCCGGAGCCGAAAACGTGACGGCGGACGCTCTGAGCAGGCAGAGCGCGATCTCTCACGAGTGGGAGTTGGCTCATGAGATTCTCCTGGAGATCTTCGCCCTTTGGGGGACCCCTCAAGTGGATCTCTTCGCCTCCAGTGTCAACCGGAAGTGCGAAAGGTTTTGCTCGCGGGAATTTCCTCCAGAAGGAGCCTTAGGAGACGCGTTCGTGGTGGAGTGGTCATTCCCGCTGCTGTACGCGTTTCCTCCAGTCCCCGTCATCCCGCAAGTGCTGCGGAGGTTACGGAAGTTTGGTTCCCGGATGATCCTCATTGCCCCGGCGTGGGCTCGGAGGACGTGGTACCCGGACCTTCTCGACTTATCCATCTGCCCTCCACGTCGTCTTCCCTACCGAGACGATCTGCTCTCACGGGAGGGGGGTCAGGTTCTCCATCCAGAGGTCAGATCCCTCAACCTTCACGCTTGGCTTCTGAAAGGTTGAGGTATAAGGATTGGGACCTCCCTGAGGACGTGATGGAGGTGTTGCTTTCGGCCCGAAGGCCGGCAACAAAGTCTCTGTACCGTTGCCGTTGGCGTAAGTTCTGCGACTGGTGCAGAGTTCAGAATGTGGATCCTTTTGCATGTGACATCCCCATGGTTCTGTCCTTTTTACTTTCTTTGGCCCACAGGGGCTTGCAAGTGGGTACCGTTAAGGGTTACCTGGCGGCGCTGTCCATCTTTGAGCGCTCGTCTGAAGAGTGTTCTTACTTTAAAATCCCTTTGATTTCACAGTTCCTGTAAGGGCTCACTAATGTGTTCCCTCCGTCACCTTTCCTGGTGCCCGGTTGGGTTTTAAACCTGGTTCTTAAGTTTCTTATGGGTGCTCCGTTTGAGCCTTTACATTCTTGCCCTTTGAGGCTGTTAACTCTGAAAACTGTGTTTTTAGTTGCGGTTACTTCCGCTCGCAGAGTGAGTGAGTTACAGGCACTTTCAGTTAAGCCTCCCTTCACTGTATTTCACAAGGACAGGGTTGTCCTTAGAGTTCGTCCTTCTTTTCTTCCGAAGGTAGTGACGGAATTTCATTTGGCCCAGAAGGTTGTTCTTCCGGCATTCTATCCTCCTCCGCATCCTGGTAAGGAAGAGGAGAGGCTCCATAGGCTTGATCCTAGGAGAGCTTTAAGCTTTTATGTTTCACGCATGTCCCGGGTCAGAGTGGATGATCAACTCTTTATTGGTTACGCTGGTAAGCGTTTGGGGCAAGCTGTGACGAAACAGACTGTGTCTCGCTGGATTATTTTGGCCATCTCGGAGTGCTACCGTTTGGCGGGTAAGGACCCACCGGCTGGCTTGCGGGCCCATTCTACCAGGGGTATGGCTGCGTCTACTGCCCTGCAGAGGGTTGTTCCTATTCGCAACATCTGTGATGCAGCCACCTGGGCTTCAGTACATACATTTGTACGTCACTATTCCCTTGATTCCATCCGAGCACAGGATCTGGCCTTTGGCAAGGCGGTCCTTTGCTCTGCTATTTGATTGGCTATTCTACATTTTGATTCTAAATTCTTTCCCTCCTCCTTGCTTTGGTACTGCTTTGGGAGTCTGTCATAGATATGTAATACGTCGGAGGACCCAATCCCCTCGAAGAACAAGTTACTTTCTTACCTGGTAACGTTCTTTCGATGGGATGGTCCGACGACGTATTCCATATCGCTCCCGCCCGGCCTTCCCCGCTGCAGAATTTCTTTTGCGATTGCAGCTTACGTTCCGCAAGGCTTTGTGTCTGACTGGCAGTTGACTTATGTCACACGTTCTGGGGGAAAAAACTACAACTGAGGCTATGGGCGTCGTGCGTCCTACTTATCAAATCGGATGACGTCGGACGTCGGAGGAGGTCCTCGACGACGGCGCATCGACGTCATCGCCGCAGGACGCAGACGCCGAAAAAGTTTCCGAAGCAGCACAGCTGTGGTGATTACATGTCATAGATATGGAATACGTCGTCGGACCATCCCATCGAAAGAATGTTACCAGGTAAGAAAGTAACTTGTTCTTCTCATGTGAACACATCATTATATTCTAGTGTTGTTGTTAGTAGAGGAACCCAATCATACATACATATAGGCAATGGTTGCAGCAGGCACCACAGAAGTACAATATTTTTAATCTGGTAATTTCCAATAGTAAAATAATAAATGCTACCGTATGGGAGTTTTGAGTAATGTTAAACATGGAATAAATAGGTAACAATTGAAAACTTACCACACACTTGTGTTAGTAGAAAAATACATATACAAATGCACAAAGTATACAAATTAGAGGCACATACAGGGAAACTAAAGTGAGGAAGAAACAGTACCAGAAAATGACAATAACATTAAAGTTAATCATCATGTACTCACATTAACCCCCTTAAGTGCTATGGGTGAGGTATCTCGTCCTTGGGATTGCCTCCCTGTTGCCAAGGACGAGATACCTTGTCGTTGACACTTAAGGGGTTAATGAAACAGAAAATGTTAGAAGGCATTGAATGGCGAAATACCAAAATCACCAAAATGGGCCTTGGCACTGGGGGCGAGGGGGAACCCATACCAGTTATGTTTGAGGCATGCTCATTGCCCATGTGCACTATGAGCTCAGATTAAACTCTAAGGAAAGTACTTTAAGAACATATAAAAGGTTAATGTGTAGATATATAGCACCTTTTAAATGTAGGAAATTCTCATTGTCAGTAAAAGCAAAAAACAAGCCTCATCATGTCAGTAAACAAAAACAAGTGGACCAGATATGTGATGCCATCAGTGATTTCATCAATGACATGTGTGATATCATCTTTCATGTCCTGGGTGTTAGTCTTAGCAGTGAACGGTTGTGGCGCAAGTTATGGTTGCTTAGCTTGCCACAACTGGCAAATTTCAATTTCTGGGGTATTTCGGTTTTACTTGTAACCATAACATCCCTTTAACAAAGATTTTTTTAGTGAATTTCATAGGTTTTTATTAATGCACCTTAACCATAACGTCCCTTTAACAAAGTTATTTAGTGAAAATATATATTTATATTTATAACACGGCCCGCGGTAGCAGCTGTATAGTTATGGTTAAGTTGCTAAACTCATAGGAAGAGAACTTTTTCGGCGGCTTATAACTTTGCTCCCCCTGTGCGTAATCGTCACCAAACTTTGAAAATGAAGTATATGATATGATAGGTTATTTATAATGCGCTTAATACCCAGAGGTTTCTAAGCGTGGACCCGGGGATCGTACCTGTGTTGCTCTGTGTCGTCTTGCTTCCAAGGCGAGCACGTTGCCGCTGAGCTATCCTCCCGAGACTCTACATTTTTTTCGCCAAGTTGGGTGAGGTCCGTGCAGGGGGGGTAACAGTTTTATAGGGGGTGTCTCAATTTTTGCTTTGTTTCCATAGACTGAATGGGGAAAAACTTTGCGCACAGCTACAGGCCGATTGGCTGGACGGATTTGCACCAAATATGCAGCAGGAGCTGGGGCTTGGATCAGAAAGCGTGCTTTTTTGTGTTCAGTGGGAATCCAATCAGTACATTTGTTGCAAACAACTGAAATGTACGTCTCTATAAATTAGTGATAACTGGGTCTGCTCCGCAGATCCATTTCCGTGGTCTGAAGTGTTATTGGCTTGCAGTACGCCGTGCTGTTGGAGAACTTTGGAGGCGGCCGGTGGTTGGCTGGAGGGAAGCGTGCTCTGCATCAACATTTTTTGGCAAACGCTGCCATGGTGTATCAGAGGACAGGTCTGCAAAATATACCGTACGCCATGTGTTGGCGGCAAGAAGGGAGGGGAATGGTGGGGGAGTGAGAAGTGTTTCATGTGACATGTAAATAGGTGGAAGAAGACTGAGGAGTGGCTACAGTATTCGTGCGTATTGCACCAATTTGCGGGTACCTAGACAGGCGACTACTTTGTGTGGTGATGGAGGCAGCTGTCCAGCCCTCGCCTACTAGGGGAACCGCACATGCCACATTCAGCGCTTCTCACCATGCTGGCCAATGGAAATGGAACTATGGCCTTTGGCCAATCAGGTGCTCAGGGTGTACGTCACAGGAAAGAGCACCAATAGGGAGAAGGACTCCTCCTGCTTCACTGGGGTGCAACCCTCGCGCTAATTGGGGAAAGGCACATGTCACCATGGTAGCCAATGAAAATGGGACTGTCAGGAATGTCCAATCAGGTGCTATGGGTGTGCATCACAGGAAAGGGTGGCAATAATGTTTTCCATTAGTTTGTGTAGTGTGGCTGGCAAACATGGCAAGACGCACAGTTTTCGTTGTGGTTGATGCCTTTGTGGAAGATCTGTTCGTGTATGCCCTCCAAGAAGGCTTTTGTGGCAATTTCGGTTTGGAGGCAGTGGACGCTTTGTGTTGCATTGTGGAAGCGTGCTGTTTCGGCCCAGTGTTTGTAGAATGTCGCTGCATGGCCTCTTCGGGACCTGTACATGTTGTGGTCGTGCACTTTGGAGCCTTCTTTTTGGGTTCCGTGCCTTGTTCCCTTGTGTATCGTCAACTGAAGATGATGAAAGCAGTGCAGCACATTTTTCCCACTGCCAAGAAGCATTTCTCATGTATACCCCCGAGAATAGTGTGCAAGTATTCCAATGATTCCTGTCGCTAGCCAGAGGTCGGAAGGGGTCTCATCAACAGCAGCATGTGTGACATGTTGAGTGCTGCTGGGATGTTCTCCTGTGAGAATGAAAAATGAGAACTTTTGGTTCTCGATATATACACCTTTTCAAGTGAACTGGCATGTCTTTGTCAACCAGTGGATATTACATTTTGTTTCACAATCTACAGGCTGCACTGAAGACCCTATGGTCAGAATGTGAGCTGACGTTGAAAACACATATTTACTGCAAAAAAAGGGGTTTCTACGAAAGCACCTTTAAAAAAAAAAAACTAAAAAAACCAAACGAAGGCTCTTTTAAGAGCCGCCACAACTAACGACGTCCCCTATCCTGGTTGAAAGTTATTCCCCCACTCCTGCGCGCGCACAGCACAAAATGTTTGCGAATATCGTGATAGTTGCAGGGTGGCACGTGTTAGATACGCCCCTTTTGCAGATGATGCCCATAGAAATGGGCCTGTAGAGGCTACGGGATTGGTCAATATGTTTTGTGGGTGTGGTGTGCACGCACAGACTGTGGTACATGGTGTATTTGTCGACAGAAATGCAGAGGGTGCGGTTATGGCTGTGTGTTTCAGGAGCCACAGCGTGCGGGTTCTATGGGAGTTCGAAATACATTGACTGAAAGTGAAAGGAAAACACTGTGCAGTGGCTGCTCATTTTGGAATCTATCATGTGGATGTGTAGTGCTATGCAGTACCTACAATGAAGTGACTGATTTTGGTTTGTCTGGTGACACGCAATCATACCGATATTATTGTTGTTCATTGTGGAGGGAAAATTGCACAGCATTTACACGAGTTTGAGTGCCGTTTGCGATGAAGGAGGCACTTGCCCAGGTCATGTGTTTGTTTCCGATCTCTTGCATAACTTTCTATCGCATTATGCAGACACTTGTGTGGCTACGTCATTTTCTATTTGGTCCGCAAATGGAGAAAGCGCAGTACATTTGCAAAGAAGTGTATTTGTGCCTTTGTACGACATGTGCCAATGGCGTACTTCACACATGGGAATGACGTTTCACAGCACGAACAGTTTTCCCTAGCTATAACGTTCATCTTACTATGCCTGTCATCCCGATTTCTGCACACCCCATCCAAATTGCCTTGGTGCCCTTCTTGAAAGTAGTGAAAAAAATGTAGTAGTAAGTGCTGCGTACTGACACTCTTCAAAACGCTCCGCAACATGTAAAGAAACCTCTTTCTACAGTGACCCCCTTTCTAACCGATTAAACTACAGTGTTTTGCACAGTGCCACGCCTCTCGCCCTGCATCCGTTCATTGGCAATTCCATTGTTCATCCCTAAAAGGTGCTTTCCTTATTTCCCTTTTTTCCTTTCCCAGTTCATTTCCATTTATTATGGTCTTTTGACACACGCCACAGAAGGAACGGCAGGAAAGGCCCAGTACAAAAGGGGCAGCACCTGCATGAATATCATATGGGGCGTGTCCCGAGAGACGAAATTATTCGGTGGCCCCACCTACATAGGCGCCAGTCATTGTCATGCTCCCGGAAGGACCCTTCCCACGCACTTCCAAGTACCTTCCCTCTGTAGAGTAGCGCGTAACAGTACATGCACTATACAATACCCTTTGCTGGGTAAGGGTATGTAGCACGGCATATGGACTGCAAGGATGTTTTAGAGCTCTGCGGCCCCTCTTGTTGCCCGCAGCATATGTGGCAAATGCTGTACATGAAATTACCTTACGTAATTGTTGGAAGGGCGGTAGACTGCCCACTGGTGTCTTGTGCTTTCATTTCAGTTGTCGTCACATGCAGTAGAAACACTTCATGCTACGCCATTAGTCTTAGGGGTAGCATTTCCGGAGATGCATAGATTGTGGAATACAAGAATGTTTAGAAACAAGCAAAACACATCATCATTACATGGAGCAGAGAGCCATTTATTCTGTGCGACCCATGCAGCTACAGTACTTTTGTAACCACCACTAAGATTGTTTGCGCTCCGCATATTGTACCATTTGCTTACTTGCCTTTACATGCACTAGTATGTGTGTGACCAAGCCGCACCAGATTTGCCATTTTGCAGACAACCTACAAACTGTCCCACCTGCAGTTACATGTTTTCTTCAACTGTACGACCCGCAGGAAACCTCTTGACACTTTCCATCACACTGCTTAGTGCAGGCACGATGTGTCTGTTTCACGGGTCATGGAATGGCAAGCAGCACATCAATCAAAGTAATGCGACATTTAACACACTCACGTTACACTGCAGTGTGCTGTTCCTTGTTTACCAGTGGGAGTCATACAGTCAGGCATGGTTTAGCCACACATTGGTAGGTTGGCAGAGCCACCCACGTAGTCGGCAGTAGTACTTGAAATGCGGTAGCCTACTCTATGAATCCGTAGGGCTGGCAAAAGGGGCGGTTTTACCAGCACACAGTGGATGACCTATGCATGGGTATAGGTGTGGAACGGAGACGTGTACTTCCACAACTTCTTAAAAGTGCATTAGAAGATGCGGACATGCAGCCACTAATGGAGTCCTATGGATACTTGCAGTGTGATTGCATATACGCCGACCAAGTGCAGTCTCCCTAGGAAACGTCCATATTGCTCATGTGTACTCATCTCGGCCAGTACTGTGCAGCACAGATTCCCCATGCAATGTTAACACAAAAAGAGAAACTACTGAAACACTCGCCAACATTTACCATGTACATCTGTAATTGCTAAGATATACGAACACTATTCAGAAAAGGAAGAGGTAGCGCAAATGGATACATACACCAGACAATTTGGCCTTTTCACACGTTTATCATGAGGGCAGCCAAGGAATCGGCAACAAACCGTTGTTAACAAGATGTTATGGTTCTGTTGCAGTACGAAACCGCTATCATCTTTACAGCAAACAATATGCTAAAGCAATGTTCTGATTACAGTGCCCTACTAAAAACCTATGAAATTCACTAACAAACTCATTGTTAAAGGGACGTTATGGTTAAGTTGCACTTGCAAAAACCTATGAAATCAGTGATGTCATCAATGAGATTTGTGATAGCATCTTTGATGTCATGGGTGTTAGTCCTTGCAGTGCACACTGGTGGCGTGAGTTATGGTTGCTTAGCTTACCATAACTGGCGAATTGGAGGCTGGATGTTCCATATTTGGTAAGCCCTTTCGCGAACAAAGCTCCAGTTTTCGTGGCCAAAGTGGTGGTCGTATGTTGGGGCTGGGTCTGTCTGGACCCAATCTGCATCCATGGCAGAGAGTGTCTGTTGCTGAGCAAATGCAGTGGCCAGAGGCTGTCCAAAGTTTGAATGATGCAGAGCCTTACTATTGGTGGGCTGGGGCCAACTCCAGCCTGGATAAAAGGGGGATTCCTGCAGCCATTCAACAGAATGTTCTTGCAGCCAAGAACCTTGCGAAGGAGAGGAGTCCGCTTAAGACCTCAACCTCATTGTTGGATGTTAACCAACAGCATTTTCTTCATTTGCCCAGAGAAGCCTTGCCTCTCTGCAGATCTCCTGAAGACCTTTGTTGGTACTTTAACCCCTGGATCAGTGGGAACAACCAGTCCCAAAATCTGCTCAAAGATCCAGCCACTGAACACACTTTAAGAGATCCAGAACCATCATGTGGGCTAGCCAGGCATCCACCAAGGCTACTTCGCTACAAGAGTCGCCGTCCCGCGTTGAGCCATGGGAATCCACATCCTCATTTTATGGAGCAGGAATCATTTCCCTGGTGTTGCAGCTCTCCACCACGAAGAAAGGCTTTGGAGGACTAGTTTCTTTGTTTCTGCCATGAGCGTCGCCTTCTGCCTTTTTCTTAAAGTGGTCGTCAATGTTCGCCACCTGCATCGCATCCTGGGAGTCCTCTGAGGTCATCTCTAGAGTGGTGGTCCAGCAGTCAGTTTGTCCTGGGTGTCCAGCTGCCCATTGTCCTGAACTGGCCCATCAGAGCAGGGAACCACAATCCTGCCAGACCCAAAAATCCAATGCTTGAAGTGACCTTTGCATCTGAACATCCTGGGCTTCCTTCAACACAACCAAGGCACAAATCCAGAGTGGCCAGCGAATTCAGGAGCTCCTTTGATGGTTCTTGAGTGAAACTGCAGAGTACGAGGTGTGTCTCCCACCCTGTCTCCATAGGGTTGTATGTGCGTAAAGTCCTAACCCTACCTCTCCCTGCGTAGACTTGATGGATGGTGTTCTGCTAAGGTATCCTCCCCTAGATCTCCCCTAAGGTTGTTGGATTGGTAGAGGGTCTATCAAGAACTCCCCATTCATATTCTTTTCTTTTTTTTCTCTATTGTGTTCTACTCACAACAGTGAACTTTCACAAAATAATTATCAGGATTTACAGTACAATAAATACTAATACATTTAACAGAGCATATTTCATAATATAATATAACCTCTTATCAAATAGAATTTACTGTTTTAGCTGTTTTTAAATTCATACACCATTCTAATAGTTAAAAAGCTTTTATTACCTGAACAAATCCGATTGCACATATCATTTGATAAAACCACATCAGTTATTGTGAAAAAACAACTAAGAAAACCTGTTTGAATATCTTTCAACGAAGAACAGTCTATAATCAAATGTCTAAGAGTTTGAATCACGCCAGGATCTTTGCAATGACCACACATAAAACTACTGGGATCACGGTCCTTGTCTCAAATATATGGTATTTCTCCAGTCGGGAGAAGATTGAAGCGAAAGTGCAGGAATTTATTTCATGTTTTTGAGCAGGGGAAGTGGGCTAAATACCTTGGTAGCAGTCCACAGGGCTTCTCTATTGTTGAAAATGCAGAGAAAATGTTGTAAGATCTCATTGTTTTTATCCAATCTATTTCTTTTAATCTTTTTCGTTTGTCCAAAGTTTTGGAAATTAGGACCCCACGTTGTTTTCCACAAGCAGACAGTATATTATTTGTGTACATCTCGAGTTAATTTAGTACATTTGACATATTGGCATTCATATCATTATAGAGGTCAACATACAGGGTGTTAAAGGACAGAATAATGTACTCATCTATGTACTCATCAATGTCACTACTTTCCATTGAAATCAAAAATGTTGCGACAATAGCCCCAATGCAAAATTTATTGAAGATGTGTGCACTGACAGTTTGAGATTGAAGATCCTCTTCCAAATATGGCCCTCAAACCTATCCCATGGTAAAGATGTTGAAAGTGGGTCTATTTCAGCTTGATACATTATCTTTGGAATGACTTTAGCAATATAAAATTTCAATAGAGGTTTGACTGAAAATGTGCAATATTTGTATAAATCTTTTTCTTTTGTAAAATCAATTGATCAATTTTGTTTTCAAAGCGCTTAACTATCAATTACCTTTTTGTAGTTGCTGAGTATATTATATCCTTACATTTCTCAATCTCGGAGCCCTCAATTGCCCATTTAAAGTGGTTTCTGTTAATTTTATATTTAGTAAATTGTATTATTTTACATTTTCTTTGATTAATAATTAACTTGTTTTGCTGTGCATACTCAGACAATGTAACAAGGAGTCTTTGGAGTCCAATTGCAGTGGCATCAATAAGGGCCACGTCATCGGCATATGCTAGCCAATTGACAGGCTGACCTCCTTCTTTAGGGCTGAATAGTCCAACCCCATTCAATTTATCTTTTTAATCAGACAAATACTAATTAAACAGGCAAGGAATGCAACCCTGCCTCAAAACCTGCTTCAATATAATGCTCTCCGATAGACTTCCAGTGGCGTCCAGCCTAATTCGTATAGAGGTTTTATCATGGATATGTTCCAGAATGGCCAGTAAAGGTGTGGGGATGCCCCATATTCTCAATTTCTGCCACAGTATAGTACAGTCAACCGTGTCAAATGCTTTAGAAAAATCAATTGGCTGCGACTAGGGAAACTGGCGTTCGGGTTTCCTTCATCGCTGCCTTTTCTTTCTGAAACGTGATTATAAGCCCATTCAATGTTGTGCCCATGTACTTTCTAAAATCTGTGGAACTTTGACAGTAGACCCTTGTCAGTAGCCTAATGTTCCAGGTGTTCTAGAACTATGGCCGCAAAGATTTTACTGTCTGGTTCCAGAAGAGCTATGGGCCTATAGTTCTGAGGGTCAGCCCAGTCTCCCTTTTTATAGATGGGTGTGATGATTGATTCCTCCAATGTTGTCAGAAAAGTTTGATGTTTAAGAATATTATTATAAAAGAAATATAGTGGCACTAGGCTCTCCATCCCATGTGCAGATACAACGTTCGGATACTTGGGGGTCCAGATTCCCAAAAACCACGCTCGGATCTATCAGTGCAACTTCCCGCAATTGTTTAAAGACCTGCAGAGAGAGATACAACGCTGGGGTACACAGATCTCATGGCTGGGTAGAATAGCAGCAATAAAGATGAACCTTGTCCCTAGACTAATCTACCAATGCCTAGCACTCCCTAAACACACATCCCAGAGAAGGAATTAAGCGCCTTACAGAAAGCCATACTAAAATTCATCGGGGGGGGGCGGAAAGCCACGTATAGCAAATAAAATCATGACACGAGGCCGGAATTTAGGGGGACTGGGAGCACCAGACGTGTCCAGATATAAACAAGCAGCACAGCTATCCCACACATTCACATGGACTCGAACATCAGACCCACCATACTGGAAGCAGATAGAGGAGCTGTGGTGCAGACATCCTCTAGCCGATCTCCCACACATCCCGGCCCCGCAGGCCCAGCCAAACGCGGATCCCCTACCAGCAACCCAAAATACAGTGGCAAATTGGAAAGCAGCAGCTCAGAAATGGGGATGCACAGGGGCCCTAGGCCCCCTCACGCCGTTATGGGACAATCCTGATTTTTTACCGGGTCTCCAACCTCAGAGCTTTTCCGCCCAGCAAAACGGCGGCCTCCAGGAAGATCTCGGACTTCCTAGAGGGTGGCAACCCAATCACATTCGAACACTGCAAGACACAATTCAAAATCGCAGAAGGGGAAAGATTCAGATATTCTCAGATCCGTCAATGGATCTCTCCGAGGAATGTTAAGGAGAAGGGCTCCAGGGACCTTACAGCATTGGAGCTAACATTAACATCTACTCCCCCCAAAGGGAAAATATCTTCTATATATCGACTCTTGGACAAATCAAACCCCACCACCAAAGATAAATGTATGACCAATTGGGAGAAGGACCTGGGGTGAACAATAGGCATTACAGCATAGGGTAAGATCTGGACAAGACTGCACAAAAGCACACAATGCATCACCAACAGAGAAGGCGGGTATAAGGTTTGTTACAGATACTACATCACCCCAGTGCAGCTACACAAATCGAACCCAAACATTTCACCGAACTGTTGGATAGGCTGCACAACTGAGGGAACGCTGTTCCACCTGCTATGGATCAGCCCGCACGCTGTGAAATACTGGCGAGGGGTACTTGATCAGACAAAGTCAATCACAGGCCTCACGATCCCCTGCGATCCAGGGTTCATACTGCTTGGGGACACCAGTGATGGGGAATTCCCACTGACAGGCCACACAGCCCGCCTATGTACCCACCTCCTAATGGCAGCCAGAATAGCACTAGCACGGTTCTGGAAAAACCCAGCGGGCCCATCACTCCCGCTGTGGTGGTCGAAGTGCTGGGACATCGTAGTGGCTGAAAAGATCACAGCAATCCGATCAGGGAACCTGAACCCCTTTCGTAACACCTGGGCCCCATTTATGGACTATGCATGGAATTTCCCAGCCCTAACCCGAAGGCCTCCACTACCTCGCTGGCTGGAATGAACCAATTGATTATAAGGTAGACTCACGCTAGCTGTCACTCCCCAGTAGGCCGCACGTTTCCATGGCCCGACACCCCCCAATATGAGAAAGTGCTGAGAACGTGCTAAGCTTGTACTTTATATGCATATATGTATTGTCTGAAGTCTTTATAATTTCTTGAAATACTAATAAAATGTGGAGTTGAAAAAAAAAAGAAATATTGTACTGTCGACCATACCGATGTATTTGATTTTAGTGTCATATTAGTTAGACCATTTGGTCCTGGCGCACTGGATGATGAGGCTTTAGGCAACAGCCGTTCAATGTCATCTTTTTCAAATGTCAAAACCCAAGGGCAGTTCTCAGGGCGAGTGTTGATTCTGTGCTGTCTTATTGCTGTTGTCCCAAAAAGTAAGCCATGCAGCTTCGCTTACACAGGAAGATTGAAGATTAGTTTGGAAATGATATGCTCCATTAATTAACGACCAGAAATTGAGTTGTTCTCCAAGAGTGATTTTAACATAAGTTCACTATCTCTCTGAACCATCATGTGTCTATGCATACAAACCCAATGTTTGTATGCCAATGTAAAGGTTTGTTTCTTTTCTTGGTAACTAGTGCTACAAGGACAGTTCAACCTTAGTAGGCGAAGCTGCTCTCGCAGTAATCTTTTTAATTCACACTTTCTTATCAAAAGAATGTGAATGGGCTACCTTATCTGATTGTAAGAGTTTAGGGCTTTCTAAATCCCGAATACAAATTCTGACATTTTTATTTGTGCATAAAGGCACAAGATCTGCAAAGTCAACAGTGGCGCCTCCTCCTCTAAAAATTCGCATTCTGTCACCGGAAGGATTAACTGCTAGGACAGTATGTTGAGCTGATAGACAAGTGCCTGTTTTTAGATCAAATTCAATGGTTAACATATTGTAGTCACTAGCAGAAGTGTTTATTATAGAAAACTGATTAATAACTTCTAACATAGTTTTCGAAAGAATGATATAATTGATAGCGGATGCCCAAGTCCCCTTTTTCCAGGTAGTAACATTTTCGGTAACACAATTTCTGGTATTATTAGCAACAATCTGGTCCCATGTTCGAAATAGCGAGGACCATTTTTTCCTGTTTCCCTTTGTGGCTGCATGCCTTCTATTAGAGGTGCCCAAACAATTTGTATTCAGGTCACTGACGAGTATAATGTGCGGGTCTTCTTTTAATAGCCGCTCTCCTAGGAACTCTGAAATATGAAGTAAAATGTATCTAGGGCCATGTTTACTTGGTTCCAGTATAAATTGATCACCAATATTGGCCCAAGCTCCATTGCAGTATGTATTTCAATGGCAGCTGCCAAGATGCCCGGGATGGCATTGGAGATGACTTCAAGAGCTTTCACTTTAGCATTTCTAGTAGCAATCAACAGGCCGCCGGACAATCTACTGACCATTCGGTCTAATTGCCAATTGCTGAACTGTAGTGAACCCATCTATCCAGATGTTTGTTTGTAACCAGGTTTCCTGAAATAAAATCATGTCATAAAGATCGAAAGGGTAATTGTTCCCTCGTTTTGCATAAAACTATTATATCCACCAGTATTCCAATCTAACAAGTGTATTTTGTTAGCTATCGGGGTTCTTGTGTTTGCTCATTTCCCCTAGTCAATTTTTTTTTTTTTTTAACTCAATAGACCGGATAATGAGTCAAAACCCTCCAAGGCACTAAATTGGTCTGCATGTGGAGAAGCACGACTTGTCATAATTTCAAGGTTATTATCCTCCAAACGCTCTCTCAGGTTTTCAACTTGGTCACTTAAGCATCTCTTGTTTGTATGAAGCAGTGATTTAACTTCCTGCCTAGCTGTATAGACTAGGCAGCCACATTTTAGCCGCTCATTGCTTTCATTCAAGATGATCTATTTGACAAACGGCGATCTCCATCTGTTTTCAGCCAGGTCAGGGCGAGCTTCAAAGGGAAAGATCACAAACTCAATGGGCCTCATTACGACCCTGGCGCTAAGTGAAAAACGATGCCGGTAAATGGTTACCGCCATCGTTTTCCGCTAGGTCCGATCATGACCCGTGACCGTTAACTACGATGCCATTAGCGGCACCTAACGCCATCACCCAGCCCGTTAAGTACCTTATCGCCATGGTGCTAATTACGCCATCGCGAACCAACCGTAAATGGCCATGTAAAGTGAATGCAGCTGCCACAGGTGCACAGAAACAGCACAGGTGAAGGCAATACAGACTCAGGAAGTACAAAAAGAGCACACCCCACCCCTTCCCACACCCAGTCACACTCCACAATGATACCAATACGACTAGCAATGTTGGGGCTGGAGGACCTGATAGCAATGCAAGTGCTACAACAGCAACAACAACAACAGGCAGCACAGAGGAGACGCAGGAGGAGAAGGAGGGCAAGGCAGGCCCAGCAAGCCCCACCAGCACAGCCAGTGCCACCACGCAGGCAGCCCCCAATCCCACGCATCAGAGCCAATCCATTCAACCTCACTGCTGAGCAGATCCACACCCTGTACCGTTTGGACCGGGACACCATCACCGCCATCGTAGACATGACACACAACGACATCGTCAGCATGATAGAAACTCCAACCGCCAACCCACCCCGACTGAAGGTAGTGTCTGTACTCCACTTCCTGGCCACAGGCACCTACCAGCACACAGTGGGGCACTTGCATGGCATTTCACAACCATTATTCTCATGAACACTCATCCAAGTGCTCGATGCCCTCCTCAAGCACACAGACGACCACATCTCATTACCACGGACTGCCCAGGAGATTGCAAACACCAAAGTGGGTTTCCATGCACTAGCCGGCATACCTGGTTGCATTGGTGCCATCGACTGCACCCATGTGGAATTGGTGGTTCCACGTGCCATGGAGGTACCGCAACCGGAAACCGTTCCACTCAATCAACGTGCAAATGGTCTGTGACTCCAACAAGATCATCACACATTGTTGTGCCCGATTCCCCGGATCAACCCATGATTCTATGGTCCTCAGGAACTCCACAATACCACGCTACATGGAGCGACATGCAGGCCCAAGATCCTGGCTACTCGGTGAGTCCAATGTCATGACCATGGAAATGTGAAGTGGGTAGGTGAATGACGTACCAATGCATACTCCACCTGGCTGAAAGAGGGGGGGGTGATGCATACTCCACCTGGCTGAAAGGGGGGGGGGAATGATGCATACTCCACCTGGCTGAAAGGGGGGGGAATGATGCATACTCCACCTGGCTGAAAGGGGGGGGATGATGCATACTCCGATTGGCTGTGAGTAGCAGAGAGAACGGAGACAGATGATACCCTAAAGCAACCCAAACTCCACCCAACACCAGTAAAGCCAATACCCAATGTATGCAGCCCTACCATGTGAATGAGGTTGTGTCCCAACCATGACACAACCATCTGCAAGTGCATTCTACCAATTCAGACCACATAGTCAACAATGAAAAGCACCTACATGCACGTCACCAAACACCATCAACCGATAGGCCTGTCCCCCATGACTGCCCACGAAGGAGGCACATGACGGACAGAAACATCAACACACCATTACACAGACAGCAGGGCCCCCAAAATGTCCCTGTCTACATCAGCATTGCTCACTGGGGTCATGATGAGGCCCACAGCAATGTTGCAATGATGTGCGCATTGCTATCACAGGACATGTGCCAGGCCAACTAACCAAACGGCATGAACGGACACAGTGGATGGGCACTCGCAATGCACTCCACCCCTCTGCATACATTGGGTGATGGCATGCAAAACAGGCCATGGGAGCCATGAGCATATACTGGTTGCATTGTGTGAATCAATTAGTGCATGTAGAAGTGAGCCAAAGTAACAGTTGGATGCAAGCCATGGTGGCACATCATGTTCTTGATCAGACGTCATGACTGACACATACATTCTCGCCTACATACAGGTGATGCAGGCTATCCCCTGAAGAGGTGGCTCCTTACACCAGTCCGGAACCCGCAGAACCAGCACGAGGAGGACTTCAACCGTGCACATACACGTACCCGTGTGGTCATAGAGCAGACATTCGGCCTATTGAAGGCACGGTTCCGATGCCTCAGCCGGTCTGGTGGGGCACTCCTGTACCGCCATGAGAAGGTGGCAAAGATCGTCATGGCATGTGTCATGCTACACAATATGTGCGTCAGACGGAATGTGCCCCTGACGCAGAACTGCAACCACCTGACGATGAGGATGAGGAGGGTGCAGATGGGGCGGCACCGCATGGAGGAGGCGATGCACAGGAGGGGCGTGAAATGCGTCAAAATATCATCGACCACTACTTCTAGCACACACGGCTGGTGTGTATCACATGGAGACTGCACTTGGGGCACTGTGTGTCTCTGGGACATGCACACTGTGGACTGTACACCAATAAAGCACACATATGCAATGAAAATGTCCACACATTTCATTTCGGAAAAGCAAAAAGTGTATTTCAATCATAAAAAGTCGTGACACACCACCTCCCCCCTCCCCCCTGCACACCCCAACACACCCCCTCCCACCTCCCCCCTCCCCCTGCACACCCCAACACACCCCCACCCACCTCCCCCTCCCCCCTGCACACCCCAACACACCCCCTCCCACCTCCCCCCTCCCCCCTGCACACCCCAACACACCCCCTCCCACCTCGCCCCTCCCCACCCCAACACATCCCCTCCCCCCTGCACACCCCAACACACCACATGTAAGTGTCAACAGATGCCTGTGACAGTGGCCACAGGCTGTTACTAGCCCCGTCTCCCGGGCCCCGGGGCACCCCTGGCTGTGGAGCGCAGGTTCCGTCCGGAACGTCAGACGGGGCTGCTCTGTGCAGAACTGGCAGCGGAGGATGTCCCTGCCTGCTCCCGTGCATGCACGTCCTGTAGGGTGTGGGTGTGGGTGAGCTCAGTGAGCGCACGACGCAACCCCGCAAGTTCACCACAAATGTCCCTAGACATGGCCTGCATAGCATCGCTCAGGGTGGCAGTGCTCTGCACAATTTCGGCCCGTAGGGTGTCTGTGGCCTGTTCAATGGTTGCCCTAGCCCCCACACATTCCGCAGCATGCTCAGTCAGCATCGTGGACAGATGTTGCTGCCGTTGTATGATGTCGAGGGACAGCTGCCCCTGCTGGGCCATGCCCAGTGCTGGTGGTGTGATGGAGGGGCTGCTCCCCTCCTGTGGACTGAGAACTGGGCATGGGGTAGAAGGCCACTCCTCTTCCTCTGTGTGCCCCTGTGTGTGATCCTCATGGGGGCTGGCATTTGACAAACAGGGGGAATGTAGAAGGTCAGTGGGGCTTCTGACTTCGTGCTCCTCAATGTCAGCAATTGCAGCTGTTTCACCCATGTTGCTGCTGGCCGCAGACCCGGTGCCTTCTGTGGCAGGCAATGTTGGTACAGGTGGTGCTGCTGCTGCTGGCCTGCTGCCTACTGGGGTGCTTGCCGGTGGCCCGTCCGGTTTGCTTGCAGTGGATTCTGCTAGTTGTGGTGTCTGCCTCACTGCAGCTGAGGTTGAGGGTGCGGGGATGGTATTATTGGCCTTCTTGGCTCTCTTCGTCGCAGGGGTGTCCTGGTCCTCGGGGTGTTATGTGCCTCTGGTGGAGCAAAGGAGGGAGGGCGTTATTGATGGGTCTGCGGACTTTGGAATGACAATGATTGACATGATTCTGGTCAGTAGATGAGGCAGATTTCAGGCAGGGCCATGCAGGTTGTCTCCTTTTTGTGTGGAATGTGGATGGAGGTATGTGGGTGCCAGCAGTGTATGCAGGGTGGAGCTTGCATGTGGCTATGGGCAGTGTCAAGCTAATGTGTTGCATTTACACTCTAGGGCCACATTGTGCTACACATGAATGGACTGCAGTGACTATGGCATGTCTTGTTTGAGGCACCTACCTTCATCGCCTGATGTCGGAACTCCCCTTTCCATCCCTCCGACGTCTTCAATGCCTTCCATGCCAATCGTGGTTGCACATATTTCCTCCCACGGTTGGAGTTTCAGTGGGGATTCCGAACCTCCACCGGTACCCAGGGCAAGGTTGCGGTTCGCAGAGATGACGGCTTTGACCCGTATGCGAAGGTCATCCCAACGCTTCCTGCACTGCTGCGGGGTACGGTCCCCACCGCGCTGACGCGCTCGGCCACCAGGGCCCATATGGCCTTCTTTTTTGCTATCGCCGGCCTGGTCATTTCCGGCGAGAAAACGACAGCTGCATTGTCTTGCAGGGTCTCCGCAAGCATGCAGAGTTCCTCCCGGGTAAATCTTTCCTGGCGCTGGCGGTCACATGCCTTCTTAACAACTTTAGGCATTTTTGGGGGGTTGGATGGGTGGGTGATGGGTTGGGACAGGTGTCAGGGTTGGATCTGGTGTTCGGAAGGATGGCAATGGATTGTGTTTTTAAAGATGGCCGACGTGCTGTTTCCCGTTCCGCCGCGATGACGCTATTTCCGGTTCTGCTTTTTACGGTGACCGCTAATTGCGGCCACCGCTAATTATGGTGGCCGCTACTTACGGTGGCGGAAGTGCACCTTGCTCGCCCTACGATGCCGGTAGGGGCCCTTTCCGCCATTGCGTTATTTACATTACCGCCATGGCGTAATGCTCGTGCGCGATGGGTCGTAATGTGGCGCTCTTTACGCCATCGGCCCACGGCGTAAACGCTCATTACGCCATGGCGGTAATGTCAGCAGATTACCGCCTGGGTCGTAATGAGGCCCAATATCTCTAGAGGATATTTTCCCTAAATCTGGTATCTGCTGCAAGAGCTTTAATATGTTTGCATGGTTTAAAATGACTTAAGTTGATATGGGGACAAATGTCAAAAGTACAGCGTCCTATTTTTTTTCAGAGTTAGCCTTAGTAGAACCTTCTCGCTTTACCAGATCAGGAATGGTTACTTGCTTCCCACCAAATAAATTTGCCAAGTGGGCACCATCCCCTAGTCCCTCAGCCACGCAAGTTTGTAGCACAGACTTGATATTTGGGCAAGTTTGGGCTTCGGACTGTATGGCTGGTAATTGTGCTCTTGCTTCCTCATTAAAAGCAGTTTTTTCTGCCACAATAGTAGTAATCGAAGCAGAAGGTTTCTGCAGAGGGCATGAGGGGCCACTCAAAATCGCAAAATCTAGGCCCATTGTTCTTTTGCTAACATTAGTGGCGCTTTTCGGAATGTCATTTGGGCACGCAGCGGAAGGGTGTCATAAGTGTTCTGGCTGTTTGGCTGCTACGATGATGGATTCTAACTGGACTCCTTGGACTCCCTGTACGCGTGAGAGGAAGCGTTGCTACTTTACTGCACGCCATAAACTGCTCCGACACAGCACAAGTAAATATTATAATCTTGGTCTAATCTGGGACTCTTGCTGGACTTTGATGTTTTTCTATGGACTCTTAGACTCAGCTCATTGAATCCGCTTCCACTTGGTAACTACGTTCCTTCTCTTTTAGTTGCTGTTTGATTACCTGCCCACTGTGTGGCTTGATCCCGCCCTTCTGCCCGCCCCCTTGTTCCCAGCAGACCTACTTGAGTCTGGTGCACGTGCACCAGAAGTGTTCTGCCTGTTTGGCTGTTCGGGTGGCGTGCTGGCGGTAAGCGGGAACCGAATACTATTACATCTTATACATATTGGAATCTGACTTAGTAAAGGAAACGTGGTAAGCTGATAAACGATTAGGTTTCTCTGGGCATGGTTAACGGGCTCTGCAGTGGTCTGTAACTGCTTGATAAATCAAAAGCAGAAAAGTTGGTGTCCAATTCCATGGCTGAGACGATCGTACAATCTCACTCGACCGTCTCGCAATTAAGTGTAATAAATATTGACACTGAGGTGGCACATTCTCCTAATGCTACACCGGTGCCAACTATGCCATTAGTCCCTAACATTGACAACTCTGCTACAGTTTTAAATGTCGTGCCGGTAATGGTTCCGAGTTACATGTACCAGCTATGTTTAAACTACACAAACTAAATGACATAGATGTACCTAAGAATGTGCGGTTAACAATAGGAAGTAAAAATGTATCATTGAATAATTCTAATGCGTGTCCTGCTTCTGACGAAATCTTTAACAATCACATATCCGACATATATATGCGTGCGCCAGCCATCGAAGTTGAAATAGGGTGAAGAATAAGAATGTCTCTTGATCCCTCTACACCACCCTCAGTGAGAAGAACAAGTTACTTAACAACTGTAACGTTCTTTCGACTGGATGTTCCTCCCACGTATTCCTTATCTTATGATAAATCGTTATCTCCAGCTTCGCTGCTTCGGAAAAAAAAATTCTCGGCAGAGGGCGCTGTGCTCGAGGTCGTGGCGTCGATTGTCCCTCGACGTACTCCGTACTCTGTCGACGTCACCGATGGTATAAATAGCTCGAGCCGCGCCCGTTGCTTCAGTTCTGTTTTTTCGATGAAATATATATATAGGAGGAACACCCAGGCGTGTCCCATGACCGATACATTTTTCGTGAGAGGAAAGTGTAAGAAAAGGTAAACTGTACTGTGGAGTAGGATGGGAGGGTCGATGAGGAATACGTGGGAGCAACATCCAGTCGAAAGAACGTTACAGTTGGTAAGTAACTTGTTCTTCGAATGGATTGTGTCCTCCCACGTATTCCTCATCTTATGATAGGCTCCCATAGCAGTATCAATTTTTGGAGGCGGGAGTACTAATTTCAGTTTTCATGGACAGAATGCAGAACTGTCTTTGCAAATAAACCCTCGTTAGAGGAGGCAGTGTCCAAGCAATAATGTTTAACAAAAGTATGCATTGTTTTCCAGGTTGCAGCTGCACAAATATCTGCTGCTGGGACTCCCCTCTTTAGAGCCGCAGAAGTAGCCATTCCCCTTGTAGAATGGGCACGAAGCCCATCTGGTGGTTCTTTTCCCGCTAATCTGTAGCATTCAACTATGGCTAATATGATCCAGCGGGAAATGGTCTGTTTTGTTACAGATAAGCCTAATTTATGACCAGTATAACCCACAAACAGTTGGTCATCTTGTCTCAATTTAGCCATCCTTGAGATGTAAAAACTAAGAGCACTTTTGGGATCTAATCTGTGTAATCTCTCCTCTTCTTTGCCCAGATGAGGAGGATAAAAGGTTGGTAGTACTATTTCTTGTGACAAATGGAAGTCCGAGACTACTTTTGGCAAGAACGAAGGGTTAACTTTAAGGACTACCTTATCTTTATAAAAAATAGTATATGGAGGTTTGCATGAGAGAGCCTGAAGTTCGCTAACCCTGCGGGCTGATGATAGGGCCACAAGAAGGACAGTTTTTAGAGTCAAAAGCCTCAATGGACATGAGTGCAGAGGCTCAAAAGGTATGCAAGTCAAGAATTTTAATACTAAATTTAAGTCCCAAGTTGGTACATGAAAAGGTACTGGAGGGTATACATTAGTAAGCCCCTTTAAGAATTGAATTATTAACGGTATTTTGAAATATGAAACCTCTTCCGAGGAGCGCTTGAAAATGGACAGCGCAGCAAGGTATCCTTTGATTGTTCCTATCTGGAGCCCCAGATTAGCTAGATGTAGTAGAAAAGAAAGCACCATTGGGGTGCCACACTGAAAAGGGTCCACATCCTTGTCTTTGCACCAGTTACTAAACCTGTTCCAGCGACATCGGTACAAAGACTTTGTTGCTGGTCTTCTGGCCAAAAGCAAGATTTCCATTACGTCATCCAGGAAGATCCCAATCCTTGTATCTCAACCTCTCAGAAACCATGCGTGAAGGTTGAGTGTCTTGACCTCTGGATGGAGAACCCGACCTTCCTCTTGCGAGAGAAGATCCCCTCTTTGCGGAAGACTTATTGGAGGGCAGATGGACATGTCTAGAAGGTCTGGGTACCACGTTCTCCTGGCCCAATCCGGGGCAATTAGGATCATGGTTTTCCTGAACTTTCTCAACCTCCTGATTACTTGAGGAATCACAGGGACTGGGGGAAACGCGTACAACAGTGGAAACTTCCACTCCACTACGAATGCGTCTCCCAGAGCTCCTCTTTGAGGAAATTCCCTTGAGCAGTACTGATCGCACTTCCGGTTGATCGCGGTGGCAAACAGATCGACTTGAGGGGTTCCCCAAAGGGCGAAGATCTCCAGAAGGACTTCCTGAGCCAGCTCCCACTCGTGAGAGACCGTGCTCTGCCTGCTCAGAGCGTCTGCCGCCGTGTTCTTCTCTCCGGCTAGGTGAATTACCGACAGAGAGATTCCTTCTCGTATTGCCCAGAACCAGAGCTGCATTGCTTCTCTGCACAGTGGCAGTGACTCTACACCTGCTCTCTTGTTGAGATAGTACATGGCCACTGTATTGTCTGTCATTATCAGGACATTCTTTCCCTGTACAGAGGGCAGAAAGGCCTTCAGAGCTAGTCTGATTGCCCTCAGCTCCAACAGGTTGATGTGTAGTTTGGACTCCGATGGAGACCAACGTCCGCTGATTGTCAGATCGTTGGTTTGTGCTCCCCACCCCGTGAGTGAAGCGTCCGTCACTACCGTTATCTCCGGCCATGGTTGCCAAAAAAACTCTCCCTTGAGAATGTTGTCGTTGCAAGCCCACCATAGAAGATCCTGAGCAACTGCGCTCGGGACTTGCAGAAGATCCGATATATTCCCTGAGAACTGGGACCACTGAGTTCTGAGTGCCCATTGAAGGGATCTCATTCTCAACCTGGCCTATGGTACTAGGAAAATGCAGGATGCCATGAGGCCGAGCAACCTGAGAAAATCGAAGGCCGGTAGATGTTGGGCATTCTGAAACTTCGTTACCATCTGCTGGATGTGGAGAGCTCTCACTTCGGGAAGCGAGGCTTTTCCCGATGAAGTGTCCAAGACTGCTCTGATAAACTGGAGTTTCTGGGATGGTATTATGTGGGACTTCTTGAAATTGAGGGAGAAGCCCAGTTTGTGGAGGAAGTGGCAGGTGATCGAAAGATGTTCCTGAGCTTGTTCTGGAGAACTTGCTCTGATCAACCAGTCGTCCAGGTAGGGATATATGTGAATACCTCCTCTCCTGAGACTTGCTGCCACAACCGCCAACAGTTTGGTGAAAACCCTCGGGGCAGAGGTCAACCCGAATGGCAGAACTCGAAACTGATAATGAGAATTGCCAATCGCGAACCTCAGGTACTTTCTGTGCTTTGGCTGGATTAGCACATAAAAGTAAGCATCCTGAAGGTCCAATGATACCAACCAATCTTGGAGTTGGAGAGCCTGAAGGATCTGAGAAAGAGTCACCATCTTGAACTTGTCCTTCCTGAGGAACTTGTTCAAGTTTCTCAAGTCCATGATGGGTCTCAGTCCTCCGTCCTTTTTTGGGATGAGAAAATATGGGGAGTACCAACCCCTGTTCCTCTCCGCTACAGGTACCAGTTCTATGGCACCTTTCTCTAGCAGGGTTAAAATTTCCTGCAACAGGAGCGGATCCGGAATTTAGGCGGAGTTGGCTCCCGGTGGATGATTCTGAGGCCTTTTTAGAAAGGGGAGACGGTAACCTTGGGCTACTGTTTCCAGTGCCCAAGCATCTGAGGTAATGCCTCGCCATTCTTTTAGATGTTGAGAGATCCTGCCTCCCACTGGTGTTTTGTGTAACAAGGTCTCAGAGGGATTTGGAGGCGGCTGCAGGAGTGGCTGAGGGTACAGATGCCGCTCCTGAGGCTGATTTCGCACCGCTTCCTCGTGCTCCACGAGGGAAGTTTCTTTTGCCCCTTTGAGAAGCCTGTCCTCTTCCTCTACCAAAAGAGGAGTAGTATTGAAAAGAACGACCCCTCCAGGAAGATGAGCCGGAATAGGGTTTTAGAGGCTGGCGCAAAGAGGCGCTAAGTGATTTAGCTGCCGCTTTCGAGGTCTGAAGTTTTTCTAGGCTTTCATCAGCCTTTCTGCCAAAGAGCCTCGAGCCATCAAAGGGCATGTTGAGGAGTCTAGCTTGCACGTCCGGTGCAAATCCCAACTTCCTCAACCACGCAAATCTGCGTAGCACAACGCTTGCAGCCATGGATCTGCTGATACTATCAGCAGTATCCAGTCCAGACTGGAGGCATTCCCCCATTGCCTCCTTCCCGTCTTTGACTATATTCAGGAAGCCTTTGCTTTCCTCGCCTTCCGGAATATGATCAGCCGCCGAAATACAGTCCCACAGGGTATGGGTAAACCTGGCTAGGGTACAGGTGACATTTGCCGACTTAAGTGACATACTGCCTGACGTGAAAACTTTACGTGCCCAGGCATCAATTATTTTTATCCTATCTGGAGGGATAGTTGGATAAGCAGTTTGTTTTGAAGTAGATGCTGCCTGAATGACTAAACTCTCTGGAGTCGTATGTTTATTCAAATATTCAGGATCCTTTCCAGCTGGTCTATATTTTCTTGGAAAGGTGCTATCTGCAGCAGCAATAGTTTCTGGTTTCTCCCAGTTTTTTTTCCACAGTCCTTTGAAGGGCCCTGTGAAAAGGGAGAACAGGATCTTTCTGAGGTCCCTTGACGATTATATCCGTCATGTCATCTTGGTCAAAAATGGGTGAAGTATTACCCCAACCCATATCATAAACTACCCTGGTCATAAGACCCCTGTACCCAGCATCTGCATGCTCTGCAGGATCAGGTTTAGCAAACTCTAATTCTGGGGATGTGTCAACTCCACTGGCAGAATGTAGAGTATCACTCAGGTCTCTCATTCTAGATTCCTGGTAAATAAATTCCTCAGGAACTTGTCTTGTACCATAAGTAACTCCCAAAGGAGTAACTTAGTCTTCTTCTGAAGCAGACTCTTCATAGATTGCTGACATAGATATGAAAAGTGTGACCTGGGCAAAGGAGTGAATCTCCTTTCTTCCTCTTCCATCTGCTTCGAAGGAAATGGCGAATCCCTCGAAGTTTTCGAGGGTGTCTTCGAAGTCTTCGAAGATAACTTCGATAATGGCGTCAATGACGCATTTGGCTTTGGAGTCGAAATTATCGACGTCGAAGAAGTTGTCGAAGTCTTCGATGACTTGTGCTTCTTGCATGGCACCGGAGAAGTGCTCGACTCTCGAAGAGTCTTCGACGGTTTTACGTCGACTCGAGGTTTTTTGCATTCCTCGACGCTACTGGTCTTGGCCATGGTAGCCTTAGACTTCCCTTTGTCGTCCAATGGAGCGACTTTAGGGGTATGGCTTTTTCGTGGGTCTTTCGAGGGGGTCGGGCCGCATTCTCGAAAACCTCCATCTTTTTGCGGAATTCTTCCCACTTACTGGGAGAATCCGATTTAGTCGGACAACGAATTTCTTCGGTCGACTCTGAAGAAGAAGATATGTCTCCTCTTCATTTTTTTCGATGACGACGAAGAGTGTCTCGATCTACTCCTAGATCGAGATCTCTTCGAGTGCCTATGGCGATCCGATTCTTTAGAATCAGTCGCTTTCTTGTGTCTTTTTGACAAAAACTTTTTTGAGGCCTTCCTCCCCACCGACAGTTTACCTCTCCTCTCACGAAGAGCTTTTTCGGTCATCGATTGGCAGGACCCGCAGTCGTCGGTTCGGTGACTGGAACCGAGACACCAGAGACAAATCCGGTTGGGATCGGTGATCGACTACTTAGATCCACAATCTACACACTTTTTAATCCCAGTTCTGGTGTCGAAGATGACAACATTTTCTTCACAGAAAATAGAAGCGCGCCGTTCTCGATAGCGAAGCGATCGGAAAAACGGAACTGAAGCAACGGGCGCGTCTCGAGCTATTTATACCATCGGTGACGTCGACAGAGTACGGAGTACGTCGAGGGACAATCGACGCCATGACCTCGAGCACAGCGCCCTCTGGCGAGAATTTTTTTTCCGAGGCAGCGAAGCTGGAGATAACGATTTATCATAAGATGAGGAATACGTGGGAGGACACAATCCATTCGAAAGAGAGGGATTGAAAATATCTTGCTCTACAATAAAACTAGGGATGAAAGTCCGGGTTATGATTTTCTAAAACAAAAGACTGAGTTTGGAGAGCTGCCACCAAGTGCCAGTTCCCCAACCTTGCAAACAAAAGCCAATATGGATGATTTAGATTAGGGTATCAATGGAAGGGGGCACTGTTCAAAAACTGTTGAGAAAGAACCCCATGTGGGCTTTATTCTCTCCCCAGAGGAGACGACTGGTAGCGATATGAATCATATGTCGTCTTTTCCAGTGATGTTGCGAATATTAAATCGGTTGGATAGAGGTCATGAACGCACTCACTCGGAAATGCGGATAATGAAAATGGCCTTAGACGATATTCAAGGGAAACTGAATAAACTTGACGATCTGTTCTTTACGTACGATTCGATGCTTGGATTTACTGATGCCTTTAAAAAACGCTTATATCAAGAGTCTAGATATATGCAAACAGACAATTTACCACCAGCGGCTTTTGTAACCAAGTCATATGCTGAAGTTGCGATGAATGATTTTTGAGTATTTACCTACTGGCATAAATGAAGGTGATGGTATGCCACAAACAGTAGGAAATAACATTGAAAAGCATGAATGCTATGGAGAATGAATTAAGAACTCTACGGGCATTCTTTGAGGTATACCCAGGTGCTACACAGTATGATTCAGAGACTCCTACTATAAACAAATATCCCAATAGCCCGTCTGTCCGACTGACTTACTAGACCTACAGAAAAAGGCTACTGACACACCTCAATTATGAGATGTTATTAACAAAACTACCGAAGTACAAGAGTCTGCAGGCTCATATTTGTCTCAAAGAGCATTAAAAAGACGTGCATATAGGAAAAAATTACAAGTAGATCAAACAAAAAAAGCTAAAAAAGAAGCAGCAAAAAAGGGAAAAAATCCAAATATGCAGCCAGACGCTTCCATTAATATCTCAAATGATGATGTTTTAATGGTCCTCAACGAACTGGATGATGAATCCAAATCTTTGTTGGATATAAAAGATGATGTTACATCTGTGACGGCAATATCCACAGTTCGAGGGATTGGGTCCTCCGATGTATTCCATATCTATGACAGGTAATGTCCACAGCTGTGCTGCTTCGGAAAATCTTTGGCGTCTGCGTCGACGACGTCGATGCGCCGTCCCCGAGGACCTCCTCCGATGGCCGACGTCACCCGATGTTATAAGTAGGACGCACGACGCCCATAGCCTCAGTTCTGTTTTTTCCGCGAACGTGTTCGCTTCGTGAATCTCGGTACGCCTCGACTCGTTGGAGTTTGCTGTTTTCTATTTTCGGTTCGTTGAACCTGTTCGGTTTGTTGTGAAGACCTGTTCGTGGCGATGTCTTTCTCATCTTCGACCCCGCGTCCGGGCTTCAAGAACTGCAGGGATTGTGGGTCCAAGATGTCGGTCACGGACTCGCACGACGCCTGCCTCTGGTGCCTCGGGGAGGCCCACGATAGGGACGACTGTGTCGACTGCCAGTCGCTCACTGAAAAGGCCTTGCGGGAACGCAAGAAGAGGGTTGTCGGTAGGCCAGGTGTCTAAGCCCCGGAAGTCGGGGTCTGCAGGGCTTTCGACCGATGACTCGAGGGGTGACTCTCCGCGTCATCGTCGGAAGTCCGGTGGGTCTCCTTCCAGGAGTCGGTCTCGCCACTCCTCCGCCTCTTCTAGGCATTCCAGGAACCGTCGGTGGGTCGCTTATCCCTCCATGCAAGCGACACCGGAGGAATGGGCTTCCTTCGGGAAGCAGTTGCTAGCGATTCTGGAATCGCAGGGCACCGGTCCGTCCGCGCCTCCGAGTGGGGTCGGTCGGCACTGGTCGAGAGACACCGCCCGTACGCCTTCAGGCTCAGGTGGTCGGCACGGCTCACGGGAGAGGTCCCGCTCGGACAAGGGTGGCCGTTCTCGCCATGCCCATTCCAGCTCCCGGTCCTCGACGCGCTCAAGACCGCGTGATCCTGTGCCGTCTTCGAAGAAGACATCGACGCCTGTGGCGCCGAGGTCGTCGACGATTTCTCTCGAGGCTCCGCCTCCGAGGGTGTCGTTGACGCCGTCGGCGCCCAGGTTGTCGAGAGACACGCTCGGAGGTCCGGCTTCGAGGACTGTGTCGACGCCGCTGATGCTGGCGGCGCTGCAGCTCACGCCGATTCGCTCGACGTCGACGCCTTTTCTGTCGGCGCCGACTCGTTCGGCGCCCTCGACGCCTTTTGAGGCGGTGGTGTCAGAGGGGCCCCGTGGCACGGGGTTTGCCCCTAGAAAGGCTATGGCTAAGGTCCGGCACTGCTTTGGTCCGCAGAGGTCTTCCTCTCCCCGCCTGGAGTACATTTCAGAGGGTGATGAAGGCTCTGATGGCGGCCTGGTTCCGGTTACGGTTCCAGATGACCTTATCTCGGCCCATAGCCAGTTTGATGACCTAAGGCAGTCGCTGCATGATGCCAGTGGACTGGACACCCCTCCGGAGGTGGAGATTTGTCGGCCGGAGCCTGGCACTCATGCCGATTCTTCATATTGGCGCCTTATGTCTCGGGTTACCGAGTACTTGGGTTGGTCAGCTACCCCAGGGGAGTTCGTTCATGATGATCTCACGGACATCCTTGATCTCGGTCCACCCACTGACCCGGTTTTGCCTTTTCATATGGCTCTGCAGAGAAGGGTGGCGGCGGCTTGGACTGCTCCGGAGAGTCTCCCGGCAGTGGGCAAGTCTTTGTCGCGAAAATACCGTCCAGCAAGTAGCGACCCCTGCTACTTGTCTAGGCACCCCACCCGAGAGAGTTTGGTGGTGCAGGCGGCTACGGCCCCGACAAAGCAGGCGTCGTATCCTACCATCCCTCCGGATAGGGACGACCAACGTTTTGACGGCTGGGCGAAGAAAGTGCTTTCTTCGTTCTTCGGGGGGTATGGCGCTTCAGGCGGCCAACTCCATATGTGCCTTGTCTCGTTTCACACACACTCTGTGGAACTGTGTTGCATTAGCGGCTGATCATATTCCCGAAGGGGACGAACGGGATGGTTTCCTTGCTATGGTTCAGGATGGCAAGGATGCTATTTGTGAGGCCGTTCAGTCGGGTTTGGACTTGGCGGATTGTGTCAGCCGGTCCATGGCGGCGAGCACCGTAATGCGCAGGTTTGCGTGGTTGCGGAAGTCTGGGTTCGCTCCTGATGTGCAGTCCCGTCTCCTCAACATGCCTTTTGACGGTGAACACCTTTTTGGCAGCAAGGCTGACGAGAGCCTTGAGAGGTTGCAGACCTCCAAAGCTGCAGCGAAGTCGTTGGGCGCTGCAGTTCGCCAACCTCTGCCTTTTCCTCCTAGGGGACAGCAATGGAGGGGTGGTTCCTTTCGCTATTACTCGTCCTTCAGTAAAGCGAGGGGAGCTAGCAGTCAGAGGCCATCGTAAGAGTGCCAGAGGTGGAAGCAAAGGTACTTGAGGTGCCAAGGCCGCTCGGGCAGTTGCCTCTTTGCCCTCAGGCAACGCCGCAGCCGCTACCACTCAGTCATGAGGCCAGGTCCCATGGTTCACCAGTTGGGGGAAGGCTGGCGCAGCATCTTGTAGAGTGGCAAGCCATTACTTCAGATGTGTGGGTTCTGGAGATCATAACCCACGGCTACTGTCTTCCTTTTCGGCAGAGGCCTCACGACAATCCACCAGGGAACCTCTCTTTGAAGTGTCCGGATCTGCTCCTTGCGCAGGAAATTCAAGCCCTGCTGGAGAAAGGCGCCATAGAACTGGTGCCTGTAGCGGAGAGGAACAAGGGATGGTATTCCCCTTATTTTTTGATTTCGAAGAAAGACGGGGGATTGAGACCCATCATGGATTTGCACGGTTTGAACAAACTCCTCAGGAAGGACAAGTTCAAGATGGTGACTCTTTCTCAAGTCCTCCAGGCCCTTCAACTTCAGGACTGGTTGGTGTCTCTCGACCTCAAGGATGCTTACTTCCATGTGCCGATCCATCCCAAGCACAAGAAGTACCTGAGGTTTGCGGTTGGCGACTCGCACTTTCAGTTTCGGGTCCTGCCGTTCGGATTGACCTCCGCCCGAGGGTTTTCACCAAGCTCATGATGGTGGTGGCAGCGCATCTCAGGAAAGGGGGGATTCACGTCTACCCCTACCTGGACGATTGGTTGATCAGGGGGAGCTCTCCCGAGCAAGTCCTGGATCATCTGTCCGTCACCTGCCACTCCCTTCACAGGCTGGGCTTCTCCCTCAATATAAAGAAGTCCCATTTGACACCAACGCAGCGGCTCCAGTACATCGGAGCAGTGCTCGACACGTCCCTGGGGCAGTGTTTTCCTCCTCAGGTTAGGTATCTTCACATTCAGCAGATGGTGCACAAGTTTGTTTGCCCAGAATCTCCCAGCGTCCGAGTTCTTGAGACTGCTCGGCCTCATGGCATCCTGCATTCTTCTGGTGCCAGAGGCTCGTCTGCGGATGAGATCTTTGCAGTGGGCACTCAAGCTCCAGTGGTCTCAGTCCTCCGGCAGGCTGTCGGACCCTGTTCAGGTGCTGCCCTCGGTAGCCCGGGACCTTCTGTGGTGGGCCGTCTAGGGCAATCTGATGAAGGGGGCCCCATTTTGGCTGCCCTGGCCGGAGGTGACGATCGTGACAGACGCATCCCTCAGGGGATGGGGAGCTCATGCCAACGAGTTGACAGTCAGCGGTCATTGGTCTCCGTCGGAGTCCAGACTCCATATCAATCTGTTGGAGCTGAGGGCCCTCAGGCTAGCCCTGAAGGCTTTTCTGCCTACTGTGCGCGTAAAAAGTGTCCTGATTCTAACGGACAACACGGTGGCCATGCACTACCTCAACAAAAAGGGGGGGCAGGGTCACTTCCGCTGTGCAGGGAGGCGATGCAGCTCGAGTTCTGGGCCATCCAGCAGGAAGTTTCAATCTCGGCAGTTCATCTGGCCGGAGACGACAACGAGACAGCGGACGCTCTGAGCAGACAGAGCACGATCTCTCACGAGTGGGAGCTGGCTCAGGAGATTCTCCTGGAGATCTTCGCCCTTTGGGGGACCCCTCAAGTGGATATCTTCGCCTCCAGTGTCAACCGGAAGTGCGAAAGGTTTTGCTCGCGGGAATTTCCTCCAAAAGGAGCCTTGGGAGACGCGTTTGTGGTGGAGTGGTCGTTCCCACTGCTGTACGCGTTTCCTCCAGTCCCCGTCATCCCGCAAGTGCTGCGGAGGTTCCCGGATGATCCTCATTGCTCCGGCGTGGGCCCGGAGGACGTGGTACCCGGACCTTCTAGACTTGTCCATCTGCCCTCCACGTCGTCTTCCCTACCGAGACGATCTGCTCTCACGGGAGGGGGGTCAGGTTCTCCATCCAGAGGCCAGATCCCTCAATCTTCACTCTTGGCTTCTGAAAGGTTGAGGTATAAGGATTGGGACCTCCCTGAAGACGTGATGGAGGTGTGGCTCTCGGCCAGGCGGCCGGCAACAAAGTCTCTGTACCGTTGCCGTTGGAGAAAGTTCTGCGACTGGTGCAGAGTTCAGAATGTGGATCCTTTTGAATGCGACATTCCCATGGTTTAGTCTGGGAGGTTTAGAGGGTTGTCACATATTTCCCTAAAGTGTGTAAGAGGGTTATATATTCCCATTTTTTTTTTTATATTACTTGATTTAATCGATTGGCGATTTTTACAAGAAAAGAAAACATAACTGTTGCAAGTAAAACATAGCACAGAGCAAGAAGAAAAAATGTAGGGTTAACATGACATAACGAGCCAAACAAAACAGCGAGACAAAGGCTGTTTGTCCTCACGGTTTCTCAAGTAGCAGACACGTCTGAATTAAACCTATGTGTTGCTCCCGCTTAAGGTTTGTTTCCCATTAGTTCCTAGAGCTGACAACACACCTCTGTGGAGGTTTTTGGAGTGTTGTGCGAGGATTGCTATGTTCATGAAAATTGTATGTTTTTGTCGGTGCCAAAAACAATTGTGAGGTCCATTTTGAACTGCATTGAGTGAACTGGTGAATCAGTGAATTTAGGTATAATTTTCCAGAGGCACAGGCCTGTAACTGAGAAATATCTGTCCACTTTGAATTTTCACTTTGCCCTCGGAATTTACAGGAGGTTTCTGTCAGTAGAATGTAGCGGAGAGTGGAGAAGCTAGTAGTGGATCTTATTATTTTAGATGTAGAACCAGGCCATTGATGCTTGTTTGGAAAGATCCCCAGCATATCTGGTGTTTTGAGACCTTGCCTGATTTTTTTAGTTCTCTTTAACCTCACTTCCTTGATTAACTAATTTCATTTTAAGAGCACTGGTTAGTCCTAAGGCCACTAGTGCAGGGGGATCTGGTAATCAATTTAACTCAGTGGTGTGGCAGTACTATCTCCCTAAAGGGGAGTAGCGTTGGGAAACCAAGTTTGCTGTTCTTTTTTGAACAAATGGCCACTTTTGCCAAAGCTCGGACAGGCTGGTAGCAGTGGTACCTTTATTTTACTCTGTTTACATGCAGTTCTGCACACCTTTTACCCTTTTACTTTTTAACCTGTGCCTGTCTATTATCTTCAAGAGAGATCAAAATGGCTCTCCATGTTATTTAAGCCCTGTCTTCGTGCTTCACTGTCCTTTTGGCTGTCTTCCTTCCACGTAAGGGTAGGAAATGGCTGTATATGCTCATCACTCTGCTGACTTTAGCCAGAGCCTGTGAAGTAGCCTTTGTATGCGGCAGTTCCCAATACACATTCCGAACCTTGTGTGGGGTCATGACTAAGCCTAACTATAACTAGATAGCCACCCGTAATTAAAATGTTGCAGTTCCTCTGATAGGTGGGATGGGACTCACCCCAAGCCAGGATTTTGTATATTGGAGAAGATCTGAAGCCATTCCTTTTGTTGACTTCTGGAGCCAGGAACCCACCGCACGAAAGGCAGCCGACAGACACTGCAAGAATCCTGCAGGGACAACAGCTGTCTACGCCATCTTCCACAAGGAAACGCTCTGCTCTTTCATCTATAGGGAAGACCTCCTATTGTGCCACCTATCCCTGAAATGTTAGGCCTACATCTCTGGTGTCTTCTCCTAGAGCTCTGAAGAGAAGTGGTCCTTTAGCTGGCATCCACCATTGGTAGTGGCTACTCCTCCTGTTGCCTGGATCTCGAGCCGCCTGGTGCTGTGAAACTTACAATGCACTTGGACATCTCTGCTCTGCACCTAATGCTTTCTGCCAGGAAGAGGAGGGTTGCTGACGCCGAGTTCCATTGTCCTGAGTTTTCATCCTGAAGAACCTGAGTGAGGGCCAACTTATCTGTGTATCTTGTCACTGGTGTTTTCATGAATCAGTCTAATTGTTGCAGTTAAAATAAGTCTTGAAACCTACACATTAAGCAATTTGACCTGCAAGATGGAATACTGAATACCTGAGTAGTTAGTATTAAGGAGAGCATATGTGAGTCACCTATATGCATTTTACATGAATGGATTGGCAAGGTCAATTTTGAACAGTGGGTAATGTAGTTAGCACTATAGTGCCTAGTTGCAAATTCATGGAGGTTTATGCATTCATTGCAAACATGTGTAACTTTGCAATGGAACTTTATGATTTCAGTGTATTGATGTATTGGGTAGAGACACTTGTAGTGGATGTTTGATATAGGCATGAGGATTGTGTACTGAAAGGTTTATGGTCAGTTGACATTCGATGTATATTTGAATTTGGGAAAGTCCCATTTAGAATATGTTCTGCTCTCAACTCAAAGCAGTGAGACCAACGACAGAGTAAATATTGTCAGCAAGTTGGATGAAGATAGGTCTCCTTAGACATTGAGTGATTTCGCAATTCGTAAGATAAATTATGCTGGGATAATTAACACAGGCCATGACAGAAAGCAACATCCTAAACCAGAAAGAATAAAGTGGTGTGCGGTTAGCTAATATGTTTTAATAAAACTATTCAGAAAATTGCAATTTAGATTAAATCTCATTTAAAATCTATATGAAACACCTCAAATCTGGTGTGAGGGGGCTTAGAAAATACACATGATCCAGTGATATTTTGTCCGACATTCGGGGAGCTGAATCCCAGCCAGCCAACAATAAGAGCAGAGAGCTGAATCCCAGCAAGCCAGATGATAGATTGTCGGGATCAAAGAAATGGGTGTGAGTGCCATTAATTAAGAGCACAAACGTGCTAACTAATTATTGTTACATTTTTCAAAGAGACAAATAAGTATTTGGGGAATTTATATTTGATTACCTGTTGCAATTCATTCATGCAAAGAGCCAAAGGAGCATTTGGAATTTTTATTTCATTACCCGGTACATTAATTAGTACAAAGGACAAAGAAGCATTTTGGGGAATGGGAATTTTTATTTGGTTATCATGTAAGCTAAAATTGTGCCAAGAGGCTAAGCGTCTAATTCACAGAAGCGTTTTATAATGGCAAACCCCCATTGGAAAACACTCTGTGAATAATTAGGCCCATAGAGTATGCCCTGTAACCTTTACTTGATTACCTACTTGTTGGGGAAAGCGGGCTTCTACCGACAGGAGCTCAACAAGACGGTGTGGGAGGTGCCCAAGCGCTACACTAGCCTCACTCCAGTGGGCTTAATTGCCTATGGTTCTGACTGGCTCAGACCTCTGCTTTCCTAAAAGCAGTGGAGTGGCCTCTTTGTTGTGGTGAGTGAAATTTCATGTATCTGAGTGTGAGATGCCCAGCAATGGGAGACTAATACTGGAGCTTGAAGTGAAAAGACCTTTTTTTTAAAAAACATTTATTTTATTTGGTTTAATTTCATTGCAATGTTTACAAAAACAAAAGTATAACGTCCCATGAACCCGTTGGTAAGTTTCCTTTTCCAATCCTTCCACCAAATACCCTGCATCCCAGTTACATTTGTGATGTGCACTGAACAGGCTGCTGTCAGTAAATGGATGTTTTTCTTTTTTTCTAGTGCACTGCTGTGCACCTTCATTTTTTACAGTGCTAATCCCTTTTGAGTACATGTACTGAAAATGCCTGCTCCTCATTGTACAAGCCATGCTCTATGCCTCGAGTGCCCAGGAGGTAAATGCTTGATTTGTGTGCATGTTAGTTTGCAGAGTGGAATGTGTAGGAGATGCTGGCTTGCTTCGCTGGTGATTGTGTGGGTGACAGGCTTGAGTTAGTCATGAAGGTAAGATGGGATTTTGTAGTTGATAGCTTTCAAAACAACGCAAAGTCCTTTGAAGGCACTTTTTTGAGCTACAGGGAACTAGTGGAGAAGGGCGAGAGGTGGTGGTGATGTGTAAATGCTTGGGTAGTTGGAGGAGTATGGCTGCTTTTGTTTGGTATGGCTTGCTGGGGAGTCCAGGGAGGACAGCATTGCCTCAGTCCACCTTGGAGAGAACGTGTGCTTTACCTGCTATTCAAACGTCATCTGGAGGAAGGAAGTGTGTCTGCCCTTATGCAAGTGTTGTAGACTGCATGTTTTGGAGGTAGCAAGTATTTGATGCGTGAAGGAAAGGTGGCTGTCCACTATTAGACAGGCACTTCCAGGTTTGAATTTTGGAAAGGGTCCTTATTGGAGGGCTAAGGTCGCCCCCAGCCCTTTTTCTGGATTTAAGGAGTTGAGCTGGATACAGGAACCAAATCGACCTCTGGAGCTGAAGAGAGCCGAAGAAGAAGATGGCCTACGGACCCCAGAGGGCTGCAGAAACCAGTATTAGCTCTGCCAATCCCACAGCATCATACACCTGACCTTCTAACTGACTGGAAAGACCTCTGCAAGGTGCCTTAGTGTCTCTGACTAGTGGTACCATCCAGTCACCCGTTTGGCTCGAGCTACGTCACCTGTTTTTGGTCATAGGATCATGCATATTTGCATTTTCTCTGCACGGCTTGGTACCACCTGTTCATCTTTGCACGGACCTCCAGCTGGCCAAATAGCTGAAACTCTTTGGGGTTGTCCTTGAGGCACTGCTGGGACTCTGGAAATTCTCTGTGCTGCCCTCCACCAGAAGAGCCTGCAGGTAGACTGAAGTTCAACCACTGTGTTACTGAGTGGCTCCTGTCTCTGTCCATGGCCAATGGAAGAAGTGCATCTTTGAAGATCTCCATGAAGGTCTCCCCTTCATTGTTAAACTGAATCTGGGTGTTCCCCCCCCCCTACAGTCTGAGGTCTCAAGAAGAACCTCAAGACGGCCGTAGTTGAACTGCCTTGAGCTGATGCCTCAATTACCCTTCATTGGACAGTGAGCCTTTTTTTCCCCAGCCGTTTCAACCTTTCTATGTGCCCTGGGGAATGACATGCCTCATATCTCTCCTTCATAGCTCTTGAACTGCCCCCTCCCCATTGGATTTGTATTGGCCGCAAAGTCCTGTTTACCTTAGTGATATCTGGGGTTGCCCCAGGACGGTGTTGTCTGGTGCTAAGATATGACTGCTGACTATCCGCTTCCTGAGTCTACTACACTGGCCTAGCTGCCTCCTGTGCCATCCCCCTCGAAGTACAGCTACCGCGAAACCCGAGAATGTAATCCAGAACAGTGGGCTTGTAAGTATAAAACATCCACTCCAGACATGCACCTCTCCTATCGCTATGCTCACTCTCTACTCTACACCAACATACAATAGAGCGCAGCTATACCCCTCGATCAATTCGGCCTAGCTGCTCACATACAAACAATACTCCATGAACACCTCAACATCTTGCTAGAAGGCAGCTATACCGCAGGGAGAATCGGCCTAGCTGCATATATAATCGTCCTACACAAGCCTAATGCCGCCAGAATGCAGTCTCAGAGACCAGCCACCAGACTGCACACATTCAACTGATCTCTCAATACCACCACACCTAATGTTAGGATGCAGCTACCATCAGGCAATCGCATCACCTGCTCTCATATTGAGTGCACCTTACGCTACCCTACTCTTTCGATTAGCTTGGACTACGGTCCCCGAGGGTGTTCAACCCACAAGCGCTTTGAGGTCCCCCTGCTGGGGGAGTTTTTCCTACTGTGGCGACGTGCAGTGGTGGTCGTCTGTGTAGTAGAGACCTTCCCTCGCTGTCTGATGAGGTGCCTGTGGGTGACAGTGCAGCGGACCATTAATGTTGTGTCAAACTCCATGTGACCAGCATCTCACTTTGTACAAATCACTGTCATGTGCATCTTTGTGCTCATGGTGTGACCCGTATGATGATGCACAAATGAGGCGGGGTAGGGGGACAGTGCTGGGACGCCCTGATATGTTTGCACGGTTTTGAATGTGCATGTTGGATGGGTTACTGTTGGTTTCTGCACAGGGTGTTTTGTACATGCAACCATGGATTATGGACATGTGTGGTCTGCCTGTGATGGGGAAGTGGTATGCTCATGTAGGTGGGGGCATTGGTGTGTCGTCTGCGGGAAGGGCGCAGGGGTGGGGGGTGGTGTTTTTGACTGGTGGCAATGGTGTGTGCATTTTGGACTGGGGTTGATTGGGCCATGTGGACACATGGCACAGGGGCCATGTTGTGCTAGGTGATGTGTCGATGCATACTGATGTTGGGTCTGTCTGCATTGCATGGGACATGTGGTGTTTGTCTGCAGTGCTTGTTGACATTCTTCATGGTGGGATGATGTTACTGTTGAAGGGTCTGGTTGGTGTGTTGCAGGGCGGCAGGTATCTGGTGGCTCTGACTTGTCCTGCGCAAGGCACAATTGGCTATGAGGGTACATTTATTGGCGATGGGATGTTAGTCATGGTCATTCACCGGCATCTCCAGACGATGTTGCACCGTGCTAGGCGTCTCCGACACCTCTATGCTTTCCATGTTCATGATGGATGCACATCTTTCCTCCCATGTGTGGAGTTTCAGGGGTGAATATGGGCCGCCTCCAGTGGCCTGGCCCTGCCTGCGGTCTGCTGCTAGTAGGTTGCATACTCTGAGGCGCAAGTCATCCCACCTTTTCCTGCAGTCCCTTACAGTCCTCAGTGTTGTGCCCACCGCTGACACTTTGCTTGCGACATCTGTCCATATTTCCTTTTTGCATAGCTGTGCGGGCCTGCGCAGGTCACCTCCGAAGACTTTGTCCGTATTGTCCACAAGGGTGTCGGCCAGCATGTTAAGTTCTGGCTCGCTGAACCGTGGTTTGATTTGTCGGATGCTCCCTTCGTCTCCCAGACATGTCTCTTAATGCTCCTCGACACTCAGCTGCTGTGGCCAACTCCTGTAGTCAAGGATTGCAATGGATTGTGTTTTTAAAGATGGCCACCGGTGCATTTTCCATTCCGGCACGATGACACAACTTCCGGTACCGGTATTGCCAGTACCGGTATCTACAGATTAATGATGCCGGGGTCGGTATCAACGGCATCGATGGTGCCGCTATGTGGGTTTTTGAAAGCATTACTGGTATGCCGCTACTACCATTTCCAACATGCCATTTGTTACGCAAAGCATGCTCTGAATCAGCTGGTGATTCCGCAAGCAGTGCTTGCCAGTATCGGTAGCTACAGCATGCCAGTGTTTTTGTTATTTTAGCGCCAAACTCGTAATGAAGCCCACTGTGCTGGTATTGATTTGTGTTTGACAATCCCAGCCTATAGTTGTTAGCATGTCAGGCCAACCATTACTCTTTATCTTGTCAAACCTGATTTCAATCTTTCAGCGATGTTCGGTTCTCATTCCCAATGGTTTGACTCTTCTAGCTGTGAGGGAGTGCAAGAGTGTTTTGTGCGGAGAGCCTGCTGCGTTGGAATTGTGCACTGAAAGTCCTTTCTCTACCTTCTCGCTCCGCTCACTTCTGCAAGGGTTAAAACCAGGGATTAAACGCAGAGCGTAGCGGGAGTGCGAGAATATTTTGTGCGCAGACCCTGCTGCATTGGAATTGTGTACTGAAAGTCCTTTCTCCACCTTCTCGCTCCAGCAAGGGTTATTAAATCCCCGGATCAAACGCGGAGCATAGCAGGAGTGCAAGAGTGTTTTGTGTTTAGTGTTTGGTGGAAGCCGCCAGACACTGAAGGACTATTTTCTTTCTTTTCGGTCTACAATCTTCAGTATTTACAAAAGCAGAAAGCAGCATTGTGTACGTGACTTGGAGACATGATTAAACAGACTTGTAAGTATTGAACTAACGTTATTAAAGTTTTACCCGTTCGCACACGACACTGTTGATTGCAGTATATCTAACGAGTGCCAAGTACACAAACTACTAAATTATCAATCGTTACCACATGTAAAGCTGCATCTTCGGTATTTTAAAGCCTAAATTATATTTTTAAACACAGTTTTAATTTTGCATTGACAAAACTGTAGAGTGAATAAAAATGAAAATAAAACAACCCAAGAGACTCAGTCTTAGAAGTCAAGCCGCCATAAAGGGGAAAAGACTACGTAGCCCTCTTGCTGCGAGAACGCAACGTGATGACCCACGAAGGAAAAGAGGCACAAGAGAGAGTAACAGTAGTGCCCTTATCCCTGAACTGCAAAAACAGAAAATATCTGGGTTTTTTGCTGGTGTGGGAAACCTGAAATCGGCATCACCAGTGTAACGCTCACCTGGTATCCACGGGGACGTCACTCAGCCTGTTCTGACCTCTTACGACCTCGAACCCTTCCCTGGAGGCTATTCGACTGGAGACTGGGCCTGAAACACAGGATTGGTAGAGTTTAACTCCCTATTGGGAAAAAATCCAAGAAACAAAACCAGCTCTAATTCGAAGTGCCCGTCATGGCAATTAGAAAGCAACCCTATTGAAGTTGCGAAGGAATTCAAATACCTGGGCGTCATGCTGGACAACTCACGTTCAGAAACTTGCATGCAGCGCTTCATATGGTCGAAAGCAAGATCTTCAGCAACCCAAGCACGAATGCTAGACAACAAATTTGGCAGGTTCTCCCTGATTCCGCTGCTAACCTACTACAAGTCAAAAGTGGTTCCCAGTTTATTGTACGGGGCAGAAGCCATGCCAGCTCTCCCAGAGGAGATTGGGATAAAGATGGAAGGATTCTTCTGGAGATCAGTTCTGTCTCTACCGAACTCCACATCCATGTCGGCCATCAGGAGAGAGCTAGGCCTAATTTCCTTGGGGGCCCGGGCTGAAAACAACAGCATGTCTCTCTACAGAAACATCTTGCTCCCGGAAGCTTCGCCTTTGTATATCCTGCTCCAAAAAGAACTCCAGTCAGGCAGATCAAAAATGCTTACTGCCTGGGCTTCAAAGAGAAAATGCAAGCTGGAATCCGTTGCATGTTCAGAGACTAAACTGTTGCAGAACCAACTGAGAATCAAAAAAAAACTTGAAGAACTAGACTGGATCAAGACTCAAGAAAATGCGGCAAAGAATAAGCTACTAAGGCATATGCCACCCTTTGCAAGGAAAATCAATGATCCAGCGGAAATGTACAAAAAATTCCCAAGCAAAAAACTTCAAAATCTTTTTATCAGAGCAAGATTGAACCTATTGCCAACGAATGAAATCCGCTTCATCAGAGGATTGGCAATCATGAATACTTGCAGACTATGCAAGGAGGAGGCCGAATCAATCCGCCATTTAGTAACTTCATGCACGGCACTTCAATCAATACGAGAAAGCTATATAAAACCGGTCTTAGAGCCTTACGGGGTCCCTGAAGAATCGAGCTGGTGGCCGCGTATGATCAGTGGCCAAAGAACTGCTTGGACCATTGCCACTACTAAAATCCTACAGTCATCACTGGTAAAAATTGACTCAGAGACCAAGAGTGGGAATGATAGATAAATAAGTAACCAAGAATAGCAGGAGAACTGTAACAGTACAAATACGCGAACCAGGAAAGGAAAAGAAACGTAAAGAAGGATCGAAAGGAGCTGCATCAGTTTTTGTAAAAACAATTAATTTTGTTAACGCAAATAAAAAAAATAAAACAAAAATAAAAAAATTAAAGATATTGCAGAATCTGCAAGAACCCTGATATTCTGGAGACTCCCTGACATGTATTAACAAAGTGCCATGTCTTGGGATCTGAATATATGACGTCCTTGGGCCATCTTGTACATGATTAACATGAAATTAAAAGTGACACGTTATGGGTATATTGTCTGAATACAGAATGCCAGGGGGTGCATATTGCTGTGTACCAATTGTGGTCCCGAATAAAACATTTTTAAAAAAGGCTTAACAAAAGTCCCATTATGAACAATTTGGCACACCAAATTAACATCTAATTTGCAGTCAATGTAATTGGTTGATAGACTAAAGAGGTAAAATGAGATGAAATACAGTAGATCAATGCTTTTAATTGCATTGTATATTTTAGAGTATTAATGATTTTAGAAACTTATGTTAAAATACTATAAGCTCCAAAGATGTAAACTGAAATTAGGTAACAGTGATGTTTGTTGAGTAGAAAGTATTTGTGTAAATGAGGATTCATGAGCTCTAAGATTCTGTCTGTCTCTGATGTGAAGAGTACATTGAGAGAATGGGACAACCCATGGTAAAGATATGAAATGAAATGTATATGTGCAATTTTATTTATTTTGTTACGATGATTTTAGATGATGTAATGTAAATTTGTAAAGTGTTTATGAAACTAAACAAATTTAAATAAAAAAATAATAATAATGTAATGCCTAACTGATATTCTCTCTGTTTAAATCACTTTGATTGATTCACACTTTCCAGTTGTGCTGCTTTTCTTAGTCCCTTTGGCCAAGTGCACTTTGCGCCATTGCCCATCTCTACAGAATGTGTACATAAACAGTTCTCACTAAAACGTTAATCATTTTACTATATTGTTTTCACGTTATAATACTGTTTCAAGAATGTGTTTTTATTTTCAGAACTACATGGATTATTTGTCACGTTTGTATGAAAAAGAAATTAAGGACTTCTTTGAGGTTGCGAAGATCAAGATGACTGTCATGACTAAAGAGGGGAAAAAGTTTGGTAAGCGTCATGACATGGATTAGTATCACTTCCGTTCTTTTAAACAAAGATACATGTTTCATAATCAGTGCAGTATTGTTCAGTACTTCCTAACATTCTCTCAGACAAACAATGCCCAAATTCTTCACTAAGTCTTTCCACAGTCTGAACATAATGGAAGCATATGTTTTGTTTCAACAATGCAATTTTACTGTATTGGAGTTGTTGGGCCATCATTACGATGTCAATTTCTTCATTGAGTGCAATTCCTACATTCTACTCTGATGTGGCCTATCAAACAGTCTGCATTTCTCCATAAGGCTCAAGCAGCATCCAAAAACTGAACATCAAGATCATATTTTGATCACGCTGAAAACATTTAGTCATAGGTCACATTGTCCAAAAACATCACTGATGACCAGACCATACATGCCTGAGTATTATAAGGCCCCATTGTTTGACCCCTTTGTCAACTCAAGGAAAGTAAGGTACTCTTTTCGGTGGTAAGGATGACTTTTGGGAGTCTGTTCAACATGGCGAATGTTCAATGGGAGATTGAGAACAAAATTGAAGCACACAATTTCTTTTTTTGAGTTTACAAAGATGTGTGTGGGGCTAAAATGCAGTACTAGGAGAATTAAATGAATTCATTAAAAAAATTGAGATTTACCACATACTGCGGACAATTCATTTGCTGGGTTTTGTTCTATGATACCCCAAGAATGAAGCTAATGTTGTGCAACATAATTTATGAAGCATTTCATTTATTTTAATATTAGCAATAATTAAAAACATTATTCTAGTGTAGAAAAATCTGGAAATATGTTTGTAAGTCAGCACTGCGAATACATCTACCAAATGCATTCTGCATTTTGGAGGATTAGCATTAAATGTCTGTTCGTATAATGCTCCAACTGCCTGTGTTTCATAAGGGTCTGTGCAAAAATTGAGGTTGCCCAATGTGTTTGATATATAGGGAAAGACAATAGTTGTAATCCAATTGACAGTGTTGTCAAATACATTGAAGTAGAGATTAGTTGCCTCACAACTGTTGATAGCATAGTTAAAATTTCTCCAAAAATACTTAGGCTGCCTTAGGATAATCTTCACCACACATTTCGCCTTACACATAGTTGCCAAAATATTAAAGAAAGTTGCGTTTGTGTGGTTATTCAAGGTCAGTTTCTGCATATCTTATCCACACACATTGATCCTTGTTTCTTTAATTTATACTAGTTGATGTGATGCCCTCTTTAACACTTTGCAAGATTGTTTGTCTATGTTCGAAATTGACTTTAGTCACATTCTGAGATGTCATCTCTTTAATGCCTTCTTCTGATTCGTTTATTTCCACTTGTAAGAGGGCATTGTTTTTCACAAGCATTCATCCCATATATTTGTGATTTAATGAATTACTTCACAAACTCCATAATACACTACCAAGCTCATTGTCACTAAAGAACTCTAACTCGAAGTAACAGATGTCCACACTGTTACCTACAAGCACATGCTCAATACAGGGATTTTCGGGGTCTAGCATGCAGACGTTCATGTGTACCAAACAAATTTTGCTTGTGGCCTTTAACTCTGTCGTCCACTTCTTAGCGTCTTTTTCATTCTAGAACTATTATTGCTCTCTGAAGGTGTAGTTGAATAAGGCTTCCTATTCTAAAGTGCAATTGCAACATAGCAGGAGAGCAGGAGATGCTTGGATGATAGATGGTACCATAGGATAGGTACTGTGGCCCTTAATCTTGCATGATATATACCACTGTGATTGGCTCTGTTGCCCATTAAAACATTGGTTGTAGTCCTCTGAAATATGTAGTGTTCAAATTAACTATTTGTGCAATACCATCAATACATTGTTTAAATATTTTTGTGGCTGCACCAGAGATGTACCAGAGCTTATATAAATCACAGTAAAAATCAATATATAGCTCTCCATAGATTGCAAATAAAATCTCTTTTGTTTGTGATATTTGTATTTTCCAATTCCCAAACGGTCATAGTCAAGAGAAATAATTTAAAATATTGTATGCCTTAATTTCCAAAATATTGTATGCCTTAATTTCAGCAAAAAATAAGTCACCAGTTTGACAACTGTTTAGCGTTTTATTTTGAACAAGCAATGTGGGCATATACTGCAAAGAAAGAGAGCAACACTCTTTTCTTGGTAATATTGCAGCAGAACCTCAAAGTACCAGTAGTTGACCATTGCAACCTGTCGTAAATTAATGTCATGGATGCTTTTAGAGTGTAATAAGCTATGCTGCACTCTGCCTGGTAAATGTGTATTAGAAGCAGGTTGTATATACATGTGCAGTAAACTTACCCTAAAGATGCAAGTTTAAGTCTTTTTGTATATAAGGTGCTACTTTATTCTAGTTTCATCTTCTTAGTATAGTCAATATCTGATACTAGCACAGACAAGAGAACTTTTATTGTAAGCGATATGTTATTTTCAAAACATATTGGTCCCAAATACATCCACATGTTTGGACTCAAATAACTGAAAGAAAAAATGTGCTTGCTAGCAGACTATAACCATTTGTTGTAGCCTACCTCATTTATCTATATTAACCACACTTTACATTCTGGGTATCGGGTATGTAGGTGTGAGTCAAGACAAAAAGGTTAGTGTGGAGTGCTAATACAAAGATATATTTAATGTAGTCACTGTTCAGAAAGACCTGCTTTTTCATGGTTTTATAATCCCTGTGTCGCACCCATAAATAAATATGATTGACATAAACCCTTTTACACACCGATTCTACTCCTTTTTTGTTTCCTTCTGGAAGATAATACCTTTAGATTGTCCCTCATAGATTGTATATCTACAACTGTTTGAAAGTTGAATAAAATTCCATCCTCATCAAGTACACTTCAACTGCAAGTAACCATTTCATTTTAATTGCCTGTGAGAAACCTTTCAATTCATATTCAATAATTGATTATTTATTAAAAGGGTTCCAACAATGATTTCCATTTCAACTTCCAATTAAAACTGCCATGCTTGCCTTCTTCTCATACTATGAAATCTATACTTGTTTTCGCCATTAGCTATTTTCATATTATAGTTCTTTGCATGTTTCTTCTTTACTATTGACTAACTTGCCTATTATGCATGGTTTGTGCAACATGCTCTTTATGATGCTTTTTTGTCTTTGATGCTTGCAACCTAATCCATCTCAGCTACGCTGCCACGAAAAGAAAGTGCTGTCAAACAGGAAACCGAGAGTGAGTATTACCAGTGCACTAGCCAGCTTCATCAATGCTTGTTTCTTGATATTTTATTCCTAATTGTTTGCTATGTTTGTGTCATGTAAGATTTGCCATACTAGCCTACATGTGTACACAAGGTGGCACTTGCTTTGCTCTAGTAAACTAAGGTGCCGGTCTTAGTTGGAAGACTTGCCATGGCAGTTGAATATGCCATAAGGCTTATATGGTACATAATTCTCCAACTTGGCATGATTTGCATGCCAACTGCTGTGTATGGTTTTTAAAAGAAGCTGAAGTACACTAATTGGAAGAGATTAGTTCTATTATACGTGAAACTACTGCTTTCCTTGAAGGCCTTTTCTCTTCAATTGCTTCATGTGTGAGCTGGAAGTATACAGATCATTACTGTAAACTGGCAGCTTAATTTTTAATTGAAGATAACGGGCTCTCTTTATAGGCATACAATATTGGCTTTCAATTGTGAAACAGGATTTATTTCCAAAAGTGATGTTTTAGTCTCCTCGTCACACTGGCCTGTCCTACAGCATTGGAGTTTAGTTGACAGATGATTGTTCACTTATAAATGTTTCTTTTTTTATTTCTTTTCTTAATTAACATTTATGTCACCTTTTATGGGGTTAGCATTGGGCAGTTTAATTCAGTTTGTTTGGCTTTATTTTGATATATTATATCATAAAAGATATATCATAAAAGCAATAAAAATCAACATCACATCTTTAATACATTAAAAAAGAATTAAATGCAGAAGTCTATGCCCTAAATACTACAATAATAAAACAAATAATCTAAAATATTGCATAACGACTGACCACACTGGTCAACACTATCCTAATTTGTGCATCCATCACAATTCATACATCCGTCACAATTTATGCATTCTAGACCATTGGAGGAGAGATGCAGTACATTCACAATCATACTTCAAAATAATGTACATATATAAAGGCAAATTACACATTAATGTGCAATTGTGCTCCTGACTGATGTCACTTGACCAGAAGAACTTGGATATCCTTGCCACTCATTACAAGCAACTGATTGGTTTATACAAGTTTTCAATAGCAGCTCATGCTCTAATAACTGTTTGCAACCTCCTGATGAGGTCCCATGTTGTTAGTCAATGTGAGTCCATGGCCATTATAATTCATTTAAAATGTGGTAAACCCTTCTAGTAGGAGAAATGTGCCTTTTTGAAATCTTTGGGTTATGATATGGCATTTTTAACGCGCCTATACACAAGTGTTTCAAGGCGCGACAAGGCAAGGGAGGGGGAACAGAAGGAAGACGGAGACAGCGATCTTACTAGGCCACCAAGTGACATTGAGATCGCGCAAGTGCAGGGGAGATGGCAAGGGGAGGGGGCAGTGCAGTACATAAGATAACCGTGAAAAAATAAATAAGATGAATAAATAAAATAAACACAAAGATAATAATAAAAGGGCAGCCAGCTGGTGGCAAGATTAAGGCAGACATCAGGTGTCAAGTGCTCCAAGTGCTGGCAGGGAGCTGTAGGGATGCAGAAACAGTACCTGAGTGCAAGGGTTGCCAGGGGGCAGTGCAGGTGTGCAACTGGCAGGAAGGGACCTGGGCCCAAGATCGGAAGTTAGCCAGGTCAACCAGAGCAGTATCAGTTTCAACCAGGAGATCAGCAAGGGAGCCGAGGAGAGAAAGCAGACGCAAAGAGGAAGTTCTTGAGGTGTTTCCGGAACTGGAGATGGTTCTCCTCAAGTTTCCGAGAGGCTGTTCCAGAGGGAGGCCCAGCAGAAGAAGGAGATCTACCACCGACTCATTGCTTGGAGAAGCGACTGACCCTGAGGGAGTTGGTGGATAAGCGAAGAGCTCGAGAAGGAAGATATTTAGGAAGAGCTAGTTGAAGGTATTGAGGCCCCAAGCCAAAAGAAGGCCTTATGGGCAATGCAGAGGGTTTTGAACTTAATCTTCCCTGCCACGTGGAGCCAGTGCAGTGATTTCAGTCCTGGTGAGATACGATCCCTGGGCTTGAGGCCAAGGACAAGTCTCACAGTCCTGTTTTGGATGAGTTGCAGCGGGCGGAGAGTAGAGGCAGGTAGATTTAGAAAGAGGCTGTTGCAGTAGTCCAGCCTAGAGAGAACCAGAGCTCTGGAGATAGTGAGCTTCTGGGGGAAAGAGAGAAAAGGAAGAATATCTCTGAGGAGGTGCAGCTGGTAGTTTGACTTCTTAGAGACGTCAGAGATGTGAGGAGAAAAGGAGAGTGTGGAGTCGAAGATGACCCCGAGGTTTTTTGCCTCGCAGGTGGGAGCAGGAAGAGGGCCAAGAGAGGCCAGTCGGAGAGCTACAGGAAAGGAGGGAGCAGGGGTGCCGATGAGGAGAATCTTGGTCTTACTGTCATTAAAACAGAGATCATTGGCGGCACACCACTCCTGGATAGCAGACAGTCAGCGATGAGAGAAGCAGAAGAGGTGGCGGAAGTGAGCCTGAAAATGAGTTGTCATCCACATAGCACTAAAGTTGGGGCAGAGAGTGGCAATGTGGTGGGCAAGAAGTACCAGGTATTGGTTGAACAGCCACAAAGAGAGGTTAGACCCCTGGGGAACACCACAGGTAAAGATAGAGGAGAGGAAGGGCCCCAGTTGTACCTGGGAGGGTCGATTGGAGAGGAAAGAAGTCAGTCAAGCCAGGGCCTGATAGAAACCTAGGTTATCACGGTAATGGTTGAGCAGGATGTCGTGGTTGACCCTGTCAAAGGCAGAAGAGAGATCAAGTAAGATGAAGACACATAGGGTGTTGGAATCAAGGTTGGAGAGCAGGTCTTCACTGATGTTCTGGAGAGCAGTTTCCATGCTTCTGGAAGCTCTGAAGCCAGACTGATGTTCATGGAGACAACTAACAGATTCAGTGTGAAGATTAAGCTGGGAGATGGCCAGCTTTTCCAGGAGTTTTCCCAGGAAAGGTGTGATGGAGATTGGGCGATAGTTGGCTGGGCAGCAAGGGTCAGCAGAGGGTTGTTTAAGAAGTGGGTGCACAAGAGAGTGATTCAGGGGGGGAAGGGAAGACTCCAGTGGTGAAGGAATGGTTGCAGAAGTCAGCCAGAGCAGGAGCCAGGGTGTCAATGTGGTCCTTGATGGTTTTGGAGGAACAGGGGTGAACCTGTTTTGACGAGACTTTCATAGATCAGGCTTGTTTGGAAACCTTGTCTGGGGAGAACAGGGGAAAGGCAGAGTAGGAGGGAGGAGATGTGGCCAAAGAAGGGCCAGGGGTAGAGGGAGGAGGGGGAGACTGAGAAGCCCATTGTAGGATAAACTCTTTGATTTGCTGTTTCACCATCACTTTTTAGTGGAAGCACTAGACACTTTAAGTGCAGTGCTGCAGGGACTCATTGGGTCTCGATTTCTTTTCTCTAAAGTAACTTTTTGTTACTTTTTAAATGTTACAGTGAGTCCATATGTACTTTTTCCAGGAGGACTGTCGTGCACCTTTGTTCTAACCACAATAATACTTTTTTTGAACACCATATACTCAAAATGGCTGACGCGCATGTGGTAAGTCCTGTTCTATGATGCATCTTGTTTATTATCTTCCTCTGTCCCTTCTCAGCTCAGATATAGCCTTAGTATGGCATTCACCTTAAAAGAGTTTCAACGGGAAGGCCAGCAGAATATCCTTGGCACTTAATAGTACTAGTGCTGACATAAAAGGTGGAGGGGAAACCCTTCAGCCTTTACACATTCCATCGTGGGCTATGTCTTGCTGCCGTGCAGCTGGTTGCCCATTATTGGACATTCCCTACCTGTTTGATTGGTGAAAGTCCAAACTATTTGTGGTCCGCCTTTGATTTAATTCTCTCACCAGATCCAAGTGTTACATCAGAATTCCTATTTTGGGGATCCTATGACTCTTTTCTGGTGCCCCTCTACTTTTTCCCCCCTGACTTTTTGGTTCCTTTATTGTTATTATTGTATTCATTGAGCATGGACCTAGCTTCGATAAGCAACCAAGTGCTTTACAGAGGTAAACAACAATACAAATACACAACCAAGAGCATTCAGAGGTATACAGCAGTACAGATGCATAACGGATTGCTTTTCAGAGGTAACAGACCAGATGTACAGAATGGGGTAGGATATAGAGGGGTACAGAGGAAGGGTACAGCTGTACAGAGTAGCGGGGAGGAGAAGGGCAGACAGTGTATCGCAGTCAAGTGGCACAGGGGTGACGTGATTGTGATGCTGGAAATGCATCGGAGGGACAGGGCCTCCGTATCCTTGTCCTTTACTGCTTTTTGTCGTGTGTTCTGTCGTGTTTTCTGCACAGGAGTTCATGTGGGACTCCTGGCAGTGCAGCTCTCTCTTTTGGTTTGGTGAACAGACCCGTGGGATACCCTTATGGCACCCATGGGTGGGGGTACAACCCTGTGCCCCTAGTGTATGTTTTTGGGCACCTGTGGGTGGCCCACAGAGCAGGGTATGGGCTGGTGGCAGCTCCATGCTGAAATTGACAGGTGCGCGAAGTATCCTCCATTTTGGGATACCCCGGCCCTGCCATTGGGATCCGTTGATTCCTGATGGAAAACAAGATGGCCCCCGTGGCCTCTTGCTTTCTATTACCCATTATCTTGTTTTCCCAAAGTCCTGGGAAGCCCTGACTCTGTCCCTTCCCCCTGACTGGCTGTTGGGTGAAAGTGCCATATATGGTGGTGTTGTGAAGGCCCGGCCAGGCTAGCTGGAGCCTTCCCGGTGATGTATGTTGTGGGTACCTCCTGTGGGTGGGACCTGGGTGAATAGAGTGTGTGATGAATATGCATTTTGTGTTGTGGGTGTCTAGTATCTGGTGGTTGACACAATGACTGGGACAACCATGCCCGAAACCGGTATGAATGCAGCTTGGAGTGTTGAATGGCTCGGTACTTGTCCCAATACACATAACTTGTTGTGAGTGTCTGGGGAGAAGTGAATGGCCTGAATACCTCGTGTGCCTGATTGGCTGCCTGCCTGCATGAATGCCCGTAGTCGTGATTGGATGCTTGAGTGTGACCCAGCGGAATGAATGGGAGATCAACAGTATATCTGGGGACCTCTCACTGCTAGGAATCGTGTTCAGAAGCTGAAGTCCACTACGACGAGTAACTGGAGTAACTGACGCTTGACCTTGAAACCCTGCTGGACGAGAAGAAGTGCCGTGGCTCTCCTTCACAATCTGAAAGCTGCTGTGTTTTCAAGGACTGACCCAGAGAGGACCTGGTAAGGCGTCCTCTTCCCGAGCTACGAGGGACCATCGTGCACAGCTGACCTTTGCCAACGCTCCCTGGTAGACAGACCTTCGACAGGCTGCCGACCCGATACGGGGACTGCTGCGGCACTCCAAGGAGAAGCACTCGGACTGTTGTCCGCCACTATCGACGACCGCCGTCGCCGACCCGAGCCGCCGTGCTCCCATTTGCCTAAGAACTTCCATTGATCATCGGACGCTCTCATCTGCATCGTCACCCGCTTGTCTCCCGCTGGAGAAGGCCCGACCGTCGATGCGCCGAGGAGCATCCACCGGTGGGTTTCCCGCCACCTAAAGACCACAGAGACGCCGACGACTTGACGCCCTTGCTGGGCCACAGTTCTTCATCATCTCTTTGCGGTCCAGAACTATCGTCACCGAGGTGCCCCGCATGCCTCCTCCTCGCAGGACGCCAACGCTCTGTCGTCGACGAGCACCGCTAGGAGCGAAGCTGTCACTTCCCTGCCGTAGTTCACCCTGTTCACCGTCGGACGTTCGACGACCCGTGACTCCCGCCTTAAAAGGAGGGCACTCAAGAAGGGCCGTCGATTCCCCGACACCGAACGCCAAGTTCCCCGACACCTCTCGACGATCCGTGGCTCTCGCCTGAAAGGGAGGCACTCAAGAAGGATCGGTCGGCGCATTGTCGGAGAACTCTACTCCACCAGGTTCATTGGGGGTGTAAAACCTTAGCAGGAAGAAGTGAGACTATTGAACATATGGACTGGGCTTGTGCGATATATCTTTATTTTACAGGTTGCCCAGGTGGGGGGGGGATCTCCACACAGAACTGTGCCTAGCGGTAGGGGTCAGCATTCTGCCTATTGTTTCAACCATCTTACGTTCCTGCCTATCTCTATTGCTGGTTTCCTCGTTATTAATCCGTGTGACATTTTAACCGTACAGTTGATGCACTTTAATGAGATTCGAAAACATTAGTGGTACCACTTTAGAATTGTATATATTTATCATTATTGACTTCCGAGTACAAAGTGCGTTACTGTGATCGCGTACATACCTTTGAATATTATATGAAGACTGTGTTTTCTGTAATACAGTGTGTGGACATTCCTTTGTTGGGGTTCGGGGACTACACTGAACCAGCCCGCATCACCTGCTGAGAAGCTAGGCCTTGATTGCTCGTCCATTGCTACCTTATAGAGAATCATGGCTGGGGTCTTCTGTGCCTCTCCTCTACCATATAGAGAGCAGAAGTACAGACATCCCCTACCAGTCTTTACAGTGATGACCTAGCTGTTGAGGAGGATAGACTCCTTGAAGAGATGGGTCTTGAGTTCTCATCTGAATTGCAGGAGAGTGGGGGAGAGTCTGATGCTGATGGGGAGGTTACATAGTCTAGAGGCGTAGGCAGGCAAGGCTTGTTTTGTGTTCCTTTCCTTAATGCAGAATCGAATTTCAAGTCTGCATGTGTCGTGGCTTCTGGTGGTGCACTGTCTGCCGGAGATGCAGAGTTTCTCTGCGGGGTAGCTGGGTGACTTAAGGGCGACTTCCTTATAGATGATGCAGCAAGACTTGAGGGTGATTTGTGCATGCAGTGGGAGCCAGTGATGGTCGATGAGGGCTGGGGTGATGTGGTCGTATCTGCTTAGACCCATAATGAGGCATCCGGTCGTGTGTAGAACAATTCTCAGGGGCACAAGGGTGGACAACGGGAGGCCTTTGAGCAGGGCATTGCCCCATCCAGAATGATTTGGACCAGTGCTTGAACGGTGGGGGGGGGGGGTCTTGTCTTTCTGCAGGAGGGAGAGCTGATAGTAGGCTGTCTGAGTTTTCTTAGCTATGTCTGTCTTGAAGGAGAGGTGTTTGTTGATGTGGAAGCCAAGGGACTTGGCGCAGGAGATGAGCTTGGGTGGGAAGCCATCAAGGTTCATGGATTATTCATGGATTATAGCCGGTCTGTAGGTCTGTTTGTCTGGGTGTTCGTTTTGTTGGTGAGGAGTAGGAATTCGGTTTTGGAGGGGTTGAGCTTCAAGTGGGCACTAGTCATCCGAAACTGGATCAGTGAGAGGTAAGTTTCGAGCCTGTGGATGTCCCTGATGGAGTTCACCTTGAGGTATAACTGTGTATCATCGGCGTATTGGTGCTGGGTGTGAATGTTGTGTGGGGCTTGAAGGGCTCTCAGTGGCTCAATGTATAAATTGAAGATCACTGTGAAGAGGATGGAACCCTGCAGGACTCCACAGGTGGCTGGTAGCATTGGCGATCTAGAGGAGTCCATCTGAACAAACTGCTGGCGGTTGGCGAGGTAGGACTTGAACCAGCGTAGGACAAGGTCGCTGATCCCCATGCGCCAATGTAGGGTGTCCGTGAGCGCCTGGTGGTCTACTGTCACGAAAGTGGCCGAGAGGTCTGGTAGACCCAGGAGGCAAGGGTGGCTATCGTCAAGGACGTTAAGGGTGTCCTCGACCACCTGTATGGTTGCCCTCTCAGTGCTGCATATGGATCCAAACACAGGTTTGGAGGAGATTATTGGTGTTGATGTGTTGCTACAGTTGCGCGACTACTGCTTTCTTACCTAGGAAGGGGAAATGGGTGATGGGAAGATAGTTACCTAGGTTGTCTGCATCCACAGTTGGTTTCTTTAGTAGAGGGAGGATTTGTCGTGTTTTTAGGGTCGATGGGAAGGTGCCTTGAGTTAGGGAGCTGTTGATCATCTCTAGGTAGGGAAGGAGAACTTCTGCGGGGAGGGTCGTGTGAGGGGTCAGAAATGTGAGACAGACACATAGGGAGAGGTTTCTCACCAATTGCCTTTTTATAAAATCATTAAGGGTGAGATAAATACCTATCTTTCCCCTAGCTTAACAAAGATTTCCCTACCTAACAAACTAAGGCTAAAGAAAAATGACCTAATGTTCAAAAGTATCTGTCTCTCACACTAGTACATAAAAAAAACATACAGTAATTAGTTGGTGATTTAAATTTCACAAAATAACATATATGTTCAAAGACAAAATCTGTAAATAAGAATCCTGTGACCAGGGGTGGATACCTTTCCCCTGGATCTATTCAGGATGTTTCAAACCAAAGTTCAAGTTCAGAAAGGTTAATTTAACTAGCAAAGTTCCACTCCAGCTAGAATACACAGTTACAATATGTCCTTCACTTGGCAAAGTAATTAACTTAATTGCAAAAGGATTTCTCACTTTTAAAACAATTGTCAAAGCTTTCACAACCTTCTGCTTCAAAAAACCAAAAAGTCTTTCTCTTCGTACATCAAGAAAAAAAAGTCATTGTAAATGTTCCTTTTCCCTGAAGGCCAATCACTTTTTATCACATCACATCACATTTCTTCTTCATAAGCAACACATTAGTCAGGGTGGTTATACAACAGTTCATCCAAACTTCTCCTTCTAAAGGAAGACCTTAGTCAGGATGGTTCATACAGAAAGTCATACTTTAGTCTGGATAGTTGCACAATGGCTCATCAAAACACAGTTGTGGAATGGCTGCTTCTTTTAAACCACAATCTTCTTCCACATTTGCAGTACTTCAAATCATAATCATCTTCCTGGTCCACTTGTCTACCAGGACTAACCACTACTTGTCCCTTTCCTGGTGTACTCACCTGCCAGGATAAAAACTCCTACTACTACTATTTGTACTCTGTGGTGAGGCTTGTTCCAAACTTTCCCCACTTCATTCCTTAATGGGGAAAGTTATACCAACAACAGCCTCTTGGGTAAGTCTTTTGACTTGCAGCACACTTGGTTCACAACTTCTTCCACAGGTTTACTGTACAAAAAGACAATGATTCTTACATTGATCTGTCATAGGCAATACGGGTTACAGTTCTCTCCCCCCTCGATCCTTTTTACAAGGAGGACTTTTCTCCTGCAGACTCTAATTTCTTTCTACACAACATATTTGCTGATGGCAATGTAGGTTACAACTTCCTCCCACGGGGTTACTTGTGCTGGGACTATTACATTAAAATTGCCTTGATGTTAGTCTCAGCTTTCTTTGGTTTTGGCAACGTAGGTTTGAATGACCCTTTGTTGGATCTCCCTATTTATGAAAGTTGTACCCCCTTTGTTTTATTATTGCCCCCTTTTGGCTTTGGCAATGCGGGTTACAATGTTCTCCTATTCGGCCTCCCCCTTTTGTGAGGCTGCATTCACTTTATTGGATAAATACCCCCTTTTTGCTTCGGCAATACGGGGTACACTATTCCCTTATTCAACCTCCCCTTTTGTGAGGCTGCATTCACTTTATTGGATTGATGCCCCCTTTTGGCTTGGGCAATGTGGGTTACAATATTTTCCTTTTCGGCATCTCTTAGCAGGAGAGTTGCTCCTAGTTTGCTTTAACTTAAATGTTTGGTATTCAAAAGGTGCATTCGAGGGGATTGGGTCCTCCGACGTATTCCATATCTATGACAGTAATCACCACAGTTGTGCTGCTTTGGAAAATCTTTGGCGTCTGTGTCCTGTGTCGATGACGTCGATATGCCGCCCTCGAGGACCTCCTCTGACGGCCGACGTCACTGGATGTTATAAGTAGGACGCACGACGCCCGTAGCCTCAGTTCCGTTTTTTCCACGAACGTGTTCGCTTCGGGAATCTCGGCGCGCCTCGACTCTTTGGAGTTCTTTTGCTTTCTCGGTTCTTCAAACCTGTTTGTGAATTATTTCTTCGTGAAGATGTCTACCTCGTCTTCCACACCGCGTCCGGGCTTTAAGAAGTGCGGGGACTGTGGGTCCAGGATGTCGGTCATGGACTCGCACAACACCTGCCTCAGTGCCTCGGGGAGGCCCATGACATGGATGACTGTGTCGACTGCCAGTCACTCACGTCGAAAGCCTTGCGGGAGCGCAAGAAGAGGTTATCGGTAGGTAAGGTGTCCAAGCCCCGGCAGTCGAGGTCTGCGGGGCTTTCGACGGACGACTCTCGGGAGGCGACTCTCTGCATCGTCGTCGGAAGTCCAGTGGGTCTCGGTCCCCGAGGCACTCCCGGAAGCGCCGTCATCGGTCGCCTTCCCAGTCCACATCCGCCCATCGCTTACCCCACCAAGCATGCGGCACCGGAGAAATGGGCTTCCTTCAGGAAGAAAATGTTGGCGATTCTCGAATCGCAGGGCACTGGTCCGTCCGCGCCTCCGAGTGGGGTCGGTCGTGATCAGCCGAGAGACGCCGCTCGCACGCCTTTGGGCTCGGGTGGTCGTCACGATTCGCGGGAAAGGTCCCGCTCGGACAAGGGGAATCGTTCTCGGCATGCCCAGTCCAGGTCCCGGTCCTCGACGCGCTCGAGACCGCGTGAACCTGTGAAGTCTTCGAGGAAGACTTCGACGCCTGTGGCGCCGAGGTCGTAGACGGACTCTCTCGAGGCTCCGCCTCCGAGGAAGTAGTCGACGCCGTGGGCGCCCAGGATGTCGAGGGACACGCTCGGGGCTCCATCTTCGAGGACTGTGTCGATGAGGTCTGCTGTCAGCGCCGCATCTGTCGTCGACGCTGATTCTCTCGACGCCAGCGCCGATTCACTCAACGCCTTTTGGGGCTGTGTCGACGGGGGTACCCCGTCGCTCGGCGGAACCACCTAGAAAGGCTCTGGCCAAGGTCAAGCATGGCTTTGGTTCCAGTTCTGTGCCTTCTTACCGCCATCTGGAATTCATTTCGGAGGTGGATGAGGGCTCTGATGATGGCATGGTGCCTGACACGGTGCCTGACGAGATTCTCTCGGGCCATAGCCAGTTTGAGGACCTGAGGCAGTCCCTGCATGATGCTAGTGGGCTGGACACCTCTCCGGAGGTGGAGTTTTGTAGGCCTGAGCCTGGCACTCACGCCTTATGTCACGGGTCACTGATTACTTAGGATGGTCTGCTCCCCCAGGGGAGTTTGTTCAGGATGACCTTACGGATATCCTCGACATTGGTCCACCAACTGACCCGGTACTGCCGTTTCATATGGCTCTACAGAGGAGGGTGGCGGCGGCTTGGACTGCTCCGGAGAGTCTCCCGGCAGTGAGCAAGTCTTTGCCGCGAAAATACCGCCCAGCCAGTAGTGACCCCCTGCTACTTGTCCAAGCACCCTAATCCGGAGAGTTTGGTGGTGCAGGCGGCTACGACCCCGGCAAAGCAGGCGTCGTACCCTACCATCCCTCCTGATAGGGACGACAAGCGTTTTGATGGCTGGGCGAAGAAAGTGTTTTCTGCAGGGGGTATGGCGCTTCAGGCGGCCAACTGCATTTGTGCCTTGTCTCGTTTCACGCACACTCTGTGGAACTGTGTTTCCTTGGTGGCTGAACATATTCCCAAAGGGGATGAACGGGATGGTTTCCTTGCCATGGTTCAGGATGGCAAGGATGCTATGTGTGAGGCCGTTCATTCGGGTTTGGACATGGCAGATTACGCCAGCCGGTCCATGGCGGCGAGCACCGTGATACGCAGGTTTGGGGGAAGGCTGGCGCAGCATCTTGCAGAGTGGCGTGCCATTACTTCAGATGTGTGGGTTCTGGAGATCATAACCCAAGGCTACTGTCTTCCTTTCCGGCAGAGGCCTCAAGACAATCCACCGGGGAATCTCTCTTTGAGGAGACCGGATCCTCTCCTTGCGCAGGAAATTCAATCCCTGCTGGAGAAAGGCGCCATAGAACTGGTGCCTGTAGCGGAGAGGAACAAGGGATGGTATTCCCCTTATTTTTTGATTTCCAAGAAAGACGGGGGATTGAGACCCATCATGGACTTGCGCGGTTTGAACAAACTCCTCAGGAAGGACAAGTTCAAGATGGTTACTCAAGTCCTCAAGGCCCTTCAACTTCAGGACTGGTTGGTGTCTCTCGTCCTCAAGGACGCTTATTTTCATGTGCCGATCCATCCGAAGCACAAGAAGTACCTGAGGTTTGCGGTTGGCGACTCGCACTTTCAGTTTCGGGACCTGCCGTTCTGATTTTCCTCCGCCCCGAGGGTCTTCACCAAGCTCATGGTAGTGGTGGCAGTGCACCTCAGGAAAGGGGGGGATTCACGTCTACCCCTACCTGGACGATTGGATGATCAGGGCGCGCTCTCCCGACCAAGTCCTGGATCATCTGTCAGTCACTTGCCACTCCCTCCACAGGCTGGGCTTCTCCATCAACTTAAAGAAGTCCCATTTGACACCTACTCAGAGGCTCCAGTACATCGGAGCAGTGCTCGACACGTCCCTGGGGCAGTGTTTTCCTCCCCAGGTGAGGGCTCATCACATTCAGCAGATGGTGCACAAGTTTCAACTTGCCCAGACTCTCCCAGCGTTCGAGTTCTTGAGACTGCTCGGCCTCATGGCATCCTGCATTCTTCTGGTGCCAGAGGCCAGGTTGCGGATGAGATCTTTGCAATGGGCACTTAAGCTCCAGTGGTCTCGGTCCTCCGGCAGGATGTCGGACCCTGTTCAGGTGCCGTCTTCGGTCACCCAGGACCTTCTGTGGTGGGCCGACAAAGGCAATCTGATGAGGGGGGGCTCCATTTTGGCTGCCCTGGCCGGAGGTGACGATCGTGACGGACGCATCACTCACGGGATTGGGAGCTCATGCCAACGAGTTGACAGTCAGCGGTCGTTGGTCTCCGTCGGAGTCCAGACTCCATATAAATCTGTTGGAGCAGAGGGCCGTCGGGCTAGCCCTGAATGCTTTTCTGCCGACTGTGCGAGGAAAGAATGTCCTGATCCTGACGGACAACACGGTGGCCATGCATTACCTCAACAAAAGGGGGTGGGGCAGGGTCACTTCCTCTGTGCAGGGAGGCGATGCAGCTCTGGTTCTGGGCAATCCAGCAGGAAGTTTCGATCTCGGCAGTTCATCTGGCAGGAGACGAAAACGAGACGGCGGACGCTCTGAGCAGGCAGAGCGCGATCTCTCACGAGTGGGAGTTGGCTCAGGAGATTCTCCTGGAGATCTTCACCATTTGGGGGACCCCTCAAGTGGATCTCTTTGCCTCCAGTGTCAACCAGAAGTGCGAGAGGTTCTGCTCGCGGGAATTTCCTCCAGACGGAGCCTTAGGAGACGCGTTCGTGGTGGAGTGGTCATTCCCACTGCTGTACGCGTTTCATCCAGTCCCCGTCATCCCGCAAGTACTGCAGAGGTTACGGAGGTTCTGTTCCAGGATGATCCTCATTGCTCCGACGTGGGCCCGGAGGACGTGGTACCCGGACCTTCTCGACTTGTCCATCTGCCCTCCATGTCGTCTTCCCTACCGAGACTATCTGCTCTCACGGGAGGGGTGGGTCAGGTTCTCCATCCAGAGGTCAGGTCCCTCAACCTTCACGCTTGGTTTCTGAAAGGTTGAGGTATAAGGATTGGGACCGCCCTGAAGACGTGATGGAGGTGTTGCTTTCGGCCGAAGACCAGCAACAAAGTCCCTGTACCGTTGCCGTTGGAGGAAGTTCTGCGACTGATGCAGGGTTAAGAATGTGGATCCTTTTGCATGTGAATTTCCCATGGTTCTGTCTTTTTTGCTTTCTTTGGCCCACAGGGGCCTTCAAGTGGGTACCATTAAAGGTTACCTGGCGGCGCTGTCCATATTTAAGCGCTCGTCTGAAGAGTGTTCCGATTTTAAAATTCCTTTAATTTCTCAGTTTCTGAAAGGGCTCACTAATGTGTTCCCTCAGTCACCTTTCCAGGTGCCCGGTTGGGATTTGAAACTTGTTCTCAAGTTTCTGATGGGTGCTCCGTTTGAGCCTTTGCATTCATGCCCTTTGAGGCTGTTAACTCTGAAAACTGTATTTTTAGTTGCGGTCACTTCCGCTCGCAGAGTGAGTGAGTTACAGGCACTTTCAGTTAAGCCACACTTCACTGTGTTTCATAAGGACAGGGTTGTCCTTAATGTTTGTCCTTCTTTTCTTCCAAAGGTGGTGTTGGAATTTCATTTAGGCCAGAAGGTTGTTCTTCCGGCATTTTATCCTCCTCCACATCCTGGTAAGGAAGAGGAGAGGCTCCATAGGCTTGATCCTAGGAGAGCGTTAAGCTTTTATATTTCACGCATGTCCCGGGCCAGAGTGGACGATCAGCTCTTTATTGGTTACGCTGGAAAGCGTTTGGGACAGGCTGTGACGAAACAGTATTAGGTAATAATATTGCCACAAAATAAAAAAAGAAAAAAAAAAGTTTGGGGGTTGCGGGGGTTTTCCCTGCATGTTCCATGCAATAATGTCGCCACAAAAAAACGCCAATTTTTCGGCGATATTTTTGCATGGCGAGATTTTTGTGGCGACATTATTACATGGAACCGACGAAACAGACTTTGTCTCGCTGGAATTATTTTGGCTATCTGAGTGTTACCGCTTGGCGGGTAAGGACCCACCGGTCGGCTTACGGGCCCATTCTACCAGGGGTATGGCTGCCTCTACTGCCCTGCAGAGCCGTGTTCCTATTCGTAACTTCTGTGATGCACCCACCTGGGCTTCGGTACATACTTTTGTATGTCGCTATTCCCTTGATTCCATCCGGGGGCAGGATCTGGCCTTTGGCAAGGCGGTCCTTTACTCCGCAATTTGATTGGGCATGCTAAATTTATGTTTTCTAAATTCTTTTTCCCACCTCCTTGCATTGGTACTGCTTTGGGAGTCTGTCATAGATATGGAATACGTTGGAGGACCCAATCCCCTCGAAGAACAAGTTACTCTCTTACCTGGTAACATTCTTTCGATGGGATGGTCCGACGACGTATTCCATATCGCTCCCTCCCTACCTTCCCCGCTACAGAATTTCTTATGCGATTGCAGCTTACGTTTCCGCAAGGCTTTGTGTGTCAGACTGGCAGAAGACTGGTGGCACACGTTCTGGGAAAAAACTACAACTGAGGTTACGGGCGTCGTGCGTCCTACTTATAACATCCAGTGACTTCGGCCGTCGGAGGAGGTCCTCGAGGGCGACGTATCGACGTCATCGACGCAGGACGCAGACACCGAAGATTTTCCGAAGCAGCACAGCTGTGGTGATTACTGTCATAGATATGGAATACGTCGTCTGACCATCCCATCGAAAGAATGTTACCAGGTAAGAGAGTAACTTGTTCTTCTTAGGCAGCGGTCTGAGCACCCAGGGCCATCTACTTCAGGCCAACTCACCGGTCTTTCCTTCTGTCTCCTTCTGACTCGCTGCCTCTGTTGCTTCGTTCGTCGGGACTTCCCTGTTGATTGACAGCTTTGGTCAGCCTTCTACTGCTCGCGCTGTCTACAAATGAAGCTTCCACGGCTCCACACGCGATCCTGTGAAAACCGCACACCCGGTCAGGATGCCGGACACAGAGAACTTCTCTCTCCCTTGGGACAGATAGTCTCAATACTGCTTCCCGCTGTGCGTCCTCTGCATCTCCCATAAACTGCGACCTCTGCCATGTTCTCTTGACGGCCTCCCGCTGTCGGCACAGCAGCGGTTCCACCTTCTGCTTCCTCCTGCTGATTCGTGCTACCTCTCTTTTCTGACCTGCGCCTGACGGACCTTTAAATGTTTAAAGGTCCCGCTCAGGTGTGGGTCATCATAACAACTAGACCGCTCACTATGGTATAGCAACTCTGGATCCCTCTTGCTCGTCTCACTATAATGTTCTTATCTGTTTTCATATTGTTCAATCCACTCTTTGTAGGATGTATATTTAAGGGACGATTAAGGAAGTAGCTGTTTTCTCTTCGGTCTAGGATCTAAACACAATATAGAAATATGACCACTAGTAGTATTAACTCCCTGACCCTTATATACATCATTTCCATCATTACAAAAAGGGTTCTCATGCTTAACACCTCGTTTAAGTCTGGGAGGGGAAGCCCCATTATGACAACATGCTATTTAAATTTTCAGGCACCAGGGGGAAACCTCATCAGAAGATGAATATTGCATCTCCCTTGACAGCCTTCTCCTGCCATGTGATCCTCCCTTGTAATGGTTCTATGTTCATTCTTCCACAGTTTTCTTTTCCCGCTGCACTTTTTGCCCAGAAATGTGTTAAAAAAATCATCTCATTTTTTATTTTATTTGGGGGAGAGGTCCCCCAACAGCCCCATCCCCCTAGTCGTACCCTCGTAATGCCACCCCTAGGGTTAGGATCAGTTAGCAGCCGCCTTTCCCTGCCCACATGGGAGGAGACTTTATGCTGGGATGCTGTGCTGACTATGCAGGAGTCTTCACAGTCTTGAGGATAAATGCTGGGAGGAAGTAGTCTTTATACGATCTAGTTTTGAGGGCGGCCAGGTTTCCTATCAGATCCTCTGTAGAGAGTGTCTTGAGTGTTGCAGAGGGTAGTGGAGATTTCACAAGGAGGGACGTAAAGTGGGTCTGTGGATGCCGAGCTGCTGTCTATATGCTGGTGAATCTTGCTGATCTTTTCGATGAAGGTGTTGATGGCAGTGGATTTTTCGATGGAGCGTGATATGGCAGGGTCGGGTATCGGGTTGACGCAGTGCTTGACCGCTTTAAAGAGGGCCCTGCTTTTGTTGTTGGCTACTGCTATGGTGTTCTGATAGTAGAAGGCATTGGCTGTGTTGATTCTCGAGGAGCGCCAGGCTGTATGCGGTTTTTGAGCAGCGCCAGGTTTTCCCTTGTTTCCTGATTACTCTTTTGTTGAGGTTGCGTACTAGCATGTACCAGGATTTTGACGGTTTTGGTTTGAAGGTGCGTTGTTTCAGATGCGTGCGTCGGTCGATGTAGGCTGAGAGGGTGGCATTGAGTGCTTCCAGTAGAGCTAGTTCTTGAAGGACCTGAAGGTTTGTCTGAATAGTTTCTGCTGGGAGTGCTTAACTGGCGTGGTGTGCGGGATGTTGAAAGGCACACCAGGTGGTTAGACCAGTGAAGCGCGAGAAGAGCGCAGTAGGAGAGTGAAAGCAGTGCGGTGATGATTGGGTCGAGGTTGTTACCTTTCTCATGCATTGGGTCTTTCGTGTACTATGTGAGGCTGAGGGTGTCAAGGTTGAGGAGAGCTTCCTTCAGCGGTTTGGTGGCCTTGTTGCCTGGGAGGTTGAAGTCGCCTTGGAAGATGTTATTGATGTGCATGGAGGACGTGGTAGTGACCAGGTCGGTGAAGTGTCTGATGAAGGCGGTGTTTGGTTTGGGTGGTCTGTAAATGAGATGGTAGGTGCATTTGTCCGTTAGGGAGAGCAGTAAGTGTTGATGTCAAATCTGGTGCAGGGCCATGAGGTCTTGTGGGATGACTGCAAGGCCTCCTCCTGTCTTGTTCGGCTGGTCTCTGTGTTGGATGCGATAGCCGTCCGGACAAGGACATCTAGGATGTGGGCGGAGGTGGGAGTCAGCCAGGTCTCGATGATGAAGATGGCGTCAAGGTCATGAGTAGTGATGAGGCCGACGATGTCTGCTGCATGGGTGATAGCTGAGCGGATGTTGGCGAGCATTAACTTTGTGTTGTGGATGGTGAGGGAGTGCTGATGGGCTTGAGGTTGATGTTGGTGAGGTCGGTGCGCTGTGGAGTCCATGCCTTAGAGGAGGGGTGTTGCATGTTGATGGTGGTGATGGCCTGTGGGGACAGAGGGAGAAAACACATGTTGGCGCATGCTCACCTGTTGTCTAAGCAGGGATTGGGGCCTTGGGTCCTCCCAGTCTGAACAGGTCCAAACAGGAATTGCCCTTTTCTTTGCTTGCCCGGGCGAGAGCCGCCCTTGATCTAAGCGTTAAGAACAGAAAGGAGAGGCAGGGCTAAGCAGGTGGGTCGGGCTAAGGCTCCATGCCTTGATCTCTTTTTGATGGCCAGGGGAATTCTCTTGAAGTCCCCCTGCCAAGTCCAGAAGGTGGTTTAAATCCCAACTACCCACCGGATCTTCAGCTTGGGATGTCCGAGGCTGCCACCAGTCATTCGGCCTCATTACGAGTATGCCGGTCTGGAAATAAGGTGCCGGTAACATTGTGTACCGGCATCTTTTCTGGACGGGCATACTTAGTCTATCAGTAGGGCGAGTGAACTACCGGCAGGCCTGACCTGCAGATAATACACTGAAACACCAACACCATTAACAACGGTGCCAGTGCTTCAGTGGCTCCCATCCCATGAAGTCCTAAAGGACTCCATGTAATGGGAACCTACTGCTATGTCGCTGCCTGTAATATCCCAGTAATACTGGGATATCAGGTGGCGGAAACTAATGCGAGATTGCCGGTACTACTGGTGGCTTACTGGCAATCTCGGAACGAGGCCCATTGTCTCTGTTTTGGGATTGTTTGCTGCTGTGCTGCTGCCTTCTTTTGTTCATCCTGCTACTGGTAGCCTTTCCTCAGGTTTTCTCTTCTTCCTGAAGTCTTTCTCACTGAATTTTTCACTCCTGGTTTGGAGGTAGAGGTCCTACCCTAGAAAAAGCTTTTGTTTCTTTCCTCGGTTGCTGGGGCCTTTGTCGCCCAGGCTTTAAGTACTGGAGAACCAAATCTTCCAAACTGCACCTATGTTTCAGAGCCATTTACTCACTGGGTTATTTGGCGCTGCAGGAGCCGTTTACTCCAAAATTACAGATGTATGTACCTACCTATAGGTCCTCGGGTTGGCGATTATTCAATATACACCTCTATAGGTGTCACTCTGGTCAGGGGTAGAGATTGCTTGAAAGGATGTTTTCATTGCAATCCCCATAGATTTCTTTGGGGGGGTCCTCCTGTTTTCCGATTCTTCATGTCTGGAACACTTCTTTGGGGCTCATGTGGCCTTCTCTGGGATTGCCCATCGTAGAATCCACACTTTTGGGGTCAAAGAAACTGCGCTCTACTAAAGCGGATATCCCTTTATCTTCCAATTCGTTTGACTGGATCTGTGAATGTATCAGTAACTCTCCTACAACAGGCCCTGGGATAAGTACCTGCCACTGGAAATGTTTCCCTTGATCGCTGAGGGGTTCAGTTAGCTGTGGACCAAGTTTGGTATTTTTGCTTCTTACCTGTGACTTTTAATTGCTTTTTAAATTCTTCATATACATTTCTTCCATGGTACTCTAATTGTAACATAGTGGCGATTTCTAGTAACTATGTTATGGAAATATTTTTCCCACTGAAATATATGAATCGGGTAACAGTTGCTAAAATGTTTTGCTAATCCTTGCAGGTCTTTGTGTAGGGTTTACAATTGTTTCTCTCTTTGCCTATAAAATATTATATGTGCCTGTGCATTAAGACTTGTACAATGCCATAAGGAGTACAAATTAATATGGTGCGCTATTTTGGCCCTATGGATGTATTCAATATTTTTCCTCTTTGGTAACATTATTTTTGTCTTTTTTCCCAATACACAACTTATATGTCTTGGGTGATGTCCACCAGGTCAAGGGCCTTGCACATATATCAGAGATGGGATTTGTCTCTAGGACACTGTACTGTACTGTATAGTGCAGGTCCATAGGGATCCTAGCTGCTTGTTTGGTTTGAAGGTTCCCTGGTTCTCCCCCCTAACGACCTGTTATTTTAGGTTGGGTGCTTACCCTTGGTAAAGTGCCCACATAGAGATACTCTGGTTAGGGGAGACCTTGTATCGGCTTTACTGTTTTTTATAATATACTTGGATCTTCTTATTCTGTGTTCTAGTACATAAAGTACTTTGAACTGATAGTTTTATATGTTACTTTATTAAAAGGATATATTTGTCAGTGTATCAGAGTACTGTGTTTTCTAGAGTTATATGTGTTGACTAATTGTACCTCTGTGTAGACCTACTACCCCTACCTGAGAGTTAAGGCATCCCTCTCGGTACTAGTACCTACTGTTAGAGAGGTTTGGCACCCCTGTCTTATCAGGTGTGCTAGCCTTTCCCCTAGGGTTAGTGGTTGAAGCATCCTCAACAGAGGGTGGTATAAAAACCGCCTTAACACCAAGTATCCAAAGCTGAAGCCGTGCCTTATATTCAACTGTGGATACCTGAACCTTGTTCTTCTATCCTTGGGCATGTGGGACCAACCAGTCTAACGTCCTGTTTGCAGTTCTCTCTATCCCAGGGCTTTTTAGTAGTCCCAGTGCTGCATTTGCCTGCATCCTCTAATGGCTGGAAACCCCGAAGGCATCTTCCCTGCACTGTAAAGACATTTTCAGCTGGTTTCTTTTGTCTTTCACCACAGAGAAGTACCTGCCGTGAACTGAAGTCTGACTGCCATGCTGCCTGTACCTGTCTACCCTGTCAAGGTTCTAAATGGCTGCTGCTCCCATCTGCGGCTTCTAGAGGGTTCTCCTGCTTTGTGTGGTTCAAAGTTGCATCATATTTTCCCCTCCATTGGTGGCTGCTCCTATTTCGGAAGGAGCCTCAAACTCACAATCTGAAGCCTGTTGCTGTAGAGTGCAATGGTGAGTCCAGTTACCCCTGACAACCCTTTGTTCTATGGGGGTGTTAGCATTGCTGTTCAAATTGCATAGGAATTGCCTAGGATATGCAAAGCAAGGACTTTGCCGCAGCCAACGGTGAGTCTGCCCAGGAGTATTGGGAGGCATACACGCAATTGAATACTTGTTGTGAATATTAACCAAGTAATATTGAAAGACAGAATTTACACAAGTCTCCATATATGATATGTCGATATGGGGAACATTGGAGTAAAAGTTGTCATAAGTAATTGAACATTAATGAAGAAGTTGAAAGGCAAGATCCGTACAAATCATCATATATGAAATTTCAATATGGGGAAGATTGGAACAAGTAATGCCACAAGCCAATGAACATTAACAGTGAAGTTAACAAACAACGCTTGAACAAGTCTCCATATATAAAATGTCAATATGGGGGAAGTTGGAACAAGTAATTACTGGAGCCAATAAAGTATAAACATTGAAGGAGTACAACTATGTTCTACTTAAAGAGAGGTAAAAGATAGAGAAGGTTATACGAAGACCTGGTGAATGAAGAACATCAGACAGTGAGCCTCTGAGGGAAAGATACCTGGCAGGAGAATATTCCAGGGGATCTACAAAGCCCAGAGGGGGATTCCTGCCAGGGGAGTGCACCAGGTAATCCATCTAGAGTATATAAAACACAGTGAAAAGGTTCCTTGCAGGAGATTATACCAGGAAACAATCTTTTGGAAGTTACTGTGTAGAAGAGACACTTTTTGCCATCCTTTCTAAACACCATTGCTTAGAAAAGACACTTTTAATCATATTAAGAAAGTGTTGTGTAAAAGAGACATTTCTACTACTCTGAAGGAACCATTGTTTGGAAAAGACATCTTTCTCATCTTTAAAGTGTTAAAACACCATCATTTAAGTTGATGTGTAGAAGTGACACTTTTGCCATCCTTTCAAACACCATTGCTTGGAAAAGACACTTCATCATCCTTGGGAGGGTGTTGGGTGAAAGAGACATTTCTACTAACTTGAAAGAAACATTGTTTGAACAGAAGATTTTCAATATTCTACCTGAAACAGTTCAGGGGAAGGCAATCATCCCCTGGAGACAAGGATTGTTTTTGTTGGATTGACATATTGTTTTTTGTACACAGTCTTTTTTTGCTTAATCTAAAACAGAGACATTTACCTTGCACCTTTTGCTGTTCATCTTTAGTGTGAGGATCAGATGCGTTTTGGACACAGGGACAGTTTTCCTAAGTTTAACAACGAGACACAGACTGATCTTTAGTTTTGATTTCCTAGCCAGGTAAACTCTCTTTAGGATAGGGACAGAAAGGCCTTTATCCAAACCCTTTTATTTTAAAAATATCTAATGTTAAAAACATTACAACTTTGTGTCCGTCTCTCATTTCAGACCTCTCACAGCAGATGCCGATGCCACAGGTTTCCCCCTCACTCACTGGCTCTGGAGCAGATCTTCGAACCACGCTTCACTTACTGTGATTATCCTCCAGAGCAAAACGGCGGCCTCTCGAGGCTCTCCGCACCTTTTAATTTCTTGCTGTTTCCTGGCCCCGGCTGTCCATCGTCTCAAGTCCTTTACTTGTGGGCATCTCACTTGGCGTGACCTTTATGTCGTCTCTGCCATGCTGACAAGCCTGCCGGGTCAGACAGGGCTGTTCTCTACCTTAGTTATCATGGGCACTATTTTCTCCCTCCGAGCTGCCTCATGGATCCCTACACCCACTCCAGTTCGTCCGGTGTACTGGGAGATGGAATGCAGAGCCCTATTGCAATGCACTGCTCCATCATTCATTTTCCCGTGCACCTTTGTTTTTACTACAATAATGCCTTTTTGAGCAATATATATGTAAAATGTCTAGGCATGGTGCCCGTTCTTAAATGCATCTTTTTTTTTTGTTGGTGCCTTTCCTCATCTATCAACACGATACAGCTTATTAGACCATGCATCCTCTCCAAAAATTTTTGCATGAAAGCTAGGTGGGTGTTCTTGGTACCTGCTTGTACTAGTGACAGCTTAAAAGGGGGGGGTGGCCTGGAGCTGCTTCGGCCGCCTAAGAGTTCCCGCCTGGCCCAATACGCCGTTCACTATAAATACCGCTTCCAGAGCCCGCTGGAGCCCTGAATTGAAGCTTCTGATAGGGGAAACCCTTCTGCAGCTGCCGCTCGAGTTGGTCCCAGCTCCGACACTAATCTGACCTAATACGGTCCCTCACCAGCACCGGGACCCACTCGGCAGTAAAATTACCTCCGCATCTCCAAGGCCTGGAGTCCTTCCATGAGGGGGAGGGGCTGGCATAACATCGCCGCCGAAAAAGCCACCGAGTTTGTTAAGGCAACTTCAGCCTGCTCGCTGCTCGCCATTCGATCATAAATTGCCTCTGAATCCATAGAAAGTCCTACTAACCAGAACTACGGAGCTCCTACCCCGGCATCCTCTGAAGCAGAGCTCCGCGGTAGTCACAGGAGGATTCCTGGCTCGCAGCTATCCCCCGCCAACTGGGTCCCGCTCGTCGTCACGCGCCCGGCTCTAATTTCCCCTGCTCAGCGGCAAGACAACACCGCCAAAAACAGTCGGAGCCGTCAAAGCGCAGCCCACCCATCGCCCCTGCCTCTGGCAACCGTCGCACCTGCCGAGTGTTGCGCTATCCGGTCCGGCCCTCGGGGGGGGGGGGGGGGGGGGCCTGGATCGGAACCGCCCTCCGCTGGCTGCGCTCTACTCGCCGGCACCTGCGGGGCTCCCGCTCAGAATCGCTGACTCCTTCGCTGCGAAGATTGGACCGATCGGGGTGGGTCTCAGCACACGCCTGCCCGAATCACCCCAGAAGCAGCTTCTCTCAGCCACCTCCCATGGCGGGCGCCAGAGACTCTAACCCTACAGGCCTGCGGGAGCGACTGACCCGTCCACCTTTCCAGGCGGCTCTCAACACGTGGGATCCTCCTCCTTGATCCCTATTACCCATCCAGCTCACGCACCCGCAGTGGGGACCCAGAAGCAACCCACGAAGACCCACCCGGCCACTCCACCAGAAGCGACGGCCCATCCGGGACCACAGCGCCCAGCTCGGGGTCCAACGGGCCAGAGGATCGGGCTCTCATAGGCAGCCCGTCCAGATTTCTAGGTCCACAGACCCACCAACAACGACAGCCTTTCGGTCCTACTTCTGCCAAATGCAAAGCAGCATTCAGGGAGAGGAATCCACTCCTCGAAGCAACTTCCCAGAGGAGCGGGAGCATCCCGGAGCAGAAGAACCGCACAGCACCTGCCACTGGCTGTCACCAGTAACCACATTGCACCAGCACCTGGTATACGAGGTGAGGAGTCGGGGGGAGGAAGGCAACTGGTACTGATTCAGGTTGGTCCCCGGATCGGGTTCCTGCAAGTAAATTGGCCCCAGTACCAAGAACAATCAACAGCAGAACCCACTGGGCCTGAACCCAAACCAACACATCCTCCCCAAGACCCAATCTCACCACCACCGTCCAAATATCCCCAAGGAGCATACCACAAAGCGCCTTAGCCGGCAACAGCCACAGCAGGGGGTGAAGGATCAGCGCCAGGCTCGCAACTGAGCACACGAAGGAGTAGTAGAAACACCCCTACAGAAGCTAAGCCACACATATTCAAGACCACTTAAAAAAAAATCAACGACATCCGACAAACCATCCAACAGAGGCCAGCCAACAGCAACATACAACAAAACGAACCTACCTCAAAACCACAACACAAACTCAATAACTTTCCTGAAATATCAGCAGAGGCATTCGCAATGCCGGTAAAACACAGCAAGAAAGCGGGTTCACCGATGGATCCCTGCCCCCCGGACATCTACAAATCAATCCTCGCACAAGGAACGCCAGCGGAATACTACAGAAACCTTCTAAATCTATCATTAGCAACAGGCACCGTACCAAGGATCTTCAAATCAGCCTACATCAAACCACTTCTGAAAAACACAAGCGGCGACGTAGATGACCTCTCCAACTACAGACCAATCTCCAACATCCCCTACCCAGCAAAACTCCTCGAAACCTACGTATACAAACTAACGCAAGAATACATTGAAAAACACCAACTGCTAGACCAAGCTCAAGTCGGCTTCAGACCCACAAGAGGTACAGAAACAGCACTACTATCGATCTGGGACGACCTAAACACAAACGCAGACTCCAACACAACATCAGCCCTCATTCTGCTCGACCTCTCTGCAGCCTTCGACACAGTTAGCCATGACAGCCTAACCAAAAGACTAGAAGACATAGGCATAACCCACACAGCGCTACGCTGGACTAAATCATTCCTAGCAGACAGAACAGAAACCGTTTGGATTAAACCCTTCAAATCCACCCCACGAGTCAATGACTGTGGAGTGCCACAAGGATCCTCACTATCACCACTGTACTTCAACATCTACCAAACCCCAGTTATCAGATTCTTCAAGAAACACATCACATGCTGCAACTACGCAGACGATACTCAAATCATCTACAAAATCAAAGACACCCAAGCCGATCTTTCTAACCTAACCGACTGTCTAAAAGAAATCTACAACTGGATGAATACCAACAACCTGAAAATCAACCCAGGAAAAACAGAAATCATGATCATATCCAAAGACCAAGAGAAGGAAACCGCCATCCCATGGCCAACGGAAATGGGAATCGCACCATCACCATCTAAGGTAGTAAAAAATCTGGGAGTCCTGATGGACAACACCCTAACCTTAGAGCCTGCAAATAAATGCAACAGTCAAGAAATGCTTCTTCCTCCTCCACACGGCAAGAAAAATACTACCTTTCCTCTCCTTCACACACAAAACACTCACTATCGTCGGCCTCATCATGTCAAGTATCGACTATGCAAACAGCCTTTACCTAGGAATACCAGAATACCTACTAAAGAAGCTACAACGAATCCAAAACACAGCAGCCAGACTACTCAAACTATCCAGAAGAGACCACATCACCCCTGCCCACTACACTGGCTCCCAGTAAAACACCGTATCACCTTCAAAACAATGTGCATAACGCACAGGGCAACCTGCGGACAAGGAGCAGAATTCCTTCAAAAGAAAATAACAATCTACAAGCCAACCGAGACCCCTCAGATCAACTAACGAAATCCGCCTGGAACTAAAACCTTACATCAAGAAAAAACTCAGAGGCACCGCCTTCTACCACTTAGCCGCAAAAACCTGGAACAGCATCCCAAAAGAAATAAGGAACACCAAAGATCACTTTAAATTCAGAAAATTACTAAAAACCTGGCTCTTCGATACCAGAGACTAAAACCAAAGCGGCAGTAAAACAAACGACTAAATGGGAAAGGACACTGACAAGCTCCAGAACCGACTGATAAGCACTCAGGGCACCGGGAGGGGGGACGCCAGACAGAGTGGTACACATGCGAGACCCACGGAGGCAACAACCCCAGACAATTCTTACCATCCCCAACCGGCGTATAGCTACAACTAGGTACCACTGGGTTGTGGAACTAGCGAGATACCACCAATCACCGCACTAACTAAGATATGGACACTGGCAGGTGCACTGGCCATGTGGGTGGGGGTGGGGAGCATGCAACGCTGTTGACAGAACGGGCGGAAGAGGCAGTGAGATGCTCAAGGGGCCTCGTATACAAAACGAGCACGATCCTCCAGGGGAATATGATGCCCAAGCACCCCATCGAGCGAGATTACTCGAGCACAACTGGTCAACCCAGGATATAGATGCCAACTAACCGAGACCACTAACAATTTCCTCCTCCGCATACACCTCTCAAACTCCAAACCAAACACAACCACAAACCTCCAGCACAACAAACCGCACAAACTTCACCACACTGCAAAAACAAAACAATAAATGCACATAGACCCGCACATCAGTACACGATGACTACCGGCCGCATACACCCTAGGCGCAGCCGACGGACCCACCGGGCTGAGGCTGCCAACAGTACATCACTGCTCTCTTGCACTTTTCCAACCTCCACCCACTAACTCACCCGCCCTCCCTCCCTCTTTCAGAGTCGCCAGAGGGCCAGGGGACCACTCCGGTGGTGATAGTGTGCGGTACAAATGTCCTTTAACATTAACAAAATGTCTAAAAGCGGGAGGGCAGCCAAACAGACAGACATTGCCACCCTCATGACTACCTCAGCTACTGAAAGGGCTAGAAAGATGGATCCGCCGGATGACTCTAACAAGAATAGTACCCCCACACCAGCTGCACCTGAACCCAACCCACCACAAGTAGCAACTAAAGCCGATCTTCAAGAACTATTATCAGCTCTGACCAGGGAAATCCAAAAAAGCACTGAAGAAGTCACTAAGAACTTCAACTCCATGGACAAAAGGGTGGGGGAAGTAGAGCACCGGACCACCGAAATAGAATCAAAGGTCTGCGACCAAAGATTCGAAATTGAACATGATCAGCACAGAATAGCCTTCAGATTCATAATCACCCTACCGGACGACTCTCCCCTGGAGTTAGACCGGGTGCACAGAACGATCCCGAGGAAAACATCCACATTCCCCCCGGATGTGCTGGCGAGGATACACTTTTTCCAAATAAAAAAGGATATAATGCGGGAGGCAAGGCGGATGCGACAGATTACCTTCCAGGGATCTACAATTTCACTGTACCAAGACCTGGCAAACTCAACTCTCCAAAAACGGAAAACTATGCAGCCATTAACAGTTTGGCTACGTGAAAAGAAAATCCCATACCACTGGGGGTTCTCCACTTCAGTAAAATTCATATGGGAGGGATCACAGAGACAAATACAATCAATGAAAGAAGCGGAGAAACTTATGAGCCAGAGGAGAGCAGAAGGGGACTCCGAATCTGAAGAAACAAACCGTTCCTCGCCGAGACAATTCTCCGGGGGGAGTATGGTCAAAAACCAGCAGACTGCGCAGACGATCATTCAAAACCGACAATGAGGCAACCTGTGAGAAGAAAAGTTACGTAACAGCATTCGAACAAAAGTGAGAGCAGTGACAAAGCTTTGCCAAAGTTCATTTCGGCGGCCCAGTTGGCCAACACCAAGCGTATTGGTGCCACCAGTTCCCCAGTGGCAGTAGGATGACGTTTCTCCTACTAGTTCAAAGTCGGGAGGGGAAGGTAGGAGGAGGGGGGACTAAAAAGGACAAATCCAAAGTCGGGGACTTTAATCATCTCCAGTTATGTCCTTTCGCACAACACTGCAACGTGCAATAACAACAACAAGAAAAATGCCACTTCAATACAACCGCAGAAACCGCTTCTAACCTTACAGATCCGGTTGGGGGAACGAAATATGAGGCATACTCAACACAAAAGAGCAGGTGATGGCTGATACAAACGAAATAAGAATCCTGTCCTGGAACATCCAAGGGATGAACTCACCAAGAAAGCGCAGATCAGTGGAACACCGACTGGATCAACTATCCGGAGACATTGTGTTACTTCAAGAAACCCACCTATTACAAGAAGACGAACACCTCATAAGATTCAAGAGATTTAAGAAAGCTTATTTCGCCACATCAGGGAGGAAGAAAAGGGGAGTAGCGATATTACTTAGCGACAAAGTCCCGCTGTCTAAAATCACAATAAGGAGAGATCCAGAGGGCCGCTATCTCCTACTCAAAGGCCTTTTCGAAGAGCCTTCCCATCACAATCGTCACAATCTACAGTCCCAATACATCTCAAAGCAGCTTCATTGCAGACCTTCTCTCAACCATCTTAGCCTTTCGCAAAGGCCACCTGATCATAGGTGGGGATTTCAATTCCATGCCAAACCCGCAGCTGGACAAAATGCTCCCCCCCTCAAACGCAGACTTCACACATGCCCTATCCCTGGCCAAACTGTTCAGAGAAACAGAGACAGTAGATGTCTGGAGACTAGTTAATGACAATTCACGAGATTATACGCACTACTCCAATGTTCATAAGGGCTATCCAATGTTCATAAGGGCTATTCAAGAATAGACTTCATTCTAATCTCCGGAATGATGTTTCCATGCGTTAACAACGCCGAAATCCATACCGGCATGATCTCCGATCACGCTCCAGTCTCCGTGAACCTAGCCATATCGGGCCAAAGAAACCCTATCCAGAGGTATTGGAAATTAAACGACTCCCTATTACTAGATGTAAGTATCAGAGCAGAAGTGGAGGACATAATAATCAACTACTTCAAAGAGAACACCACGGAGTCCTCTCCTATCAACATCATCTGGGACGCAATGAAGGCGGTAGTCGGAGGCTCGCTGATCGGGGCAGGAGCGGAACAGCGAAGAATATCAAACATTGCAACAACTAAGCTGGAAAAAGAGGTGGTCCAACTAGAAGCTGAACTGAAAGCACGCTACACCAGAAAAATAGAAAGATCCCTGAGGAAGGCGAAAATATCTCTAGAAATCCATTGCGCCGACCGAACGGCCAAATCACTAGCATATACAAACAGTTCTATTATAACAAAGGGAACAAAGCAAATAAAATATTAGCGCAGAAGCTGTGCTATTCCGAGAGGGATACAATCAATGAACTGATGAGGCATCATAAATCCATAATGTCCGGAGATCCCATGGTCCTAGACAAGCTACCGGAATACCTGAGTGCTATATCCCCCCAAAGTTCAACCCAGCTTGAATCCCTGGAAGCCCCTATCAATACTGAAGAAATTATCGAATCCATCAATACCCTCGGATCCACCGCTCCTGGACCAGATGGCCTATCCGCAAACTATTACAAAAAATTTGCCAGAATCTTAGCACCCCAATTGGCTGCCTTATTTAACTCCTTCCTGTCTGCAAGATCAGTCATGAAATCAATGTCCGAGTCGATCACAATCCTGCTACATAAAGGGATCCCGAGTTACCTGACTCTTACCGCCTGATATCACTCCAGAACAATGACGGCAAGATTTTCGCCAAAGTATTAGCCAGAAGACTGGGGCCGGACCTCCCATTCTTAATTGACCAAGATCAGACGGGCTTTATTCCGGGAAGAGGGACCCATGATAACATCAGGCGAACAATACATTGAATTGAAAGCGCCCACAAAATGAAGATAGGGATGGCCGTGGTCTCATTAGACGCCCACAAAGTCTTTGAACGGTTGGATTGGGGCTAAATCCAAGCGGTTCTCGAACACTTTGGCTTTGGCCCCAACTTTACCACATGGGTTATGGCTAATTACCAAGTCCCCACGACGCAACTACGAATCAATGGCACCAGGTCAGGACACATATCTAGGGGCACCAGACAGGGTTGCCCACTATCACCCCTGGTCTTCGCCCTGTCCATGGAGCCCTTTGCTGCTAGAATTAGACAAAATGGGAGTATAAAGGGGATAACGGTGGGAGACCAAGAATACAAAATCGCGCTATACGCAGACGACGTATTAATCACTGCTACTAACCTAGGAACATCCATGGGTGCACTATGGGAGGAAATCGGGGAGTTCGGGGCCCTATCAGGATTCAAGGTGAACCTATCCAAGTCCTCCGCATTAGCTATCAATCTCTCCACGCAAGAAAGAGATTCCCTAACCCCACTATCACCAATCCCATGGGCCAAGGGTGCAATTGAATATCTTGGGATCCAAATCACTAAAGACCCAACACGGTTGTACTCAAACAACATCCAGTGATTAATCTGCGACCTGCAAAACGACCTTAAAAGGTGGAAGCAGCATGAAATCTCTTGGTTCGGGCGAATTACCACCGTCAAAATGAACCTGATTCCCAGATGGCTATACCACTGCGCAGCACTACCAATACAGATCCCGGGCCCAGCCATAAAAATTCTACAAAAGAAAATACTAGAATTTATATGGGGTGGGGGACCTCGAATTAACAAACGAATTATGCTGAGGGGGAAACCACAGGGGGGGGCTGGGTGTGCCAGACATGGCCAGATACACCCTAGCCGCTCAATTATCACACGCATTCTCCTGGGTGCAAGAAATAGACCCCCCGAAATTGAGGCAAATCGAAGAGTCCTGGTGTCCGGTCCCACTACCTGATCTCCCACACCTACCAAACATAAAGCCACAGGCAAATAGCGGTCCCCTATCAGCCACTGCTGGAAAGCTGCAGCTCGGAAATGGGGCATACAGAGCGCCTTGGGACCCCTGACCCCCGTCTGGAATAACCCTGAATTCTCACCGGGAAACCCCCTGCTGGATTTCCAAGCCTGGGCAGAAGGGGGGCTGGGTAAAACTAGTGACTTTCTAGAAGAGGGCTCAATTATCACGTTCGAGAGGTGCAAAATAAAATTTGGAGTGGGAAAGATTCCGCTATACCCAAATCAGGCACTGGATGTCCGACAGGATAACCCGAGAAAAATCTCTAGAGAACTAACTGCGCTGGAGCTCTTGCTAACAACACCAACCAGCAGGGGTAGGACCTCGATTATCTACCGGCTCCTAGATAGGTCAGACCCCGCGAAAAAAGAAAGATATATGCTAGAGTGGGAAAAGGACCTAGGGCGAGAAATAGCGGGGGAAGAATGGGGAAAAATATGGGACAGATTGCACAAAAGCACATAATGCATCACAAACAGGGAAGGGGGTTATAAACTTTGCTATAGATACTATATCACCCCAACCCAAATTCACAAGACCAACCCAGATATCCCTGATACCTGCTGGCGCGGTTGCCCAGTCCCCGGATCACTATTTCACTTGCTTTGGTCCTGTCCAAAGGCAGAGGCATACTGGAAGGTAATCTTAAAACATATCAAAGAAATCTCCGGTCTCTCCATACCCTGGGACCCAGGAATTATCCTGCTAGGCGAAACAGGAGACGGAGCATTCCCGATCTCAGGACAAATACCCCGCCTATGCAATCACCTACTACTAGCCGCAAAAATCGCAATGGCCCGACTATGGAAAGACGAAGGTGGCCCCTCGATAGCCTTATGGTGGGCCAAATTTTGGGACATGGCAGTAGCTGAGAAAATCACGGCAATACGAACAGGTTCCCTGAACAGAACCCTGAACATATGGGACCCATTTATGGACTACGCGGCCAAATTCCCTGCACTCTCAAAGAGACCCCCACTTACCAGATGGCACCAATGTAGCCCACTTTATTGATCGCTGGATCTTATTCATAGCACGCCAAAGACAAGATTGACACCCGTTTGTGACCAAGATGGACCATCGACAATGGCTAGAAGCCAGCAACAATCCCCCCAACCCACAAACATTCCGACTTCACCGTGAATTAATTTATAATTATTGCATTGTTGTAATGGATATATTGCTTTGAAAATACCAATAAAATGTTATGAAAAAAAGGGGGGGAAGAGAGCTATTCTATCCTCTTGCTGATTTCGACCAGGATTATGTCTTGTATCTAGGCAGTTGTGAGGTTGCTTGCGGTCCACTATTGGTCAGCCTCTACTTCCTTGAATGATGCCGTTCCTTACTATTATAGGGCTGGTATACCCCCCCTTAAGCTTGAATTTAGGATGAGGAAAGGATCTGGTGCCATTCCCAAGAGTCAATCTTTGGATATAAGTATCCTAAGCTGAAGGAATACCAGCGCAACACCAGAGGACAGTTGCTGCGTTAAGCATTGGCAAAGGCAATGATCGCTCTATGAAGCCCAGCTTCCTCATCGACTGGGGGGACCTGAACCTTGTGTCTCCCTCGGACTGGTCGGACCAACCATTCTGCAGTCCTGCTTGCTGTCCTTGCTGTTGCAGAGCTGGGAAGAGTGAATCCTTTTATCCTTTTGGAGAGTGACTGCCTTGTTTTACAGACTCATTCTAATCTAGGAACTCAAAACAGAAAACACCCCTCTACCTTGCTGATGTTTTTCTTCACCGCAGAGAAGGGCTTGCCTGTGACTGAAGTCTGACTGCTGTGCAGCCTGGTGCCTGGGGTGAAAATGTTGCTGCTCTTGAAGGATCCTCCTGCCTCATGGAATTCAAAGCTGCATAATCTTCCCCTTTCCAAGGGTACCTGCTGGTGTCTGACCTGTCGAAAGGAGCCTTGAACCCAGCAGCAGGTGCCTGTTGCTGAAGAGTCCAATGATGAGCTCATGTGTTCCCAACAATCCTCTGCCTTATATAAAAGGGTGGTGTTTTTGATGTTCCAAATCCCGGGGCTACTTTACTTATGTTAAGTGCTTGTGTTCCTATTGCAAAACTATGATATGATAGTTCATTTATATAGTGCCTATACACAATGGGCCTCATTACAAGTTTGCCGGTCCGGTAACAACGATGCCAGTAAGCTACCAGCACCGTTGTTACCGGACCGGCAAACTAAGAGGTCTGCGAGCGGGTGCCTTTTCGCCCACCAGGTCTGACCTGGCGTGCGGAAGGGCGCCTGCTCGCAGACCTTGACGGATGCACCGGCACCATTCATGAATGGTGCCGGTGCATCCATCCTCCCCATTCCCATTGAGTCCAATGGGACTCAAATGGGAATAGGGAGTAATTTTTTCCGGCGGCCGGCAATAGGGATTTACCGCGACCGCTGGGGCTGTAATGCCCCGGTAGGTCCCCATTGGCGGGCGCAGGGTTACTCCGGCGGCAGCCGTGCCGTGATTTACTGCCACGGCTACCGCCGGACTCATAATGAGGCCCAATGTGGTTCAAAGCGCTTCAAGGGAAAATACAATGACATTCTTACAGGCCAAGAACAGTAAGGATGTGAAATTAACTATCGTACCCGGCCTGACGACATTTCTGGTAGAGCCGCAGAATAACAAAAGGTGAGGGAGAGGGGTGCAGAAATGGAGGGGAGGAACAAAGCAAGTGACTATCGTACTAGGCCTGATGACATTTCAGATAGTGCTGTGGGGGTGGAGGGGGCAAGTAAGAGGAGGGGGGAGGAGACAGACAAGGTTGCTATCATACTAGGTCCAGGGACAATTCTGATAGAGTAAGTGCATAGAAGAAAGTAAGGGGAGGAGGGTGTAGGATGTGAGCTCCACCTGTACTATCCTTCCTTTGCCTAAGGGGGTCATGACTGGGTATAGTAGTCCTGTCTGGGGTCCCTTTAGGCACCAAGCACTGAAATTGTGAATTTTACTTTACCGGAACCATTCATTTTTACACATTTCTTTACAATCCAAGTTGTGCTCCAACACTGTAAATGTTGACTTTCAAACTGCCTTTCAAGCCTGTTTACGTCTTTTGAGTTCTATGGTCGAACCAGTCGACCCATAAGTGTGTGCTTGATCTGTCCTATCTTTACCTGTACGACTTGGGTAACTTGCCTTGAACACACAGTGTTAAGGAGATTTTTTTTTTTTTTTTTTACAAATCTTAACCTCTCTGTTGAGCCTCCCAGCACTATTGCTGGACTCAAAGGGATTGTTTTGTTGGCTTTTAAAGGTGTGTGAGAATTTTTGATCACACTCACATCCCGCCTTTACTTTTGTTCTGGGACACTGGATCCTTCTTGTAAGGTTCCTGTGTGACCGCTCCCCTTTGTTTTGGTGTCCTGCTTTCATTTGGCAGCAACCCCACCTTATGCGGTGTGCTGCCTGGGACCCGTAACGTCCCATTTTCAATGTCATTTTGGGGTCACTGGTTAGACCTTGGACCTACCAGCACAGGAGTGGTCATCTCCCTTTTATAGCTTGTGTTGTATCTTTTGCAGCACATGCCTTCTTACTTGGGTTGCTTTGGGTACAATATGTGCTTCCTTCTCCGTTTTAAATAGCCTTTTTGCTCCTTTCCAAGCATATTCTGATCAGTCTGGTAGCAGTCATACGTTTTATTTAGCTTTTTACCAGTTGACTTATCCCACGCTGCCTTTTTAGCTGCAATCATATTGTCAAAATGGCCTCTCCTAATGTTTTAAGTCCTGTTCAAGATTGCCTGGCCTTTTTTGGCCATTCTTCATCCTTACCAAGTGGGGCAGCCCCCCCCCCATTCTTCATGCACCTAGGTGGGCTTCTTGTAAAAAAAATTGTGAAGGCTTTCCTTTGTGTGTGTGTTTGACAGGAAGTGGGGAGGGGGCTGCCTGCACCCAATCCACATTCCTCCAGAGGCTTGTGTGTTTGTAGGCAGATTCTGAGAGGTTGGCTGTCCACTAAGTTTGAATGTCCTTATTGGAGGGCTGGTAAATAGCTAGGTAGAGGGATGGAATTTCTACCCAGATGTATCCTTCTCGGGGAGATTACATACATGTCATGATCCTCAAAACGCTGCTAGAGGAAGGTTGGAGGGGGCGATCCTTGAGGTCTAGCCCAGGTAGAAGTGTGGGGCTTTTTCCTTGTCCATCAAGGACAAAGACACTTCACTGGACATGCAACCTCAAGGATCTGAGTGGCGACCACAGCCCAGATAATGACCCTAGCCACGACAGTAAGCCAAGTCTTGTGAAAGAAGTGTGCAGGGACACCCAAATTCATGAGACTGGCTTTTGCTTTAACACTGTTCTTGATGAACACTTGAGACATTTTGTGCTCTAGACTAGGGATGGACTTTGAACTTTCATTCATTTATACTATGTACTTTGGTACTGACACTGACGGACTGTTCTCTTGCACTCTTTTTATAGAGCCATTTCTTCCTGAGTTGTACCATATCCCTTAGGCCATCCTACAGCTGTTTGCTTAAAAAACGAACAGTGCTTCACCCCACTGTCAAGGACCTTGAACCAGGGGAGTACCGCCCTTATCCTGAGAGTTAAGGGGAGTTGAGGTTCACTAAGCTCCTTCTGGATTGCTTTAATAGTGTGAAAAGCCTCACACCCAGAAAGGCCCTATTAAGTTGTGTTTTCTTCTGTTTTGCTCCTCACTTTTGACTTTGGGAATAAATCCCCTTAAGACCTTGTTATCTGATTTTGTGTGGGATCTATTCTTCCCTCCTTATGACACATTTCAAATTCGCGAAAGTCGCCTGGCGACATCACCTCTGGTTGTACTAGATGCTACTAGAGATTCACTTAAAAGTCTCTTGTACAGCAAGGCAAGTTTTGGGACTGGAAATTACATTTAATCATGTGACTGAAAGAGTTAGCGAATTTAGGATCTTTAAGGTTTCAAGATATGTTCTGTGTAGGTGAGTTTATTTTTGTTAGCAGTTTATTAGGCAGCAGTGGCACCAAACTTCCACATAGAGCCCACAAAAGCAAACTCCTTACTTTACAGGGTGGTGTGGCGCAAAGGAGGGTCAGCGTTGACTAGAAATATGACAAACTGCAATAGACCGAAACATTGATAAAATCTGGGGCAACAAGTGTGCCCATTCCTGAAAGATATCTATGAATTACAAATGCATTCTCTTTGCGTCTTTCACTTGAAATTTTGACATTAAACCTATTGCACAAAACATATTAAGAAGCCGAGTCTTGCAGCGACAGGGTCATGCCTTCGAGGCAAGCTTAATCATGCTTTTTTATACATTGTTTATGAAATTAGTTGCGCTGTAGCTAGGTTTTGGTCCGAACTCATGAATTCATATCCAAAACTACAGGAAGTTTTCTGTTCCTCTGCCCGTTTGAGATGGGTTGGACAAACGGCACAATTGTGGATGCAGTTCTCGACCACTCCTTCAATGCTTGGTTTAAATAACTAATTTGTTGCAATCAAAATGAAGAGGTGTATGCGCTGCATCCATTTTGAATTATTCTAACGGAAAATTATTGTATTTTTAATACTGGAAGCAGCACTTCATTTAACTGTGCTTCCTACCAACTTGCTTCTCTAGGTCTACATGGCAGCGCAGGAAAACTGACTGGGTCCACATCCAGTCTAAATAAGCTTTCTGTTCAGGGATCTGCGAATCGCAGGTCCCAGTCTTCCTCACTGTTAGACATGGGGAACATGTCTGCCTCGGATCTGGATGTAGCTGACCGAACAAAGTTTGATAAGGTAAACAGAAGAGCAAACGTTATCAGTATGCACACTCAGCAGTACTTGTGTTTCTATGGGATGTACTGCTTATTTTGTTAATTGAATGATGAAATTCTTTCAGATCTTTGAGCAGGTCTTAAGTGAACTGGAGCCCCTGTGTCTGGCAGAACAAGATTTCATCTGTAAATTCTTCAAACTGCCACAGCATCAGAGCCTGCCCGGGACACTAGTGGTATGTATCTGTTTCTTGCTACCAGTGCTAAAACTCTCAGGAGAGGGGCTTGATGTGAGGTTCACTCCAAGTCTCATTTTCTGAAAAAGTGTTGGCGCCAAGAAATTAACCACACTGTTATTGTCTATGTGCATTCAAGAGGCATGTGCATTTTCATATGAATTATTGAATCAATTGCTTCTTTGTTTGACTCTCCTATCTTTAGGACAAACTCCATTAAACAGTCTCAAAGCTTTGCGTTAACCTGCTTATTATTTCTCAAACGATCCAATGTACTGAACTCTTGTGCAATTCTGTGATTGGTAGTAGGTTTTCAGCATTATTAACCTTTGATTTGTTAATAAATTCTGCATTGCCTATACAAAGTTGGCAACATGTGGCATCAAATGTATAAACACCTACATTATTATTACAGAGTGACACAGAGGAAGTAGATGGAATTAATTCCTCAAGGCCTCATAATCCTGGTGGACAACCTCCTGCATCATCAGAGTATGTTTTATATGTTGGACTTCTTTTTATGCAGCAAACTATATTTTTTAAACAAATTCATATTAATGTACACGTTGGCTTTTTTCCAGTTAGGAAGATTGTTGATATGTACATAGGTGCATGTTTTTTATTTCTATACATATACGTAAACTTTTACCATGCCTTTAAAATGTTCACCCTAAAGACATTGGGATTTATGCCTTGTATGTTGCTGTCTGATAGTGCTCTGCAAAGGTATCCCCACTGATGCCTCAAACACGCCCCAATAGGTGACTTCTGTCACTGTTATCTGTAAGGAAGGCATGGGGCCTCATTACGACCCAGGCGGTAAGGGTTTTACGGCGGCGTAAACAGCGCCGACCCTTACCGCCTGAGTACGAGGTCCCTTAGCGCCATGGCGGACTTAACACCTGCTTTTAGCAGGTGTTAAAATCCATGGCGCTAAGGGACCATGGAGTTAATTACGCCACCGTAATTTACGGTGGCGTAATTAACGCCTTCCCCACTCCCATTATGCCCTATGGGGCAAAAATGGGAATGGGGATTGGGGACTTACCGCCCCGCCAAGGTCGGAATGGGGCGGTAAGTCCGCCAACCACCATGGCGTAAACATAGTTTACGCCATGGTGGTAAAGTCACGTCCCCAGGCGGTAACTTACCGCCTGGGTCGTAATGAGGCCCATGGTATCAAACAGTGAAGACAGACACAAATGATCACAGTTCAAGGGTGTTTATTGAACTTCAGTGGGCTGGTGAAACACCCATCTAAACCTAATTCTAAGTATGGGAGCAAGCTACAACCATCAAATAATAATGACTCACTCCTAGTGGTGTCTGTCAAAATAAAAGGGCCTATACTAAAACAATGTTCACATAGGAAAAGTGTTCAAGAAATGATATGGCAGGATGATTGAGCAGTTAGCTTCCCTACCTCACGTTTTCACCACTGGGCAAGGCGACACGTGCGGGCTTGGCACACACTCTAGCTTCTTGGCCACGAGGTAACAGTTCAACACATGGGCATCAGCGCCTTCTGCCAAAGTCTCTCTCGCAATGACAGTCTCTTAATGCAGAGGACCTGATGCAGCAAACAAAACAGAAAAGTTCCTTTCCTTTGTCAAGGTTTCACTTTCACAAGTTCAAGACTGGTCTCCCTCCTTTGGGCTTGGACCATGGATCCCCCTCGTATGGGCTGAGATCTCCTTTTGATACCAGAATCGAAGACTTTCGAATGTGCGATGGGTTTTGCATAAACCGTCACAAGACCACTTTGATTCACTTCACACAATTTACACTTCACATCGATCTTCTGCTTTCGTTTCGTATCGTATCTTTTCTTCTAATGTTCAAATATTCACCAGCAATTTAGCTTCACTTGCGTCTTTCATCAACACACGTTTAACGATGTTCCTTCCAGTGCTCACTTTACAATGTTGCCGCTTGCAACCTTGACTTCAACACAGACCGTTCTACCCAACTCGCCGGCTGTGTTGTTCTCCATCGCTTCTTTGTTCTTGGAGCCAAGGACGATACCACATCGTCTGCTGCTCCTCCCTGCCTTGGTCAGTTACGCGTGAGGACCCTCGATATCTCTGACACACAATGCAGGATACTTTAGCTTTGTTTCCTGGTCTTACGTTTTCTGCCTTGAAGGTTTCTTGAAAGTAACTGTTTCCTGTCAACGAGGTCAAGGGTGTTGCCCATCTCACGAGAGGTGCATGGACGTCTTTCTCCCCTCGTTCAACTGCCAACTCAAAACTCCTGTACCTTCATGTGTTTTGCTTCGTTCAGAGTGTGCTCTCGTGCCCCGCCTTTCATCCATGTGGGGAAGTGTAATGGCATTCAGGTGTGAGTGATTGTCAATAATTGCCTGACCTTGCATGACCATAGTATTGGGATATGTCATGTACACAACTCTGGTGTGAGTCTGTTTTCTCCCAGGGCGGGCTATCCGTGAGGTTTTTATGCTGGAAATGTGAGGGGTGGGCGGTTGAGTTTCTAAATATCCCATCGGATAGGATGAGATGAAGGTGTTACAGGGAAGGGAGGGAAACTTCGTCTCGCCATCCTGTGTCCCACTCCCGAGGGCCCCTCACCCAGGTTATCCTCCCGCACTGGTCCACCCCCAGGGCCTGGATCCAAGGCGATGGCCGTGCCCTGGCCACCTGAGAGAGAGACTTTGGGTTTCTCGCACACCACAGAGAATGATAACAAAATCTTGAATGGATTCTGTTCCAGGCATGATTTGTTGTGTTGTGACCCTGGTTCTCCTATGATCTGTCCTTAATGTGCATTGTAGAAGGTATGCCCTGCTACTCAGCTCCACTAAAGCCAGCACTGCACACAACTTGACACAGGTAAATGTTTGCACCAGCAGTGTGCTTGGCAGAGGCTGGCGCTGGACTGGGAAGACCTGTATGGGACGACTTCCTCCCTTGGGCTGGTGGGAACACCTAGCCTTGAGACAAGCTTCATTTTGGTGCAACCCCCAACTTGCTGTGACTTTCCAAGGCTGCAGAATCCCAATGCCCAGGGACCCCTGACCATCATCGAGTGCATTGTCTTCGGAAGTGTGAATCCGGCCAAAACTTTTTGGGTATCCAGAGGACCCTACAGAAGCAGGAAATCTTCATCCAGAGTCCAGGACCGAGGGATCAAGTAACTTCTAAACAGTTGTTTGTTCTTCTTGGGCACTGGGGAAAAAAGCATCAAAACCACAAAGGCTGCTGAATCGAGGAGAATTCATTGCTGCAGCGCCCCTCTCCGGATAGCTGCAGCAGAAGCCTGCCAGACATCCTCCCTTATGTCACCACAACCAAGGACCAGGAACAAGGGTATGCTACACTGCAACAGGAAGGCATCCAGCTGGAACATATTCTTCAGTTCACATCCACTGTGGGGTTTGGGGGTACATCTATCTTCTGCTTATTGTGTTGCTTCCTAGCTTGGAGAGTACTATTTTACCGTCTTTTGGGTTGACCTCAACTCACTTTCACTGGCCTTTCAGCTTGCGCTTCTTCAAGGTGGCTCTTCTTGAGCTTCTGTGATTTTCTATTTGAACTACTGACTTTTCTAAAACATTTTCTAAGAAGAGAGCATCAGAACTTTGAGCTAGCCCATTGGCCTTGGCTGTCCTGGCTCCCTAAAGACATACTTTTGAGCCTATTGGCTTTGGCAGTGCTTGTTCCCTTACAGGTTTTAGTTGTTGAACACTATTATTGCTGGGATAAAAGACTACCTCCATCCCTCTGGGAGAAGCTAACTGTTTTTCAAAGTACAAACAAAGTATGTTCTGATCGAACTATAACTCAATATTGCAATGGTGATCACAAAAAAGTGTTATTACTGACCTCAAATGACGTCACTCAATGCGCTGGAATATGCATATGACAAGTTTACTCACCTGCTGTATTGCTCTTCTTGAAATTGAATCCTAATTTTGAGTTTAATGTTACTATTAGTTGCTGCTTTTTAAAGATGGTCTCATTATTCCTGTGTATATATAAATAAATATTGATACTATACCTTTAAGTGTTTACTTGGATACCTGAATTTACTGGTTTCATTGTACCGCTCTACAGCTCACACCACCCCTCTTAAAATAAGCCTGGCTGCTCAGTCACACTACCAACTTGTGTAGTACAGGCCTATATTAAAAGGTGGGTTACCTAATACCAAGAGATAAGTCTTGTAAAGTCCCACACTAGTTGGACATTTCCCAAAGTGGTGCTGAGGAACAAATTCTTACCAAACACTCCTGCTACCACATCGGCCCAGCAACAGATACACTCAAGACAGTCCCAGACCCCACATCCGCCACAAACACATACACTTTGCCTGGGAAAGCTGATATTTTGTCTGGGAAAGGGCTTAGCATACATGGCAAATCCAGCGCTGAGAGGACCGAAAACAGGCCAAAATACAAGATGGCCAAATAGTCAGTTAACAATCTTGTGTCACAGCTATTAGTATAGGGGACTCTAAAAGGCATTATGCAGTAGTAAAATGCAAAAGTGCATGTGAAACTATTAAAAAAACACAATAGGAAAATGTTGGTCTGCCACCAACCCATCTTGGACACATCATGCAAGTAACCACAGAGTTAACAAAAACAAGTGTATTGGGACACAATGTATTTCTACCACACCTCACCGGTGATGTGTGCAGTGTAATAAAATAAACAGGGAATTTCACAATGAAGGACAGAGTTCCCCTGCACTCATAGCCATAGAGGCTGATCAGTGCCCCAAAACAGGTGAGCTTAGCAAGTTAAGTGATTTAAAAGGCTTTACTTATCTCCAAACAGTTGGGGAGTTCCATACACGTCTATGGAGGGAAAGCAGCAACACAAAAATCCTTCCTAACAAATCTACCTTTTTGCTCTCTTTTGAACAAAGTTTGACAACTTACTCCACCTGAATGTCAATGGGAGGGAAAGTCTCAAAAGGATTTTGTGTGCCATCCTGATATTTCCGCAAAAGTATGTCATTTAATGTTTTCTGCTCACACTATAATGCCACAAGGTGATAAAACCTTATCCCCATTCTAGGAAATGAACAATTTCACAAATGTAAGCTTGCCTTGATATTTGTTGGTTTGCTTGGTTAACCATTATTGTGTTATGCTGTAAAGACCCTTTTGGGTTGTGTTGTGTTACAAGGCTTTTATACCGCACCAAATCACTCCCATAGTCGTCTCATAACACCTTGGATTGTCTGGAAGTTGGTGTGTTGTGACCCTTTTTTGGCGGATCCAGACCAAAGTAGAGAGAGAGAGAGAGAGAGAGAGAGATTTTTTTAATTTTTTGATGATTATAACCTTTCAAGGTTTCCTGTTTACAACTGCTGTTATTGTGATGCACACTTTATGTAGCCATCTTCCTAAATTACTTGTACAGAGTATAGTAGGGGAGCCGGTTAGCTATGCTACCAATTAGCCATTCGTGATTTTGTTTTGGTTAAATGAATATATCAATCTCTGGTGTCTTAAGTGCCAAACTTATTTTCTATGTATGTTACATAATACATATCTATATATGTAAAATCTTACATGGCAGAGAAAAACATTGCTTTGTAACTTTCTAATTGTGTTTTATTAATATGGAGTACTGTCTGCGAAGCACAAGAATATCAACATTTTCTCAAATGTATCTCTTTCCTTACAGGAAAGACATGGTTCGTCAGATGATGACAAAAATATTTCGCTGTATCGAACTTGAGCTCAATAACCTTATAGCCTTAGGAGACAAGATTGACAGTTTCAATTCCCTCTACATGCTGGTTAAGATGAGTCAACATGTGTTAACTGCTGAAAATGTGGATCCAGCCTCATTCCTCAGCACCACTTTGGGAAATGTTCTTGTTACTGTGAAAAGGAATTTTGACAAGTGCATAGTAAGTGTACATTTTTTAATCCATGTATCCTGAGAGTGTATCCCTAGGTTTCTCTTTCCTTCCTGTTTCTGGATAGATCTATAACATCTGCCTTTATTGCTGGCTGCATATGCACTATACATGATGATTCCTTCAGGCTTGACTTGGGCAGAGCTTCTGTCAAGGTTGTGTCTGGGATTTCCTGGTTGCCTCTAGTCCGAGATATTTTGAAAGTGTCTGTTAAGAAACGAATGACATGTTTCTCTGCTACGTCAGCCCCCTGATGTCTTTTTGTGTCCTGACCTCTTTGTCTTCCCTCTGAGGCTTACCCCGAAGCCTCATCAGAGACTGTAACTCTTATTTGTTTGTGGCTTTCCTTCCTGTGCCCTTATTGCCACCAGGGCAGGGAGATACCAAAGGTGCCCCACGGGGTCACTGGGTGTAATTTACAACCGATTGATTGTGTCTGAGTTGCAGACTGTTGACAGCTTTTTACATTGTTGAGTTACAAAGTGGTGTTGCCATTTTACTGTGACTGGAGCCATGGATTCCTTAAACAGAAGCAACATGGCTGGTTGGCTTCAACTGGGTGAGAGTATGTCAGACATCTCAATGCACATCCTTGTGTTTTTGCCCAAGAAAATTATAGTGAGGCTGGCTTCTGCTTATTAGGATTCTGTCAAATGTTTAAAAGGTAATGTAATGTGATGGGTGGTCTGGGGTCCTCTATAGCGACCTCAAGCCATTAGTTAGTCAACTGCCTGGAACTGAAGACTTTACTGAGAATTCTGCTAGTAGAACTGTTGCTGGACACCTGATCCTCCTCCTGCATTGTCAGTTTTCTGCTACTCCATGACCAGAGGGAATCCTCTTCACTCGTGTGGCAAGTTTGGTAAGCCAGAAGGAGGAGTCGGACAAAGGAGGAGTCGGACAAAGGAGTGGCATTTCAAACTCATGGTTTTATTCAAATAATAAGAACAGGTCCTATCTTTCACTATAACTAGAAGGTTTGCCCTACCTAAGTGAATTCTAACTCAAGTGCTTGTCAGGGTGGATGTCCAAGTAAAGTATCAGTCCTCTGTCCAAAACGATCCTACTCTTACTTTACCACTAATTAAAGGTATTAAGCGAACAGAAATGAAGCCAGGAGAATGGTTGTATACGAATTGTTCGAGTTACAATTGCTAGAATTACAATTGACCTTTTCACAATTGACCGAATTGTGAAGGTCAATTGTAACATTCATGCGGGCGGAAACCCCCCGCAGCCCCCTACCCAACGCAAACCCCCCCCCCCCCTCCCCTCAAACCATATATATATTTCTGAGGCTTGTGGAATCTGCTTAGATCACATGCTGTGCATAGGCCGACATCTAGTGGAAGCTGCGGAGTATTACAGTTTGTTTTTCGAAACTCGAAAAAGGGAGTCGACACAGGGCGTGCCAGTAATACTATCCCTAGTGTGACGTCCACTGTACCCATGATCCCTCACGCGTCTAGGACCCTCAGATTGTTTTTTTCCGCCATACTGGTCGGAAGCATTTTGCGGAGTTCCCTGGCCTTAGCCATACTTTTGCTAAATATTGTTAAATTTACCCATTTCTCCACCCCAACGTCGAGTCACCGAACATCCACACTCGACGCCAGCCCGGAGAAGAATTCGACCGTCGACAGCTGCACGACGGATTTGGGCCTCGGAAGGCCGCTGATCTCGGCCCTGCAAGTAGGGAGAGTGGGGGGTGGACGTACTCTACACTCTTTTTTGGTATATAGATACATTCTTATATATACCTACACTTACAAGCCAGCTGCCACAAGGTGCGTATGGAGGGTACCCCTTTCCAATTCTGCCCCAAGTGCAGCCGCAAGTACCCTTGGATCGACAGGCACGCCACGTGCAATCTCTGCTTGCCGAGGGACCACCCCGAGGCGAACTGCAGAGCGTGTAGTAGGTTTAAACCCAAAACACTTGAGGACCGTTCGATCAAGCGTTGGGCCCACCACGCCAGGCGTCAATCAAGAGGCCATGGCAGCGGAGGGCGCCTTCAGCGATGGCAGCTACGCTGTGTTTTCGGACGGCAAGGGCATTATGGCGTCGAAAGACAGCCGAGCGCAAGTCCCCGACCTCGGAAGGTCGTCCGGCAGGGCGGCTATGGGGAAGACCCCCGGCGACACAGGCGCTTCCCACAACACTTCCACAAAACACATGAAGTCCAACCGGGACTCGACGCGCACGTCGAGTTCTCAGAAAGAGGCACATAGAGAACGGTCCGAATCGGCGTTCTCGATCAAGATCGCCGCATGACTGCAGGCAATCATCCACTGTTGCCAAGAGTGCCTCGCTCCCCAAGGTAACGGAAGTTCGATCGTCGGAGGACGAAGCCGACTTCCATCCCTAGACCGCACGCCAGGAGTCGGCGCCTGCAGACCGCGTTACGCCGGCTCCCGAGCCCCTACCTCCACGCTCGAAGGATAGGGACACTACCCCCGAACCTCGACGCCAGGCGTCGAAAGGATCCGAAGGGGCGAAAAAACAGGGAAAACACTCTTCCACTCACGGGGAGGGGGAAAAACAACAAAGGAAGCATCCTCTGCCTACTTCCACACCTGTAAAACACTCCACTCATAAACAGACAGACAAGCCCAAGTCTTCTGCTATCACAAAGACCCCTGCTCAGACCTCCAAGTCTAGTCAGGATAAGTCAGAGAAACTTCCAGAAAGAGTAATTCCCAGTTCTAGAGAATGGTCTAGTGATGACATAGACAGGGTCATGTCAAGGATGTCATCATTGGCAGATTTTTACGCAAAAAACCCTGAACACTTTCTCTCTTATGCTCCCGATGTGTCAGCACCCTCAGGCTCTAAGGATCCTATACCTCCAAGTAAAAAGTCCCGGTTTGAAACACCAACACGGTCTTCGGACCCCTTCTATGTACAGCCCTACTCTCAGTATCAAGGAGAGACATCCTTTTGTGAGGATCCAGATTTGGGCATGTTGGAAGAACAAACTGGTACGGGCTACTATGGGGATGATGAGGGCCAAGAAGAGGATGAGGACAACCCGGAAACCTACAAAGTAGATTCCCCGGTAGAGAAGGAACCCCCGGTTACCGACTCCCCTGTCGACAACCAACCTCTCTGAATGAAGTTCTGTCTCGAGCAGCTGAACATTTCCACATTGACACCCAGGGTGCTCAAGAGGAGAGGGACTTCGCCGAGGAGTTAGTGGGAGAAAGGAGGCCTGTTGCTCAGGCCATCCCTATCCTGAAGTCTATTCAGAGAAGAATAGACCCTTCACTCGTAAATCCTAACCTCACCAGGGCAGTGAACCCCAGGGTTGAGAAACTTTTCAGGGCAGCCCAATCAGACCCACTGTATATAAGGAGGCATCTGAAGCCGGACTCCTTGGTTGTTACAAACACCCGTAAGAGGGCTGGAACACCCTTGTCATCGTCCGAAGCTCCTCCCGACAAGGAGAGCAAGAAACTGTATGGTTTGGGCAGGAAAGTAGCCTCCACTTCCGCCTACCAGGCAAGGATTGCCAACTCCACCACCCTGTTGGCCAGCTACAACTGCCATCAGTGGGAAGAAGTCGCGGCACTCATAAGCTCCGCCCCAGAACCCTTAAAGAGCCAGTTGGCACGAGTTTCGGCGGAGGGAAGAGCCGTGTCCGGTTGCATTTTAAAAGCAACCTTTGATGCCGCGGATAACGCCGGCAGGTTGATAGCAGAAGGAACTGTTATCAAGAGACACGCTTGGTTACGGCAGTTATGATTCAAAGCTGAAACCCAAGCGTCATTGTTAGATAAACCGGTGGAGCCGGATCTGTTGTTTGGTAAGGCGGTCGAGGACGCGCTGAAAAATGCCAAGGACGAGTATGAAACACTCAAATCCCTAGGCAACTAACCAATAAACCCCCTAATCAGAGAGGGAATGGCAATTTTCGTCGCCCACGCGGCCAAACTTCCCAGAGAGGATCTAACTATTCCCAGGGGCAGGGTACACCGTGGAGCAATAATAACCAACAGTCTACCCAGGGTTACGGCAGGGGTAATAAAAGAGGACGTGGGAAAGGTAGAGGCAGCCCCAGTAGAGGAGGCGGCACGCCTCCACCAAAACAGTGACGCTCCGTTCAGGGTCCCTTCTCACGCAACCCCAGTAGGGGGACGCATTTCCAACTTCACCCAAGCTTGGGAAGGGATCACATCAGACAGATGGGTGCTGTCCACAGTATCTGCAGGGTACTGCATAGAACAGTTAGAGCGTCCCCGAAACCATCCGCCACGACAAAAAATACATTCTTTGGACCACCAGAAGATCCTCCTCGAGGAGATCGTCAATCTGCTAGCAAAGGACGTGATATAACTCGTCCCGGGACACCAGGTAAACAAGGGTATTTATTCAACTTACTTCATTGTGCCAAAAAAAGATTTGACAATGCGCCCAGTATTATACTTAAAGCCTGCAAACAAGTATGTCAAGCCCCAAAAGTTTTGCATGACTACTCTCCAGGAGGTAATCCCCCTCCTAAAAAAGGGGGATTACATGGCAACATTGGACATGAAAGATGCCTATTTTCATATTTCCATGTTCCCAGCGCACAGAAAGTACTTGCGCTTCAAGGTGGACAGTCGGCACTACTAGTTCAAGGTACTGCCCTTCGGGATAGCTTTGGCTCCAAGGGTATTCACCAAGGTACTGGCGGTGGTGGCAGCACACCTACGCAGGGAGGCAATCCTGGTGTGTACCCCTACCTGGACGACTGGCTCATCACGGGGGAGACCCCAGTAATTTGCAGAGCAAACATTCAAAGGACAATAGACCTCCTCTTCGAATTGGGCTTCTCAATAAACGAGAAAAAGTCAAGTCTGGTGCCAAGCACATCCAAACAATTCCTAGGAGCTATCCTAGACACTCAAGAGGGGTTGACCTTTACTTCCGAGGAAAGAATTCGGAATATACTGCTGCAAATTCCCCAATATCAGTCCGGTCGCCAGATAACGGTACGCAAAGCAATGCGTTTGCTGGGCATGATGGCGTCATGTATTTACCTGGTCCATTACGCGCACCTGCGCATGCGTCCCATGCAGGAATGGTTAGCAAAATAGTGGTCTCAGGCAAGTGGTCAGTGGGACGATCTAGTGGTCGTTTCGCCAACACTTGTACAAAGCCTTCACTGGTGGACAAGAGAGAATCTGTCCAAGGGGAAACCCTTTTACGATCCCGAGATACAGGCGGTAGTCACAACCGATGCATGCCTAATGGGGTTGGGAGCTCACCATCTCCACCACACAGCTCAGGGTCTCTGGTCGCACTCAGTGGCCAAGACTCACATCAACCTGTTAAAGCTTCTGGCAGTATTCAGAGCACTTAAAGCGTTCGAGCCCTACCTGTTAAATCTGTCAGTGCAAATCCAGACGGACAGCACTACAGCCATGTTCAACCTGAACAAGCAAGGAGGGACTCGGTCGCCAAATCTGGCCAAGCTTGCCCAGAAAATCTGGATATGGGCACTCAGACAGAACATCTTCCTGTCATCGCAACATGTTCCAGGGGATCTCAATTCCATAGCGGATGCTCTGAGAAGAGACCCCCTCCCAGAGGAACACGAGTGGTGTCTACACAGAGAAGTCGTAGAAGATATCTTCTCTCAGTGGGGTTTCCCCACTATAGACCTATTCGCCACAAGCGAAAACAGACAATGCCCAGGATTTGCATCTAGGTTCCCCCAACCAGACTCCCAGGGGAACGCCCTGTGGATGCACTGGTCAGGGATGTTTGCGTACGCTTTTCCACCAACTCCTCTAATCAGGAAGGTGGTCAACAAGATGAACAGAGAATCGATGATGCTCGTCCTAGTTGCTCCCATGTGGGCAAGACAACCGTGGTTCCCACACTTACGCAGATTGGCGGTGTGTACAACCTACTGTCCCAGCACCAAGGTCAAACAGTGCATCCTCAACACAACTCAATGAACCTGGCAGCATGGCTCCTGAAGTCATAGAGTTCGTACATCTCAAATTACCACAGAGGTGTATGGACATCCTAAAGGAATCTAGGAAACCTAACACGAGGCACTGCTACTTTGACAAATGGAAGAGATTCATTATCTGGTGCCAGAATAAACAAATCAACCCAGTTGATTGCACTCCTTCCACTATTGTTACATACATGCTCCACCTGCTGGATGCAGGACTGGTTTTTAACTCACTGAAGGTACACCTGGAAGCCCTGTCAGCATACGCCACTTCCCATAACAAGGTGTTGTGGTGGAAAGTACCAGTAGTTAAAGCCTTCATGGAAGGAGTAAAGAGACTTCACCCTCCTATTTCAAACCCACCACCAGGATGGGACCTTAACGTGGTGCTATCTAAGCTCATGGGCCCCCCATTCGAGCCCAAGCACAAAAGCAGTGTCAAACACCTGACTTACAAAACTGCCTTGTTAGTAGCAATTACATCCAGAAGAAGAGTCTGTCAGTGCAAGATCCCTTCTTTACTGTCCATAAAGATAAACTGGTTTTACGCACACACCCTAGGTTCTCACCTAAGTTTATTTCAAAATTCCACGTGAACCGAACCAGTCCATCGAGCTTCCGGCTTTCTTCCAAGACCCACAAAGCTCGGCTGAGGTGAAACTACACACACTAGATGTACGTAGGGCGGTCCTCTACTATGTAAACAAGACCAGACCGCTAAGGAAAACAGATCAGCTGTTTGTCTCCGTAGCTACAGGCAGAGAGGGGGATCGCGTCTCTAAAGGTGCCATCTCTAAATGGATTATTAACTGTATCCAGCTGTGTTACTCACTTTCTGAAAAAACTCTGCCTTTCACGCCTAGGGCCCACTCTACAAGAGGCATTGGGGCCACTCTGCCTTTCATTGCAAATGTACCCCTTGACACCATTTGCAAAGCAGCCACCTGGAGCTCTATTCACACTTTTACTCAGCACTACTGCATTGACACTCATTCCAAGACAGATACACAAGTGGGACAAGCGGTTCTAAGACATTTATTTGCTCATGACCCTTCTCACATCCCACCGCCTTCTTCAGGTACTGCTCGCTAATCTATGCACAGCATGTGATCTAAGCAGATTCCACAAGCCTCAGAAGGGATATTTCTGATTTTTGTATCTGCTTAGATTCACATGCGACCCACCCTTCCTCCCCTCTGAGAGAAGGCGCATGGATGCTTGTAGTCTTACCTTTCTGTCTATCTGCTTGGATTATCTGTACTCGCGCTATTCCTCATGCTACCTCATGTCAGAAAAAATACAATCTGAGGGTCCTAGACGCGTGAGGGATCATGGGTACAGTGGACATCACACAAGGGATAGTATTACTGGCACGCCCTGTGTCGACGCCCTTTTTCGGGTTTCGAAAAGCAAACTGTAATACTCTGCAGCTATCACTAGATCTTGGCCTATGCACAGCATGTGAATCTAAGCAGATACACGCATCAGAAATACGATTACGGTGAGTAATGTATCCTATATATATAAGTGTGTATATATATATATTTCTGATGTTTGTTAATCTGCTTAGAATCACATGCTGTGCATAGGTCCGACATCCAGTGGTCACTGCGGAGTATTGCATTTTGTTTTTCGTAGTCGAAAAGGGGACGTCGACAAGGCGTGTCTGTAACACTATCCCTATAGTGACGTGCGTTGTACCCACAATCCCTCACGCGTCGAGGTCCCTCAGATTGTTTTTTTCCGCCCAGTTTCTGGTCGCCTTTCGCGGAGCTCCTAGAGAGACATTGCTATACTTGCCACGGACCTCGATCCTTTTGTCATAACTTAATATACTGATAACGATCCCTCCCCTTCGACGTTAGCTGTGAAGCTGTTTCTCCGCCGAACTGATTTTCGACGGAGAGGAAGAGCGGAGAAGATCCTTCGGCGCTGCCGAACACGTGGCCTGGCCTCGACGGCCAACTTACAGTAGGGAGAGTGGGGGTTAGAACTTTGTCTCTTCTCTTTGAGAATGTCTTTCTTTCTCCCCTTTCTTTCCCTTGGGGTTGTTATCGCCAGCTATTATTGCCTCAGCTATGGAGAGGACACCATTTAAGTTTTGCCCACGCTGCAGGGGCAAATATACTTGGAAAGATAAGCACAAGCTCTGTAATCGTTGCTTACCCCTCGATCACATAGAGAACAGCTGCGCAGCCTGCAAGCTCTTAAAACCCAGGACTCTTAAAGAACGTAGGGTTAAGAGGTGGGCGGACTACGCGATGTCGAAGTCAGTTTCCTCACACGCTGCCGCTGTTACTGAAAGTGACGAGGAGTGCGATAACTCGACGTCCGTTACGGAAGTCATGAACCCCCAGAAGGAGCGCTCCCGCTCCTCGTCGTCCGTCCCCGGCCCCGACGGGCTCGGCTCACGCCCTGCTTATGGGGATGAACACCCCGGCGACAAGGACGCACACAAACCCCATAAGGCTAAACACACTACCCACGGCTCTTCTTCGTCGAGAACTAAGGATCCATCAGCGCCGAAGGGGACGCAGGGCACTCCGGCGTCTACCGCAGACCGTAAAGGTCACAAGCCCCACCCGCAAACGCAGCCGCGACCAGCGATTGGGCTTCCATCTAACACGGGCGCTACCCCAAAAACATCCGACGCAACGCTCCATAGAGCGACCGTCGAGGTACAACGCGCAACGCACACAACGTCGACACCAGAGCCCTCGACGGACAAAATCGTGGTCGAGAGCCTAGCGAGAATTGTCGCCGAAGACAAACGTACGCGGACGACGAAACAAACGTCGAATACCGCGTCGAAAAAACATAAAAGTAGCCAGGAACTCCCCCTTTCTCCAAAGGACGCTTCCGAACTACCTGAAGGCTTTTCAGAAGGAGACGGGAACCTCTCGTCGACGTTGTGGGAGCGTTCGAAACGATTCGAAGGCGAAAACACTAATTTCCCCCCTCTAGACTATTCAGGGGTACCCCATGAGACCCTTGAAAGACTCCATTCTTGCATGGAGAAAATGGAAAGGTTTCTAGGAAACCAAGACCCACCCACTCACAAAAGACAAAGAGAATGGCCACAGGATGACCCTAGAGTCAAGATTCCTAGGCTGGTTGACCTCACTGAGGAGGAGCTATACCTCCAAGAAGATGAGGAGTGTTTGGGTGGAGAAGAAGAGGTGTAGAACTTGAGGAAGAGGGGTTCGAAGAAGATCCTTACACCACTGCTACAGGGTTTGAAGAGGATACAGCTACCTCGCAGCCCTGGCATTCACCGTCAGTGCAGCCTTGGCAATCCCCATCAGTACATTCAGACCCTGATGCCTTTCTCCCTTCTCCTCTCAAGGATTAACATGGGAACTCCTCTCCCATAGATGACCAACCTTCCCTCAATGCACTATTGCGCAAGGCAGCAGCGCATTTTGAGATTGATACAGGGGAAACTCTTCCAGACATTGACTTTGTAGAAAAAGTCATCAAAGAAAAAGCCCCGGTTAGCCAATCTATTCCACTTCTGGCTTCTATTAAAAGAAGAATTTCTCCTTCCCTTACTAACCCAGCTTTAGAAAGAGGGGTCAACCCTAGAATAGAAAAGCTCTTCAGCCCTTCATCCTCTGACCCTTTATACATCAGAGGACACTCTATTCTGGACTCCCTTGTGGTTACCAACACAAGAAAAAGAGCAGGGGTGCCACTATCCACTAGTGAAGCACCTCCAGACAAAGAAGGCAAAAAACTCTACGCACTGGGGAAGAGAATCACGACCTCCGCCGCCTTCTCTACTAGAATTGCTAATAACAACTCACTTTTAGCTAGCTACGCAGATGCACAGTGGAACAAGCTGCGCAGCGAAGCAGAGGAAGCACCTGAACCTCTGCGTTCTCGCCTGCTAGCTATAATATCAGAGGGCACACTGGTAAACCAGGGCATCGTTAAAAACTCCCTAGATGCCGCTGAGACGGCTGGCCGCTCCCTAGTGCAGGGAATACTTCTCAAGCGCCACGTTTGGCTACGCAATTCAGGTTTTAAGCCCGAAACCCAAGCCTCCCTCATAAATAAACCCATTGAACAGACGCATCTGTTTGGGAAAGCAGTAGATGAGGCCCTAGAACATGCTAAAAAAGAGTTTGATACCATCAAGACTCTTGATCAAATTTCTAGGCCCCCTAACAGGCGAGGCTATGGTAATAAACGCTCCTTTCGTGGCCAAAGACAGCAGCAGAACCAACAACAACAATATTACTCTGGCTCCAACTGGCCCACTAACCAGGGTAACACCCAGTTCAGTCAAAGAGGCCAACGCCGTGGCAAAGGAAGAGGTCGTGGCTCCAGCCCCAGAGGTTCCACGCCCAATACCAGCAAATAACCCGAAAATTCGGGTCCCCTCCCATGCATCACCGGTCGGGGGCCGGCTAACATCGTTCCTTTCAGCATGGGAGGGAATCACGTCAGACCGTTGGGTATTATCCACCATAGCCCACGGATACTGCATCGAGTTCAACGGTTCCCCGAAGTACAAACCCCCACGGAACCGACGCATGACACCGCAACACCTCTCCATTCTTCTTCAAGAAGTGGAAGAACTACTGAAGAAAGAAGCTGTAGAGCCCGTCCCCCTATCACAGGTAACAGAAGGTATTTATTCAGTGTACTTCCTTGTACCCAAAAAGGACTTAACCATGCGCCCTGTATTAGATCTGCGCCCAACGAACATATTTGTCAAACCCCAAAAGTTTCGTATGGTGACCTTACAGGAGGTAATCCCACTGTTATCACAAGGGGATTACATGACAACACTGGACATGAAAGATGCATACTTTCATATTTTAATGTTGACATCGCACAGAAAATACCTCGGGTTCAAAATAGAGGACAAACACTACCAGTTCAGAGTACTACCCTTCGGGATAGCATCTGCACCAAGGGTATTCACGAAAGTACTGGCAGTGGCAGCGGCCCACCTGCGCAGATTATCCATCCCGGTATACCCTTACCTCGACGACTGGCTCATAACAGGGGATTCTTACGAAACATGCTTCTCCAATACCCAAAAGACCGTAGACCTTTTGTCCCAACTGGGCTTCTCCATCAACGAAAAGAAGTCCAGCTTAGACCCCAGCCAAACCAAACAATTCCTAGGGGCTCTAATTCGAACAAAGGACGGCCTCGTATTCCCCTCCAACGAGAGGGTCCAAAACATGCTGTTTCAAATTCCCCATTATGTAGCAGGCCGAGAGGTGACGGTACGCAAAGCAATGCGCTTGCTAGGGATGATGGCGTCATGTATTTATTTGGTACCTCACGCGCGCCTGCGCATGCGCCCAATGCAAGAGTGGCTCTACAGCCAGTGGTGTCAGGCCAGCGGACAATGGGACGATCTAGTGGTGGTCTCGCAGGCCTTGGTTCTCTCGCTACGGTGGTGGACAAAAGAAAACCTGTTATTAGGGAAAACTTTTGCCACACCCGCAGTGGAAGCCACTCTAACCACAGACGCATCCCTTACAGGATGGGGGGCTCACCTATCCCATCAGACGGCCCACGGAGTTTGGACTCCGAGCTTAGCATCCAAGCATATAAACCTGCTGGAACTACTAGCGGTGTTCAAAGCACTGAAAGCCTTTCAGAAACAGCTACAAGAAAAGACAGTGATGGTCCTCACAGACAGCACCACAGCCATGTACTACCTCAACAAGCAAGGAGGCATTCACTCTCCAGGACTGTCCAAACTGTCCCAGAATATATGGAAGTGGGCTCTCGGACACAACATGTTCCTACTGTCACAACATGTACCAGGGGAACTCAATCTTCTAGCAGACAAACTCAGCAGAGACTTCCCCCTGCCCGGAGAGTACGAATGGCAATTACACAAAGACATCGTCTTAGACGTCTTCACTCAATGGGGTTTCCCGGAAATAGACCTGTTCGCAACTCTGGAAAACTCACAATGCCAAAGTTACGCCTCCAGGTACCCCCAGAACCAGTCCAAGGGGAACGGTCTGTCGATTCTATGGTCAGGGAAATTTGTTTACGCCTTTCCCCCGACTCCCCTTCTCAACAAAGTGGTGCACAAGATGCATCAGGAGCAGGTTACAATGATACTAGTGGCCCCAATGTGGGCCCGGCAGCCATGGTTCGCTCACTTGATGGAGATGTCCCTATCTCCCCCAGTGAAACTTCCCTGCCCGTACAACATGCTGTCACAAGACAAGGGCAGAACACTGCATCCATGCCCTCAGACCATGAACTTAGCAGCCTGGCTCCTGAGTTCATAGAATTTGGACATTTACAACTCCCACAGAAATGTATGGACATCCTCAGGGAAGCCAGAAAACCTAATACTCGACACTGCTATTCTAGCAAATGGAAAAGATTTGTTATCTGGTGTAGAGGTACTAGCATCAACCCAGTTGACTGCTCTCCTACTGACATTATTCTATACTTGACCCATTTACTGGATTCAGGTTTAGTGTTCAATTCCATTAAAGTCCACCTAGCGGCACTTTCTGCATACACCACTTCCCAACTTAAAGTGTCGTGGTGGAAGATACCAGTTATCAAAGCCTTCATGGAGGGGGTAAAGAGGATACACCCTCCGATAGCTAACCCAGCTCCCGGATGGGACTTAAATGTGGTACTTTCCAGACTCATGGGCCCTCCCTTTGAACCCATGCACAAGGCAACTCTTAAAGATATCACCCTTAAGACTGCTTTCCTAATAGCTATCACCTCCATTAGGAGAGTAAGTGAACTACAGGCTCTTTCTGTACTAGACCCCTTCGTAACAGTTCACAAAGATAAGGTGGTTCTACGCACACACCCAAGGTTTGCACCTAAATTCATCTCGAAATTTCATGTAAACCAAACTATAGAACTACCAATGTTCTTTCAAAACCCTTCCAGCTCGGGAGAAAAAAGTCTGCATACACTAGATGTACGCAGAGCTGTCATGTTCTACATGGAAAGAACCAGACCACTGAGAAAGACTAATCAGTTCTTTGTCTCGGTGGCAGCAGGAAGAGAAGGAGATGCGGTCTCAAAATCCACTATATCTAGATGGATTGTTCAATGCATCACTCTCTGTTACACTCTTGCTAAGAGAGAACTACCCTTCAAGCCAAGAGCACATTCCACTCGAGGCACGGGGGCTTCCATAGCATTCATTGCAAATGTTCCCCTTGAGTCCATCTGCAAAGCGGCAACCTGGAGTTCTGTGCACACATTTACAAAACACTACTGTCTAGATGCACACTCTAGATCTGATTCCCAGGTTGGGCAGGCAGTATTAAGACATCTTTTCTCTACTGTTCCTTCTCATAACCCACCGCCAACTCCGGGTACTGCTCGCTAGTCTATGCACAGCATGTGATTCTAAGCAGATTAACAAACATCAGAAGACAATGCATTACTTACCGTAAAAGCATTTCTGATGGTTGTATCTGCTTAGATTCACATGCGCCCACCCTTCCTCCCCGCTCGGATGGAAGGAACATAGACATCCTTTTATATATATTTCTTTCTTTTCTGTACTCACTCACGGCTAAAAGGCTCCCTCAGGGCAGAAAAATACAAACAGAGGGACCTCGACGCGTGAGGGATTGTGGGTACAACGCACGTCACTATAGGGATAGTGTTACAGACACGCCTTGTCGACGTCCCCTTTTCGACTACGAAAAACAAAATGCAATACTCCGCAGTGACCACTGGATGTCGGACCTATGCACAGCATGTGAATCTAAGCAGATACAACCATCAGAAATGCTTTTACGCTGAGTAATGCATTGTCATATATATATGAGAACAACAAATATGCCAAGATACTGCTCAGCCTGCATGTATCTGGTGCTAGGGAAAGAAATCTTGGCCAGATTTCTAAATATGTAAAACACACATGTGTTGAGGAAGGTTGTAGCACTTCAACAAAAAAAAACAACAACAACATGTAACACAATAATCCCTGCACACCACACGACCAAACCGCTTTCTCAAAAAAGCATTTTTATTTAATTACAAAAAATCTCATGCAACCAACACTGCCTAATGGCTTAAAAAGGGTAGGCATCTCTCCCACGCCTCCCTTGCTGACATACAGGTTGTAAAAACACTCAACCCACCAGGGTGGAAACCGCCACGCGTTCCGCTTGTATTCCAAGCTTCCTCAGGCTTGGGAGCCAGGGAGTCAATGTGGTCCTTGAAAGTTTTGGAGGAACAGGGGTGAACCTGTTTTGACAAGACTTTCATAGATCGGACTTGTCTAGAAACCTTGTTTGCGGAGAACATGCGAAGAGGCTCTTTAATTTGATCCTAGCTGCAATCGGGAGCCAGTGGAGAGACATAAGGGCTGGAGAGATTCGGTCCTTGGGCTTGAGACGAAGGATAAGTCTTGCAATCCTATTCTGGATATGTTGAAGGGGGCGCAGGGAGGATAAAGGAAGGTTGAGGAAGGGGCTGTTGCAGTAGTCAAGCCTAGAGAGGACCAGAGCTCTGTAGACATTGAGTTTCTGAGGGATGGTGAGGAAAGGGAGAATGCCTCTGAGGCAGTGCAGTTGGTAGGGGGCCTTCTTGGCTGGGTCCGCGATGTGAGGATAGAAGGATAGAGAGCTGTCAAAGATGACGCCAAGGTTTTTTGCATCACAGGAGGGTGAGGGGTGTGGACCCAAAGAGGGCGGCCAGAGGATGTGAGGGAAGGTGGGCTGGGGTTCCGATGAGAAGGATCTCAGTCTTACTGGCATTAAGGCAGATATCATTGGAAGTACACCAAGACTGAAAAGCAGTCAGACAGTCTGGGATGAGAGAGGAGGAAGAGGAGGCCAAAGCGGGAAGTTTGAAGGAGAGTTGTGTGTCTGCATAACACGAAGTGGGGAGAGAAGGAGGTGATCAGGTGGGGCAAGGTAAATGTTGAAAAGCCACAGTGAGAGGATAGAGCCTTGAGGGACCCTGCAGGTGGAGAGTGATGGGGGGGAAAGAAAAAGGCCCAGTTGAACCTAGGAAGGATGGTCAGAGAGGAAGGAGGTCAACCAGTCCAGTGCAAGGCCTGTGATGCCAAGGGTGTCACAGAGACGATTAGTCGGGGTCGCATGATTAACTGCGTCGAAGGCCTATGTAACTAGTAACTTGGTGAATGTGTTATTATTACGTCCTGTCCCCTATCCTCCATACTGTATGGGCATGCCTCGCTAGGGACAGGAGACAGAACCTTTTTTACCACAAAAAATCTTCTTCCCCTTTAAATTTAGAGACGCGTGGGGGTGCGGCCCTTGGAGCATGTGCTCCCCTGACTCTGGCCACCGGTGGCACGCCCCATTCCTCTTTTCCGTGTTGACGAGAATGGACCGCTTTCACCAGCGCTCGTGGGTGTGGCTTTGGCGTTGTAATTCCATGCGCTCTTCCCCGGATACTGTCTCGTCTTTTTGTCTTTCTGCCTTTAATCAGGTACTCGGTCCGCTGGCGCCACGCTCCTCCCCGGCACATGTTGACATCCTTCGCCTTCAGCAGGTATCCAGCCTGCGAGGGGCTCTTCCCCATGTCCGAACCCCACGCCCTTTGCCTCTGCGTCCTTGGCCCTGATCACGGTTGGGACAGCTGTACCGCGTGCAACGCACTTACTTGCCGCGGTCTGAAGAACAGGTTAGCTCGGTGGAGAGAGCTCTTCGAAAAATTGCCTCCAGAGGGCTTCAAGAACTTCGTCAGACAGAAGTCACGGCCCAAGGTAGGTACACTCTTCTCATCAGCGCCCTGCAAGAGCGACTCCTTTCCTAGGAAACGTCCGAGCGGGAGGGACCGTCCAAGTCTTAGCACCAGCGCAGATACAGAGGCTGATTCAGCTGCCGACCGTCAGGTTGAGGGGTTGCTGGACCTTACCGGTGAGGTCGCTGAAGTTCTTTTACCTGATTTCCACCCGAGGGGCTACGCCCTACTACCAGACAAATGTCTGAGGGGGCACCTGCACGCAGCACTACCGGCGACACAGCCGAGGGCACACCGCCTACCAGGCCCCGTCCTGAGGTGCAGGTTAGGCCTCAAGCACCACTGCCAAGAGTCCTGGAGGAGGCCGGGCCCAGCGCAGCAAGCACCATGACACAGGCACGTGGCATGCAGCCCGACAAGATGGCTGCCACGCAGACGAAATGGCCGCTCATCCAGCACCACCACCCTTCACAGAGCAGGTGGAAGAACGAGTTTCGAGGTGGAACTGGTCTTCACCAGGTACGTGGCCTACAGTATATCCTCCTACGTCACAGGGCAGATACCAACAGCAGAGAAGGCAGAGTACGCCCAAGCCTCAGCAGCCTTCGGGTCCTGCTCTTCCGCTGATGCCACCTAGCACCCCAATGGCCTGTGAGGACATGTTTTTTGAGAGATTCCTCATGCTTATGTGATCCCTGCAGATGGGAGCAATCCATCTGGATGCAATCGGGGACATGCTGCCTCTGCTCCCTCCGCCAGCACCCACAGTCAATCCGCCTGTGGTTCTGGCACCTCAGGCCCCAGTGCAGCCCCAGCTGCCCACGCCAGAACCCACGGCACCAGCTCCTTTGCTTCCGGCTCCCCAGGTGGTTGCACTCCAGTCTCCACAACAGCCTCGGGCTCCGGTCATACACCTGACCCAGACTCTATTTGTCTTGACCCTCCCTCCTCGCCTCTGCAGAGAGGAGCTTCACCTGTAGATGACCAAATAGCATTTAATGCAACTTGAAAAGGGATGCAGATCATTTCCAGATTGCCATGCAGGAAGTCCAACAAGATACTGACTTTGTGGAAGATATCCTGAAGGAGAAACCACCAGCAAGTCAGTTTATCCCCCTGCTGAGTTCCATCAAAAACACACTGCACCTTCTTTGCTGTCCCCTTCATTAACAAGGGCTGTTAATCCTTGGGTCGAAAAATTGTTCCGCCTCTCCCCTTCTGACCCATTATACATCCGGGGGCACGCTACTCCGTTCTCCCTTGTAGTTACTACTACCAGGAGGAGGTCCGGAGTGCCTTCATCCGCTTCAGAACAGCCACCCGACAAGGGCTGTAAAAAGCTGTATGCCCTAGGCAAACGTATCACCACTTCAACGGCATATTCCACTAGCATTGATAATAACACTACACTTCTTGCAAGCTATAGTGACGTTCAGTGGAACTTACTTCAGGAGGTTATCCATGAAGTCCCGGAACCGGTATGATCACACCTCCTGGCAGTTGTTTCAGAAGGGAAACGGGCCACCCTTAACATCCTAAAGAACACGTTGGATGCAGCTGAAACGGCAGGGCGGACCCTGGCTCAGGGTACTCTTCTTAAAAGGCACACATGGCTTAAGAACTCAGGGTTTAAGCCAGAAACCCAGGCCTCACTCATAAACAAACCTGTGGAAGGCACAAATTTGTTTGGGAAGGCGGTGGATGATGCCTTAGAGATTCCAAAGAAGGAGCACGAGACTATCAAGTCTCTTAATCAGATTACTGCTCGCCCATACCAAAAGCAGGGAGGTAACTCTCGCCGCTCCTTTCAGGGGGCAATCTTTTTCCCATTCCCTACGTAATCAATATGGTACAGGCGGATGATCATGGTCCTCCGGACAGGGTGCGGCTGCCACCATTCAATACAAGCAGCGGTCAGCGAATAGGCAAAGACAGGGGTAGAAACTCCACCCCTAAAGGCTCCCCAGCCTCCGCTCAGAAATGACTCGCCAGTCCGGTTCCCTCCCATGCCTCCCCGGTAGGGGGAAGTTTAAAATCTTTTCTCCACGCATGGGCGGGAGTCACTTCAGACCAGTGGGTGCTCAAGACCATAGCCCACGGTTATTTTATCGAGTTCCACCGGCCACCTCGATACCATCCACCAAGACACAGATGCCTATCGTCAGCTCACCTGCAGATTCTACTGGAAGAGGTGCAGATGCTTCAAGACAAGGGCACCATAAAAGTCGTCCCGATTCATCAGGTAAACAAGGGTGTTTATTCAGTATACTTCCTTGTACCCAAAAAGGATCTCAACCTGCGCCCTTTGTTAGACTTGCACCCAGTGAACAAATTTGTCAAACTACAAAAGCTGATTCCAAGATGGCCCCCGGCACGGAGTAGACATGCCAAAGGCAGCCCTCCAGCCCCAGGGGAAAATCGTGGCGTTCCACCACCCCTGTTACGTGATGCTGGGGCTGAGTGAGGGGCATACCCCCCAGGAAGGAGAGGCTTCCCTTTCCCCGGGAAGACTGGCACAGAAGGCAAACACGATACAGGCTGACGGTCCGTCCCGGCTTGTGGAGCAATTGGCGGCAGCGGTGAGAGCGGGGCAGAGAGCCACCAAAGCACGCCCACCAGTGAATAACAGAAGGCGGGCCAAAGAACAGCTGGAGAGGGAACGTCGCTGAGGAAGAAGGGAGCCTGGGAGAGCGTGCCAAAGGAAAGCAGACGGGCCGGCAGGGCGGAGGGGCCACCAGCCGGAGGAGGAGCGTGATAGGCACCGGGCAGAGGACCCCCAGAAAGGTGGAACATTTATCGCTGCGGAGGCACGGTGCATTATAGGGGGAAGCGCCTCCCCTCGGAGTGTGCAACAGGGGGACCCGGGCTGCGGACAAGCTCCCATCCCCCTCCTGGAAGGGGAAAGACTGGTGACAGATCTGCCCAAGCTAGGTCCCGCACTAAGTTGGGGAACTCCCCGGTGGGGCAAAAAAGGAGGAAGTGCAGAGGGCCTGAACTGGGGGACAGCCCTCCTGGGACTGGAAGCCGCTCCTGGGTGTAGCCGAGAGGGACAGGGCAGACTGTAGCGGAGAGAGACAGGGTGGACACCTGCCACAGCTGCACGGCAACCTGGTCCGAACGCAGCCGTGAGGAGGACTCAGCAGGGAGAATCAGGCACCCGCAGGGGCGGACCGCAGGCCACAGAAAACTAGGGCCACCCCCAGCAGGCGAGGAGAAGGAAAGGCAAACCCACAACCAACCAGTAAGGAGCGGGCCCGGATAGCAGCCAACGTCGTCCAGCGTGGGGGTCCACAAGGGCCGCAGAGGCCCCGCTGCGCAGGATACGGAGTACCCCGGGGCCTAGCCAAGACACAGAGTGGGAGAACCCTCAGAGGGCAGGGGGTGCACCCAGGAGACACTGAGGCTGCAACTGAAAGACTGGGCCAAATATCCACTAGACTCGAAGTGGAGAAGGCACAACAAGGGGAGCAGGAAGAATGGGCCAAAGGAGAGGAGGAGGGTGGTGAGCTTGGCTGCACTCCCGCAGTAGCCTAAAGCCAGCTACAAGGAGGGGGATCAGGAGGAGAGAGCATCCCGGGAGTAGTGAAAGCATAAAGGCCCAGGGAAGACAAGCGGGCAGGGGGCCCGCCACTCCAAAAAGAGGGTGGCCTCGCGGTGGGACGCAACAGGTCACTAGACTTATGGTAAGGGACCGACCCCCAGGACAAAAGGAGTGGACGGCCTACACGCAGGGTGGATAAAGGAAATCGGGAGAAGGCAGGAAACCCAAACGAGCCTAGGAGGGCAGAAGAGGGGGCCGACGGCGAAGGAGCGGGGGGGGGGGGCCGTGGAGAGCACCTCCAAGAAGAAAGCGCGATAGAACCAGGATTCGGAGAAGAAAAGCGGCATTGAGAGGCCCACCCTCAAAAGGAGGGGGGCCGGAAGAAGACCAACCAAGGAGTGTGGGGGAGAGGTGCCCTGCATATGCTACCTTTTAATAAATCAAGGGGATAGTGGACACAATAACGAAGTGAAAGGGCAGGGGAATGTGGAACGTAAAACATGTTGGAATCAGCAAGGGTGAGGACACGTGGGGGTGGGTGAGGGGCGGCAGAGGGCTCTCCTAAATTGGGGGGGGGCAGGGGAGGTGCAGGAGGGCGGAGTACAGACAGCCAGGCAAACCAAAATTGGGGCAACCGGACAGGAAGGGATCGCAGATCACGAGCAGGGAGGAGTGCAGTAAGGTGGGGGGATCCTAAAGAGGGCACAAAGGGAGGAGGACCCACCACAAGGGGTAAGGGGCGTCAGAAGGGAGAATAAGGCGTGGAGCAAGATACAGGATAATTCAAATGTATGACACATAATGTGAGGGGTCTTAACTCCCCACTCAAGAGGAAAAAACTGGATAGATTCACCAAGACGGAGGGCCTGGACATACTTGCTCTACAGGAGACCCATCTGCTGAAAATGGATCAGGATCGCCTCAAATTGAGAGGCTACACCCAAGTCTTTTGCGCATCAGGCCCTTGTAAAACGGCAGGGGTGGCTTTGGCCTTCAGAAATGGGTTGGACTTCAGGGCAAGGGACGTTCTGAAGGACAAAGAGGGAAGGTATATTATGGTCAAGGGGGAGCAGGGCAGTGTAGACTACGCCATAGTCTCTGTTAACACACCCAACACAGGACAGGAGCGTTTTCTGAGGGTCCTTCTCAGGGTAGTGGAGGACACTGCAAATGGTCATATCATCCTGATGGGGGACCTCAACCTAGCCTGGGATAAAGGGGGCAGACAGGACAGTGGCTGAGGGCAGCGCAGGGGGGCGGTAGCCTCCGCACAGCTGAGACACAGATTTGAAGGGCTGGGCCTCGTGGATGCCTGGAGGGCAATAAAGGGGCAAAGGGAGGGATATACGTTAATCTCAGGAGTCCATGGGGCATGATCCAGGATCGATTATATCTGGATTTCGGCTCGACTAGTGGGAAGTATAAAGGAAGTAGAGGCAGGACCGCTGGGAATAGCAGACCACAAGGTAATCACACTGACATTGACCACGCCAGCCTGCACCTGAGGGGTCTGAAAAAGGAGGCTACTAGGGAGGTACTAAGGGATACAGTATTGAAGGAAGAAATTGGGGAAAAGATAAAAACGTTCTTTGCTGAGGCCACAATAAGGGGCGAGCTTATAGCGATAAAAGCGCAGAGGGACAAACAGATGAAAGCGTTAGAACAGCAACTAATCCGGGAGGTAGAGGAAGCACGCCAGCAGGTGGCGATAGCGCCAACTAGGAAGGGGCTGAGGGTCTACAGGAGCGCAGTGGGTCAACTACAGATATTGAGAACCAAAAAGGCTGAAAGCGCACTCCTCTTCATGAGACAGAAATACTATGCTAAGGCCAACAAAGCTGATTCCCTTTTAGCTAGACTGTTGAGAGTCACAGGGCCAGAACACGATGGTGGCAGTAAAGGACGAAAATGGGCGCAGACTCGCGATAACGGAGGAAGTACAGGAACGGTTAGCAAGATTTTATGGCTCGCTATATACCTCCCAGAACCCGCCAATGCAAAGGCAGAGCAATTTCTTAGAGAAGATCCAGCTCCCCAGGGCCACACGGGAGGAGTTGGAGCTCCTCAGCTGAGAAATATCAGTAGATGAGGTGAAGGGCACAATAGCGAAGCTTCCGCCAAACATGGCCCCACGGCCAGATGGCTTTACAGCCCTATTCTACAAAACCTAAACGAATGTCTTGTCACCCCACCTGGCACAGTTATTCAACACCTTTAAAGCTACTGGCGCAATTAGGGCATCAATGGAGGAGGCGAAAGTCACCCTCATTCCGAAGCCGAATAAAGACCCAGCGTAGTGCACATCATACAGGCCAATTGCACTCATAAATATAGATGCCAAGATCTACACCAAGATCTTGGCCAACAGATTAGAAACCCTACTCCCGGCTTTGATCCACCCGGACAAAGCAGGGTTCGTCCTGGGGAGGCAGACGGCCGACAACATCATGTTGGGTGGCTCATCTGGTGGAAAAGGGGCAGAAATTGGCCACTCTGGCGGTCCTACTAGCATTGGATGCAGAGAAGGCATACGACCGGGTGGAGTGATCATTCCTCTTCAGGGTCATGGAGAAAATGGGGCTGGAGGGCGACTTCTTCAAGATGGTGGGAGCAAACTATAGAAACCCGACAATCTGCCTAACGGTGAACGGTTCGATGTCTAGCCCTGTGCAGTTGGGAAGAGGTACATCCAAATGGATAGAGCGGTGGCCCAACATGAACTTGGGGATGTCTTTTGGCTCCCACGCAAGAGTGGACCACTGCACCTATACAAGAGCTCAATCACAAAAACACTAGCAGAAACATGGGAAAGTATGGTAAAAGAAAAATCGATAACGTCATACCCCTCTCCATTCACACCAATATTTAATAACAAAGACTTCCAACCAGGGAGGGAGATGGGGGCCTTTGACCCATGGAGGACAGGGCTGTAGGAAGATTAGGGGCATATTCGTGGGTACAGGATTAAAGCATTCCAAAAATGTAAACAAGACTTTGCAGTTTCCAAATAAGGCACTGGGTCATGAACAAAGAAATTAGAAGTGCGGCCACGAGGCGCTCACACAATTCTAGAAGTTCCTCGTGGCAAAGGACGGCACCAAGGGCTTAATTCCGAGCTTATATAAATTACTGGAGGAAGCTGCACCGCAAAAAGGTGGGCATACATGGATAGATGGGATCGAAGAATGGGGAGGGAAATAACAACTGAAGAATGGGAATAGTCTATGGAGGAAGCTCCCTAAAGTGGCAAAGGCTGCGCAACTACAGGAGGCGTGGTATAAATACCTGTATGGGCGGCACTATACACCGGCATGCCTCAACTGAATCTTTCCGGGAACCTCGCGAGAATGCTGGAGAGGATGTGGAGGGGTGGAAACTGCATCACACATTTGGTGGGACTGCCCCAGGATCTGCCCCTTTTGGGGGTCAATTCTACAAGCACAAGCACGGGCCCTGGGCGAAGAGACAGTAACGGACCCCAAAATAGTCCTCCTGGGTGTGAATGGGGAAGGTGAGGAGGGGGACCAGCAGGGAAGGGACAGAGCCAGAGTGATCCTAACGTTGGCAGTCATGAACCTCATTGTGCAAAAGTGGAAAGGGCCCACGATAACGACAGAACAAGACTGGATCAGGAAAATCTGGGAGCTGGTGGCCTTGGAGTGGGCCTCTTATGCTTGCAGAAATTTGCCACAAACTGGGGAGAGACACTCACCTTCCTAAAAGGAGACTATGTGGCGCAATGGTGCCCCCAAAGACTGAAAGTCCTGGATTTACATTAAACCTGAGGAGGAAGGCATCCACCCAGGAGCAGTGGGCGCCGAGGGCTGTCTGAGGGGAGGGGAGGGGGGGGGGTGAGGCGGTATTTGGAAGACCGGGGGAAAAGTTAATAATGTTGTAAAACCAATAAAGAGATGTTTAAAAAAAAAAAAGTTCAGAATGACAATACTGTAGGAAGTAATCCCTCTGTTGACGCAGGGGGATTGCATGGCAAGACTGGACATGAAATGCATACTTTCATATTTCAATGTTGTCAGTGCACAAAAAATACCTATGCTCGAGAACAAGCACTATCAGTTCAAGGTTCTCCCTTTTGGCATTGCCTCAGCCCCAAGGGTCTTTACAAAGGTACTGGCAGTAGTAGCGGCTCACCTGCGCAGGCAGTCGTTTCCAGTCTATCCTTACCTCGACAACTGGCTAATAACTGGGTATTCATACGAAGTATGCCTATCAAATACCCAGAAGACAGTAGATCTCCTATTCGGTCTGGGGTTCTCGATCAATGAGAAAAAGTTCAGCCTACACGCCTGCCAAGTCGAGCAATTCCTGGGGCTCTAATTCGGACCAAGGACAGGCTTGTCTTTCCCTCCAACGAGAGGGTTGAGAACAGGCTGCTCCAGATCCCACACTATAGCCAATCGCGAGGTGACTGTACGCAAAACCATGCGACTGTTAGGGATGATGGCCTCCTGCATTGATCTAGTCCCACATGCGCATCTGCGCATGCGCCCTATGCAAGAGTGGCTCTTGAGCCAGTGGTGTCAGGCCAGTGGACAATGGGACGATCTAGTGGTTGTCTCGGCAGCCCTCGTTCAGTCTCTGCAGTGGTGGTCAAGGGAGTACCTCTTTCAGGGGAAAACCTTCACCACACATGCAGACAGCTCACAACGTGTGGTCCCCAGCGGTAGCAAGCAACCACATAAACCTGTTGGAACTGCTCGCAGTATTCAAGGCCCTGAAGGCATTCCAAACAGACCTCCAGGGGAAGACAATCCTAGTCCTTACGGACTGTTCCACGGCCATGTATTACCTGAACAAACAAGGGGGCACTCACTCTCCAGGACTATCCAAACTGTCCCAGAACATTTGGAAGGGGCCTCTCAAACATAATATTTTCCTCCTGTCACAACACGTTCCAGGGGAACTCAATCTTCTGGCAGACATGCTCAGCAGGTACTTCCCACTACCCGTAGAGTACGAATGGCAGTTAAACGAAGACATTCTTTTCAGCGTCTTCGCAGACTTGGTCTTCCCAGAGATCGACTTGTTTGCAACTCTGGAGAACGCGCAATTCCCAGATTACGCTTCCAGGTACCTGCAGAACCGCTCCAATGGGAACAGTCTCTGGATAACCTGGTCAGGGAAATTTGTCTACACTTTTCCTCCGACTCCACTACTCAACAAGATAGTGCACAAGATGCACCAGGAACCAGTCACTTTTATTCTGGCGGCCCTGATGTGGGCCCGCCAACCCTGCTTCTCTCACTTGATGGCAATGTCAGTCGCTCCGACGAAGAATCTGCCATGCCCGTACAACATGCTGTCGCAAGACAGGGGAGGGACACTGCATCCATGCCCCTAAACTCTCAATTTAACAGCCTGGCTCCTGAGGAGGAACGCTTCGTCATCTGGTGCAATACCAAGAGTATCAACCCTATTGATTGCTCTCCCACAGATATTGTCCTGTACCTGACTCACCTACTAGACTCCGGTTTAGTTTTCAATTCCCTAAAAGTACACTTAGCTGCACTTTCAGCCTACACCACGTCCCAGAAAAAGGTTTTGTGGTGGAAAATACCAGTCATCAAGGCTTTTATGGAGGGGGTTAAAAGACTTCATCACCCTATCTCCAACCCAGCTCCCGGATGGGACCTGAATGTTGTACTGACTAGACTAATGGGACCTCCCTTTGAATCTATGCATAAGGCTAGCCTTAAAGCACTCCCAAGACTGCCTTCCTGGTGGCAGTTACATCAATAAGGAGAATTAGTGAACTGCAGGCCCTTTCAGTTCACGACCCATTGGTCACGATTCACAAAGATAAAGTGGTCTTGCGCACTCGCCCACGGTTTACGCCTACATTTATTTCAAAGTTCTATGTGAACCAATCAATAGAACTACCCACCTTCTTCCAGAATCCTACTAAAGTGGCAGAAAAGAAGCCTCCACACACTGGATGTGAGGAGAGGAGTGATATACTATCTGGAAAAACTAAACTACTAAGAAAGACCAATCAGTTTTTGGCAGCTGGTAGAGAAGGGGACCCTGTCTCTGAATCAGCCATTTCCAAGTGGATAGTAAACTGTATCACACTGTGCTACGTTTTTGCCAAAAGAGATCTGCCCTTCAAGCCTAGAGCACACTCTACTCGGGGCACTGGGCCTTCCATATAATTAATTGTAAATGTTCCTATTGAGTCCATTTGTAAAGTAGCTACCTGGAGTTCTGTACACACCTTTACACAACATTACTGCCTAGATGCACACTCTAGGTCGGATTCTCAGGTGGGACAAGCGGCGCTAAGACATCTCTTTGCTACTGTTCCTTCACACACCCCACCACCATCTCTGGGTACTGCTCGCTAGTCTATGCACAGCATGTGATTCTAAGTAGATTAACCAGAATCAGAAGACATGCATTACTTACCGTAATATCATTTCTGATGATTGTATCTGCTTAGATTTACATGCGCCCACCCTTTCTTCCCTCTTAGAGTAGAAGGATCATACATCTTGCACCTTTCTCTCTTTGTACTAACCCACAAGAGTCATAAGGCTCCCTCACGGCAGAAAAAACACAAATCGGATGGACCTTGATGCGTGACAGATTTCGGGTATACTACATGTCAAGTTAGGGATAGTGTTACAGGCACGCCCATGTTGACATCCCCTTTCGATCCTCAAAAGAAAGATGTAATACTCTGCGATTACCACTAGATGTCGAACTATGTGCACAGCATGTGAATCTAAGCAGATACAATCATCAGAAATGTTATTATGGTAAGTAATACATGTCATATGGTACGTCATTACAGGAGGAATTGTATATAGTGTGGAAGATAGCATCACACTTTGGGGAATCAGAGTGACAACATTGTTGAGATAGTATTTGTTTGATGGAAACTAGTGCGATGGTATACCTATATGAAATAGATGGCTACATATATTTTGTTTTGATTCTGCTTATAGGTACTTGAACACAAGTGTATTATCTGTCCAACAAAATGTAACCCTATTTCTGATGCTTGTGAATCTGCTTAGTCACATGCATATAGTCTGACATTTAGTGGTAATCATGGAATATTGCATTTTGCCTTTCGAGGATCGAAAGGGGACGTCGACATGGGCGTGCTCGTAACACTATCCCTAACGTGACGTGTAGTGTACCCACGATACTTCACGCGTCGAGGTCCCTCAGTTTTTTCCTCCCAGCTAGCTGGTCGCCTTATGCAGAGGTGGAAAAATTGCTAATACATATCTTTGCCCACGACCTCCTGTCATTTAATATTCGTCCCCTTCACCAACGACTACTTAACAACGAACGCTGATGACCGCGGAAGACAACTCCAGACTTCGACGGCTGGTGCTCCGGTCGACCCTCTCAACTGCGTGGCCCTGGCCCTCCGGCCAGGCCTACACAGTAGGGAGAGTGGGGCCCTGGGCTCTGTTTCTTTTCAAGAATGCATTTCCTTCACCTCTCTTTTATCTTCTGGTTTTGCTGTCACTATAAACCTGAGCAATGGACAGGACACCTTTTTAAATGTTGCCCTTCTTGCAAAGGCAAGTATCCCTGGAAAGACACACCGTAGGTGTAGTAAGTGTCTACCTCGAGATCACCCAGAGGGGTCCTGTCGGTCTTGCAAGCTTTTACATCCTAAGACAACAGCGAGTAAAACGTTGGGCGGCCTATGCCAGGATGTAGGCCGAGGTTAGCTCCCAAGGCTGCCACAGGCACCGAGATTGACGAGGAAGTGAGCGACATCTATGGCTCTGATGTTTGGAGCAATAAGAAACAAAAAAGTTCCCTATTAGGGAACTCACGTCCCCTGCACACTTTCCAATGTCTGGAAGACCAGACCAACAATTAGTTTGTATTTTATACAATCTTTCTAGTAATCTCTAAAGAAACTTTTAGCAAACAATATTTGAGGAGGTCAATTGAAGAAATTCACATTCAGTCAGAGTAGGTCACAAGAACCAAAGTTCATATTTATTCTTGATGTTTGAGATTGTGGCAGGCCCAACGCGTTTCGAGTGGTAATCCACTCTTCATCAGGGGCAAATCAAAACGATTCTAAGGAAACATATGTACAGAATTCTACATTAGAGTGTTAATTTTTCATAAACAATTTTACAACTTATACCAAACAGGCTGTTACAACTACTTAAATCGTGTATACATAGGCTAGTAGAATAATTCTCATAAATTACTCAGCAAAAAATAGGGGGTACATTGACACCAAACGATTAATATCTTCAGACTAAACATTTACCTTCATGTTACTATTTATAGAGAAAGATGATAATTGAGTGAATATCATGAAATAGTTAGACTGTGCTCTACTGAAATAACGTCATCAAAAAGAGGATCTAGCAAGGACGAAAACTGATTCAACAAAAGGATTGTTCTAACCTTGTGAACGTTTTTTAAAAAAATCTTCAATTGAAGAAATGGTGGATCCAGAAAAAGGACCTCAACTGGTCAAGGGGACAGAAATCCAAGGATAGTGATACCCCAATCATATCTGTTGAGAAATGGGTTGAAAAAAAATATAAAATAAAATAAACACTAGTAAGTCTAAGTAAGGAGAAGAGACTCCGGGAAACTGTTTAATAAAAACCACTTACATCTGCTAGCGGTAGTGGAGATTCATTAAATAGCCATGGTGGCGTTGGTAGGGTACAACGGCGATCCCCAACGAAAACATAGGAAATCTGAGATTATGTTAGCTGAATCAAAATTTGAATAATGGACAGATGTCCATTGTCACTACAAAGACAAAACAGTAATAGAGTAGGTTAGAGGTGTACCCGGAATGGGTTATGGTGAAAGCCAGGGTGAGAAGCGTATTCTACACCAAACAAGTTCAAATAAATGCCCAGAATTAATGCAAGGGGAGAGAGAGCTCTTACCTAGGTGACCGCAGCACTGACAATTGGAGACCGGAATCCAAGAGGGCAGCCGACGCCATTGTCGGTGCCGTCAGTGTTTATATTGCATTTGTAATGCGTGACGTCATCACGCGGGAGCGTGTGACGCTACGTGTTCAATTTAGAATTAAGTTCAACAGTTTATTATTTAAAAAAACAAGCGGACCACACGAATTCCCAACAGTGGCCCTACTGTTGATGCTACCAAGGTAGTGTTATTAGTAGAAAGGACGTTGATACAATGCCTAGGGTGTCCGGGAAGGTAAACTCATGACGTCATCACGCTAACGCGTGAGTGACGTAATGTGTCAACAAACCGGCATCCTGACGATCCTTAGAGAGGTAAGGGGCAAACTGAGGTGTTGCCCTGGGATGTGCCAATTAGCGAATAATCGCCCATCGGGGCACATCACACGGCAAAAAAATTGTTGCCGGTTGATAGGATGTTGTTGACAATCAGACGTGCATTTTAACATAACTTGGGCAGTCTAGAGAAGTTGTGTCTACCCTCATATGCAGGGTGTTTCATGTCTAAGAGTAGCGAATGACTACCAGGGGTAATTACAAGAAATAAACATAAGAGGAAGCTGGAAGGAAGGTCCCAAAAGGGGAGGTTATAGTGAAGGATAACACCAGGGAATGGTCTTAAGAATGAACTAAATGCATAAGTTTTGACAGAGAATTTTTCGATGGATGGAAGGGGACAAAGAGTAGGGGACCGATGGCAGTGGTCAATCGAGGACACTAGGCAAGTAATATACGGTGTTGGACATTGTGTATAAGGATTAGTATACTAAAAACAAATAGGATGGAGCAGATGGTCAAAGGGATCAAATGGCTAGCATAGCAACATCTTAGGGTGTAATTGACATCATAATCTGGCTCTATTCATTTACAAAATTCACAATACAATTGAAAATACGGATGTCATAAAACAGATAGTCCACCAGACTAATATACATTTCCAACTCAGTTTCTCTACCCAACAGTGTGGTGTACAATCTATCGGGAGACATCCAGTTATTGCATCAAAACCATCTTTTAACCCAAACAGTTCTGGTTATACTAAAGATAGTCTTTAGGACAGTTAAAGAAAAGAGGTGTGTTGTTCAGAGACTTTAAATGAATGGGCCCAAATAATATTCTTCGTTGAGCCCTAAGGGGGACATTGCATCAAGTTTGTGAATCCAGTATAGTTCTTTTTGTGCTAGTAATTTGGGTAAGTCCCCTCCCCTTTGTAGGGGATGTACTACTTCCAATATTGCAAATCTCATCTGAGAGATACTGTGATTGTTATCCCTAAAATGCTGAAAGACTGGTGATTTGGTGTTTTTTGTTCTGATCTGGGATTTATGCTCAGTCCATCTTTCCTTGGCTGTTCTGCTGGTTTTTCCCACGTAGTATTGGCCGCAGGGGCATCTGATGGTATAGACTACATTTTTGGAGTCACAAGTTGCATAACTTTTCAGGGGGATCTTCTTTCCGTTGTTGGGGTGTCTAATGTAAATGCCTTTTATAATGTTTGGAGCAGCCACGCTCCGAGTCGGCCATCCCCAGCCCGGCAGGCAAGCCACCGGTTCTGCTATGGGGAGTGTACACTCCGGCGACAGGGACGCACGCACTGCACACAAAAGAAACCATACAACCCTCCGGGCCTCGTTGACGGACTCATCGGGGCGGCCAGAGATGCCAACGGGTATGCCGATATCTTCGACGGAACTGACCGAACCACAGGATCGGCAGCCCGCCTGCAACCGTCTAGGCGGCATGCGTCCGGTCCCTCAACTGACAAGGGCGTCGCCACCAAAGTTCATAAGAGCGCCGATATGCCTCATAAGAGCACGCCGGTGCATAAGGTTTCGGCAACGTCGAAAACCGCAACAAAGCCGCTAGGGCTGTCGAAATCCCTTCCTGACAAGCAGAGATCCGTGAGAGTCTTGCAAACATCATCTCGGCGGCAAATAGGCCTAAAGACACGTCGAAGGACACATTCAGATGTCGAGAAGGATAGGAAGAATATTCTGAAGGTTCCCAGCCCCTGTCCAAGACTGTCAGACAAACCTCGAAGGCCTAAGAACACAGGTCCCCAAGAAGAGCCCCCCCCCTCCAAACCCTTCTGGGTCATCCTTATGGACCAGGGACAGGTTTGAGGCGTACATGAATAAACTTTCTAAATTTGTGGACTTTTCAGAAAAGTTTATCACCCCTAAAAGGCCTAGAGAGGAAGACCTCTATCCTACTATGGGCCTCATCACGAGTTTGGCAGTAACCCTTAAATCCGGCAGTAGCGCTGTTACTGCCGGATTTAAGGGTCAGCCATATCGGGGCTTCGGCGGATTTCCCCCGCCCACCCCCCATCTCTTAGCTGAGGGGAAATCCGCCGAAATTTCGCGCTCATACCGCAGGCGGGAAATCCGCCGGCGGTAAGAGCGCGGAATTTCCCCATTGAGTCCAATGGGGAATGGGGCATTCCCGAATGGTCTCAATGGGGAATGGGGATTTCCAGTTCCGCCAAACCCGTGATCCGCCGCTAATAGCGCCGGTGGGTTTGGCGGTAGGGCAGATAACGCCAGCGCTATTAGCGTCGGCGTTACTGCCCAACTCGTGATGAGGCGCTATGTCTAAATTTCAAAGGACCTCCAGCCACACTCCTCATGAAGAGATGTTTGATCTGACGGAACCAGAGGAGATTCCTCAGGACCCTTATGAGCAGGGAGATGATCCTTTTGAGGAGCTTATTGACCAGTCCCCAGATTGGGGGAGGAGCAGTTAGTAGCTGAAGCACCATGGCTGTCACCGTCCACTACCCCTGATCCAGACACATTGTGCATAGATCCTCCCACTTCTCCCCCTATAAGACAGGCATCTCCCATAGATGAGCAGATGGCATTCAATGCTATCCTGAAAAAAGCGGCAGAACACTTCCAGATTGCCATGCAAGAAGCCGACTTTGTGGAGGATAATTTGAAAGAGAAACCACCTTCAAGCCAGGGGCTACCTCTGTTAAACTCCATCAAAAGCTGTATCGCTGTTTCTTTGCTCACTCCATCGCAAACAAGGGCAGTTAGCCCATGGGTCGAGAAGCTTTTTCGCCCCTCGCCTACAGACCCACTCTACATCCGAGTACATGCCACTCCAGATTCCCTAGGATGGGTGTAGGCCACAATTTGGCAAAATGGATTGCAGCAATCTATGAGCACTTCACTGCGTGAATAAAAGCCAATGGCACACTCTCCTTCCAGTTTGCATTGAATAGGGGAAAAAGGCACTGGTGTCTGCTGTCGTGACGCCTTTTCCCAATGGTGATGGAGCCCTTTGCGCAGATAGTGAGAGCGCGGCAAGACATGCAGGGTATAAAGTTCGGAGGAGTGGAACATAAGTTGCCGCTATTTGCGGATGATGTCATTCTATCGAAACAAGATCAGCGTACCACTCTCCTTCCGGTGAAGAAGGAATTGGAGAGATGCGGGACAAGGTTAATTTGGAAAAGTCGATAATCCAGAATTTAACCACTCCACCAGAAATTAACTCCCATCTAAAAACGTCTCTACCATTTATTTCGATGGGCTGAAGAAAACATTAAGTATCTGGGTATTAATTTATCTGCCAGTCTTGCAGGACTCTATCAATTATCCAAGAGCATTGAAATAAATTGGGACGGATTTGCAGAGATGGAGTAAAGGTACAATATCTTAGTTCGGCAGGATCAATGCCGTTAAAATGGATATACTAGTCGTGTACGTTGGTCTCTATAGAGAGAGGTTGCCACGTTTATTTGGCAGGGGAAAAGATATAGACTAGCCAGGGCAACTATTATTGTGGGCGATGGATGCAGCTACAAGGGGAATACCCTTCTGGAGAATCCTTTGGCTCTCCAGGCAACTGAGACCGCAATCGGTATACAGAATTTGGATCACTAGAGCCACCCTTGCAGTATGGTACATGGTAGCCACACCTAGGAATCTCATCATATTTCCCTCGCCACTAACCCCGTTACTCCACAACCCTGATTTCACTCTGGGCATGCGAAGGTGTCAGTTTAGGGGGTGCAGGGAAAACGGGGGTTGCTGTATCACTGACATTCTTAAAGGGTAGGAGGTTAAATCCTTCTTTCACTGTAAGCTGGAATATGGGCTTAGAGAGAAAGACTGCTTTCAGTACTTCGAATTAAGGCACTAGGTGATAAATAAATCAGTTGGAGAAGCAGCCACAAGGGTGTTGACACCCTTCGTGAGATTTGTAACCACACTGGCCTCGACAAAGGGTCTTATCTCGACCCTATATTGTATTCTACTCAATCCGTGGGAGAGTAAGCATTGAACATACATGAATGCATGGGAAAGGGATCTGGGGAAACAAATCACGGAGAATACATGGGAGGGCCTTTGGCAACAAACAAAAAAGGCTGCGACGGCAGTTGAACATAGGGGAATGGAATATAAGGTGCTGACACAATGGGATCTGACCCCAGACAAGTTGTGGAAAGTACATCCAGACTTGGGAGGGGGAAGGGGAATGTGGCAGTGCTGAAGGGAATGTGGGGCCCAGGGCTCGTACATACACGTTTGGTGGAACTGCCCGAAACGCCAACCATAATGGCACACATTTTGAGAGTTATTGGACGCACTTTACCCTTTGACCAGGATCTGACCCTATTGGGTATAACAGACAAATCTGCATATCCACTATGTTTGACAACTAGCACGTCAGTCACTCCTGTGGGCCAAAATGGTCCTTGCGGCTAACTGGAAAAAAGTAAGGAAACTCTGCATGTTAATTTATGGTGGGTGAGGTTGTGGTCAGTACTAGCAATGGAAAAGCTTACGGCGGACATACTAGACCATCGAGGGGGCTTCACCCAGACATGGAGACCACTGCAGTTTTACCTAACCTCAGAGTTTATGTACAGCACTTGCCCCCACAGATTTAGCACGATTAACCTCTTTCATATAGTGGACACGTGAATTGAACCACGTTGGGGGGGAGGGAGAGGGACCATGTCGGTGCCGTGATATAGCGGGCTCACCAGCAGCGAGAAAGAGGTCGAAGAGAAAAGTGCGAAAGAAAGGGTCACCTGCGCGGACCCCGAAGATAGCACTAATCACTAGATTTAGGTTGAGGGATCAGAGGGGGTGGGTTTCATTGGTGAGAATGTTTACAAGGTTTGGAAGTGCTTTATTTTAGGCATAGCCTTATGCAGTTTCTGCGGTTTCATGTTGCATAATACTGTTATGTTGGTTATGTCCTCGATGAAACGTGAAGGAATTACATTTTTCAATAAAATACTTTAAACACAAAAAAAGGCAAATGAGTCTCTGGAGAAATGTAAGACCTCTGAAGCCACCACTAAATCCCTTTTAGCTGTCAAGAGCCTCCCTACTCTTTCTTCAGGGGTTGTTCCTTTTAGGGGTTTCCCCTCCTTTGCTGCAGTGCACAGAGGTCATGCTCCCTCTAGAAAATAAGGTGAGCAGAGTTTTCCTCACCAAAGTAGTGGCAGAGGAGAACAGAGCGGCAGAGTTGCCTTGGCATCCATCCCCATTGCTACCGCAGGCCCAAACCCCCTCTGAATTTGACTCCTCCTACCTCACCCCTGCCGAGGGTTTGAGCTGCCCTTTAAAGTTAGGGAGTTGCAGCTCACCGCTTCCGATGCCTAGGCCTTACAAGTTGTCATATGAATTCTACCTCCTGCTAATTCAACGTCCTCCAGTCTGTCCTACTACATGCTCTCCCTTCTCTCAAGACGTCCTCCTTGTATAGGAGGTTAGTCAACTTCTTGCAAGGTACACCTTAGAGCTGGTGCCTTGGATGTGGAGCGGAAGGGGCTGGTACTTTGTCTGGTACCTGAGAAGGACCAGTCCACTGGACTTTCAGGACCCCTACTTCCATGTACCGATCTATCTCAAACACAAAGTACCAGCGTTTCCTCGTTTGGAACGCCCATTTCTATTTCAAGGTCCTGCCCTTCGGACTGCATTCTGCTCTATGGGTCTTCGAACTGTTACCTGTGGTGGCTACATGTCTCATGAGGGACAAGGTTTACATATTCCCCTACTTTGACGACTGGCGTCTCATCGAATCCATGCCCCAGATTTGGTGCCAGCCCAACTGCAACACACCTGCCGTCTGCGACAGTTTTGGCTTCTCCCTAAACTTTTAGAAATCTTCATGGAAATCCATTTCAGTCACTCGGTTTCACCGGAGTGGTTCTGGACACCGGCTCGATCAGGGCTCCCTTTCCCACCCTGCACGCCTTACCAAGGACGGAATGGCAAACCTCCTTCAGACTCTGAGAGTTCCTCTGGCCTTCCTTCCTAAGGTCATGTACGATTTCCGTCTTTCTCAGAAGATTCTCCTTATCCATCCGGGGTGATTAAGAGGTTTCAACAGCGGAATCCCAAGTGAGCTCTCTGCTGCTATATCTCTCGAATTAGTGGCATAAAAAAGGATGACTAGCTTTTCAATTTGTTACGCTGATCCTTGTGTGTGCAAAGCTGTTACCAAACATACTTTGTCCAGATGGATCATCCTCTGCACTTGCAAGTGCTTTGATTGTCTGACAAGGATTACCTTAATGTCTAACAGCCTACTCTGACAGAGATCTGACAGCCACTCCTGTCCAGCAGGGAGGTATCCATGTTTTGGATTTCTGTCCAGCAGCTCTGCGTGGGCTTCCTGCACACATTTGCCAAGGGCTGTTGCCTAGATTTCTTTTGTGGACAGAAAACCCATTTTGCGCAGGCAGTTTTCTTGTCTAGTGTGATGCATCGGGAGTATACATCCCTTCTCCTCAAGGGGGCACCTTCTTTGAGGCTATGGAGGTGAGACAGCCCACAAGGCCCTCCCTCCATAGGGGTCTGAGCAAGTGTGACCTCACTGGAAGTGAGTCCCCCTTAGGGGACAAGGAATTCAATTCCCACAGAGAACTCGCTATGCAAGCCACTTTATCTGCATATATGGGACTGTCTTTTATTGAGCATTGAGTTGAATGCGTTTGAACAAATTGCTAATGGCAATTTATAATTTGAGGTTCGATAGACTTAAAACCCTTAAGACTCATGACTATTCCTTTCAGAGTATTGAATGTATTGATTATATGTATGTATAAAAAAATATCCTGCTTATGTTTTAATATTTTGAATAATGAATTTGCTATTGACTGTTGTATATGTGAACCTCTTGATGGATGACAGCTAACGACATTGGATAAGTTTTCGCTAACCTTTTGAGCGGTGCAACTGTTTTATGTATGTTTTATTGTGTTGTATTTTGTGCAAGGTTTTACAGTATGTAAACTTTATGCACAATAAAGAATATTAATTATATGAGACTACCTTCAGTAAAGTAAAACATTCAGCTCCTTTTGTTTGGCTCCAGGTAATGCTGGATCAACCATGGCGCCTGAAGAAAAAGGGAATATTCTTTTAAGAATAAACTTCTATGTAACCAGGATTAGTGGAACACAAGAGAGGATAGCCAGCCATACAAAGGCGACTCCCTCTGACTTGGCCACATCTTGAGAGGGGTGGAGCAGAAGGGAGCCGCAGAGCCTGCAGCAATCTGAGAAGCGGAGAACGCCAGACCGAGAGATCGGAGACCCAGCAACCCGAACAGCAGAATAGCTGCTGTGAGGACGCTGCGTAGAGGACCATTCGACGCGGTGTCGTGACCACGAAAGCAACGTGGTGGGCCTGGGGCCAACCAACTATGCTGACGCCCATAGTGGCGAGGGACCTGAACGTTCCCGTTGCGATCCCTCAGCGAGCAGGACAAGCCATGGAAGCACAGAGAGTGGAGCGGTTAGGAAGCCTTGATCGTGGAGAGGACCAACCGAAGCAGGAGAACCGAACGAATGCCAAAACCCAAAATACCACCCGTGACGAACAAAGGTACCGGGGTGGAACAAAGAAGGGGCATACCATCCAGGGAGCATATCTTAAACAACGGAACTTGGGAAAATTACATTACAGATGTTGGAACATTGAAAAAGCATAAAGATATAGATCATGTGGCAAACCAGAAGGACTCTGACGCAGCAAGTACATTTTAGTGATCTTGAAAAGAAAGGAAATGCCTATGGGGCACTATGGGGATGTTTCAATCCTAACCAAACTAACTAAGGTGTTCGTCTATAAAGTCCACAAAATAATATGTCCTCTGTTCAATAAGCTATTCCTGTCTGACCCTAGCACTAAATGTATAACTAACTCAGGTATCTACCCTTTCATGTGTAAACACTTGTAGTGCGAGGTATTTCACTCTCTTAAAGGAATGGTTCGGTCAAAATCTTTTATTGTCCCTACGGGTCGGCCATGTGTTTTTAAGCCTAAGTCGCACGATTTTAGAAAAATTTCCTATGAACCTTACCCGAGTTTTCGTCCATTAAACGCACACGAAAACAGGCACCAGGGCGCTGCCATTTTGTGATAATCCTATCACTTGCCCCATCACCCTGGTTGACCTGCTTTTGCGGCACTAAATCATATCCCCCGCCCCTGAGCGTGACATTATCAAAACATTCATATTCCCCGCCTCTCTCCGTGACGTTACTGTGCTGCGTAGGCAAACGCTCCCAGTCGTCTTCTACGTGACTTCACACAGAACCCGGAAACCTACACAGATCAACTCACAACACAGCGCGCCACAATTCGGAATATGAAACTGTACTTTAAAATCAAACAGCAACACGGTACATTTGGTAAAGTACATTTATTTGACATTAAATGTTTATAGAATATTCATCAATTGGCATATTAAATCGGAATGTGATTTTTTTTCTTTTCTCTCTATCCGCAAATGCTGTTCAGTTTTATCGTGAGTCACGCGCTGTTCCTTTATGGTACACAGGGTGTTGGTTTTCGTTAAAAGAAGCACTTTGGTCGCACGGTGAACCGCAAGGCTGTTCCATCAACTAGGTACTAGGCCAGCGTAAAAGTTGATATGTTGCTTCTAGCTGCTAGTACCGCGTAAGGGCATATGGGCCCTTGGCGATCGTCCCATAAGATAGTCAAAGTGGTGCAGTTGTTTACGAGAAGCTGCAGCTAGCGGTTGAAAAAACCATCTGCCGGGGTCTGAAACTGGTGGCAGTAGCAGTAGGGTTGGATATTACTGTTTTGAAAACATTAAAATTATAAATAGTCTCGCCAGCCAATCTTTATTACTATTATTCATTTTATTTATTACGGCCGATCAGAAACTATTTGCTTGCAAGGATAGTGCAATGGAGAATGTTCGGCTCTAAAATCAATGCGAAAACTAACGAAATAAATCGAGGTTAACACACAATGAGAAACGACTGTTTGTCTACATGCGTGTGGAATGTGGACCTGCATGCCCATGTGCTCAGTACAAAGACGATCCCACAAACGTTTTACTTGCTCTTCGTTCATTCATCCATTCATTAATTCTTCATTCCGGTATAATAGCGTCTAAAGAGTTACTTACATTATATTTGCAATTTCCATTGTGTCTCTGCGTAATGCAGTCGGTAAATCCCACTGTGTTCGTGACAACGATTTTTCGTATACTGAACTAACATGAAACTCGGTCTAGTTTCCGAATTTTCTGCCTTATCGTCTCTTACGTTATTGCCCACCTCCTTCAAATGAAGTCCTTTCGGCATGGTCCCTGTCTCTCAAGGTCAAAAAACAATAGAACCTTGTACTGCCAGTGCGAGTTGTGGGCCTCTTCAGGCCGCGAGCTGAAAATCAAAGCCGCTGACCTTCACTCGAAATGAGCGTACATTCTTACTTTGCAACATCCCGTAGTAAAGCCATCTGTGAGAACTTGAATTTTCGAATCCATCTATGTACTGGGCCACAATGTGCAAATGCGAACTGGCTTCTCTCCCATATGCAACGGCTCGCTTGGCGCGTTCTAAGGCCCCCAATTTTGTCCTCGCTGTCCGCGAGCTTTGCAGCCCTACAGAACCATAACTATGGGGATATTGACTTTTTGGGGTAAGGTCAGGGAAAGTATAAAGTACCCGAGGAGTTGAGTTAAAAGTGAGATTTATTGTTTGTTTGTTTTATTATTTGCAATACGCACGCCTCCCCTCGGTTAACAGTGCGCAGCATTGACATGAGATTGCGAAACTTAGTTATATCAACAAAAATATATACATACACATATTGACAAGGTCAGCGATATGAGGTGAATAGAGAAAGAAGTCAAAGATGACACCCAGGTTGTTCGCCACCCAGGATGGTGAAGGTAGGGGTTAGGGTTTGCATACTTTGTATGTACACTGTACAATAACATTTTTTTACAAAAAGACAATCAGATTATAATGATTTAAACCGGGATTTGTACTTCTCAACGAGTTCTTCTTTGGGTGGACATGGCACAGTGGCAATGTCTGGTGGCAATGCATCAGTACTCTGCACAGAAACGCTCAAAATTCCATATCTGTGCTTCTCGAGTACAGCAACAATAAGGCCTTTAACAAAGTCGAACTCCATTTCCTCATAGACTGGTTTGATCACCCATTGCTTACTTCTTTTTGCAAAGGCCGTAGTGTAGCGAAGCATCGCTACATTACCTGTAGTTCTAGATTGTTCACGGCACACATTCTCGTTATGGGCCAAGACCTCAAGTAGAGTCCTATATTTCATGCATGCTGAAATGCAAGCGCTTTGGCCTGTTCTTTAGGCACATATTGTGGAACACTTCCAAACCTCCTGTGTGACAGAATTCTGTCAGAATTCTGTCAGCCCCCTCAAATCTCTTGATAGAGTTGTATCGAAAACAATCTTCTCAATGGCTTTGTGTGTGTGAAGATGGAACCAACCACTTCTTCTTCCGTGCCTCCTCTGGGGACAAAGGGCCATATTCACATTTGTGGAAATGTAGGTTTTCTGTCCAGCGGTGAACGTTGGTACAGTGGTGCATCAGTGACCGCCATTTTTCAAGTAGGATTTCCACTGACACTTCACAAGTTTTGGAGCTCCACCAAAGATGGTTGCTGATAGACTGGGACCACTGTGAAATACTTTCCAAACCTTTTTTTTTCCCTGCAGCCGAGATTTTCTTATTGATTGATTTAGCAAGATGCCATACATCAAATTGATGTTTAATATGTGGGAACTGCTCTCTCATTGTCTTGGCAATTGAAACATGTCTGTCCGTGGCTATGAGGTCGATGTGCATTCCCCTCGATTGTAGATATTCCACTGATTTTATAAATCCTAGTATCTCCATGGCCACTGAGGATTTACATTGGGACACCTGCACGACCACCGAACTCACAACTTTCTTACTATCCATGTCCTGAAAGTGGTAGGTGCAGTACTTGGCAGAAAATCCAGGGCTGTTGCACTGTCCATCGCCGGCTAGCCTGAATCGTTTGCCTTCGAATGTACTTGCTAGAGACAATTGTTCAATTCTCCAAGCATCACTAATGGCCGGAAATAGATAATCACGTTGGTATCTGTAGTACTGCGTTTTAGAAATGAAATGGAGTCCCACAAACTGAAAGAAAGACTTTAACTTTCTAAAACTGGAGCCACTAAAAAGTGATGCAGCTGCACACACTAGATTGCCTGCTGGCAGTTTCCCCAGCATCGGTTGTGCAGACCATGAGAACGTATGATTTAATCTACAGGCAGCATATATTGTGACGTTACTGCCTTGTTTTTGACGAGTCACATGAATCAATGGCTTCCGACATACTTTGCCTCTGACGGAATGCCCACATTTCAGCATACTTATAATATCCATCAAACAACTGTCGAATACGATGTATTTGCCCTCTTTCATTAGACTGTCATCCGGCATCACACTTGTTTCGGACTGCATCGTTGAGGACATATAAGCAGCATTGAAAGAAATATCGCCGATATCAGGTTCTGATGCGTCGGTGAATGCTGCTGCTGGTTCATCCTCTGTCATTTCAACATCTGTTACTTCAACATTGATGGGAGAACACAACAATGTCGACAGCTTTTTTGGTGGCAATTTTTTATGGCGGGTGTACATTGTGTGAATTGATCTGCGACTACTTCAGAGCTATCTTCAATACATTCAGTATCATCTTCTTGTGGTGTTGCAGTCGCACTGTAGCAATGGTCCATTACAACTTTACTGGATTCTCCGGACACATTCATTTCATGTTCTGGCCATTGGACATGAGCATCTCTAGTCTCAACACGCGGCATCTGAATTAATAGTTCCTCCATAGTCTAAATGGTCTGGCAAGCAACAACTCTCATTTGCTTCACTGTCTGTGTATGTATAGTTCGTACACCCACGGGTAACTATAGGACAGATTGGAAAAGGGATGTTCAGTTTAAACACAAGATAAAGTATAGTACAATTGACTGGAAAAAAACATAAAATAGTCCCCAGCACAAAATAATTTCTAAAGTTATGAACTGATTGTAACTAACCTTATTTTTGTTTCTTTTCTTTGCAACTTTTTTAACTCGACCTTCAACATGTGCACGCTGTAGCTCCGATTCGTTTCCGCATCTCTTCCCTTCCTGTTGCGCTGCAACGACTATATTTTCTGTATCCGCATAGACAGCACAGATTGAGGCTCCATCGACTCCCTGAAACACAGTACTTTCATTACTATGTATCACAATATTGTTAGCATAAAACACAAGTGAGGACGAACACACAGGTACATCTCAATGGCTAAACACGATTTAAACATTGTGTAGAACAATCAAACGACAAGTATTCGAGCTCTGATGACCTAGTTCGATGGAACTGTCAGTATCCATACCTCTGGCTCTGCATGGACTGCCATGAATGATTGTATTGGAGAGGATGCATCAGCAACTCCCTGAAACACAGTACTTGCGTTAGTATAGTTTGCAATATTGTAAACATACACACACTTGGGGTCGACGGCACAGGTACATATAAAGAGATAACCACAAATGAACAAATGATGCTTTGTCTAAAAGAATCAAGGAATATTTAAATATGATCCGATTTAATCGACTTATTTCTCCGATTTCTTTACATCTGCATCATCTAAATGGGATGTTGTGATTGTAGTGGAAGCTCCTTCGTCTCCCTGAAACACAGTACTTGCGTTAATAGGGAAGAAAGTATAGCAAATGGAATCACGTTATATGATCACGCTCGATGGAGCTGTCAGTATCCATACCTCGTGCTGCTGAAGAATATCTAGGGATGTTGTAAATGTACTACGCACTTCCGAAAGCTGTTGCGCCGATTCGTATCCGCATGGTCCCGCTTCCACTTCCCCAGGAATTACTTGAATGTCAGGCTCCGCATCAAGTGCGGGGGTTGACGCTTCAACAACTGCCTGAAACATAGTATTTGCATTAGTAAGGATTACAATATTGAAAACATAACACACACTTGGGGTCGACCACACAGGTACATATCAATGGCTAACCACGAAAGAAACATGGTGTAGAACAAACGACAAGTGTTCCAGTCCTGATGATCACGGTCGATGGAGCTGTCAGTATCCATACCTCGTGCTGCTGAAGAACATCTAGGGCTGTTGTCTATGTGGTGGACGCTTCAGCATCTCCCTGAAAGACAGTACTTGCATTGGTATGGATAACACTAATTATAACTGAAAACAAACACCAGGGGACGACAACCAAGGTGTATATCAATTGGAAAGCACTAACCAAACAATTGGTAAACTAATCACACGATACATAAAAACTATTACTTGACATGCATAAAACAAGTCTGTAGCGGAATAGCCAAGTAAGATTACCTGATACGCACTAGAAGTGGTTGATAACTGCGAGCATGTCACGGAAGTAGAATGTTCTTGCTTCAGATTCAAGGGATAGTCAAGCAGTTGTAAAGGTAAATTATCGTTTGATAATGAAATGCCAATATTTAAAATTGCCATGTAAGGAGACAGAATACTTGAGTAATGCATTTGAAAATGCGCAATATAGCACAGTTCCCTGTGCCCATATATAGATTTCGTTTGTGGTTTATGAAATCTAAAAATAATATATTGATAAATGTCATTATTCAAAAAGATATACAGCCATATCAATGTCGAAAGTATTACAAATTGGAAACACCTAAAATATCAATGAATCCATTCGGCTACCTACACACTACCGCAAGGCCTAAAGCTAAAAACGGACACTTGACTCACCAGTGTCGGAATGTGGACGAATAGAGTGGGAATAGCGTTTGCGAGCAATTTTCGTGTCGTTCGCCGTTTATTCTTCATTGTTACCCAAGATGTGGCGTACATGTTCGAGGGAAAGTGCCGGCTGCAGATGCGGTATCGATCACCCCTCTTGTCCTCAAAGACTTGTTGGACTCTACTTTCAAGCTCATGCAGTGTATATCCGCAATGTCTGACCCATTCTCTTATTCGATCAACAGTTTTCGGGAATACATTCATTGTAGTGCCTTCAGATTTAGCATGGGTCTTCGAAGGGTAACCGCTAAGCGATCAGGCAGGCATTGTTGAAAATTCTGAAAAGTAAATATCGACATTATTAAACAATCTTGATGGATACAAAAGTAAATGAACCATACAATGTTCAATGCAAAGTTTGTATTACTCGCCGGAACTATACCAGTTCATCATGTGCGGCTTAGTGTTTGCATAAGTTGCAGAAATTTGTAAATGATGTGACTAAACTCTGAACATGTGACTCGTCCCTTGGATGTTCTGTCTTGCACGAGAAGGAAACATGCTTAAATTATAGGCTGTACCCCCGAAGGATGCAATTCGAGGACAATTGACACAGATGAAAATAAATAGATCTATCGATAGCATAAAAATTGAAACTCAAGTCAATAGGAATGAGCCAAATGAACATACCACTATTGGGTACTCTAATCGCAAATAGATAGAAATTTAAAAATGACAGAAATAGGACTAGGATACATGGCCTTACCTTGACCAACAAACAGTTGGATTCAGCAGGCCGAGCAGTATGTTGCAGGAGAACAGGTAGATGGCCACAGGTAGCACACTGACGAGTTTGCTCGAAGCGGTCACAGATGGCACGACGACGAGCAGATTAGCATAGATCTCAGTGCTTCTCAGGTAGAACGTTCAGGAGTTGACTTGCAAAGCACAAAGATGTTCTCATGAGACATATCAAGTGGTTTATAAAGTATTAGAAACAGGGGTGTGTTTGTGAATGAATGACGTGTTTTTAAATGAACAAGATAAGTTTATTAAACGTTTGTTGTCAATGACAATTCTTGTAACTAATGGCATTCTGCTTGGACAAATGCTATCTAGAGACTGCACACTATTGAACGACTTTCATGTGTTAACGTGATATGTATATGTAATTCTGGATATAGTAGAAGACCATAAAATAGGAGTGGCATCACAAGCAGAGTATGCTTACTCGTTACTCGGATTACGAGGACAAACAGTTGCGCGAAATTCGTGCATAATCACCATCATTATCCTCAACACGGACCGTGTGAGGCAGGCTGCCCTGAAGTCTGGCAGCTCGGTGATGCATTGCGGTCGTGGCTCGCCTTCTGAGATGTAGGCCGCGCATCCCGAGTTTTCACAGCAGCAGCAGTTCTCCTCCTCGGTTGGCATTAGCTCGCACCGATTGCATGTGCACCAGGTGGAAACACCGTCCATGCGACTAGGTCCAGTGTCTTCATACGTTGATTCGTCCTGCCAACTGCCGTCCGAATACCCATCGTTTTCGCGTGTTTCCCTTTCCAGTAGTTCCTCCTCGGTATACTCGGGCTCGTACATGTAGGGCATTATTGTAGCCATTTTGTGGTAAACAAACTAAAATAATTTATAGCGATGGTACAGGTGTTCACACAGGCTAAAAGCGGCAAAGGTAGCTGACCAGAGCACAGAAACGAGTCACAGAATACTCAAAGTAACACAGAGAGAGGAATGGAATCGAAAATCTGCTGCTGTGTGTTGTGAAACGGTCTGTTTATACTTATTGAGTAAAGAGGCTTCCTGCCGTTTCCATGGCGACACGTCATTAGCTCAAGCGCAGCGATTGTTGACACGAGACGTGCTTTGGCGTTGTGAAATGGGCGGTACGCGTCTGCTGATGACAGGCTCAGGGGCGGGGGATATGATTTAGTGCCGCAAAAGCAGGTCAGCCAGGGCGATGGGGCAAGTGATAGGATTATCACAAAATGGCAGCGCCCTGGTGCCTGTTTTCGCGTGCGTTTAATGGACGAAAACTCAGGTAAGGTCCATAGGAAATGTTTCTAAAATCGTGCGATTTAGGCTTAAAAACACATGGCCGACCCTTAGGGACAATACAAAATTTTGACCGAACTATTCCTTTAATATTGGTTTCCTCTTGAGGCCAACTCCTCCTGGCTCCTTTTGTTAAATTCTCCTCTTAAATGTCTCTGAACTTGCTAGGTAATATCTGAATTAACTTACTTGTTTTCTCATAGTATTTTCTCATAGACTGCCATTGGTAAGCAATAGTCATCCTATCCAACCCTCCTGGATCCTCCCCACATACGGGTTCTTGGTTTCTCAACGTTTCATATTCAACGTGACAATGAATTTGGTAGCATTCATCTGATCCCTGTAGACTTCCCCTTTTCTAAATCACCCTGGTACCTTCGTTCAGCGTGGGCTGGTTCACCGGGGTTGGCTTTGGGATGCATTCGCTACAGCTTCTCGTCATGTCAGTTTCCTCGCTTTCATTGCTGGCTTGCTCGCTGTGTTCTGTGCTTTCTGGCGGCTCGGCACAGGTTTGATGAAAGTAGGGTTCTTTACTCGCTTCTGCTAAGGTTTCTGCATTCTTTGCTGGGTACCAGGCCCACTATGGCTGTCCCATGGCTATGCCACCACTTGCATGTGCCTGCTCGTCTTCAGGCATACAGTGGCTTCCCCAACTGGTTTCTCCAGCAGGCTCCTGACGTATTCGCTCAGCTTTTCTTATTCTGCGGGCTGCACTCTGCTCTGCCCCTCTAGGCTGTGAACACGTCGGGAGGGTTTCCCTGGTGCATCACTCTCTCTCCTCTTCTATATCTGGTTCTTTCCTTTTACAGATTCTCATGGGAAAAGGGATGTGTCGTTTCCACTCATGATCTGTCTTCTGTCCAGCATTAACTGAAGCTAATAGATATGAATCCACATTAATGATGCTTGAGGCCAATCCCATGTAAGTAGATAGTCTGGCTGGTATAGGGAGATCCACGTATGAATGGGAACTCTTGTCCCCTAGAAAGGAGTCCCTCCCAGTGAGGTCCCACTTGCCCAGACGCCTAGGGAGTGTCTTGCTAAGTTTGATCCCCTACCTAGCCTCAAAGGAGGTGGCTTGGGTAGAAGTTTTGAACACCCTAGATTTGTCACAATTCCAAGAAACCAAGGAAAGTGAGTGATGATATTAAGGATGAGGTTTTGAGAAGGCCTGAAAGACTATCCTCTGGAAGTGAGAAGAACTGGCTAAAGTTGAATATTGAAGAGTGGGGGGATACCTTAATGAAAGACTGTGAGAAGCAATATGTGTCAAGTTTACATATTACACCTAGGGCTCAGAGAAGGTTCCTAGATGGAGATCCCAGGAGTGGTGGTGTGTCACCCATAATTAGAATATACCAAAGTCCAACTGGAAAGACAGTGAGATAGTCAAAGAAAGGACTGTAAGAGTTTTCTTACGAGACCCATTAAGAAAACCGTTGAAAATACATATAAGCAGCACACCAGCAGAAAAATGAAACCTAGGAGTAGTTAACAGAAGCTCATGACTCAGACATTGAGAGCTGGAAGGGACCAGCCTAATGAACTTGTTTCTAGAAGATTACCTTTTTTCATCTGTTGTATATATGATCCCTGAAGTAAAGCTTAGGGACTGAAGCCCGAGGGGAAGCAGCCAAGAGAGAGACATTCTTTTAGCAAACTTCAGTTATTAGGTTTATTGGTAGGGTCGGCTAGATTAGGTTTTGGACAGAGGACATTCTTTTGAGTTGGGCTTCCTGACAACAGACAACACCTTAGTTAGTTTGGATAGGTAGGGAACATTCCTTTAGCAAAAGGGTGTGAGTGGTGTTTTCTTTATTATTTTTGAATAAACCTGATAGAAATGCCCAGTCTGTGTCCAACTCCTTCCGACCCACCACACGATGTGGTAGTTCTCACTATCCTCCCTCTTCCAGAGTTCTGTACTGCTATGCGACTGTATATTCTCTGTATGAGAAAAATATCTAAGATGAGGATTCTGTGGGAGTAAACAATCAGTAAAAATTGCTTAAAGGAATAGTGCGCTCAAAACTTTAATCACCTTAAAAGATGGGCAATAATCAAAAACATATATTAAACATATTTTTAAAGAAAGTTCCTATGTAAACTTTTGAGCAAACAAGGCTCAAAGGGTTTACATGGGAGCATCCATTTTGTCATTTCAAGCCTCCTCCTGTGCATGTTAAGCTCTGCCCTGGCGGCACCAATCAAGCAGCAAAAGCCCCCTACTGGGAGCTTTTGCTTACTGCATCCAGAGCAGAGCTGAACATGGAGAGGAGGCTGCCTTCACTTTCATTTTACGTTTTCGGTGCTCCCCAAGCCCAGGGAAGCACAGACTATGTAAAATGAAAGGCAGGGCAATTATAAATACTTCGCCGGTGGAGTTTTCATAATTGATGGCACTTTCCTTTCTAGTTTCCTGTGCGGGAAGGCCGGGGAAGTATTCATAATTGCCTGGACTTGCCTACAAGCAAAGGCACAGCAATTATAAATACAACGTTGTTGTATTTATGATTGCTGTGGTTAGAAAACTACGAAAATCATAAATATAACAACGTTGTATTTATGTTTGCGGTGGCTTCAGCTCTGAGTCTCCTGGGCTCCCCCAGGTCGGGGGAGCCCAGGAGACTCGAAGCAAAAGCCGCTGCAGACCTAAATGCAACGCGGTTGTGTTTATAAATGCTGTGGTTTTCTTTCTAAGTTTCCCGGTCTCCTCACAGGAGCCTGGGAAACTTAGAAAGAAAACCACTGCATTTATAAATACAACAATATTGAATTTATGACTGCATTGGTTTCAGCTTTGAGTCTCCTGGGAGCCCAGGAGACTCAAAGCGAAAGCCGATTTATAATCGCTATGGTTTTCTTTCTAATTTTCGTGGGCTCCCCCGGCTCGGAGGAGACCAGGAAACTTAGAAACAAAACCACCTCAAATTGCGGTGGTTTTAAAAAATTATGAAATTAAAAGCACTCATTTGCTCAACTTTTCCAAAAATATTTTTTATATATATTCTTGATCATGGCCCATCTTTTGAGCCAATACAATTTTAGAGTCAACTATCCCTTTAACTCTCAGTAATGTTCTTTCTGAATGATTAGCCCTTTCTCCCACAGATTCCTAATTGACCTTCAATCCCAGCCCTCACGATGTACACCTTGTTCATCTTGTGCTGTTCTGAGGTGCTATAGATGCTGAATGCTAGTGAATAAAGACAGACCTGGGGTTTTGGTGAGCCAATGGCTCCATATATACTGCCTCTGACATGTCCTGTGTCATGGGTGCACATTATAGTAAGGCAGAGCGGCATGGTGCCCCCTGGTTACTGAAAATGACAGCTGGAGCTCAAAGATGTATATCCACGGTGAGGAATCTGTGGGAGGAAAGGCTAATCCATCAGGAAGAATATTACTGAAAGTTAAGTAATTTGTTTTGACTTCAGGTTCTCTAGCATCCCTTCCATCTTGTTGAATTGTTAACAGTGAATTGTAGAATAGTTTTCCTATTTGCACAAGAAGGCAATCCATCGTTTATACTTCTGAGAAGTGCTGATCGTAACTAATAAGGCAAACGGATGTCATTTCCTTTTCCACATAGAATCTCTTTGAGGCTCCTGTTCGTCTAGTTTTGTTTAGACTGGGGTGGGCAAAATATAGACTATACTCTGTGCCCAGTCCTTTCTATGACATGGTTGCAAGCAGGGCTCTAATGAGTTGTCTCCATAGTTTTTAAAGTTTAGAGTACAATGAGTTTTCATGGAGCAAAAAAATAACCCCTACTGCAAATGTGGATACGTTTTAGGGAACTACAAATATATTTTGCCTCTACTACCAATATCTTATTGTAATCCAAACGTATTTCCGCCTAGTAATTCATGCATGTTAAGATGTTTTTTCATTTAAAGTTAGATGAAACATTTGTATTATTAGAGCTCCTTCATGTGCTGCTTCTCTGCTGATACTACACCGAGAATATCAGTGGACCTTTGTGGGTGGGTGTAGGGGTTAGGCTTCTGTGTTCATAGTTTCCTTTTTAGTGTTGGCCATATTTGAACTAGTGTGAGAAACCTGATGGTGTTCTCCCAGCTACTCCCCGGGATCCTCTAGTCAGGTGGCCAGGGAAGGGCCATCGCTTTTGGATCCCGACCCTGGGGGTGGACATGCGAGGGAGGATCACCTGAGTGGAGGGTCACAGGGGCCCAATGGAGGAGAACATCCAAGGGCGAGAAATGGTATTCCCACTTTTTCCATTCCACCACAAAACACTTTCCCTCAGCTTTCATGTGGTATTTCCAAACCCTTACCATCACCCCCTCCCCATTTCCAACAAATATTGTGACGAGGAAGAGGCAACCGGGAGTAGTGAAGATTTCCCATAGGAATAACATGGGGAGTATAAGGGAAAACGGCTGTAGAAAGAACTTAAGTTATCCCATTGATAGTCAGGCATTCACTAATCATCACTCACACCTAACTCCACTTGACTACTTTTCCAATTATAAAAGGTGTGGTTCTGCACAGCTGAATGAGAATGCTGGGGACGTTGTTTGGACCAGAGAAGCCAAGCAGCAGAGAGCAGCAGGAAAGACGGCTCAGGGGAGAACGGCCTGCCGAGGCGCTGGCAGTGTTTCTGAGGGGCAGCAGTGTGGCTAGGGAGCCGTGTCTCCAGAGAGCCGGAGCGACGCACCTTGCAGGCTGCTGTTGGCGGTTGGAACATTGCTCGTACCCTTGGGTCCTGTGCCGGCCCCAAGGGTGCCTGAGGGGCAGGTGGTGAGACCCTGATCTCAGACTGGCGTAAACAGGAGGGACAACTTGTCACTGTGCTGCAGCCTGGGTGAGTCTCCTGAAAGTGTGAGAGAGAGAGACTCTGAGCATGCGACTGACTGAAGCGGAGCAGGTGAAAGGAAAGGCATAAAGCAGCACGGAGCGGAAAAGATGAAGGAAAAGGAAACTAGTAAAGAAAAAAGATTGAAGAGAAGCAACGAGATCGAGAGAAAGTAAGATAAAGTCGGACAGCAGAGCATGCAAGGGACACGAAGGAGAAAGAAAGAAAGGTGCCAGTGGGCATGAAGAGGAAAGTGCAAGTGTGCAGGAGAAAGAAAGAAAGGTGCCAGTGGGCACAAGAAAAAAAGTCAAGAAAATAGAGGGGAACAAGAAGGCCCCTGAAGTAAAGAGTCAAGAGCAGGAAATAAACGAGAGGGGTTAAAGCTTTGAGTGGTCGCACTTATGAGGATTAAATAATCTGGCATTTTCAAAAATCTCTGATGCTTACCCTTTGAAAGAACTGTATATGAAGAAAAAGGTACATCCTGAGAAACTGAACTTGTGTTTTCTTTTTAGCTCAAGTGGGGTCTAAGCTTGGGGAAGGGAACCCTGAGATGCCCAAGAAGTGTATTTGTGTTGAACTAGCAAGAGGGCTACAGTTGGGAAAGTCATATCTTGATTATTTTGTGTTACTGAAGGGACCCCCCAAGGCATTAAAGACATTGACATTGTTTGAACTATGGAGAGGGTCCTATGAACAGTCCCTTTTGTTTGAATTCATCCTTTTAAAGCTGACAAACCTACATCTGGTGTGAAGACCATCTGAAACCAATTCTGGTTTCCCATTTTTGTTGAACCACCACCTTTTGCTTTTGAAAGACTTCCTAAAACATTTTTGTCAGAGTGAGGGCAAATATAGGTTTAGACACAGACAGATTTTTATTTTGGACTTTTAGACTTTGACGGCCTTTAGAAACATCATTTGAGGGAATCATCCCTTTTAGTGTTAGGCCAGTTAGGCATAACACCAAACCAGGAACATTTAAGAAATAAAGGTTTTGAAAACGTATCTTTGAGTCTGTGCCTCTCTTGATACCATTCCTGTCTCACACTCCCTATTTCTTTGTGGAGTATTTACCTATTTCTAGGAAATTAAAGTGGCGAGCCAGCCTCTTATCTGTAGTGCTGGTCATCAGTAAGTGTTGTTGGTGGTAATTAGGGCAATGTAATGTTGATGGTAAGCAATGGCACAGGAATTATAACTCTCGTACTCTGTGGTGCAGCTCTTCTGATGTCATTATTCTCAGGGCATATGTATTATCTCCCCCTAATTATTTAATTATAGTGCTGAGTTGTCAAACAGGAAGCCAGCAGACCGGATCAGGCCAATAAAGGTCCTTCATCAGGGCCTCCACATCAGCAGTGCACAGTGCAGAGCAGTGTTCTCTGATAGGACTGCAAAGAAAAGGCTCCTCTGGCACACTGGCATCTGTTTCTGTATCGTGAGAGAGTCTGTCACTAGTAGCTCGTTCTCTGCCTATCTTCTGGGGGCACCCATTGCTAAAAGCAAAACAGTGTAAAAGGGTGGGATATTAAAGCAAGATACAGCACAGTTATGAGTGAAAATGTAATCAACATAAACATTAAACAGCTACTTTCTTTTAAGCAACTAGAGTTTGGCACCTTTCATAACGAGAAAAGGCAATCCTTCGGAGCTCAGCAAGACACACACACAAATGCCCAATAAACACTGCTGTACCTGGAAAATTTAATTACAAGGATTCCACATCTTATACCTGTTGACTATCTGAATCAAAAATGTGCTTAATAAGGTTACTTTGCATGAAAAACTCAAATTGTAAGCGTACACCACACAATTAAATCTACAGTTTAAGATACAGCTTTTGCCAAACCCCTTCATGTTTAAGGATGGTTTCATTTCTACTGAAATTTCCCCTCCTGTGATAGTGGAAACATTGTCGGGCCCAGATGGAATGATAAAATTATGCAAACATAAATTTCTGTATTTGGCCTCTATTATTTCTTTTGTGTGCACAATTTTCTAATACGCACAGCTATGATTTGCTGCAGTGAATTTTCGAGGGGATTGGGTCCTCCGACATATTCCATATCTATGACAGGTAATCACCACAGCTGTGCTGCTTCGGAAACTTATTTCGGCATCTGCGTCCTGCGTCAATGACGTCGATGCGCCGTCGTCGAGGACTTCGTCCGACGTCATCCGATGTGATAAGTAGGACGCACAACGCCCGTAGTCTCAGTTCCGTTTTTTCCGCGAACGTGTTGCTTCGTGAATCTCGGTTACGCCTCGACTCTTTGGAGTTCTGTCCTTCTCGGTTCTTAGAACCTGTTCGTTTTTGTGAAAATCCTTCGTAAGAAGATGTCTACTACTTCGTCTTTGACCCCGCGTCCGGGCTTCAAGAAGTGCGGGGAGTGTGGGTCCAAGATATCGGTGACGGACTCGCACGACGCCTGCCTCTGGTGCCTCGGGGAGGCCCACGACACGGATGACTGTATCGACTGCCAGTTGCTCACGTCCAAAGCCTTACGGGAACGTAAGAAGAAGTTGTCGGTAGGTCGGGTGTCCAAGCCCCGGAAGTCAAAGTCTGCGGGGCTTTCGACGGATGATTCGAGAGGTGACTCTCTGCGTCGTCGTCGGAAGTCTCCTTCTAGGAGTCGGTTTTGCCACTCCTCGGCCTCTTCGAGGCATTCTCGGAAGCGCCGACACCGGTCGTCTTCCAGGTCCTCTTCTGAGGACTCTGCCCGGCACGTCGCTTACCCCAGCAGGCGTGCGACGCCGGAAGAATGGGCTTCCTTCGGGAAGAAAATGCTGGCGATTCTCGAATCACAGGGTACCAAGAAGGCCGCGCCCCCGAGTGCGGTCGGTCGTGAAAGATCGAGAGACACCGCTCGCAAGAGTGGTCGGCACGAGTCACGGGAGAGGTCCCGTTCGGACAAGGGGACTCGTTGTCGACGTACCCGTTCCAGGTCCCAGTCCTCGACACGCTCGAGACCGTGTGCACCTGTGATGTCTTCGAGGAAGACATCGACGCCTGAGGCGTCGAGGGCGTCGACAGGCTTTCTCGAGGCTCTGGCTCCGAGGAAGTCGTCTAAGCCGTCGACGCTCAGGTCGTCTAAGGACACGCTCGGAGCTCCGGCTTCGAGGACTGTGTCGACGCCGTCGATGCTGGCGGCGCTGCATCTGACGTCGACGCCGATTTACTCGACGTCGACGCCGATCCTCTCGGCGCTGATGCCTGTTCTCTCAACGCCCTCAACGCCTTTCAAGGCCGGGGTGTCGGAGGTACCCCGTGGCACGGGGGAACCCCCTAGAAAGGCTCTGGCTAAAAGCAAGCACTCTCGTGTGCCTTCTTTTCACCACCTGGAATATATTTCGGAGGTGGATGAGGACTCTGATGGCCTGGTTCCTAGTCAGGTTCCAGATGAGATGGTCTCGGGCCATAGCCAATTTGACGATTTGAGGCAGTCACTGCATGATGCCAGTGGACTGGACACCTCTCCGGAGGTGGAGTTTTGTAGGACTGAGCCTGGCTCTCATGCCGATTCCTCGTACCGGCGCCTTATGGCTAGGGTCTCTGAGTACTTGGGATGGTCTGCTCCCCCAGGGGAGTTTGTGCAGGATGATCTCACGGATATCCTTGATGCTGGTCCTCCAACTGACCCGGTACTGCCGTTTCATATGGCTCTACAGAGAAGGGTGGCGACGGCTTGGACTGCTCCGGAGAGTCTCTCGGCGGTGGGCAAGTCCTTGTCGTGAAAATACCGTCCAGCCAGTAGCGACCCCTGCTACTTGACCAGGCACCCCACTCCGGAGAGTTTGGTGGTGCAGGCGGCCACGGCCCCGGCAAAGCAGGCGTCGTACCCTACCATCCCTCCTGATAGGGACGACAAACGTTTTGATGGCTGGGCGAAGAAAGTGTTTTCTTCGGGAGGTATGGCGCTTCAGGCGGCCAACTCCATATGTGCCTTATCTCGTTTCACACACACTCTGTGGAACTGTGTTGCGTTAGCGGCTGAACATATTCCCGAAGGGGACGAACGGGATGGTTTCCTTGCTATGGTCCAGGATGGTAAGGATGCCATGTGTGAGTCCGTTCAGTCGGGTTCGGACATAGGTGAATGCGTCAGCAGGTCCATGGCGGCGAGCACTGTGATACGCAGGTTTGCGTGGTTGCGGAAGTCGGGGTTTGCTCCTGATGTGCAATCCCGGCTCCTCTACATGCCCTTTGACGGTGAACACCTTTTTGGCAGCAAGGCTGACGAGAGCCTTGAGAGGTTGCAGACCTCTAAAGCTGCAGCCAAATCGTTAGGTGCTGCAGTCAGGCAACCTCAGCTTTTTCGTCCTAGGGGACAGCAATGGATGGGTGGTTCCTTTCGTTATTACTCCTCCTTTGGTAAAGCGAGAGGAGCTGGCCGTCAAAGAGGCCAACGCAGGGGTAACAGAGGTGGACGACAGGGTACCCGTGGTGCCAGGGCCGCTCAGGCAGTTGCCTCTTTGCCCTCAGGTAACGCTGCAGCCACTACCACTCAGTCATGAGGCCATGTCCTATGGTTCGCCGGTTGGGGGAAGGCTGGCGCAGCATCTTGTAGAGTGGCGTGCCATTACTTCAGATGTGTGGGTTCTGGAGATCATAACCCACGGCTACGGTCTTCCCTTTCGGCAGAGGCCTCATGACAATCCACCAGGGAACCTCTCTTTGAAGAGTCCGGATCCGCTCCTTGCGCAGGAAATTCAAGCCCTGCTGGAGAAAGGCGCCATAGAACTGCTGCCTGTAGCGGAGTGAAACAAGGGATGGTATTCCCCTTATTTTTTTATTTCGAAGAAAGACGGGGGATTGAGACCCATCATGGACTTGCGCGGTTTGAACAAACTCCTCAGGAAGGACAAGTTCAAGATGGTTACTCTCTCTCAAGTCCTCCAGGCTCTTCAGCTTCAGGACTGGTTGGTGTCTCTCGACCTCAAGGATGCTTACTTCCATGTGCCAATCCATCCCAAGCACAAGAAGTACCTGAGGTTTGCGGTTGGCGACTCGCACTTTCAGTTTCGGGTCCTGCCGTTCGGATTGACCTCCGCCCGAGGGTTTTCACCAAGCTCCTGGTGGTGGTGGCAGCGCATCTCAGGCAAGGGGGGATTCACGTCTACCCCTACCTGGACGATTGGTTGATCAGGGCGCGCTCTCCCAAGCAGGTCCTGGATCATCTGTCCGTCACCTGCCACTCCCTTCACAGGCTGGGCTTCTCCCTCAATTTAAAGAAGTCCCATTTTACGCCAACACAGCAGCTCCAGTACATCGGAGCAGTGCTTGACACTTCCCTGGGGCAGTGTTTTCCTCCCCAGGTGAGGGCTCTTTACATTCAGCAGTTGGTGCACAAGTTTCAGCATGCCCAGACGCTCCCAGCGTTTGAGTTCTTGAGGTTGCTCGGCCTCATGGCATCCTGCATTCTTCTGGTGCCAGAGGCTCGCCTGCGGATGAGATCTTTGCAGTGGGCTCTCAAGATGCAATGGTCGCAGTCCTCCGGCAGGATGTCGGACCCGGTTCAGGTGCCGCCCTCGGTCGCCCAGGACCTTCTGTGGTGGGCCGTCGAAGGCAACTTGATGAAGGGGGCTCCGTTTTGGCTTCCCTGGCCGGAGGTGACGATCGTGACGGATGCATCCCTCACGGGATGGGGAGCTCATGCCAACGAGCTGACAGTCAGCGGTCGTTGGTCTCTGTCGGAGTCCTGACTCCATATCAATCTGTTGGCGCTGAGGGCCGTCAGGCTAGCCCTGAAGGCTTTTCAGACGACTGTGCGAGGAAAGAATGTCCTGATCCTGACGGACAACACAGTGGCCATGCACTACCTCAACAAAAAGGGGGGGGCAGGGTCACTTCCTCTGTGCAGGGAGGCGATGCAATCGAGTTCTGGGCCATCCAGCAGGAAGTTTCGATCTCGGCAGTTCATCTGGCCGGAGACGAAAACGTGACGGCGGACGCTCTGAGCAGGCAGAGCACGATCTCTCACGAATGGGAGTTGGCTCAGGAGATTCTCCTGGAGATCTTTGCCCTTTGGGGGACCCCTCGAGTGGATCTCTTCGCCTCCAGTGTCAACCGGAAGTGCGAGAGGTTCTGCTCACGGGAATTTCCTCGAAAAGGAGCCTTAGGAGACGCGTTCGTGGTGGAGTGGTCATTCCCACTGCTGTACGCGTTTCCTCCAGTGCCCCGTCATCCCGCAAGTCCTGCGGAGGTTACGGAAGTTCGGTTCCCGGATGATCCTCATTGCTCCGGCGTGGGCTCGGAGGGCGTGGTACCCGGACCTTCTCGACTTGTCCATCTGCCCTCCACGTCGTCTTCCCTACCGAGACGATCTGCTCTCACGGGAGGGGGGTCAGGTTCTCCATCCAGAGGTCAGATCCCTCAACCTTCACGCTTGGCTTCTGAAAGGTTGAGGTATAAGGATTGGGACCTCCCTGAAGACGTGCGGGAGGTGTTGCTCTCGGCCCGACGGCCAGCAACAAAGTCTCTGTACCGTTAGCGTAAGTTCTGCGACTGGTGCAGAGTTCAGAATGTGGATCCTTTTGCATGTGACATCCCCATGGTTCTGTCTTTTTTGCTTTCTTTGGCCCACAGGGGCTTGCAAGTGGGTACCATTAAAGGTTACCTGGCGGCGCTGTCCATCTTTAAGCGCTCGTCTGTGCTCCTACTTTAAAATCCCTTTAATTTCACAGTTTTTGAAAGGGCTCACTAATGTGTTCCCTCCGTCACCTTTCCTGGTGCCTGGTTGGGATTTGAACCTTGTTCTCAGGTTTCTAACGGGTGCTCCCTTTGAGCCTTTGCACTCTTGTCCTTTGAGACTGTTAACTCTTAAAACTGTATTTTTAGTTGCGGTCACTTCCGCTCGCAGAGTGAGTGAGTTACAGGCACTTTCAGTTAAGCCTCCCTTCACTGTTTTCCATAAGGACAGGGTTGTCCTTAGAGTCCGTCCTTTTCTTCCGAAGGTAGTGACGGAATTTCATTTGGCCCAGAAGGTTGTTCTTCCGGCATTCTATCCTCCTCCGCACCCTGGTAAGGAAGAGGAGAGGCTCCATAGGCTTGATCCTAGGAGAGCTTTAAGCTTTTATGTTTCACGCATGTCCCGGGTCAGAGTGGACGATCAACTCTTTATTGGTTACGCTGGAAAGCGTTTGGGACAAGCTGTGACGAAACAGACTTTGTCTCGCTGGATTATTTTGGCCATCTCGGGGTGTTACCGCTTGGCGGGTAAGGACCCACCGGCTGGCTTGCGGGCACATTCTACCAGGGGTATGGCTGCATCTACTGCCCTGCAGAGGGGTGTTCCTATTCGCAACATCTGTGATGCAGCCACCTGGGCTTCAGTACATACATTTGTACGTCACTATTCCCTCGATTCCATCCGAGGACAGGATCTGGCCTTTGGCAAGGCGGTCCTTTACTCTGCTATTTGATTGGCAATTCTAAATTTTACTTCTAAATTCTTTCCCTCCTCCTTGCTCTGGTACTGCTTTGGGGAGTCTGTCATAGATATGGAATACGTCGAAGGACCCAATCCCCTCGAAGAACAAGTTACTCTCTTACCTGGTAACGTTCTTTCGATGGGATGGTCCGACGACGTATTCCATATCGCTCCCTCCCTACCTTCCCCGCTGCAGAATTTCTTATGCGATTGCAGCTTACGTTCCGCAAGGCTTTGTGTCTGACTGGCAGAAGACTAATGTCACACGTTCTGGGGGAAAAAACTACAACTGAGGCTACGGGCGTTGTGCATCCTACTTATCACATCGGATGACGTCGGACGTCGGAGGAGGTCCTCGACGACGGCGCATCGACGTCATCGACGCAGGACCAGACGCCGAAAAAAGTTTCCGAAGCAGCACAGCTGTGGTGATTGCCTGTCATAGATATGGAATACGTCGTCGGACCATCCCATCGAAAGAACGTTACCAGGTAAGAGAGTAACTTGTTCATCCCTATGAAATGTTGTATCTGAAGTATTGAAATATGTCATGTGTTCCCATACAGAACTATCATTAAATTCAATGGCATGTTATCCATCCACTTGAACCTATTTAAATGTGTAAGTGGGAAAATCCACTATGAACCCACCTGCATGCTTTCTGCCTGGATGACTTTGCTTTCACGAACCAGTTTAATGATCCACCAGCTGCCCGTACTACTATTATGCATTTAATCTTCATATATCTAATGGTGTTGCCCACAACAGGTGCTTTAAAATCCAAACAGGCCCCATATCCAATTAAGTTTGAGGGCTGGGCCAAATGTGATTCCAAGTGCAGATCTCCAGTATCGGTCGGAGGCCTGTCGAGCTGCATAGTCCTAACTCCAATAGTCTACTAAAGAATGGCTCCAGATCGTTGACAAATGTACCAAATACTATGAAAACCCCCATCCACCTGTTTGGGGACCTGAAACCTTTAATCTCTGGTTGACTGTCCAGTCATGTTCAGACAGCTGAGGTACAACTATGACCTCATAAACCGCCAGAATGTGTATTGTGGCTGTCTTGCCCCACATAATCTGTCTAAATCCGTTCCACAAAAACAGCACTACTTCCCACTCCCTGGTCATAGCCTGCAAATAGGATGCCCGGTGTGGTACGATCTGCTGTTATCCGGTAGATAGATGGCTGTAAAGACAATTAAGCACAAAGACCGGGCTTTAACAGCAGTCTTTCATTTTGAGCACTGTAGTTCACAAAATGCTGCAGTGCAGTAAATAAATAAGAGGTACTCTGGTATGCATCCAAAAATGTACCACTACCACAAGCCTATCTGGGTTTAGCTTACTATGTGAAAAAAAGAATAGGAAAACAAGGTTTTCCTGCACTACTCTCCTTAAGGAACTTTTAGGTTTTTCAGGACTACTTCTAGTGTAGAGTTCTGGGAAGCCAATGTTGGAAGACCTGCAAATATTTAACTGAAGAGGCTTGTCTTAACTCGCTTGGAAACGCAGACCAGCGGTTACACTGAGACTTAGATGATCACTGGTTTGGTGCCAAGCCGCCACTCTCTACCTGTAGCAATGTTTATTGTTATTCAGGACCAACCTGTAACCCAGTCCGCATTAGCCACTGTAACTTTTTTTTCTTTTTTGCATATTCTCTGTACATACTTTTCTCGGTATATTCTACTATTGTATGTAAACATTCAGAGCCTCGACTAATGTACTCTCTGTCTGTTGTACTATGATGCTCGTGTAACGATATGTAACTCTGCTGTACACATGATTATGCGCCCAGTTACCTGAGGGTTCGGATGCGCTTTATAAATAAACAAACTAAACTAAACTAAACTTATCAAACACAAGAGCTTGATGATCATTAGAAGGTCCACACAGGTGAGCCCAATTTTATTTATTTATTTTAATTCTTAATAGAGCGTCAAATCACATGTCGGCCTTGCGGCGCACACAGAACAAAAACAAGACAAAATCGGAAATGAACAAATAAGTCAGAGACCAAAATAGACAGAGGCAGAGATATTTAGCAATACATATGTATTATGCAAAAGGTAATATAAGGTAAGTAAAGCAATATCTACACATATGGAAAATACAGTTTGGGGGTCCATTGGAACAAACACTATACGTCTGAATTCACACAGTTCAAATATCCAAAAAGTGTAACAATAAACTAAAGTGGAGAGAAAAAGATGTTACAAAACTTACATAGGCCTTAAATGTAAGGCAGACACAATGGAACTAAGCTCCACAAGTCCAATGCCTTTCCTACAATCAGTGTCTTCAAAGTTCATGCTAAGGTAGCCAGTTCTTGGATACTTTGTAAGAGTACTCACAGTTCTCCTATAGGAACGATAGATTCTTAGCCCTAGAATCATCCCAAGTGATGTTAATGTAGCGAGGTCAGATTGGATCTATGTTGAAAGACTATTGAATAAGCTTGTTACAAAATAGCTGAGCTGACTTGTACACATTTTGTAACTCAAGCTTTTCCGAATGTGCCTTTTTGTCCCCCGCTTTACATTTGATGTATGTGGGGGACACCCCTGCAACCCTCGCAGCCCATAATGTTGAACTAGGGTAGTGGGGGACACCCCCGCAACCTGCGATCCCCTTGTTAAGCATTATGGGATGTTCTTTTTTTTTTTTTCTTTTTACAGAGCCGAATGCGCACTGAAAGCCTCTGATGCGAGAGGCACAGCTCCACCTCACTGATGAGGCCCAACAAGGCTGAAACACGTGTATGGGGTTGCTGTTGGTACTCTTGTTCAGAAGGGAATTGCCATAGCATTTCGGTGCTGGACTGCTCATGTGGGTGGGACAAAGACTGATATGCAAATGGTTATGTCCCATCTGTGAAAGGTACAGTGAGCTAAAGTGTGGCTGCGGACTCTCGAGTGGGTACCTTCCCAAAGAACAGGTCAATGGGCCGTGTTCGTTCTTGCAGAGGGGTGCCTATGGAATAATTTTTCGAGACATGGCTATGCAATCAAGGGTAACTCTTAGTGTGGCAGTGGAGCAGTCTGAACGCAGGTTAAAACTCAGGTAGCATGCAATGAGAGATTGTTCATGCACCAATGTAATAAAAATGGGATGTATATAGTGTAAGGAAGGAAGTGGCGAATTAGCACCCCCGCATACATTTTTATGTGAAATTAACCGCTTGCTCTTGCACTAGTGGGGGACGCCCCAATCGCTCTTATGCTGCCATGAGGAATAAGGCCTCGGGGGGAGCAGCTGTGGGGCTATTGCAAGACACACTTGGACTCCATTTTGTGTGCCCCCGACTCATCTTTGGACTAGGGCGTAATCCGGCACCACGAAGTCTCCTCTCCCCTCAGCAGTGCCGCGCACAGCGAGCACTAACCGCCCCCACCTTTTCTGCGTGTCCCAAGTCCCTTTCTCACGGATGCGCTACAATTAAAACTATGTATCTTATCACTCTTCCTCTGAGATCACTATCCTGTGTGTGAACCGGTCCGAACCATGACTTGCAGCTCATCCATCTCCACAAACCTGCTCATGCTCCCCTCACCCTCGCGGTTGGAAAATTACTGCATGTGTAACCCTGTGCCCTTCTAAGCTATTCTCTTGATGTAACAGAAGTGTGTCCCCACTGTGCTAACCACCCCAGAGTGCCCCCAATAAACCCAGACCAGGTTAAGGCCGTCACGGTAACAAGGGCGTTGTTGTCTGCTGTTTCCCGCTGTGTTAATCAAGGCACCAGATGTGAGCTGCAAACTGAAGAAATTGACATTTCACCTACCTGATTATATATCCCTCTCCGATTCGCATAAGCCTGTGCAGAAGCCTGTGCCCCCTGCACAGCAGTTTGAAGCGAGCGTGGTGTTTGCTGAATTTTTCATTTTTTTTTCTTTCTGCCATGAGGTCACGTGATCTGCCTCACGTGAGCGGAGTGAAGCCCTGCCCCCAGGAAGCGGGCTTAAAAGAAACACCCAGCCGCCCTTGCGACGTTAAGCCCGTCGCGGTAACAAGGGCGTCGTCTGCTGTTTCCCGCTGTTTATGCTGGATACGCAGTAACTAAGTGAGAGCCTGCGCCCTCTACGTCCCTACACATTCAAAAGGAAAAAACAGATATGGAGAACACCAAACCCAGAACAAGCCTCCAAGAGAAATTAGAAGAAACTGTTCCTAACTTTTCAAAACATACTTCAACACTGAACTCACAACCCACTGCACCTAAAGAATCCAGCAATATCACAAGCAAAACAAAGCCTCTTACCCTTAGTCCGCCACAAATCCTCAACAATAACAAAGAGAAACCAGTATCTCTCAGTCCTACGAACCAAGAACCGTCACTTACCCCTACCACTGAGCTACCAAGCAATTCACCATGCTCTTCCAACCATCCTGATGACGAACTGAAGCACCAGAAACCCTCAACTGGAGCTAAAACACTGAAGAACGACAAAAGACAGAAAACTATTAACAATCAAAAACCAGAAACGACTTCCAAATCATCCCCACTAGTTTGTGGAAAAAGAGGCTTCCAACCTGTACTCCAATCTGATCTCCAGTTCCATATTCCTGTAACCAAAAAATCGAAAGATCCAACGCTGAACCTAACACTGCGACAAAGAGCACTCGTAGCAAAGCAACAGTGGCAGTCAACTAACCACCTCACAGACTCCCCCCAAGACAACTTCTCTAAACCTTCAAACCGAGCGTCTCGACCTTCAATCGACATCACAGAAATAGATGCCATCATGGACTTCCAAGAACAGATGAAAACAAAAGACCTAACAGACGAACACAAGGGAAACACGAATGTGATATCTAGTACATCGACACCACTTCCCACCAAAGCAAACTTGTTCTTCCCTAAAACATTCAAGGAAGAGAACCAATTGAATGCAACGACGGCTGCCCTAAACCAACAAGAGTCAAATTACCCTCCACAAAATGCTGAAAAAACACCCAATACTCCAGAATCCAGTAAAAGAATTCCAACGACCATGCTGGATCTCCAAAATACGCTAGTGGCTGTCCTATCAGTAGCGATGCTCCCCTTCTTAAAGATCCAAGAAGCAACAGTTGATGCCACCAAAGACCAAGCCACTCTACTTGCAATGATCCTAACAAAACAAACAAACATAGACTGCTTCATAACCTCAATACAAGACCGACTGAATCATGAAGCAGAATCTACAAGAATATGGCAGAATCGCCTAGCCGAAATAGCAAGAACTGATCGACTAGATAAGCAAACTCTCATAGAAACACTGACAACATTTACCACCAAAATAATGGACGACAAAGCCAAAGGACACGTCCAACCGTTCAGGCCCCGAGATCAAGGTACAAGGCACCCTCATCCAGAACATTCCTCACCAAAAGGTGAAGCCCGGTGCGAGTCAAGGGCGGTGCTTCGTTTTGCATTCACGCTGTTTTGCTGCTGTGGCTCTGGTCAGGACTAGTGACTATTGGAGTGTGAGCTACAGCGCTTTTTTCATCTGTGTTAATTCGGAACTTTGAGCTTGCAGGACCGAAACTTATTCATCAGATAGGGAGCCTTTCTCCTTTAAGGCTTCCCGAGCAGCAGGCCACGCCCCCTGGAGCCAGGAAGTAAAACGAAGAGTCCTGAGCCCTTGCGGCGTGAAGCCCGGTGCGAGTCAAGGGCGGTGCTTCGTTTTGCATTCACGCTGTTTTGCTGCTGTTTGGCTCTGGAGGGCAGCAGAAAGTGATATCGCCGAGTCCGGCAGTGAGTCCAGTCTGCCCAGCCCGCCTCAGTGCGCCTTAGAGCGGTTGAGCGTTCGAGGTTGATCGGTGGGTGGCGTCAGGGGCTCGGTCAGATGGAAGTGCCCCCAGGCGAGGAGACCTCAGGCGTGGGAGTACACACGCGAAACCGGCTGCGGAAACAAAATTCTAAAAAGGAGTAAGGTAAGCCAAACGCACTTCACCTCACACCAAACGCGTTGCCCCAAAAAGCAGATCTGTGCGCCCTTGACTGCTCAGTGGAAACATCTTCAGAGACTCTGAATGATGGCTTACCTAGCATGCTACAAACTGCATCTCCAGTCAGACAGTTATTGCCATCATCTGTTACACTGCCACACTCAACGGCAGCCGCGCATACCGGGTTAGCCGCGGCTGAGGCTGGAGTTGCGGTAGAGGCAGGAGTGGGAGTGGGAGCAGGAGGGGACGACGCAGCCGACATCCCTCCCGCAGCGGTTTACCTTGAGGCGAATAATAAAAATCATTCCGCCTACATCGGCACTAATTCTGAAGTGGTCCATCGCCAAATTGCAAATTTCAACGTGCAGCCTGTAATGTTCCCGGCGTCCGACATATAAGGTCCAAAAACTCTAGAAAGTCAAAAAGAGCACTCAGTACAACTCACAGCGCGTTTGCCGGTTCTCCCTACAATTGTGCAAATCGATCTGCCAGAACATCCTCCAACAGTATACCTAGACGCCTCCGAGACTTTCTCATTTGACATTACTGATGCAGATTTATTGGCACTACGTTATCCATCAGTCGGAAGCCTAAAATCTCCCGAAAAACAGAATAGTTCCATGCAGTCTGATGACATATCAAAAAATACAGAGGCGCTGCAAGGTCACTCCAGTATACGAGATTTTCAAAAAACAGCCAAACCATCTGACATGAGGCTTCCTATTCAAAAAGGTGCTTCTCAAGTGCATATAACTACGCATGTAACAACATGCACTGCAAACAAGGTAGTTGGACGTGCACCTAACGACGTAGATAACAATGCCGTATCAGCTACCTGGGCAAGGTCCGAAAACAAATTGCCCAAGTCAAAATCACAGTTGACACCCAATGTGAATACATCCATGTCTTTCGACATTGCTGCGCGTGAAGCACGGCTAACTGCCCGACTGAAATCAGACTTTAATCTAATGCGTGAGCGCTTAAATGAAAGCTTCCCATCTAACAATGCCAATGTGCAAACACCTGGATGCAAGGCAAGCACTCTGCGCAAAGAAGCAAAACATACCTCTCAAAAAATACCATCTTCACCATACCTTGGTTCCATAGTAGGCCATCTGAACCTGGACGCACCTGATGCCCATCAACAAAACAACCGACAGAATAAAACGGAGAACAAAAAACACGACGAACACAATGCTAATCACACTGCAAATAACTCGACAGAAAATGGGCCATTGGAACTAAATGAAAGTAAAGGTCCCAAAAATTACACGAACAGCAAAGGAAACATCTCCATCGCGGCCGGAATTCAGATTCACAACAATGTCCTAGCGGCCACTTCAATAGCATTAATGCCATTCATGAAATTATACGAGACACTAAATGAATCCGTACAGGACCAAAACGCCATTCTGGCAGTGTTAAACAACAAACTGTTGACTCTAGAAAAGGGAAATGAACACCTAAGCAATCGTTTAGACCTTGAAGCTGCGTCGAACCATCAATGGCACTCTCATCTAAATGAAATCACACGACGGGAGGCACATGAAAAATCAGATCTCGCTGAAGCCTTAGTAGAGTGCACCAAGTGGCTTAGACATAATGTCACTGTACAACCACTCATCAACTTAATGAGAGAGCCTACAGCCGGCAGTCTGAGTCGTGCTGATCATGGGAGGAAGTCTAACCAACAAGGGAGCTATGATCACCCACGGATGCAATCAATCGACCTGGAGAAAAATCTCACAGACACTGAGATTAGCGATGATAAAACTGCAAACAAGAATGAGGAAACCATCCGACTCGAGAAAGCAATGCCCTCTATTGTTGAATCTGTCATCAAAGTAAACAATATAGTGGGCTCCGCTACCTCGACTGATGTTCAACGAAGATCCACCACAAGAAAGGAAGCAGCAGATGAGACAGTTGGAGCAGGGCAAAATGAAGTGCCCCCTACATCACTGATCACACCGGCGAACCAAGTAGCATTAACAGAGAAGAAAATCTCCTTTGACATTTTCTCAGGCACAGCGAAAACTATACAAACAGCAAAACTATCAGATAAATCGAAGACAACTCAATCCACTACCTTGAAAACTCTAAAGAGAGGTCCGGCTCCAAAACGTCCACGAACTAACGAGGCAAAAAAATTCATAAGAAACCTGAACACACCGCCGCGACTAGTGGTACAAAAAACCACTGTCGCGCCGAAAAAAGCTGACGCACAAGAAACTGCCAAGCCGGGTGTAGTTTACCTCACAGATAACAAAGAACCACCCACCAAACGTAGAAGAGATGACATCAGTTCATCGGTTGATCAATCCATAGAAGGGTCAATTGCCCCTTTGTGATCTATCGACTTACTCTGTCGACGACGAACAAGAAACTGATGATGTCTCTAAGGTGCATGATCCGTCAGAAAGAGAACAGGTCACTTTAATACCATCTATTAGAGAAGAAAGAGAAGCACATTCGGATCGCTATCCTTTGGGCCCCGTTGGGCGATGGCCAAAAGAAGTTGAAAAACGGCGGGAAACGTTCGGTATGAACAAGACTGAAACAAATAGCCGATCCCATAGATCAACTGAAAAATCACTACTGAAACTAAACCCGAAATATACAAAGGCCCAAACTAAAAATCTAAATCAACCTGGCACACAATGCAGAATTGACCAACTGACCCAATCGATAGGATGTGTGGACAAACTGGAGCTCGAAAATATACTAGAGGAAAAAAACGAAATAAATCCCAATAGAACAAATGTGATGAGACTGTTGCACAGCATACCTGCCTTGAGGAATATTCGATCCGATATCAATATCGTTGAATATAAAAAAGAATCCAGATCAGATTGGGTAATTTTACATATGCGATCCAAAACAGTAGCGCGCCCAATTCTTGACGCAAAAGAAGACCTACTGTTCTATGGATTTAACCTAACCACAGCAATCGATTCTCCAGTCCTTAACAAATCGACACATGGAAAAGGCCAATATCAAAAGACATCTGCTACAAAAAGGGATGACCTGAGGAACCAACTTAAACAACAAATGTCACAGGTCCCCGAAGCATATAGACGAAAAAACAACGTATAGGATGACGCAGGGTCCAGGCATGTGACCCAATTATTAACAACTTGGAACACCAGAGGATTTGCCCATCTATTTTGCGAAGGAAGAGCGCAAGAAATCAGAAGCCTGTTTATTTGTTTTCAGGAAACATGGCTCAGAAAGACGCCCTCCTGTGACGGATATACTACATATTTAAATGAAGCCGGCAAAAACACACTGGGACGGCCTTTTTCCGGCCTTCTTGCCATGATAAAAAATTCGTCAGGATGGAAAGTAATCGACATCCAGAATCCGAATTTATTTGTTCAAGCAATTACCCTTGAAGCGTCGTCCCATACCCTACACGGACTAGAAGGAAAACAACATCTGCTGCTGGTAAACACTTACTGGAATTCCGCAATGATTACTGATGATGACTACTTGCGGTCAGTAACCACCCAAATAGACAGCTGCTATGCAGCATTTGTGGCGCCACTCATACTAATCTGCGGTGATCTAAACTTTTCCTGGTTTAAAAAATCCAATCAGTCCAACACGGACACCACACAAGTGATTCCATCTGAAAGGTCGGATCGTAGTATGAAATGGACACACGAAATATCAGCTCGTAACTGTGTGCTGCTGAATGGTAGTACAAAAGGAGATATTCCTGCTGCAGCAACGTGGCAACGTGGTGATCTATCTAAAACCCTAGACTATATATGGGTATCTGATAACTTGCATGCCTTGATTTCCGACCTACAAGTAAGGAAAATGCCCAATAGTGATCATAACCCACTTATTTTATCATGGTATATAGGCCCTATAACAACGCAGCAATGTTACCCTACGCAATTGGACATCAACTCTTCCCAAAACCGTCTAAGAATAACCAACAAGCAAATTGACATCATAACCTTGGCCTTCATGGAGGCATGTTCTACAAATCTACACACAGAATATACTCCTTTCCTGGATCCGCACAGAAATACAAACAAGAAAATGATCAGAGATCACACCCATCCATTTAGTCCAGCACTAAGTTAAGCGAAAAAACTACTTGAAAGTGACCTAAAAAAACTAAAATCACAACATCCAGCCACCAGGCGTCAAAATTATCGGAATTGGTTGAAATCCTTTAAAATCACTCGAAGACAGGAACAAGCAGAACTAATGCTGCGTCTTTTAATTCAAAAAGACAGTTCCAACATATGGAAAATAATAAATAATGGTTGTCTGATTCAACCCAATTATCTAGCAAATGGTGTGAACGCAACCTCCTGGAAAACTCATTATGACACAGTTTTCAATAACACTGGTGATGATAAAACCTCAAATTTAAAAATAGATCACTATATCTGGGATGTAAGAGAATCACTTGAGAACATCTTACACGCAATTCAGAAGTTAAAATCATCACGCGCCGCTGGCCCTGATGGAGTATCCAACATCATGTTAAAAACAAACAAAGCAAGTTGGGCAAATTTCATCAAGGTGCTATTCGACCAGATTGCCCGAACATCTAAAATTCCCTACTCATGGACAAAAGCAATAATCGTTCCAGTGTTCAAAAGAGGAAATAAAGATGATCCTGCAAATGATCGCCCCATAGCGCTGCTTGACACTATGGGGAAGATATTTGCCACATTCCTCCAAGAGAAAATTGAAAGATGGGCAAAACTGAACAAGATCTACGATGAGAGACAAACCGGGTTCACCAAAGGAGTCGGCGTGGAACTCAATCTGGTATTGCTAAACCTGGCTAAACTAAATGCAATAAAACAGAAAAAAAGGTTGTTTTTAGCGTTCATTGATCTAAAGCAAGCCTTTGACTGCATAAACCGGAACCTGTTATGGCATAAACTAAAAAAGTGGGGATGTCCCAATGAATTACTAGCCCCACTGGTGGCATTACATACTAAAACCAGTATCCGTGTACGTCTAAATGCAGAAGGAGAACTAACTGATGAAATAAAAACTACACAGGGTGTGAAGCAAGGCTGCCCACTTGCAGCCACACTGTTCAAACTTTTCATCTCAGATTTACCCGAAGCTTTTTCTTTAACGAGGTGCTTTCCTCCAAAAATCAACGGCACGCATGTAACACATATAATCTATGCGGATGACATAGTGTTGCTTGATAGCACCGAAATAGGCCTACAACGATCACTAGCAGCTCTGCAAGCCTACCTAACAGTAAATCATCTAATGATAAATGCAAACAAAACGCAAGTGATGGTTTTTGGATCAAAAAACAACTTAAGAAAAGCGAGGTTCAACTGGTACATCGATAAGGAAATACTATCAAGAACAGAAGCCATCCGATATCTGGGTGTTTCATTCAATGGATCAATCAGAGAGTGGAGTTGGACAAACGAAATCATCTTGCGTATGAAAATGTTTGCTTTACAAGGTCGTAAATTGCATTTAAATTACGGGAAATTTTCACTCCAACCCGTAATAACTTTCTACCTACAGAAAGTGATCCCAGCAATATGTTTTGGGAGTGAAACAGGGTGGAATATCAGGGCAAGCCTATGGGCACAAGTTGAAGGTTGCTTCTGGCGTAAAGTCCTCCAACTACCACAATGCGTCTCAATGGTGGCTGTGAGGCACGAACTTGGTCTTGACTCCCTGCACTCTACTGTACTATGGAAATCCATACTACTGTTGAGGAAAATCAGAATGGTGCCGGTAGCAACTGCTTACACAATCTTGGCCAACAAAAAAAACGATACATCTGCATCCATGCTAAAAAACTGGGAAGAAAACCTATTAGGCATCCTGGAAGAAGCAAACATAAAAATGCCTCTGGTGCTACGGCTGCCAAAACTGGCAAAAATAAAATTCATGCAATCGAAGTGGATTAAAAATGCGGAAAGGCGAGCAGCACTATCCACAGGCCTAGACTTTGGAATGTGCGAACAGGAAAGAGGTACCCTACCGAAATACCTGTCTAAGTTTCCCTCTCACTATCATCGGAATCAATTTTTAAGGCTTCGCCTTAACTTGTCCAACACCAGGTTATACAAAAGAAGAATAAAAGATCCCATGACTATCGACGCCAACTGTCGTTTCTGTAAGCAGGAACCTGAATCTATTAAACATCTTATAATCGATTGCACACAGATTATTGAACAGCGCACCCTCCATCTTGAACGTTATGCCCCTAAAAACGGCAATATGGAAGAATGGTGGTCGTATTTGATAACGGGAAGAAACGTACAGCTAACCTGCAACGTGATTAACTTTATGGACATGATACTGACATAATCGACTGTAAAACACTGGCTCGCCAGAATAAGGATTTATTTCAGACGATCCATTATGCCCACGCTTGCCTAACTCAAAGGAAAAATGTATTAATGGCATGACGTGGGTTGGGGATTGCAATCGAATTGAATCTGACAAAAAAGTTTGTTTTTCTTTACAAAACTAAAAGTCTATAAAATAAATTTAAAAAAAAAAAAGACCAAACAACCCAATATGAACTTCAAATGCACAACCTACCAACTCATCTCTATATCGCCAGTACAGAACCTCCAGCATGCACCCCGTTTGAAATTTTTGATTTAACCAAACGCAATCAGCCGGGTAAAGCAACAACTACAAAAGAAACAACCAAAAAAAAAAACGTCAAACAGGATCACAAGCCTTTCTGAGAAAATTGCAACTCAACCAAGAGCACAAGTCGAAACCCCATCCCTCAACAACAAAGAATCCCATCAACAACAAAAATTAAACGAGTACTAATCCATTGACCAAAGAAATGACAAAGACTAATAAAAAGAATAACAAAAAACGGACACCCTAACCACAAGGATAATTGATCTCAATTGAAGAACAAGAACCATTAGACGCATTACTGGATGCCATCGACCACGACACAGAGCCTAAAACACCAACGGCAGTAGATACACAAAATACAACGTTGATTACGTCTTCACTCCAAACTAGCAATAGAGAACATGACTCCCAAGAAGACTCAATGATCATCATAGATGAATACTGTGAGATCTCATCAACCTCAATCTACACGAACAGCAACGAATCGACAAACATGTCACTTGTGTATTCATCAATATCTACTGAAGAATCCTGGTTTTCGTCGGAACCTGACGTCCCTTCTGATACCACGGGAAATAAACTGATTGATATGAATACATCTCTAATTAGACCAACATTTACAGATCCGCGTCAGGAACCAAGCATATTCAGACTCTCGCTAACTGCTGTGAATCTAAGACCGGATGAAAAACTAATCTTAAACAGAGTAAACATCCTTCGCCTACTGAACGCTATCTCGTCATTGTCGAAGATAGCTACACAAGACATCAACGTCATACATTTTCCGAACAAGAAAAAGATGGAAACAGTCCACATTGATTTTTATCACAACCAAATAATCCAACTAGTTATGTCTGCCAAAAAACAACTTGCCAAATGGGGCTTCATCATAGAACCAATCCAAGTAACAAGATTTATGGCTCTCAAAGAAAAAAAATTGGACACCAACTAGGCCTCAAGTTGCCCCGATTCATCGCAGATATGACCAACAACAATCTTCAAGTAGACCACGAACAACCAAAGAACCATACCTAACAAGAAATGACAACCAGCTCAGGCAAACAAATTCACACCAGACCACCAGAATCCTAGAAGCACCAAGGGAGACGATCACCCCTAAATATTCGACCAGAAATTCACCACCCAGAAACACTTTCCAAAGTATACAAAGGAAAACCTTTTTATAACAACCAACCTCAAATTGAAACCCAACAACAGAAATAACATTATCTTCATGGAATACGAGAGGGTTCAAACATCTCCTCTCAGAGGGACCTATAAAACAAAAAGAAACAGCTATAATATGCCTCCAAGAGACTTGGCTATCCACAGAAGTGGTCTGTGATGGGTTTTCCACTTTCATGAACCCGGCAATAAAAGCACAACAAGGCAGACCATCTGGCATGGTAATCTTGACTAAGATAGACCCCACTGGTCAATTGTCAAAAAGAAAAATATCCATCCATGGGCCCAATATATTGTCATCTGTATTTTGATCCCGCCATCCAAACCAGAGCAACCTCCGAATAAAACACACCTAACAATCTTCAATATCTATTGGAACGCAATATCAATGACTGATAATAAATTCATAGATTCCATCTATGACCAGTACGATAGAATAGCAAACTCTTTCGCGCAAACTGAGTTTGTAGTCGCTGGTGATTTAAACATCCACCTCTACAACTCTGAAGGAATGCGTCTAGACACCCAGAAAATATCTCCAAGAGCAAGAAAATGGACCAAAGAGATCGGGATCCGCAATTTAACCCTAATAGAAGAACCGTTAAACACACAAGGTCAAATGCCCCCAACATGGGCCAGTGGTAACTCCAAATCGATTATTGACTATATTGACATCTCTGAAGGAATAAAGAACAACTTAATTGCCACTGAAAACTGCACAATCTAACAGCAATCGCTATCAAATCTCAATAACATGGCAAACAGAACAAATCGAGAACTCGTCCCTGGACCTCCCACAACTCCAAATAAACAACAGACTAACGAAACTAAGAATAAAACGATCGACTTAGTATCCAAATTTGAAAGATCTTCGATGCCCGACCATGTAAAACTCAACTATGAATGGGTACTCGGAGACTACCAATCCTCCGAAAGTACCAATCCCATTGTTACACATAAACATGCATTCAATATGGAAATTAAAGAAAAGAAAAAAATGCTTCGAAAAAAAATACGTCAACTAAAAAAACTGAATACAACAGCAGCAAATATTGCCATAAAAAAAGAAAAACAGATCTATTCTAACTCGCTTAAATCAGTCAAAGTATTATTGCAACAAGCTGACGCTGAAGCTATTCTAGCGGCAATCAAAGGGAAAAATACAAGGCAATTATGGTCACTCCTAAACGGAAACAGAACAACAAACATGATCCAAGAAGTTGATCCAGAAGCGTGGACTGCACATTTCAACACCTTATATAACAACAGTGCACACGCAGAGGCTATCCAACAAGAATCAACCTGCCCAACATGGAATCTGAAATGGGAAACTGAGGACGACATTCAAACCATTAGAACTCTAAATCCATCAAGAGCGCCAGGTCCAGATGGATTATCAAACACAATCCTGAAGGCCGCACCGGAAAATTGGGCTAGCCTCTTCTCCCACCTGCTCCTTATCATTGAAAAACCCCAACGAATCCGACATAGCTGGACACTAGCCATCTTGACCCCTATCTAAAAAACTGGTGACAGAAAGAACCCACATAACTACAGACCCATAGCCTTACTCGACCCGTTAGGAAAACTTTTTGCGACCTTTCTACTGAAAAAACGTACTGATTGGGCAACGAACAACGGGAAAGTTGAAAAAAGGCGAACAGGATTCGTAGGCAAAATCGGAACCTACGTCAACTTGATAATACTGAGCCATCCACGGAACAACAGTGGAAAATGCACATCGAAGACAAAGCCAGATCCCTAACCAGACTAGGTCGGTTCTATCACTGCAAATTCGGGACATATTACTTTAAATCAACCATCATCTTCTATAAACAAAAAGTTGTTCCCATATTGACCTACGCTGGCGAAACCCTGGCAAACAACCAAGGACTGAAATGGCACCTCTACGAAGCAATATTCTGGAGGAAAACACTAGCACTACCAAAAAACTTCCCCATGACAAGGATCCGTTTCGAATTGGCATTGGATTCATTACAAACCATAATATCATGGAAACAGATGGATCTCTACAGAAAAATAATAAGCCACGAAAAGATCCCAGCCATAGAAATATTGAAAAGCAAATAAAACGCTATGAACGCAACGATTCTCCAACAATGGACCAACAAGATCAAGACCCAAATGGAAGCTGAAGGCATCACCGAAGAAACGTTAATGAACAGGCCACAACGCGCAAAGATAACACTACAAAGGAGCGACTGGATAAAAACTCTCGAAGATCAGACCAAACATAAACGCCACCAAGTATGCGGAATAGACATAAGAGCCCTTCATGAACTTCCACCATACTTGACCTGTTTTCCAGATCGACATACCCGAGATCTCTTCTTAAGGTTCCGATTGAACATCTTACCAACCCAAGACTATCTGAGTATCACCCAACAGACAGAAATCAAATCTTCAGACTGTCGCTTCTGCCAGAGCAACGGAACCAAAGAGACATTGTTCCACATCATCATGATTTGTCCAGCCCTACAAGAAAAAAGAAATCTATTCAAGGATTTCTTTAGAATATCAAAAAAACAGATGACTACAAAAGAACGCTGGAACCATCTGCTAAAAGGCAACGACAAACATCTAATTCTAACGGCCATTAAATTTTGGATCGACACCGAAAAGATCACGAAAAAAAATAAGAAGTAAATCTTTCTTTAGCAATTATCCTAACGATTCTTTGAAAGACAAATATAATGAAAAGTTTGGATTACCAAACATACCATTTAAAAAAAAAAAAAATAAAAAAAAAAAAGAATAAACCCAGACGCCTGTCACAGTATATCCTGTCCTAAACTAACATATGTCACTCCATTTCCGCCCCCCCCCTCGCCCTAATGTGCCAGACCAGCCCCGTCCCCAGGTTATCGCAAAAGGCAAGACACCTGCACCCCTCACCTTATGAATCACCCAATGTAAGACAATGCAATCATGTGTGTGTAATTTACAGGCCTCTAAGATGTGTTCAAAGGTATATTGATGCTCATTGTTTATTGAATGTCCAGAATAAGAGTGTAGAACAGTTCAGCCAGTTTCGACTGCATCTTCAACCTGACCCATCCTTCACCTCACCCGGACCAGTCCAGTTGAACCATGTGACGCCTACCCGCCCGCCAACGCAGCCGCCAATCCTGACAAGCCAACCCCTAAAAGCACCTACCCGCCCACCAACGCAGCCGCCAATCCTGACAAGCCAACCCCTAAAAGCACCTATGTATCCTTGCTTTGCAACCAATGAAAATGTAACGTGTAACCCGTATGGCAAACGTCATTGCTGACGCTGTTTAACTTTATAATCCAGTTTATTGTAATGTTTGCCAGAGCGCTCTCAAGGCAGCAGAGTTCTCTGGATGCTGAATATCAAATAAATCTTTGACAACCTCGCAATCAACTCTCGTGGCCTCATTCCCTACTGGGATGTGTCCTTTATTCTGAATTCTGAATTTATTCTGAATTTTATTGGTATTATGGGGAGTGAGTACTTTCACTTGGTGACCCCTAGGACGTGATCGAGGATGCACCGAGAGAGACCTCTGTGCCGTGCGGCGAGATCCGGGATGCCCCCAGCAAAACCATCGCCTCCTGCGGCTGACCAGTGTGCGCACAAAAGAAGTAGTTCCAAGGGTCCCCACCATTGCAAATACCCGACTGCTCACCAAGGCGGGTTACGGCTTGGTTGGGGTGCAGCCCCGATTGTGGGTAGACTGTGAACGGAGGCTCTCGGATCACCCTGGACACGTGAGTACTGGTTGCGAGAATCTCAAAGAAGTGGAATTTGAAAAAAGAAAATAATTGGTGGAAGGACAGCAATAAGAAAATAGTGGGGAGTCAAATTTCGGGCCTAGGGACTGTGAGTGTAACTGATAGGTTTTTTCCTCTTTTGTGTTTATATGGCCATTAGGTTGTGAATACAGAGGTAATGGAATACAGGAAGAGTATGGGAATCTAGCTCCGAAGGGGGGTAGAAGGCAGCGCCGCGTAGCATTGTCTCAACCAGTGCAGGAAAAAAGTGGAGATAAAAAATGTAGGAGTCTCATAAATTGAGAAGACTCGGGAGATATTAGTAAATTTAGTCCATTCTTTTTCTTGCAAGCGTAACATTTTTAGAAGTAAACAAAAAAAGCTGGGCTTAAGGTTACAGCTGGTCTGTTGGGCGACTCCTTCGACCTTAAATTAGATGCAAAAAGATCCAAAATGTGGACAGGGATCAATAACCCCTCTATTGCTGATATTCAATGATCTGTCGCAAATCACTGGACCGACGGTAAGCCACAAAGAAACCCGTCAAAAATAGTAAAGAAAATATGCAAAAGTATAAAAGAAGATCCAGGACATTGTGCCTTCTTTTAGGTGATTGTAAACGTATTTTAATATTTTTTCTCAAAAAAGTTGCCCTTATAATATTACACGTGTTTCGGCCTCTGCCGGCCTTTTTCAAATTAGGGCTAATATGTTGAACTGATAAAAAGCATATACACAACAATGTATTACATCATACATATTCAAGGTGGAGGTAAATCAAGAAACAATGA